>NC_072790.1:251794896-252994896 GCF_028583425.1 Eublepharis macularius
ATGGCCTTGGTCTCCCATAACTGCAGGACTGCCTCTCTGCCTAAGGATCTCTGTAATGATTTTAAATGTGTGTGTCTCTAAATGCTTAGTGTGGTAAAGATGAAGGGGGGGGGGGAAGAGAGGGATGATGGGTTGATAACTGAGGGCCAAGCTACAAGTGACGCCTGACACAGGTTGGACACTTGTCAGCTTCCCTCAAGTTTTGATGGGAAATGTAGGCATCCTGGTCTTGCAGCTTGGCTCTCCGACTGCTGTCCAACGGACTTTTCAACTGTCACTTGTCCAACATTCCGCCAAGCTGCCTACATTTCCCATCAGAACTTGAGGGAAGTTGACAAGTGTCCCACCTGTGTCATTCATCACTTGTAGTTTGGCCTTGAGAGTGTGGGCAGAGTGAATGCAGTTTTCAGTTACTGAGCAGAGAGAAGATTCAGACCGGGCAAAGCAGGCAACCTGTGTGGAAGCCTGAAAGGATTCTTGTTTAGTTCAGTTAGGCAATCTGTGTGAAGCCTGAACTGTGTATGTTTGTGAAAGAACATTCAGTCAGGGCAAGAGATGCAAACTGTGTGTGCGCCTGAGAGGAAGTCTTATGTGTATTTGAGTGAGAAATTGATATCAGAAGCAGGCAAACTGCAGCCTAAGAGAAGATCTGAGTGACTGTGTCTGTGAAAAGTAACTTTAAGAACAAATAACGCTCTTTGAAACCCACCAGGCTTAAGTACTATAGTGAAACCGATACGATTCTTGTAAAAATAAAAGTTTATTTTGGTTTTTTCCCCCAACCCAGAGTATCTGTTATTCCCATATCCAATTCCTTTCCTCAGGGCCGCATAGTTCCATGAAGGAGCCTGATGCTTGGGCACGTTATAAAAGGGGAAATTTAAGTTATTTTGGAATATAATTCCTGGTGGCAGCAATCTACCCAGAGCGTGTAAAAGAAGAAAAGGGTTAAAGACAAAATTTAACCGAGAGGAAGAAAGGGGTCCTAGCAATCCCATTCCCTGGGTAGGGACGGGGGATCTCTCGCTTTTGCTCGGCCCCCCCACCTCCACTTACCTGGCCGGTGAGGGAGGAAGGTATGGGAATGGGCCTCCCAGGCACACTCCCAGCGTGGTGTGACGACATCACCGTGCCACCCCAGGAGCGCTCCTATGCTTCACCGCAGGCCGATTTGGGCCCCAAATGGGCCACACTGGGCCTGTTTGAGGCCCAAATCGGCTTGTTGTGAAGTGGGCGCGCCCTCTGTGCCTGTGCAGTGATGTCACCGGAAGACTAAGGCCAAGATGCAGTTTACAGTAAAGAAAATAATAATAATAATAATAAATTTATATACTGCCCTTCAGGATAACTGAACACCCACTCAGAGTGTGGTTTACAAAGCATGTTATTATTATCCCCACAACAATAATCACCCTAAGAGGTGGGTGGGGCTGAGAGAGCTCCTAGAAGCTGTGACTAACCCAAGGTCACCCAGCTGGCTTCAAGTGGAGGAGTGGGGAATCAAACCCAAGACAAGGAGGTAAGAGCCAGGTCTCCCTCCCTCGCGCCAGGAGGATAAAAGGGGACCTGGCAACCCTACAGACTCTGCCTATGTGTCCACCCTTCAAATGGGCAAAATCAACAGCTGCCCACACATGTGCAATCCTTATGGAACGGCCTGCACCAAGATGTCATGAAAGCTCCCACTCTCCTGGCTTTCCACAAACAATGCGAATCAATTTTTCAGACAGGCCTTTTTGCACAGAAAATAGGCCAGTTTGGTGTAGTGGTTAAGAGCGGCAGGACTCTAATCTGGACAGCCAGGTGTTAGCTTGGTTGCTAGCCAACATTTTACCGTGCGAAAGGGGGGGATCTTTGATATATCTTCAACTGAATCAGATTTTCCCAAAAGAAGAGAGAGCAAGGATACAACACAGGCCTGGACATAAATTTCAGTAAGTTTTATTTAAATCATTCTGCATAGGTTACATAGACTCTAAGTATCGTGGTACAGCATGGTCTTAGCATTGCAATAGCTTGATCAACAATACAACAAAAACAAGGCATAGTAAATCATCTTACCGATCCTGGAGATGTCCCAGAGATTCTCGTTGATGGAAAGAATGGGTGAGCGTTTGGCCAACCTGAAAAGGAAAAGGAGAGAGATAGCAAGGAGGTATTCCTTCCTTTCTCTCCTCCTAGCTTCTTAGACTCCATGGTTTTCTTGCTCATTTTTATACAGTTTTGGCTTACATCAACCCATTCAAATTCACCAATGAGATTCTTCAGAGTCATTCCTGGCACTGGAAATCACCTAAAAATTGCGGCATTTGCAGATTTTGCGCTGAGATCGTGACATCTGTAAAACGGTCAGGTCATTCTGATCCCTTAGTATTTGCTATCATTACTCATATGAATATCATGTATCAGCAAAAATCCCCTAGATCTTAGCTTATTGCCACATTTCCATTCAAAGTTCAGTTAGACTCCATTTTGTTTGGTTCAGTATATCCTTAGTTCCTTATGATTAAGGCCTATGTGATTGATATATGCATAGTGATTGCTGAGTTATTTCATGTAGAGATATAGTGATTGATTGAGCTGTGAATATATGGATATATGCATGCATGTACATGTGTCTCCAGCAATACAATCATGTGGTTAGTGTCAGCGTGATGTTACAGTCAAGGCAGTGTTTCTCAGTGACTTGAACTAGTATTTCTGAATGGTCTGAACTAAGTCTGCAATTGGTCAGTCAGTGTTTCCTCCTTTTAAAACCAAAAGCTCTTTAAAAGAATCTCTCTTGCTGTGGATTTTCCCCTTTTTCTCTCTTCAATTGTGTTCTCATGATTGCTAGTGTGTGCACAGTGTTTTCCTTCTTTAGGCATAAGAGTAGATGTATGAATTACTGTGTTGTAACGTCTTTGAATCTTAAAAGAGAGAAAAGTTATCCGTTTAGAGTAAGCCTCTGAGTTATTGTCTGTCAGCCCCTCCTTTTCTGCTAGGTTCCTGTGACACTGAGCATGATCAGGTTCTGGCCGACTGACAAGATACTGACCTGCTATCGATTTTTGCTTCTGTACACTGGCTAATGCAAACAGCAAAAGCAAACACTTCGTCCTTTCCCGTTCAGAATATGTCATTTTGGAATTCGTCCCAAATGAGCATAGCTGTGTGTCAAGTAAAATAGTATGGTACTTTCCATACTTAAAATGGATTCCAGGATCTTAGAAAATAGGCCGGCTTCACTTATACAGGAATACAACACAGGTTTGACTCCCCACTCTTCTGTTTGAAGCCAGCTGGATGGCCTTGGGTCAGTCACAGCTACTCAGAGCTCTCTCAGCCCCACCTACTTCACAGGGTGATTGTTGTGGAGATAATAACACACTTTGTAAACAGGTGAGTGGGTGTTAAGTTGTCCTGAAGGGCAGTATATAAATCAAATGTTATTCTTATTATACAGTAAAAAAAAGATTCAGAAAGAAGCATGGAGAGCCAGTTTGGCGTAGTGGTTAAGAGCGCGGGACTCTAATCTGGAGAACCGGGTTTGATTCCCTACTCTTCCACTTGAAGCCAGCTGGGTGACCTTGGGTCAGTCACAGCTTCTAGCTCTCTCAGCCCCACCCACCTCACAGGGTGTTTTGTTGTGGGGATAATAATGACACACTTTGTAAATCGCTCTGAGTGGGCATTAAGTTGTCCTGAAGGACGGTATATAAATCGAATGTTGTTGTTGTTGTAAAGGATTACAGACTGTAGGCTGTCTCCATTTATAGTTTGTGCTGTTGCTGTAAGTAGGTGCTTACAACGTACTTTTTGCATTGTTTCATGTGCCATGTTAATGCTCATGCTTTGCTTCTCCACGGTTTCCCATCTCTGGTTGGTTCCAGATTTCTGCCAGTCAAATTCTGTTGCATTGTCTACTTGGTGCATAATCTGCCTTGAGACGCAATGAGAAAGGCTGCCTATAAATGACAGAAACAAATACATAAATTTCCATTACATAAATGTCCTCCTGAACCAGTGTGTTTTCCATAGTTTGCAACTACAGAGCTTCCCTGTTAGATTTTCTGCCTGTTAGGCATGCTCTGCTGGCAAATACCAGAAGGATTAAAAGGAGTAACCAAAACCTTTTCCCAGAATTTGCTTATAAAGTATTGAAAGGAAAAAAACCTCTACGAGATGAGGAAAGAGACCTATTTTTGTGAAGTTTTGCTTTCGCTCTTCGAATGCAAAGCCTGTCTTGCCTGCTAGTCGTGGCATATCTGCTCCTTCCATTCTTCCCTTGGATTGAAATGGCTCACCATAATTTTCATACCGAATATTCATTCTGCACCCCCTTCTTGCCATATGTAGACTTACTTTCCTGACTTAAGCCACTCTGAGCAATTTTCACTCTTTTTCCATTTGGAAAGACATGCATGGAAAGAAGGGAGGGGAGAGCCGTTGCAGAATCCCGATGCAAAGCGTTTTAAAAATTACAATCCCAAACCTGCAACAACATGAATTAAAATACGAAAGACAACGACGGGCCGCCAGCCTTTTAAATGTCCTGACGCACGCGCACTTCAGCTCCCAGACGAGCCGTCGCCCCCTGGCACGACGCATGCGCACTAAATCCTATCCGGTCCTCCGCTGCGTTTCCCTGGACCTTGTAGCACAGCCTCCCAGATGCGCATGCGCAGTGCTAAACGGCGGTGAGGGGCCCATTGGGGCACGGAAGTAAACAATGATTCTGGGCACGTGACTGAGTTTTCCCCGGAAGTACTTAAACGACGGGGTTTCCTTTGACCCTCCTTTCCCCCCCTTTCAAGTCTGAATTTTCTGGCAAAATAATTTCCCCTCCCCCCCTCCCGGGGGGAAAGGTGAGGACGGTGGGGGAGGGGGGGAGGCAGGACCCCCCCCGGTTACCGCCCCCCCGGCGGGTGAACTCTGCCCTGGGTCTTGCCAACCTCCCGGCGGGACCGGGAGTTCTCCCGGAATCACTCGTCTCCGCAGGACAGATTTTCCTAGGAAAAATGGCAGTTTGGGGGAGGGGGCTTTATGGAATGAGACCCTTGCCGAGCTCTTTCCCTCAGGTCTCCTAAACTGGAGGAGGGGGAGCCGTAATGGGGACGGGCGGGAAATGGCGTCGAGCCGTGGTGACTCCCTGGGGGCGGGGTTGTCCCAACCCCTATGGTGTTGCCACAGAGAGCAGGGAAGGCCTAGAAGGGAGCGGGTTATTGGCCAAGGGCCGCCGGAAGTGACGTCACGCGGCAGTGCCCCGCCCCCACCCTTGCTCCTGCAGAGGTGCTCCTGCGCCGGCGAAGATGAATGGTGGGGAGGGCGAAGGGGGGGGGGTCCCTCGGTGGGGAGGGGGCATGCCGGGCGGGGAGATGTCGGGTTGCCTGGGGGACCCTCAGTGGCAAAATGGCAGCAGTGGGAATTGAGCGAGGAGCCGAGAAACCGTGTCCGAATCGCAGTGCCGGGGAGCGGCGATGCTTGCTGGCTGGGGTGCAGGTTGGGCGCCTGGGGTGTGTGTGTGTCTGCCGTTTCACTCTTCGTTCAGAGGGAATTGGCATGCTCCGTGTGGTTGCTGTAGTGAAGGAAGGCTGGGGGAAAGGTTAGCAGGATTGGAGGCCAGCAGCACCTTTGAGACCAAGATTTCCAGGGTGTGAGCTATCATACTGGGGCTGTCGTGCTTGGTCACATCACGAGAAGACAAGATTCTCTGGAAAAGTCAATAATGCTAGGAAAAGTGGAAGGCAGTAGGGAAAGAGGAAGACCTAAAACGAGATGGCTGGACTCAGTAAAGGAAGCCACGTCCTCCAGTTTGCGGGATCTGAGCAAGCCTGTTAATGATAAGATGTTCTGGAGGTCTTTGATTCATAGGGTCTCCATAAGTCGGAGGTGCCTTGGCAGCACATAACACACACAAGCTTTCCAGAGCCAGGGCTCCCTTCTTCAGACACTTTCAGGTAGGCAGCTGTGTTGCTGTGCGGTAAAATAGCAGGATTGGAGTCCAGTGGCACCTTAGAAACCAACAAGATTTCCAGGGTGTAAGCTTTCAAGAGAGTTCCCTTCTTCAGGCCAGAGGAATGGAAGGAGCAGATACGAGTCCATCTTGCCTGCTGCATCTTTACAATTTTATGACAGCCTTTTCCCTGGAATCAATAGTAGATGCCTTCTGTATTGTGTTTATTGCTATTTACGTAGTTTTGTTATTTTAATGTAAATTGTGTAGTATGTTTTAGTACTGTTGTGGCCTGCCCTGAGCCTGCTTGTGGGGAGGGAGGGCTGTCAATCAACCAAATCAGATATGTCAGGACTAGAAGGCAAGGTAGACTTTGTTTTGAACGAGAGCGAGGGAGCATGCTTCCTTTGCAAAAGAAACGGGGAGGAGGTGGTGATCCTTGTAAGAAGGAAGCCGCCCAGTTGCTACATCTGACCTGCTTCCCCGTTGCAGTTTCTGCCGTCATGGCAGACTCGCAGGACATGCTGGAGCTGCAGCGCGAAGTGATGGAGGAGCTGGGCATGTCCATGGAGGAGCTCCGGCAATTCATCGATGAGGAGCTGGAGAAGTCAGAGTGCATCCGGCGGCGGAAGGAGGAGCTGAAGCGCCTGGAGGAATATGTGAAGGAGAAGGAGGCGGAAGTGGCCCATGTGGACCAGCTTCTCGACAATGCTGTGAAGTAAGCGCCGGGCAGTTTGCTGTGGATGTAACACTCCTTTACAAAAAAGGCATCAAAAGCTAATGGAAATGATTTGTTGCAAATATTTGTATCTTGCCTTACTCAAAGGGCCCGAGATAACTTACAGAAGATATGCCTTTGTGTATGCGTGTGTGCATATAAATTTACTAAATTATTTGCTCCCAGTGTAAGTGATGTTGGCGCATCAACAGCTGTTACTATTATTCATTTAACTTACAGCCAGTTTTCTACCAACATTGTCTCTGAGTACATATTAAAGAACAGTAGTATTCCATTCGAAATTAAAAGAATACAATTGTCTGGTCAATAAAAGAAGGGGGCAATATTAGCCTCTCATTCTAGCAACTGGCATAATTTTCTGTGGATATCAGATTATTACAGGTTGCTGTTTTGGTAGCGATGGGGTATTCCATAGGGACCAGCACCCAGTTACCTGAATATACTGAAAAACTTTTCCCACCGAAAGGAGAGAATATATTATTTGGAATATATTATCAGGCAGAAATGATCGGGTTCTTAGTCTACATGTTTATTTTTAATATTTATTCAAGCAAGGAATGGCAGGATACCAGCTTGGTTAAACATCGTAAGTTCTTCCGAGCTTGAAATCCAACCGTCTTTTTTTAAGAGGAGGAAAAACAGCATAGCCTCAAATCTCATGCTCTCAGGAAAGTCACTCTGTCCCAGGGACAAATCTCAAAACCTTGTGAAGATTAGATTCTGTTGTTTTCCACAAGGTCAGACAAGAGTTCAGACATCGAGGCCTTCTCCCAATGCCGAAGAATGCTGTCAGGCTCTAAACATTCTAAGTTGCAGAGCCTTTAGGCTAGCATCAACCTGTGTGTCAGATACTCCTACAGCATATCTGCTATGTATTATGAATTTCTGGCTGAAGTGTGTAGTGGACCTCTGAGAACATGCAGAGGGAACCTGTTTTGCTGTCTGGTTGCTTGCTGCTTATCTTGCAGGTGTTTTGGTTACCATTTCCTGGCCGGTCTGAGAACGTGGCCTTGAAGTTCCAGCCGAGACTGCATCAACCTTCTATCTTGATATTAGTATTTCTCTTCAATAAAGTAACTTTTAACTCATACACCTGAGAGATGCAGTGAAGTGCTTGGGATTTACCTGGCAAGACCTGACACTGGCAAGATGAGGATCAATTTGAAGTGTCATCCACATGTTCTGCTTTGCAGAAGTGATGCCCAGAAGTGTTAGTATCCCCCAAAATGATCTTGATCCCCTTAGGAGAAGTTTTTTTATATATTGTTGGCTGTCCTTTAATCTAAACTTTCCTGCCTGGTTACTTGTAAGTCATTTTTACTCACTATAGGAGAGTAACTTTTTACAAGTGAAGTTCAATTTGAGCCCTGGCTTGTCAGGATATAGCATTGAAACAGGCAAGCAGAAACCAGTATTGTTCTCTCTGGGCACATGAAGCTGTCTCTTACCCTGCAGGGCTGTTGACAAGTGTGAGGTGCTGGTCAAAGATGTGTATGCCAACCTGGGTTTGGAGTATCACGAGACAGACTCTGAGGAGGACGATGCTTCTAAGCCTATGGAAGTGATCGAGATCCCTGACGAGGATGACGATGTTATGAGTGTTGATTCTGGTGAGAAGTCTTTCAAGGTTGGGCTCGCTATTCTTATTTCCCCCATATGGTGACCTAGAAGTTGCCCCGGGAATTTCGCTAGCAGGGTGCCATGGAAAGGGCTATCCAGTTGTGTGACACTAGCCGTCAGGTCATAGGCAGTATACTGCCTCTGAATGTGGGGGCTTTATATTATTCTTTTAAGCCATCTGAGATTTGATTGTACTTATTTGCATGAATAATTTAAAAAAATATATCCCTTACTTCCAAATCACAGTTAAAATCGTAAAAGATTAAAAAAAGCACACAAATCCATATAGGTTTGGGGCCAGTTTGAAAACTAAAAAACAACATCATAAAAGTTGGTATGAAGGCACGGGAAAGATAGGGTTGGGAGGAAAACCCCTCCAATTAACCCAGTGCTGGGAAAAATTAAATATTTGCTTGGCTCCAAGAAAAGTGCCAAGGAAAATGACTGTAGGAAGGAAGTTCCTTAATCCAGAGACAGCCGTGTTCATTGGCCTCGCATCCAGAGTTGCATATTTCCAGACTGGAGTCTGTCCTGGCCTTTTGTTGAGGAGTTCAGGGCGGCATACCTGACTGCCCTCATGTTATCCTTACAACAGCCCTGTAAGGTAGGATAGGTCAAGAAAAAGGGCCCAAACTCAACCCCTGAGCTTCATGGGATTTTGAACCCAGGTTCTAGTCTGGACCTGTAACCACCACATCCCTGATGGCTTATTTTTTTCCATTTGTTAAAGGAAGTTGTATATACAATAGAGCCAGTTTGGTGTAGTGGTTAAGAGTACGGGACACTAATCTGGAGTGCCGGGTTTGATTCCCCACTCCTCCACTTGAAGCCAGCTGGATGGCCTTGGGTCAGTCACAGCTTCTAGCTCTCTCGGGCCCCACCCACCTCACAGGGTGTTTTGTTGTGGGGATAATAGCATACTTTGTAAACCGCTCTGAGTGGGTGTTAAGTCATCCTGAAGGGCGGTATATAAATCAAATGTTGTTATTATTGTTATTAATATTGTGTTGACCCTTAATTTTTGTCTCTTAATTGCAGGCGACGCAAGTAACAAAATTGCAAAGGACCAGTCCTTGGTGAGTCAAGTGGAACCAGGTCAGCCCAACAACCTGGTGGTTGTGAGAACTTCTGTTTTGCTAATATGGTCCTAGCTGGGGTCATTTCCAGGAACTCTAAAATTGAGTTTTCTCCATCTCTTTTCTTTCCATGTCCTTTTGGCCCCTTTGTTTCTATTTCTCTTCTTTACACCCTTGCCTGTGTGCATCTGGCACTCAAGGATAGATTTCATGCCTCCCAAAAAAGTGGGTTCGCCTTCATTATATCTGACACCGCAATCAGTCTGCTTGGTCTTCAAGACTTAAGCTACAAGACTCCTCTCTTCTTCTCTCCCTATAGCTTCGAGAGGCCATGGCTGCTATGAGGAAGTCAGCTCAGGATGTCCAGAAGTTTATGGATGCGGTTAACAAAAAGACAGGCAGCCAGGATTCTCTGAGAGGTAGGTGGAGGGTGAGGGGCGAGGCTGTCCAGCTGTCTTTGAAAAAGACTTCTAAGTCACTTTGAAAACTGTATGAGGAGAAAACAGAATACCGGTATTTTATTAATAATAATAATAGTAACAGCAGTAACATGAGAAAGTTGTTGAAAACGAGGACGTTAAGATCTTGCGGGATTTCAAAATCCAAACGGGTGAGAAGCTGGAGCATAGTACTCTGGATATTATTGTGGTTGAAAAGAAGAAGGTCACACTGATGGATGTGGCTATCCCAGGTGACAGTCGAATTGAGGAAAAAGCGATGGAAACGATTACAAAATACCGAGATCTAAGATGTGAAGTTCAGCATCTCTGGGAGAAACATACCACAGTTATTCCACTAGTGATAGGAGAGCCAGGTGTGATTCCCAAAGGTCTAACTGCCCATCTAGGCAATGTTGGTACAGACAGGATAATAATTGACCTGTTGCAAACAGCTGCACAGCTTGGAACATGCCGCATACTAAGGCGAGACCTCGCTGATGTTTAAATTTCTGGATAAAATCCTGATGATGATAAATTGTTACGTTTAAGTACTGTCAATGTGTTCCGAAGAAGAGTTATCAATGGGCTTAGCCTGGAGTAACTCTTCTTAGCAGGGCTTTTTTTTCTGGGAAAAGAGGTGGTGGAACTCAGTGGTGAAACTCAAGACTGCACAATGACGTCACTTTGGGTGGGCTGGAACACGGGGGGAGTTTTTAAAATTGCCCTCGGCGAAAATGGTCACATGGCCGGTGGCCCCGCCCTCTGGAGATCAGGGGGCGGGGCCACCGGCCATGTGACCATTTTCAAGAGGTGCCGGAACTCCGTTCCACCATGTTCCCGCTGAAAAAAAGCCCTCCTGCTGGGTTGCTCTGTGCATGTTGTTTTTCCCAAATAAAGACCAAAGTTTCTTACCAGTAATAAAATAACTTGGAAGATAAGGACTGCTGGGAACAGGTGTGGTAGCTAGTGGCTGGTTGGATGTGTCCCTTTTGAAGACCAGGCCACTTACTTGGTGCCTGTTGCAGAGTTTAATGGTAAAATTATCTACCAGGTTTCCCCCACTATCTTTTGTGGTAACTGGGAACTGTCTCCTCGAGCAGGATGGGGAAGTGGAGATTGTATATGGTGGGAAAGTGTCACTCTTGATAAGGATTGTAACCTAGTAAAGGATAAGAAAATAGTTCAATATTGTTTTGTATCTGAATACAGCTGTGGTGGTATGCTGCTGTTCCAATAAAATTAAGAGCTTGTTTGATGTGAAAATTCATAAAGGGGAGATCAGAAGGGGGATTGACACCCTTCGCATCTATCACTGCTTTGAATGGTAATGGTTCTCTGTCCATATTATATAATATGCTGTGTGCTAGTATATGGGGATTGGGACAGGAATACATCACAAAATGGCAGCATGTATGCACCAGAGTGTGGAATTAATCATAGGGTTTAGGAGTTTCTCCTGGCCTTTGGTAGAAGGTTTTCCACTTGGTGTAGGTTTAAAAGAAAACACTGTTAAAGTTCTACATCAGTGGCATCTTTCTCCAATGAGCTCGGCAAGACTGTATGGAGGAATTGCCAATCGTTGTTGGTGTTATTTATTTATTTATTTATTTTTTCAATTTATATACCGCCCATCCCCAGGGGCTCTGGGCGGTGAACAGTTAAAATCGATAAAAACAAAAACTAAAATCAATATACAAATAATAAAACAAATTAACAAGGTGCAGTGGTGGGGAGAACCCTCCCCCACCCCAAAGGTGAGCAACATGCTGATTTATACACACGTGGTGGAAATGTGTAAGAGTAAGGGAAGACTGGCGATCGGTAGCTGGAATGCTTTCAAAAGGAATTAGACATACTTCAGAAACTCTGCAATTTTTATTCCAAAAAAGTTTCAGGCCATAATATTGTACCTTATACCTGCAGCAAGATTAACTTTAGCTAGATTGTGGAAGCCGAAGAAGATTCTAACAAGAAGAGCCTTTTTACATAAAGTTGAAGACTTTTTATTTACTTGTGAACCTTCCTGATTTTCAAAAAAATAATAATTGGGATGCGGTGGAAATAGATTGGCTGCGGCAGGAGTTTTGCGTATCAAACAGTGTGAGAAATGGGCCTTCGTTACTTTTGTTAATGCTGACGTAAATTTACATAAACTCAACTCTGTTGTAGGATCCCAGCAAATTGGATGTGAAATTACCCAAGATGGAGACCTGGCCGTGGGCGACCGGATCCTGGGCAAGAAGCGGACAAAGACGTGGCACAAGGGAGCACTGATCGCTATCCAGGCAGTGGGTGAGTGAACACAGTCGCCTAAGCCCCTCAGGCACCGGGCCAGTGGGTCACTTTGCCATCTGCCTTCTGGAAGGATAAGCAGACAGGTGGGTTTGCGCATCCAGAAGACAGTTGGCGCCAGATTTCTGAACGGGCTGAATTGTTAATCTAAAAGTCTTTGGGACCTGCAGTTCTGTGAAGAGGAATGCTCTACATAAATCATTCTTCGTCCTTTCAAAGTAACACAACTCCAGGGTTCTTTCAGTGGGAATACAAGCATGGTAAAATGCTGAACCTTTCCGGTGCGGAAGTGTCATTATTTGGTTGGCTCCGTTTCACTAACAGCAGCATCTTTTCCCATTGCAAGGGAAGGTTCCTCTTGCTGGAGTAAGGCCCTGCCCTTAGCAGAAGGGATGTGTGTGTGCCTTACAGCCAGCCGTACTGCATTCTGTACAGCTGGTTCTTCACCCTGTGCAGGGATTGTGACTGACCATTGCCCTTCCTTCCGGCCATCTTTCTCAGGGCCTGGGAAAAAGTACAAAGTGAAGTTTGACAACAAAGGGAAAAGCTTGCTGTCAGGCAACCACATCGCGTACGACTATCACCCATCAGACGATAAGCTGCACGTTGGGAGCCGGGTGGTGGCTGAGTACAAGGACGGGAACCAGATGTGGCTGTACGCTGGCATCGTGGCGGAGACACCCAACATCAAGAACAAAATGAGGTCTGGAAAGGCTGCCGTGCTCAAAGCCGTGCTGGATTGGGACAACGGTCCCCTTAGGCCAGGTTTCTACCTCCCATCAGTGGGCAGCCAGATGCCCTGGAAAGCTCACAAGCTGAGTAAAACAGAGCCTCGAGGGAGCTATTCCTTGGCTTTCAAACAGGAGGCAAGCTCCATTCTTGAGACCCAGTTTGGCATAGTAATTAAGAGCCAGGTTTGACTCCCCACTCCTCTTCTTGCAGCGAGCTAGGTGAGCTCGGGTCGGTCACAGCTACTCGGAGCTCTCTCAGTCCCACCCACCTCACAGGGTGATTGTTGTGGGGATAATAATAACATACTTTGTTACCTGCTCTGAGTGGGCATTAAGTTGTCCTGAAGGGCAGTATATAAATCAAATTTTATTATTATTATTATGCCTATCTCAATAATCAGTGCCCAAGTGCCCTAGCTCTGTTATGCTCAGCATGTGTCAAACTAGGTCTAAGAGCTCTGTTTCCATGACCTGGTAGTATTTGTGTGCTGTCTCTAGCTCTAGAGACAGATCTAGTCTAGCTCATATGCACAGCCTCGGCGACGGAGTCGGGGACGAGGTGGCAGAAGGCGCCCGTCCTTATTCATTGTTAAGGACCTTGGTGTGGGAGGGATGGGGGAGTCGGGGCTGGTTCTCCAACCAAGCCGCCATGGGGAGCCAGCTTGGTTCTGCCATTTGGGAGGTGGTGGGCATAGCTTTGTAGCTGGGTCGGAGGAGCTTGGCTTGGATTCCGTAGGTGGTAGTGTGGGAGGAAGCCGTGAGCGTAAGAACAAAAGAAGAGACCTGCTGGATCTGGATCTGGCCAGTGGTCCATCTGGTCTAGGAGTTAGCCCCTTGCTGGTGGTGGCAGAGGGAGGCAGCAGACAGAAGGCCGACACCTTCTCCTGGTGTTTACTCCCAGCTCTGGAATCCAGAGGTTTGCTGCCTCCGTCTGCCACCAGCAAGGGAGGCTGTCCATGGTGGCTCTGTTCAGTCACCTTGGCTAGTAGTCTTTGATGGGCATCTTCTTCACGAAACCTCTCTATGCCTGTGACCAGGGCTTTTTTTCAGCTGGAACGCAGTGGAACGGAGTTCCGGCACCGCTAGAAAATGGTCACATGGCCAGTGGCCCCGTCCCCTAATCTCCAGACAGAGGGGAGTTGAGATTTCCCTCTTGAGTTCCACCACCTCTTTTCCCAGAAAGAAAGCCCTGCCTGTGACCATTACTGCCTCCTCTGGCAGTGAGTCCCACAGCTTAACTGAATAAAGCATTGTCTTATTTTGTCTGTCCTCTACCAATTGCCCATCAACTTCATTGGGCGCCTCGAGATCTAGTATTAAGGGAGAGGGAGAAAAAGCTCCTTCTGTCCACTTTCTCCACTCCTGGCATAATTTTATAAACTTGCATCATGCCGCCCCCCGCCCAGCTTTCTTGAGGCAATAAAATACTCTGTGCTGACCAGAGGGCAGTGATACAAGAAGGGTTACCTGAGATGGGTGGACAGGACCTTCCCCCTGCATATTTATCTACCATTTTAAATGGGCCTTCTGTGAATATGGAGCCCCCTTTGTCCCCAGCCGCTGGCCCTTTCTCCCCACGAAGCTTCTTTACTGTTCCTCTGAAAGTGCTGGCTGGGAGTCAGCCTTGCTGTCTTCTCTCCTTCCAGGTTCCTGATCTTCTTCGATGACGGTTATGCCTCTTACGTCGTCCTGCCTGAGATCTACCTCATCTGCCGGCCACGTGAGTCTTTCTCTGGCTGCGCCTTCTCTCTGTGCTGCCAGGTCTCTTAGTAGCCCCCTTCAGTCCTGGCTCTTCGAAAGCGCTTGGGACCGAGAGGAATGGCTGCTGCTTACAAAATGGATATATGAACATGGGTAGTTGTGCAGGATCAGGCCTGGGTCCAGCGAGTCCAGCATCCTGTTTCCTAGAGTGGCCACCAGATAGTCCCCAATGGTCTACAAGCTGGGCAGAGGGGCCGTTCCCCCACTGCTGCCCCCCCCAAGCCCTGGCATTCAGTTACTGCTTTTGAACATGCAGGGTCCACTTGATGGGCTGACTGATCCTCTGTGAATTCACCTAATCCTCTTGGAAAGCTTACCATAAACGTGTGGCCATCCTGTGGCAGTGAGTTCCAGAAGTTAATTATGCACTGTGTGAAGAAGGACTACTTTTTGTCTTAGATCCAGAGGAGTTAGCCATGTTCGTCTGCAGTTGCAAAATAGTAGAGAGTCCAGTAGCACCTTTAAGACTAACCAACTTTATTGTAGCACAAGCTTTCGAGAACCGCAGCTCTCTTTGTCAGATGCATCTGGCGAGGAGAGCTGTGGTTCTCAAAAGCTTATGCTACAATAAAGTTGGTTAGTCTTAAAGGTGCTACTGGACTCTTTACTTTTTGTCTGTCCTTGAATCTTCCGCCCATCGGCTCCACCGAGTGTGCAGAAGATCTAGTCTTACGGGAGAGGGAGAAAAATCTCTCTCCATCCTGCTTCTGTGCCTCATGCATAGTTTTTATCAACCTGTATCCTGCCCCCTATTTCCATTACCGCTGCAGAAGTTCGAAACGAATGATAAAGCCCCTTGGACAGCAGTAAGCATTGAGGAAACATAGTTTGATAGTGTGTTTCTTTCGGGCAGTCAAAAAGACTTGGGAGGATATAGAAGATATGTCATGCCGGGACTTCATCGAAGAGTACATCACGGCCTACCCGAACCGTCCCATGGTTTTGCTCAAGAGCGGCCAGCTCATCAAAACGGAGTGGGACGGCACTTGGTGGAAATCCCGCGTGGAGGAAGTGGATGGGAGCCTGGTCAAAATCCTCTTCCTGGTAGGGTTGCTACATGCAATTCTCTTCTTGCTGCATAATTCAAGTTGCTTTTGCCGTGGCAGATCTCTGTTCACCAGGCATCTCTCCCACCCTCTGCTGTCCCTCTTCTCCCTGGCTGCTTGAGCTTCATCACCATCGGTCTTCTGGTGCGTGCTTGCCCCCGTTACAGGGGAGGAAGTCCAGCCCCAGAAGTCCAGGGTGACCAATGCCAAGCTAGCACACGGTTAGGCGGATGAATTTCTGGCTTCTTTTGCTCAGCCTTAGCCCAGGCTTTGTTTTTCTTTCTCCCTGTCAGGACGACAAACGCTGCGAGTGGATATACCGAGGCTCCACCCGCCTGGAGCCCATGTTCAGCATGAAAACCTCCACTGCCTCTGCCCTGGAAAAGAAGCAAGGTGGACAGATGAGGACCCGGCCGAATGTCGGTACGCTGTAGGCATCTCTGTTGGTGTCCAGTATGCAAAATTGCCGCAGGTGGTTACAGCTGGAAGGGGAGAGGCAAAACAGACCAGAGCTAGGGGCCTGCGCAGAATTAAAAAAAAGAATAAACTCAAGGGGGGGGAGAATTAAAAAAACACACACAACATATATAGGAAAGATGGTTGAGATTGAGAAGAGGAAATGAAAAAAATACAGAGACAGAAGAAGTGGGGAATAAAGCCATATGAAACAATCCAAAGGTGTGTGTGTGTGGTGGGGGGGTGGAATGGGAATCCCACTGGAGATGGAGGGGAAAATAAGAGGAAAGAAGAGTTTCCACTGTCTCTTAGGCACATGGCTTTTTTCCTTCTTCCCTTCCTGCCGTCAGTTTGCTTTTCCCTCCCCACCCTACCCTTTTCAAAATAGCACCCTGATGAAAGGGCTGTTCTTTCATCCACTGCAGCGGCCAGAAAGAGAGCGGGCCCCCTTGCATGGGAGAAAGAGACCCTTCTCTTGTCCCCAGCAGCCCAGCCAGCTCGGATAGCAGAGGGAATGGCTTTCCCCCATTTCCAGCTGCGGCACCCAGGGTGAGAACTGCCCCATCAGTTTGCATGGGAGAGAAGAAAGTTTCCTCTTGTCCTAGCAGCTGTGGCTCCTGGAGGAAGGGCAAGCCAGCTGGCTTGCATAGGGAGGGGTTTTTCTCCTACCCTGGTAGCGATGGGGCCACCCCAAGACTGGAGTAGCCTGGCTGGCTCATGCAGAGGAGGGAACAGCTTTCCCCCCACCCCCACCCCATGGTGGAGCAGGGCAGGAAGTAATTACTAAGGCTGGCAGAAGCTTACCTAGTCATTCAGGACTATTTGATGCTCAAGAAACTTTTTTAAAATCTGCAAGGTGAAGCCCTGCAGCCGAATGCCCCCTCCCACTTTCTGAGAACGCTGGGGGGAGGGGGGCACCCTGCTATAATGGCACGGCTGCCTTTTGCAGGCACGAGGAGCCTTCCCCTTCTGCATCAGGGGAAGGTTTTTCGTTCCTTCGGGGGAAGCCACGGTTAGCAGAACAAATCCACGGGATTCAACCCCAAATTACATCCCCTTCCTTTGACAGGGCATTTTGCAGCATAGGGGGGCAAGTGACAGATCGCTGCCTCTCGTGATGCTGACCGGCCACTCTGGCATCGAGGAGGGGGCAGAAGGAAGGCGGAGGCAGGGTCCCTGCAGGGGGCGGGGACAGCACCCCAGACCGAGCCCGGGCACCAGAGTTCATCGCACTTTGGGATCGGATGAGTGGGACTCTGTTGCACAAGCGAGTTGGGAAGAATGACAACCTCGAAAGCTGTTATCTGAGATGGTCGTGCTGACTCCATGGTTCTCTCCCACTAGGTGCTGTGCGGAGCAAGGGGCCGGTGGTGCAGTACACTCACGACTTGACAGGAACCGGCATGCAATTTAAGCCTGTGGAGCCACCCCCAATGCCGATCATAGTGTCCCAGCCAGTTTCACCTCAGATTGTTGAAGTGGAGTAAGTTGGAGCGAGATGCTCACGTGGCACAGCTAGGGTTCCTCTCCCCCCCCCCCCGCCCCCAGTTTTATCCCCAGAATAACCCTGGAAAGTACATGGGGCTGAGAATTCAACTGGCCCCATGCCACTCAAAGCCCTCCCATGTTGCCTGGTGCTTGTCGGTCAACGTCCAACATTCTAGCCAGTGCTCTGCTTGGCCTCTTGGACAGAAGGGACTTAATAGGAGGCTGCCTGAGTCCCTCTGGCCATCTAGCAACTCAAACTGTGTAGGATTGTTCCCAAGCAGGGAAATGTCTTTGCCCTAGACCTGTACCTGGGCTGAAGCGGAACCAGACCTCTTGCTGGCCGAGCCAGGGCTCTTCCACTGAGCCAGAACTTGGTTCTGTGGTGTTCTGCTTATTGGGAATCCTTTTCACGGCAGCTGGTCTGCTGAGGAGCTAGTATTGCTACCGGCAGGAAGCACACGCACACTCCTGGGCCTGCGTGATGATGTCACTTCATTGTGCAGGCCCGGGAGCACGTGCACACTTTGCAGCAGGCTGATTTGGGCCCCAGACGGGCCTGATTTGGCCCATTTGGAGCCCAAATCGGCCCACTGTGAAGTGCAGGAGCCTCCTGGGATAGTGCGATGAAGCCACTCCTGGGAATGTGTTGCGCCGCCCCAGGAGCGTGCCCAGGAGACCTGTTTCCCTGCCTTTCCCCCCTGCTGGCCAGGTGAGGAGTGGCAGGGAGTGGAGGGTGGGAGCGAGGGATCCCCACCCCCTCCGAGGGAATGGCAAGCTTATAAGGAGCTCTTAGGCGTGTTGTTTGTACCTTACCTTTATCCCTTTGTGAATTAAACCTGGAGCATTGGCGGCACATTGAATGGAAGGTTGGTAGCATTCGTGCGGGTTGCCTTTGGCAAACTGTTTTGACATTAGTTGATTTTCTCATAAATGAGGCCCTGAGGATACAGAGGAACCTCAGCAGTATACCAAGCACAGCCTGAAATCCCCAGACCTCACCGTCGTTGGACGCTCCCAGAATCCCCGCTCAGACATCCCCTCCCCAGCCAGGAGCGTCACGCCCAACTCTCTATTGGTTTGGTCTTCCTTGCTTTCGTGCAGCAGTCCAGAGAGCCAGCTAGCTCAGTCCAAAAAGCAGCAGGTGGCCAAGAAGAGCACTTCGTTCTTGCGCCCAGGCTCCGTGGGGTCAGGACCGTCTTCTCCGCCTTCTCCTGTCCTGGGTGAAGCGCCTCCTGCCGGGAGGACGGGGGTGACCCAGCAATTCCGGTAAGCAGCTGCAGTTTTAAGAACATTTGGTGGAAAGCAAGTGAAAGCCTGTGTGTGCGTATGTGCGTGCGTGTGCGTACCGGTGTGGTGTGTTTTAGGATTAAGTTTCTGATGGGGAACAGTAGAGAGAATTACACTTATATCTGCTTAATCCTGAAAACAGCAACCCTGTGAGGTAGGTTAGGCTGAGAGATTGAGATGGGCCCAAGGTCACCTGGCAGGCTTCCATGGTTAAGCTGAGATATTCAAACCCAATTGTCCTGGGTCCTAGTCCAACATCCTAACCAGTACACTACACCATCTGTCAGTTCAAAGAGTTCTCACGCTAGGGTTGTCCACCATAAGAAAGGGCTGTATTGTATTGTATGTATCCCAAGTATTTTCCACAGTTCTGCCTTGCTGCTTGACTTGGTTTAAACTGAATCCAGTTTTGGTGAAAGGTGTGTTAAAAGTGCTCTAAATAAATAAAAACCAACCGTGGTTTGCACTAGTCCTGGTTAAATTCATAAACCAGAGGTCTCCAAGCATTTTGAGCCTGCGGGCACCCTTAGGATCCTGGCTGTGGCAGGAGGTGGAATCACACACACGGATAAAACTTTAAGTGTGGAGGAGAAGATGCTTGGTGAGTGCCAGGAAAGGTGTTAGAGCTTGCCATGGCATGCCAAATAGGGGCCTCTGTCCTACACTGATACGGGTGCCATCACACACAAGAGGCAAACTGTGGATTAAAGCATCTTACCTGCTTTCTCTTCATTTGTTCATTCAAATACTGAATTCCCACTTTTCTCCCTGTATGGGGATTTTGCTTTTCCATCCAAGTGTGTGTTTGCTCCTCCCCCTGTGATGCATCTTCCTGAGGAAAAGCAATTGGGTTTGCCAGTTCAGGCATCATGCCAAGCTATAGTTGGCACCTCTGATCTAGACTTGCAGGCCCAACCGTATTTCATCAGTGGAGCCGTTGCACTGGATCGCAGTGAAGCTAACCGCAGTTTGGTCGATGTCCTGAGTTGAAGCACGGTCTGATCGCTTGCCCTCTTTCCACATGGCAGGTTCTCTAGCACTCAGCCAGCCAGCAGCATCGTTCAGCAGTTCCACAATGTAGTAGACCGTCTCCCCACCGAGCCTTCCTACAGGGCCCCCGTGGAGAAGCTCTTCTACCTGCCCCACGTGTGCAGCTATACCTGCCTGTCGCGGGTGCGCCCCTTCCGCAGTGACCAGTACCGCAGCAAGAACCCTCTCCTGATCCCGCTCCTCTATGACTTCCGGCGCATGACAGCCCGCCGGCGCATAAACCGCAAGACGGGCTTCCACGTCATCTACAAGACGCCCTGTGGCCTGTGCCTGCGCAGCATGGGCGAGATCGAGCGGTACCTCTTTGAGACAGACTGTGACTTCCTCTACTTGGAGATGTTCTGCCTGGATCCTTACGTGTTGGTGGACCGCAAGTTTCAGCCGTACAAGCCGTTCTATTACATTGCCGACATCACCAAGGGCAAGGAGGACGTCCCCCTGTCGTGCGTCAATGAGATCGACAGCACGCCCCCGCCTCAGGTGGCCTACAGCAAGGAGCGCATCCCAGGCAAAGGGGTCTACATCAACATCAGCTCAGAGTTCTTAGTGGGGTGTGACTGCGACGATGGGTGTCGGGACAAGTGAGCATCGTGGTTTTGTCTCTCTTTTTAAAATTTTCAAAAATGTTTTATTTTCAATTCAAGGGGGGTGCGGTAAAAGGGGGGAGGAAAATTAAACCAGATATATGACTTTGTGCTACGACGATTATAAAAATACAAAATTTATAACTGAAAGTTTTCCCATTATTAAGATCGAATTACTTAATAATTAACCTTAGCTAATATATATTTTCCAACTATTTGTCTCTTGTAGTTTAAGACTCTCTCCCCCTTTGGCCAAGGCTGAGGTTTTGAAACCGCGCCCCCCCCCCCCAGGTAAAGAGGCCTGTTAATGGTTCCCCCAGAGCTGCAGAAACACGCTCGCTGCGTGCTAGGGGTCTGTCCATGCATCTCGACTCTCTTGGGTAGCCAGCTGAAGTCTGTTCCCCTCGTTGACCGTGACCGTCCCATCAGTGAGAGGGGTGGAGTCATGATTGCCAGGTTGTACAGACTAAGCCCCTCCCCTCTCCCCCAGCTCTGAAATGGGTTCGAGTCGAGGATTGTCCATGTTTCAGGAGGTCAGGGAGATGGTGCCCTCTTCTCCAAGCTTGGAAGATGTCATGAAGATTACAAAATGTTCTTGTTAGCCCAAGGCTTGTAAATAAAGTACAAAGTACGTAGCTGCAGGGTGCAAATACCACACTATTAAAAACAGTTTAATAATCCATAGAAATAACTTGTTGTGAAATAACATACAATGATATACATATAGTTCAAACCAATCAAATAGGCTCCCCTCGTCAAGAATAACACAGCAAGTATAGAAATTGATTTTATTTATTTATTTATTGAATTTTTAGCCCGCCCTCCCTGCAAGCAGGCTCAGGGCAGGTTACAATCATAAATCAGGTACAATAGATAAAACCAATAAAATAGCATCTCAGTGCAAACATGGATATGCACATTCCAGATGGGGCACCCTTCCCCCTGTCCCTGCCCACCATACACAAGGGAAGAAAAGGGTGGAGGTGTGGGTTGGTGAACCTCTAACTCCTCAAGCATGGGGAGGCAGATGGACCATATGCTCCCCCCACACACAGTGGCAGGAGACCGTCAGGGACGCTGATTAGATGGATCCAGTGCTGGCCTCAACCATATGCCTGGCGGAATATCTGTCTTACAGGCCCGCCGAAAAGATACAAGATCTTGGCGGGCCTGAGTGTCTTCTGACAGAGAGTTCCACCAGGTTGGGGCCAGGACAGAAAACGCCCTGGCCCTGGTCGAGGCCAGCCGAGCCTCCCTGGGGCCAGGGACCGCCAGTAGGTGTTTACTTGCAGATCTAAGAGCTCTCTGAGGTACATATAGGGTGAGGCGGTCCCTCATGTATGCTGGTCCCAGTCCGTTTAGGACTGGGACCAGCGTATTTCCACATATTTCTTCTGTTGGGAGAGAAGCTTAAGGCAGTAACAAATCCCATTCACAATTCTTCTTTCAATAGCAATAAGTCCAGTTCAGGCAGGTTGCTAGCCTGGGCTGCCATTTGCCTCGTCTCCATCATTCCTTTGGAGGCCCGGGTGCTAGGGAGCCGAGGGGAAGTCACATTGTGAATCGCTGGAAGGTTCAGTTAGGTGGCCCCTTCAGGCATCTCTCGGCAGCTTGAGCCTCCTGTTTCTAACCGTGCGTTTTGTCCCCCCCGAAAGATCAAAATGTGCTTGCCACCAGCTGACGATCCAGGCAACCGCCTGCACTCCTGGGGGACAGATAAACCAACATTCCGGGTACCAGCACAAGCGACTGGAGGAGTGTCTTCCCACAGGGTAAGTCTAGGCTTGTTAAAAACCTCTGGAAAGTGATCTTCGGGCAACTGGCCCAGGGACATTTCTTACAAATCACAGTTGGAGCTTGTGGAACTCAGTGCCACAAGATTTGGTGCTGTAGCCGCTTACTTAGAGGGCTTTAAGAAAAGATCGGACATACTCACGGAGAAGAAGCAACTTATTGAAGATTAATTAGCCATGCTAACGAACCGGACCGTCCATCTCCCAAGGCAGCCTGTCTCCGAGTACCAGTTTGTCGGGGACAGGAGACGGCTGCTGCTCTTGTGTCCTGTGTAGAAACTTGCCGCAGAAACTGCAGGTGTCGGAATGAAGTATTCATCTCGGGAACAGGATGCCGGATATTGATCGGGACAGAGAAGGGTTGGGACCTAGGGATCCTTTCCCCCCCCAGCACAAGGAACCTTCCCTGGAAGCGAGAGGCTGTTCCTCTAGTGTCAGGGGAGGTGCCACTGTCCGTGGAGTAGATCCCTGGCGTCCTTATTTCATTTATTTATTTTTAAAGATTCTGTGCCGCCTTTCCACCCAATTCAGGGTCCCCAAGGTGGCAAAATTAATATATTAAAATATCAAAAACATTTCAAACGTGAAAGCATTTCAGACCATACAGAGCATTTAAAATACAAAAATACTTTAAATAAACTAACGCATTAAAAAACATATCCAGAAGAGTTAGCCGTTAGTCTGTAGTTGCAAAATAGTAAAAAGTCCAGTAGCACCTTTAAGACTAACCAACTTTATCGAGGCATAAGCTTTTGAGAATCACATAAGCTTTCGAGAATCGCAGCTCTCTTCGTCAGATGCATCTGACGAAGAGAGCTGTGATTCTCGAAAGCTTATGCCTCAATAAAGTTGGTAAGTTTTAAAAGTGCTACTGGACTTTTTACTAAAAAAACAAACACAAAAAATACACACAGCCAGGGGAGAGGGCTAATTCAAGTTAGCATGGGAATGCTAAACCAAATGAAAAAGTCCTCATAGCTGTGGTGGACGAGAACAATAGAGGCAGGAGATAGAGAAATCTCCCTGGGCCATGTTTTTGGCACAGTGGTCGAGAAGGCCATTTTGGGGGGTTTCCAACCCTCTAGTCTCAGCGGGAGGGGGCACTTGAAACAGGGCCTCCAAAGGTGACCAGAGTGGTCAGGTAGGTTCATGTGGGCGTGGGTGGGCCTTCCAATATGATTACGCTCGTGACCGCCTTCCCCCCCCCTTTGCCAGAGTTTACGAGTGCAACAAGCGGTGTAAATGCAGCAAGAATATGTGCACCAACCGCTTGGTGCAGCACGGCCTCCAGGTGCGGCTGCAGCTCTTCAAAACGCAGAACAAAGGATGGGGCATCCGGTGCCTGGATGACATTGCCAAGGGCTCTTTCGTCTGCATCTATGCAGGTATGGCATCAGCGGGCAAGTCTGGGGCTGATCCTGAAGTCGCCTTACACCACCTGTAGCAACCAGCCAAAGTGTTTGCGACTGGCCTGGATTGGTGCCCCCCCCCCTCCCCATTTTAACTATGCCGGGCAAGAGCAGCTGGACAAGTCCACCCAGTGGGTTCTGTTTTTTATTTTATTTGCTTTATTTATAATCCACCTTTCTCCCTGAGACGTGAGGTGTATTGCACAGTGTAAGTCAATGCAGTTCATAGGATGGTCATAGATCCAGTTAGCCGTATTAGTCTGTAGTAGCAAAATAGTAAAGAGTCCAGTAGCACCTTTAAGACTAACCAACTTTATTGTGGCATAAGCTTTCAAGAACCACAGCTCTCTTCGTCAGATGCATCGTCTCTTTACTACATTCCTATTATAAAGCAACTTCCGGAACCATTCTGTTATAATATATTCCTATAAAGATGCATCCCTGAACAATTCTGATTTACATAGTTTGAGGAACGCCGGAAGCTTGGGAGCCTTCCCAACCACCGTGGGCAGGCTGTTGCCACAACAGAGAACTCCTGTGTACGGGCAGCTGTCGATTTTGCCCATTTGCAGGGCGGACTTGCAGAAGGCCCTGTTCAGATGAGCCATGTTTATGCTTAAGCTTTGATACACCACGGTTTCTGATCTACGGTTAGTTCCAGAGCTCTACAAGTCAAATCCTGTTGCATTGTCTCTTGCGGGAGTCCCCAACGTGGTGTCTGTGGGCTCCATTGTGCCCGTCAGGTGTTTCTAGAAAGTGGGTGGGGCCGGGTGTGCTTTTGGCCTTTGATCGGCTGTGCAGATTTGTAGAGACATTTCTTTGGCAGAAGCCACTTCCACAGGAGAAGCATCCTCCCTCCCTGTCTAACTTGTGGCAGCCATTTTGTGGCGGGATCCGCCTCTTGCAGCAGCCATTTTGTGGTATCCATTTCGCGGGCTCAAAAAGGTTGGGGACCCCTGGCCTGTTGGATGTCCCATCCCGTTGACTGTATTGACTTTGTGTAATCCACCTTAAGTCCCAGCGAGAAAGGCCGACTATAAATAACATAAATAAATATTTTAGCCCAGTGCCCAATTTTGTGATTTCCCCGCAGGAAAAATCCTGACGGACGATTTTGCTGATAAGGAGGGCCTGGAGATGGGAGACGAGTACTTCGCCAACCTGGACCACATAGAGAGTGTGGAGAACTCGAAGGAGGGATACGAGAGCGAGGCCAAGTGTTCCTCCGACAGCAGTGGCGTCAACCTGAAGGACGACGAGGACGAGAACTCGGGCTCTGAGGAACCGGAGGAATCCAATGAGGACAGTTCGGACGATAACTTCTGCAAGGATGAGGACTTCAGCACCAGCTCGGTTTGGCGTAGCTATGCCACCCGCCGCCAGACGCGGGGCCAGAGGGAGAACGGCCTCTCAGAGACGGCCTCCAAGGACTCCGGCCTGGCCAGGCAGGTCAGCCAGGAGGAGACCACGTTCTGCAAGCCCCCCTTCTCGGAAGAGACCTCCAAGAACAAGGTGGCCTCCTGGCTCAGCTCCACTATGCCTGACAGCTTCCAGGACAACGACAGTCGGTCCTCCTTCAGGACGCACGAGGCAGCCGAAGCCAAGCCGGTCAAAGCGGAAACGGCAGAATCCGAGAAGGCCTCGGCTGTCGGACTTGCAACCAAGGAGGAGACGGGCCTGGATGCAGACGTGAAGGTCAAGAAGAAAGAGGCAAGTTTCATACAGAGCTGCTTATTCTGTTTTCCTCTCGAACTGTGTGCCGCGTCACTAGGGATCGGCAGGTTTTGCCTGCTCCGCTCATGTTGAGTTCATTTCTGAAATTTCTTGGGGAAACTTCTAAGAAAAAAGCGCAAGTGTGTTTTTCTTCCTGGGCTGTTTCTGCAGAAGCTGAGAAATACAAACTCAGGAGTTCCCCTTTCCCAAGCAAACAAAACCCTTGAGAAAGGCAACGGGGTAACCGGCCGCAGAGGAGGGCTGGCTATGGCCAGAGCGAATCTCCTTGTGAGCGGGGCAGGAATTCGGAGCAAATTTGAATCCGCTTTGGATTCAAGTTTGGGCGTTTCCATCTAAATTCATCTTTGTGGCGACTGGTGACTTGCCAAGCTGAATGCAGTCACATTTTATGAGTTACCACATCTTTGATAGCTGTTTTATTTTTACTGTTCCTGACCGGGAAAGAAACCGGAAGCTTATTGAACCCTTCATGGGCAACCACTCATGGCTTGCTGGGTCTGGATCAAATAATAACCTAAAACATCACACACTTCCCTTATGCCTGTGGCACATGTGTATCCTGTAGTTCTTGAGAATCTCATCATTTTTTCCTTCCGAAAATTGTAGTCCTTATTGCCATGCAGAAAGTAATCTTGAGAAGGGGAAGAGACAGCGGGAGGGGGCTAGTGCTACCTGGAAGCCCGAGCGGGATATTCTATCGGCTAGGGAGGGGAGGCTACACTTTTTGCAATTTCTCGCTCCTCCTTCCTACCTTGAAGCACTCCGCCGGAGTGCAGAAATCTGGATTTTCTTGAGACAATTCGTTTTAGTGCTCGTTCTAAAAAATCTTGAGCTTAGACCAGCCTTGTAAATGAATCTACAAAAATTACCAGCTCGTGTAATGGTTTGCTAGCCTCTTGTTGGTGGCCTTAAAAGTACACACGCCTCTTCAAAACTGAAATTTTCCTGTAGGAAATTTCACAGCACTGAAGGGTATCTGAAGAAATGAGCTCTATCTTAGGAAAGCTCGTCCTGGAATAAATGTTGGTCACGTTTAAAGTGCCATTGGATCTCTGTTTCATTGTGCTACAGCAGACTTACATGGCTACCCCTCTGGAAAGAGCATGCCATGAACCAGAGAATTAGAAAATTCCTCTTGCCTGGAGAAAATTCATTTCACTGAAGGCCACCAGCTCACAGGCTGCTGTGAGCTCTTCATACTGCTTCCCACCATAAACCAGTGAGTCTTTTAACACCTCCAGAGTCTTTTAAGACCTCAATGAGGTCTAGGCACTTGACACTTTGGAAATTTGTCCAAATTACCCCAGAAGACACTTTTCCTGCTGATATGTATCTGAGACAGATAAATACATTCTGGGACGTAAAATTTTTACATTTTCTCTCGTGCGTGTGTTTGTGTGAGAGAGATGTGCTGTCAGGTTGCTTCTAACTTATGAAATAGTAAAGAGTCCAGTAGCACCTTTAAGACAAACCAACTTACAATACAATATTGTAGCATATGCTACAATAAAGTTGGTTAGTCTTAAAGGTGCTACTGGACTCTTTACTATTTTGCAACTACAGACTAACACTCTAAGGCCTCTGGTTCTAACTTATTTTATTTATTTATTTCAGATTTGTATTCCGCCCTCCCTGCGAGTGGGCTCATAGGGGAAACCCCATGAATTAACAACCTCCTAAACGTCCTATCATTATCAGCCTCGCCCAGATTTTGCAAAGTGGAGGACACGGCTTCTTTTGTTGAGTCCACCCATCTCCCTTTGCGTCTTCCTCTTTTCTTAGCATTATTGTCTTCTCCACTGGGTCTTGTCTTCTCATTATGTGACCAGAGTACAATAGCCTCAGTTTTGTCATTTTTTCTTTTACGGAGAATACAGGCTTGGCTTGAGTTAGAATCCACTTCTTTCTCTTTTTGGCCATCCATGGTATCCACAAAACTCTCCTCCAATGCCACATTTCGTATGATCAGTTTTCTTCCTGTCAGCTTTCTTCTCTGTCCCATACACTTACAAAAATCACTACTTTGGGGTTTCATGAGGAGAAAAAAAAACATTAAGCATATTTATTATCTCTGCAGATGGCTTACAACTTGAACATATTTACCTGGCTATCATCCTTGTTCTCTCTTCCGTGATATGGCATCGGCGAGACCACACCCTGACGTGGCCCCCCAAGGTCAAAATGAAAGACCAACGCACCAATACAACTGGTTGCTGCGGCTCCCTTTTGTACAGTGTAACCAACCCAAATAGGAAGAGAACAATATGAAAGGGGTAAATTCCTTCTCCTTGGGTATGGATTCCATTTAGTTAATGCCCATACTATAGCTAGGCACTCCATCTCCACCATACTCACCTATGGCTTTCTAGGAACTCACTTTCCACCTACATAGATGCCTGTTACCTGTAGGGAAGGCTGGCAGTCAGATTCACCTGTCCCATATTTACTCAGTGATTGACTCCTCCCTCAGGTGAGTTTGTCCTATCCCATAGAGGCAATAATTGGTTTACCTCCTCCCTTTGCAGACATGCATTCAGAATCACCCTGCAGGTGCCTTTCAACCCTATAATTCTTAACTCTGCACATGCCTTTTGCGCCATAACTTTTTTTCCAGCTCGACACAAGCCCTCCTCCGGCCATCTACATATGTGTCTCCCTATTGTCTTGCCAAAGTTCTTTATCTCTGGAATGTGGTCGATCTTTTTCTTAAATGATGTTTACATTAGGCAGTACCTCGGCGGACAGTTCACTGGTCAACACAATCCACTCTCCCCTCCATATGAGATGTCAACTTGTGTTAACACTTTAGACTGTAACCTCTGATCATCGATTCTTGACCCTCTCGGTTAGGTGTAAAGTCAACCACGTTCTTTAACGTGAAACCAGCCACAGTCATTTTAGCGTGAGAAGTAGACAGCTGCCTCGACATTTCCCCACTTTCTTTCCTTGTGTCGTTGAGCTGCTTTTCCTTTGGCAAACAGATACCACACCATGTAGTCTGAACTCCCCTTTCACGCTGCTTTGGGAGATCTATGGGGCCTTTCTGCCACGTTTCTCTGGTGTCTCCTTGAAGAGGGCCACTGAGTGCACCACTATGATCTCTTCCACTTAAGCCCCACTTGCTGTCCCCTGACAGAAGTGCTACGATGGCCTCTGTATGAAGTTTATTATTACACAAATACCGAGGTGCATGTATTTGTTTGAAAGGTTCAAAGTCATTGTTCACTTTCTTCCCTTTCCCTTTTCCTATCCCAATTGTTGTTGCTGTGTCTTCAACCAGTCTGTCGTGTGGTATGTTGTCCTAAAGTTTTACTCTTGCCTGTACAGACACACAGGAGTTAAGGACTGCAAGGGAATTCATTTGGATGTGGTTCCAAGCTTCTTTACTAACCGTTTTGCCCCATTTGGCCTGGTTGTTGACCAGTAGCACTTTTCGCTCAATCTGTTATTAATTCTGTGCCCCCTCCCGCCAGGTGACCAACGAAAGGACCAGCATGTGCTACTCTGAGTAATTTCAATCTATATTTCCGTGGCTTATGGGGTTTTTCTGCATCTCATCCTCTTTTCTTCAGAGACTCTTTGTATAAGTTGTGCCGTTCATATATAAAGCTCCTTGGCTGTTCAAGTATTGGTTTAGGAAGGTTTGTGTTAGCCCGGTCCCATAAGGACGGCAGTGTGTCATCCTGTTGTGGTTCGGATACAAATGTAGCCGATCTTTGGTTTCCTGCTGGAATCATGCAGGTTACCTTCACTCACTCCTGCTCTTTAATCCCCTCCTCCGAGGCTGCATTTTGTTGAAAGATTTCTTGAGTGTCTCTCCCTAGTTCTTGATGGGATTTTACTCGCTGATTTTTGATTTATGAGCCAGCGGTCGCATTCACCATGGCTACGTGCTTTGCCAGGTCATTCCTCAACACCGCGGGAGCGGGAATTTCATCTAGCACTCCCCACTTCCCAAAGACCATGCCAGTCTTTATAGTTTAGCAGCAGGTTCTCCAAGCCCTTTAATGAACAATCTTCTCACCTCCACCAACTCCACCAGGCGGGATTTGATGGCACTAACTTTGGACCCTGAATTCCTTGTGCTGATACGTGGGCTCCATCCACTGCAGCAGGTCCATGGGTCCATGCTCTCCCCAGGCATTTGGATCACATAGGTTCTGGCATGCCCTGAACTTAAAATGGCCGTTGCTTTCTCCGGTGCCTCTTTCTCCACAGAAACTTTTGAACATTCGAACATTCTGAGCCCTCTGCGGCAGTTAACTGTTGAGGCACCTTGGCAGGCTGTGTTTGTTTTATAACGTTAACTTATTTTGGCGTTATAAATCTAGAGGAGTTAGCCGTGTTAGTCTGTAGTAGCAAAATAGAAAAGAGTCCAGTAGCACCTTTAAGACTAACTGACTTTACTGTAGCATAAGCTTTCGACAGCCACAGCTCTCTTCGTCAGATGCATCGTCAGCTTTTGAGAACCACAGCTCTGTTAACTAGATGCGTCTGATGAAGAGAACTGTGATTCTCGAAAGCTTATGCTACAGTAAAATTGGTTAGTCTTAAAGGTGCTACTGGATTCTTTTCTATTTGGCATTATAGGGGCTGTTCTTTTATTATTTGGGGACAATTGTACCTCACGTGTCCTATTTTGCCACATATTTCGCTCAGAAGCCCTCATCCTAGGCCTGAGGAGTTTCTTTGGCCATTTTGCCACCCCTGTATAGTTTTTGTCAGCCAGGCGAGGTTCTTTTTATTGTTCACCCCTTCCTAGATATTTTTCAGAGCAGAATTTTCCCTCCCTGGCTCTCCTCAACACCAGATCTCAGCAGCTTTGGCTACCGTTTCTGGCTCTTTATCTTGTACCAGCCTGCAATATTCATTGGGCACTATTCTGTAAAACTTCTCCAGTCTTATGAGATCAATAACAGTTTAGCGGCTTTCTGCTTCAATAAAGGATCTAATTTATACGCCACCTGAGCGTAAATCTCCTCAGGCTTTTCCCTCAAGTTCCTTGTGGCGTTACTCCAAGTATTTGCTTTGCTTGCTGTTTGAACCAATCATCGTCTTTTACTTCATCATCCCCCCCCTTTCACTGTAAACTTCATTTAGACCCCCAGAGATTTGTGGTCTTATGTGGGTCATTCTCTGGTAACCAGGAATGTTGAAATCCCAGCAGGCTTTCTCAGAATTCACAAAATAAGTCTCTAAACCACACCGCTTCTTTAATCAGAGAATTCTTTTTATATCTACTGTTAGATAGTTTGTTTCTTGAACCCTAGGGGTTACATTACCCTCCTTCTGTTTTGCCACATTGGTAAATCCCCTTTCTTTCCACCTTAGTTTTCTGCATTTCAATTTCTGCCTCTCTCTGGTAGGGTTGCCAGCTCCAGGTTGGAAAACTCCTGGAGATTTTTGAGGTGGAGCCTGGAGAGGGTGTGGTTTGGGAAGGGGAGGGGCTTCAGCAGGGTTTAATACCATAGAGTCCATCCTCCAAAGCAGCTGTGTTCTCCAGAGTAACTGAAGTTGGCTGGAGATAAGTTGCCATTCCAAGAGATCTCCAGTCACCACCTGGAGACTGGCAACCCTGTCTAGGGTTCCCACTGGCAAACTCCCGGGGATTTGCCCCTTCGTCCACCAATTGCTGGGGGGGATTTGCCCATTTGTCCACTGATTGCTGGGTGGACCCTGAGATGCCTGCCCTCCACCGGCAGGCACTTCAGGAATGCACGCCTTGTACACAGTCCCACCTGTCGCAGCAACGTCACTTCCCTGACGTCATCGCACTGGCTGCGGGAGTGCTTCCATGCTTCATTTGGGGCCGATTTGGGCCCCAAACCGGTGGAATCATCTCCATGTGAGCACAGAAGTGCTCGCGCAGCTGGCATGACATCACTTGCGGAAGTGATGTCACCCCATGGCCAGTGTAGTGACGTCACTTGCAGAAGTGACATCATCACGTCGCTGCCGGAGTGCATGCACGAGGATTTAAAACAGCCTGGGAGAAGGTGAGACTAGAGTCCAGTCTGTTCTGTTCTTCACTGTTACTACTTACCGCTTTAGCGCCTCCATCTTTCTCTACAGCAGGGTTCATTCTTTTAGGTGGTGTTTGTTGACAACCTCCTACGCTTTACCTTTTTTCTGTTTTACTTCAGGAGCATCAAATCTTTTTACCATGCATTGTGCAGGGGGTTGGACTAGATGACCCTTAGAGTCCCTTCCAGCTCTATGTCTCTATACCTGTCCTTTTCCTTTTTATAGTTGGGATTTTTGTTACAGCCCTTCCTTACATTTTTACCTTAGACTTTTACCTCAGGAAGGCAATCTTTTTGCCAGACTTGTTCCCCCCCCCCTTTTTAAACCTGTTAGTCTCTGTGCTGAGGCTAGGGGTATGCGACTCGGCCGCAGGTCTGCATTGGAGCATGCAGTCATTCCCCATGCAGGTGCACAGCGAAGCATCTGAGAAGGGAGTTTCCAGAAGGCTTGAAGCAGAATGTTCTCCTGTGCACATTTCATGGAAGGTTTGCATCGGAAAACGTTCCAACCCAATGGATTTGGCAAAATGTTCAGTAAACCACACATTTTCTCTGACTTTGGATTCCAGACATTTTCCAATGCCATAAACCTCTCAGGATCCTCTGATTTAATGTAGCTGTCTTATATTTTGTAAACGAGACAAAATAAACACCATATCTGTGTTCGTAAGAGAGAATGATTTAATATATTTGCTTCCAGATCTAAGGAAAGATAATGATCATTTAAGACTGTGCGCCTTGACTGAACTCCCACTCTCAAGTTACTAACTAATGTTATGAAGCAATACATATAGGCCAGAAAACTAACGTGGGGCAGATTTTCCATGGAAAAATACTGCAGTGGAAAAAACTCTGGAAAGTCACTGCCCGCTGCCACAGAATACTGTGTAGGGCACCGCTGCATAAATTTTTGATCTAGTGGTTTACATTTCTGGATCCTTGTGGGGCAGTTCAGCAGATGGGCTCTTGAGGTGTCTGTGTTGCTATTTTCACCTGTGAGAATGTGCAGGTGCAAAGGAATTGGTAGGAAGAAAGCTTAAACCAACACTGACTAATCTCCCCCCCCCCCCCCGCCGGTCCCCTTTTTGTTTTTTAGGAACCTGAGGACCACAGCAGATCTACACCGTAAGTCCTCCTTACATCTGGCTTTTTGGGAAACTCTGTGCCATGTTATACAGCTGGAGGAACCCCGCTGTAATTTATTATTATCGTTACTTGTTAAATTTATAGCCCTCCCTCCCCGTGAGCAGGCTACGGCAATAAATAAGAATACAAAAGATAAAAACACTAAAATCACATATCTGAATATAGCATCCTATAATCAGGCTCAACAAACATAAATTCTAGTATCGCAGATGGGCCCCCTTCACCTAGACTAGTCATGGACCCGTGCCCTTGCATGACTGTGGCTAGGGGGGCGGCTGCGGTTCTTGGAAGCCATCTAAGGAACTTCCTTCTTCCGTTTTGTATGCAAAACCGACGCCCTGTGATCTTGGTTAGGCTGACGGAGGGTCAAGCTAAGGCCACTCAGCAAGTTTCGGCGGCAAAACCGGGATTTGAACCTGGGTCTCCCAGATCCTAGTCTGGCACTGAAGCCTGTGGAATCAGCCCTATCATAAACAGCTACAGATAAACTCTTGGGCAACAGTATTACCACTGGGGGGGGGGACAGGCTGCTACTGTTTGCTTTGCAAGTAGAAGATCCGTACATCTATCCCAGGTTCAGTTCCTGGCATTTCTAGTTAAAAAGTAGCTACACAAGGAAAGCCATCTAAGGAACTCTCTGTATGTAGAAAACTAGCTGGAAAGCAGGGCTGGATCTAGGGTTGCCGGCGCCCAGGGGAACCCAAGTCCAGCCCCCGTGCACAGGGTGGAAGGCGCCGCCTTGCGGCAAGCCGGCTTCCCTCTCAGTGGGGCAGGCGAATGGAATGGGCGGCCTCCCACGCTGCTGCCGCCAGCTCCATAGCATGCTGGGACAGCCGGCTTGCTGTGCGGGCGATGCGCTGATGGGGCGCGCCGCCTGCCCTCAGCCCCTGGCTCAGCTGCTCACGCGCTCCTGGCAGCTGTGCCCGGAGCTCCCTTTTTGATGGCGCCGGGGGAAGACTACCCCCCCTGCCCCCCCCCCCCGGTCGATCTGGCCCTGTTGGAAAGGAAGGGTTCAGCTGATCTTTTAACCCTGACATTAGGATTTTCTAGGTCCTAACAGGTAATTAAGTAGGGGTGTCTGTGCGTTTGGGTGGGTGGGTGTATTCAAACCTATTCCTTTCAGTGGGGCATTCCTGGGAGAGTGTCGTGATAGATCCTGCCAGTTTGATTTGATCTGCCCATCTTTCACTTGTTTTGCCTTTAATCCTGGATCGTCACAACAGAGCCACCTCAACCAAAACAGATAGAGTTCTTTAAATCTTTAAGGACCTGCTTGGCTTCAAGCCCGAGTGACTCTGCTTCTTGGTGTGCTCCTAAGCCCTGAGAAAGAGCTGCTGGTTTCTGGCCTTCTGTCTGTGCCGTTGCTTCAGCTTGCTGGCATTTTAACAACAACAACAACAACAACAATTGATTTATATACCGCCCTTCAAGAAAACTTAACACCCACTCAGAGCAGTTTACAAAGGATGCTATTATTATCCCCATAACGATCACCCTGTGAGGTGGGTGGTGCTGAGAGAGCTCTGGAAGAGCTGTGACTGATCCAAGGTTACCCAGCTGGCTTCAAGTGGAGGAGTGGGGAATCAAACCCGGTTCTCTGGATTATACTCCTGCACTTTGAACTACTACACCAAACTGGCTCCCTTGTGGCTAAGCAACCTTCTGATGTACAGTAGATTGCTAAGGAGTACCCCATGGCTGACCTTCCCCTTTCTTTGGTTGTTTCCCAGGATGGGCAATACAGGCAGGGTGTATGGCTACAACCCAAACCCTGTGGTACCCGAAGGAATCCGGAGGCCGGTCAGCAAAACTGCCCTGCATCAGAGCCGAAGGCAGACAGAGACACAGCAGAGCCCTGCAGATGTAAGCGCTTGGCCAGGGATGGCTGGGCCCAAACTTTGCTGTGCACCCCACACCCAAAAGGGTTTACTCCTGGAGCGTAAATCTGCTTGCTCTGGTGGTGGGATGATCCAGAGATGTGGCAAATTTTCCTCTCTTCCCAGCAATGTGCCTTGTTAGGAAGGGGTGCTCCCCGAGGTAGTGGCTTAAATGGGGAGAAGTCTAGCGGGGTCGGGAGAAAATAGATATTAAGGTAGAAAACCGCTGGGGTTCAATTGGTACCTAGTTTTTAAAAGGAAGGCACAAGGGCTCAGCTGCAAAAAGATACTATCCATGATCTCAAATTTGTACAGTTTAGTTGTGGATTCTGCCACTAATTTTTAAACTCCGGGGCTGTTGGATCTGAGGTGTGTGTGATTTCACAGTTCCAAGGAAGGATAGGATCCTGATGTAGGCGGGGCTGCCTTTTCCTGTTCAGCAGAGGGTCCTAAAATGGCTCCTGGCAGAGGATCCTTGTTGGCACTCATCTTGGATTTGGGAAATGACTGTGCCATACCACACAAGAACTTTGAGAAGTTCTTTGCTCTTCTAACGTGTGGGTCTCCGCACAGGAATCTCTGGACAATTTGCTAGGCCCTGGCTTGCTCGGGGAGAAGTTTGAGGGGGTGTGATACGGTTCATTGGCAAAAGTCTTCTTTCTCTTCAGCAAGACGTGCTTATGCTCTCGAGTAGCACGGACAGCGAAGGGGACAACGGGCAAGCCACCTCTGGGCAAGCGCCAGGCAACGCAAATGACAGCGATGACATCCAGACAATTTCCTCCGGGTCTGAGGACGAACAGGGGGCTGACGAGAAGAAGAACCTCGCCTCTGGGCTTGGTAATTCTTGCTGTGTTTGGTGCAAAAGGGGGGGGGGGGTGTTGTCTGGGAAGAAGCAGTCAAAGTGAGGAATAACAGGTGATGTTTGATTTGTGGAAGGATGGAGGTGCTGCAAAATACTAGGGAATTCCTGCTGCAGTTGATTTTGTCCGATTGATTTGATTTACCTCTCCAGATGATTCCTTAAGTAGCAGATTTCTACCTTTTTGTCCTGTGCATTTATATCTTTGAGAAGCTCAGAGCAGCCAATCGCGGGTTCTCTTTTATTGTGGTCCCCACAACCAGCACTGTGTAAAAACAATAACCAAAAGAATTGAGGCAGCCCAGCTCAGCGCCATTAAATGCTGCAAAACCACCACAAACTTGCCAGTTCAGATACTAAGGGATGCCCTAGTCCACTTTCTAGACCCTCCCTTCCTGAACTTCTGGAGGCCCGGCCCAGCTGTCTGCCCTGGCTTTGCCGTGTTGTTCTCCTGCTAATTCCAGGAAACTTTCCCAGAAGGCTCCCTCTTCGCTTTAAAAGGTTGTAGGCTGCCTCTCCGTTCTCCTTTCAGTTTCAGTTCAAAACATGAAAGTACGTTTGGCTGAATCCTGCAGATCCATTCCCCTAATGAGAGGATTTCCCCCTAGTGCAAGAGGGTCTTGCATCAAGACAATTACTGGAGCGGCCCTGCGTTACTAAAAAGAGCCCAGCAGAGATCGCGGCCTTCAGGCTTCTCGGTGACTGCCAGCCAGCAGCCCATTTGAACAAGGAAGTTGTGCATGCTCTTTGGAATTGTGTAAGGGAAGCCGTCTCCCTGGGCTCATCGGGAAGCCAGTTCCAGGCGGCGAGCACTGCTCTTATTTCTGGTCCCCAGGGAGAGAGGAGAACAAGTCGAGCCCTGGCAGAGTAGTATCTTTAATGGTTGCAGGAGCTCTCGTGGGACGAAGCGATTCTTCCGGTCTTGTTCCGGGGTCCCTGTGTGTTCTGTGACCTGCACGCCTCCTTGTTCCCCTCCCTGTGTTTTGTCAGGGCCTGTGAAGAGGCAGGTGGCCGTGAAGTCCACCCGGGGCTTTGCCTTGAAGTCGACTCACGGCATCGCCATCAAGTCGACCAATCTGGCTTCGGGGGAGAACGCCCGGAGGAACACGCGGCAGTTCTACGATGGCGAGGAGTCCTGCTACATCATTGACGCCAAGCTTGAAGGCAATCTTGGCCGCTACCTCAACGTAAGGCTCCTCTCCCTGTCTTACTTTACTGTCCTCCTTTTACTGAAGATCAGCCAGAACGAGGTAAACCTGCAAAGCCATCTGAGCTGGATCCTTGCCCTCTGCAGTGGCCTGACGCGGAATCAGGTGCCTTCTGCAGGCCAAGCTGATATGCTCCCGTTCCTTCTGTCCTTCTTTGCCCTTTTCACAGCATAGTCCATCAATAGGGAGACTATAAATAACCCAAGTTAGTCAATAAGTAGCTTTTGTTCCTGCTGTTTTTCTAACCAACTCAAGGCAGTGTATATTATGTCCACCCTCCAGCCCAGGCAGAAACGGTGTCTGGCCCAAGGCCACCCAGCTAGCTCCATGGGAGAGTGGACAGTTTCCCCGTCTCCGTGGCCGTAATCCAACGCTCTCACCACTGTCTCCAGTTCCTACTGCGCAGCTTTTGCTTGTTATTCCTTGCATCCCCCCACCCTCCCTATGGCTACACAACCTCTTTCATCTCTAGGCCTGATCTGTTATCCACCCAAGTCAGCCTCTTGCTTCACTTTCAGACCCTGCACTGTTGTGACTAGCATTCTGCAATTGACCTTTTACCCCACTCCAACCCCACAGCTGTTCACACCGTTCGGCAAACAGGAGCTTTGCCAGAGTTTTCCCCGGGGGCAGCCGCTTTGAGCCTGTTCCAAGTGTGCCAATTATGAAAAAATAGATTTCAGAGGCGAAGGGGATACTGAAAAACGAGGTGACCTGTGAAGTAGCGCAGTGACTCTTGCCCGCAAGCGTGCTGTGGGAACTGGAGGGCATCTGTGAGCCGAAACAGACATGACGAGATACTAGAGTTCAACTCGTGTTTCCTTACCTCAAGGTTTGTCGGGAAGTGTCAGCGTCCTTGCAGCTTAAAGTTTAGCATTTGCAGTGCAGGCGTCCTTGCAGCTTAAAGTTTAGCATTTGCAGTGCAGGCGTCCTTGCAGCTTAAAGTTTAGCACTTACAGTGCAGGCGTCCTTGCAGCTTAAAGTTTAGCATTTACAGAGCAGCAGGGAGGGAAGTGCAGGCGTGGGGCGCCTTTCCTCCCGCTCTCCAGGTGCATCGCTGCATTTCCCCTTCCCCCGCTCACATGGCCCGGAGCTAAATAGCCCACTTGCATGGAGCGTCGCTTCATCTTTCCCCCCCTCGCCTGGCGTGGCTCCCGCAGAGCGATGCAAGGCTGCACCGGGAGAGCGGGAGGAAAGGCGCCCAGAACATCGCTGCATCTCCCTCCCTCGCTTGCCTGGCCCCTGCCTGAAGCCGCGCGGCCCGGAGCTGCATAGCCCAATGTTGCTCTGAGGGGGCTGAGTGGGGGTGGGGGTGGTGCAGCGACGCTCCCTCCGCACGAGTGGGCTATGTAACTCCAGGCCACGTGAGCGGGGGAAGGGGAAATGCAGCGATGCACCTGGAGAGCGGGAGGAAAGGCGCCCCACGCCTGCACTTCCCTCCCTGCCGCTCTGTAAATGTTAAACTTTAAGCTGCAAGGACGCCGACACTCCCTGACAAACCTTGAGGTAAGGAAACACAAGTTGAACTCTAGTATCTCGTCACGTCTGTTTCGGCTCGTAAGTTTTCAGGGGTTCTTTCGGCGGCTGAGACATCCTTCCTGGTCTGCAATGAATCCCAGACACAGGAAACGCTTTGGTGGTTTCAGTTTGGGGGTTAAAGCGGGAAGTTAGAAGTTTGGTGTACGAGGGGGTTCCTCCCCTTTGTTTGCCCCCTCCCCGCAAGACAGGAAGCCAGGAGTTCAGAAGGAAAGACGTATTGGGTCGTGCCCAGCCACATAAATATTTGTTGGAATGTGGGATGACATCTCTGGCAGAAGATGTATGGGCTGGGCCAACTGTCAAGAGCCGGAGTTACGCGAATCCAACCTTGTATGCTAGTAGGAAATTGAGATTTTAAAAAATCCTCGCTGAGAACCGCTGCTCCACCTCCCAGGGGCTACTGGCTGAACTGGGCAGGCAGTTCAGATTGCCAGGCAGGGAAGGTCCAGACCCAGAATGTTGACAGTTGCCGTCTGTCTGTTTAGTACATTCCGATCCTTCCAACAAACCTGGGGCCATGTACTTGAGTTCTTCCTCCATTTTTCCTGGCAACAGCAATCCCTGTGAGTGGGGAGAAGAAGGGGAGGAACTGCCCGTAGGGGAAATCTTCTGAGTCGACGGGCAGTGAAGCACGCTGATCCTCAGACAGAATGAGCCTCTGGGGTGCAGTTCGTGTCTTCTCTTCTGCCATAAGCTGGGATGGTCTTTGTGGAGGAGCAGGGTCATGGTGGAGGGCAGGCCTTCTGCAGCAGGGCTTGTTGCGGGATGGTGAATTAGAGGAATCTTTGCCTGCTGTGGGCCAGCATCTTAGCATGCCCACGTGAGGAGATCGTGAATCTCTGCCCCTTTCACGAGTTTTCTGCCTTTCTAAAAATCATGGCGCGTCTCTCATGTCTCTTTCCAGCATAGCTGCAGCCCTAACCTCTTTGTGCAGAACGTCTTCGTGGACACGCACGATCTCCGCTTTCCATGGGTAGCCTTCTTCGCAAGCAAGTAAGAGAGCAGAGATGATTTTCCCGTTCTCCGGCGAGAGACGAGGCCCGTTGGTTTTCCTGGGCCTGACCTCTCCACCTCCCCCTTACTGAGGAGAACCACTCGTTTCTGGCCCCACAAGTGTTGTGCAGATTTAGGATCCCTATTCTGAAATCTTTCACAATTTTGTTGCTGTTACATCCTTTGTTAAGAGGGGTTTTCCTGGTTCTTTGCTGCTGTTAGAAAATTTTCTTCTCCTGCCCGTTTTTTTCCAGCTGCAATGAAAGTGGTTTCAGCCCCTCTTTAGGATATGGGGATAATCATTGTTGATATTCTAGTACTTATTTTTCAGCTGTAACTTTTGTAATTTGGCTGCTGCTGGTAGGCTTCCCCCTATTTTTTCATGTATGTGTTTGGGTAAGCTCCAGCCCTGGATAAGCTCAAGCAAGCTCGATCTCGTCAGATCGCGGAAGCTAAGCAAGGTCAGCCTTGGTTAGTAATTGGATGGGAGACCACCAACGAAGACCAGGGTTGCAGAGGCAGGCAATGGCAAACCACTTCTATTAGTCTCTTGCCATGAAAACCCCACCAGGGGTCAGCTATGACTTGATGGTGCTCTCCGCCGCCACCATTCGGGTAGGATCCTGCACAAATGGTGAAAGTGCTGCCATTAGTGGGACAAACCTGTGAGATACAGCCCAAAGCAAAAGGTACACTAGAAAAAAAAAGTAAATAGTCCAGTATCACCTGTAAGACTAATCAACTTTATTGTAGCATAAGCTTTCGAGAACCACAGCTCTCTTCGTCAGATGCATGGAGGGTAAGAAGAAACGGGCCAGATATATATAGGTGGTGAGGGGAGGGGGGAGTAGATGCAAATCAGTTGCAAAAGTCTTGAAAAAGAGGTGAAGTGCACAATACAGGCTCCCCTCCATAGCTGAATCTGAATGGCATGCCTGAAAGGCAGTTACTTCTGATAATGAGATAACCGTCCCGAGTCTCTATTCAATCCAAGTCTGACTGAGTCAAATTTACATATGAATTCCAATTCAGCAGCTTCCCTTGGATTCTGCTTTCGAAATGTTTCTGTTGAACTGGTGACCTTTTAAGTCTTAGATGGCATGTCCTGGTAGATCGAAGTGTTCTCCCACTGGTTTCTGGATATTGCCATTTTTGATGTCAGATTTGTGTCTATTTATTCTTTTGCGCAGAGGTTGGCTGCTTTGTCCTATGTACAGAGCAGAGGGGCATTGTTGGCACATAAGGGCATATATCACATTGGAGGATGAGCCACTGACTAACACGGCTAACTCCCCTGGATCTAAACAAAACAGATTTCAAAGTATATGGGCAGCAGTTGGATCGCCCTGCTCTGTGAACGTCAGTGCCTTCCACTGGCACAGGTGGCCGGGCAAGGGAAGTCCTGAAGCAGGGCCAGGGTGCCGTTAACGGAGTGGAGCCACAGGATCCAGTCCGTTGCGTTTTATGCAACAGCTGCTGCGACGCAGGCAAGATCTCTCACTGTTACGCCCATTTTGTTCTCGCAGGCGGATCCGAGCCGGGACGGAGCTTACGTGGGATTACAACTACGAAGTGGGAAGCGTGGAGGGGAAGGAACTCCTGTGCTGTTGCGGAGCCATCGAGTGCAGAGGCCGGTTGCTGTAAGAGGGAACGAGATGCTGTGTGCGAGGCGGTCTTTAAAAGACCACACAAAACCTCCTAGCAGGGAAAAGACGTTCCTCTGCCCCTACCCATTTTGCCAGTGTCTTTCCCTCTCTTTCAAAATACTCCCCTTGTTTGCATTTTTGTGTATCAGTTGTACCGCTGTTGAGGTGTCATGTTCAGTCATGGCTACATGTTGTACAGTGGCGTTTTTGTTGTTATTAAGCAATAATAAAATGTTGATGTGCAGTCTTTCCTAACTCTTGGCCTCCGTTGCTACACAACTTGTTTCCGTAAGACTAGCTGTCCTAAACTTTCCATAGGGATGGGGGAGGAAGAGGCTATGGACAGACAAACTGCAAGTATTCAGAAGTTACTCCCAGACTGCAGCCAGTTGCGTAGCCCCCTACAAACATGTGTATTTGCGCCTCCTCCATACCATCGCTGACCTGGCTTGGCTCATCAGTTGGGGGGTAGCTGTGGTAAAATGGCTCATGCTGGACAGCAAAGAAGTGGGGTGGAGTGTTTGAAGTGTTGGCCCAGGTCCTGGGAGTGGCGCTGGACTTGTCTCTCTCGTGTGACCTACCTCACAGGACTGTTGTGGGAATTAAACGCCGGTATTGCCTTGACATTCTTGGAGAAAAGGTGGAACAAAATGTATAGATAGGGTAGGAGATAGGGAGTGGAAATGCAGAAAATCAGCATCTGTAGTGAGATAAGGACCCTGTGTCCCTATTCAGCCCCTGGATGGTCAATCGTTCTGAATTTGTGAATTCAGCAATCCCAAAATGGACTCCCCACCCCCTGCCAGGGCTGAATAGGGGACTTGGGAACCTTCTTTCTGCAATCTCTACTCCAAAGCAAGATTGATAATGATGATGATGATGATAGATTTATATTCCACCCTTCAGGACAACGTAATGCCCACTCAGAGCAGTTCACAAACTGTGTTATTACTACCCCTAAGCCTTTCTCCCCTACTCTAATTCAGCTGCATTGTTACTTTTGCCTCCTGCTTCCCTTCTTTGCAGCAATTCTCCCACCCTGTCACTGGGATATAAAAGCTTGCGGATCTCCATTCCTACTCATATCTGATGAAGAGAGCTCTGACTCTCAAAAGCTTCGACCCTGGAAATCTTGTTGGTCTTTAAAGTGCTACTGGACTCGAATCTTGCTCTTCTATTGCAGGCCAGTATAGCCACCCACCCAAAATCCTATTTAACTGTCTGAAAATGCCAACTTCGGCATGAAATCAGTTGTTCAGATGCCCCACCCCTGGCAGAGGATGCCAGAAGGGCAAACATGACAGCAATCCAATAGTAATATTGACAACCAGGTGCAAAATCGTCATCTGACACCAGGTAACGTAAAGCAAAAGCCTGCTGAGAGTTGTATATAACTATGCGGAATATATATATGTAACTGTATATAACTGTATGCAGAAACCTGCATTACAGAGCTAAAAATAATTCAGCGTTATACTTGAACATAATGACCTCATGTAATGTCCATACCAAAAATTGCTTTTTATGAACATTATTAAGTATTTCTGGCAATGCTGTCTGTATCTTAGGCTGCTGAGCAATACACCCAGACTCCTCAAATCAGTCACTTTTTTATTCCATTTTTATTCCATTTTGTTGCCATGAATTTATCTAATCATTATTATTATTAACTAGCAAGAAAGCCCGTTGTGAGAAAAAAAACAACGGGCTCTAGAAAACTGGGGATGGGGGGGGGGGCTGTCAGATGGGGCGGGGGGGCATGGAAGGGCTGGCAGGTAGAGGGGGCATGGAGGAGCTGGAAGGCAGGGTGGAATGGAAGGTCAGGCCAGCTTGCTCTGCCCTCCGCCTCTAGTGGTGCCCTTTTATCCTGGTGTGCCTGCACATGCGCACCAGCATAAATGTGCATCGTCAGAAAGACTCTAAGGGAATTCTATAGTAGGATTAAATTTCTATTCTACAACAGTATCAAAAATACAATAGAATAAAATTTGGCAGCATAAATATAATCAGCATTAATATTTAAAACAGCTACACATATTGTACCTCCTACTCAGCCTAAACAATCTATGGGGCAGGGTGGCTGGTTAGAGATGGATACAGAGTTGGGGGACGTACGCTCTCCCTCATGGTGGGAAGCTGATGCGGACAACTTGGGTTACTCATCATGACGTCCTGTGGCCTGTTTATTGTGCATTGTGTGAAAAGCACCACCTGTCGGCTTAAAGTTCTTATATGATGCATTTTCTCCCCCCCCTTGCACAATTTTAAAAACCTTTGCCACATTTCTCGTCCTATCTGTGAACTAAATAACCCCGTAGCATGGTATGCACCCAAAATATACTCCCCTAAGGGAGCAAGATACCAGCTCTAAAACAACACGCTTCCAAGTAGTTCTTTTTAAACAGATGTTTATTAGTTTTATTTAGGTTTTTAATATATTTAACTTTTAAAAAAACATTTTGGTCTGAAGATAGGATTACTGGTCCTTCTATACCCCCCCCTCCCCAAACACCCAAGCCACTGGTGGCTAGGTTGGAAAAAATCTTCTCCCGTCCTTCAAGCTGAGCCCCTACTTGTGTTTCTCCTTGTTTGCAAAAGTCCTAACTAATAAATTAAGGAAAAAGAAATCAGCATCAGGGCTGGAAAGAGGGTGTCATGAAGAGGAAAGCGGCCTAGCAGAGGAATCCTAAACAGAGTTACTCCACTCTAAGCCCATTGAACTCCATGGGCTTCGACAGGAGTAACTCTGAATGGATTGCACTGTAGGTTGGGTCCCACCACGGCTCTGTCCCACTAAAGGCAGAGCCTTCTCCCATGCAAGAAGTTATTGAGGCAGCAGAAGCCGCAACCCCCATTTTAATCCAAAGGGGCGGTGCATAATTTTTTTTCCCTGCAACAAAAACGAGCGAAGGTGAGAGAATGAAGTTCCTCGTGGAAATGGGGTAGTGGTGAAGTAGTGTACGTTGCACACAGAAGGGTGGCTGAGCAATTTAAGAGGTGAACAGAGGAGGCGCTTCCACTGAGGCCACTGTAGCGGCTTGCTGATGCATCCACACGGCAGATGTGCATGTAAAACCGCAGGTCGCAACCATTCCTGTTGCCTCAAATGCAACCTCCGGTGCAAGCCCTCCTCCGCAAAGTGGGGGAAACCTCTTTATTAAATACTTCTCCAATTTAAAAAAAAATAGATAAATGCCTACCTACAGTTCTGCAAGCCAGAGCTTGGGGTGAAGAAAAAGACATTTTAGGCAATCCAATAACACCTATCCCAATTACTTCTGGAGTATCTAAGTAATACTCTGGATTTTTTGTTTTGCAAAAAAAAAAAAAAATTATTTCCCCAAAGGACATGTATATAGCATGACCTCTCCAGAGCATAACAAACCCCTTCAAGGGTTCCAGGACTTTGGAATGGGAAGAGGGGGCGAGGCCCAACTCACGCGCGTCCCGTTTAAAAAACCTAGCAGATGCCAGAGTAAGGCTAGGGTGTGCAGGAGCGGGCTTCTCACATCTCTGCTTAGTGGATAAACTCAAGAAGAATTAGTTGCTGTTCTAGGACCAGGAAGTAGGGATCATCCTACTCTTGGGGAAGCCTCATGCCTGCCCCTCCCCACATCAGCAGAGTCCAGAGAGAAGCAGCCACCAGACCCAAGAACGAGTGCGACTGACAACCAACAACCATTGCAATCTCCCCTCCCCACAAAAACCCTACGTAGGTGCACCCTGAAGATTTTAATCTTCCTTCTCCGTTTCCAGTTTCTAGGGAAAGATCTTTGCCTTCAAGCCTACAGATTTTCGAAAACCTAACGGGAAAGGAAGCCGGAGACCAGAAGTCACTCTGCTTTCTTTTTTTAAAAAAATGCGACAAAACATTTGGCACAGAAAAAAAGGGGAAGGGTCAGTGAGGTGCCGTGCAAGTGGAAGTTACCAGGTGTTACTAGAACAGAGAATCTAAAAGAATGTGAGGGGAAGCGTGACTTGCAGCGCAGTGCTTCCTTTCCCGCACCTTTTGGGTTGTGAATGAATTTGTAGTTGGGAGAAAGGAGGGGCGGGGGGAAACCCAAAAGGCAACACAGTCTTGGGGTTCATCTTGCCCCAGATTTTTTTAAGGCAGTTTGGTGAAGGACCGAGGGCCAGAGAAAAGAGGCCATCCATCACCACCACCACCATCCCCGAAAGAAGAAGCCAACTTTCCAGTTACCGCTCCTGTCCGACGAAGAAGCAGTTGGGGTTGCTTTTCTCGAGTAAATTGCGGGCTGGCGGGAGCTTCACAGCCCCTTCCTTTCTCATGAGAACTACCTGGCTACCGACATTTGAGGAAGGGATCAAATGCCGGTGCAGGGAAGGCCCCCCTTCTGCTTTCGATAGAATTTTGATGTTAACCTGGTGGAAAGTTCTCAGTATGACCTCAAAATCCTCAGCTTGCAGCCAAACAACAGGCGAGCTTGAACCGGAGGGGGGTTAGCATTCATTCAGCTTTCCGATGGTTATTGTTCAAGACGGGGTGCCCGTTGGTAAGCGGGCCGTTCTTTGTGCTATGCCCCGCCGAAGTTGCTGCTGCCTCCTCCTCCTCCTCGTCTGTGTTATCGGTCTCATCGTGATCGCTACGTTCATCTTTCATCACCTGCAGGGATGTTTAGGGGGAAAAAGAGAAATCAGGAAATGGCAAGTGAGCTCATCTCATCCAGCTTCCTGCCGAGAGAGATGCAAGATCCAGATCACGGCAGGCCACAAACAGCCACAGGAGAGCAGCGAGAAGGACTTACGCAGATTAGCTGCACAAAATCCAGAATATTTTTCTAACAAAAGACTCGGTGGCTTTCTTTGACACCCTACGGGGTTTGATTTCAATCGCTGAGAGATAATCAACCCATTCTTCCAGCTCTGGAATGAGATGGTATTTTGCAACCAGAGAATGATCACAGACGGCCAAGACACAACCGGTATGCGTAGGAAGCATTCTACTTCGGAGGTAAAGATTTCACACTCAAAGCTGGAGTGGCAAAGTACCATTGGTAAAGCATTGCCCTCATTCTTCTGTGCAGCCCTACATTGGGTCTATGCCGCCATGAAGAGAGATTCTTTAGCGCTAAAACTGTAGAGGGCGCTCCGACCCAGCAACGCGCATGCGTGATGTTTTCCCACCAAAATGTAGCACTGTAGGTCAGAGCACACTCTTCCCCTCAATTCTTCTCTCACCGCCTTGGAAAGAGGTTCTTTCTTTGCTCTTTCCTTCGCTTTCACCAGTTCTTGTTATATTCCCAATGTGGGACTGCACAGAAGACTTGAAGACAAAAACAGTGTTGCGCTTACCTGTAACTGTGGTTCGTCGAGCGTCTTCTGTGCAGGCACGCATTCTCTCCCTCCTGCCCGCTGTGTGAATGTTCTACCTTTTTATCTTCTGTGTCGGCTCAGGAGAACCGAGGGAAAGGGGAGGCGCTCTAACCCGACAGTGCTACATTTTGGCGGGAAAACACCGCGCATGCGCATTGCTGGGTTGGAGCGCCCTGTACCGTTTTAGAGCTTAGAGAATCTCCGTGGCTGGCCTGTGCCTGCACAGTCCCAATGTGTGCCTGCACAAAAGACACTCGATGAACAACAACTGCAGGTAAGAGCAACACTGTTTCTCTTCGGAGTTCGGCCCTGTTCTACCCAAGGGCGGGATGGCCTTGAACTCACCAAGAAAAGTCATAGTAAATAAGGAGAACTTCCACAGTCAGAGGCAGCAAACCTCCGATTGCCAGTGCCAGGCGGCGCTATCAGGGGAATGCTGCCCTGTTGGCTCTCCAGGGGGAACCAGTTGGCCACTGCGTGAAAGAAGACGCCGGACTAGACACACCTGGCAGGGCTCTCCCTATATTCTCTGTGCAGCAGCGGCCTTTTGGCTTGAGGCTGGGTCTGTCTTAACACTCGAATTACTGTTATTATTTACATTATTAATAGGCCTGTCTTTCTCATTGAGCTTCAAAGCAGATTGCAAAGGACAGATCAATACAAGATGGAACGTCCAACAAAACGGTGCCATGTCGGTTCACAGAAGTCTGAAACCAAGCAGAACGCTGCCTCCCCTTCCCTCACAGCGCAACCCTGAACACAGATGCACGCAGACAACACGGAGGCTACGGTGGGTTCCTGTTTGCATCTTGGAAACTGGCAGGACGGGGGGGGGGGCAGAGGACGAGCGTCTCTCCGGGCAGAAGTTCTATTTAGTTTTCCATTCAGGGGGGCTTCCCCCCACCCCCCTTCTCCTTTCCATTATGCCAGAGAAAGAAAAGGTTTTAAAACGCAAGCCAGCTTGCCTTTCCAGTTATGAATCTGTGGGCCATGTGCAGGATAAAATATGCCCAAAAGACGTGCAGGCATTGAAGGACGATCATCATGAAGTTGAAGAAATAGTAGCCGAAGAAGGGAGGATATATGTCCAAGGGGTAGATAATGGTACACCATAGGATCCTAGTCAACAAAGAGGAAGCAGTAAGAAAAAATGGTCAGCCCTGTCGCAGATGTCCAATTCCCAGGCATCATTAAAAGGCAGAGGAGCTCCACCAGAAAGAGGTGGTTGGCATCCTGTGGAGTCAGCCGTGTTAGTCTGCAGTATCAAAATAGAAAAGAGTCCAGTAGCACCTTTAAGACGAACCAACTTTACTGTAGCATAAGCTTTCGAGAACCACAGTTCTCTTCGTCAGATGACAAAGAGAGCTGTGGTTCTCGAAAGCTTATGCTACAGTAAAGTTGGTTCGTCGTAAAGGTGCTACTGGACTCTTTTCTGTTTGGCATCCTGTGACAGCAAGCCAAGTTGAACTGCCCTGCAGGAAATGCTTACGGCATTTTCTCTTAGGGAAGAAGTAAATGCACAGAAACAGATATATAAAACGCTGAACGGTCAGATACTGTAAAGTTATTCTGCTAAGAGCAGTGCCTTCCCCAGCTAACCGACAGCTCAATGGAACCTCCATATTCAGAGGCAGTTTACCTCAGCACCTATCCACCCTTGTGAATTTCTGGCTGCAGCTGGAAACCCAACCATGGTTTAGACAGACCTTTGGGCTGATCCAGCAACACAGTTCTTTCAACGGATACATTTCAAGTTAAAACTTCTGCTGTTATCATCAGATTCAGCTATTGGATAAATAACAATGTGGGCGATCACTCTTAATTACTAATCAAGGGGAAAAAACATTCATTCATTCATTATACTCACAGTCCCCCTGCCCCTTTGGGTCAACTGTTGCATTTTGGATAGATCAACTGTTTAAAAATTGTGATAAAGGGTGGGGGAGTTGAAACCTCTAACTTTAAAGAAAAAAATAGCAAAGGCTTTCAGGTTTTTTTGCAGTAGCAAAACAGGTGGAATTCAACAGGTGATGTTTTTGTTGAGAGCCAATGCGGCTGTCAGATAAGCCTCCAGCGTATCTGCCATGGGTTAAATGTTCCAGCACATCTGACACGTGTGATGAGTTTCTTGCTAGAGTAATTATTATGCCTCTGAGAACATGCAGAGTAAAACCTGTTTTGCTGAATGGTTGCTAGCTGCTTATCTTGCAGGTGTTTTGGGTACGACTTCCTGGCCGGCCTGGGAACTCGGCCTTGAAGTTCCAGCAGAGACTGCACCAAGCTCCTAAGAGACTGAGTAGAGCTCATCCCTTCCCTCCTCCCCTCTTCCCAGGCTCTGCATGCCAAAATCCTAATGGACTTTCTTTCCCACTGGGGGGTGGGGCAGGGACTGTGACCTATAATGAACCTTGCTTTGCTACCTTGGGCCATTCCAGCCAAGTTCGAATCCCACCTCTGCCACAGAAGCTTGCTAGGTGGACCAAGGGCCAGTCACGCCCTCTCAGCCTAACCTACCTCACAGGGTTGTTGCGAGGATAAAATGAAGAAGAGGAGAATAATGTAATGTGCTTTGGGTCCCTGTTGGGGCGAAAGGTGGGGTAAAAATGAAGTAAATAAATTGGTTGGTGACTGGATCAAGTAGGGAGGGAGAGCAGCACGTGCTGATTTCAACCCAAGCCTATGTGTTGGCGGTAGGGCAGGGGAGAAAGGGGACAATAATAATAGTAATAGTAATTAATAATAATAATAGTGGTGGGGGTAGAAAGTGCCATCAAATCATAGCTAACTTATGGCGCCCCCTGACGGGGTTTTCATGGCAAGAGACGTAACAGAGGGGGCTTACTATTGCTTGCCTCTGCAACCCTGGTCTTCCTTGGAGGTCTCCCATCCAATTACTAACCAAGGCTGACCCTGCTTAGCTTCTAAGATCTGATGAGATCAGGCTCACCTGGGCTATCTAGGTCAGGGTAATAATAATGATAAGTAATAGCACACTGGACCAGAGGTCTGCAGTGGCCCCTTCTAGGCTACAAGCCCGTGGCCATCTTTTGCAGGACATTTTAGAAGGAAAGCTATCCTTCTTCTTTCCCAGGGTTGTATATGCATTGAAACAGGCCCCACAAAAACAAAGTGCAGTTCCATTTTTCCCTTCAGACAACTAGTCGTTTTTAAAACGATGGACCCAGATGTTCACTCCTGCCTCCTTCAACGGAGGATGACAGATTTTGGCAAAGTGATGCGTGCTGGGGGGGATCAGTCCACCCATTTTCATTGAGCCCTTCCCCCAGACAGCTCAAGCTTTACAACTGGAATCCATCTCATTCTCTCCTCTTCCACTGAATCCTTACAACAACCATGTGAGGTAGGTTAGGCTTCAGTAAGCGTGACTGGCCCGAGGTCACCCATGGATCTTCAAGGCAGAGTGGGAATTTAAACCTGGATCTCACAGGTTCTAGTCCACCAATCTAACCACTACCGCCCCAGCTAGAGTAGACCGCAGCGAGCTTGGGATGTGTCAATCTCTCGCAAACCTGTTACCATCTGGACCCCTGGAAAAAATGAGAATTTCTCACCAGAAGGGAAAGATGATGAGCCGGGAAATCATGAAGACCACAGAAAAGACAACGAAGAGATTGTTGCAAGCATTCTTCCAGCCGGCGTAGTTAAATACCTTTGCCAACTGCCAAGAGAGAGGGACCCAAATGAAAAAATCTGGGGCACAGCCAGGGCCCATTCTCTAGCCAGGACACTCCACTGACTGGCACAATGTAACAAGAATACTGATGCTCGGCAAGGACTCAGCTCACTCCCAGCCACCGGGGCACAAGAAGGTATTGGCAGGGCTTTTTTTCTGGGGAAAGAGGTGGTGGAACTCCGTGGGTTGCCCTCGGTGAAAATGGTCACATGGCTGGTGGCCCCGCCCCCTGATCTCCAGACAGAGGGGTGTTTAGATTGCTCTCCGCGCCGCCGAAGGCAATCTAAACTCCCCCCGTCTGGAGATCAGGGGGCGGGGCCACCAGCCATGTGACCATTTTCAAGAGGTTCTGGAACTCCGTTCCACCGCGTTCCAGCTGAAAAAAAGCCCTGGGTATTGGGAATATCCCCCCAGGCCTCGTGGCCTGCTGCGTCAAAACATCTGGAACCATCTTTCAGTAAAGTGTGGAGAGGTACAATGAGCCCAAATGGTTTCAGGTCAATAGCTGTGTTGGTTTGCAGTAGAACAGCGGGATTTGAGTCCAGTGGCATCTTCGAGACCAAAACAAGATTTTCAGGCCATAAGCTTTCAAGAGTCAAAGTCCCCTTTATCGGATACCTGAAGAAGTTATCTGAAAAAGGGAGTTTTGACTCTCGAAATCTTATACCCTGAAAATCCAATGCTGCAGGGAAAAGGACTCTATATGGACACACCACAGGAACCATGACCAGGAATATTCCATCTTCTGCCCAAAATACGCCAGCCCGGCTACCCAGGATGTCCTGTTGTCTCTAGCATAGGCACCGTGACTGAAGGTGTGTCTGGATACATGGACTACCGTCTATGCCATCAGTGCTCACATATACATGCGCGACATGACAAACTTCCTAAGAAAAATACCATCTATTGGCAATCTTCCAGATAACACTATTTTGGCACCATGGCTGGCGAGTCTCTATACACCAACATCCTCCATAAAGATGGCATACAAGCCATATTTATTTCTTCGGATCAACAGCACCACAATATGCCAACATCTTCGCGGCTGATTTGGAGCAGCACTTCCTCTGCTTCCACACACTGCCAGAGATTCATTGACCACATTTTTATCATCTGGACGCATCGGAAAGAAGCACTAGAAAAATTTCAGCAGGTTTCCAGCCACTTCCACTCCACCAGCAACCTGACAACGAATCAATCCACACAAGAAGTACATTACTGTACACATACATGATGGAAGCATAAAAAGCAGCTTATCCCACAAAACAACTGATTGCCAAATGTATCTACCTGCCTCCAGTTGTCATCCAAAACACACCAAACAATCCATTGTCTGCAGCCAAACTCTGTGCCTACAGCTGCATCTGATAGAGATTCTTACCTGCATGACCAACAACAGAGATTTCTGGACTTACAATACCCACCGGACATAGTAAGAAAACAGATCAACAAAGCCAAAATGATACCAAGGGATGACCTGCTACAAGGTAAGTCCAAACAGAACAGCAACAGAACACCACTGGTAATTACATACAGTTGCCAGTTCAAACCAGTTCAACGCATCATTAACGACCTGCAACTTATGCCAGGCAATGATTCTGCTCTCTCAAAGGCATCGAGTGGCAAACCTTTTCTTGCCCCCAGACAGCCCCCCGCAACCTCAAACAACTCCTCACTCACAATAATGCACTTCCCAACAGGGACTCTGGGAGCAGAGCCTGAAATAAACCAAGATGCCAACTGCTCTCTTATTATATCGTCGAAGACTTTCACGGCCGGAGAACGTTAGTCGTCGTAGATTTTCCGGGCTGTATGGCCGTGGTCTTGGCATTGTATTTCCTGATGTTTTGCCAGCAGCTGTGACTGGCATCTTCAGAGGTGTAGCACCGAAAGACAGAGATCTCTCAGTGTCAACGTGCGGAGAAGATGTTGGCAGGTCATTTATATCTACTCAGGAAGGTGGGTTTGGGCTGAGTCATCCTGTAAGAGTTTCCCAGGGTGTGGAATGCTAATGGGGGGAAGCTTCACTGTATCCTGAGGAGGTTCTTTTGCATATGGACTGGTGGTTGATATGCTAATCTTATCTGCAGGGCTATTGTAAGATGTAGAGTATTACCTGCTAACATCTTCTCCACACACTGACACTGAGAGATCTCTGTCTTTCGGTGCTACACCTCTGAAAATGCCAGCCACAGCTGCTGGCGAAACGTCAGGAATTACAATGCCAAGACCACGGCTATACAGCCCTGAAAATCCACAACAGCCCTCTTATTCACTGCAACAACACAATCCCTGGACCTAACGACACCAGCGATATCATCTCAGGCTCATTCACTTGTTCATCTTCCAACATTATATACACCATCAAACATCAGCATTCAGCAATGCCCTTCAGTTCTCTATATTGGTCAAACAGGTCAGTCCATTCACAAAAAAATGAATGGACATAAATCTCAGATCAAAAATCACATTCAAAAACCAGTGGGAGAACATTTCAGTTGGCCAGGACATTCCATCGCTGACCTAAGAGTAGCAGTTCTCAAGCAGAGACGCTTCAAAGCAAAATGACAATGCAAGACTGCTGAAATTGAGTTGATTTGTAAATTTGGAACAATGGATCTCCCAGGATTGAAGTGGGGTATAGGATTTTTCTTGCATTACACATGCTAATTTTTTTGGACTTCACACCCATGCTCTATTAAGATAATTACAACATGTAGATTAGCTAGCTTCCTGACACTCTAATTTACAATACCCCTACCACTCTCTGCCTGGATTATAAAAAACCCTGCCTTTCCCCACTCCTCATATCTGACAAAGGGAACTTCGACTCTCGAAAGCTCATACCCTGAAAATCTAGTTTGTCTTTAAGGTGCTATTAGATCGGAATCTTGCCCTGAAAATCTGGTTGGTCTCCCTCTAGATTCAAAATTAGCCCAAAGAAGAGGAGTCCACCATGAATTTTTGGGACCCCCCCCCAAAACTGTGATGATATAAATCCATCCATACCCAAGACTCCCCCCTCCAAGGGCACACACCCTTGACAAAACCTGGGTGGGCTCAGAAGGGGGCTGGAATAAGAGAGTTGACCTCCAGGTCTGACAGCTGGAATTCCTGTCTTCGTGACTGGAGCCCTACAAGGACCAGAGAGGAAAGGGGAAGAGGAGAAATCCCTCACCTCTAGCAGGTAATCCGAGGCATCGTGCAAAGCCATAACTAGAGTCCCTGCCCGAATGTACTTCGTGTACCAGGAAAACGTAATCAAAATGATGGTTGCCACATGGTGAATGACCTGCTCCTTGAAGTCCTATGGGAAAGAAAGACAACCTTTTAAAAAAAGGAACGCAGAGAGACCAATTCTGCTAGAGAAGCACAGAGCCACCTCTGTCCTTTCTACCTGTCCGAAAAGCAACCTTGCACGTTTGAGACATGCCCACAAAAAGAGGTGGGCCATTTCTTGCCGAAGGAGAGTTTCCTCAATTATTATTTCTAAACTTTCCATAATGCAGAAACTTCACAACTGCCTCCCCTCCCCACACCCCCAGTGACCCGCGCTTCATTCCCAGAAGATGGCAAAACACTGTCAAGATCTCTAGCCAAACCAAACTTGGGAAAATTGCTTCCTGCCCCCAAAGTGGCGATCGGCATTACCCTGAGCATGTAAGAAGGGGCCACGAGAATTAAGCACTGATGTAACCCTTCCTGCCCTTCCTCTCATGATCTGCCCCGGTTTGCAGAATCAGCATTGCTGTCAGATGGCCATCTGGCCTCTGCTTAAAAACCTCGAGAGAAGGAGAGCCCACCACCTCCCGAGGAAGCCTGTTCCACTGAGGGACTGCTCTAATTGTCAGAAAGTTCTTTTCAGTGCTTTTAAAATTGCGGTGACAGCCTACTTGTGGCCACGAGGATGCTGTCCGATCTGGTTTGGCCCTGACTCTTAACATCCAAAAGATCAGATTGCAAATATCGTAATACAATACACTGGTTAAGAAAAGCCTAAATCAAAGCTCTCTATGAAAAGCCAATTGAAAAGCAACACTCCACAAGCCTCAGTGAGCCAGAAAAAAAAAGATCAATTTTCCAAATCTGATTACTGGCCAGCTCCAATAGCATTGAGTGAAACCTGATGCCGATCGTGTTGCTCTTCCTAAAGATACTGGGCTAGAGGCCAGAGATCTGTTCCTCTAAGGGCCATGTTTTCTCCCTGGCGCAAGCAACTTGCCTTCCATGCAAAGGGAGGACTCCTTTTGGCAGGCAAAAGTACTGCCCTTAGAGGAATAGATATGCAGGAGCCAACCCCAAACCAGTATCAGTCTGCCAAAAGATCAAGAGGAGTTAGCCGTGTTAATCTGTAGTTGCAAAACGGTAAAGAGTCCAGTGGCACCTTTAAGACTAACCAACTTTACTGTAGCATAAGCTTTCGAGAACCACAGCTCTCTTCGTCAGATGCATCTGATGAAGAGAGCTGTGGCTCTCAAAAACTTATGCTACTATAAAGTCGGTTAGTCTTAAAGATGCCACTGGACTCTTTACTGTTTTGCAGTCTGACAACAGGCACCGGCGCCCAGTGTTGGAAGGTGCCCCAAATTCACTTGTGAACAAACTCACCTTCCGCTTCACATCTGAGGCGATGCTGAATAGGAGAGACAAGTAGAACGACAGCTCGATCATGTAGTACCAATACTGGGAAGGCAGTAGAGTCTGGGGAAAGAGGCAGAGTTAGGCAGCCCCGTCAGGTTGTTTGTTCTTTGAGCCTCCCTTGTGTCTGTAACTGGAGTGTCAACCCGAGATTGTGCATAATCTTTGGACCCCTGGGACAGTCTGCCTACCAGGGAACCTTCGAAAAGCAGATCCCCCAGCGACGTTCCCCATGGGTCAGTAATGGCTCGGTGCTTGCACAGGAGACTACCTTTACATTTTAAAAAAATTATCATTAGGGGTGTGCGCTTTGGGTTTCTGATTCAGGTTTTTAACCCGAATCAGGCCCAATTTTGGTAGATTCAGTATTTCCGAATCAGGCCCAACATTGCTGAGCTGATGTGGAAATACTGAAGCGGAGCTTTCTGAAAGCTTCAGAACATTTCAGAAAGCTTTGGGCAGCCGCAGCAGCACTTTTCTTGCCATTTGCAAACGGCAAGAAAAGTGCTGCTTTGATATTCCTGCCTGTTTTTACCCAATTGGAGGGGGAGGAAGGGGTTGTAGTGACTCACTACAACCCCCTCCCCCCTCCCATCGGGTGAAAGAAAGCAAGAAAAGTGTTGCTTTGAGCTTTGGTGTGCTTAGGGTTGTCAGTACCCCTCAATCTACCAGCGGGGGATTGGGGCCTGGCTCTTACCTTTGGGCAGGGGGGGAACGCACGGGGCAAGTGATGTCATCACGTGGCATGGGAGCATGCCCACGATCTGCAGGGGCTTGGGTTGGGGGTCGCTGCGGAGTGCAGGAACGCTCCTGGCCTTCACAGCAGCCCCAGACGCGCCCACGGATCGGGCCCGTTTCGAGGCGCTGCGGAGCGCAGGAGCACGGAGCGCTGCAGGAGCACGGAGCGCTGCGGAGCGCAGGCCCGATCCTGGTGGCTGCTGCGAACAGAAGCGTGCGGCACCACAGGGGAGCATGCACGGAAGGTAAGCGTGCCCCCCCCCCCGCTGGCCAGGTAAATGGTGGTGGGGTGGGGAATCCCCCGCCCCTGCTGGGGGTCTGGCATCCCTAGGTGTGCTCCGTATAGCAGCAAGGAAAGTGTTGCTTTGAGCTTTGGTGTGCTCCGTAAAAGGTTCCTGCATCTTTATGGAGCATACTGAAGCGATTTAAACACCCGAATTCCAAAGCGGCTATTTGGGTTATTCCAAATTGTTTTAGGAAACCCAAATGTTTTTCGGGTGCACGCCCCTAGTTGTTATTATAGAGCTGCTGCAGCATAGTGGTTAAATGGTTGGGCTGTGAGTCAGCACTCTGCTGGTTCAAATCCCACTACTGCCGCAAGTTCTGGCCTTGGGTAAACCACTTCTCTCAGGCCCAGCTCCTCAGCTGTATTGTGGGGATAACAACAACACTGTTCATCAGTCTGAGTGTGGCACTAATCTGTCCAGAAGGATGGCATAGAAGCACAGTGTTGTTGTTGCTGATTTCTGCCCTTTCTGCATTTGTGTTTTGAGATTCTCGAGAGACGTACCTGAATGGGATAACCTTCCCAAACTTTCCGCAAGTCATAAAACCAGGGTTTCTGAAAGAGTGGATTTGTAAAAACAGAAGCCAAGAACGAGTTAGAAAGACATTGCCAAAGATAATTCCAGGATTTTCAAAAAGGGGGTTTAAAGGGTGGAGGAGAATAGAGAAAAACACAATTGTACTTACATCTACAACAACAGACATGCCAGCAATGAAAGCAATAATGTAAAAGGTGAATCTCCAACTGAAAAAGGAAGCACAGGGAATTTTTTCCTGAACAGATGAAAACATGGGTGGAGGGGGGAAAGGGAAATGCTAAATACAACTTTAAAAACCTTGAAAGTTCTTTAGAAATTGAACAGCCTTTGTATGAACTTTACTGAGGCTTTCCTCCCAGACCCTGAACTTTCCAAAGTTAAAATACTTTTAAAAAACCCTACACATAGAAAACCAGCATGCCAAGGCCAGAACTGTTCCCCTGATACGCTCATTTTCAGCATGCAGGGAGAGGGTTGGGAGGCGGGGTATGGAGGAACATTCTTAAGTTTTGTGATTCTCCACTTACAGTCTAAAGTGACGAAGAACAAATATGTTTACCCCTTTTGTGAGAACTGGGCCCCAGTCTTGTTACCCAGCGGCCCAGCTCCCTCCATAGTGACACTGCTAACCCCAAAAGGAACCCAGTGGAAGGAACTTTAAAGACTTGGCCCCAAAGCAACCAAATTTCCCACCCTTCATCCAAAGTTTCTGCTAGCTTGTTGGGGTGGGGATTAAAGGAGTGACGTATAAGGGGCGGGGGGGACAACCTTTCACTAAACCATGCAATTGTGGCCGCTTGCTTTTCTCTGTCAGCCCAGCCCTGTTCTTATCTTCCCTTTACTCCAAGAATTTTTATTTCGCAGTAACCCTGTGAGGTTACTTTGGCAAAGGGACAACACCCAGAGAGCGTCGGGGCTGTTTGGAATCCAGTTCTCCACTCCAGCCTGCTACGCACTGCCGGCTCTTATTTACCTGGCCTCCCGGAACTTCTTGAGCAAGCTGGGCCGGTCCTGGTTGCGTCGGCGCCGGAACCACCGTTCCACCTGCCGTGCGGTGCAGCCGCATTTCTTGCAAAGGGCTTCAATATCCGCCTGGGAAGAGACGGGAGAGGTTGACGAGCGGAAAGCTGGTGGGCCGTATCCGACTACTGAACAACAAATGGTATCGTGCGGCCGGCCAGAGAAACAAAAAGACGATGCAGCCTTTTAAGCAACGTTACCTGTTTGGGATGCTTGGAAGAAGCGGAGTAAAATGTTTCTAAGACGGGATTTGGCCCGGCTTTTAACCGTACTTTCTCCTTGATGTTCAGAAGACCGGCTAATGGGGTGGCTATGTATCTGGCGGGCAAAGGGGAAACAGTGAATCCAAAGCAGAGGTTTACAATGTTACAGCAACGGAACTACCATGGGCTTGATTTCCCAAACAATTCCCTCTTTCCTCTGGTGCAAGAATACGGGAAAGAGGGAAAAACGATTCCCTCTTTCCTCTTTCCTCTGGTGGAATTAGCTGCCTAGGGAGGTGGTGAGCTCCCCTTCACTGGCAGTTTTCAAGAATCTGTGCTGGAGGCCCGTTCAAAGTCGTTTCTACTCTCTGCTTTCCTTTACAATGCCCCGCAGCTCCCACCCGCCTCTCCTGCGACTGACCTCTTTCCTCCGTGGCCTCATCACCCGCCTCCTCCAGGCATGCCTCGGCCCACAAAAGATTGCCAGAACTTCTAGGAACTGTCTATGCGTGTCTCAGCAATGACCCAGAAACTCCTCGCAAGGGAGCCCTCGAGAGCACCAATCTCACCCCCTAGTTCTGCACCCCCATCAGCAGCCCCTGCTGTTGCTGCTCTTCGGCTATCTGTGCCAAGTCCGAGCTCCTGCCTCCTCTCCTTGCCATCATACCAACGCAGGGGCCCGTCTCCCTAACAAAGCCTCTCTTGTCTCCATCCTTCCATGGAGAGATTGTCAAAATGTGTTAAATAATTGCTCTTTAATGCTTCGGCCTCGGTGCCCTAGGCTTGTTGCTGGACACTGCTGAGATAATGCGCCCCCCGCCCCCCCCCCCCCTGCAAGTGGCAGGAAAGACAAAGCAGCAATTGTGCCAAGGGACAGAGACGGGCCTTGGTCAATGCCAGCCCTCCTACCCTCGCTCCTTGTTCGATTGTTCCCCTGGTACTTGGCAAAGGCTTTGTGTTGTCAGGGACACAAAATTCCCGCCTTCCTCCGGAGTCCTATGGCTGAGCTTGGGGGCCCCTAAGCCAAGCCAGAATTGCATATAGAATTAATGTGTCTACTCCACATTCAATATGGGCACCATCCAAAGTCCTGAAAACTTACAAAAATCATAAATACTAGGGGTTTGTGCAGACACACACACTCCTAATTTGTTTGATATGTACAAGTTTTCAGGATTTTGGATGGTGCCCGTACACACACATGACAGCACACACACACACACAACACACACAGAACATCATTTACTCTGATCATCCTAGAATGCTGAGAGCACTAGAGACTGCTGGCATAGCTGCCAATCTCCAGTGCAGCCACAAACTTGCGGACGAACCATGTGATAAGAATGGAGAACAAGGTCCTCATCACAAGCCAGCATGGTGGAGGGGTTAGAGTATAGGGCTAGGATTTGGGAGATCTGGATTCAAATCTCGCTCTGCCATTAAATATGTCCTGGGCCTGTCACAGCCAAACTTATCTCATAGGGTTGTTGCAGGATTAAAAAAATGGGAAGGGAGTGCTATGTATGCCACCCCGAGTTTGGTGCAGTGGTTAAGAGCGGCAGGACTCTAATCTGGAGTGCCCGATTTGATTCCCCAGTCCTCCGCTTGAAGCCCGCTGGGTGACCTTGGGTCAGTCACAGCTCTCTTAGAGCTCTCTCAGCCCCACCCAACTCACAGGGTGATTTTTGTGAGGATAATAACACACTTTGTAAAGCAAACTGAGTGGGCGTTAAGCTGTCCTGGAGGGAGGTATATAAATTATTATTATTATTATTATTATTATTATTATTATTATTATTATTATTATTGAAAGAAAAGCAAAATAAGAATGTACTGGAGAGACAGAGAGAGTCCTGTTTCCAAGGATAGGCAGCCAGCCACATTCTTCTAGGAATCTCACTCACAGAGAATGAAGGCCCTTTCCCCACAGTTCCTCTCCCCAGGAGACAAAGGTATACTGTCTCCGGAGATGGAAGCTCTATTTCATGGTCATTCTCAACAGAACTGGTTATTTTCCATGAATTTATTTAGTGTCCTTTCAAAGCTATGATCTTTACCACTCCTGGGGGCTCTAACTTGCTTTAAAAAAGGTGATGCGGCCCATGAACGGCTGCTTCTCTTGCAAAATAGTAAAGAATCCAGTAGCGCCTTTAAGACTAACCAACTTTATTGTAGCATAAGCTTTTGAGAGCCACAGCTCTCTTTGTCAGATGCATCTGACGAAGAGAGCTGTGGTACTCAAAAGCTGTTGATGCATCTGACAAAGAGAGCTGTGGTTCTCGAAAGCTTATGCTACAATAAAGTTGGTTAGTCTTAAAGGTGCTACTGGACTTTTACTATTTGGTGACTACAGACTAACACGGCTAACTCCTCTAGATCTCTGCTTCTCTTGCATCAGCCCTGAACCGAACACTGAGTTCATCGGGAATCTCCCAAGTTTAGTTCGATGGGAGAAGAGGAAATATTTGTCTAATCACATCCCCTGCCCTTGTTTGTAACTTCACAGGCTCTCTCTTTTCAAACTCGATGCGTTCTGACCGAACTCTCCCAAGCATCATCATTGTTCAACACCCTGAACACTTTTAAACGGAAAAAGGGATACAAATAAGTGATGGAAATAAATTCAGCTGTCCTCCTTTGTTCTCTTTTTCCTAAAAAAAAAATTCCCAGACCCTCCAGTATTTCCTGCTAGGAAAGGTGCTCCAGCCCTGTGACCATCTTGGTTTCCCTCTTTGGTACTTTTTCCAGCTCTGCAATGTCCTTTTTCAGACACAGTGACCAGACCTGCCCACAGAATTCCAAATGAAGTTACACACCTTAGTTCCCTCCCTACCATCTCCAAAGTTCCAGAGCACCTTTAAGACTAACCAACTTTATTGTAGCATAAGCTTTTGAGAACCACAGCTCTCTTCGTCAGATGCATCGTCAGCTTTCTAGAACCACAGCTCTCTTCATCAGATGCATCGTCAGCTTTCTAGAACCACAGCTCTCTTCATCAGATGCATCATCAGCTTTTGAGAACCACAGCTCTCTTCGTCAGATGCATCGTCAGATGCATCTGACGAAGAGAGCTGTGGTTCTCAAAAGCTTATGCTGCAATATAGTTGGTTAGTCTTAAAGGTGCTACTGGACTCTACTATTTTGCAACTACAGACTAACTGGGCTAACTCCTCTGGATCTATTTCCAAAGTTAAATCTCCAACAGGCTGGGGGGTTGCACATCTATCAATACCTTTATTTTAATATTATTATTTACTTAGTTCATTTATACCCCACATTTCTCCCTAGCGTGGACCCAAACCCCTTCCATTTTATGATCACAACCTCCCTGCAGTGAGGTCTCTTACACTCAAGAGGGTGTGATTGGCCCAAGGTCACTCCACAAGCTTCTATGACAGCACGGGGGTTTGATCATGAGGTCCCAGATCCACTCGAAGCACCCTCAAATATTTTATGCTTCAGAATTTGCAGGTGAAAATCCACCAATTTGTGCAAAAATGCCATATTATCTATCATAGTGGGCATTAAAGAGCGAGGAGGAAAGTCCACCAGGGGGAGCCCTTTTAAGTCTTGAGGCAACTAGTCTGCAACTGCAACATAATGGGAAAGGAGGATGCAGCAATGGATGGACCATTCACTGCCTTGTGCTTTTAGCTATTACCTTCTCTCTCTCCCCACCGACTTCTCCCAGGTACTCACATTTCAAAGAGATGTCTAAGAATGAGGAAGAGGAAGGCCAAAGGGAAGGTGACATAGAGGTCCGAGGCCTTGGCATAGACTCGCCCATCTCGGTCTTCGAGGTCAGCCCAGGTTAGGTTTGCTGGCAACCAGAGCCGGTCCCACCAGAAGCAGTTGTATAATGTCTGGAACATCCTGAAACAGAAAGATGACAGCTTGGGAGGGACCATTTTTGACTCAAAAAGGATGCACAAAAACGAGGCCATTTCCCTTCCCCGGAAAGCATATTCACGGCAGTGTGCACATCTAGAAAAATAGTTGCTTTGACTTTGTATCACGGAGCTCCAAAGTTAACTTATCAGATATGTACGGGATACTCTGTGTAGGGTAGGACTTAATTTAACACCCGGGAGGTCAAGGAGAGGGATAAACGGAGAAGCGAAGAGTGGACCAAGAGCTGGGCCAGTGAGGGAGCGGCTCAAGGGGACAAACGGCTCTGCTGAACTTCCCCAGGCCTTGCCCTGCTATCTTCCAGACATCTCTAATCGCATGCGGACTAGAAACGTCCTTTTCACATGGCAGCTTTTGTGTTTTGAATTCTGCTGCGTTCTGTTCCCGATTCCAAAACAACTCAAGAACGAGCAGACATGCTAAAGGGGTCTGTTGTTCAAAACCAATGCTTAGTTTCTAAAAAAAAAAAAGGCTTCTGGGGGCTCAGACTTTCTGGGAAGCCACATTCTCCAACTTGCAATGTCCTGACCGTATGCCTTGTGCTGTTAGCCTGTGGCAAGGAAAACTCTTGGGTGATATTCCTGTAAGCACTCCATCATCTGACTCACTGGTGCTCCAGGAAGAATGGGAGCCTGTCGAAAACCATGCCTCTGAGCATACGTAGATTGTTTTCCTTCCTTAAAGAGCAAGTCAATTGTGGGACAAAGTTGGAGGGGGGACTTCCAGAAAACTTAAATCTCTTGCATCTTTTATAGAATTCATTTCCTGTGGCCCCCCCGGTAGAGTTTGACACCCACAGAAAGGGGATGGTGGAGGTAGAGGACACAGCACTGCCAGAAACCATGAGGCAGTTTCTCAAAACATTTCCCCAGTGTCAATCTTGTAAAAACAACGTTAAGTGACATAAAACATCCATTGCGAGGGCCAGAGAGCTAGCCATTCCCAAGTGGACAACTTCAAAGAAACCCAAAAGGCCCCAGAAGAACTTTCCCAGGGTCTTCCGTGCTGATCAACAGCATCCCCAACAGCGGCAGAACTTTATCCTCCTAGCCACATGCCAACAGAACATGGCCTGAAGAAGCATCTTTGCCATTGATTCGCCCGGTGCTCATACTCAAAAAAATTCTGTCGTTAAAATTCAATACTAGCTTTAATGGACAGTGATCACCTGCTGTACTTTCACCCACTTCCAAGTAATACACTTGATCTAATAGAGTTGGGGAAAGGGCTATGTCATCAATTGTACTGGCATAAGCTGATGTTAAATATGTGTAAGCGCCTCCTGATTTATCTAATTTTGTCCCATGCAAGATGTATAGCTTGAAGATAGCTAGCAGGCTCACCCTCCTTTTCTTAATGAGAGGATAGGGGGACCTGGTTTGGGGGGCCATAACATGGCCCCCCAAAGTCCAATTGGTCTGAAAATTGGGGGGTAGTTAGAGAGGAGTTAGAGGAAGGTCCTCACCAATTTTGGGTTGATTCGGTGGAAAAATGCCTCCCCCAGGCGTCCTAGAAGACGAAGGCATTTTCCCATTGAAAAAACCTGAAAGAAACCCGAAACAACCCAAAACAAACCCGAAACGGCTAGCCGTTTCGGGTTTTGCCTGTATACGAAAGAGATTCTTGTTTCGGGTAAACCCGAAACAAGAAACACGAAACAGCGTGCCTTTGCACACCCCTACTAGCAGCTCAAGGAATTTTATGCCAAGCTTGTTAGTTACAGAATCTAATGAACTGCGCAGAAGGAGAGATGTATGTTCAGCCATCTGGGTATTTAAGCCCTGCTGAGTCTCAGATCTACTCGGCCCAATCCTAGCATTAAAATCTCCACCAAGGATCCATTGAATTTGGATAGTGGAGCGTTAAGTCCTCCAGTGTTGTAAATAACTGGTCCCATCGTCTTCCACGATCTTGGGCCCTCGCGCATTTTGGAGGCAGATAGGCACCGATACACAGAAGGACTCCTATATGCTGGCCCTTAACCAGCAGTGGCGATGTGCTGCAAGCATGAATTCACGCCCTCACGAGGCACGGATATCTGCATGAAGAAAGCGGAGCTGCCCTTCTGCCCCTGGGGAGCTGACACCAGTTTAGCCGCCCGCTGGATGCCCAGAAGCAAAACTGCCAGTTAAGCGGCTGCTGATCACTTTGTGCCAGACAGGGCTGCTGCCACCACCCAGGAAGGCCGGCTGGCCGAGGAACAGGGTAAACACGCTGAGGCGACAGGCGCTGACCTCTGGGACAGCCCAGACAGAAGGCAAACGGAGGAAAAGTGGATGCAATCTGATAATCAACTGCTACGAGAACCAAGTGTTTATTAGAGTTGGCCCCGAACGGAATGGGCAATTTCCACCAATTCCACCTTCCCGCTGCAGACCCTCCTCATGTCTTTCCTACCTCTCGGGAACGTTCTTTCACGGAGATCAGTCGGAAGGGGAAAGTTCCATTCTCCTGATGGAAAATTTAGCCTGGCTCCCACCCTTAAGCCACGCCGAGGATGTAATGTTTCAGGGGATTGTTACCCAGAGGCTCAAAGACTGTTTATATACAGTCAACAAACACAACAGTAGCTCTGCTGGTTCAACCAACCGTCAGTGTTGAGCAGCCTCTGGCAGCTACTCTGATGCCCCCCCCCCCCCCAGGGAAGCAGCCTACAAGCTGGGCCTGCTGGTCACCACAGCCCCCCGCCAAACTGACAATCTTGACTCTAAACCTGGGGGGGGGGGTGCTATTCAGTAGTTAAAGCGAACAGTCCTAGCCCTCTGCTCCATTATGTTTGCCCATCTCTTGAAAATCCATGTGGGCCAATGGCCACCAACACATCCTGTGGCAGCGAGTTCCACCGGTTCAACCTCCTATTGAGTGGAGTATTTATTTATTTACGTAAGTTTATTTATGGCCCGCTCTCTCTGCAGGCAGGCTCAGAGTGGATCACATCAATAAAACACAATGTAAAAGGTAAAGACAGGTTGCATCACAATAAAACCGACAGCACTGCGCATATTGCACAAATCCCTCTACATCAAAGATTCCAAAGGGCGGGGTGGCCAGCCGTCAGATATATCACAGACCCGGAGCAGTATGGACCTTTGTATAAGACTGTCAAGATGTACGTAACACACAAAACTTTCTCCGACTCTGATAAATGAGTTTACGTGTTATCTGACGTCAATGCCTCTGTATCCTATAAAACGGCACTTTTTGCCTTGGCTGCTAGAAAAATAAGAGAAAATGTAGTATCTAAGAAGGCATCTCATCAGTCTAAGTCTTGCTTGTGATTTGAATAATTTTAATGTCTGGTATTTTAGATTTTTTTTAAAAAAATATATATGGTTGTCATTTGCTATGTATGATTTGTTTTGTAAAGGCCAATGGCCAATGTATCTACCTACATAAAACAAAACTCAATCACAATGCCAGTCATAGTCCATAACCATCATCTATCAGTCTGAAAATCGTCAACGGAACCACCAGAAAAGCTACCAGGCCCGCAACAGACAATCCCAAAGAGATACTTTACTAGTGAGTTAGGGACCATAGATCTTACCGATATGTTGCCATATGTCCTATCTATTGCTTTAAGTATGCGCTCTTATGTACTGCCTGCTGCTTTAAATATGACCCTACTGGTTGTCTAATGTCAGTCCCAGAATTGCTTTTGCTCTCTTTCAGCATTTCTTCAACTCCGTATCAGATTTGTGCTAATGCTGTGTCTTTGTCAATGTGCATTCATTTACTCTATGACATTGTTTATGATACTGACTGTGACAATCTCAATCTATGTTGAGATTGAGTCTCAGTGAGAAAGGGGGTGTCAGGGTGGCCCCTGCCATACTTTGGGGGGGGGTAGGGAGTTCACTGTCGGGCTGCAGGCCTGATCGAGCTGCTGTAGCACAGTGGTTAAGTGGTTCGGCTGCGAATCAGCACTCTACTGGTTCAAATCCCACTCCTGCCATGAGCTCAGTAGGTGGCCTTGGGCAAGCCACTCCTCCCGGCCCCAGCTCCCCAGCTGTATTGGGGGGATAATAACAACACTAACTTTTTCACCGCTCTGGGTGAGGCACTAATTTGTCTAGAAGAGCAGTGTATAAGCACAATTATCTCCTGTGTGCTATTGTGTGCTACATGTCAGAGAAGCTGTGAGAAGGAATGTTATCAGCGGGAATGTTGTCAACGGCCGAAGAAGACCGGGAGGCCTAGTCAAAACAACAACTTTGTTTACTTTCACTTTACCTTCTTCAGTTAATTAGATGGGAACTTACAACTTAGCTTAGAGCGTAACTAAGCAGGGAGTAGAATGGATTGGGCTTGAAGAGTTTAATTCTTAGCAGGGGGAGGGAATGCTTATTCCTATCAATGACATGTCTACTGTACTGAGCTCTTAAACTATCAATAAATCTTTAACTCATGCATCCATGAATTCGTGCAATGAAGTTCCTTGAAATGTCTAAGCTGGCAGTCTCTGACGGGTGAATTATAAATAAATAAATATCTTGCAAGCTGCTCTTGAGGGGAGTAGGGAAGATGCTGACCTCACCTGAGTTAGCATTCTGATCCGCAGAAGCAGAGTTTCCACTGGCTACTCTAATCTCCTTCTGGGAGTTCACAGAGCAGAGGTTGCTGGGGGTGGGTGGGAGAATGGGACAATTTGGCATGTTCTCAATAATAGTAAGCGGAAAGCCAAGTGTTAGTTTGCTCAGAGGCATAGTGAGGGCAGCAGGCCAGGCGGTGTGACTGCACTGAAGCTGGTGGTTAACCCTGGGCCTGCAAGCCAACACAGCGAATCACATTCAGATAGCAAGTGCTACTTATAGGGTGGGGACAAAGGAGAACAGCACACGCAACTCTGGCAAACTGTTGCCGATGGAATTTCTTGCAAAACTCTCAAAAAAACCCCCCAGAACCTGAAGTTCTCTCAGCAACCTACATTCAGGCCATTTCCAGAAGGCAGCCAGATACTCCCATAAATTACCTGTTGCTGTCCAAGGACAACAATTACTTATAATGGCCCAGATAAATGATGTTGCATAAGTGATCTTTTGGGAACAAGGCTGGGGCATAATTGTTAGGAAGTCATAGTATTTCATGACAGTCAGTGTGGTATAGTGGTTAAAGCATTGATATAGGACCTAGGGCGAAAGCAGTGGGGAGGTTTAAATCCCCCACTCAACCAAGACGAGAGCTCTGACTCTCGGAAGCTTCCACCCTGAAAATCTCGCTGGTCTCTAAGATGCCACCAATTCTGCTGCGCTACTGCAGACCAACATGGCGACCCACGAAAACTAGTCTCTCTGCCATGAAATTAGGCATGCCAGTCCCCTATGGGGGTGGGGGATCCCGCACTCCTACCCTCCACCCCCACCCGTGCTTACCTGGCCAACGAGGGGGAATGCGCCTCCCAGGACGAGCTCCCGAGCAGCACAGCACACTCCTGCACACTGCAATGGCCCTATTACTTCTGAATTTGGCTGGATTTGGGTACGAATCGGCCCGCTGCAGAACACAGGAATGCCAGTTTGGTGTAGTGGTTAAGGACTGTAATCTAGAGAGCCAGGGTTGATTCCCCACTCCTCCACTTGAAGCCAGTTGGGTGACCTTGGGTCAGTCACAGCTTCTAGGAGCTCTCTCAGCCCCACCCACCTCACAGGGTGTTTTGTTGTGGGGATAATAATGACATACTTTGTAAACCTCTCTGAGTGGGCATTGTCCTGAACGGTTGTATATAAATTGAATGTTGTTATTATTATTAATTTGACCTGATTCAGCCCCCTGGGGAGCCCGGAAGGGCTCCCAGGGTGGCATGTGACCCGCGTGATGACGTCACTTCTCAGAAGTGACGTCATCACGCCTCCCCAAAGATTGGGGCCTGGCCATAATCGTTCCCCTATTCAAAAAGGGCAGTCCCCTGAATCCGTCAAACTACAGGCTAATTAGTCTGCTGAATGTGATCTGTAAATTATACACCAAACATCTATGTCAAAAATTGTGGACTTGGCTAGACCCAAATAACTTACTTGAAGTTGAACAGGCCGGCTTCATACCTGGTCGCATATTTTCAAATATGTGAAACATCGGAAGAATCCATCGTATGCAGCCTTTGTGGACCTCAAGGCAGCCTTTGACTCAGTATCTAGGGGGAGGCTTTGGGCCAAATTGGTTGACATGGGCACTGATAGAAGTCTGTTACTTCTGTTAATTAATTTGCATAAAAATAACAGCCTTCAGATAAGACGAACACAAGAAGGCAACTTAAAATAACTAAATCTGCTGTGTTTAAAGAGAATTTATATAAAATGTTCCATAGATGGTATCTAACGCCAGTTAGACTGGCTAAAATGTTTAAAAATATGTCAAATAAGTGTTGGAAATGTAAAGAAGGTATAGGGACATTTTTCCATATGTGGTGGTCCTGCAAAGAAGTACATAGATATTGGGTAATGGTATATTATAAGTTATTACAAAATATCCTACAGATAACAATTCCTTTGAAACCAGAGATTTTTTTATTAAACTGTATGTCGGATATGAAGCGAGAGCAAGAACACTTAGTAATCCATATAGTAACAGCGGCTAGAATCTTATTAGCAACCTACTGGAAACAACAAAGAGCCCCCCAACAAGAAGAATTAATAACGAAGGTAATGTAGATGGCGGAAATGGATAAATTAACATTGTTAATGAAAGGGCAAAAGGAAGAAGATTTTTCTGTACCATGGGAACCCTTCTACAAATGGATGACAAACAACAATAACCAGTAAACATAAATATGATACTAACTGTATAATGACATAATAGAGCTCACAATTGATGTAATAAGGTGGAATATAAGAGATAAAAGAAATAGATAATAGATATCGACAAGTAAAATGATAACTGTCTCGGGTTTGTATATATGTGTTGGAAAACAATAAAAAATATTTTTAAAAAATAAAAGAAGGCAACTTATCAAAAAGAATTCCGGTCCAAAAGGGAGTCACGCAAGGTTGCCTCTTGGCCCCTTTTCTATTTAACATCTATGTCAACCACTTAATTACATGTCTCCATACAACTGATACTCACGCACCAACACTTTCAAGCAGTAGAAAGGTCGCAATCTTAATGTACGCTGATGATGCGGTACTTTTATCTCAAACAAGGGTTGGTCTTAAGCGAGCTCTAGTAAAATCTAGCGAGCAATGCGACACTGAACTACTATCAATTTTGCTAAAACGAAAATTGTCCGTTGCAATAATTCATTTAGGAAGCACAACTGGAATATCAAAGGAAATGCCATAGAACAAGACAAGAACTTTCAGTATTTAGGTATCACCTTTTCTTATAACTCCAAATTTTCAACGCATTTGTCTTCATCAGCTGTTTTGGCAGAGAGAAGTGCAAATGCTATCCTTAGGCTGTTTAGAAGGAAGGATGCTGGCTTTCTCCCTATGGCCTTAAAAATCTATCAAGCAAAACCACTGGCCCAACTTCTATATGGCTCTCAGATCGGTCCCTTTGTCAACCTAAAGTCCCTTGAAATCATCCAATCTAAATTTCTTAGATCCCTATTTGGTGTACCTAAATGCATTTCCAATGTAATACTCAGGCAAGAGGCCGGACTACCCAAAGTAAAAACAAAAGTTTGGGAACAAGCAATATCTCTCTGGCTAAAAATTCACTACAAGCCAAAGGGCCTAATACCCTTCCTCCTGGCCTCGGACCCCTATCCCATTTGGTCTACACAAATTCTTAATAAGATTAAACAGATTGGTTTAGGCCCAGAAGAAGATCTCTTTCATGGAAGCCTACAAAGGGCAAGAACTTCCATTACACAGAGATTTCCTGATACTGAATTACGAAATGAAGAAGCTCTGCTGCCCAAGAACTTCAAATGTCTAAAATCTAGCCCCAGTTTCACTGCCGCTCCTTACCCCTTCCAATATCACTCCTGAGCCTTACAGATGGGCAGTCTCCAGAGCCCGATTTGAGGCATTTCCTTCTGCCGTATTGCAGGGTAAATTTGCTCGTGTGCCAATGCATGAACGCCTATACCCATGCATGACCAACATGGTGGAATCGGTCACTCGTGTTCTCTTATTCTGTGAACTATATCGAGAGGAAAGGGCTTGTCTTATACTGCCTCTCTTGTCTAAATTTAACCCCTTGCAGTCCTATCTCGACTTTAGACCAGAAATCTTGTGCAATTTCCTTTGAGAAGACACTCAGAGCTCAGTGACTTATGCCGTGGCCAGATTTTGTTCTTTAGCCATTAGGAAACGCAGACTTCTTTTAGCTGAAAATGTGGCATAATTGCGTTTGCCATTTTTTCTTAACTCTCTTTTATCTTCATTGTTTTTATTTCATCAATTCTTCCAGCACTAATGCTCTGAATCTTATTGTGATGCCCTGATGTAATAACTTATTTTTTTATCGCAGGTTTGTTTTGTTTTACTGGCTTTTGCTGTAATAATAAATGACTGCCTGACTGACGTCATCACGCAAGCTGGGAGCATGCGCACACTCTGCGTGCACGTGACGGGGAAAACAATAAGATAGGTGTTGGGCCTCCGACCTCCCGTGCGGGGGGCCGTGGCATGAAATCCACATGGTGACCTTGGGCCAGTCACGTTCTCACAGGGCCATTGTGAGGCTAAAATGAGGGAGAACTGCTACAAGTCCCTTGGAGGAAGGAAAGGATGAGAAAGGGTTCGATTCCACTTGCAAGTTGGGTCCTGTAAGTACAGAGAGGATATCAGCCAGGGGCTGGATTTTAGACATTTGAAGTTCTTGGGCAGCAGAGCGTCTTCATTTTGTAATTCAATATCAAGAAGTCTGTGTGATGGAAGTTCTTGCCCTTTGTAGGCTTCCACGAAAGAGATCTTCTTCTGGGACTAAACCGATCTGTTTAATCTTATTAAGAATTTGTGTAGACCAAATGGGATAGGGGTCCGAGGCCAGAAGGAAGGGTATTAGGTCCTTCGGCTTGTAATGAATTTTTAGCCAGAGAGATATTACTTGTTCCCAAACTTTTGTTTCTACTCTGGGTAGACCGGCCTCTTGCCTGAGTATTACATTGGAAATGCATTTAGGTTCACCAAATAGGGATCTAAGAAATTTAGACTGGACGATTTCAAGGGATGTCAGGGTGCTTTCCAACCCAGTCTCACCTCCCAGGGCCATGGGGGTCTGCTTCAACCTAGAACCTCAGGATATAACTCCAGGCGTGCCTAATTTGTTCCACTGATTGACAGAAAAGTTCATTCAGGTGCCAAGAAGTCAGAAGTTGATCCCACGCCTACCAGCCTTGGAAACCGTCCCAGCAACTCTGCTGTCATTCTGAGAAGTCGGCTGTCAAACTCTCAGGAGCTAAAGGAGACAGAAGCAGAAGAGCTGGTGGAGCTTCCTGCCGGAATTCAGTGCTGGGGGCCGTAATTAAGAATCCCGAGAACTTTAAACCTCGTTGCAAAGAAGCGCAAAGCTTCTAAGATTTTATCGAGGCAAAGACATGTTAGCAAGCGGGGATGATCTTCTGATACCAAAGTGTGCAGAGCCCAAGAGCAGGAAAAGAGGGGGCTCATTGCCTCTGTCCAAGCTCAGCACCCAAAATTCAGGTTTTTGCAGTCATCCTCAAGGCGGCAGGCTGAAGCCAGTGGCTAGCATATGCACAAAGATGGCTTCTAAGAGTCTCTCTACATGAGATATCTTACACAGGGACGCTCAAGTATAGAGAGACACAATGTTAGCTGGAAACCGTAGTTTAAAAAGACAGAGCCAGCGGAGATCGCTCCTCAGAGCGTTTGTCAATTTCACCTTCCCTTTGGGGAGGCAAAGTTGAAATTAACAAACCCTCCAAGAAGTGATCTTCCCCGGCTCTGCCTTTTTAAACTATGCTTCCCAGCTAACATTGCATTTCCCTACATTTGAGCGCCCCCGTGTAAGATGCCTTGTGTAGAGAGTCTCTTAAGACTTCTAAGAAAAGCAACGCCCCTCGGGAATTGGAGGTTGGAAGCAAGGATCTAACACAAATGCAGCACAACTATTTATTGCATATGGCAAATAGCTCTCCTCTAAAAAACCACATGGTAAGGACTAGACAGGCACTTAGAGGTACCATGGGGTCCTGTGTGGTGCAGGGCATCACCAAACCCCACCCATGAGCTTCAGGGCTACGACTATCACAATTGTCTACATTAAAAGCAACATTTACAAATAGCAACATCATTTACAAAATGTGACAGATTTGAACAGTTTTGATTTACTGACAGCCAGGGGTCATTTCATAGAAAAAGAGCTGGAGGAACTCATTAGCATAACTCATTAACTCATTAACATAACTCATTAGCATATGCCACACCTCTTGCCCTCACCGGAAGTGTGTCATTAGTATAACTGATTTGCATATGCCACACCCCCTGACGTCACCTATCCTGGCTGTTTTGGACCCAATCCTGGCCATTCAGGGCCGAAATTGGGCTCAAAATGGCAAAAGGGGGCTGAAAATGGCTGAAAAGGGGCACAAAATGGTCAGGATCAGGCTGCTGCTGAGTGGAAGAGTGATCCACCACCCGTCAGAGGCCCGATCCAGGCCGTTTCAGCCCCAATCCAGGCCGAAACATGCCCAAAACGGCCGAGAGTTAGGTGGGCGGGGTCACCTGACATGTGACCTCTTTGGGGAACTGCCGGAACTGCGTTCTGGCGCGTCCCCCCTCGAAATGAGCCCTGCTGATAGCACACATGACCACATTCATCGGCACACTCAGTGTACTGGCAAAGCCCTGTAAAGCTTCTGCAAACAGCAAGGAAGTTGCATCAGGAATGCCAATCAAATTGGAGGGAAGAGAACAGAAAGATTCTATACAACCTGGAAGATGGCTTCTTATCTTGACGCGGCCGACCTGGTCACCTGGATCCACGCTATGGTAACATCAAGGCTTGACTATTGTAATGCCCTATACATTGGTCTCCCATCTAAGTTAACTAGGAGGCTCCAATTGGTACAAAATGCTGCAGCTCGACTATTATCAGAAGCGAGCAGGAGCATGAACATCACCCCCATCCTGCAGTCACTCCACTGGCTACCCATCAGCTACCGTGCTCAGTTTGAGGTATTAGTTATTACATCCAAAGCTCTTCACGGCCTTGGTCCGGCATACCTATGGGACCACGTCCCTGTGTGTGTTCCTCCACGGCAGCTTTGCTCATCTGAACAGGGTCTTCTGCAGGTGCCAGGCTGCACATGGGCGAAATCAACAGCAGCCCGTACATGGGCTTTCTCTGTGGTGGCCCCTGCCCTGTGGAACAGCCTGCCTGAGGAGGTCAGGAGAGCTCCCACCCTCCTGGCTTTCCACAAACGAAGCAAAACTGAATTATTCAAAAAGTCTTTTTACTCAGCTAGGAAGGCTGTATTATAGGGATGAAGTCTCAGATGCTTCACTAATGAGTTAGGGACCACCGACTTCACCATGTTGCCTTACATACTATCTGCTGCTTTAAATATGTAGACCTATGCACTACCGTGCTTCACGTTGTCAAATGTTAGTCCTGGAGCTGATTGCTCTGTTTCAGCTTGTATCTATTTACCCTATGGCATTGTTTAGGAAATGTCCTTGATACTGTATGGAAATGTCCTTGATATGGATTGTATTAAGCTCATACTGTGTAATCCGCCTTGAGTCTCAGTGAGAAAGGCGGACTATAAATGACATAAATGAATATTTCTAGGATGTTTTTGAACCCAGGCAAAGGAAACCAGTAACCTCTTGTAGCAAGGGGGGGAAAGTTAATCACAAGACAGAGAAAGCTGGCTGTCAAGAGAATGAGTTGGAACTCCCCGCCACCAGATACGGTGGGCAGAGTTGCCAGACTGGAGCTAGATTTCTCTCGGAATTACAACCGATCTCCAGCCTCTAGCGATCCGTTCCCCTGGCGGAAATGGCATCTTAGGAGGGGGGGGATTCAAAGATACTACATCACTTCTGGGCTCCCTCCCCTCTTCGAACGCTGTCCTCTCCTGGCTCTGCCTCCGTATCTCCAGGAATGTCTCCACTCAAAGTTGGCAACCCAAGCAGAGAAACAATTGGCAAGCAAGGAGGGGTGGCTGTGCGCCCTACTTGGGGGCTTCTAGATGCTAAAATGACAAAACTGAGGCTGGACCTAAAACGAGGTGGCTGGGCTCAACAAAAGAAGCCACGTCCTCCAGTTTGCAGGATCTGAGCAAGTCTGTTAAGGAGAGGAGGTTTGGGAGGTCTTTCATTCATAGGGTCGCCCTAGGTCGGAGGCGACTTGACAGCACATAACACACACACACACACACACACACACACACACACACACACAAAAGAGGCATTTGGACAGATTTAGCAGAGCTTTCTTGGTCCTCATTCAAAAACCACATAGCAATATGGAAGAAAGAAGACTTCTTGTCCCCCGACCCTTACATTCACATTACTGCTCTTTATATTCACTCCAGATAGGTGGGGGGAAGAGAGTCTCCCTCCCTATATTCTTCCACGGCAGCTTCGCTCATCTGAACAGGGTCTCTTGCAGGTGCCAGGCTGCACATGGGCGAAATCAACGGCAGCCCGTACATGGGCTTTCTCTGTGGTGGCCCCTGCCCTGTGGAACGGCCTGCCTGAGGTCAGGAGAGCCCCCACTCTCCTGGCTTTCCGCAAACAATGCAAAATTGAATTATCCAAAAAAGGCTTTTTACTCAAACGGGAGGGCTGTATTGTAGGGATGGGATCTCAGACGCTTCGCGAATGAGTTAGGGACCAGAGACTTCACCACTATGTTGCCTTATGTACTGTTTCTTTAAATACGTACTCCTAGGTACAACCTGTGCTTTATGTTGTCTAATGTCAATAATGTGAACATAATGTGATTATGTTCTGTTCCAGTATTTTCTTCTACTTTGTATTGGCAGGCACACACGGCTGCTCTGCTCACAGCCCCAGAGGGGCCAAATCACTTGCCCACGTGCTGACTAAAGGTTTGGCATGAGGACTTTGTACCTCTGGAGGACCAGAGACCGTGATGGGCTGTTCAACAGGACAGCCCCGCTCTGACACTGGAGTGCCTCCTGTATCTTAAGCGTAGTGGTGAAGTGCGCCCTCAAGTCACAGCTGACTTATGGCAAACCCTGGTGGGGTTTTCATAGCAAGAGACTAACAGAGGTGGTTTGCCATGGCCTGCCTTTGCATGCCTGGTCTTCGTTGGAGGTCTCGCATCCAATTACTAGTAAGATTTAATTGGATATGGCCAAAGGCCGTCACAATACAGAGTTAAGCCCTCCAATGACTAACCAAGGCCCACCCTACTTAGCTTCTGAGATCTGACAAGATAAAGCTCACCTGGGCTATCGAGGTCAGGGTTGTATCTTAAGTCCTTCTGCAGAATAGGAAAATTACCAATACTTTTCCTAGAGCCCTTTAGAGAGTTTTGCAGACCCCAGTTCAGCAATCTTTACCACAAACCTGGAAGGGAACACCCCAATACACCCAGTTTGGTGTAGTGGTTAAGAGCGCAGGACTCTAATCTGGAGAGCCGGGTTTGATTCCCCGCTCCTCCACGTGAAGCCAGCTGGGTGACCTTGGATCAGTCACAGCTCTCTCAGAGCTCTCTCAGCCCCACCCTCCTCACAGGGTGAGTGTTGTGAAGATGATAGTAACACACTTTGTAAATTGCTCTGAGTGGGCGTTAAGTTGTCCTGAAGGGCGGTATGTAAATCGAATGTTGTTGTTGTTATTATTAAATCACAGATGGGTTCAAGGCAGAGAGAACCACATTTGCTGCAGGCCAGTGGCAGATTTCGGGGGTGGGGTGGAGGTGTCTTTCCGCTCAATTGCCTCCCCGTGACAGCAGTGCTACTCAGCAATCAGTCTCAATAAGAGCCAAGAAGATGCAAGCAAAGTGCCCCTCCACAGATGTACCCCAGGCCACTTGGTACATAAGCTTCCCAACTCTAGGTTCGGAAATTCCTGGAGATTTGAGGTTGGGGAGAGGGGAGGGCCGAGTCTGGGGAGCAGAGGGGGCTCAGCAGGAATGCCAGAGTCCATCCTCCAAAGCTGCCCTTTTCTCCAGGGGAACTGACCTCTGTCATCTGGAGGTCAGTTGTCCTTCCCGGAGATCGCTGGGTCCCACCTGGATGGTGGCAACCTTATCCCTTGTGCATCATGTTCAGCATTTCTGGAACTCGCCCCAAATCAGATCTGGGACCTTCGGTTGAAGACCTCTCCAGAAGTTGGGTTGGGGAAAACCTGTCGTCTGCCTGAGACGCAGGAGAATCACAGCCAGCGAGAAGAGGTGTGAGGACTTGGCACAAGGCAGCTTAATATTTATACAGATGCATAACTTGGGCAGTTCCTCTAACAGCAACACATCCACACACAAACACATGCAAGACAATGGTTGTTGTGGATTTTCTGGGCTGTATCGCCGTGGTCTTGGCATTGTAGTTCCTGACGTTTCGCCAGCAGCTGTGACTGGCATCTTCAGAGGTGTAGCACCGAAAGACAGAGATCTCTCAATGTCAAACTGTGGAGAATGAATAGAGCATGGTTTCCAGTCCTGAAAAACACCAGGCTAACAAAATACTCTATACCCTACAATAGCCCTGCAGAGAAGATTAGCATATCAAGCACCAATCCATATGCAAAAGAACCTCCTCATGATACAGTGAAGCATTAGCATTCCACACCCTGAGAAACTCTTACAGGATAATGGTTGTTGTGGGTTTTCCGGGCTGTATTGCCGTGGTCTTGGCATTGTAGTTCCTGCCGTTTCGCCAGCAGCTGTGGCTGGCATCTTCAGAGGTGTAGCACCAAAAGACAGAGATCTCTCAGTGTCACAGTGTCACCTCTGAAGATGCCAGCCACAGCTGCTGGCGAAACGTCAGGAACTACAATGCCAAGACCACGGCAATACAGCCCGGAAAACCCACAACAACCATCGTTCTCCGGCCATGAAAGCCTTCGACAATACATCTTACAGGATAACTCAGCCCAAACCCACCTTCCTGAGTAGACACAAATTACCTGCTAACATCTTCTCCACACATTGACACAGAGATCTCTGTCTTTCAGTGCTACACTTCTGAAGATGCCAGTCACAGCTGCTGGCGAAACGTCAGGAACTACAATGCCAAGACCACAGTGATACAGCCTGGAAAATCCACAACAACCATCGTTCTCCGGCCTTCAACAAGACACTTCCATTTCAGGGGGCAGCTTGGGAGAGTATTGCTGGAGCTCTCGTTCAGAATATACGAATCTACCTTAGGCTGCTGACCCGCCTAGAGCAATACAACCAGAAGAACCCAACTAGTTGTAAGGGACCCAAATAAATATGCAATATGCTTTTTTATTTTTAACAAAGTGCAAGTGCTGTATGTGCTATAACTTATAACATTATATTACTACCGTTTCAAACACTACAGATTCTCCTATATGTACCAATGCTATAAATACAGTGAGAGAAAGTCACAATCCATCTAGACATTCAAGAAGTCTATTTGATTCCTAACACAGGTTAAGCATCCATGTCCAAAATTTCAGAATGATAGCAGCTTGTTTTTTCTTCTCCTTTATAGGCAGAACATTCCAGGAGCAGAGCGGTGGAGGCAAACATCTCCTGGGCAGTTGGCAACAGGTGCGCCAGGTTTGGTTATATCCCGTTTCGCATTGCTTTTTCAAGCCGAATTATTTACTGCCCGGAGGCATAAATTTACATTTATACATATTTTCAAACAATAGACCCCATACAAAGTTAATAAATATAATATAATATAAAAGTTGGAGAGATCTAAATGGACTATGTATTGTATAAATGGGGGAAAGGGGGGGGGTAGTCAGTTACTCAGTTTCCCCCCCTATGGATTGATGTTTGTATTGCAAATTTCTTGAAATTTTGGATGTATAATGATTATCTTGTACACGAACCTGATACTAAAAAGTTTTCTCTTCTTTTTAAAAAAACAACCTACTAAAAATCTATTACACACACACAAAAATATAAAATTTAAAAGTACTAAAATTACTTGGAACAAGTAATTACACATGGAATTCGTTGCCACAGGAGGTGGTGGCAGCTACAAGCATTGCCAGCTTCAAGAGGGGACTGGACAAATATATGGAGCAGAGGTCCATCAGTGGCTATTAGCCACAGGAGATAGATGGTATTCTCTTTGTGGGGAGGTGGTGCTCTGTTGTCTTGGTGCTGGAAGGAAGGCAGTGGGAGGGCTTCTGGTGTCCTGGCCTCACTGACAGTCCTTTAGATGGCACTGGATTTCTAGCCACTGTGTGTGACAGAATGTTGGACTGGATGGGCCACTGGCCTGATCCAACATGGCTTTGCTTATGTTCTTATGTTCTTATGTACTTACACGTTCCTTCTTAACAAAATCCTAACAAGCATTGGTGAGTATCTTCCTACGGTCATACAGTAATTGGAGGTCGACACGTTATATGCACCATTCTGCATTAAAGCCTTCACAGATGGCTTAAAGAGACATTGTCCAAGTGTTTATCACTATTTCACCATCAAAATAAGAAGTCAATTTCATTATTCAGTCCTGTAAAGCATGCATAAATGGCTTTGAAGAAATATTGTCCAAATGTATAACTCAATGCTATAATGAATGTATTAAAAAGAAGAAAAGTCTATTGCATTATTTAGTTCTGTGGGGGTAGTTTTAGTCCTGACTAGACATGGGCACGAACCAAAAAAATTTAACGAATCCACGGTTCGTGATTCGGTGACGATCCCGAAGTCGCGAACCACAACGGACATTTCCCATTGCCGAACCGGTTCATGGTTCACGGTGCTCAGAATGGCCCCCGTTGTGCTTAGAGAGCCCATATTCACAGGAAGTGTGTAGCAGGCTCTCCTCCAGCCAGCATCCAAGTTTGGTCAAGATTGCAATAGGGATCTTGGAGTTATACCCTCTCCAATCCAAGGCCCCCAGGAAACTCCCACAAAAATCCAAGCTCAATTATACTCTCTCTGTCTCTCCCCAAAGGCTAGCAAGTAGCAAGCAACAGCTCTCACACTCCACTGCTTGCTGAAAGTGAAACCCAGCCTAGGAGTGCAGTGCTTTTTATAAGCCGAGGTCCCACAGAGCAACGGAGGAGGTGTGTTTGGCCGTCAGAGCTGCCTATCAGGGTTTGCAGGGATGAGATTGGAGTGCCCGTGGCTACAGAACACCCCTCCCCCCTCCAGGTGTCTTCTCCCAACTTGTAACCGCTTTGCAGCGCCATGGTTGGAAGGAAGACCTGCCAATCAAGGTAAGCTGGGCTTCGATTCGGGTTTCCAGGGCAACAGAAGGAGCGCAGACAGAGTTCAGGCATTCCCCTGGCTCCATTTCCAGGGGAACTGATTGATGGCGCCTGACTGTCTGGCTTCCCGAACCGCGGCCAAACGCACCGAACCAGGCTTCTTCCGAATGCTGGTTCGTTTGCTGTGGACAATCACAAACTGCCAGATCGCAATTGCGCGATCGCCAATTTCGTGGGTTTTTGAAGTTCGTAATGCGGTTCGTGCCCATGTCTAGTCCTGACTCACCTAGCCCGGGATGGTCTACTGTGACTCTCAAGGATCCTGGGCAGACGTCTCTTTCACAGCTCTCGGCCCAAGATGCTTCTGCTGGGGATCCATAGCGCCAAGAGAGGCAGACTATAAAGAACATAAATAAATGAGCAAGAGTCTAGTAGCACCTCTAAGACAATCAAAATATGTGGTAGGGTAGGAGCTTTTGTGAGTCACTGGTATCTGAAGAAGTGAGCTGTGGCTCACGAAAGCTCACACCCTACCCCAAATTTTGTTAGTCTTATAGGACTCTTGGTCTTTTCTGCTGCTACAGACAGACTAACACAGCTACCCATCTTGATAAATGTGTGCATGTGTTATATGCCGTCAACTCACCTCTGACCTATGGCGACCCTATGAATGAAAGACCTCCAAAACGTCCCCTCATTGACAGACTTGCTAAATAAATGACATAAATAAAACCTGGACCTCGGTTTGCCAAGCAGGGCTCTACCAGACTCTATTGCCAGGCAAAATCAAAAAGAGTCCGGTAGCACCTTTAAGACTAACCAACTTTATTGTAGCATAAGCTTTCGAGAATCACAGTTCTCTTCGTCAGATGCCAGGCAAAAAGCCTGAAAAATTGGAGATATTTCTCTCTCTCTCTGTCTCTCTCTCACACAGATGTATTCCCAGCGCAACTTGCATAAGAAAGAAACATTGGCAGGCGCCAGGGTGCAACGCTTAGGACGGGTTACGATTGCTCTCTCGCTCAGGCTGAAGTCGCCGCTCGACCGGCCACCACCTGCCCACCCCAAAGCCCAGAGCTATTCTGCACATTTCCCCCTCCCAGGCGCTAAATGCCTTTGGGATCACTTAGCACTGAGCGGGAAGGAGCCTACAGCTGCCCTGGCCCTCAGCCACGACCCAACCTTGCCCCATTGAGAAAGAGCAAGAGAAGGAAGATAGCAGCTCACAGACATTCCAGCCTGCCGCCGATTGCATCGGCCCAAGACATGTGGGTGCCTGAAGCCAAACAGCATCCCCTTTCCTCCTAATTCATCCAGGGGTGCAAGGCACCGAGACACGCCACTCCAATTGAAGCAAGGTAGGACACTCCCTCTTCTTCTGTAAATGCCTCTAATTGGAGGCCAGAGAGAGATTTTGCAGCGTGAACCGCTGCCCGGTTTAATGGCGCCCCGGAAGGGCGGCAGATTTAATTTTTTAAAAATTAATATGCGGACTTCAAGACCACAAAGGCCATTTCAGAAGAGGCGACAGAAAAATCTGTTGCCTCTTCTTAAGGGGGTGCCTGTTGCACCCCACAGGTGCATAATGCAACACTCCCCAGTTTTCCTTTCCCTTTACCACTACTGAACTCTCTCATGTGCAGATATGACAATGACAATTGGCTAATCTACTGTTACTCGTGCAATTAGTCGACAGATTTTTTAAAAATTGTCCGGAAATTTCATTTGTTATTAAAAAAAAACCCTCTTCTTTGAGTGGCCTTGGCTCCCCGTCATGGGAGATATAAAAAAGCCATTTACCTCCTTTCCAGTAAAGACAGCTGGCAGGACGCTGCATACGGTCCCGGAGAAGTGCAAAATGCAGTACCGAGCACAGAATCTTACTCTGTAAACTCAGGTACCTGCCTATCGACTGACGAAGGTCCACTGAGACTGCAAAAATTCCTAGAAACTAGCCGTTCATATTGACAAAGCATTGCACACGCGTGACTCTTTTCGGAGAGGTGGGTACTTGGCATCTCTGTGTGGACCTTGGCCCTTCCTGTGTGAATAATTCTCCTGGGGAGCAAGGACAGTTCTGTCTGCTGGCTCTCTGCCCAAAGAAGCCACTGGCCCTGTTTTGGGGACAGGCTGGGGGGTGGGGGAAGAGTGCTAGTCATAGCTGACCAGTAGCAACCCTGGCAGGGTTTTCATGGCAAGAGACTAACAGGTGGTTCATCATTGCTTGCCTCTGCAGCGCTGGTCTTTGTTGGAGGTCTCCCATCCAATTCCTAACCAAGGCCAACCCTGCTTAGCTTCTGAGATCTGACGAGATCAAGCTCACCTGGGCTATCCAGGTCGAGGAGGGGGGGGGAACCTTTCATATTTTCGTTTTCCTTCATATCTGAGCATTCGTTCCCCTGGATTTTTAAAAGTGAGATCGCAGAGGGGAAGGACAAGCACTTTCGGCAATCATGCATGGCCACCAAGACTAACTTGTGGTCACCAGCTGGAGTTGCCAGTTCCAGGCCAGGAAAATCCCGGAGATTTGGGGGGGGGGGGGGTAGAGCCAGGGGAAAGGTGGATTTGGGGATGGGCGCAACCGCAGCGAGGTATAATACCATACAGTCCACCTTCCAAAACAACCACTTTCTACAGGGGAACTGATCTCTGTGGCCTGGAGATAAGCAGCTGTTCTGGGACAGCTCCAGCCACCACCTGGAAGTTGGTAGCCCTATCACCAACCCATTTCCTTCCCCCCCTCACCCATAACCATCTATTAAGAGGACAAATGTTGCTGCTTTGTCAAGCTCTGCCCATTTCACAGTCAGAACAAAGAAGCCCCATTGTGCCCCATGTCCTATTAAACTGATTTAAAAGTGGGGGGAGATGCAAAGAGCACAAGCCATTTCGGTCCATTTACCAAATACACACCTTGCTATGGGATGGGCTGTGGAAAAGAGGGGCAAGTGGCACAGAGTTTAGAGGGTTGGATTAGGATCTGAGAGACTTGGGTTCGAATCCCTACTCTGTAGTCAAGAGTCCAGCAGCACTTTTAACTAATCAACTTATTTGTAACATAAGCTTTCGAGAAGCACAGCTCTTTGTCAGATGCATCATTTGTAGCATAAGCTTTTGAGAACCACAGCTCTCTTTGTCAGATGCATCATTTGTAGCATAAGCTTTTGAGAATCACAGCTCTCTTCATCAGATGCATCATTTGTAGCATAAGCTTTCGAGAACCACAGCTCTCTTCGTCAGATGCATCATTTGTAGCATAAGCTTTCGAGAAGCACATCTCTCTATGTCAGGTGCATCTTTATTGTAGCATAAGCTTTCGAGAACCACAGCTCTCTTCATCAGATGCATCATTTGTAGCATAAGCTTTCGAGAACCACAGCTCTCTTTGTCAGATGCATCATTTGTAGTACAAGCTTTTGAGAACCAAGGATAAAATGGGGGGGGGGGAGATCCCCAGAGCTTTTAGCAGGAAGCAATTTGAGACTGACAGAGACAGGGCAGCCAGAGGACCGCACACACCAAAAGAAAACCCCTCTTTTGGCGTTCTCTGTCAGAAAAGCACCAAAAAGCATTTCTGAGCTGGCAGAAGGCCGAAGGCCTGACTTCTAACATCTAAAAGGACATGGGAAAAGGGGCAGGACTCAAAGAGATAACATTGGCTGTCCACCCTTCAAAGCCGCCATTTTCTCCAGGCGAACTAATCTCTACAGTCTGACGATCAGTTGTAATTCTGGGCGAGTCACCTTAAAACCAATAAAATGTTCCAGGGTGTAAGCTTCCAAGACTTAAAGTGCACTTTGCCAGATACCTGACCAAATGAGCATTGACTCACAAAAGCTTACACCCACCTGGAAAAATTTGTTGCTTTCTAAGGCGTTACTGGGCTCAAACTCCGCTCCTGCCCACCTGAAACGATCTGCTTGGCACGAAGGAAATCTTGTGTTCAAGCCCTTCAACTAAAGGGGTCTTGAGAAGCAAAGATTCAGACACTCTCTGCAGGAGACATCTGAACGTGAAGAACACGTGTCGGGAGAGGTATTGGTAGCAGGGAAGGGTAGTTTAAAAAGACAGAGCAGGTGGGAGGGCAAAGGCTTTGCTATACACTGGAGCTGTGTGAAGGGGCTGTGAAATGCCAGAAGGGAAACTTCAGCCCATTATAACCTCTCCAGGTCCAAGCCTGACTCTGGAAGGCAGCTCCCGCCCATTTCCATTCCTCACTGCCCTCTGGTTGCCATCCCACACAGCTTTAGACTGGAGAGGTGAAACTGGCAGAGCCTTCTGGGAGGCAAAGATGAAATTAACAAACCCTCTGAGGAGTGAATTCCGCTGGCTCTGTCATTTTAAACTACGAACCAATGCTTCATACTGTAACTTGATGTCATATTGCCAGTGCTATAACTGTTTCTTTCACAGGCTGCTTGCAGGTGCTTATCTAACGGTCTGCAGATACTTCCAGTGCTCATGACCTTGTGTACTACTCACTCCCGTGCATTGCTACGTCTTGCTTTCTCAGTGACTCAGCTTGATAGTACAGCTATGCGAGACGTTCTCAGGGCAAATTCGCGCCAAAGTCCTGTTTACTGTTGGGAGGGGGAAGGAGCAAACGTGTGGATTAAGAGGAAGGATTTCCCCCCATGTTACTATTCTGGTCAATCTTGCTTTTACTGCTCAGATGCCTACCTTGCTTCTGAGTAACCCCATGGACATATCTATGGAAATGATTTGATTTCTGAATAAAGCCATTTAACCAAGAGCGTGGATTTCTTGTTGCAATGGTACAAGGATCTATCTGCCATAGCTTGTCATCCATAGCCTGACACCCGGCGAACATTGCGTCTCCCCACACTTGACCAACATGCACCAGGGCGTCTTGTGTAGCGAGACTCTCAGCCGACAAATATTGCCACAGGAGCATCCCATGCCCGCCAGTGCCATTTTTGAAGCATTTCTTTCGGTGCTACACCTCTGAAGATGCCAGCCACAGCTGCTGGCAAAACGTCAAGAACTACAATGCCAAGACCACGGCAATACAGCCCGGAAAACCCACAACAACCATCGTTCTCCGGCCGTGAAAGCCTTCGACAATACATTTCTAGTTCTTTTTAAATTGCTACGTGCCCCTGGTCTTGTGTGTGTGGCGGGGTAGTTGTGGTGCAGCAGCCCCAGGAGCTTGAGTTTCGCCCACACCCATTCTAAGGGGCCAAAGCAGCAAAGGGGGCTGTCCTGGCACCTGAAAAAGCATGGGGGTAGGAGAAGAGTCCTTGGAGCCGCTGTGCCGTCTGCCTGCTCTGGATTGGATTTCATGGCAATTGTCCAGCCAAGCAACCCGAGTGATTGTTTTGAGTGGCTCAGCGGGCACAAGCTCTCAGCCACCTGCAATGGCCAATACCCCTGCCAGGGCCAAGCCATTGTTGGTGCAAGCCCGGGAGCTGACAGGTGTACGTACCTTGCGTGGGGTAATAAAATATCATGAAATGGCCCTGCGCTAAAAGCATCCATCCACATAGCTACGACTCCAGCCCACCCACCCCCAAAAGACACACACAAAAAAACCCCAATTATTTCTGGAGACGCCAACCCCAGGGGGTTGCATCTGACCAAGAGAGCTGTGGTTCTCAAAAGCTTCTGCTACAATAAAGTTGGTTAGTCTTAAGGGTGCTACTGGACTCGACTATTCTGCAGACTACAGACTAACACGGCTAACTCCTCCGGATCTCTAGCCGCAAGGGGGAGCAGGGCTATTGTCTGAGAAGTAAGTTGCTACTTCAGAGAAGGGCTAGGCCCACTTTCAGCTCTAATCTCTCTCTGGAGACAATTCAGTTTGTTTCCAAAGAGTAAGCTGCAGACCCAGGACATGCCCTTCCTGTCTCAGCTTGGAAAAGTAAGCATTCCCACAACCTTCTTGGGTTGCCAGCCACCAGGTGGTGGCTGGAGCTCTCCTGATATCACAACCGATTTCCAGGGGGCAGAGATCAGTTCCCCTGGAGAAACGGTCCGGTTCGGTTGGTGGACAACACTGTATTATAGTCGGCTTAGGTCGTACCTCTTCCCAAACCTTGCCCTCTCAGGCTCCACCCGCAAATCTCCAGGTTTTTCCCAAGCAGGAGTTGGCACCCCCTACCCTTCTCCTTCCCAGTTGGGCCTGCAGCTGGGGACAGAGCGAGGGCACGGCCCTGAGGAGGACGTCCAGCCTGTTGACTCCTCTTGGCAGCCCTGCGAGAGCAAATTACCTGTACAGTCATTTTTTAATTTTAAACTTAGAGAGAGGAGGGGCACGGCCCTTTCTAACCTCCTACAGTTTAGCAATCCCAACCATGTAATTAATTGTGGGTGCCGGGCGGCATATGTGGTGAAGCCCTAGGCCTCAGAGATAATAATAATAAATAATAACAGTGTGCTCAGGGTTTTTCTGGGAAAAGAGGTGGTGGAACTCAGTGGGTTGCCCTTGGAGAAAATCATCACATGGCTGGTGGCCCCGCCCCCTGATCTCCAGACAGAGGGGAGTTGAGATTGCCCTCCACGCCGCTGAGCGGCGTGGAGGGCACTCTAAACTCCCCTCTGTCTGGAGATCAGGGGCGGGGCCACCAGCCATGTGACCATTTTCAAGAGGTTCTGGAACTCCGTTCCACCACGTTCCAGCTGAAAAAAAACCCTGCGTGTGCTTATCTACTGCTTTTCTAGACAGATAAGCGCCCCAGAGTCTTTACGGCTTTTCGAAAAACGCTCTTGTTTGCTTCACAACAGTGGTGAAAGTTTACATCTCTCGGCTTCCTTTTTAAAAAAAGTCAAGTTTCGACCTTTCATAGCCCTGGCATTAAAGCGGAAAATATAAGTTCTGCTGCCAAGGAGGTGGCTTTCAAAAACAGGCCAGTTAATTTCCCCGGCGGCAACAACAAGTGGTCAGAGGCGGTAGGGTTGCCAGCTCTAGACTGGGAAATTCCTGGAGATTTGGGGGGTAGAGCCTGGACAGGGCAGGGTTTTGGGAGAGGAGGGACCTCGGCAAGGTATAAGTCCGTAGATTCCACCCTCCAACGCAGGCGTTTTCTCCAGGGGGGCTGATCTCTATGACCTGGAAATCAGTTGTGATTCCGAGAGATCTCCAGCCACTACCTGGAGGATGCAAACAACCAACAACAGGTCCGGGAATATGCAATGAACAATCAATTCATATTCCTTTATAAACACTATAATGGTGCAAAAGTGCAGATGTGCAAAGTGCAAAGAGAATGTACAATAAATATAATAAATACAATAAGATCTCTTGTTTCTTCCACCACCTGCACTCTGAAATGATGCAGCGGCTTGACTGCCCAAGATACTCTCTTGGCTCCTTTGGAACTGAAAAGCCTGGCTGGAGGGTGAGGGGCTGCAGTAATTGGACAATTGTGACCAAATGTACTAGTGGAGGAGGAGACCAGTAGCCTTCAAGTCCAGAATTAATTGTGCCCAAGAAGAAGTATGATCTATACGAAACGGGAATTGTATAAGATGCACACATAATCCCGTCGGCACATTTGGATTTCTTCTCAACTTGGACTGGGGTCACCCCCCTTCTAATATTGTGACTCTCCGCTTTGTCCCCATTGTGGGTTTTCATGGTATTCCCTTTGGACATTGTTATTATTCTGTGACCACTTGGACAGAAGAAACAAGAGATCTTATTGTATTCATTATATTTATTGTACATTATCTTTGCACTTTGCACATCTGCACTTTTGCACCATTATAGCGTTTATAAAGGAATACGAATTGATTGTTCATTGCCTATTCCCGGACCTGTTGTTGGTTGTTTGCAGTTTCTACTATCCGGGCGTTTCCCTTGTTTTGCTTACTACCTGGAGGATGGCAACTCTAGGTTCACCCCTGATGCAGAGGGCCCATGGCTGGAAGTGGCTGCTGGCACCAAACGCTGCTTCTGAGCTTCAAGGCAGCTCCTGGGTGTTGCCTACCAGGAAAGAGAACGACTATCCCTGGGCAAGACGGACCTTGTTCCGACACAGTCTGTACAGGTGCCATCATGTAGGAGCCACGGCTGCAGACTGCTTTTTAATGGCCGTTTTCCTAACTGCCACCGTAACCAACCTTTTCCTCTGTGTGCAGAGTGGGCGACTCCAGTAGCCGCGTCCTTTGGATCTTCGGCTTGGCTCACGGCTGAGACTCAAGGGGCTGACTCACAGGCATGAGTGTGCAAACTCACCCCTGATGTGGGGTGGGGCAGGGGTGTGCTCGAAAGCAGCCAGAATGGAGCCAGAGGAGAGCAGCCGTTGGATAGCATCCATGAAGCTGGTAACTGGGCTTCAGAAGAGGGGAGGACGGAAAGAGCACGTGGAAGGGTTAAAGAAGGACAACAGAGTAGTCTTTCAGGGAAGGGAGCTTGAGGGGGAGAGACCAGAAATGGGAAGGGAAAGCAGAGAGGGAGAGAGTTGAGTGGATAGGTTCAGTGCGGTCCCTGAAGTCCGGCACGGAGAGAGGTGGGAAGGCAGGCTTTGGAAGAACTCCAGGAGGCGGAGAAGAGGCAAAAGGAGTCCAGATCTGGTGGTGCAGGGAAGTTTCATTTATTGATTTACATTACTTATATGCAATCGTAGCACATTTACTCCAGTCTAAGCCCATTGGAGTAACTCAGTATAGGATTGCACTGATATACTCCTTTCTTACTGAGACTCAAGGCGGATTACACAGCACAAAGAACGGTTATAAAAACTGAGGCACGTATTTATCGTCTTCCTTTCTAACTGAGGCTGAAGGTGGATCCCATGGTGTAAGTCAATACAGTCAACAGCTGGGACGATCAATAAACAGTACAATAGGTTATATAAAGGCAGATTTGCAAGTTTTAAAAGCAGCAGAAATCCAATACAGAGCTGAAGAAACGCTGAAACTGAGCATAAGCAATTCTAAGACGGACGTATTAAACTGCAGAGGAACTACCCAGAGGGATCATATTTAGAGACGGTACAGTGAAGACTATAGTCCCTAGTTGCGGCCACTTCCTTACAGTACAGACCTCCTATCTGAGTAGAAAGCTCTCTTGAATCATTCAGTGTTGAGTGGGAGCTTTCCTGGCCTCTTCAGACAGGCCACTCTATAAAGTGGGGGCCACCACAGAGAATGCACATTTATGGGCAGCTGTTGATTTTGCCCGTGTGCAAGGTGGCACTTGCAGAAGGCCGAATAAACAAGGCAATTCAAACCTCTGTCTGTAAACCTAGGCAGATCATGAGAGGGAAGGCAGGATGGGTTACATCAGTACTTAGTTCTCGTGGCCCCCGCTTTACATGCCGATCATTAGAGATGGGCACGAACCGGGGCGGGGGGGGGGAGAGAACTGTGCAGTTCGTTGTGTTTCACGAACCACGAATGTTCAAGAACCTGCCCCGGTTCACGAACCGGTTCATTTGGTTCGTGAAAATGTCACTTCTGGGTCAGCAAATTGCCACTTCTGCGTCAGCAGAATGTCACTTCTGGGTCAGCAGAAGGTCTGCAGAAAGCCCAGCCCCCATTGCCTAGGAAACTGATTGGCGCCATGCTGTCTGCAGTGACGAACCGAAAAATGAACCAAATGAACCAGCCTAAAGTTCGTGGTGGTTCGTCAGAAATGGGCTCTGACGAACCACCGGTTCATGCCAAACTTTGGTTCGTATTTCGGTTCGTGCACAGCTCTACTTTGGGGTTAGGAAGCAAATCACACAGTTATAAAAACTGAGGCACGTATTTATCGTCTGCCTTTCCCACTGAGGCTGAAGGTGGATCCCATGGTGTAAGTCAATACAGTCAACAGCTGGGACGTTCAATAAACAGTACAATAGGTTATATAAAGGCAGATTTGCAAAGTTTTAAAAGCAGCAGAAATCCAATACCGAGCTGAAGAAACGCTGAAACAGAGCATAAGCAATTCTAAGGCGGACGTATTAAACTGCAGAGAAACTACCCAGAGGGATCATATTTAGAGACGGTACAGTGAAGAAGACTATAGTCCCTAGTTGCGGCCACTTCCTGACAGTGCAGCCCTCCTATCTGAGTAGAAAGCCCTCTTGATCCATTCAGTGTTGAGCGGGAGGCTTTCCCGGCCTCTTCAGGCAGGCCACTCTATAAAGTGGGGGCCACCACAGAGAATGCACATTTATGGGCAGCTGTTGATTTTGCCCGTGTGCAAGGCGGCACTTGCAGAAGGCCTAATAAACAAGGCAATTCAGACCTCTGTCTGTAAACCTAGGCAGATCATGAGAAGGAAGGCAGGAAGGGTTACATCAGTACTTAGTTCTCGTGGCCCCCGCTTTACATGCCAATCACTAGAGATGGGCACAAACCGGAAAAAAAACCCGTGCGGTTCGTGGTTCGTTGAGTTTCATGAACCATGAACTTTCACGAACCTGCCCCAGTTCGTGAACTGGTTCATGAAAACGTCACTTCTGGGTCAGCAGAAGATCTGCAGGAAGTCCATCCCCTGTTGCCTAGGAAATTGATTGATCGGCGCCAGGCTGTCTGCAGTGCCGAACTGTTTGTGGCGGTTTGTCAGAAATGGGCTCTGACGAACCGCTGGCTCGTAACAAACTTTGGTTAGTGTTTTGGTTCATGCCCATCTCTACTGATCACCACTTTGGGGTCAGGAAGCAATTTTCCCTAGGTCAGTTTGGCCAGGGATCATGACGGTGTTTTGCCATCTTTTGGGCATGGAGCAGGGCTCACTGAGAAAGTATGTGAGTGTGGGGTGGGGGAGGTAGTTGTGAATTTCCTGCATTGTGCAGAGGGTTGGACTAGATGCTCCTGGAGGTCTTTTCCGACCCTATGATTCTTTGATTCGGGTTGCAGAATTCTGAAACCCAGCACAAATCTGAAGCCAAGCACAAGTGGGTTGTGGGGCCGCAGAGGGGCCAAGCAGGTGAAGAGACATGCAGAGCAAATGGCATGGGAAGTGGGGGGGCAAGCCTGGAACTAGAGGAACTGCCACCAAAGCAACGAGTGCTGGAGGGGGGAGGCTCCTGCCAGCATCAGGACATTGGGAGAAGAAAAAGATCACACGGAGGGGGCTGCTTAGAGGGCTAGAGCTGGGCCAGCCCTGGGCACAATGCCCTCCCTGACAGATGGATGGCTGCCCAGCCTCTGCCTGGACAACTCTCCCAAAGGAGAGGCCCCTTCACCAGGCAGTGTGCTCCATTCTCAAATTGCTCTTCCGGGCAGTTCTATTGACCTCTACCCAACTGAGGCCCAGCGGATCGAGTCCTGCCAGCTCCCCCGCAGTGGTTTTTCACAGGAGCCTCAGTGCCACTTCCAGAAGGAGCAGCCGGTGGGATTGCAATCCAGGGAAAGAGAGGTTGTTATATACATTCTGCCTACATATCTGCCATGAGTATTTTCTGTATTCTGTGCTTTGTCCTGATCTTCTGAGAGTACGTGAAGTTGCATATCGGTGGCCTGTTTGGCTGGGAGTTGCTTATCTTACAGGTGCCAACTACTTTGGTTTTCACAGCCACTCAAGAACATGTCCTTGAGTGCTGGCTTGAGCCTGGGAACTGAAAATGACTTCATTTTTGCTTCTCTCCTCCAGTTCTTCTCTCCTCCTGTCTCAAACCCCCCTACCCCTGCCCCGGGTCCTTCACGCCAGAATCCTAACCGTTCATATCCTAAAGGCGGGAACTTTCCTTATAACTAACCCCTCCAAACTTCTACACGTCGCTTCTGCCAATACCCGTGTCTGTGTATGCTGATGGATCTCTAATAAAGTAACTTTAACTCATACCCTGGAGTATGTGCAGTGAAGTGCTACAGCCAACAGCAACTTTCTCGTCAGATCTCAGAGGCTAAGCAGGGTTGATCTTGGTTGGTAACTGGATGGGAGACCCCAAGACTGGGGTTGGAGAGGCAGGCAATGGCAAGCCACCTCTGTTAGTCTCTTGCCTTGAAAACACCGTAAGTCAGCTATGACTTGAGGGCACCACCTCTACCACCACCACCCTTCCACCTGTCGCTGGAGGGGAATTATAGAAAGATCCCTGCACATGAGAGGGTCTGCCCTTGTGGAGAGAGCATGATGGAGACAAACGAGTATGTTTTGCTCTACTGTCGATCTGATGTGGCTATTTGAGCAAAATTTATTTTTCCTTTGCTAGGTAGGTTTCTGGGTTGTTCTGTACAAGGAAACTCTTTTTAGGTGCCAAGCCATTGATTACTGCTCCCTGTGCCAGATTCCTTGCCCACAGCTTGTAAAATTGGTAAGGAAACCGTATGAAGCATAATCGATTTTTAACAAACGTTACTTACTTCCAAAGAATTTTATGTGCAAAGTACGTATAGACTATGTTTTGTGTGTTGCAGTTTTACGGGCTTTATTTGAAGTAACAGTTTTGGACGTGCTGTATTAATAAACTATTGATTAACTGCAGTTTTTTTCTAGCATGTTCTATAATTACACAGGGTGCTCTTCCATCTTTGACAGCCAGTTAAAAATAGTGGCCAGTAGCAGATAAACGTGCTCCAATTGTTAGAATGGACCAATGATGAACTGCTAACTTAACTTTTCCAAAATAGTAAAGAATCCAGTAGCATCTTTAAGACGAACCAACTTTATTGTAGCATAAGCTTTCGAGAGCCACAGCTCTCTTCATCAGATGCAATGTCAGCTTTCGAGAGCCACAGCTCTCTTTGTCAGATGCATTAACTTTTCTGGTCACTTTTGCTGATTTCTATCTCTTACTGTGCAGCGGCACGTAGTGTAACTTTTTGGCTAGGTAGAATGCCACATGATTGAAAACAGGAACAATTAATTAAATCCCAAACCAATCATAGTTTATCTTTGCTATCACATGAAAAAGATTTTAGATTTCTGCATAAGATAACACATAAAAGTGCTACCCGAGGTAGCAAATCAGAGTTTTGGCTGAAAGAAATCTCACGATTTCTAGGCGAGAAACTTGTGATGTATGTTATGGGAACTTCGAGACATTTCATGGCAAATCTGATTGAACTTAGATTTAATTGAGAAATGTTAGGAGACTTAATTCTTATTGCTTTTATTGGCTCCATCTTTGCAGGTTTTATCTTCATAAGCATTTATATTCTGATACCTTGCTTTATTAAAAAGACTAGAGTTTATTTTAATAAAAGGAATTACTAATAAAACTTTTAATAAAACTCTTAAGAGGCGTCTTTGGGTCTTGGTGGAGAGAGTCCTGCAAGAAGAACCCTATAAATTATTTTGTACTGACAAACAGTTTCTCTAAAAGGAGTAAAACCTGTTTGCAGACCTCACAGGTCTGAATGCTGCTCAGACTATAAGTTAAAATCTTTAACCTGAACAGCTGGAAACCTTAATGAGATGCGGATAAGCACTCCGTTACACAACCTCTCAGCATCCCGGGCTGCACAAGAGGGACCCTTTCTCCCCGGAAACATGCTCATTGCTTCAATCTCATCTCCTCTGGTCAAACAGCTTCTCTCTCTCTTGAGTACATCTTCCATCCCCTCCTTCCTCCAAGGAACCCAGGGCAGCATATGTGATTCTCTCTCTGGCTCCCTTTTTTCATCACAAAAACCCTGCCAGGCAGGACAGAAATACCTGCTCCAAAGTCACCCATCAAACTTCATGGCAGAATGGGGATTGGAACTCAGGTCTCTGATCTGAGTCCAGCACTCTCACCATTACGCCACACTGCCTCTGCACAATTCGGAATCCCTCCAACAGCCCGTGAGCCTCTCCAAAATAACATTTCGGAAGGAGATGTTTTCTTTTAAGGGTATGCCTAAAAACATAAAGCTCAAACCATCTGCATCATCCGTGGGAACAGATCCAGAGGAGTTAGCTGTGTTAGTCAGTAGTTGCAAAATAGTAAAGACTCCAGTAGCACCTTTAAGACTAACCAACTTATTTGTAGCATAAATTTTCGAGAACCACAGCTCTCTTCGTCAGATGCATCTGATTAAGAGAGTTGTGGTTCTCGAAAGCTTTTGCTACAAATGATGCATCTGACGAAGAGAGTTGTGGTTCTCAAAAGCTTATGCTGCAATATGATGCATCTGACAAAGAGAGCTGTGGTTCTCGAAAGCTTATGCTTCAAATGATGCATCTGACGAAGAGAGCTGTGGTTCTCAAAAGGTTATGCTACAAATGATGCATCTGATGAAGAGAGTTGTGGTTCTCGAAAGCTTATGCTACAATATGATGCATCTGACGAAGAGAGCTGTGGTTCTCGAAAGCTTATGCTACAAATGATGCATCTGACAAAGAGAGCTGTGGTTCTCAAAAGGTTATGCTACAAATGATGCATCTGATGAAGAGAGTTGTAATTCTCGAAAGCTTATGCTACAAATGATGCATCTGATTAAGAGAGCTGTGGTTCTCGAAAGCTTATGCTACAATATGATACATCTGACGAAGAGAGCTGTGGTTCTCGAAAGCTTATGCTACAAATGATGCATCTGACGAAGAGAGCTGTGGTTCTCAAAAGGTTATGCTACAAATGATGCATCTGATGAAGAGAGTTGTAATTCTCGAAAGCTTATGCTACAAATGATGCATCTGATTAAGAGAGCTGTGGTTCTCGAAAGCTTATGCTACAATATGATGCATCTGACGAAGAGAGCTGTGGTTCTCGAAAGCTTATGCTACAAATGATGCATCTGACGAAGAGAGCTGTGGTTCTCAAAAGGTTATGCTACAAATGATGCATCTGATGAAGAGAGTTGTAATTCTCGAAAGCTTATGCTACAAATGATGCATCTGATTAAGAGAGCTGTGGTTCTCGAAAGCTTATGCTACAATATGATGCATCTGACGAAGAGAGCTGTGGTTCTCGAAAGCTTATGCTACAAATGATGCATCTGACGAAGAAAGCTGTGGTTCTCAAAAGGTTATGCTACAAATGATGCATCTGATGAAGAGAGTTGTAATTCTCGAAAGCTTATGCTACAAATGATGCATCTGATTAAGAGAGCTGTGGTTCTCGAAAGCTTATGCTACAATATGATGCATCTGACGAAGAGAGCTGTGGTTCTCGAAAGCTTATGCTACAAATGATGCATCTGACGAAGAGAGCTGTGGTTCTCAAAAGGTTATGCTACAAATGATGCATCTGATGAAGAGAGTTGTAATTCTCGAAAGCTTATGCTACAAATGATGCATCTGATTAAGAGAGTTGTGGTTCTCAAAAGCTTATGCTACAATATGATGCATCTGACGAAGAGAGCTGTAGTTCTCGAAAGCTTATGCTACTAATCATACATCTGACGAAGAGAGCTGTGGTTCTCGAAAGCTTACGCTACAATAAAGTTGGTTAGTCTTAATGGTGCTACTGGATTCTTTACTATCCATAGGAACGTGCTTCAAGATCGGCCGTCCGAATGAGAGTCCTGCGTGCAAAACAGTCCCAGAGACGATCCTGGGGTAAATCTTACCAGTATGGAGAAATCTCTCTATTCTTGAGCACACAGAAGAGAGAAAAATAATGCGAAGGCGCGCAACAGAAGAGCAGAGCACACCAGCCAGCCGCTTTAGGATCAGCTGACGGAGCCCAGGAAGCTACGAGAAAGCTGAGGATGCAGAGGAAGATAGAAAGCTGCTCTACCAGTTCCTGTGGAAAGATGCCAAGGGTTAATTACCGAACAAAAGGCGACACAAGGCGAAACTCCTGGGCGCATCTCCGTCCGTCGGCCAACTCAAACTCATTAATTTTTCAAGGAAGATTTAAAAGCACAGAAGAAGGAGTATCTCCGGGGTTGTGTTTGGCCAGCTTCGACTTTGAACACCTTTGCAAACACCATTTGTTTGCTCCTAGAGCAGGGAGCATGAGTGGCCTTTATGGGAAAAGAGCAAACCTTTGTGCCACACAAAGCGAAGTGTCTCCAGGCACCACCCGCCTCAGATTGGCAAGACTTCCAGACAAGGGCACAAAGGGCCGGTCTTTTGCTGCCAAAGCTGGTGCCCGTTCCTAGGTACAGAAAAGACAGAAACACACAGGGGACTTCTGAAATGGGCAAGCTTCCTCGGGTCAATGAGGGAGGACTTGAAAGGCTGAAGTTGGTCCCCATTCCAGCATCCTGATACGCCAATCCAACCATAAACATACCTCAAAATAAGCCTGGCCTACCCCAAATCCTATACTCCCCAGACCCCGAAGACTGCACCCAACAAACAATATATAAGGGGGGCCCAATGCCTTGTTTGGGAGCAAAGTACTTCCAAGTGAGGTGCCCCAGGAGCCCAATGGGTTTGCATGGCTGAGAACAGAAGACAATGGGGATGCCAATCTCCTTGCAGGGCATCAGTTCCAGAATATGGGAGCGCAAGGCTTGCTCTACAGTCCCCAACTTACGTCGGGAGGCAGCGAGCGCGCAGCTTTTCCCAGCTCCGTTCTTCAGCGCTTGGCAACATAAACTGATGGGGTGCCTGGAGAAACCCTACTTAGGGTCTCTTAGGGCTAAAACCAGTTTTTGGATCTGGCCACACAATGGGCAACCAGGCAAGGCAGAGATCGTTGAGAGCGACCCAAAGCTTATGTAGGAGAAGGGGTCGTGGCTCAATAGCAGAGTGCCGGCTTTGCATGCAGAAGGTCGCAGCTTCAGTTGTTGGCCAGTTAAAATAACTGGCAGTGAGTAGGGTTGCCAGACCCCCACTCTCGCCCTCGCTTACCTGGCCGGCGAGGAGAAAGGCAGGGGAACGCAAGCAGGCCGAAATCAGCCTGCTGTGGAGTGCTGGAGTGCTCCTGGGGCAGCATGTGGCCTGCGTAATGACATAACTTCCCGGAAGTGACGTCACCGCATAACCCTGGGGTAGGGTTCCCAGGTGCCCACGGATGGTGGGGCAAACTCCCGGGGATTTGCCCCCTACTGGCACAGCATCATCACTTCTGTAAGCCAGGGGAGCATTTCCGCGCTTCATTTGGAGTAGATTTGGGCCCCAAACCAGCTGAATTGGCTCCGTGCGGAGCACTGGAGTGCTTGTGCGGCTGGTGCAATGACATCACTTCTGGAAGTGATGTCGCCGCACAGCTGGCACGACAGTGTCACTTCCGGAAGTGACACCATCATGTCGGTGCTGGCGCACATGCGCCAAGGTTTGAAACACAGTGGCAGAAAGTACACACCAGGTCCCAAACCACCCGATGGGAGGATAGAGGGATCTGGCAACCCTACGGGGGCACATGCGCATGCAAGGTCAACTCTACAGTAAGCGCCAGACCTCCCATCTCCTGCTTGGAGGGTGAGGGGAAATGGTGATACGAAAGGCCTCATCCAGTGCTAGGGTCGCCAGCCTCCAGGTGGTGGCTGGAGATCTCCTGGAATCACAACTAATCTCCAGGCCACTGAGATCAGTTCCCCAGGAGAAAAGGACTGCTTTGGAGGATGGACTCAAAGGCGTTATTCCCTGGTGAGGTCCCTCCCCTCCCCAAACCCCACCCTCTCCAGGCTCCGCCCCCAAATCTCCAGGAATTTCCCAACCAGGAGCTGGCAACCCTATGCCAGTCTTAGATAAGACTGACCAAGGCTGTGACTTGGTAGCGCTTGCAAGCGCTTGCCCGTATATTTTGGGCCACCGAACTAAAGGATCCTCAATATTTGCAAACGAGGAATTCAGAACCAACTTCAGCTTTGTCCCAGCACCACCCCCCACCAAAGCCTTGCTTTCCACCTTCCTTTGAGGACCCCCTCCCCCTTCAAGATCAGAAGCCGCAGAGCGTCTTCTGAGAGAATTTCGGCAGAACAAAGGTCTTGGGCAACTGCCCATCAGCAGCCCCTGAGAATGCCACAAGCAGGACTTGATAAGAGATGACCACTGCCCCCAATGTTTGCCTCAGACAAATACCGTTCTGCCTCCTTCCCAATTCACCTTCTTTCAGGAAGCCCCTAACAATCTCCAACGCCCATATTTAAGAGTGGGAAATAACATCTCTGACTAAATAGTAGAGTCCAGTAGCACCTTTAAGACTAACCAACTTTATTGTAGCATAAGCTTCCAAGAACCACAGCTCTCTTCATCAGATGCATCGTCAGCTTTCGAGAACCACAGCTCTCTTCATCAGGTGCATCGTCAGCTTCCGAGAACCACAGCTCTCTTCGTCAGATGCCTAATCAGCTTTCAAGAAGCACAGCTCTCTTCGTCAGGTGCATCATCAGCTTTCGAGAACCACAGCTCTCTTCGTCAGGTGCACTGATGCCAAGTTGGTTAGTCTTAAAGGTGCTACTGGACTCTTTAGGATTTTTCAACTACAGACAAACACGGCTAACTCCTCCGGATCTCTGACAAAGTGAGCCTTGATTCTCGAAAGCTCCTACCCTGGGAATCTAGTGGGTCTTTAACGTGTTACTGGCCCCAAATCTTGCTCTTCTGCTACAGGCCAACCTGGCGCCCCCTCCTGAAACCATCTCCTCCTCATGCATTGATGTGCTGCTTTTCTCACCAGGAAACCTCAAGGGCTGGGCTTAGCAGGGGAGCCCTAGCTTGGCATGCGAAAGGGCCCGGATTTGACTCCTTCCTGTCCAGCTAAAAGATGCCGGGAAAGACCTTTCCCCGTTGGAACGCCATTGCCAGTCCGAGGAGACGAGGCAGGCTCCGATGCACCAACGGCCTGATTCGGCACAAAGCGGCTCTTTCCACTGTGAGTAAATGCAGACTGACAATGCTGCTTAAATGCCGACGTTCCATATCTCCCCATCAAGGCCAGAGTGTGCCTCCTCGCACACATATCCCAGCCACGCCCTGAGCTCAGGGCAGCTAATGGAAGTGAGGAAAAAATGAGGCCACAAGGTTTATTATCTGTGCTTCTTGACTAGGTACTACTCGCAACTATTGGCTCTTTTTTCCCCTCTGTCTATAAATAATTTAGACTGCATATCCAATGTTCTGCTTTTATAAACCGCTCTTGTGTTTTATATTTATATTAGCCTGTAGAGAAGGTTCCCTGTACCATACTTGGAAGGATTTTAATTGTCTGTCTGTAATTTGATTTTAAATAATGTCCAAAATATGACTGTATTTATTTTTCATTTTATTTTGTTAGATCCCCCGATTAAGCTTAAGGCGAAACGTCTTGGGATCTAAAAGGATAAACAAGGAACTCTCCATTTGCACTGTGTTCCTGTTCCCTCTCTGCTGCTAACAGAAGTGGAGCACTTTTGGCCGTCCGGAATTCACACACCCACATTTAGCTCTCCCTTTTGATGTACCACTCCAAGGATTGTACATCATTCTCCCCGTCTTGTCCTCGCGCCAGCCCTGTGTGGTAGGTTAAGCTGAAAGACAGAGAAAGGTCTACATTCACACAGCAAGCTTTATGGGAGATGAGCCCAGATCTCATTGGTCCTATTCTGGCATTCTAGTCACTAAACAACACTACCACATTGCACTGGCCACTACACCACACTACCGCACCGCACCCACCGCTATACCACACTGCACCAAGAAATCTGAAAGCTTCTCATGTTTTCAGTGCAAGAAGAAAAGCAGCCACCCCCTTGTGTTTCATATCCCCTTGACACAAATATTTCCTAATTTTTGTTGGCGGTGGGGAGGAAGCAGGGGACAGAGCAAAACGATGACAGTCTGTGGTCAGGTCACTTTACTCAGGGGCTGCTGTATGGTCAATCGTTTGCAAACAGTTGCTACAATCCTGTACAATAACCCTGCACGTTAGGCCAGTATTAACTGTCCTGAATTGCAGATTATTGAAGGGGTTGATGTTGTTTTGAGGTTTAGGCCACGTGAGTTTACAACAGAAACAACATTGTGAAATGAGGATTACTCTTACATTTTATTCTGACATTACATCAGAATGTCATGGGAATGTCCCCCATAACATTCTGATGGGCAAACTTTTTGTCCGTAACAGATCTTGCCAGACCAACCTGGTTTCCTTCTTTGATCGAGTGACCAGCTTACTGGATCGGGGGAACTCTGTTGACATGATTTATCTGGATTTCAGTAAAGCTTTTGATAAGGTCCCCCATGACATTCTGATGGGCAAACTGGAAGACTGTGGAGTGGACTATAGGACAGTTCGGTGGATAGGGAACTGGATAGAGGACCGCACCCAAAGAGTGGTGGTCAACGGCATTTCATCAGATTGGAGGGAGGTGTCCAGTGGGGTGCCGCAGGGCTCGGTTTTGGGCCCCGTACTTTCCAATATTTTTATCAATGATCTGGATGAAGGAGTGGAAGGGCTGCTCATTAAATTTGTTGATGATACCAAACTGGGAGGAGTAGCAAACACCCAAGAAGATAGAATTAAAATTCAACAAGACCTGAATACTCTGGAGAAGTGGACAGCTGTGAATAGGATGCAATTCAACAAAGACAAGTACACAGTATTACATCTGGGCCACAAAAATGGGAAGCACAAATACTGGAGGGGGGACACTTCTGGGCAGTAGTATATGTGAAAGGGATCTTGGGGTAAGAGTGGACTGTAAACTGAATATGAGCAGTCAGTGTGATGCGGTGGCAAAAAAGGCAAATTCAGTCCTAGGTTGTATCAAAGGGGCCATTGCATCGAAATCGCAGGTGGTCCCAGCCCCTCTCTACACTGCCTTGGTCAGGCCGCACCTGGAGTATTGTGTGCAGTTCTGGAGGCCTCACTTCAAAAAGGATGTGGCCAAAATCGAGAGGGTGCAGAGGAGAGCAACGAGAATGATCAGGGGTCTGGAGACTGAGCCCTACGAGGAAAGGCTGAGGGCCTTGGGAATGTTTAGTTTGTAGAAGAGGAGATTGAGGGGGGACATGATTGCTCTCTTTAAATATTTGAAAAGCTGTCGTTTGGAGGAGGGCAGGGAGCTGTTCCAGTTGGCAGCAGAGGGTAGGACCCGAAGCAATGGGCTTAAATTACATGCACAAAGGTACCGGCTGGATATTAGGAAAAACTTTTTCATGGTCAGAGTAGTTCAAAAGTGGAATCAGCTGCCTAGGGAGGTGGTGAGCTCCCCTCCACTGGCAGTTTTCAAGAAGAGGCTGGATGAATACTTGTCAGAGATGCTTTAGGCTGATCCTGCACTGGGCAGGGGGTTGGACTAGATGGTCTGTATGGCCCCTTCCAACTCTGTGATTCTATGATTCTTTGCAACTGCGCTACAATCATTCTGCCAGCCCTCCAAAAAGCCAAATTTGGAGGACCGCCTAAACATGCAGCATACAATTTCCGAACGTCTCTGGGTCTCTACAGGTGAGAACACGAAGGCTTAGCCAAGCAGACCGGCTGTCTCTACTCATGGCCTTGTGGCTGACTTCACTTCTCCTTCCCAAGAGAAACAAGAAATATTCACAGAATTTTTGGCACAGGGTGGGAAATAAGGCTATGAAGATTAACACCAATCGTGATACGCCTGTTTGTTTTGCTGTCCTGAGAGCTGGCGGTGCTCAACTGGGACAGGAATTCAAATCCCATTTGGGAAAAAAAAGTCCCCAAATAGCCATCTTTCATCCGCGTAAACAAAGCTGGTGGGGGCAAGCAGAAGGAAGCTGGAGCACAAGTCTAACCAATTCACAAAGCTTTGAGGGAAGATTTTCTTATTTCTAGTTACACTGGTTAAAAACTAATTCCCTGCACAGCTTGGCTTGCTCACTTGAGCCATCTAGAGCACATTTTTTTCTCTCCTGGAGGCTGAAGGGAGCCAGCCAGGCAATGTGGGAGATGTGTATGGGTGTCTTTGGACAAGGGAGCAAGTGAGATCTTTTGCCCTCCCCTCCCCTTTCAAAAAGATGGCTAAGGAAATCTAAGCAGCAGCACCGGGAACTTCAAGATCCTTATGGGCAACAAGTGAAACTCGCTTTTAAAGATCCAGAGGAGTTAGCCATGTTAGTACGTAGTAGCAAAATAGTAGAGTCCAGTCGCACCTTTAAGACTAACCAGATTTATTGTAGCATAAGCTATTGAGAGCCACAGCTCTCTTCGTCAGATGCATCATCAGCTTTCGAGAGCCACAGCTCTCTTCGTCAGATGCATCGTCAGCTTTTGAGAACCACAGCCCTCTTCATCAAAAGCTGACGATGCAACTGAGGAAGAGAGCTGTGGCTCTTGAAAGCTTATGCTACAATAAAATTGGTTAGTCTTAAAGGTACTACTGGACTCTTTTGCTTTTAAAGCTTTGCCCTTTTATTTATACCCAGAGCTTCGTTATTTTTCATGGTCAGAAACTCCTCCAGAATCTCTACCCCCCGCCTAGCACTCCTTCCCCTGCTGGAGTCAAGCACGAAGTGGCCTAGGGTTGCCAACTCCTGGTTGTGAAATTCCTGGAGATTTGGGGGGTGGAGCCTGGAAACGGCGGGGTTTGGGGAGGGACCTCAGAAGGGTATAATGCCATAGAGATCCACTCCCGAAGCGGCCACTTTTCCAGGGAACCGATCTCTGTTGCCTGCAGATCAGTTGTAATTCTGGGAGATCTCCAGCCAACACCTGGAGTCTGGCAACCCTACCCTTGCCCCACGGGAGGGGCATAGGAACCACCACTGCTGCTCTGAGCCAGCTGCCCGAGGCCCAGATGGAGCAGCAGGAACCAGCTCTTATTCTTTCCCCCCCTCCTTTGGGAGGGTGGGGCTGCTGAGCTGACAGTCACCCCCCCCCCCCAGTGCAGGACCATGTCTGTTCATGATGATCACCCTACAACAGGGGTGGCCAAACTTGCTTAATGTAAGAGCCACGCAGAATAAACGTCAGATGTTTTGAGAGCCACAAGACGTGGTGCACTGAAGTGATTTCAGATGAAGAGGCTGGTTTGGGGCAGTGTCCTGAAAGTGACATCACAAGAAGGGGTGGGGTTTTGCTGCAGTATGCTGGAAGTGACATCATGGGAAGGGGTGGAGCTTGGGAAGAGCCATCACCTGATGTTTGACTTGGAAGTGACGTCACAAACTAGGCTTCACCCCCAAAATCCCCAGATATTTTCTGAGTCAGACCTGGCAACCCCAACATTTTTATTGAAAATATGAAAGACATGGAAAGAAGGAAGGAAAGGGAGGGAAATAAACTAAACTAAAATGTATGGCCATGGCGATGCTCACCTCCGGGAGCCGCACAATGTCTAGAAGAGCCACGTGTGGCTCCTGAGCCGCAGTTTGGCCACCCCTGTCCTACAACATCCACCTAAACTGCAGGAGCTCCTCCCCCTTTGGCAAATGAACAGGCGAGGATCCCCCCCCGCCCCCCCCTTTTGTCTTGGTTCATAAGCACCCAGCAAGAAAGAATTGAGCGAATGAATTGTGATTCCCAAACTGTGCTTAACAACAACATTCAATTTATATACCGCCCTTCAGGACTACTTAACACCCACTCAGAGCGGTTTTACAAAGTATGTCATTATTATCCCCACAACAAAACACCCTGTGAGGTGGGTGGGGCTGAGAGAGCTCCAGAGAGCCGTGACTAGCCCAAGGTCACCCAGTTGGCTTCCAGTGGAGGAGTGGGGAATCAAACCCGGCTCTCCAGATTAGAGTCCTGCCGCTCTTAACCACTGCACCAAACTGGCTTGGTTCATCTCTGGCAAAGGTTCTCTTGTGGCCTTCAGCCAGCAGCCACAATACGGGCATAACACTGGCCTACTTTACAGGGCTGCTGTAAGTATTTAAACATGGTAAAGTACATGAAGCAGTTTCAATACTGACAGCATTGAACGCTAAATAAGCTTTAACTCCCATCTTTCCCAGTAACTCATCTCAGTGCTTTGAGCAAGTTATTTATCCTTTCATCTTGGCTCTAATGTTGCAATATACCCCATCCCAAGACTGCAAAATTAACTGTTTTGCTTCAGACTAAAGGTGCATTTCATAATTTAAAAAAATAGTGGAAAGTAGAAAGCCGAGCTAGAATATCCTTAGATACAAAAAAGGTGCCTGCAAGTAGAAATCTAGTGTGCATGCAAAAATGGTATCATATACCTGCAACCTTAGGTGCTACAGTCCTCTTTGCCAGTTCAGGACTCTACCACCACCCTCTACTACACGCTTAGTGGCAGCTACATATCCTCCTAGACTGGAAGCAGCCAGCCTCACAGAAGGGCAAAACACTAGAGATCAGGAAACTCTTAGTAACTTTAAAGACACACAGAGAGACACATCATGCAACAGCTTAGTCAAAGAAACAACTTTGTGTTATCCCCTCCACCCAAACTTCTTCTGCTTTGCCTGAACCTTTGGAAAAACAGCAGGTAAAAGATCGAAGGCAAGAAAATCGCTGCAAGCCAGTGGTCGGTTGTTTTTGTAGTTTTTTCAAAACTCCAGTGTCTCTGCGGACTTGAAAATAAAGAACCATATTTCTCGCCTCCCAAATCCGAAAGGCTAACTAACCTTGCCCCTGTGATTTAGTACCAAATCAGAAGTTTGGAAAACTGAGCCTCCCAGAAAAGGTCCCAAACCGCATGTCACGTCATGTGGACTGTGCCCTATACCTTGATCTCCTCTTATCCCACCCCTCTGTTGGCACTGATGGGGAATTCAACCCTATTATGAGTTAAGCAGTTGCAATTCTCCATAGAACAAGTTAAGCAGTTGCAATTCCCCGTGGCCCAAAATAAAGTTTCACAGTTTAAGCCCTAACACAGAGATGGAAAATGTCACAAATTGAGGTGCTGGTACCAGTGTAAGAAAACCCCCAAATAGCTGAGCTTTCCCCCCTAGCTCTGGGCTTGGCAATTGCAGCTACACTGCACCAGCTTGGCGGGGAGGAAAGAAGGACTACGTGGGCACACGCCCAAGACAGAGGAACAACAAGCCCCTAAAGACCTTGGTTCAGGTACTAGCCATTATTTGCAGTTCCCACTCCCTCCAGTCCTCTGGCATTTACAGGAGATTTGTAGGAGGGGTGGGGCTCTCTCATTTTGTGCCTTATTTTGCAATAGGTGAGGAGCAACACAAGTGCCCTGGTCTGCTTGCAACCGCTCTGGAATTCGGCACAGCAGGGGCCTCCAGTGAGGCCATGCCAACCTCCACTAGCCCCGATACACACCCTTCACCTGTATCCGAGATGCGCCCAACAGACCGGGCTGAGCAATGCAACACAGCTGTGGAGGTGCCTGCGCCTACAAAAACTGGGACAGGTGCCACGGCATGCCCCATTTTCACCGTGGGGTGTTGCAGGCCTTCTGCCAGAATCCACCTTCAGCTTTCATTCCAGGTCCGGCTGAGAGCTTGGATAGCAAAGTAAATCCCTGATTTAAAAAAAAATAGTCGAAAAGTAAAAAGCCGAGCTAGAATATCCTTAGATACAAAAAAAGTTGCCTGCAACTCCGTAAGCATCTGAAAGACCGCTCAGTGATCCGGGGAAGTCAGCATGGTTTTGTCCGTAACAGATCTTGCCAGACCAACCTGGTTTCCTTCTTTGATCGAGTGACCAGCTTACTGGATCGGGGGAACTCTGTTGACATGATTTATCTGGATTTCAGTAAAGCTTTTGATAAGGTCCTCCATGACATTCTGATAGGCAAACTGGAAGACTGTGGAGTAGACTATAGGACAGTTCGGTGGATAGGGAACTGGTTGGAGGACCGCACTCAAAGAGTGGTGGTCAATGGCGTTTCATCAGATTAGAGGGAGGTGTCCAGTGGGGTGCCGCAGGGCTCGGTTTTGGGCCCGGTACTTTTCAATATTTTTATCAATGATCTGGATGAAGGAGTGGAAGGGCTGCTCATTAAATTTGTTGATGATACCAAATTGGGAGGAGTAGCAAACACCCAAGAAGATAGAATTAAAATTCAACAAGACCTGAATACTCTGGAGAAGTGGGCAGCTGTGAATAGGATGCAATTCAACAAAGACAAGTGCACAGTATTACATCCTGGCCACAAAAATGGGAAGCACAAATACCGGAGGGGGGACACACTTCTGGGCAGTAGTATATGTGAAAGGGATCTTGGGGTGAGAGTGGACTGTAAACTAAATATGAGCAGTCAGTGTGATGCGGTGGCAAAAAAGGCTAATTCAATCTTGGGTTGTATCAAAGGGGCCATAGCATCGAAATCGCAGGAGGTCTTTACTGCCTTGGTCAGGCCGCACCTGGAGTATTGTGTGCAGTTCTGGAGGCCTCACTTCAAAAAGGATGTGGCCAAAATCGAGAGGGTGCAGAGGAGAGCGACGAGGATGATCAGGGGTCTGGAGACTGAGCCCTACGAGGAAAGGCTGAGGGCCTTGGGAATGTTTAGTTTGGAGAAGAGGAGATTGAGGGGGGACATGATTGCTCTCTTTAAATATTTGAAAGGCTATCGTTTGGAGGAGGGCAGGGAGCTGTTCCAGTTGGCAGCAGAGGATAGGACCCGAAGCAATGGGCTTACATTACATGCACAAAGGTACTGGCGGGATATTAGGAAAAACTTTTTCACGGTCAGAGTAGTTCAAAAGTGGAATCAGCTGCCTAGGGAGGTGGTGAGCTCCCCCTCACTGGCAGTTTTCAAGAAGAGGCTGGATGAATACTTGTCAGAGATGCTTTAGGCTGATCCTGCACTGGGCAGGGGGTTGGACTAGAAGGTCTGTATGGCCCCTTCCAACTCTGTGATTCTATGAAGTAGAAACCTATTCTTCATTCCAGGTCTGGCTGCGAGCTTAGATAGCATCAGTAGCAAGGTACACCCTGGTCAACATTCGCACACACCTTTTCACTGACCCGTCCCCAGCTTTGCCTCAATCCTGCCAACTGTACTCAAAAATAGTTTCGAATGCTCCAAGAAATGGGGGAGGGGGCAGTTGTGACACCAGAAGCAGTGGGAATTTGTGTTCCGCAGCAAAATGTGCGTGCTTCTGATATATTTCTCGGCTGAGGATGTGCCCCCCTCCCCGAATAGGGACAGCACACAGGGGTTTCTGCCACATGCACATATAACCCATTTCAGTGATTTAGCTCGGCAACGGTTCGCTGCATTTTAGCCCGAAAAGCAATCTCCACAGCCATTACACCAAAGTAACCACCTGGCAAATTACATTTCTACAACACAGGGTTTTAAAGGAGCAGCCTGTCGCTCCAGGCCAAATCCAGAAGCCTCGCTTTCCTCCAAACACAACTTCTTTTCCACCCAAAGCAGAAATACTACATTATTTCAGACAGACACCTAATTCTGCTTTTATGCTCGAGAAACACAGTCCTTTTTCAAAATGCAGCAGATGCAAACATGAAGGCCACGAAGAGACAGGCCACTTCCTGGAATCCAGGTGTGTGTGTGGGGTTGCAACACACACACAGGCTCTCTCTTCAGGAACGTACTTGCAGGCAGCTGCAGGTTCCAGAGGGTGCCTGGCACGGCACCTGAAAGATAGTCTCGGGAGCCTCACAAGCAAAACTTTTGCAAGCAATCCAAGCCATGAAGAACAGCTCAGCGGCCCTGATAGAAGATGGAGATATCACAGAACCTTGGGTAGCAATGTTAAAACAAACACCACATTGTTCTAGCCACAATGCACGGCCCATAAAACGCCAAAGCCAGCTTGCGCCAGTGTCCCCGATTTCAAGCACCGAATTCCTCGCCCTCCTTACTCCTTAGCCATCTTTTGCTAGGAAAGGGAGTTTTCTCCATAAGGGGAAAGGCCTCAAACAACAACTTCACTCTAAAGAAGGCAAGCAGGCCCAGATCTCCAGCCGTGCCGCCTTAGTGGCCTCTAGGGGAGGCCGTGGATGCTCTGCCCTCTCCCAGCCCCACCAGGCCTGCAGCAGGGCCAGCCAGGTCCAAGCCACCTGGGGAAGGCCCGGGAGAGGGTTGGTGTAACTCACGGGGGGGGGGGGCAACACCCCACCCCTTGACTCTGCCCTGAAAGGCACCTGGGTGTCTTCGGGAAGCCACCTCTTTGGTACCCCAAAGCAGAGCATTTAAAGAGAATTTTTTACACCGTCTTTCGACCCAAGAAGGCTTGCATATGACACAGAGGAAAAAAAACTTTTAAGGGGGCCTCACCCTCTGGGTAAGGGTGGGGGAAAGAGAAAAAGAAGTGCTTCCGCGCCTGTCTTTGCAATGAATCTGAATCTTGAGAAATGTTCGGAAGTCGAAAGGGAGGGGAGGGAATGCACATTTTGGACGGCAGAAAGCCCATGTGGAAATTAGTCATGGGAGGGGGGAGTCAGGGCCAGGCCACATGTGAAGCGCACGCCCGAAGAGGAGCGGCCTTTACAGGGGAGTCATCTCCATTGAACCCAGCGGGGCTTCCTTCCGAGTAAACACAGATGACAGAGATGTGAACCAAAGACGTGGGAGGGGGGCTTACTTCCGAGCCAAGGCGCTTGAGGCTTGGGGCTCCCAAGCTCCGCGCACAGTTACGGGAGAGTAAATCCCACGAAAGGGGAACCAGCCCTACGGTCGTGTAAAGGCGCCTAAGATCGGGCCGGCGCAACACTGGGCTTTAGGTAGGAAAAGGTGAACACGGATAAAGGTTTTTTTATTGTAAAAAAAATCCAGGAGCATCAAAATAACCCGCATAGTTGAGGTTCACACACACACACAACCCGCCCCAGAAAGCGCGATCCATTTTCGATTTGGCTGTTGACGCGTCTGAGCGCAAAGGGCTCCCGATGCGCTTCTGCCTCCGCCCAGCCGAGGCTGAAATTGACAAAAGCGAATCGATTTCCGCGGCCGAAATTGACCAAAGCGAGTCAATTTCCCTCCCGACGGCGACAACGTTGCCGCCTGCCCTGCCTGCCTGCCTGGAAAGAAAGAAAAAAAACTGGCCCGAGAGAGGGAGGGAGAGAGAGAGAGAGAGGAGGCGAACCCGGGAGGAAAAGCAAACTTGTTGCTACTCACGCTTGGCAGGCAGCAAGGAGCGACGAGCAGGAGTTTCTTTCTTTTTGCAAAACGCACGCCGAAGATCGCGTCCCTCTCGCCTGGGGCTCGGGTGCCTCGCCCCCCCTTCTTCTCCCCCCCTTTTTTGTCTCTCTTCCTCCTCCTCTTCTTCCAAGAGAGGAGGAGAGAAAAAGAAGAAGCGGATCGCGGGCGCTGGAGAGGAGGACAACGACGCCGCTGGGAGCGATCCGGCGAGGGGAGCCGCACGCTCACATCTGCAGCCGCTGCCGCCCCCCCCTTCCAAGCCAGCCTTTGCAATCGACTGCGGAGCGAGCGGAGCCACAGGCCTCCCCCCTCCGGCCGCCCTCCCTCCGCCCTGGCAGAGAAGGGCCGCCCCAGCTTGCAAGGGAAAAGAGCCCCGCAGCGGTCAATCACGCGAGGGAAGAGGTGGGGCTCCGATCCTGCCCACCCAGGGCAGGAGGAGGGGTTGGGGGGGGGGTGGCCTTTTTTCTTCCATGGAGTGACTCATTGAGGAAGCTGTGCCTCCCCCCCTCCTCCCTGATTCATTGCGTCTGACGTTAGTGCTGGCCGAGAGCAGAAAACTGGCTTCTGGGGCGGTGCGTAAAAGCGCTCGTCTGCCCCAACAGGCGTCGAAGCCAAGGGGAGTTCCCCGACGAGAAAGTCCCGCAGAGGAAACTAACCGGCGGTGCAGTCGGGAAGCCGAGGCCGGAGGAACGCTGCTTAGCGACGCCCCGTGAAGCAGAAAACTAGAAAGGAGTTGAGGGGCCAGCCTTTCTCCTCGAAGGGCTAGTTTTCTACCTGCGGGGATTTTTTTTTATTTTGAGAAAAGGAGGAACGCTTCCTGCCTCTTTTCACAAGGCGATGATAGCAAAGAGATTCTTCATTTATTATTATTATTATTATTATTATTATTATTATTGTGGTTGTTGTGGATTTTCCGGGCTGTATTGCCGTGGTCTTGGCATTGTAGTTCCTGACGTTTCGCCAGCAGCTGTGACTGGCATCTTCAGAGGTGTAGCACCAAAAGACAGAGATCTCTGAGTGTCACAGTCTGCCACAATCTCTGTGACACTGAGAGATCCCTGTCTTTTGGTGCTGCACCTCTGAAGATGCCAGCCACAGCTGCTGGCGAAACGTCAGGAACTACAATGCCAAGACCACGGCTATACAGCCCGGAAAATCCACAACAACCATCGTTCTCCGGCTGTGAAAGCCTTCGACAATACATTATTATTATTATTTACATTTCCAACCCGCCCTTCCCACAAGCGGAATACAATTATTTACATCATTTATCGCCCACTTTTCTCACTGATACTCAAGGCGGATTACACAATATGAGGTTAATACAATCAGTATCAAGTACATTTCAGTACAATACCATAAGGTAAACAGATACCAAGTTTAAAAGACATAGCATTAGCAAGGATCCAAGACAGAGTAGAAAAAATACTGGAGCAAAACACAATAAATTGTAGGACTAACATTAGACAACATGGAGCGATGGTGGTACATGGAGGAGTACATGTTTGAAGCAGCAGATCACATATCAGGCAAAAATAGTGATGAGCTAGATTTCCAAGGCATGAGCTTCCGAGGGTCAAAGAGAGGCAGTCTGATGGAGGAAGCGTTAACTCTTGGAAATCCATACCATACCCTGGAAATCTAGATGGTCTCTCGGGCACTACTGGACCCAAATCTTGGTCTCCTATTGAATTGATTATTGACTGTCCCAGCCATTGATGGTATTGTCAAGCTCCCTTGGTTGGGGGGGGGGGCGGGGGAGAAGAGGCCACTGAATTTGATGGAGGGTTTGCCAACCTCCAGGTGGTGGCTGGAGATCTTCCAGAATTACAACTGATCTCCAGGCCAAAGATATTAATCCCCCTGGAGAAAGTGACTGCTTTGGAGGGTGGACTCTATGGCATTCTACACTGCAGAGGCCCCTCCCCTCCCCACACCCCGTCCTTTCCAGGCTCCACCCCTAAGATCTCCAGGAATTTCCCAACCTGGAGCTGGCAACTGTGGGAACTCTGCCAAGGACTGTGCTATTTAAAGTGCGGCTTTCTTTTAGTTGGCTGCATCTCTTTGCTGGTGTGGGTTTCTTGGCCTCTTTCCTTCAATGTCCGCCCCCCCCCAGCTTTCCCCTCCTCATAACTGTTTTGCTTATAGAAACTTGGGGTTTCCAGTTTCAGGTTTCCCTCCTGGCTCTATGTCACCTTATCCTTCCCATAAACTGAAATAAATAATAAGAAAATAAGAACTTGAGGATCAGATGGTCTGGAGTCTGTTTCTGGAAGCTCACAGAATAGCATGGCACATTTTCAACATCCGTTACTCACTCACAGACTGCCTTTGAACATGGAGGTTCTATTTGGTGTTCAAGCTGTCCCTTCTCCATGAATTTGTCTCCTTTTTTTTTCCAAAAGAAGCCACCTGAGCAAGTGACAATCATCACATCTTGTGGCTATGAGTTCCAGAGGTTTATTACATGCTGCCTGGTGAAATAAATGCTTACTTTTGCTTTGTTAACTAAGCGTGGTTTAATTTCACAGGGTGAGGTAGTATTATGACTACGAGAGATGGCGAGAAAGATGTCTGTAAACTTCTCTTGTGCCTTTCCCTGCAGCCCTCTTTAAAATCTTACTAACTGGTAACTTTTAGGAATAGCTTGTCCAGTCCTGGGCACAAAGCAAGGAATGATTCAGTTGCTGAGAGCAACAAAAAAGGGCGCTCCTTTTGTGTTGGCCTTTGTGAGCTTTTTGTTAGGGTGTCGCTCCTGGATTGTCTCCCATCCTTTTTCTTTTCATAGACCAGGATTTGGCCTGCAAGCAGTTTCCAGCCCCTACAGCCCCATTTCAGAACACTGGGAATCAAGCGACACCCGTTTTTGATCTGAAAAGATGTAGATAACTGATACTCATAGTGGCTTATGTGAAATATTAAAATTACATAGAGATTTTTAAAAAGATTTAAAACAGCAGGTCTATTTTTTTAAAGCCCTCAAACAGAAACCAACAGAAAAAGCAAGTTACTAACCCACATTTAAATCCACCCCAAATAAATAAAAGCACTGCTACTATGCCCTGGAGTCTGGGAAGCTATGCTATGGCTGGGGTGCCCCGATAGAGAAGGACCTGCCCTCAGTAGCCGCCCATCTAATTTCCCAAAGTGGGGGGCAGAGCAAGGCATCACCCACAGATCTCAACAAAGGGGCAGGGGGAATGAGAAGACCCTCCTCCATCTGTTGGGATCCCAAGACCTTTAGGGCATTCTTAAATCAGAACCAGCTCTATGAACTGGGCCTAGAAATAAGCCTAGGAAGCCATGGTGCCTGGCATTTCTCTGGTTGTGATCCCACACAGTTTCAGACTGGGGAGGTGAAATTGACAGAGCCTTCAGGGAGGCGGAGATGAAATTAACAAACCCTCTGAGGGGTGCTCTCTGCCAGCTCTGTCTTTTTAAACTATGCTTCCCGGCTAACATTGCATCTCCCTACACTTGACGAACACACGCCAAGGTGTCTTGTGTAGAAAGACTCTGAGTGAGTGAATCCCTTTCGATGGCTGTTGTGGGTTTTCCGGGCTGTATTGCCGTGGTCTTGGCATTGTAGTTCCTGACGTTTCGCCAGCAGCTGTGGCTGGCATCTTCAGAGGTGTAGCACCAAAAGACAGATCTCTCAGTGTCACAGTGTGGAAAAGATGTGGGTCATTTGTATCTACTCAGGAGGGGTGGGGTTGAGCTGAGTCATCCTGTAAGAGTTTCCCAGGGTGTGGAATGCTAATGGCGGGAGGCTTCACTGTATCCTGAGGAGGTTCTTTTGCATATGGATTGGTACTTGATGTGCTAATCTTCTCTGCAGGGCTATTGTCGGGGATAGAATGTTTTGTTAGCCTGGTGTTTTTCAGAACTGGAAACCATGCTCTGTTCATTCTTAAGGTTTCTTCTTTCCTGTTGAAGTTTTGCTTATGCTTGTGAATTTCAATGGCTTCCCTGTGCAGTCTGACAAAGTAGTTGGAAGTGTTGTCCAGTATTTTGGTGTCCTGGAATAAGATACTGTGCCCTGTTTGAGTTAGGCTATGTTCAGCCACTGCTGATTTTTCAGGTTGTCCAAGTCTGCAGTGTCTTTCATGTTCTTTTATTCTTGTCTGGATGCTACGCTTTGTGGTCCCGATGTAAACTCGTCCACAGCTGCAGGGTATACGGTATACTCCTGCAGAGGTGAGGGGGTCTCTACTGTCTTTTGCTGATCGTAGCATCTGTTGTATTTTTCGGGTGGGTCTGAATACTGCTTGAAGGTTATGCTTTTTCATAAGCTTTCCCATCTGATCAGTAATTCCTTTGATATATGGCAAAAACACTTTTCCTGTAGGAGACTGTTTTTCCTTGGTTGTTTGATTCATCCTGGGTTTGATTGCTCTTCGGATTTCATTTCTGGAGTAGCCATTTGCCTGAAGTGTGTGGTTTAGATGATTAATTTCCCTTTCGTCAATCCTTTTGGTCACACAAGCATCTCTTCATCTCTTTCCCCTGCATTGATCCATAAACTCCTGCTATGGCTACCCACATCTTTCCTCTTCCGTAGATCGCTCCCCTATTATCTGCCCCTTCTTTTGTCTTTCATTCAGCAAGAGGCTTTTGCTGCTCTGCATTGGGAAAAGAGAAAGCATCCAAGAGCTGCCCCTTGCCCCTTGCCAAGAACTGTCCTAGGCAGCCGCCTACAGCTCCCTGGCATCACCTTTCCCAGATATTCCCGGAGCTTTCCTATCGTCCCCAGGCCCATCGCTTGGACCTGCATACCAACTTTGTTGCAATTGTTTTTCCTGTAACATTTGCATTTCTATACCCTATTGCATTGCTCATTGAAATGTCCTTGAAACTAACCGTGCTAATTCACACTGTGTAATCCGCCTTGAGCCTCAGAGAGAAAGGTGAACTACAAATAACGTCAGGGTTTTTTTTCTGGGGAAAGAGGTGGTGGAACTCAGTGGGTTGCCCTCGGAGAAAATGGTCACATGGCCGGTGGCCCCGCCCCCTGATCTCCAGACAGAGGGGAGTTGAGATTGCCCTCCAGCGGAGGGCAATCTCAACTCCCCTCTGTCTGGAGATCAGGGGGCGGGGCCACCAGCCATGTGACCATTTTCAAGAGGTTCCGGAACTCCATTCCCCCGCGTTCCGGCTGAAAAAAAGCCCTGAATAACGCAATTAAATTTCCAAAAGCAGACAGACTGGGCTTCATAGTGGTCTGAAAGTTGTCTGCCTGCCCTCTTGCTCTGCCCCTGACCATAGACTGTACTACTGTGCACTGTCTGTTGTAGGGTTGCTAGTTCCCCGTACCCTTGGCTCCAGTGAAGTGTGAGAGCATGCCCACTGCCGGGCATGAGGAGTCACTTGAGGAAGTGACATCGTTGTGCCTGGCGGGAACTAGGGTTGCCAGCTCCAAGTTGGGAAATTCCTGGAAATCTGGGGAGTGAAACCCGGAGAAACCTGGAGAAAGTGGGGTTTGGGGAGGGAAAGAACCTTGGCATGGCATAATTCCATAGAGTCCACCCCCCAAAGTAGCCATTTTCTACAGGTGAATTGATCTCTGCGGCCTGGAGACCAGTTGTAATTCCGGGAGATCTCCAGCTACTACCTGGAGGCTGGCAACCCTAGTGGGAACGCATCTGCTGCATGCTGGCCCAGGACGCTTTTTGCCTCTCCAGGCCCCTTCCTTGGGCCTTTCCCCCTGGCCATCGGCTGCCCCCACCGGGGCTCTACCAAAGAAGATTACAGTCGTGAACACTAACTAAATAACAAGTCAAATGTACAATTCAATATTTAATAAACTATTTCCATCCAAACTGTGTCCAATTCCCGTGTGGAAACCAATCTGCCCATACAGGGAAAACAAATGCAGCAACTCACCAGCAAGAGGAATCCTTCCCATTCTATTCAAAAACTGAAATCCTTTCAACGAGGTTGCTACATATAGTGCTGTGATCATAAAGTGCTCATGCATAATCCAGTTTACATCCAGTAGCCATACATACAATAAATAGAATAAATACTAAGATACTGCACTAGCGTCACCAATGTCATCCGAACAGGGTCTCTTGCAGATGCCAGTATGCACTTGGGCAAAAGCAGCTGCAGCCTGTACTCAGGCCTTCTCTGTGGTGGCCCCTGCCCTATGGAACAGCCTGCCTGAGGAGGTCAGGAGAGCCCCCACGCTCCTGGCTTTCCGCAAACTATGCAAAACCGAACTATTCAAAAAGGCTTTTTGCTCACATAGGAGGGTGGTATTGTAGGGAGGGGGGTCTCAGATGTTTCGCCAATGAGTTGGGAACCATAAACTTCACCATTCTGTTGCCTTACCTATTAACTGTTGCTTTAAATATGTACTTGTATATACTGCTTGTGCTTCATGTTGTCTAATGTCAATCCTAGAATGGATTATGTTCTGTTTCATAGATCCAGAGGAGTTAGCCGTGTTAGTCTGTAGTAGCAAAATCAGAAAGAGTCCAGTAGCACCTTTAAGACTAACCAATTTTATTTTATTGTAGCATAAGCTTTCGAGAATCAAGTTCTCTTCATCAGATGCCAGGACATCACCAGGACATTCCACCAAAGACTTAAAAGTCGCTGTGGTTCAACAGAAACCCTTCAAAAACAAAATCCAACGGGAGGCTGCTGAATTGGAATTCATATGCAAATTTGACTCTGTCAAGCTGGGACTGAATAGAGACTATGAATGGTTATCACATTATCACAGGTAACAGATTTCCTTTACAGAGGCGTGGTCTGGGGGAGCCCAGAGACGCCTGGTGTGGGCTTTGTTTGTCAATTATCTCAGCCTGAGTGCGTGTGGGCTTTCGGGGACCACAGTTCTCTTTGTCAGATGCAGCTGGCAGGGAGAGCTGTGGTTATCGAGGGCTTATACTACATAGGAATTGTATACCTTCACTGCGGCAAACTGACTCCACACCAAAAGGAGATGTTTACATTTACAAGCAAAGGAATGTTTTGATTGCCTTCACACTAATTGCATCCTGTCTTCTTGTGATATATGTCCTGTTCTTTCCCCTCCCCTCCTCTTCTGTATTTGACCAGTTCGGATCAGGCATCTGATGAAGAGAACTTGATTCTCGAAAGCTTATGCTACAATAAAATAAAATTGGTTAGTCTTAAAGGTGCTACTGGACTCTTTTTGATTTTGTTCTGTTTCAGCAATCCTTCAACCCCATATTGGATCCCTGCTAATGCTCTGTCTCTGTAAACTTGTATTCACCTACCCTATGACATTGTTTATGGAAATGTTCTTGACACTGTATGGAAATGCCTGCCCTTATCCTTGCTACTGATTGTACTGATCTCACACTATGTAATTCATCTTGAGTCCCAGCGAGAAAGGCGGACTATAAATGACATAAATAAATAAATAAATAAATAAATAAATAAATAAATAAATAAATAAATAAATAAATAAATAAATAAATTAGGCATTGCCATGAAACTGACTGTATTAATTCACACTGTGAGATCTGACTTCAGTCCCAGTGAGAAAGGCGGGTCCATAAGTAACGTGAATAAATAAATTAAAAAGTGCAGCAGCTGATTCAAAGACAGGAATTCCATTCAATTCACAACTGACTTATGGCAACCCCTGCTGGGATTTTCAAGGCGAGTGAGCAGAAGAGACAGTTTGCCATTGCCTTCCTCGGCAGAGTCTTCCTTGCTGGTCTCCCATCCAAGTAGTGACCCTGCTTAGCTTTCAAGATCAGGCTATACCACACCACCTTCCCTCTCCCATTTCAGTGAGAGCAAGACAGTGTGGTAGAGCCTGCACAGAGCTATATCAGGACTGGTAAGACCTGGGTTCAATTCTCTCCTCTACTGTCATGTTTGCTGGTTTACCCTGAGCCTGTCGATCTCTGCTAAACCTATCTATCATCTCTCTATCTTATACGGGGGTGCTCAAGTGTAGGGAGAAGCAATGTTAGCCGAGAAGGGTAGTTTAAAAAGACAGAGCTGGCGGAAGATTCCTCAACAATCAGAAACCAAGGAAGGGAACACCCTGAGAACCCCAAGAACGCTACAAGATGTCAACAAACGTATTTACCAATGTAATTAAGTGAAATATAAATATTTATAACTTAATAAACAATAAACACAACATTACAAAATCACATGAGTCATAATGCATCTACACAGTCTGTCGTATCCAATGGAACGACTCCTTTGCTTCTTCAATGGGGTCAACCTGTAATGCGGGGTCCCCGCATTTGAATTACATTGACTGATTATGACAGGACATACAGTCCCTTTTGGAATTGTTAATGCTGGCTGAGCGCAATTACTGGCTGTGAAGAAGAAGTGACGAAACGAGTGGAGCAAGAAGCTAGCAGACTCGTTGCCAGCCTCCTGGTGATTCCCAGCCATCTAAGCCATTGAGCTTTGGAAATATAAATACATTGGGGGCAAAGCCGTTTTGTAGACTTTGTGCTACTATAGCCATTGGGCTTTGGTTGTTTTTACAGCCATTGAGCTTAGAACATCGTTGTGGGGTTCTTACGGGTTGACCCCATTGAAGAAGCAAAGGAGTAGTTCCATTGGAGATACGACGGACTGTGTAGATGTATTATGACTCATGTGATTTTGTAATGTTGTATTTATTGTTGTTTATTAAGTTATAAATATTTATATTTCACTTAATTACATTGGTAAATAAGTTTGTTGACACCTTGTAGCGTTCTTGGGGTTCCCAGGGCGTTCCCTTCCTTGGTTTCTGATTGTTAAATGAATGAAAGCAGACAAATTGAAACTAAACCCAGACAAGACTGAGGTGATGCTGATGGGTAAAGCAGAGCTCTTGAAGGACATTGTGCTTCCAACCTTTGACCCTGGCTGACTCAGTTAAGAGTCTCAGGGTTATACTAGACCCAGCACTGCTGCTAAAGAAACAAGTAAACACAGCTGCAAAGAAGGCCTTCTCCCAACTCAGGCTAGCCTGGAAGATGGTCTCCTACCTTGACACAGAATATCTGGCCATCTGATTCATGGCACAGTAACATTGAGACTAGACTACTGTAATGCACTCTACCTAGGTCTGCCCTCAGAGTTGACTCGGAGACTCCAGCTAGGGCAAAATGCTGCAGTTTGTTTACTCTCAGGACGTAGACTGAGCATACATATCACTCCCATTGTGCAGTCACTCCATTGGCTTCCCATCAGTTATTGGGCTCAATTCAGGGTCACGACTAGAGATGGGCACGAACCAAAAAAAAATAACGAACCCGCGGCTCATGGTTCATTGCTGCCGACGAAACCGAACTCATGAACCGTAACGAACATGTCCCGTTGACGAACATGTTCGTGGTTCGTGGGGATCAGAACGGCCCCCGTTGGACTTAGAGAGCCCATATTCACAGGGAGTGTTTAGCAGGCTTTCCTCCAGCCAGCACCCAAGTTTGCTCAAGATTGCAATTGGGATCTTGGAGTTATACCCTCTCCAATCCGAGGCCCCCATGAAACTCCCACTTGATACAATTAGAGCCACCAGTAGAGCCACCAAGTAGCAAGCAACAGCTCTGTCCCACTCCACTGCTCGCTGAAAGTGAAAGCCAGAGTCGGGAGCACAGTGCCCTTTTATAAACCGAGGTCTCATTGAGAAAAGCAGGTGGTCTGTGGTTGGCTGTCAGAGCTGCCTATCGGGGTTTGCAGGGATAAGATCGGAGTGCCCATGGTTACAGACCACCCCCTCCCCCGGGTGTCTTCTCCCATGTAACCAATTGTAACCAATTTGCAGCTCCATGATTGGAAGGAAGACCTGCTCATCAAGGTAAGTTGGGCTTCGATTTGGGTTTCCAGGGTGACAGAAGGAGTGCAGACAAAGTTCAGGCAGTCCCCTGCCTCTGTTTCCAAGGGAGTTGATTGATGGTGCCTGACTGTCTGGTTTCACGAACCACGGACGAACGCAACGAACCGGGCTTGTTACGAACACTCGTTTGTTGGCCATGGACCCTCACGAACTGCAGGTTCGCGAACAGACGATACAGTAGTTCGTGGGGTTTTTGCGTTCGTAATGCGGTTTGTGCCCATGTCTAGTCATGACTATCACATTCAAAGCTCTTCATGGCCTTGGCCCCTCCTATCTGTGCAACCACCTCTCCCCCCCCCCCTATGTTCCACCATGGCAGCTTTGTTCATTTGGGCAGGGCCTTCCGCAGATACAGCTGCACAACTGGGTAAAATCAACAGTTTTCTGTTGTGCTGACATGTGCTTTCTTTGTGGTAGCCCCCACCTTATGGAATGCTAAGGTTGCCAGGTCCAGGTTGGGAAATTCCTGGAGATTTTGGGGGGGCGGAGCCTGGAGAGGGCGGGGTTTGGGGAAGGGAAGGGCCTCAGCTGGGTACACTGCCATCGAATTCACCCTTCATAGCAGCCATTTTCTCCAGGGGAACTGATCTTTGTTGCCTGGAGATCAGTTGTAATTCGGGGAGATCTCCAGCTACCACCTGGAGGCTGGCAACCCTAGGAATGGCCCACCTGCGTTTCCTCAAACTATGCAAAACTGAATTATTCAGGAGGAATTGCTACCCAGATTATAGGACTGTGTCTTATGAAATAGCTCAGACCGATGCCTTGGTACTGTTGTGACTAAACGCTACACTTCTAGGCACTAATGGCTGATGCAGATATGCGCCGCTAGGAAGTTCCTACATTGCTTAACCTGCCACGTAAATTATGTGTTGTTTCATAAGGATTTCATCTCTATGCTCGACTTTATACTTGTTTTCCAATTTTCTGCTACTGAATCTGTTTACTGATTCATGCTGCCCTTTCTGTTGCCCTGTCCCGGTTGCCACTAAGCAGGCCAACGTGTTTTTTCTTACCAAACAAGCACACATGGGCATACACACACACACAACCACACTCATTTACTTCTGGGAACAGTCCAGAACCTGTAACTCTGGAATACTTTTCAGTGTGAGTGATTACGCAGGAGGATAATGTTTGGGAAAACCCAGAGCCAGGCTGGTTGCGAAAAGGAGGCTTTGGTGCCCTCCTTCCTTCTGGTTGCAGGACAGGCAGAAATTCAACAGGGAGAGCTTTGAGGAGTCAAGCATGACACAATCTTCACTTCCAGATGATCACTTGTGACAGGCAGAATTTCACCAGGAGCTGCTTCCCTAAGCATGAAGCTGCCATAGCGGCTAAGGAACCTTTCCTGTTGAATTTTGTTCTGCTATGCAGCTGTTAAAGGCGGAGGATTCCTTCAGACGCAGGGGCAAGCCAGCTCAGGAGCTGAACAAAGACTTCTGGAACTCCATCCATATGCCTGGCATTGCACAGCGGGCAACAGAGCCCCCCCCCAAGTATTCAAGGGAAATTTGGATTTCCTTCAAAGGAAATGTCAGGGCAATCCCGTCCGGGTCAAACTACCGTGATCGAGAGTCTGTTCATTTGCCATTCAAGTGTAATTCGTCACTTCTAGCTTGGCCCTTAGTCATTTAACTAGTTGAAGGGGGGGAGGGAAGGTAGCAATCTCCTCTTGAGGGGGTTGGAGCCTGGTTAATGTTTCCAAGATGACTGTGCAAGAACTCACGCTTGCGTTCCTCAATGGGCGTCTCTCTGAATCAGGTTCCTGTTTTTTTAAAAATCACTCTTAGCCTGGTGAGCTTGCATTGGCCTGAGCCCCGGAGCATTTGCTGAGAATAGGAAGGGTTTGCTTGAGGCCTAGTTGGTACTCGGGCTCCCCTGGGCAGCCCTGCTTTTTTATACTAGTTGCAAAATAGTAAACAGTCCAGTAGCGCCTTTAAGACTAACCAACTTTACCGTAGCATAAGCTTTCGAGAATCACAGCTCTCTTCGTCAGATGCATTGACAGCTTTCGAGAACCACAGCTCTCTTCATCAGATGCATCTGACAAAGAGGGCTGTGGTTCTTGAAACTTATGCTACAATAAAGTTGGTTAGTCTTAAAGGTCCTACTGGACTGTTTACTATTTTGCAACTACAGACTAACATGGCTAACTCCTCTGGATCTATGACATATTGATTATTCAGCCTTCTACTGATTAATGACATACATGGACTATCTCGTATTGTCCAGCCAGCCAGTCCAAGCGCTGCTCTCTGTGCCCCCGCCCTGAGGTGAGGCAGTTGGCAACCAGAGACAGGGCTTGTTCAGTGTTGGCCCCTTGCTTGTGGAATGCCCTTCCCTCTGAGGTTCGTCTGGTGCCCATGTTGCTTTATTTTAGGCCCCAGGCCCCAAAGTTTCTGTTCCTCCAGGCTTCGAGTTAAGGGGTTGGGCTTTTTGAAAACACCATCTGGAAACTGTTATTTTAAGCTGTCAGGTGCCTGTTTTCATGGTGCACGTTTTTATGGTCAGCTGGTTTTTAATGCTGGATTCTAATTAATATCTTTTAAAGTTTTGTTTCTCTTATTTTTTTAATTTGTAGGCTGCCTCAGGCAGCTTCTTGGATAAGAACTTTTTAAATCAAATAAATAACCACATTCAGCTCCCAGACCTTTGGGTTTCATGGTCTCTGTGGAAGAAAAAGGGCATTTGTTTGCCTGCTCCGTAGAATTTGAGGGCGCACCGGGGTCCAGCAGCAATCTTCTTGGAACTTGTGTGGGATTATCTATTCTGTAGCCTGTTCTTTCTGTGGGGAGTTTAGGATAACCTCTATGGTTCCCTTGCAAAAACCTAGGGTTCCAGCTCCAGGTTAGGAAATTCCTGGAGATTTGGGGGGGTGGAGCCTAGAGAGGGCGGGGTTTGGGAGGGGAGGGATCTCAGTGGGCTATAATGCCACGCAGTCCACTCTCCAAAGCAGCCATTTTCATCATGGGGATTGATTTCTGTGGCCTGATCAGTTATAATTCCAGGAGATCTCCAGCCATCACCTGGAGGCTGGCAACCCTTCGAACAAGCCTATGTAGTAAGTTAATGGTTTGCCTAAAATCTCCCAGTGAGCCTTATGGTAGAGTGGAGATTTGAACTCGGTCTCCACTAGCTGTACGAGGGTTCTTTTGCACTACTGAAGTTATACGAATCAGGAGTGAAAGCAATTGCCTCGAACACAGTGCTAGGTTTCCCACGCAAACCCAGCGATTGTCTTATCTCGGGATAAAATCCCAGTACACATCGACTAGGAAGCAAAGCCTTCTTCTTGCTCTTCTCTTTTCATTCTTTTGTTTTTGGGCTGTTATCCCCAGAGTTAGACCAACACATTTTTCCAGGGTTTTTGTGACACAAAGCTCACTTCATGAGATATATATAGAATCAAGGTCCATCAACACTTATATCTGGGTTAGAAAGTGGGAGGGGTGCTGCGAAGTTGCAGAGGCACAATGTGGTGCCGCTACCGACGAGCACAGCTACCCACCGGAAACAGTTCTCTAGGGTGTTCACGAACCAGTTTTCAGTTCTTGTTTTGATGAGGGTGGGGGAATGGATAAGTACTGCTTTTCACATTGCAGTCAAAGCCGCTGCCAGTTTTATTATTGTAAGTTTGTAATAGTTCAGGATGATGATGGGAGCTGCCAGGCAGTAGCGTGGCAGGGGTTGAGCGCACCCCAGGCAAGGTAAGTATGGGGGCTCTACATCTGCCCCCTTCCGCCGCAGCTGCCCGCGCTGCCGCAGCCAGCTCAGCTGCTGCAGGAAGGCCAGCTCGGCACCCAGAGAACTGGCCGCCCCGTCAGCGCACAGGTGGCGTGGGCAGCCTCCCTATGGGTGCAGCGCAGCTGGGCACCGAGCTGGCCTTCCTGCAGCAGCTGAGCTGGCTGTGGCAGTGTGAGTGGCTGCAGTGGAAGGGGGGGGAGACTGCGACATGCCCGTGGGGAGTGCTGATGGGGTGGCCGGCTTGCTGGGCGTTGAGCTGCCTGTGGCAGCATGGGTGACTGTGGCAGAGGGAGGCAGAGACAATCCGGCTACCCTGTCAGCGCACAGGCGGTGCGGGCTGCCTCCCCAAGGGTGCGGCGTAGTCTCTTGTGCCCCCACAAATTTTGCACCCGGGGCAACCGCCCCTCTGCCCCTCCCATGCTACGCCACTGCCGCCATGCCAAAAAGGTAGGAGATTGAGAGATCCTGCAAAATTGCCCACCAGCTCCGCCACCACGCCTTAGCTCATTGGACAGGGCCTTCGGCAGATGCCACCCTGCAAATGGGCAGAATCGACAACTGCCAGTACGTGTGCATTCTCTGTTGTAGCCCTCACCTTATGGAACGAGGTCAGGAGATGTATTGTCGAAGGCTTTCACGGCCGGAGAACGATGGTTGTTGTGGGTTTTCCGGGCTGTATTGCCGTGGTCTTGGCATTGTAGTTCCTGACGTTTTGCCAGCAGCTGTGGCTGGCATCTTCAGAGGTGTAGCACCAAAAGACAGAGATCTCTCAGTGTCACAGTGCTACACCTCTGAAGATGCCAGCCACAGCTGCTGGCGAAACGTCAGGAAGTACAATGCCAAGACCACGGCAATACAGCCCGGAAAACCCACAACAACCATCGTTCTCCGGCCGTGAAAGCCTTCGACAATACATAAATTCTTATTGCTTTGCTGTTAAGGGCTGTTAGTCTGCCTTGCAAACGCCGGAGGATTTATTGATTGACGAATGGGATGATTGTTGCTTTCACAAACTGTGTACTAACAATGTAATTGGAACAGTTTGTCTGTTTATGTTTGTCTCCTTGGGGTTTCCCCCTTTATTTTCCTAATCTTTACACTGAGACTTCCCCTCTTTCTTACTGTCAGGGTCCGGCCAGATCCCGCCCTAGAGCCGAGTTCTAGTGAGGACTATTCAGGTGCAGAGGAGCTTGGAATGGGCCTGGAGAAAGAGAGGAGCCTGGTGTAGCCTCAGACTACTCGGGGGAAAGGACGCCCCAGGCAAGCAACCTTGATGCAGGCAACAACAGCAGTCAGAAGGAACAGCTGCCGACTGAGCAGAGCTCACCCGCAGCAGTAGGAGCACCTGCACCCCCAGGCTCCAGTGCCACTGGTGAAGCCCAGCCAGGGACTTCCCCTTCTCCGGGTTCGCCCCCACCCAGGGAGTGCCGCAGGCAGCAGCAGAGGGCGAAACTACAGGAGAGGCAGCGAAGTGCTCGCCTCCTGAGCAGGGGCAGTGCCAGGGTTTGCTTGCGTGCGCACACCCAGACTGCGTGATGACATCACTGTGTGTGACGTCACACACAGGGCATGCTGCTGTGACGGCGTGTGTCCTCCCAGCCCTCCGGCTGTTGCTCTGCACGCCACCCCAGCCGCCTGCCGCACCTGGCCTGCAGCTGTGTGCCGGTGGCGGCAGCAGCAGTGGCAACAGCACAGGGCAACTGAGCGGGAGGGCTGGGAGGCTGCCCGCTCAGTTGCCCTGAGCTGCCGCTGCCAGCATGCGCTCCTGGCGGGGTGCAGCAGCTGCGAGCCAGGTGCGGCAGGCGGTTGGGGTGGTGCATGTGCGTCCCCCCAGCCTTCTGGCTCAGTTGCTCCATGTGCCACCTTAGCTGCCTGCTGCACCAGGCCCACAGCTGTGTGTTGGTGGCGGCGGCAGCAGCAGCATGGGACAATTGAGCTCCATGGTGCGCGCCCCCGCCTCTGGCGCCCCCTCTGGTGCCTTAGTGCTTGAGGCGGCTGCTAGCCCTTGTCTGAACCTTGTCTGAACCATTGTGACTCTGAACTGTGTTGATCTCACCCTTGCCTGACTCCTTGCACTCCTTGACCTTGCTTTATGGATTTGCCCTAGGACTTTGTTACCATCTGTGTGAACTTGGTACCTAAACTGCTCTCACCACCAGGTAGCACTGCCTCTCTGCCGCTCATCTGGAAGCTCTGCCTGTGTCGGCTGGCCCAGCCGACAACAGGCAGTAAGGAAAAGGTTCAGAGAGTTGCTTTGGTAAGGAGACAAGGATTGTAGACTATACTGGAAGTGTGCTCTTATTCGGTAAATTCTGCATTGTTTAATCGTTTAGCCAGTTTGGTGTAAGAGCGCGGGACTCTAATCTGGAGAGCTGGGTTTGATTCCCAACTCCTCCGCTTGAAGCCAGCTGGGTGACCTTGGGCTAGTCACAGCTGTCTCAGAGCTCTCTCAGCCCCACCCACCTCACAGGGTGTTTTGTTGTGGGGATAAGAATGACATACTTTGTAAACCACTCTGAGTGGGCATTAACTTATCTTGAAGGGCGGTATATAAATCAAATGTTATTATTATTAATGTTACTATTAATGTATCATGTTTAAATATGCTTATGCTGGATTTCAGTTATGCTCTTGTTTCAGATTTCTGCAGTCCAAACACTATTTGTGCTGTTTATTGGATGTCCCATCCCACTGACCATTTTTTGACTCACACTGCGTAATCTGCCTTGCATCTCAGTGAGAAAGGCAGACTATAAATAATGTAAATAAATAAAATGTAAGCCATATTTGGGTCCCCGTTGGGGAGAAAGGCAGGGTATGACATTGGTTGTAGATTGAATTTTCTCTACAATTTACAAAAAACCCGATGATCTCTCTTGCTGTTGATTCACGTCTTGCAGCAAGAGGCAGAACTGCTTTAGTATTCAAATTACCGTTAAATATTGTGAGCGCAGGGTTGGCAAGCGGGTTGGCAAGCAGACTGAGCAGGGCAGGCCCCTCATTTATAATTAACCATGGATAAAAGAAGTAACCAGCCACTCTCAGGAGTAAAGAGGCTGTAATTAATTGAACTGGAAGCAGACGGGAAGGAGCACCATTTTAAAAGCACAGCAGCAAAACAAAAATCCACATCATTTGTTTCTTCCACATGGGACAATGTAGTGCCATAATTGCATTTAAAAATGTTTTAAAATCACCACCAATCAGATCGGAGAAAAAATGGGAGGTCAGTGAAGGAGACAACTGAATGGAATGAGTTGCCAGTAACGTGGCCAGAATCTTCTATTGAAATCGAGTGACGGAATCTTGACACTTCCAGACTAAATGGCTTTCGTTGAAACGGTCTTTAAAGGATGTTGGAAATTAGGCAGTAAAAGAACTCTTGTTAGTGGCTGCTACAATGTTGGGCTGAAAAGGTGTTTTTGGGAAACGCCTTGAGTCTCAGTGAGAAAGGCAATGACATATAAATGACATTATTATTTATTGTTTATTATTTATTTAAGGCATATAAATGCCATTATTATTATTATTATTATTATTATTATTATTATTATTATTATTAGGTCACACAGCATGGTCAATAATAAATAAAGATCACATATTGTTGTTGTCAGGGGTCATTTCGTAGAAAAAGAGCTGGAGGAACTAATTAGCATAATTCATTAGCATAACTCATTAGCATATGACACACCCCTTGACATTGTCAGAAGTGGTTCATTAGCATAACTGATTTGCATATGCCACACCCCCTGACATCACCTATCCTGGCTGTTTTGGACCCAATCCTGGCCATTCAGGGCCGAAATTGGGCCCAAAAGGGCAAAAAGGGGCTGAAAATGGTCAGGATCGGGCCACTGTTGAGTGTGAGAGTGATCCACCACCTGTCAGAGGCCCAATCCGGGCCATTTCAGCCCCAATCCAGGCTGAAATGAGCCCAAAATGGCTGAAAGTCAAGTGGGCGGGGTCACCTGACATGTGACCTCTTTGGGGAACTGCTGGAACTGTGTTCCTGTGCGTCCCCCCTCGAAATGAGCCCTGGTTGTTGTTATTAACAACAACAACAACCACCCACAGAAAGGTGTAAAGGTCCAAGCTGTTATTTTGCTTGTCCTGGATTCTGGCTGCAGGGGTCTCAGCCAGTGCATACACAACGCAGTCCTATATTTCGGGTGCAGTCGTGAAGGGTAGTGGAGAGAGAGGGAGATGGGAATTTTAAGCTAGATACAACCTTATTGAATATTCATAATCAGAAAAAAGAAGCAAGAAAGGAAAGCAGATTTAAAAGGCAATACTATAAAATACACCAAGATCAGGGAATATGCTCAAGGCTAATCAATCACGTATTCACCTGGGGCTAGTCCAGAAGTGGAACCCCGTCTATATGAGTGGCCTGTGTGCTGTCCTGAAAGCGGGTAGGTGGGGGGGGGGGGTTGGTGCTCTTGGCCAGAGGAGACGGGAAGCTGGGCTTGAGCGAGGATTCGGAAGGCTGCTGAAGGAAGGGAGGAATGTCAGAAATCGGCAGGAAGGGGAGGGAAGAGGAAATGTTCCGGGACTCTCTTATCCGCACCTTACGAAGATCCTAATATCTCAAAAGAAAGATTTATCTTTGACTCTTGGATAGCTTTCAGCAGTTTGTAAGGCCTGTCAAACAGGACTGCTCTTTGAACAATTCTGCTCATCAGTACATTATATAGGGTCCTTTTTTGCTTTGCCCCTTTTCATCAAAGTACACAGACACCTTTCTAGAGTTTATTTCTTTTACTGAAATTACACTCTAGTTTTTTTAACAAAGCAAGATATCAAAATATATAAAGTTATTAATATAGATCCCACAAAAACAGAACATAGAAAGGCAGTAAGTATTAGGTTTGCTAACATTTCCTAATAAAATCAATGCTTCTGTGAAATGCATTAAGAGTCCCATAGCATAAAATGCAAAGATGAAATTCTCACCTAGGTTACCATGAAATTTCTTCCAATCAGAACTCTAATATACTATCTGAATTTGCATGTTTTATAGGTTATCTTATGCAAATATCTAAGATCTTTTTCATGTGATCGCACAAACTGTGATTGGTTTGATGCTTCATTAGATATTCACAATTTCTATTGTATAACTCAAAAAGAGTCCAGTAGCACCTTTAAGACTAACCAACTTTATTGTATAACTTTTTAATTAGCCAAAAATGACGTTATAGCCAACCTGCAAAACAAAACTATAAATCACCATTGGTCTATTCTCTGCTAAAAGAAGAGTCCACTATTTTTAATTAATAAGATGAAAACGCACCTGTTTTAATTACACAGCATTCTGAAAAAAAAACACAGAGACAAAAAAAACCCTAGACTCACAATACATTGTCAAGACACAGCCCTGAACAGAGCAAGAATTTGCCTGTTGCTGATGTATCTCTGTGTCTCCTGGTTTATTCATGTGCCGGCAAGTTGCCAACTAGGGCTGCCAGGAATTAGAAATTCCTGGAGATTTGGGGGTGGAGCCTGGAGATGGTGGGGTTTAGGGTGGGAGGAGACCTCAGCAGGGTATAATGCCATAGAGTCCACCCTCCAAAGCTTTTATTTTCCCCAGGGGAACTGATCCTTGTGGCCTGGCAATCTATAGTGATTCCGGGAGATCTCCAGGAACCACCTGGAGGTTGGCACCAAACAGACTTATGGGCCTTGCAAGGGGATTGCATGGCCAGTGAAGAGCAGATGAAGACTCTGCAGCTTGGCTTCCTGATCTGATGAGATGTGCCTACTCTATATCATGCTGCCTTCCTTCCCAGTTTATTCGTAGACCGTCATAAAATAAAATTGCAAAACTCTTCCCCAGGGCAGCCCTGCGTAAACGCTACTCGAGAGCGCCACCTGGTGATAATACTTCTCCAGACTCTTTCCAGAGAGCTGTGATTCTTAAGAGACAGGCACAAATTCCTAATTGAGAATTTTAAAAACTCAGCAGGAGGCTTGTGGCTCACGATTTGCTCACGGCCCCTTAACCTAAAACGACTTCTCACTTGCAACAATGGCTAACCCGACAGAGGCACAAACGCAGGAACCAGACCTTGCCACAACTTTAGACACCAACATCATCCTTGTATGATCGCTGGACCTTACAACATCATCTATTCTGATTCAAAATCAAAAAGAGTCCAGTAGCACCTTTAAGACTAACCAGCTTTATTGTAGCAGAAGCTTTCGAGAATCACAGTTCTCTTCGTGCATCTGACGAAGAGAACTGTGATTCTCGAAAGCTTCTGCTACAATAAAGTTGGTTAGTCTTAAAGGTGCTACTGGACTCTTTTTGATTTTGCTACTACAGACGAACACGGCTAACTCCTCTGCATCTATTCTGTTTCAGGCTCTTCTACTGTCCCAGCCTCCAGGGTAATATCTGCTATCGTGCCAGCAGTTCCCGCCTGCTGTCTACACTGGACAAACAAAACCGTTCCTAAGAAAAATAATAAACGGACGCAAATCTGACATCAAAAGTGGCAACATTCAGAAAACAGTGGTGGGGGGACATTTTAGTCTTCCACAGTTGCTGATCTAAAATCCACTATTCTCCTACATTAAAACTTCAAAAGGAGAATCCAACATGAAATTGCTGTATTAGAATTTATTAACAAATTGAAGACATCAAGATAGCTTGCACCTCCCACCCCTTACAATTAGTTCAGCTATGCCTTTGTAGTTTGCAAGATCTGATCAAGTTTCATTCATAGGGTTATATTAAAGAGCCCTGTAGCACCTTTAAGACTAACCAACTTTATTGCAGCATAAGCTTTCGAGAGCCACAGCTCTCTTCGTTGGATGCAACAAAGAGAGCTGTGGCTCTCGAAAGCTTATACTACAATAAAGTTGGTTAGTCTTAAAGGTGCTACTGGACTCTTTACTGTTTTGCTACTACAGACTAACACAGCTAACTCCTCTGGATTCATAGGGTTGTTATAGGCCGGATGCAACCTGATGGCACATTACACACACACACCTTTGTAACTTCCTATTTTATCTGCTTATCCCGTACTGTGTTAATCCTATTTTACCTACCTAACAACAGTTGGGAATGGCCTTCACCCACCCTGAATTAATCAATAACCCATTTTTATTGGATATTGTTAATAGAATCATAGGGTTGGAAGGGACTTCTAGGGTTATCTAGTCCAACCCCCTGCACAGGACACAAATTTGTGCAGGAAATTCAAAACTATCCCCCCCCCCCCACCATACACACACACTCAGTGATCTCTGCTCCATGCCCAGAAGAAGGCAAAACACCGTAAGGATCCTCCCTAGCCAAACTGGCTTGGGGAAAATTGCTTTCTGACTCCAAGGTGGCGATTGGCATTACCCTGGGCACGTAAGAAGGGGCCACGGAACTAGGCGCTGATGTAACCCTTCCTGCCCTCCCTGTTGGAAGGTGGCCTCTCTTCTTAAAACACTCTTCATTTGTTAGCGATATGAACATGAATAAAACAGTTTATTATCAATGAAGGAAGGACTGAACCTAAAACCCAAACCTAATGGATTTACACTTCAGTGCAACTGATGAAATGAACACTGACTTATGCAAGGATAATAATAATAACAACAACATTTGATTTATGTATCGCCCTTCAGGGCAACTTAACACCCGCTCGGAGCGGTTTACCAAGCATGTCATGCAAGCAGGCTGTAGTTTTTATCGTAGCACCTGCTTTTTCTGGAATGGGGCCCACTTGAGCAAAGGTTTCTAGGTTGACATTTGTCTCTGAGGGCAGAGTTAGCAAAAAAACCCAAAATGCAAATAATTATAGGATGCATTGCCAAGAGGCTGTCCCGTCCCAAGATCAGGTATCGTGGAGCCTCAAAGTCTTTCTGAGTGGAAATGCCAGTCCGGCAAGCGTAGCGCACCTGAAGAATTCGATCAGCTCCGGCTGCAGCAGTTTTGATAAAGGTGTGGCAAGCCCAGGTTAGTAGAGCTTTGTCAAAAGAGGAATGATTTCAGATCCAATGTCACTCTCTCCATGTCTGTGTTTGGGCATCCTACAACTTTTTGGGGTCCACCCCAACTTTCTCCCCCCCCCCCTTTAAATATATTTTTATTTTATTCAAACAGAAGGGAAGTACAGAAAAAAAAAGGAGGAGGAAGGGGAAAGACAAGGCAAATCCTTGTGTGCGACAAGGATTATTAAAATACAGAGTACAGAAATCATAACCTTTGTTGATATTAGGATAATAATAAAAATAATAATTAAGCCTGATTAGTATATATTTCCCCCTTATACTACACATATGAAGTTCAAACGTATTTCTGCTCATTATTCTATTTCTACTCCTTATCTTAAAAAATCTAAAAAAAGAAAAGAAAATCCTTCCCCCCCGTCTATCATTATCTTTTACTTATACTTTGCTTAACAATAATGTTAACTTTTTGACGATATTTCAATATTATACAGTCTATTCTACCAAACAGCTTTATAGAACTAATTATCTTATAATCAAATTATAAAATGTATCAATATGCAGTCATTTTCAGATTTACAAGTCTAAAATAAGTTTCAAAGTAGTCCCCTCTTTCAAAGAGCAGCCGTAATACAATAGCTTTCCTAAAGCCAACTGAAAGTCACAGCGCAGGATGGTAATTGTTGAGCTTCACAGAACTTCTCTTCGCAGGATGGTAATTGTTGAGCTTCACAGAACTTCTCTTCGGGCAGGTGGTGGCTTAAACATTTTCAGAGGGGGGGCGCTGTTTCATTGTCCCCAAAGGCCTGAAGAGGGGCCTATTTTGCACGCGGGGTTTCTGCCACCAACATTGCTTTGTTCTGTTACTTCCCGTCCTCAATTTCTTTCATTAACATTCAGCCTGAGGAACAGTTCTGTGAAGCCCAAAAGCTGACTGGGTGGTTGTTAATGTCAATAACAAAAAAAAAAGATGGACACCTCTGCTCAGATTTTGGTCTAGCACCCCTCCAAGGGTGGAGGCAGTTTTCTCTCTCTTCTTGGAGAGGAGAGAGATGAGGGCCTTGCTTTTTTCTTTTTCTTCTTCTCTTCTTGCTTTTTCATAGAACCTGAGGAGGTCTGCATGTCAGAGGGGCTATTTCCCAGAGGCCTCTCCTCCAAGCCCACCAAGATTGCTGTGCCAGGCGTAATCCAATTTTGTCCCACTCTCTGCCGCCTCAAGTCCTTCTGCATCCCTTCCAATGGGAGATACAGGTACATTCTCAGATCTCCGAAATTTTTTCTCTTCTGGAAAATCAGGTAGTGACATCCCCCCCCACCCCGTGGTTGAGCTTAAACCCTTCAGGGGGGCAGGGGGGGTCATCTTTTTGTTTGGTTTCAAAGCCTGCAACCCAGAGAAGCCTTTTCTTTAACTGGCAAAGCTGACGGAAAACCCTCGCTGGGTCCCAAGGTACTCAGAAATAAAAGATCCAGAGGAGTTAGCCGTGTTAGTCTGTAGTTGCAAAATAGTAAAGAGTCCAGTAGCACCTTTAAGACTAACCAACTTTATTGTAGCACAAACCTTCAAGAACCACAGCTCTCTTCGTCAGATGCAAAGAGAGCTGTGGTTCTCGAACGCTTATGGTACAATAAAGTCGGTTAGTCTTAAAAGTGCTACTGGGAAATAAAAACTACTGTTCAAAATTATAAATCTCTTTATTCATTAAAGGTTAAGCCAAAGCAATTAAAATCCAGGACAGTCTTAGCCAGTCATTAAGCAACAAAATAATAAAACTATCTGTTCTAAATAATGCAGTTGGTACCTGGAATCCAGCTGGTAAATCACTCCACAGCGTACAGTGATTGTTTGAAAAGCAGCAAAGGATTCAGGCCCACAGTACATGCCCTTTGGTAGACGTGCATGGGTGCCCAATAAAGAGATCCATAGGCTGAAAAAATGCAAACTGACTCCTGCTAGGTAATCTACCATCTGACTGGTGTTAACCAATGGAACGCCTTGCCTTAGGGAATTTTCCAAAATTGTCAGTCCCTGCTCCTTTCTCCTGCTTCCCCGCTCTGAAAACAATTAACTGCTGTTCTTCTCACTGGAGGGTGTTGAGGGAACAAGATCTTTGGACCTGGGGCAACTCATTAAGAGAACTGAGCGATTAGTTTCCACATTAACTTTTAGATGTTATGTTTCAAGTAGAGGCCAGTTTTTGAAATTAAATGTGTGTTCCTTCGTGGATGCAAATTTCTCTCTCCTATTACCCTAGATCCATGAAGTTGGCATTTGGTCTACATACATTTATACAGGTTGTTGACTCTGCCTTTTTAGGGCCCAGAATTGGATTGCCCTTTGGCAGAATTTGAAATATATTTCTTTTCAGACATGCAGCCACCGGAGGAAGCATATGGCAGCTATGAGCTATGAAAGCCAAATGGAACCTTCACAAACCGAGGCAGTCTATCTGTCACTGCATCTGTAGCTGGGTCTAAATCTCTGTATGTTTGCTCGTTGTTTTACTTATGAAACTCAAGTAAAGTGCTATATCTGCAGGTGGCACTGAATGCTTGAAAGTAAATATTTAAAAAACTCTCCCAAAGAAATCTCTTCCTCTTTAATATGCCCCAAGACTCTTGGTTGTTGCTGAGTACTAATCAACTTGGAAGAAACTTTAGGGGAGGGTCACAGCTCCTTGCAAGTTTCCGAGAAACATCTATCTGGTTTTGGTTTATGCTGCCTTGGGTCTAATCAGGTAAGAATCCATTCTTGTTTTCTTAGCTGGGATCTACCGCTAGCTGTAAGCCATCACAGAGAATCATGGAGCCTCCATGAGCAGAGGCACTCTACCTCTCCCGTTGCCTCCTGCTTCACTTGTGAGTGTAACCCCTATGAGCTAATTGGTTTAGCCCAGTAGGTCAGAGTCAGTAGCTAGAGCCAGGCTGCTGAGGAAGACGCTGCTTGCGGGGGTGTGTTATGTGCTGTCAAGTCGCCTCCGACCTATGGCGACCCTAAGAATGAAAGGCCTCCCAAACGTCCTGTCATTAACAGACGTGCTCAGATCTTGCAAACTGGAGGGTGTGGCTTCTTTTATTGAGTCCAGCCATCTCCTTTTAGGTCTTCCTCTTTTCCTACTGCCTTCCACTTTTCCTAGCATTATTGTCTTTTCCATTGAGTCTTGTCTTCTCATGATGTGACCAAAGTACGATAGCCTCAGTTTTGTCATTTTAGCTTCTAGGGAGAATTCAGGCTTGATTTGATAACTTTCACATCCATACATCGTAACGGGGAATTCGATAGTTTGGATTATCTTGATCTTGGTCCCCAGAGAGGCATCTTTATCTTTAAGGACCTTCTCTAGCTCCTTCACAGCTGTTCTTCCAAGTCTCAATCTTCCTCTGTTTTCTTCATTGCAGTCTCCCTTTGGGTTGACGATTGAGCCAAAGAATAGAAAATCTTGAACCATTTCAATTTCCTCATTGTTAACTTTAAAATTGTGTAATTCCTCGGCGGTCATTACTTTTGTTTTCTTGATGTTCAGCTGTAATCCTGCTTTGGCGCTTTCTCCTTTAACCTTCATCAGTAGCCGTTTCAAGCCTCAGCTTGATAATAATTAATATGCTCTTATCACCTTGAATTAGGCAATCAGAAATGTTATATGTGAACAATGTGACTAAAAGTGGTGTACGTGTATAGCATTTGGTTGGTGTTATTACTGGGGTAGTATTGTTCTTGCAGGGCTCTAATTCCCCAAGAAGAAGACAGAAGTCTGGGTTCCAGTTGCTTCAAATCGGAAGGGTTGTGAAAAAGGACTCTGTCACTTGCTGGGATCCGACAAGTTGAACTGTTTACCTTTCCAAAGATCCAGAGGAGTTAGCCATGTTAGTCTGTGTAGCAAAATAGGAAAAAGTCCAGTAGCACCTTTAAGACTAACCAACTTTATTGTAGCATAAGCTTTTGAGAACCACAGCTCTCTTTGTCAGATGCATCATCAGCTTTCTAGAACTACAGCTCTCTCTGACAAAGAGAGCTGTGGTTCTCGAAGGCTGTCGATGCATCTGATGAAGAGAGCTGTAGTTCCTGAAAGCTGTCGATGCATCTGACAAAGACAGCTGTAGTTTCTGAAAGCTGTCGATGCATCTGACAAAGAGAGCTGTGGCTCTTGAAAGCTCATGCTACAATAAAGTTGGTTAGTCTTAAAGGTGCTACTGGACTCCTTTCTCTTTTACCTTTTCAAAGACATTGTTGACTGAAAGGTTGGGGGGGAGTTTTTTTTCTTAACCTGCATGTCTGTGAAAGTTTGCTTCCCAAATTAGCCCCATAGAACCCATACAAAAGAGGTTACATGAGCAGCCCAGAAATATCTTTCTGTCCAGGGATGGGCTAGATATCCTTTTAGGAGCCTTGTTTTAATGTTGCCCTCGCCTGTAGTTAGGAGCGACTAAGAACCTCAGGAGCACGCAGTTTCAGGTGAGTAGCCATGTGGGTCTACTGTCGAAGAGCAAAATTTGGGTCCAGTAGCACCTTAAAGACCAACTAGATTTCCAGGATATGAGCTTTCGAGAGTCAGAGCTCAGAGCATACAGTGGCTCTGTTCTCTTCCAGCCTTGAGTTAAATTCAAAGTCCACAAGAGGGAGTCGCCTAGATGCACACCCAAACGTCACCCTCTTCATGTTGCCGGATTGCATTCCTGCACTGGATTCCTTTGAGAACAAGAACGAACCCTCCCTACCTCCCTAGAAGAGGCATGGTGGGAATTCTTGTGTTGACCTTGCTCAGATCAAGCGGCTGGCGGAGTGTTTGCTGAACTCGCCGGAATCGATCAACGAAAGCCTGGCAGGGCACTCCAGCCCTGGGAAATTCTTTTGTCTCGTCCTAGAGGTTTTTAACACCGGCCCAAGGCATTTGGGTGCTTGATGGGTGCCTCTCGAAAGTCACACCAGCGTGCATATTGGTATCATACCGAAGGTGATACACAATCCATCCACCTACATCTTTTGTTACAGATGACGCACTGGAAACAGCAAGAACTGGGCCAAAAAAAAAGCTCTGATTCTGCTGGATCGGCCCAATAGTCTTGCAAACGTAGAGGAATCCCACCGTAACAGACTAACTAATGGAATCAAAAAATGATCCCATCCACATCAACACAAATTAGAATTGTAATCTTGAGCCAACACGTACAACTAACGTGTGGAATAATATTCAGAATAGTCAAAGAATCTAGACCTCCATACAATCTAATCAAGTGCCCTAGTGCAATATAACAATAAATATAAAGACGGAGATCCAAATCTACATACATTACAAATATAAAACTTCAGTGCAATCATGTCATCCACAGGAAACCTTGACAAGTTAATTCTGAATTGAACAGTCTTCAGGTAAGTCCAAAAATATTAAGCTTCAACCAAGGTGGTCTTCATCAGGGCTTTTTTTCTGGGAAAAGAGGTGGTGGAACTCAGTGGGTTGCCAGCGCAGGGGGCAACTCTTGGCGGGAGGTGGTGCCCCTGTCTTAGCTTCCTGGAGGGAGAACAGGATAAAAATGTGATTTAAAAAAAAATCAGTTTGTTGGCTGATCTCTTCAAATCTCTTAAATAAAACCTGCTAAGAATTCAACATCGGTCATATTTCACTCTTTCCCTTTTGGGATACATTTATGGTAACGCACAGAATAACTGTTGGTGCCGTGGAAGTTCTTGTTACACAGATTTTGGCTTTGTCCCAGGATTAAGCACTTCTGGCCACAGTGTACATAAAAGCCCTTTCCTTTCCCTGAAACTTTAATCAAACTGCAGAATCAAACTGGGGAGACGTGGCTCCATTCTCTCCGTGACGGACGCTTGCATCCTGATTGAAAAGTTTTTCTTGTTCCTGGATACATTTGCTTGGGGAAGGGGGGGTGCATTGAGTTGCTAAGTCAAATCCAAGGGAGGGTCCACTCTACTTGGACTTATCCAGGCTGATAAATATAATAGTCAATGGGATCAACTATTGAGAAAGAAAATGAATACCTAGGAATAACAAACAATATGGTCAAGACGAGATGGGCACGAACCGGACAAAAAACAAACCATGTGGTTCGTGGTTCGTCAAATTTCATGAACAATGAACCACGAACTTTCACGAACCTGCTCCTGGTTTGTGAACTGGTTTGTTTGGTTCATGAAAACATCACATCCAGGTCAGAAAATCATTCCTTCCGGGCCAGCAGAAGGTCACTTCCGGGTCAGCGGAAGATCTGCAGGAAGTCCATCCCCTGTTGCCTAGGAACCTGATTGATTGGCATCAGGCTGTCTGCAGTCACAAACCAAAAAACGAACCAAACGAACCAGACTAAAAGTTCGTGGCAATTCTTCAGAAATGAGATCTGACGAACCGCGGTTCACGAACCACGAACCGGCCTGGTTCGTGCTTAATTTTGGTTCATATTTCAGTTCGTGCCCATCTCTAGTCAAGCCTGCAGAGACCAAAGATATAATTAGGCAAATAAAAATGCGTGTCAGGGAGTTGGACATTACTAGTACATCTGTTAGGGCCCAGAGGGTATGTTCAACTCTTTACTTAGGTATTGCTCTCCCAATGCAACTGCCAAAGTATTTTTATCATTTGATGGTACCAAAGTTCAGAAGAGTTTTTACTCTGGCAAGAATGAATGCTCTTCCCTCGGCAGTTTTGGAGGATAGATACAAGAAAGTACTATATGCTAACAAAACATGCAGATGCACATATGATAAAATTGAAACCATATCATTATAGAGTGTCCCATATTTAATGAATTGAGTGCTAGCTTAATCACCCCTCAGCAATATGGAACTTCTAATATGAGAGCACAAGTGACATGGTTACTCTCGGATACAAATGATTCCGTTACTCTTTCTGTGGCAAAATATATAGAGACAATAATTAAACATCAGAGAAATGACATTAAGTAAGGTTCTTGCCATTTTAATTTCTGCTTAAGGCAATGGCTGTACGAGCAGTACTAAGATAGAGAGAGAGTTGCTAAGTAGATCTCTGCCACAGCTGGCGCTGGAAACGACAATTCCCAGGAGGGTGACACGCTAAGGCGCATACGCACCATCGATGCCAACCATGCCAGAGAACTCTCGGGGAAACAGGTGACCTCGCATCACATCCCCACCGTTACAAGCGCTCATCCGGAAAGCTTGTAATTACCCCGAGCCCGTTCCGAATGGAGTCGAGTTGAATCCATATGGTCAAAGCTGGCAGGTAAGTTGTACAGAATATGTCGCTAATGGCTGCCCATCAAAGAGTGGCACAAGAGAGAGGAGCTAGCCAGTTGGCAACCATCACCACTCCACATTGCATCATGCCCGCCCTGAAAACCTTTGAATTGTATGAGACATCGTGAATTATGGAGTCTCTCTTTGGGCCGTACACATTTGCAAGGAGAGTGGAAGGGAACTCCACTTGCTTGTATGGGTCACAGTGAAGAATGCCGCCCCCCCCCCCAACCAGGCAAAAATCTCCTTCTTGTCTGTAAGGAATCTCAGACGTTTGGAAGAGAACAGACTACTGCAGGTTCCCTTGGCAGCTGCCAGGAGGCAGCAAGTGTTTATCAGAGCAGGTTCTGGATCCCCTCGGGATGAAGGAAGCATTTCCTAAACACGCTCTGCCTTTTTGCTCTGCCTTGATGGCCCAGGTGGGATGCCTTTGGGTTTTCTCCTCCAGCAAATTGATGCTCTCCCCAGGGAGGAAGAAACATCAGCTGGTTTCTTGTAGATCCTTTGGGATTTCTCAGAAGTCCTGCTCCCCTGCCTTTATAGCAGCCTCGTACGCAAGGAATCAAAACAGCGTTTTACCGGGCTGGGCAAAGAACCACCTCGTACAGCATCCAAGAGCGGCAGGCAAAGGCCCTGGGGAATCTTATAAGCAGAGATTTTTTTCAGCTGTAACGCAGTGGAACAGAGTTCTGGAACCTCTTGAAAATGGTCACATGGCTGGTGGCCCCGCCCCCTGATCTCAAGACAGAGGGGAGTTGAGATTGCCCTCCGCGCTCTTAACTCCCCTCTGTCTGGAGATCAGGGGGTGGGGCCACCAGCCATGTGACCATTTTCTCCGAGGACAACCCACTGAGTTCCACCACTTCTTTTCCCAGAAAAAAAGCCCTGCTTATAAGCAAGGAAGGAAGACAGTGGCCCTTTATGGTTGTAGACTGCTTATCTATACGGAGGTTCCATTTAGCTGTTCCAGCTCCTAATGACATAAGAGCAGCCATGCTGGATTGGACCGTTGACTCTTGCGTCCTGTAGTCTAGCAGATACTCCCAAATAGCCCGCTAATGGCACAGTGGTTTATGCGGACTGGGACCAGCGAATCTGCGGGACCACCTCTCCCTGTATGTGCCCTAGAGGATGCTCCAGTCAGGAGCAAAGCAACTGTTGGTGGTCCCTGGCCCCAGGGAGGCCTGCCTGGCCTCGACCAGAGCCAGGGCCTTTTTGGTCCTGGCTCCAACCTGGTGGAACTCTCTGTCTAATGAGACCAGGGCCCAGTAGGATTCTTTATCCTTTCGCCAGGCTTGTAAGGCAGAGATGTTCTGCCAGGCGTATGGCTGACGCTAGGCCAGGCCTCCTCTATCGACCCATATAGTGAAGGAGAAGGAACATCAGATCTCTTCCTGTCAGAGGTACCCACCACCTAATTTTTAAGTGGATTGATTGCCTCCTGTTAGCTCAGTTGATTGCTGCCTTTTGTGAACTTTTAAGTATTTTTACTGCTGTTTTGTTGTGTTGCTTCATTTTTTAACTGTTTTAAAATGTAATTTTAAATGCCGCATGGAGCCCATCCGTGGGGAGGGCAAGGTATAAACTGAATTAAATAAATAAATAAATAAATAAATAATTTATATGTGTTTTATTGGATGTAATCCTCCTCGAGCGTGCTTGTGCAGGGAGGGTGGAATAGAAATCGAAAATAATAAATAATAAATAAATAAACAGTGCTGCATTTGGACATTTACTGCCTCTGAACATGGAGGTTCCATTTAGCCTTCATGGTTATCGGTCACTGATGGACTTATCCTCCCTGAATTTGAACTAATTCCCTTTTAAAACCAAGAGCATCACTATGTCCTGTGGCAGTGAGTTCCACAAGTTAATTACTTTTGGAATGAAGCCGCTACCTCCTTACCAGTCCTTGATAGCTCTCACCATGGGACATGTCTAATTCCTTCTGGAAGCCTCCTCTTGAGGATGTGCATTCCGGAAATGCATTGCATTGATTTATCCTGGGTGATCCTCCTTGAGTTTTAGAGCTGGACCACACTATATGAATTACACGCAAATGACACGAAAACTTACTTATACATGTTCCAACGTTGTTTTCAACTACATGTGCCAGGACTGCAGGACCTCCATTGAACCTGTGTTTGCAGTGGCACAGGTTTTCTCCGCATACCTCCAAGATATCCCATCATGCATCTCCACTTTGCACAGATAGGAAGCGGAAGATATAGGAAATAAGGACGCTCTGCATTGCCGACTTACTGATCGTGACCGCGTACACGCGCCATTGCGGCTACACTGGAGCAGAAAATTTTGAATGCGTGCCTGGACCAAGGCACGTGCTCATCAATAGAATGCTGGACATGGGCATTTGGGGTAAGACAGGACTCCTGACACTCGCCCGGTCTCGTGTAATTCGTATTATATAGTTTGACTCACAGTGAGAAAGGAAGAGTGTAAATAACATCAATAAATTCGAGCAAGAGGAAAATTTCCCCACCGTGCCGAGAAAAGCTTTATCTGCTCCATTTGGCAGGGCTGGACACTCTAGGTCCAAGAAAAACTTTTGAGTATGAACTGTGAGTCTATGACTTTAATTCATATGCAGACTTCCCCCCCTGTGCCATTTTCCTGACCTGAAATGGTGCCGTGGAGCCACTATTTGCCTGTGGGGAAAATAGTTCATTGCGGCAGCCACAGCACATGCTCACCCGGTGGCCTTTTGTGATGTGTGAACTGGCTCCCTGGGAAATTAAGAACCAACCGACCACTGTTGTGGTAGACTAGCAGGTAAAGTTCTACCCCAGATACCTGGGTTTTAATCCTGGAAACTCACTGGGTAGCTTTGGCTCAGTCATTAACCCTTGCCTACCTCACAGGATTGTTGTGAGACCCCTCAGGGAGCATATGGTATGCTTTTCCTCTCAGTTCTGATGAATAGCTATACTTCTATCACTCATATCATCCCAGCTGAATTTTTGTGGCTTCCCTCAAAAGACTCTGGAAAATACGGGTCTCTGTCCCCGGATCTGAGAATCTTTCATCCAACCTTTGATTCAGTCAATTGCAATTACTTTAAAAAGGTATTAAATTTGTATGAATTTAGAAATAAATTTAATGCCATTTCAGTGATCTATATACCGCTAGTATAACAATAAATAACTGTTTCTGGTTCAATTAATATTAATTGCACAACTAAGCAAGGACGCCCGCTCTCCGCGTTGCTTTTTATCTTAGCTTTGGAGCCATTTGCTAAGAAACTGAGGTCTAATCAAGATATTGGCGGAGTTAATCGTGGAGGGAAAGAACATCTGTTAAAAATGTATGTGGACAATATGTTCCTACCTGTTATAAATTTGGCTGAAGCTATACAACCTTTAAAGGAAGAACTGTCAAAATTCAATCAAATTTCTGGCCTTAGGGTAAATTTTTACAAAATCTAATATGCTATGCCGTAACATCTCCCCTACAATTCAGTTGAAAGCCTCTCACACTTTAAATATACCAATAGTACATAAAAGTTTCATCAAACCTATATTACATCACGTGGCTCTTTCTTGGCACAGGCTGGTGGCAATGGCGGTACAGAAGGGGATGGATGGCTCTTGTTTGGGGTGACAAAATACCTCAAGTCAACCTTGGGAATAGCCAGTTTCTTCAGTCTATTGGTGAGGCAGATCCATTCTATTCCATTCCATTATTAATGCTCATAGTTTGGTGTAGTGGTTAAGAGCACGGGACTCTAATCTGGAGAGCCAGGTTTGATTCCCCACTCCTCCACTTGAAGCCTGCTGGGTGACCTTGGGTCAGTCACAGCTCTCTCGGAGCTCTCTCAGCCCCATACACCTCACAGAGTGATTGTCATGAGGATAATAATAACACACTTGGTAAACCGCTTTGAGAGCGGCATCCTGAAGGGTGGTATATAAATTGAATATTATATAAATCAAATGTCGTTATTACTATTATTATCATAGGCTAAAGAGTCATAAGCATACAAAAACATTTAAATACAAAATATATAGTGATAAGTACAATATTTACATTATAAACTATCATTCTTCAAATGCCATAGACCAATATTTTCAGTGCAATCCTACGAAGAGTTACTCCAGTCTAAGCCCAATGAAATCAATGGAGTAACTCTTATTAGGATAACATGGTTTACCATTGCTAGAGTCACACGAGGGTCAACGTCAACTAACAACTTAGAGACAATCTCCTGTTCTGAAGCCAGGGCCCATTTTTGAATGTAGGCCAAAATCCACTTATCTCGAGCAGGACCGCACTTGTTAACAATTGGTTTTTAAAAGGCCAAATAGTACCAAGTTTTCCAGATTTACAATTACACAACTGTTCATTGCTCTCCCTACATGTGGGGCTAATTGGGAAAATTCTTGTCCTACCTGGAAACCCAGCGAGGAGGGCTGGTTACGCCCCTAGGTGGGAGCCAGGAGCGAGGAATCGATTTGCTTCTAGTCCGATCTGCTTTTAGGTTTCCACGTTCTGGATGCTCTTAAGAGTTACCGATTTTTTTTTTTTGGTGGCGCTCTAGTGTATTTTAATGGGTATATGTCAGGAAGAAATATAGAAGAGTTGAATCCAGGACAAAATGTTCGCATACAGCTTTCTTTGGATCAAATATATGCAAATATATACATAAGGCACATTGCTGAGAGTGTGCAACTGGCCAAAAGGCTGCGAGCTTCTTGGAAGTGTGGAAATCAGAACGGGGCTTTCCGAGATCCCCGTTTGACTCTTTAACCAGTACTGGAACACCTTTGATCTCTGGTTTGCACATTATAGAACACCCTGGCAATTCCTCGATGGCCCAGGACAGAATGCCACCTTTTTGTTTCCATCTTTGATCAATGAGGCGCCTCAGTCTATGCATAAACGATTTGTTACTAGTATTTATGGACGTTCCGGCCCTGGCTCTATGGAGGCAGGTCCAGCAGCTGCCTCGAGTGCTGAGGAGCCAGAGGGGGCGCTGGGGCTGCGGCAGTGCTGGAGGGCTGGGAAGCCACCTGTATGCCACCCCGGCTGTATGCCGCGCCTGGCCCACAGCTGTGGCAGCCTCCCAGCTCTCCCGGTCAGCTGCCCCGTGCTGCCGCTGCCGCCAGCACAGGCTCCCAGCCGGGCGCAGCAGCTGCAGGCCAGGCGCAGCAGGTGGCCAGGGCGGTGTTCAGAGCAACTGAGCCAGACGGCTGGGAGGACACGCGTGCGCCGTCCCAGCTGCCTACCGTGTGACGTCATCATGCAGTTCAGGTGCGCATGCGCAATGGGGGCAGCAACAGCACTGAAGCTGCCCCCGGCCTCAGGCGTCAGAAAACCTGGCACCGGGGCTGTTTGGAGCTGCGCTTTTCTTATGTCACATATACAACCTGCCAGACCTGAAAAAGAAATATGTTTATACCGATAAAATTACAGTGTGAAATTAATTTTGACCACTAAAGAATGCCCCTAGGGCTGAAACACATTTGGTCTTTTGGTCACGATACATGTGTAAACACTATTGTGGTTTTTTTTTTGTGATTTGTGTACAGCATGTTCTAAGTTTTAAAGGTATTTCATATATGGTGTTTTTAATTTCATGAATCTGTGTGCTGCGCGATAAATAGTTGTCCTTTTTTTTCCTTGCTGCTCAACCTTTTGGTTCCTGTCTTTAACTAGAGCCAGAGGAGCTAGCTGCATTAGTCTGTAGTTGCAAAATAGTACAGAGTCCAGGAGCACCTTTAAGACTAACTATCTTTATTGTAGCATGGGCCTGTAAAACGGAGATGTTCCGCCAGGCCTTTGGTTGAGGACCAGAGGGTGTTCCCCCCTTATCCTATCTAAGATCGCTACCTCTTCTATGACTGCCCTCGGCTATGCGTTTTACCCACAGCTATGACCTATGCAGGTCTTTTATTAGTATCCAAAGTAGAGATGGGCACGATCCGCATTACAATAGAAAAAACCCCATGATAATGGCGATCGCGCGATTGTGACCCGGCGGATCGTGATCGGCCACAGCCAATGATCCAGCGATCGGAAGAGGCCTGGATCGTTGCATTCGGGCTCGGATCGGGGATCCATTCCAGACACTCAGGTGCCAGCAATCTATTCCCCTGGCAACGGAGCCAGGGGAAAGCCTGAGCTCTGTTTGCCCTCCTTTTGTTGCCCTGGAAACCCCAATGGAAGCCCAGCTTTCCTTGATCAGCAGGGCTTCCTTCCAACCACGGAGCAGCAAAGCAGTTACAAGTTGGGAGAAGACACCCAAGGGAGGGAGGGGGGAGGGGTGTTCTGTAGCCATGGGCACTCCAATCTCATCCCTGCAAACCCTGATAGGCAGCTCTGACGGCCAAACACAAACACAGATGCCGCTGGCATCACCCACCATTCCTGTATCGCTGGGAACAGCGGGGCACCCCTCCGCTTTTGCCTCCACGATCCACGGCTCGGGAACGGGAGATGATCAGCTCGGATCGTTAATTCGGGATCGGCGGTGGCGCCGATCCACAATCCACTGGATCGTTAAAAATTTTTGGGTTGTGCCCATCTCTAATCCAAAGTAGCCTATGTATAATGGCGCCAGAGTATTTTAATATAAGTGTTTAAATCTCTTTTTAAAGTTGACTATTAATTTATTGTGTTTTAATGATGATGTGAGCCACCCTGAGCGTCATGTCTGAGCCTCATCCATGCCAGTTTTTAGGATCCTTTTGTTCTGAACCAATGTGTCCTGCTGTAACCTGATGTCATTTTACCAACGTCATAACTATTTCTTTCACAGGCTTCCACAGGTGTTTATCTGATGGGCTGTAACAGTTTCCAGTGTTTCTGACCTTGTACTCCCTCTCAGACTTTGCTACGTCTTGCTTCCTAGTGACTCAACTTGATACTACAAATATGTGAAACGTTCTCACACAAGAAAAGCGCCAAAATCTTGTTTATGATTGAGAGGGAGGAAAAGAGCAGACTTGAATGTTAAAAGAGAAGTCTCTCTCACATGATGTCATTCCTATCAACTTTTATTCTTGCTGCTTAGATGCTTCCCTTGCTTCTGAGTAGTTCTATGGACATATATATGGAAATGATTTGATTTCTGAATAAAAGCCGCTTAACCAAGAACCTGTGTCTTGCTGCAATGGTCCAGGGCTCTGTCTGCCGTATCCTGTCATCCATAGCCTGACACTGAGCCCATTCGCGTGGAGGGTGGGATATAAGTCAAATAAAATAAATATAATAAATAAATAAGCTTTTGAGAACCACAGTTCTCTTTGTCGGATGCATCGAGAACCACAGCTCTCTTCGTCAGATGCATCGTCAGCTTTCAAGAACCACAGCTCTCTTCGTCAGATGCATTGTCAGCCACAGCTGTCTTTGTCAGATGCATCTAATGATACATCTGACAAAGAGAGTTGTGGTTCTCGAAAGCTTATGCTGCAATAAAGTTGGTTAGTCTTAAAGGTGCTACTGGACTCTTTACTATTTTGGCTTTAACTAGTACACCACTCTGACGTCAGGCATAATTTGGAGCAGGGCTAGTCAAGCAGGTATTTCCCCAGACTGGGCCCCCCTTCCTGCCTCCTCCACCTGCTCCTCAGCTCCCTGAGCATGCTTAGAGTTGGCATCCTGTCTGGGCTTCTGGCCTCTGCCTTCTCCGGGATAAGAATCCTGGCCTATGTTTCAGTCTAAGGAGCTCCAGTAAAGAGATTCCTTCCACATTAGGTAGACTTGCCCTTAGCCCAGGCCGGCTCCAGCCCTGCATATGCCTCCTGCCAATCACCCGTCACCTCACCCGTCAGACCTGATAAGATTCTGGCGCATGGCCTTCCCTCCTTATGCACCTGCGCACCAATGCTCCAGCCTGTCAAAAGCTGGAAGGTGCAGCCGCCCTGCCGGGGAGAGAGGAATTCAGATGGCTGGCAAGGTGTCTTGCGAAAGCCAGAAACTCCTTGGCTGGTGAGCGACGTGTTGAGCGAGTTTTCCCCTTGCTCTTATCGGACAGGAGCTTGGGAATCAAACTTCCCCGTGGGGCGGGGCAGGGGTGCCTGTCACTGCCAACAGCAGCCCTGCCGGCATCCAGAAAGGAGACTAGGACGAAACGCCAGGCAGGTATGCTCCGGGGGCTGCGGCTGTTTGTTTGGGAAAGAGGGACAGAGCAGCCAACCTTCTCCAGGCCCCTGGGGCCAGTAAATAAACAAATGAGCAACGCTGCGCGGTTTGCATTGTAAGCCTCCCTGGGACGCTCTTCTTCGAGGGGAAGGCTCGCATTTAAAACGTCCCTGCAGGGTTGCCTTGCCGCCTCTCCTACTTCGGCATGGCCGCTGGGCCCTTCTTGCTTTCCTCAGAACGGAAACCAGCAATGGTTGAAATCTACACCTGTGAGTTTCTGCCTGATTGTCAGGGGCAAAGGAGGTCGGGAAAGCTGGGGAAACCTGGAAATCACAAAGCATGCTTGGCAGAGGGGTGTGGGCCCGGGCTCCTCCTTATGCCCCCTGCAGCATCTTCAGGGTGGTCTCAGCAGCAGAGAGGTGGGCTTGGACACATGGCACCTGGGAAGAGCAGAGGGTGTGCCCTGAGCAAGGAGCAGCCCCTCTCTGAAGGACGTGCCATCCCCACTTCAGGGTCTGTTCTCCAGACAAGCCATGCACAGCCCTGTTGGTGCTGATTAGACTTGCCGACCTCCAGGTGAGGCCTGGAGATCTCCTGGAATTACACTTCATTACTGCTCCAGACAACAGAGATCGGTTTCCCTGGAGGAAATGGCTAATTTGGAGGGTGGACTCTATGGCATTATGCCCTGCTGAGTCCCCTCCCCCAACCCCACCCTCCCCAGACTCCACCCTAAAACCTCCAGGAATTTCCCAACCTGGAGTTGGCAACCTGATGCTCCAGGCTGTCAACCATTAGTACTGGGCCAGGTATCCGGCATCCTCTCCTAGGCCTAAACCACTGCTGGCCTGGACAAAAGGTCAAGCTTACATGGCGTTGCCTGGGAGGAGATGGGTATACTTTGCTTAGGGCAAGAAAATATCTTAAACTAGCTGTGGTCTGGACAAAACATATCGTCTCAGGCCTTGTGCTGAAAGCAATTTGGGAGTGGGTGATCAGGGGCAGGGGCTTTTTGCTGGTGGCACCAGGCGCCATGACGACACAGCATCTTCCCTGGGAGTGTTTGCCTGGCAGGTCCTTTTCTAGCTTTCCTTTTCTCACACTTTTGGCAAGAGACATCACAGCCTCTGGTGTGGTTTTAAGGTCAGCCCTGTGAATTTGTTTTCTGGCGAAGGGCGGTTTGGGACCAACCGTTGTTTATTGCAATGTGTGTCAATTCACCTTTTAAAAATGTCTCTGTATTGTAACCTGCCTTGAAGTTCTTCCAGGGTGGAGAAACAGGGTGTCAACTGTTTAATGCAATTATAATCAAGCAGTTAAATACTGGGGAAAGATGGGAGAGCCAAAGGACATATTAACCTTGGTAAAATCAATGGAGCGTCCATGAAGGAGTGCAGTGTATCTTGGAATACCAGAAGCAGAGCATAAGCAACGGGGGGAGGGGGCTGTTGTCATAATTGCTACGAGGACCCTATGACTTTAAGTGGAATGTCACAATAGCAATGAGCTTAACCGGCAGAGATAGTTAAGTGGGAATATAGCTGGCCGCTGTTGGAAATAAGGTGCTGGGCTAGATAGACTCGGGGTCTGAGCCAGAAAGGCAAATCTCGTAATTCTTAAATGGACCTGTCAGCAGCTATTAGCCATGAGATGAAAATGAAACCTCCACAGTCAGGTGCAGTCTACCCCTGAATACCACATGCAGGGTAATAAACTACAGGGAAGGGCTCCTGCCTCCTTGCCAGATGAGAGCTAGGGGGAAGAGTCACGTATTAGCCACTGCTGGACACAGCAGAGTGCATTAGGTGCCTCCCGCCTGACCTCGCAGGGCCTGTCCTCACAAATATTAGATGCGCGGAAATCCACTCGTTCACAGACGAGTTCCTGTTTGCTGCACCGCTGGAGGTTCCTTCCTGCCACCCTTTCGCCATCTTTGAGAGCTCAGCGTTGGCTCCCGTGGCTCCAGGATGCCCCCCGCAAACAGGCCGGAGAAGAAGAGCTCCTTGGCAAATAAAATCCTCAAGCAGCTGCCGCTGGCTGACAAGGTGAGTGGGGTCATGCCCGCGGGCTTCCTTTCTTCCAGGGTTCAGCCACAGAATCTGAGCAGGCCGCCAGTTCCTGCGCTCTGGTTGCCAACTCTGGGTTGGGAAATTCCTGGAGATTTGCAGATGGAGGCTGCTGGGAGGGGAGGGTAAAATGCCGCAGAGTCCATCCTCCAAAGTTGCCATTTTCTCCGAGCGAACAGATTTCTGGAGTAGGGTTGCCAGGCCCCCTCAATCTCCCAGCAGGGGATTGGGGCCTGGTTCTTACCTTTGAGCGGGGGGGGGCACGCTCCCCTGTAAAATGCTTCCGGGAAGTGATGTCATCACGCAGCCCTGGAGCACGACCACGCTCCGCAGGGGCTTGGGTTGGGGGCTGCTGCGGAGCACAGGAACGCTCCCGCCCTCCATAGCAGCCCAAAATGCGCCTGCAGATCGGGCCCATTTTGAGGCACTGCAGAGTGCAGGAGTGCTCCTGTGCTCTGCAGTGGCCCTGATCCGGGCCAAAACGGGCCTGATCCTGGTAGCTACTGTGCGCAGGAGCACGCAGCACCTCAAGGGAGTGCGCATGGAAGGTGCGCACACCCTGCTGGCCAGGTAAGTGGGGGTGGGGGATCCCCTGCCCCCACCGGGGGTCTGGCATCCCTATTCTGGAGGCTTCTGGAGGCTGGAAATCTCCAGGCCCTATCTGGAGGTTCCAAAAGTGCTAAATGAGTTTAACATGCATCATAAATACATTTACAAAATACAAGGTCCATCCGATAGAACATCAAAATCGTCACAATTTCAAAATCTCAAAGTCCATCCATTTATAAGCTGAATCTTCACCGTCCGGAATACGTTTGAAACTTTAAAGTGCAAATGCTGGGTACAATGAAAAAAGCCGGTGGGAGGGGAGACTTGTGCAAGTTGTTTGTTCTTTCACGGTCCAGAGTAGGAATAATTATTTAATAGACGCCGACGGGAGTTTGCAGGCAAATTGTTATTAACCCGTTTCGTGAGTGGAAAAAACTCACTTCATCCTGGGCATAAAGATAATCAGACCGGAAGCACTGTAGGAGTAGAATAATTCAATTACAAATATACATATACATTTCATAATACAATGAAAGCACAATCAAAAATGTACTCACTATCCAATTATAGATGCAAAGAGGCCTGTGGGCAGCTACCACCACCTCTAGTTTTGCCACTGGCTGGGCCATTAGGACTGCCAGGTGTCCGGTTCTCACTCAGACAGTCCGGTATTTGGGGGTACTGTCTGGGGGAAACATCCTCCAAATATCGGGCACCTGGCTCCGCAGTGGCAGCTCCATCACACAGCCTGGCCTGTTCTCCCGGCTGGCCTGCTGAGGCTGCGTGGCACCAGCACGAGTGGCCAGCTAGCATGGGAGGAGCCCAGAAGTCGGGTCGGCCCGATGGTGTCACTTCTGAGAGAGTCACTATTGCCCCGGGCTGGAACGCGCACATGAATGTTTTTTTTAAAAGATGATTGCCACCCCCGCTCCCCGGGGCCCGGTATTATTCCAGACCCCAGCTGGAAACCCGGCAGACAATTGAGAACACCACGGCATTCCTCAAATGGCTAGAATTTGTGTGGGCTCTGCCAGTCGCTGACCCCTGGCGCACGATAGTTGGGGAGGGCTTCTGTTCTTTTCTGGACAGAACACTTTTGCAATATTATTCTTCTTGTTGTCAGGTGCCCTAATTGGGAACCAATGCAGCTTAGCACATTATTCTTCCCTCTGCCACTTTATCCTCACAACGACGCTCTTGTGAGGTAGGTAGGTAGATTGGGACAGGCCCAAGGCCACCCAATGAGCTTTCATGGAAGAGCAGGGATTGGAACCTGGTAGTCCCAGGAAGCAGTCGGACATTCTAACCGCTAGGCCATGCAGCCTCGCGTTCCTGGCCTTGTTCTTTTGAGGCCTCCAGTTTAGTAAGAATGATCAGGGTTCTTTTTTTTCCCCCCCAAAGCACTTTATTGATAAGTTACGAGATACATATATAATGATACATTTTACATATGATCAGGGTTCTGATGGTGGCTTTTTCTGCCCTGCATTTCCCTAGACTGCCGTCTGGGGGACTTTGGGAACCATCCGGCCTCTCCTGAGCTTTGAAGTGGCGAGAGACGTCCAGTCTCTCCTGGATGCCGTCACTGACAAAGGTAACGCTTCCTTCCTTGATATTCATTACAGCAGAATGTCAAAGATGCCGCCTCTGTGTTTCTTCCCACTTTTAAAATCTGCACAACAGCCCTTGGAGGTTGGTCAGGGTGAGCGGTAAATCACCCCATAGGATTACTCAGAAGCAAGAAAGCATCTAAGCAGCACACGTTCCTTGACAGGAATAGAAACTTGAAGAAAGCACATCTCTAAATACCCAATCATTCTCCCCCCTCCCAACTAAACCACAGGTGTGCGCAGGAAACGTTCTGTGAATTTCTTCCAGGGTTTATACATCAGCCTAGACAGGACAAAAGGCATAGGATTAAATTGTGACATTTCAGACAGTGCAAGGTTGCTTCTGGGAGCTTCAAAGGAAAAAGACAAGCCAGCTGCGTTCTCAGGATGCTTGTGACACGAAAGCGACGGTTAAGGCATTTGCAAAATGACATTAAGGTACAGCATTAGCAATAGTTCAGTATTAGCATTGGCATGGATGGGGCTGAGACATGACACCCTTTAGAGCTTTCCATGGTCATAGATGCAGAGGAGTTAGCCGTGTTAGTCTGTGGTAGCAAAATCAAGAAGAGTCCAGTAGCACCTTTAAGACTAACCAATTTTATTGTAGCTCAGTGGCACCTGGCGTGGGCTTTCGGGGACCACAGATCTCTTCGTCAGATGCATCTGGCAAGGAGAGCTGTGGCTATCGAAGGCTCATACTGCATTGGAATTGGATGGTCTAGCTGTTTGGCTGCTACAAACTAACAAGGCAAACTCCTTTGAAGCCAACTGATCCACATGCCAAAAGGAGATGTTTACATTTACTAGCAAAGGAATGTTTTGGTTGCACCCTCCCTCTCTCCCCCCCCAACTGCATCTTCTCTCTTCTCTCTCATCCCCTCCTCTTCTATATTTGACCAGTTTCTGTACCATGCATCTGACGAAGAGAACTTGATTCTCGAAAGCTTATGCTACAATAAAATTGGTTAGTCTTAAAGGTGCTACTGGACTCTTTTTGATTTAGAGCTTTGACTCTCAATAGCTTCCACCCTGAAAATCTTAAGCACGTCGGGAAGCTAGCCATAATACATGTAGTAATTAGCTTGATCGAGCATGGGTACAAAATGTAAAAAATTAACATCTGTAGTGCATGACAGTCCTATGTCCCAATTCAACCCTGGGGGATCCATTTGCAAAGAAACTCAATTTCAGCAATCTCGTATTGTAATTTCTCTTTGAAGTTTCTCTGCATGAGAACTGCTGCAAATGAAGGGAGCTTTGAGTTGCAAAAGCTCATACCTTGAAAATCTAGTTCGTCTTCAAGGTGCTATCGGCCCTGGATTTTTCTCTTCGAATGCAGACCAACATGGCTACCCACCCGAAACTACCCTGAGAATCTTGTTAGTTGCTAAGGTGCCACTGGACTCAAATCCTGGATTGATGGGTGAGGTCCAAGATAAATCAAGGATGCCGAAGGGAAAGAGCATAACTTGGGGCCCGGGATATGTTATCCTGGCTACTGTCTTTGGGGCTGAACACACGGGGTGTTTCTGGGGTGCTGTTATATTTTCTGATGTAAACCACTTGGGACAAGCTTTTGGGGGAGAAGCGGTATAGAAATCTCTTAAATGAACCGGACAGGAGGTAGGGTTACCAACCTCCAGGTGTTGCCTGGAGTTCTAGAATTACAACTGAGCTCCATTCTACAGAGATCAGGTCCCCTGGAGAAAACAGCCACTTTGGAGAGTGAACACTATGAAATTGCAACACCCACCTAGACCCCCCACCGCTCCTTAATCTCTGCCATCCCCAGTCACTGCCTCCAAATCTCCAGGGATTTCCCAACCCAGACCCGGCAACCCGAACAGGGGCTTGTGGCCTCCCCGTGACATCCGGTTAGACCCTTGTTCAGAAAAAAACTAGAGAATTCCCACTGACCTATTGGGAGAGCTTGCTCCTACTGATCAGATAGTAAGAGACCGCTAGCGAGGTTTGCTGCCTCCAGGTTGGGAAATTCTTGGAGATTTTGGGGGTGCAGCCCGGAGAGAGTGGATTTTGAGGACAGAAGGGACCTCAGCAGGGTATAATGCCATATAATCCACATTCTAAAGCAGCCATTTTCTCCAGGCAAAATCAAAAAGAGTCCAGTAGCACCTTTAAGACTAACCAATTTTATTTTAGCATAAGCTTTTGAGAATCAAGTTCTCTTCGTCAGATGCCTGATACACAGACTAACACGGCTAACTGCTCTGCATTTTCTCCAGGGAAACTGATCTCTATGGCCTGGAGATCTCCAGCCACCACCTGGAGGCTGGCAACCCTACCACCTGTACCTTCAGCAGAAAATAAATCCTGCCCCATGTGCTTTCTTATGCATTGGGCCTGATATAATCTGGGCCATTTCTGTGACTGGGGGCCTCGAATTCTTAAGCTGGCTAGACAAGGTGGTGTGTGAACACTGAAGTCCCCCAGAATCAACCTCCTAGAGATCCTGAATGGCAACTCCATATTTTAACTGATGGATAAGAGAGTGCCCACCGATCTCTGAAGCTAAGCAGGGTCGGCCTTGGTTAGCAATTGGATGGGAGACCTCCAACGAAGACCAGAGCTGCAGAGGCAGGCCATGGCAAACCACCTCTGTTCGTCTCTTGCCATGAAAACCCCAGCAGGGGTCTCCATGAGTCAAGTTTGACTTGAGGGCACTCTCTGCCACCAAGAAAGTACCCAACAGTGTCAAAGGCCCCGCTGGATGTTACAGGACCAACAGGGACTTCTGTTCCCCTGGCCAACGTTCAACGGAGATTTTTCCACCAGTGAAAATGAAGGCCCTTTGGGTTCCAAATCTACGCTGGATTGAAATGGGTCAAGGGAAGGGACTATACCACAACCCCGTGGGTCGGGGCCAAAGCAAATGATAACGGCCCGATTTCAAAGTTCAGGTTTGTGGCCCTCAGAGCTGAGAAGATACGCTTGAAAGCCTGAGAGCGACATCTACTGAAATCTCAGGCGCCACTGGTAAAAGAGTCAGACTAGGACAAGGGAAGTCAAGTTTGAATCTCCAATCCGTGAAGTTTAGTGGATGAGAGTCATGCTCTCAGCTTATTCCACCTTACAAGGTTGTTGTGAAGATAACATGTCTGCCACCCTCTGGTCCTGGAAGGGAAGTCGGGGCAAACCAATTGCCCAGGAACTAAGAAGTTCCTGGATTTTATGTGGTTTTAGTGCCCCAGTTCTCGTTTTCCTTCTCTTCGTCACTAAAAATGCCAGAACAAAATATGTATTCTTGTAGAAAGGTGGAATAAAGTATACAAGGCGAGAGCAATTCTGCACAATGGATTCATGTGCTTAATGTGTACCGTACAGTCCTTTTATGGCACTTGTTCTCTGTTCTCTCCCCAACAGTCGTCGAATATGGAACCATAATCAACCTGCTCACCAACAGGACCAACGGACAAAGGCAGCAGGTTGCGGAAGGCTTCCAGGACTTCACTCAACAGGTAAGGTTGGGAAGGGGAGAAGGACACAGGCTTGCGGGGCGGCCTGTTCCTTTAACAAACTAGGCAAGCTCCTGGTAGGCCACGGCTGGCCAGGGGGGCCACGAAGATCATGTTTGGCCAGCGGCTCGCTTGCCCATCCTTGCTGCCCTAACGGATTCGTCCAGGCGGGCAGTCCCTTAGCTTGCTCCCTCATCTACGGTTGCCAACTATGGGTTGGGAAAGATCTCTGTGGCCTGGAAATCAGTTGTAATTCTGAGAGGTCTCCAGGCTCCACCTGGTGGTTGGTAACCCTACCAGCAGGGTCCAGAAAAGTTTTGGTAGTCAAAGCTTGCTGAAAACCAACTTCGCTGCAGTGTGGAAAGGAAAATAGGTACGTGCAGGAATTCGGGGTGGGAGGTGGGGGGGCGTTCTACGATTGCCAGTAACCTGTCAATGTCCTTTCCCTTTAATAGTGGCTAAATGTGGGGAAATAGGTAGTAGAATCTTTTCAAGGCATGTAGGGCAATAACATCACCTGTTAACTTACGTTCCATTGAGCCTCTATTAAGGGGACAGAATATTTTTTTTCCTCCAGGTTGTTGGCAACCCCACAGGGAACAGATGCCAAAGGAGCCAAGATCAATGAAGAAAGAGCCTCTCAAACTAAGAAGCAGGAGAGGTTTTGGGCAGGATATCAGGCAAATAATTAATTGATATTTGTCCACGAGGGGAAATGATGCTAAAGAGCATAGTCTTTTTTTTTTAAAGGGGGCACACATATGTGTCATGGAAAACTTAATTGTATAAGTATTCCCCCCTGGGGCAAAGGCAGGGGAATAAGCCTTCTCAGGTGGTATTGGAAGAGGCGTTCCCTCTTGGTTGTCTGCTTGCCAACAGGACTGGAGAAAAATAGAGGCTCAGATAGGTGGGCTGTATTGTAGGAATGTGTTTTGCTATTGAGTTAGGGACCATAGACTTCACCCCAATATTGCTTTACATACTTCCCGTTTACTTTTAAGATGTGCTCCTATGAGCTACTTGTGTTTCATGTGGTCTAATGTCAGCCCTAGAATTGTTTATGTTCTGTTTCAGCATTTCTTCAGCTCTATATTGGATTCTTGCTAATGCTATGTCTTTGCAAACTTGTCTTTATTTAGCCTATGGCATTGTTTATGGAAATGCCCTCGATATTGACTGTACTAATCTCACACTGTGTAATCCACCTTGAGTCTTGGTGAGAAAGGCGGACTATAAATGACATAAATAGCTAAGAATCCAATAGCACCTTTAAGACTAACCAACTTTTTTGTAGCATAAGCTTTTGAGAACCACAGCTCTCTTCATCAGATGCATTGTCAGCTTTTGAGAACCACAGCTCTCTTCGTCAGATGCATCTGACGAAGAGAGCTGTGGCTCTCGAAAGCTTATGCTACAGTAAAGTTGGTTAGTCTTAAAGGTGCTACCGGGCTCTGCTATTTTGCTACTGCAGACTAACACAGCTAACTCCACTGAATCTATAAATAAAATTTCCACACATTAAGTCTCTATTAAAAGATCAGGAGGATGTTTTTGTCCAAGCTGTTGGAAAATCGAAAGCATGGAGTGCAGACGGGTTTGTTTTGTTAAAAAAATGGAGCCAATGGGGCAGGCCAATGTGGCCCGGCCTCTTGCCTTTCTGCGCACTCTTGTTTGAAATAGTTTTCTTCCACCGTGGTTCTGTTTGGGTATCGAAGGGGGGGAAAAATTGAAAGCCGCAGGGGACATTGAAGTCAGGTCTTGGATATTTGTGTGTGTGCAAGTGTGTGTGTGTCTGTTTTTTTCCATTTCACCTGCTTTCTGTTTTTGGGAGAAACAGACTCCTCCGCCGCCCCTGTGAGAGATGAACAGGGAGGCGGATCTGTAATAATACCCTTCTTGTCATGTCTATTTAGGCCTTCGGCTGCACCAAGTCAGATCTCGCTCCACCCTGCTTGCAAATCTGCACAGCAGCATGATACGTATTTAAAGTTTCCGCACTAACAGACCAGATTCCAGGTTGCCTTGAAATGCAAGTCACACCCAAACCAGTTCAGTCTCTGCTGAACTTCAGCTAAGGTTGCCAATTTTAATCTTAGAAATTCCTCCAGATTTGGGGGTGGTGCCTTTAGAGGGGGGAATTTACGGAGGTATTTCATCTGGAATCTATGGTATACCATCAAGTTTGCCCTCTGAAGGTGCCCTTTTTGCCAGGATTTGAGCCCAGTGGCATCTTAGAGACCAACAATATTTTAATAATAATAATAATAATAATAATAATAATAATAATAATAATAATAATAATAATAATAATAATAATACCACGGCAATACAGCCCGGAAAACCCACAACAACCATCGTTCTCCGGCCGTGAAAGCCTTCGACAATACAATAATAATAATACTTTATTATATTAGATTTTTAGTCCGCCCTCCCTGCTGAGCAGGCTCAGGGCGGAGCACAACATTTTAATTTACATAAAAACACATAAAAGCAGATAAAACATTACAATAAAATTTAAAACACTACATACAATAAAAGCTTCTCCTCAGATGGCGATGGAAGAGTTACTTCATTTCAGACATGACCCATATATCTATATCTATATCTATATCTATATCTATATCTATATCTATATCTATATCTATATCTATATCTATAGATATAGATATAGATATAGATATAGATATAGATATAGATATAGATAGGGTGGTGGACAGATCTTTTCAAGTCGATTTATATACCGCCCTTCAGGACAACTTAACGCCCACTCCGAGTGGTTTACAAAGTGTGTTATTATTATCCTCGCAACAATCACCCTGTGAGGTGGGTGGGGCTGAGAGAGCTCTGAGAGAGCTGTGATTGACCCAAGGTGACCCCAGCTGGTTTCAAGTGGAGGAGGGGGAAATCAAACCTGGCTCTCCAGCTTAGAGTCCTGCCGCTCTTAACCACTACACCAAACTGGCTCTCAAAGTGTAAATTTTCGTGACCAGAGCTCCTTTCTTCAAACACGAGTAGGAAAGGAGATCCCTGAGCCTTTTCACCAGAGGAACTTATCTCTGTAGCCTGGAGATCTATTGTAATTCTGGGAGATCTCCGAGCCCTGTTTGAAGTCTGGCAGCTCCAAATCCAACCAGAACTAACTGGAAGTATCTACTGCCTGGGCCCCCTGCTTATGGGAGATCCAGTAAGTCCCTTCTGTCCAGTTTGGCCCCCCACACCTGTCACAGCCTTGCTCTAAAACTTTCCTTTGCCTTCTCCTCTCCAGGACCTCCTAAAGACTCTGCGGGCCGCTGTGTCGGGAAACTTGGAGACGGCCGTGTTGGGGCTCCTGAGGCCAGCGGCACAATACGACGCTCACGAGATCAAAGCAGCCATGAAGGTACAGCCAGACACAGGCTAAAGACCCCTCGGGTTTGCCAACAGGCCTGGAGAAAAATACTCCTTAACAGAGGCTTTATGGGATGCCCATTGCCACACATTAAGCCTGCATTCAAAGGGCCAGGCTTGTCGGGAACCCTAGCTCTTCCACCGTCCTGCTGATGTTGCGTGCCACAAGAAACCATCTGTCTAAATGCTCCTCTTTTGCTTTCCTTCCCCTCAATGCAGTGTTCAAGCTTTCCCTTCCTCAATTTTATGACAGGGGGGGGATGTTAACTCATAAAGTTACCATAAGTCAGAAGCAACTGGATGCCACGTCACACACACACACAGGCAAGGTGGTGGTTCCATAGCAAGGCAAAACCCAACGAAGACAGGCTTACCACATCCGTCGCTGGAGACTGGGGGATCCTTCCCCAGTAGCCCTCCTGAGCTGTCACTCTGGGGGCAAATTGCCACTATGGGAAAGTGAATCTGGGAAGTGATGTCATTGCATGGGGTCAAAGGGCGGCTGGATCGGCCTGCTGTGAGGTACAGTTCGACCTGAAACGGGCCCACTGCGGGGTGTGTTTCAGCCCAAATTGGGCTGCTGTGAGCATGGGAGCGAGCCGTGAAAACCTGAGGGTGCACTGCACTGCCTGAGGAGGGGCACCCCATGGAACATGCCCCCCCTCCGGCCAAGTAAGTGGGTGCGGGGGGAAGAGTGAGAGCAGGGGATCCCCCACCCTGGGCGGAGGAATGGCACCCTGACAATGGGCTGAATCGGGTCTGTTTGGGGCCTGCGGGAGCACTCTCAAGGCGGCATGAGGACTACGTGATGACATCACTTCCCGGAAGTGATGTCATCACGCAGCTCAGGAGCAAAGACAACTAAAAAAGTAAGTTCCAGCTTTTCAGCCTTGAGTCCACGCTGAGTGCGTGTATAGTTTAGGCAGGTAACTCTGGACACAGGCAGGTAATATATATTATTGTAGTTTCTTCAAGAAAGAACAAAGGAGCGTACGCAAAGCAGGAATCGCTCTTCAAAGACATTCAGGCAAGGCACCGAAACAAATAAGGCATTGCTATTCTAAATATATTCTATCTAACTAAAATACTGCAAGCTGGCTATCTGGCAATTCTCTGACTTGGTTCCAAGGCTGGTTGTTCTTTGCAAAGCGTTAGCAAAGAGTCCACCCATGACAGCCAACTCTAGGCAGGCTGATGGAGTGGCATGGAGCTGAGAAGATCGCTCTCTCACACACATTTTGGTAGGTAATAATGGCTGGAAAGGTAAAGGTTGGTAGTTTGCCTAGAGACATTGAGAGTTCTTGAGGACTGAGGAGATCAGCCCACCAAACAAAGGAACCAACCAGAGTTGGCATTACAGCGTGAGAAACCATAGGGAGTGCAGATTGTCGATGGCTGCAGCTACCAGGCTCCAACCTTCTCAAGGACGTTTCTCAACAGCCCAAAGATGTATCCAATCAGGGATTTTTTTCTGGGAAAACTCAGTGGGTTGCCTGCACAGGGGGCAACTCCTGGTGGGAGGTGGTTCCCCTGGTACCACATGCATGTGCGCAAAGTGCGCACACCCTCCCAGGACCGCACAATGACATCACTTGGGGTCTGCTGGAACAAGGGGGGGAGTTTTTTAAAGTTTAAATCGCCCTCGGCGAAAATGGTCACATGGCCGGTGGCCCCGCCCCCTGATCTCCAGACAGAAGGGAGTTTAGACTGCCCTCTGTGCCAAGCGGCACAGAGGGCAATCTCAACTCCCCTCTGTCTGGAGATCAGGGGGCGGGGCCACCGGCCATGTGACCATTTTCAAGAGGTGCCGGAACTCCGTTCCATCACGTTCCAGCTGGAAAAAAGCCCTGCAATTAGCAGGCCAAGAGATCTTGTCTGAAAACAGGCCTACACAGACAACAACCTGAACCAAAGTATCAAACTGGTACCTTTAGCATTTTCCTTACAAACCTCTTGAAGTGTTGTCTTCCCAGTGTGATAGAGCACCCCTCTTCATCTCTTCAGAGTCCAGAGGGGGGAGCCACGCTGGCCGAAATCCTCTGCACGCGAACGAACCAGCAGCTTCAGGAAATGTTGGATTTTTATAAGCACGGTAAACATCGGAGCAACCCGAAGAGGGTCTTCGGGGGCCCAACTTTTTGTTTCTTTATTGTCCAAAGTATTCCAGTCTTGGATGCAATGTTTCCGCTGCATATTTATTATTTATTGAATGCATCAAAGCTGGGTGCAGTAAAGTGATTGCATTTGAAAATGACAAAAAATCTTTTTTCGAGCATGGAATCGAAGAAATAGATCCTTGGTAATGCTTACTTAGCACTTATATAACCCTTTAGAAGTTCATAGTACTTTGCATACCTTATCGGCATTATACTCCACTCCTCCCTCCCCGAGCTGCACCCCCTGAGACTCTACCCCCAAATATCCAGAAATTTCCCACCCCAGAGTTGGCAACCATATGCACTGCTCTAGTTTCCAGGTGCCGGTTCCATCTGGGCTATATTTCTTGGTTAACAACTGCTGTTCAATGCTAGATTTAACACACACGCACACCAGTGAAAAACTGTCCACCACAACATGCATGCAAAATATTATATGTCTTCCCGATGCTGCCGCCGCACAATACAAAATGTTGCTGTTTAAATGGTGTTTTAACATTTAATATTTATACAGATGTAATGTTTTAAATTGTTTTTAAATGTTGTTAGCCGCCCTGAGCCTGCTTGCGGGGAGGGCGGGATATAAATATGAAATAATAAATAAATAAAATAAATAAATAGATTAAGATGGTCTGTAGCAGTAGAAAAGAGCAAGAGTCCAGTAGCACCTATAAGACTAAGAAAATTTGTAGTAGAGTATGAGCTTTCATGAGTCTTATACTGGACTCTTGAGCTTTTCTGCTGTTCAGTGCTAGACAGCTGTGTTCTCCAGGTTGATTCCACATCCCACGTGACAGTCCAACTGCCTGCTGCGTTTGTTCCCCAGCACACACATAACCCGCCCTGCTTCTTCCACCGCATCTAGATTTTAAATTGGACCTCGAGGCAGACATTGCGGTGTCTGGAACCGACAGCTTCTTCAAAGACCTCCTGCTCGCCCTGATCAAGGTAACAAAACCCTTCCTGGAAAATTGCCCCAGGCGACACCTGTGCTCTGCACTTAGGCCACGTGCAGCAGAAGGAGGTGGTCCGGAGGTGACAGAATGGGGGTAAGGTTGCCCACTCTGGATTGGGAAATTCCTGGAGATTTAGCAGTGGAACCTCGGGAGGGTGTGGTTTGGGAAGGGGAGGAGCTTCAGCGGGGGGGGGATGCTATAGACTCCACCTTCCAAAGAAGCCATTTTCTCCAGGGGAACTGAAGTCTGGAGATCCCTTGTAATTCTGGGTAATCTCCAGGTCCTACATTGAGGTTGGCAACCCTCAGTAAGGGGTGGGATGCACCACTTCAGACTGTGGGTGTGGAACTGGATTTTTGCACAAGTTCCCCAACTTAGAATCATAGAATCATAAGATTGGAAGGGTCCTCCAGGGTCATCTAGTCCAACCCCCTGCAAAACTTGAACAATTCCCTGCAAATAGAAAACTAGCATTTCATAGAATCATAGAATCACAGAGTTGGAAGGGGCCATACAGACCATCTAGTCCAACCCCCTGCCCAGTGCAGGATCAGCCTAAAGCATCTCTGTCAAGTATTCATCCAGCCTCTTCTTGAAAACTGCCAGTGAAGGGGAGCTCACCACCTCCCTAGGCAGCTGATTCCACTTTTGAACTACTCTGACCATGAAAAAGTTTTTCCTAATATCCAGCCGGTACCTTTGTGCATGTAGTTTTAGCCCATTGCTTCGCGTCCTGCCCTCTGCTGCCAACTGGAACAGCTCCTTGCCCTCCTCCAAATGACAGCCTTTCAAATATTTAAAGAGAGCAATCATGTCCCCCCTCAACCTCCTCTTCTCCAAACTAAACATTCCCAAGGCCCTCAGCCTTTCCTCGCAGCCTTTCCTCATGTGACGGGCTGGGCTAGAACCTTTTTCCTTTTAATTTGCATGGACTTTCCCCAGGGGAGCGAATCCCCTGTCCCCGCAGTCTTTCCTAGCGGGACGATCCGATCGGACGCGAAGGCTGCCCCATCAAAATGTCACTCCTTGTTTTCTGTCTTCCTGTTTCCCACAGACCAGCCGAGAAAGATACTCTGGGGTCATTGACTACATCTTGATTGAGCAAGATGCCAAGGTGAGGCAGGTTCGGGGCGGGGACAGCAGGTGCCGGAAGCAGGAAGTGACATGTGAGGCCTTCTCATGTCCTGGCTATGCAAGTCCTGACTTGCTTCCATAGATACTGGATATTAGCAGGCATCCGTCACCTGGAAAACCCAGTTGTCATTTATTGCAATGAGCGCCCAGTCTCCAGCCATTGCCATTGATTTATTCCCTGCCCTTCTCTGCAATGGGAACATAAAGTGGCTTATATCATTTTCCTCTCCTCCAGTTTATCCTCACAACTACCCCAAATGTGTGACTGTCCTAAGGTCACCCAGCGAGCTTCCATGACAGAGTGGAGATCTGAACCCGGTTCTGGATCCTAACCCAACACTCTAACCACTACACAACACTGGGTCTCTATAATGTAGCAGAAAAGAGCAAGAGTCCAGTAGTGCCTATAATACTAACAACCTTTGTGGTAGGGTGAGAGCTTTCATGAGTCACAGCTCACTTCTTCAGATACTTCTTTTCTACTGCTACAGACAGACTGACACAGCTACCCGTCTTGATCTATCTCTAGAATGTAATTAGTGTAATAATTTAAATGAAATTGGGCATGGGTTTATTACTCTTGGCACAAGACTATCAAGTGACGTGAATTTGTTAAAACGTAATGCTGATGAAATCGTATTAAGAGATGCAGATGTGTTTATATATGCACTCGTGTGAATAAGAAAAAGTAATTTCTGCTGCTGTAGCCACCTTGACTCCTCTTGACTTGGGATACCTTTCTATATTTGGACTAGTTCATGAGGGCTGAGCATTGGAAAGGCACTTGGTGCGTGATCAGAGTTACTTAATAAGGATGGGGTTTTTTGCATGTTTCACTTTCTGGGGTTTGCTTTGAATGCCTTGCAAGGTAACTGAGACTAGTGTTATTCTCTAGAAAGGAATGGTGCTGGGGCTTATGCAGGGAAGCCCCCTAAATGTGGGGGCTAAATTTGGCTACTCCAGGGATATGATTTCCTGTCTAATTGGAAACATGAGCCCCGTGGCGCAGAGTGGTAAGCGGCAGTACTGCAGCCCGAGCTCTGCTCCCGACCTGAGTTCGATCCTGGCGGAAGCCGGGTTCAGGTAGCTGGCTCACGGTTGACTCAGCCTTCCATCCTTCCGAGGTCGGTAAAATGAGCACCCAGTTTCCTGGGGGTAAAGTGTAGATGACTGGGGAAGGCACCCCGTAAAAAGTCTGCCAAGAAAATATCATGATGCAACGTTCCCCCCATGGGTCAGTAATGACTCGGTGCTAGGTTACCTTTTTAAACTAATCGGAAACACTTACTGGTAAGGGGGAAACGCTCTGTACATGCCTTGAGGACAGCCTTCATTTATATTCCCCGTGTTATGGATCCTTGGCCTCCAAAATAGGCCCTTGGACTGAACCTTTAACTGTAGCTGTAGGACAAGCGGACAAAAGGAAAGGTGCCCTCATTGCTTGAGTCTAAAACAGCTTGACAAAACATTTCATGACGTTCGCTGGCTGTTTGCCGTGTCTTCTTCCAGGATCTTGTGCATGCAAGTGGCGGTGAGACAGGCAGGCTGGACGAGAGGAAATGGATCGGGATCCTGACCCAGCGCAGCCCCGAACATCTAAACAGAGGCAAGGCCATGGCTCAACTCTCATTTTTGGCAGCAGGGAATTTACCCTGCAATCCAGTGTAGAGTGACTCCAGTTTACGACCACCGGTATCAATGGGCTTAGACTAGAGTCATTCTGCGTGGGATTTGCACTGTGAGTGATTGCAGTAGCTGTGTGGCGGGGAGGGGCAGATTGTACGTAGCTACTCTGGTACGCAACATCTGGCACCTAACAAAATATATACAAGTGGCACCATCACGAATTACCTGGAGCCCCTGAATCATCAGCCCCCCTGCCCTCAATTATTCAGGAGGTTTTCTTGTAACAGTCCAGTTCTTACGCTCCTCCTCGAATGTGCAGCCCTCTTGGCCCTTATCTTGCTTTACTTCATCTTGGTTCCTGATCAGTCCTATCCCTCTGCCCCTGCCCGGGGAGCTCTCACAGCGAGTCCCACGAGGGCCAGTGCCCGGGCTTTTTTTTCTGGGAAAAGAGGTGGTGGAACTCAGGACCGCACCATGATGTCACTTTGGGTCAGCTGGAACAAGGGGGGAGTTTTTTAAAGTTTAAATCGCCCTCGGCAAAAATGGTCACATGGCCAGTGGCCCTGCCCCCTGATCTCCAGACAGAGGGGAGTTTAGATTGCCCTCCGTGCCGCTGCAGCAGTGCGGAGGGCAATCTAAACTCCCCTCTGTCTGGAGATCAGGGGGCAGGGCTACTGGCCATGTGACCATTTTCAAGAGGTGCCGGAACTCCGTTCCACCGCGTTCCAGCTGAAAAAAAGCCCTGGCCAATGCTATCACCTTTGTTATTCAGCATCTCTGCAAGACCGCTGGCTGAGATTGTCCAAAGCTGTGGCAGGGGTTGTATCCGTTTTCTGGTGACAACCAGCTATATATCATTTGAACTAAGTCTCTGAGAGCAGTTGTGGAGTTGCCATCCTCCAGGTGATAGCTGGAGATCACCCAGAATGACAACTGATCTCCAAGCCATAGAGAGCAGGTCTGACTGGAGAAAATGGCTGCTTTGGAGGGTGGACTCTATGGCATTATACCCAACTAAGAGCCAAACTACAAGTGACGCCTGACACAGGTTGGACACTAGTCGGCTTCCCTCAAGTTTTGATGGGAAATGTAGGCATCCTGGTCTTGCAGCTGTAATGGAGAGCCAAGCTGTAAAACCAGGGCGCCTACATTTCCCATCAAAACTTGAGGGAAGCCGACTAGTGTCCAACCTGTGTAAGACGTCACTTGTAGTTTGGCTCTGAGTTCTCTCTCCTCTCCAAACCCTGTCCTGGCTCCAACCCCAACCCCCTGCAAAAATCCAGGAATTCCCCAACCTGGAGTTGGCAACCCTAATTAGCCATCTCTGTGCCAGGAGATTATCTAGAAACTGTCATGAAGCGGCTGAGGGAGAATACGCTGAAACTTTGTACTAACAAGGTGGAGTGGATGCTTTCCTTATCTGGCCGTAGGAGTCTGGCTAGATTTGGCACAAGCTGTGAACCAGGTGGCAGAGAGGGCTTTCTTTTGGTTGCATTCGGCATGGAAATTGGCCTCCTTTTAAAGTTCAGCCAGTCTTTTCAGGGGCACGTGTCAAGTACAGCTCCCGTTTAAATCCCCGACTCCCCCAAGTCTGGGGAATGCAAATCAAACGCTTCCTTTCTCTTACAGTGTTCAGCTTGTACCACAAGATGACTGGGCTCCAGCTGGAGGAAGCCGTGGCAAAGTTCTTCCAGGGCGACGCCCAAGTGGCTGGTTTGACACTGGGTACGTACAAGCGTGGGGCAGAGGGCTTTCCCCAAATGAGGAGTTGCAGGGCTCAGTTCTGCACCGTAGCTCTGTTTCTCTCTCTAGAAGACTCTTTCTCTGAATCCAGGATGTTTGCAGAGATTGGCACTGGAAATGCACTCTGTACGTGTTTGGGGGTGTCCTCATCTTCGGTCACTTCCCACGTTCTGTGGCTGAGAGACGGCATTAATTAAACTCGCGGAAATTAACCAAGCGGTTGCATGTTTTAACAGACAAGGTGTTTGGAGCAAGGGAGATCTGACTTTAGATTTGAATTTGGCCATGACATTAATTAGATTGAGCAGCCACAGCATATTGGTCTGGCCTACCTCATAGGACTGTTGTGTGGATAACATATTTATTTATTTATTTATTTATTTATTTATTTATTTATTTTCAATTTTTATTCCGCCCTCCCCACATTTCCAGCAGGCTCAGGGAGGATTACAAGATATGTAAAGGTTAAAATATATAAAACAATTATTATAATTAACGATTCTAAAAACATCTCATTTACACAGTTAAAATACAATTATAAATATCAGCATAGCGGCACAGAATTCAACTGATCAAAAATTTAAAACAACTTCAGCACCTCTGTATTAAAATGTTTTTTTTTAAAAATGGGGGGTATTGGTGGTGGGTGATAAACCCTTCCCCTTTGTGCATGCCACCCAGAGCTCCCTGGAGGAAGAATCCAACAGGTCATGTCTTTCCTAGCATGGAGGTGTAATTTGGGAGCTCACCTGGTGAACTTCTACCTGTGTTTAAAGGGACAGGAGCCCTGCCTGGGGTGAACAGGTGTGAACTGTCAAAACTATCCTGTTTGGGATGCTTAATATACTATAATAAGGATAAAGATGATTGTCTTTGGGGGTGGGTGTTAAATCCGGGAGCTGAAGGTTGTTGTCCTCGGCCACCATACCTTACAGATGGATCTCTTTCCAAGTTGCTTGAGACAGACTCCGTCAGAGGAGTTGCAAAGGACTCAAAGGGGCTTTTGAATGCTTCGGTATGCAGCTGCAAGGTCTGGGGTAATTCAAAATAAAATGTGCAGCACCTTGGAAAGGAAGTGTGGTGTAGAGCTTAGAGCACTGGACGAATTCTCCTTAGAATCTAAAATGACAAAACTGAGGCTGTCGTACTTTGGTCACATCATGAGAAGACAAGATTCTCTGGAAAAGTCAATAATGCTAGGAAAAGTGGAAGGCAGTAGAGAAAGAGGAAGACCTAAAAGGAGATGGCTGGACTCCGATTTTTACTCGGATGGTTCTAGTTGCATAATTTAAATTTGGTCATAACTGCTGTTTTTGTTTAGTATTAGAATTGTTTTTAAAAGTGTTGTTAATTCACCTTATGGATTTTTATATGAAGAGGCAGGTTAAAAACAGACATGGTTTTAAATAAGTGAGAATGATCTATCATCTTTTACTGGAAGGCAAGCCTGAAGAGTTGAGAGGTTTTCAGTTTAGAAAAAAGAGAATTAAAGGAGTTTAGCGTCGGTTTCTAAAAAGGCAAATATTTATTTTTATTTATTTATTTACATAATTTACAGTCCGCCTTTCTCACTGAGACTCCAGGCGGATTATCCAGCGTCAGTCAGTGGACCTTTCCCCTCCTTTCCCATAATATTGCATGGTGCATAATTAACTTACGAGATTCACTTCCCATAACTATCAGTTGCTTGGCTTATTGGGGGTGGGAAGAGAAAGCAAACAGAAAAGGCCCTTGATGCCTTAACAGCACTTTCCCTGGAAGTATCTCTGGATGTTATCAAAATAGTAGAGTCTGGTAGCACCTTTAAGCCCAACCAACTTTATTGTAGCGTAAGCTTTCAAGAACCACAGCTCTCTTCATCAGATGCATCGTCAGCTTTCGAGAACCACATGCATCTGTTGAAGAGAGCTGTGGTTCTCGAAAGCTGACGTGCATCTGACAAAGAGAGCTGTTGTTCTCAAAAGCTGATGTGCATCTGACAAAGAGAGCTGTTGTTCTCGAAAGCTGATGTGCATCTGACGAAGAGAGCTGTTGTTCTCGAAAGCTGACGTGCATCTGACAAAGAGAGCTGTTGTTCTTGAAAGCTTATGCTACAATAAAGTTGGTTAGTCTTAAAGATGCTACTGGACGCTTTACTATTTTGCAACTACAGACTAGCACAGCTAACTCCTCTGGGTGTTGTCAGGGACAGGATTCTGGGTTAGTTGGCCCCCACCTTGGCCTGATACAGCAGGGCTCCTCTCATATTCCTCTCTCTTTGGCAGTCTCGGTGCTGAGGAACGCCCCCCTCTATTTTGCCATCAGGCTCCGCCAAGCCGTTAAGGTGAGTCTCGTGCCACCCAAGTCTGCCCAACTGCCCTATCACACCATTCCCTAAAGCATTCACGCAGGCTGTCAGAGGTGATCCCATGTTTTTTAAAATTAAAAAATCTCATTTTCTAACTATTGGTATGAACTGATTTGGGGAGCAGGGCAGCATTTCTAAAAAGTAGCACATATCAACTTCATATTAAGCTGCAGCCTCCGTAGGGTTGCCGGGTCCCTCTTATCTCCTACTGGGAGGTAGGGACCGCTGGCATTTACCTCATGCTGTTCACAAGGGTCCTCTTCGCATGTTGGAGCCAACGTGATGACATCACTTCTGGTAGTGACGTCATTGCGCCAGCTGCACGAGCACTTCCATGCTCTGCACAGGGGTGATTCTGCCTGTTTGGGCCCAAATTGGACCCAAACAAAGCGTGGGAACGCTCCTGCAGCTGGTGCGACATCACATCTGGAAGTGATGTTGCCGTGCCTGTTGGGAGCGTGCACATGGCGCATGTTCCCAGGGTGCCTGCCGGTGACGGACAACCTCGAGCTTTCCACCTCCTGCCGACCACTGGCAGATCTGTAGGCAAGGTGGCAAACCCCTGGGAGTTTGCCTGCCACCGACGGGCACCTGGGAACCCTACTCTGCTACAAAAGCTTCAACTTTTGTGCCCCTTCTTACATGCCTAGGGTAAAGCCAATCGTCACTTTGGGGTCAGGAAGCAATTTTCCCCAGGCAAGTTTGGCGAGGGATCCTGACGGTGTTTTGCAATCTTCTAGGCATGGAGCAAGGGTCATTGGGGGTGTGAGTGGGGAGGTGGTTGTGAATTCCCTGCACTGTGCAGGGGGATGGACTAGATGACCCTGGAGGTACCTTCCATGATTCTATAAACTGGGCCCCCTGCTCCACTCAAGAGAGGTCTTGCGGAATGAAGGATGCCCCTTGAAAGCAAACTGGGGCAACTCCCGATGCCTTCTTCTTGCACTGCCCAAGTGCTTTACAAAGGACAAGATGGGTGTCTGCCCCACAGAACTTTGAATATAAAATTCAACCTCAGGAGAGGGAGATGAGGGTAGAATCAGAGTTTGGTTCAGCCACATGTCCTTTGGCTTAAGTTTGGAAGGAGTGGGGAGATTGTACCAAAGGCTTCACGGGAGACGTGGGCCCTTTGAATACAGGTGTGAACAGCTGCCTCTTGCTCTTCTCTTGCTCCCTTCTGCCCCGCTCCGAATTTCTCCTTCTTTCCAAAGGGCCCAGGAGCCAACCACAGGACTCTGATTCGCATCCTGATTTCCCGTAGCGAGACGGACCTTCTCAGCATCCGAGCGGAGTTCAGAAAGCAATACGGGATTTCTCTTTATTCGTTCATCCGGGTAAGACCCCAACTTTGTTCGAGGCTTTACCGAGGGGGTGGATGGCAGAACTGGCAAGGTGTGCCGATTTGGGGGTCTCCAACAAGGAACAGACAAATGACATGTTGGGAGCTCATGAGCAAGCCAGGAACGGACTGTCCTTCTCGGTTTGACTCTTCCATCCTGTCAAGCAAATTCCAGGCCCACCCCTGGCATGCAGCTTGAATTGTCCTGTATTTAAAATAAAAATACGAGAACACAAAAAACCATATGGGTAGGCCTGCCTTCTCGTGCTGATATAGGATGCCGGCCATTGAGAGCACTTCTGGTGCCGTAGCCTCTCGACCTTCTCTTTATTTTATTGCAGGCTGAAACAAAAGGCAATTACCGGGCGATCTTGCTCGGTTTGTGTAAGGCGGAAGATCTGTAAGACGTGCCCTGGTGAAGATCTTCACTGAATATGATGGAAACTGCCCTCTCTTCTTTACCGTCGTCTGCAGTTATGCCACCCTTGCTCCCCTTATGCTGATTCCAGTTGCCGGCTGGAATCTCCCGGAATTACAACTGATCTCCAGGCCGTAGAGATCAGTTCCCCTGGAGAAAGGGACCGCTTTGGAGGGTGAACACTATGGCATTAGACCCTCCCTTCCCCAAACCCTTTCCTCTCCAGGCTCCACCCCACAAATCTCCAGGAATTCTGGGCCTGGACCTGGCAACCCTACGGTGGAGGGTCAGAAGCTTTTCACAGGCCTAAAAAATAATGAATTGAGGACAAGCTGAATTAAGCTTCTTGGAGGTCTCTTGCAACTCCTGGACTGGGTCGATGCACAAGGGGGTATTTAATAGGGCTGGGCTGACAGTTTGCCCATTTTTATCGGGGTGGGGGATGTAGGATTTTCATGAAAGTGTTGGGGAAAAAAATTCTGAATCCCTCCCTCCTGAACCACGCTTTTTCTCGTGGCTGTTTGCTTGCACTGTTTCCCCTTTTCTGCCCCCTTTATCCCTTCTTGCTGTCCTTGAGTGATCCCAGCCAATCAGGGATCTCAGCAGGACAGTGTCACAGGCCCACACAGCCAACCTGTGGCCACGTCATTTAGGGCAAACAGAACCACTCAAGAGGGCCTTTCCCTACCACAAGCGGTGACGCTTTCTGGTATTGCCATTGTTCGGAAACCCACCCCCAACACACACACTTTGGGTTCAGCCCTAATATTTAAATCATTCCTGAGGTATAGCCAGGGCTCATTTTGAGGGGGAACGTGCAGGAACACAGTTCCAGTAGTTCTCCATAGAGGTCACATGTCCGGGGGCTCTGCCCACCTGATTTTTGGCTATTTTGGGCCTGTTTTGGCCTGGATTGGGCCCAAAATGGCTAGGATTGGGCCTAAAACAGCCAGAATCGGGCCTCTTACAGGTAGTGGATCACTCTCCCGCTCAGCAGCGGCCCAATTCTGACCATTTTGGGCCCCTTTTCGGCCATTTTCAGCCCCTTTTTGCCATTTTGGGCCCAATTTCGGCCCTGAATGGCCAGGATTGGGTCCAAAACAGCCAGGATAGGTGATGTCAGGGGGTGTGGCATATGCAAATCAGTTATGCCAATGACACACTTCCGGTGATGTCAGGGGGCGTGGCATATGCTAATGAGTTATGCTAATGAGTTCCTGCAGCTTTTTTTCTACAAAATGACCCCTGGGTATAGCCAGCAGTCACTCGGCATGTAGGTGACTGTGAACCGGTCACTTCCCCTCTCATCCTGGCCCACCTCACAGGATGGTTGTGTGGACAAATGATGGAGGGGAGAAGAACAGATGTCTTTCTGAGCTCCCTGGAGAACGCCGGGATTATACGGACATTCTGCAGAACTACTGGAATATCCTCTATGATATGATTAGGGGGGGAAAATGTCTTGCAAGCACGACTGCTCTTGTACCCCTGGCCACATCCATTTAACTTGCCTCCTTCCCTTCTTTAGATATGGCAATATATATAACAAAGATACATATATATTAGATACGACAATATATATAATAAAGAAAAATATCTGAGTGCCAGCAAATATCTGAGTGCCTGCCAAATAACTGCCGTCTATCCCCACCTGGGCCGATTCCAGACGGCCCCCCCCATCCCGAAACGTCGCGCGCCGTTTTGGGGTGGGGAGGGCCGTCTGGAATCGGCCCTAGTTGGAGCTGCGGTGCAGGGCTTTGTACTATGAGTTGATCCCCTACCCACCTGAGTCCCATAACCTTGGAGTGGGGGCGTGGGGGATTAAGCTCTGCCTCTCTGATCAGCAGTCCAAGAATAAAATTTGGATTTTAAAATTTTAATTTACTAAAAAAAAAAAAATCCCCTAAGCCGATAGAGGAAGGTCGTGCTTCTGGGCATCTGGTAAGCGGCCGAATCAGTGCTCTGCCACAGACTGAATCATGCCCACGCTCCCCATGGCATAAACCCTGCATTTCCTCTGCCCGATTCTGCTGAAAGTGTTACTTGATGGGAGAGCTTAAATTGCTGCAGGGGCTAGCTAATGTATGTGACGACTGACAATCAAGTCCCTTTCCTGGCATCTTTCCACCTCTGCTCAGGTTCCGAGTGTGGCGGACTTTCTCTTCCACTCCGCCTTGCTCCAAGATTTTACAGAAGGCCGCAGGACTGGCCCTCCGCTTTGCTACCCTAGATAAAATTAAAATCCTATCCTCCGTGTTACGCTTTGCTAAGCCGCTTCGGTTTTCAAAAACTCATTTTCAAGGTCAGGCAATTCTTTACTTTCTCATGTTTATTATGCTCTGAGCACTCGGTGGAAGTCATTGGGGCTCTTTGTCCCACCAAGCCAGCAAGGCAGCTGCTTTCACAGACACACTGAAGGCGGAGGAAAGTCAGGGTTGCCCAACTCCTGGTGGTGGCTAGAGATCTCCCAGAACTACAACTGATCTCCAGGCCATACAGATCAGTTCCCCTGGAGAAAATGGCTGCTTTGGAGGGGGGACACTATGGTATTATGCCCTAATGAGGTCCCTCCCCTCTCCAAACCCCACCCCCAAATCTCCAGGAATTTCTCAACCTGGACTTGGCAACCCTAAAAAAGTGCCCAAGGCCGTGGCTGCATGAGGAGGCTGCTGCCAGATGGTTGACGAGACTCGTCTGTCTGCTTGCCAACCTTTAAACTGGCAAGTAAACAACTAGAGTGCACTCAGGAGATGGTGCCACTGGGCAAAGGTATTTTATGCAGTGTGCTGAGTGGGAAGGGCTGCCAGTCAGCTGCCAGTGTTGCTGTGCCTGCCTGGCCTCACCCTTGATCATTAGAGTCCAGTAGCACTTTTAAGACTAATTAACTTTATTGTAGCATAAGCTTTCAAGAACTACAGCTCTCTTCATCTGATGCATCGTCAGCTTTCGAGAACTACAGCTCTCTTTGTCAGATGCATCGTCAGCTTTCAAGAACCAAAGCTCCCTTTGTCAGATGCATCATCAGCTTTCGAGAACCACAGCTCTCTTTGTGAGATGCATCTGACGAAGAGAGCTGTGGTTCTCGAAAGCTTATGCTACAATAAAGCTGGTTAGTCTTAAAAGTGCTACTGGACTCTACTATTTTGCTACTACAGACTAACACAGCAAACTCCTCTGGATCTATGACGCCTGATCAGGATAGCCAGAAAATGGGGCTGCTGCTTGGAAGAGGTTAGGGAGAAACCTCCCACGCCTGCCATTTAACAGCATGTACACCAAGATAGGGGAGAGGCAAAACTAGACTTGGCTGGGAGTGACAAAATAGCTTGGAACAGACTTGGACAATTCAAAACTCTCGCTCATGTCTGGAGAGGCAGGCATGACCCGCAAACTCCAAAGCAGTGCCCTTTCGTGCTGACGAACGGCTTCCGAGGTTTCCAACAGGCTGCACCCTTGTTCCCCCCCCCCAGGTGCCCCAGAGCCCAAACAGAAACAACAAAGAGAAAGAGGACACCTTCCTTCGATAAAAGGCACACTGCCAACTGGTGTGGCCTCAGGGCCAACCAAGAGGTGTGAGTTTTTAATGAGGTTAGTCTGGGTTTCCCAGACCCAACCCGGTTCTCTGCAGCTGCACAGCCCCTGCGGAGAATGGATTTTTAAAAATAAAGGAGAGCCCAAATAACTCTCCCCCTGCACTGTTTTGGTAGGGGGAGGCAGCAGCCCTCCCTCTCCCAGGGACACATTGTAAGCTCGTTGGGGCTCACTTTTGTTTTTTTTAAAAAAAGCCATTCCCTGTATCTGCTGTGTGGGGTGGGGAACCTGAGCTGGGTTTGGGGAATTCAGACCCAACGCATTTAAAACCTAGAAGTCTAGTTTGGCCCTCAGTTCGCCTCAGTTTGCCTCAGAGCCATGTGGAGGAGAGGCGGCTTAACCCTCTTGTTCTGCTCAGTCTTAAAGGGACGGCCCACTCACTGAAGGCTGCCGGCTTTCTCCCTTCACTCCACACATCTCCCATTTCAAAATGGCGGCAGGCTGTTTGGCTTCCGTTTTCTCAGCGGCTTTTTGGGGACTGCAGGAAAGTGTATTCTCAGAAAAGGCGCTGAAAAAACAGAAGCCAAACAGCCTGCTACCGTTTTGAAATCTGAGACGTGTGGAGTGAAGGGGGAAAGCCGGAAGCCTTCGGTGGGCGGGCCGTCCCTTTAAGGGCGAGTGGAAACGGCCTAGATTTTCTCATGTGAAACAGGAAAGTCCATTTGCAAACGATGGCTAACATGCATTGAAAGTGCATTATCGAACGTGTATGAAACCGGAGCAATCAAAGCTGACGCCACTGTTAGTGTTTTAAAGGAGAAGGGAATCTCCCTGGGGAAAAAACCACATCCTTTCCCTTTTGCATGCTAATAAGCAAGCCAGGAGTTTTGAATCCAATTAGCATAAGCCAAGTGGAGATTGAAGGGCTAAAGTTCCTCCTTCCCTTCACAGACACTAAGGCAAAAAGAGGCCACAAAGTCTACAATTTAAAGATGGCCAGAGAAGCAGCTGATCTTACGCTGGTCCCATTCTCCCCCCCGCCCCCACCCCCAGCCAGCATCTCTCTTAGTCCTAGAAACAAGACACAAACACCCTGCCAGAAACCACTGACTGGGCCACAAGACAGTGGCCGATTCCAGACGGCTCTCCGCATCCCAAAACGTCATGCGTCGTCGCACGGAAAACGCGAAATATCGCGTTTTCTCGTGCGAGTTTTGCGCGACCTCGCGCGTTTTCCGCGCGACGACGCGCGACGTTTCAGGATGCAGAGGGCCGTCTGGAATTGGCCAGTGGGGGAAAGAGAATCAACTGCATAGCCAGTTTGGTGTAGTGGTTAAGAGCGGCAGGAATCTAGTTTGGAAAGCCAGGTTTGATTCCCCCCTCCTCCACTTGAAGCCAACTGGGCAATCTTGGGTCAGTCACAGCTCTCTCAGAGCTCTCTCAGCCCCACCCACCTCACAGGCTGATTGTTGTGGGTATAATAACAACATAATTTGTAAACCACTCTTTGTGGGTGTTAAGTTATCCTGAAGGGCGGTATATGGATCGAATGTTGTTATTATTGTTGTTATTGTTATCAAGATGTGATAGGAATACAAGTTTCTTTTCCAGGGTTTTGCTTTTTAAAATTTTGGTTTCTGGCCCTCAGGGAAGGGGAGACTTTAAATAGAAGTCTTTTAATGGGTACAGAAGGGAACTTTGTTTCCCATGGCAGGCGCTGGCAGTCTGTAAAGGGACACTCCGGATGCCCGGCCGTCAGTGTTACAGGATGACGCAGTCCGAGTCTTGCTTCTGCCGCTGCCTGCGCTCCCCGGAGGGCCGGGCCGAAGTCTGCCCTCTCCCCTAAAATGAAAAGAAGCAGCAGGGTGTAAGCAAAGAGCTTGAACGTTTTTTCTTCAAAGACAGAGACAGCTTGGGATAGGAGGGCCCAGCCCAGCCGGTGGTGATAACAGGTGTAGGAGCAGTGGCTGCACGGGAGGAGGCAAAGGGCAAGCGGTTAAGTTGTGATCACTGGCTGGGGACAAGTTGTACCTGCACACACCCTCCTGTAGCGCTGGCAGCAAGGGTGGGACACTGCCCAATTTGCTCCTGGCTGCCTGAGACCCTCCCAGCAGTACCCCCTGCCCCCCAGAATTCTAGGGAAGTGAAGGGCTAGTCTGCCCCTGTTCAAAGGAAGGAAAATGCAAGCTTGGCCTGTCGGGAATTAACGGGACTTCCTAGATGGCATCAGTTCAACGGTCCATGTAGCGCAAGGCACTGCAGAGCCATCCGTGTATCCCACTCCTGACTCCTGGGTCAGAGAAGAGCTCCACGCAGCCACAGTGCCATATTCTTCCACAGTTGGCTAAATGCAGAACCTCACCAGAGGATCTGCACAAAACAGTATTCCATTGCTCATGAAAACCCCGCCGCAACGATCCCTCTGATATGTTTACTTGGAAGTAAGTCCCGTGCAATGGAAGTCCCAGCCATCAAAGGAAGTACACCAAATTCTAATGCCTTTGGATTATGGGACGGGAGTTACTTTGGGTGGTCCGAGAAGATTGTATGAAATTGTTGCAGGAGGGGGGCAATTTGGAAATCGCACCTCCGCTCTCAAAATCTGGGATTCTAGAAGGTCTCAGAAGCAGGTGAATTTCCCCTCTCCATTGTTCCTTTTACTGATTCCCAGCATCCTTGGCCACTAGGCATATGTATAACGGGTATCTGCCCCTGCCCTTTGGCTAATTTACAACGTAACGTTATTCTGCTTATCTGGGGTTCCTAGCAAACCCTTCCCAAAGTCACCCACTGAGCTTCACAGCAAAGTGAATATTTGAACTCGGTCCTAGGACAACACTCTAGCTGCTCCTCTGAGCACGCGAGGCTTTGTGACTGTGTGAACAGGGGGGACATGTGTAGGTAAGAATTGGTGTTCATTCACGTGCAGTACGTACCGGCAGTTTTCCTCACTAGCATGTGCCAAAAAGGGGATTTACTAACTGAGCCACCTTCTCCCTCCACCCCAAATATGCAGGTGTGCAAATGAGAGTTAACCTTTCAAGTTACATGCCCAGGAGTACAACACCACTGAAAATCAGCTCCATACACCTCCACAAGCATTGTGAACGAGAGAGAAAACACAGCTTAAGGGAAAATGTCAACACCAAGCATAAGCCGGGCGGAAAACAATTAACAAACAGTCACAAAACTTTTAGCAATTTTTCAAAATCCCGACGGGTTTTAGCTCGCAAATTTCCAATTCCCGTTTCGTAGATTATCACTTCTTCACAGGCAAGTTCCTCAAAGACTATAACAAAATATTTCATATAAGATGGTTGTTGTGGGTTTTCCGGGCTGTATTGCCGTGGTCTTGGCATTGTAGTTCCTGACGTTTCGCCAGCAGCTGTGGCTGGCATCTTCAGAGGTGTAGCACCAAAAGACAGAGATCTCTCAGTGTCACAGTGTGGAAAAGATGTTGGCAGGTCATTTGTATCTACTCAGGAGGGGTGGGGTTGGGCTGAGTCATCCTGTAAGAATTTCCCAGGGTGTGGAATGCTAATGGCGGGAGGCTTCACTGTATCCTGAGGAAGTTCTTTTGCATATGGATTGGCGCTTGATGTGCTAATCTTCTCTGCAGGGCTATTGTCGGGTATAGAGTGTTTTGTTAGCCTGGTGTTTTTCAGAACTGGAAACCATGCTTTGTTCATTCTTAAGGTTTCTTCTTTCCTGTTGAAGTTTTGCTTATGCTTGTGAGTTTCAATGGCTTCCCTGTGCAGTCTGACAAAGTAGTTGGAAGTGTTATCCAGTATTTTGGTGTCCTGGAATAAGATACTGTGCCCTGTTTGCGTTAGGCTATGTTCAGCCACTGCTGATTTTTCAGGTTGTCCAAGTCTGCAGTGTCTTTCATGTTCTTTTATTCTTGTCTGGATGCTACGCTTTGTGGTCCCGATGTAAACTTGTCCACAGCTGCAGGGTATACGGTATACTCCTGCAGAGGTGAGGGGGTCTCTACTGTCTTTTGCTGATCGTAGCATCTGTTGTATTTTTCGGGTGGCTAACAAAACACTCTATACTCGACAATAGCCCTGCAGAGAAGATTAGCACATCAAGCACCAATCCATATGCAAAAGAACCTCCTCAGGATACAGTGAAGCCTCCCGCCATTAGCATTCCACACCCTGGGAAACTCTTACAGGATGACTCAGCTCAACCCCACCCCTCCTGAGTAGATACAAATGACCTGCCAACATCTTCTCCACACTGTGACACTGAGAGATCTCTGTCTTTTGGTGCTACACCTCTGAAGATGCCAGCCACAGGTGCTGGCGAAACGTCAGGAACTACAATGCCAAGACCACGGCAATACAGCCCGGAAACCCCACAACAACCATCGTTCTCCGGCCGTGAAAGCCTTCGACAATACATTTCATGTAAGCATTTTGTTATATATAGTCTTAGGTTATTTCAGCACAATATTACAATTTTATACTCACTGGTCACCCACACTCAGTTTCTCCCATCACACAGTTGGCTAATGACGGAGTTCTACCGTAATACAAGTTGTGATCTACGCTCCTAAGAACCCTCACTTGACGAGACTAATTGGTTACACAAGTCATTACCTCGCGTCCACTTAAAGAGATACACATTGCAGATTACACATAAATTCACATTCCACATCACCAAATTTATAAGCGGTGTGTATCTATTGTTTCAATACATTTGAAAAACCCACATTGCTGCCACTGGAAACATTCTAACCCAAGAAGCATGCATAGCCAATTTCATTATTCAGACCGTTCGGGGCCAGTGAGTATAGAACTGTAATATCGGGCTGAAATAACGTAAAACCCGTCAGCTGCATAACAGAAATATTGTTCAGCTTTATTTTTCTCTATGATGGTCTTCAACCCGTGGACGAAAGCAAAAGTCTATGAAATCGACTAGTACTCTATTCTTCACCAGTTGGAGTTTTTATCAAACAAACTAGATCTTTATGAACTTATTAGCGTATTTATTGTATTTATTATATTTATTGCACTTAACACTTTGCACTTTGCACAATTTAAATTTTTTTTGAAAAATTGCTAAAAGTTTTGTGACTGTTAATTGTTTTCTGCCCGGCTTATGCTTGGTGTTGGTAACTTATCTGGGTGGTCCCCTTTGTTTGTTCTACCTAAGGGAAAATGTCAGCAAACTCTGGCTAAGGGCTTGCGAGACTCCAAACTAAGCCATGGTTCCCCTTGCAGTGACTCTTTCCCCACAGCTTCACACCACCCCCAAATGTCAGGGTACTGGTTTCCAGTCACTGCTCTGCTGGCCTCTTATCACTTACAAGAAACGGAAGGGCCTTGGCTGCGGAAGGGAGATGGGAACTTCCATTCCCTCTTCCGCCACCCTTGCGGGGCAGCGGATGGAGCCCCATCCCCCTTCCCCGAATGCACCAAGGGAGATGCCGGGTGGAGGGGCAGTTGTGAAATCCGGTTCAGAAGAGCCCCGTGGGGAACCCACGCTACCTGCGCTGGGGGGGTGGCTGGCGGGGGCTGCTGCTGCTGATACTCCTCCTGCTGAAGCTGTTGGGCCAATTCCAGGTCGCTCAGCGCGGATCCCCCTTGCTGCTGCTGCAGGGACAAAGCAATCATATAGTCCTGGAGGGGAGAGAGAACAAATGGGTGTGTGTGTGTGTGTGTGTGTGTGTGTGTGTGTGTGTGTGTGTGTGTGTGAGCAACAGTAGCAGCCAGCAACAAAGAACAAACAGTCTGTGGGAGCACAGAGGTTTCCAAAAGAGCTGGAAAGCAGGTCCCGATTGGTCAAGGCCGTGCTCAGCAACGAACCCTTTAGATTCCTGCTTGCAAGGCCCAACTGGCTAGTTAAGCGCTCGGCCAAGCTCAGGCACAACCAATGTCCTCCTTTCCTGGGGTTCCCTTCTGGAGCCCGTGCATGGGGAACTCACCACCCCAGTTTACAGCCTCGCTTAGGGTCCTCTGGGGTAACTGCAGGGCTGGGATGATGTGCGATGAAGGTTGGTGGTTATCCCCAAAGGAAGATCAGCACGAGAGAGGGGGCTGTAGGAGATCTGTTCGGCAGTGAGGGGTGGCAAGGGATCTCTGGTGGCGGCCAGGAACGAGCCTTCCTTTGCTCCACTCCATGTCCTCGCTAAGATGGGAGCTCCGCTGCCGTTTGGCATCCGTTCAGACCAGCGCACATTTCTCTTTGCATGTGTTGCCAACCATTCCTCATGCATCTTTCTTGCCTCCCACACCCCTCTGCAAATCCAGAAAACCCGGAGTCCCTTGGAAATTGCTGGAGGTCTAGGGGCAGAGCCTGGGAAGGGTGGGCTTTGGGGAGGGGGAGGAACTTCAGTGGGGTATAATGCCGCAGAATCCACCCTCTGCAGCTTCCATTTTCTCCAGGGTCATAGAGCCAGAGGAGTTAGCCGTGTTAGTCTGTAGTTGCAAAACAGTAAAGAGTTCAGTAGCACCTTTAAGACTAACCAACTATATTGCAGTATAAGCTTTCGAGAACAACAGCTCTCTTTGTCAGATGCATCTAACGAAGAGAGCTGTGGTTCTCGAAAGCTTAGGCTACAATCAAGTTGGTTAGTCTTAAAGGTGCTACTGGACTCTTTACTATTTTCTCCAGGGGAATTGATCTATGAGGTCTGGAGATCGTTGTAATTCCAGGAAACCGCCTGGCCCCACCTAGAAATTGGCCAGCCTACCTGGTCCACCTGTCTCTGGTTCGCTCGCTGCTCCTGCGGGGACCCTCCGGCAGCCTCCTTTCCCGGGGCGTGGCTGAGGTGGAACTCGGCGTCGCAGAAGCAGCTGTCCCCATCCACGTTGTGCAGGCTCTCCCAGACCACTTGCTCCTCGTGCAAGAAGCCTTGGTCAGTCACCAGGAGGTATAAGTGGCTCTGAAGGGGAGAAGGCGGCAGAGACTCTGTCAGTTGGGGGTCAGCCACTGGCGGACGTTGGGCCAAATCTGGCTCACTTGCGGGTGCTTGCTGCACCCACAACGATCAGCCCAGAAGAGAAAGGGGGAGGCAGCAATGGTATTCATGGCCACTGGATGGAGGTGGGGCGAGGGGGGGGGAGCCTCAGCTCTCCAGCCCTACTGTCTACAAAAAAGCCCTCTAGCCCATGCAAAATGCTGATCAGGTTTGCCGATGAACGTGGTATCACATAATCGGGTGCTTTTTTGTTTTTGTTTTTTAAAAGGACTCAAAAAACACACAACTGCAAGAGAATATCTTGCTGATTTAGGAGGGAGATTGGCTGGAATAAGGACTAGGGTTGCTGACTGGCCAGAAAAAAGCCCAGCAGAATGTGTATTGGGGGGGGGGTGCTTGCAGTACACTGCCATAAAAAAGAGTGGCAAAGCCCGTTCCTCCCTGCCCCCAGCTGGTTTATGGCCCTCCCCCAGACACTGTCCACTTACTGAAGAGCTTGCGAGGGGTTCCTTGAGGGCTAGCGCTTTCTTGCTAAGCAGGGCTCCCTGACTGTTTAACAAACAGCTGTTCCCACCAGAAGCAGCCAAAGAACAGTGAGCTTATGTTAATTAACATCAACCTAATAGTGGTGCATTCTGCATTAATGGTTGTGGGTGAATTTTAATGCCTTTCCCTTATAAGTCGCCGAGAACTGGTTTTAGCTGACACTTATAGACGTAGCTATATTATTAGCTGTGACTGTAGGGGGCTTCAGTGCTTGCCCCCCCCCCCAACACCGTTGCTCCAGGCCTTTCTCTGAAGCTGAGCAGTCTGTTGTGAATTCTGATAAGCAGCCTTAAAGATATCACTTGGATGTTCCCAAATCAGGGCTTGTCCTCTCAGCCACAGTCCTATACCACCATTACGCAGGCACTTCCATCAAAGGGGCTAGAACCCTGTATTTTTAAAAGCCAGGAATCTGTTCCACCACCACATTATACAGAACCACACCCAATCTTGCTCTCCGGGGACATGAAGAATTGGAAAGTTAAGAAGAAAGAGAGCAGCTCTCCCACCCCTGCCCCTTAGAACAGGGTTCCCCAACGTGGTGCCCGTGGGCGCCACGGTTCCTGCTAGGACTTCTCTTGGTGCCCGCTGGGCTTTTCAGAAAGCAGGTGGGGACATTGTAAGGCAGGACTTGTTACTGGCTGGCCTCATTCAAATGAAAGGAGAACTGATAAGCAACTGAGCTTCCCTTAGTCAGTGTGTGCGTCCATTTCCTCTTCCCTTTTTCCCAAGAGGTGCAAGGAGGGAGGTATTCCATTTGGCTCCGCCTCCTGTGGCAGCCATTTTGGGTTTGGCTCCGCCTCCTGTGGCAGCCATTTTGGGGTTGGCTCCGCCTCCTATGGCAGCCATTTTGGGGTGTTGCTCACCACCCTCTCTTCAAAATTCCAAAGGTGCCTGCAGCTTCACAAACGTTACGGACCCCTGCCCTAGACTTTCGGGGCGACACCTGCCTTGTGCTTTATCATGGTGCTGAAGTGGTTGTTCCGGAAGAAGACGCTGAGCTCCCCCTCTTTAACTGTGGTGGTGAGCTCGCACAAGCCGTGGTAGGTCAACTGGGAGGCTGTGGACTCCAGGAAGAGCTCTGCAATCACCCCTGGAGGGAGAAGAACAGAAGAAATGAAGCAGAGTTGTGCGGGGTCAGACCAACAGCCCATTCAGTCCAGCAACCTGCTTCACACAGTTATGTTGGAGGGCCAACATGGGACATAGAAACCAAGAAGGCAGGCTCAATTGAAAATAACCACTCTCAAGCCCCAGATGAAGGGAAGGTATGAAAGTTTAGTGTGGAGAATGGAGAAACTCCCTTCTCTCTGGGGGTACCTTGTCCCAGCCAGGGTGCCCCCACACCTGGCTCGGATAGCATAGGTTCAACCAGGGGGTGGATAATTCCCCTTCTTGGAGTATTTTTTAAATTTTTATTTATTTACTTTATTTGTTGTCCATTTTTTTCACCGAGTCTGAAGGCAGATTGGTAGTAGAGAGTGCTGTCAAGTCATAGCTGACTTACGGTGACCCCTGGTGGGGTTTTCATGGCAAGAGGCTAACAGAAGTGGTTTGCCATTGCTTGCCTCTGCATAGCAACCCTGGTCTTCATCGGAGGTCTCCCATCCAATTACTGACCGAGGCCAACCCTGCTTAGCTTCTGAGATCTAATGAGATCAGGTTCCCCTGGGCTATCCAGGTCAGGGTGAAGGCGGATTACACTGTGTAAAACAATGTGAGTAAACAGCACGAGACATCAGCGACGCACTAGGACTACAAAAAAATTAAATTTGGGAGTCTCGGTGAGCAAGCTGGAATGTGCATGTGTGAATGGCCACCACACATCTAACCCCCAAATGGGACTTGCCTATCATGTCTGAACTGAATAAAGACGAGGCGTTTCTCACCCATAAAATAAATTCGCCGGGTAAGCAAGGCTGTTATCAGCAATTTCCACTGCTGTAAAGGACCTCTGGGCTTACCTTGGGCCAGTATGATGCAGGGATTAGTACTGGACTAGCCTCTATGAGACCCAGATTCAAATCCCAATAATGGTTACTTGGGTGACCTTGGCCAGCCATTCTTTTGCAGTCCAGCCTACCTCACAGGGTTGTTGGAAGGATAAGGATGGGGAAAGAAAACCCATCTATGCTATTATTCAGGAGAGCTTTCAACTCCTATTTTAGGGCTGTATCATAAGAAATAGGTGAAATAGGGACAGGGACTGTAGACTATGCTACTGGGTACTCTCTGCTAATGTAGATAACATTCCTACTGGGTAGTTTGATGTTACTTATGCTTTAATTCAGAACGGTTTCATTTATGTGTTTGGCTTTCTGCTAGCTTTTCAAATTTGCCCCTACCATTCCCCACTGCACCCATTTTCACTGAATGCCCTGTGGATCATTTTGTATTTTTGCTCTGCCCTAGCTATTGGTTATATTGTATTGCGGAATGTAATCTGCCTTGGAGCTCAGCGAGAAAGGTGGGCTATAAATAAACAACAACACCTGAAAAAGCAACAGCAACAATAATAATAATCCTGAGGATGGGGAGACTAACAATGCACCCGGACAGATAAGTTGCGTTTTACACAGAAAGACTGCCAGCCGGCATTCTTACATTTCACAGCCCTTCGCCCTCCAAAATGGCAGCTATAATCACTTGAGGACACATCTCCAAAGTGGGTCCGGGGCCCACAGAGGTTTCTGTCCCAAGAAATCTGGTAAAGATATCACAAGAATTTAATACGCAAGTAGATTCTGACTGCTGCCAGTAGCTGGGTGGGTCTGCAAAATGCAAAGGCACAGCCAGGGAACGACATGCTCACAGCACTCCTCCCACGCAATGTGGCAACGGCCACCAACGCTTTCAAAACAGATATGCATATATCCTCATACAAATTCAGGGAGGATGGCTCTCTCCCACGGGGTGAGCGCAGACAGGCCTGAGGGAACGGGCCGTCGCAGGTCTAAACCTCGGAAAGAATGTTCCTGTCGATTTGCATCCCGTCAAAACACAGGCTTTCCCGTAGAAAGCCTGAGAATCATCCGTTGACAAAAAGTTGGAAGATGTCGATCTGGGCTGCACCACCCGTCAGTTTAGCTGGCAGAACTCGGAACAGAACTCTCCCATCCAGGGGCAGTCTACCTTGGAATGCCAGAGGCCGGGGACGAAAGAAGGCTGCTGCCTTCATACCCGTCTTTTGCCTACTCACAAGACCTGCTACTGCTGGAGACCAAACCCAGGGCTACATAGGCTGTTAGCTTGTTCTGATAAGATGCCTTCGGTTTGAAAGGGAGGTGCCTTGTGTACGCATATAGTGCATTTTATTATGCCGCTGAGTATACGTGTATGTATATATATATGTATTTTAAATGTTAGGATGTTTATATATTTATAATTTTAAACTGTGTAATTGTTAGATGTATTTTAAATGTTTGTAAATTGTAATCCGCCCTGAGCCTGCTGGTGCGGGGAGGGCGGAATATAAATCTAATAAATTAAATTAAATTAAATTAAATTTACTCAGAGGCAGAGCTTTTTTTCAGTGGGAACACGGTGGAACAGAGTTCCGGCACCTCTTGAAAATGGTCACATGGCTGGTGGCCCCGCCCCCTGATCTCCAGACAGAGGGGAGTTGAGATTGCCCTCTGTACTGCTGGAGCGGCGCAGAGGGCAATCTAAACTCCCCTCTGTCTGGAGATCAGGGGGCGGGGCCACCGGCCATGTGACCATTTTCGCCGAGGGCGATTTAAACTTTAAAAAGCCCCCCCCCCGTTCCAGCTGACCCAAAGTGACGTCATTGTGCAGTCCTGAGTTCCACCACAGAGTTCTACCACCTTTGTTCCCAGAAAAAAAGCCCTGCTCAGAGGAGTTATCCGTGTTAGTCTGTAGTAGCAAAATAGAAAAGAGTCCAGTAGCTCCTTTAAGACTAACCAACTTTACTGGAGCATAAGCTTTTGAGAACCACAGCTCTCTTCATCAGCTGACGAAGAGAGCTGTGGTTCTCAAAAGCTTATGCTCCAGTAAAGTTGGTTAGTCTTAAAGGTGCTACTGGATTCTTTTCAGTTTTACTGTCTTCGTGACTGCTCCCAGCTTTGTGACGCTCGCCTCGGCCCCTTGGCTGGAGAACTGGCCCTGACAAGCCACCCTCTGAGATTACAAGCACTGATTCCAGGAAAACCGGCCCAGTCCGGTGGCTCTTACCTTCGGTCACCAAATCGGGGTCACTGGCATGCTTGCAGGTAATGATCTTCTCCACCAGCTGGTTGTAGCTCAGTTTGCCAACAGCCTGGACCGCCTCTGCTAACTAGGAAGAGAAACACGTTCTTCGTCAATGTCTGTATCACAGTAAATGTGAAGGTCTACAGCGTGGGGCCAAGAAACATGAACTTCTTTCAACCGGTGGGGGTAACTGCGACAATGCTGAGATTTTACATTGCTTCATACTTCAGCATACAAACTCATCTCCTTGGGTTTAGATTGCTGGGGTGGGTGGGTGGGGGGAATCAGCTCTGTAGAGATCTGGATCCTTCTACTTCACCGCTGATCTCTGCCACGGAATTGTCATCTCCGCGTAGCGTTTAAAGACAGACCACTTCTGGCTTCTGGGCAACTATACAATCTTCAGGGATAGCTAGGTGGGTAGCCATATTGGTCTGCAGTAGAACAGCAGGGTTTGAGATGACTGACAAGATTTTCAGAGTGTAAGCTTTCGAGAATCAGAGCTCCCTTCTTCAGATACAAAGGGAGCTTGACTCTGGAAAGCTTATACCCTAAAAATCTTGTTGGTCTCTAAGGTGCCACTGGACTCAAATCCTGTTGTTATACAATCTTCAGCTTCCCACCATTGACTTCTGAGACAGCAGAAACAGTCCACTCAAGCTTTCCTCTGCATCTACGAAAGCTGGGACTTTCTCCACCAGCTGGTTGCAATTCAATTTGTGCATGGTTTGGGGCTGTCTTAGGAGGCAGGGAGCTAGTGGCTCAGTCTCAGCTGTGCGGATTACCAGCTGTGCATCCAGAGCTCAGCCAAGCCTTATAATCCTTTTGGAGACTCAAGCCTACCTCCTGCAGAACCTGGGGGAAAGATGGAAGAACTTACTTGTGGGTCCACCAGCCACCCGTGATAAAGGGGCACATTGAGGAGGTCGAATACGATACACTCCGGGGTGTACTCGAAATCAGAGACTCCGGTAAACCTCACGTTCACATCCAGGCCCGTGGAGAGTTTAGGTAGGACAGTCATGGCGTCATTGACGTTCTGTTGATAGCAGATGAGAGGAGAGGATGAGATTTGGGAGTTTTTAAAAAGGAGAAGAAAGAGCTCCTAAAATGGGACTTCGGATGAGGAGGGGGACTCTGCATTTTGGGGTCTACTGCCCTGCCATATTGTCCTAAGGAATTCATTTTGCCAGTATTCAGATCGGCCCTACAACCAAGGCCTTTAATCCCTTGATGATCAGCTTGAAAATCCAGTGGTCCCAGAGAACAGTCTGAAAGCTTCAGCTTTGAAGCAAAGCATGTCCGGGACAGTCGCTGGATCGGCAATCAGCCTCCAAGGGATCCACTGCTCAATGGTCAAGCACCCACTGGGAGTGAGGAAGGCCCCTCCCTGGTGTAGCTGGTTAAAGGAATCAGGGACAGCAAGTCTTGGGGAAAGACTCAGTTCTGTCGGAGCTCTTGGAGAGCAGCAGCCAGCCAGAGGAGATAAATCCAAAATAGATGGATAGGAAAATTCCAACACAGTAAAAAAAAAAAAACCTGCTGGGACCTCCTTGGCCTCAGGTCTGTGGAGAGCCCCCCTCCAAGTACCAGGAGCAGAAAAATCTGGCTCTACTCATTAATAGAAGAATGGAAGCTGTCCAGCATCTGTTCTCTAGCCACAGGAGAGAGTGAGAGGTGGTGTTGTGTAGTGGTTAGCGTTTGGGACTGGGATAGGGTCAGCTGGGTTCTAACCCCTGCTCTGCCGTGGAAGCTGACTGGGACCCTTGGACTTGTTGCAACCTTTTAGCCTAACCTACCTCACAAGAGTGTTGTTGTGGGGCTGAGACAGAGAAGGGGAAAATGACGGGATGGCCGACTCTGGGGCCTGTTTAGTTATACACATGCTTATAGTAATAGGCACTGCTTCTTTGTTCAAGACTTGGTTTCAGGCTGCTGGACTTAACACCAACATTATTTTAATGCAAGGTGACTAGTTTTACTGAATCATTTTATGGGTTCATTTTTTAAAAGTTGTATTATTTATGGTTTTGTTCATTTCCCTTCTGTTAGCAGCCCCAAGCAGGTATCTATAATAACTGGACTTATACAATAATAACTGCACTTATCTACTGCTCTTCTAGACAGGTTAGCAGTAAACACTCAGAGCAGTGAACAGTCAATGTTATTATTTTCCCCATAATACAGCTGGGGAGCTGGGCTGAGAGGCTGACCCAAGGCCACCTGCAGAGCTTGTGGCAGCAGTGGGATTCGAACCAGCAGCATGCTGACTTGCAACCCAACCACTTCACCACTCTGCGACAGCAGCTTGAGAGGTGGGATAGAAATGGGTTCGCTCGCTCGCTCGCTCGCTCGCTCGCTCACTCGCTCACTCACTCACTCACTCACTCACTCACTCACTCACTCAATCAATCAATCAATCAAATGAACAGTCTCCGACCGACCCACCTGTTGGAAATTGAGCTGGAGAACTTCTGACTCCTTTTCGGGCTTGATGGATAAGATGCAATCCCCTTTTGAGACAAAAAAACAAATCACAGACTCATAGAATCATAGAGTTGGAAGGGGCCTTACAGACTGTCTAGTCCGACCCCCTGCCCAATGCAGGAACAGCCTAAAGCATCCCCAATAAGCATTCGTCCAGCTGCTCCTTGAAGACTGCCAATGAGGAGGAACCCACCACAGCCACAGGCAGTCGATTCCACTGCTGGATTGCTCTTCACATGAAGAAGTTTTTTTCTAACGTCCAGCCAGTACTACCCACATGGCCTCTGTTCAGCCGAGCGTTTTCACCCTCCCCAAAGCTTCCAAAAGAGCCCTCTGGACGGCCAACAACAGTGCATAGAGGGGAGGGCTTCCCCTGATTCTGCCCCCTGGCACTGGGATTCCGAGGTTGACTGCCTCTGAACGTAGAGGTTCCCTTTAGTCCCCATGGCTAGGCAACCACTGACAGAGCTCTCCTCCATGAATCTGTCTGATCCCCTATAAGACTAACCAATTTTATCGTACCATCAACTTTCGAGAACCACAGCTCTCTTCGTCAGATGCGTCAGCTTTCAAGAACTACAGCTCCCTTCGTCAGATGCATCGTCAGCTTTTGTGAACTACAGCTCTCTTCATCAGATGCATCGTCAGCTTTCAAGAACCACAGCTCCGTTCGTCAGATGTATCGTCAGCTTTTGAGAACTACAGCTCTCTTAGTCAGATGCATCGTCAGCTTTCAAGAACCACAGCTCCGTTCGTCAGATGTATCGTCAGCTTTTGAGAACTACAGCTCTCTTAGTCAGATGCATCATCAGCTTTCGAGAACCACAGCTCTCTTTGTCAGATGCATTGTCAGCTTTCGAGAACCACAGCTCTCTTCATCAGATGCATCAATGCTGTGGTTCTCGAAAGCTGACGATGCAACTGATGAAAAGAGCTGTGGTTCTTGAAAGCTGATACTACAATAAAGTTGGTTAGTCCTAAAGCCGCTACTGGACTCTTTAATATTTTGCAACTACAGACTAACACGGCTAACTCCTCTGGATCACTGATCCCCCTGTGAGAGTCCGTGATCCACACCTCCGTTTCTGCCTTTCACTGAATATGTCCCAGGCCTTGCCGGTGGGCTGAGCAGAGAGGCTGGGAATTGAGGACTCACTCATTCAAATTTCGGGCTTGTGAAACTTCTGCTCACGTTGTGATCATGCAAAGAAGGGAGAGGGACTGCTAAACCTCCACCTGCCACTCAGTTTCACTGTTTGAAACTGGATCCCTTGCTCTGTTGTTAGCCTTTTGAAGGAGAAAAGATGTGCCCACGTGAAACGCTGTCAATCCAGCTGGGGCTTCAGTTCAAAAAAATGAAACGGGGTGGCAGTTGAAGGGCTAAACCTCCTCTCTCTTCTCTGCCCAGCTGAGGGATCCTGCAACGCAGCTCCGCAGCTCCGCAGCTCCGCAGCTCCTCTGTTTGTTCACGGAGCACGGTAGAGCAGAGAGCATCAACGGTATCCTCAGCCCCCGTGCCGTGACGCTGCCTGGATGGCAGTGCCCACTGAGGCACATGGGCAGCCCGAGCCACATCTGTGGTGGATCATGGGCTGTGGGGGCCCTAGAGTCCCGAGTTCAAACCTAAGCAGCCGGGCTGAAAGAAATCCTTGCCAGCAACCTCAGAGAATTTCTGCTACTCACAATAAACCGTCCTGCTTCGACTCAATAGAAGGCAACTTCACAATCAACAGGAAAGGTGTGGCTCAGGAGCAGAGCGCATGCTGTGCGCACTAATGTTTCTGTTCTTGGCATTCAAAGGATCTCTGAGATCAAGGCTGGGAAAGGCCTTGCCCCAGGGCCTCGAGAGCTGTCCTGCCTCTAGAGCTGTCCATTGGCTTCCCCGTGGGCAGATTTTCAAACTTTCACCTGGATGGGCAGCTTAGAGGCTGCCCATTCAAAGTCAAGACACTTAAAGAATTTAAAAAATAAAGTCCTTCCCAGGAGAAGTGGCAACTCCCCCCTCCCCTCGTGTGATTCTGCAACTCACCGAGATAGGCCATCAGCTCATCGGATGTGATCACTTCTTTCTGCAGAGGAAGCTTGACCTGCGAGCAAAGAGGAATCGGGGAGAATTCAGAGACTCATCAAGAGGTCGGATGCAGCTTGTCTCGCACCAGCCCTGGGTAATGTATCTGCTGCACCGCCCTGCTGATGAAAAACCCACTCTGGATTTCTCGCCCGGGCCCAGTTCTCAACAGAGATCATTCCCACATAGTCCCAGAAGTGCTTCGCAGGGCGAAGACTGACACAACATTTAAACAAAGGCCACAGATGGTACGATCCTGGCTTTTCAAATGGCTTTGTATTCATATATCAAACTGAAAGGTCATTCCTGCATCCCAAATATATATATATATTTTTATAAAATTTTATTGGTGAGTACATAATTAATACACACATTCCCCATCCTACCTAAATTTTATCAACCCCCACCCTTTCCCTCCCCGCTTCTTGCAGACTTCCAACAGCTTTCCAACCCTTAACCTATCTTATTACTTAACTTATTTTCAGCTATATTCTTCCAAAACATATATATATTGTATCTTTTAATCTAAGCATATTCAAATTCTATTATATATACTGTATCGTCTCCTCTAATATGTCCATTCTCTACGTCACTAATTAGACTAAGTATTTTAATAAAGTCAGATTAATAATAATACTAGCTTAGATTGATTAATAACCTAATTTTCCCATTAGTGGTAAAATTACTTCTCTCTTCTATTTATAAAATCACAAATTAATAGTTCTCAAACTGCCACAATCCTCCTTTCACATCCCATTTTTTTTCTAAATATTGTTTCAATTTCCCCCAATTTAAAGTTGCCAAACTGCTACAGAAAGCGAGTCGGTGACGACACAGGCGTTAGCCAATAGGGTCCACAGAGCTGGCTTTCCCCCATTAAATTCAGTCCCAACCCTGCAGAACAGTTTGGAGTTTTTTGTGTGCTATTGTGAATACTCTTTAACCTATCTACTCCCTGAAGAGACAAAAATATTTGGGACTGTACACAATATGGGTACCTCAAAATTGCCCCTGATCAACAAGTATGTCTTCACCCCAAGAACTGAGAGTGAAATCTTATTGACAGAAACAGTTTAGCTTTGAGTATCATGTCTGGTGGTTCCGCAGCCTGAGGGACATTCAACTGGCTTCAGCTAGGGCCGGGGCCTTTTCTGCCCTGGCCCCGGCCTGGTGGAACGCTCTCCCAATGGAGATCCGAGCCCTGCGGGACCTTTTACAGTTCTGCAGGGCCTGCAAGACGGAGCTGTTCCACTGGCCTTTGACTCGGGGCCAGCATTTTGTCCCCTCTTCTGACCACCACACCCTCTTTTTGCAGTCGCCCTGGAGTTACATCACGGCAGTGCCCGTGGTTTATGGTGACTCTGTAGTGGCCTGATTTGTTTGGTGGTGCCTGGATTTTTACGCTCTTTGTATCAATGTGTATTAATATTGGATTTTATGCTATTTGCAATAATGTTTTATTGCATTTTAACAATATATTTTTGTGGGAAGCCGCCCTGAGCCCACTCGCGGGGAAGGGTGGGGTATAAAACGAATAAAATAAATAAATAAAAATGTCACGGCTTTTGGAAAAATCAGATCCCTGCGCCAAAGTCTGAAGCACACAATTCTGACCAGTTTCTCATCTTGATAACAGGGTTGCCAACTCCACCTTGGGAAATTCCTGGAAAATTGGGGACCGTGCTAGAGGAGTTTGGATTCTGGGGAAGGGTGGGAACTTGGCAGAGATGTGACACTGTGAGTCCACCCTCCAAAGCTGCCGTTTCATCCAAGGCAACTGATCCCTGTAGTTTGGAGATCAACTGTAATTCTGGGGGAACTCCAGTCCTCACCTGGAAGGTGGCAACCTTAATCTGGCCTCCTCCCTAAACCCAGCCTAGTTTGGACAGCAGAACTGCACTGGACAAGCATTACGTGCGGTTACTTGGGAGCAAGCTCTATGCTGAAATGATTTTAAAATTGCCTTGAGAGTCTCACATCTTGCAAAGACTGGTTTGGCCCAGGAGACGAGGCCTTGCAAGGGACTCTCTGCTTTGATCCAGCAGCTCAGGTTCTGCAAGGCCTGCCTTGATTCAGAGGCAGGCCTAGCAATACCAGCAACCTCAGCTCTAGCAAAGCTTCACTGAACTGCCAGCCACATTGCAGATGAACTTCTGGCAGCCCTTAATGGCACATGCCAACCGGAACAGGAACGACTGTGTAGGGGGGCAAGAAAATATGTAGGACCACAGAGGGGTGGGTGTGTAAAAAGTGCACTGCCTGCTTCTCCAAAGACCAGATTCATCCCCCCCCCTTTTTTTTTGCTCTTGTAGCAAGGCATGGAAAGAAGCCTCTTGGTGACTGTGGCTGCCGCTGATTCCCAAAACAGCTACAGGCATCTGGGGCCTCTCTTCCAGCCATCTGCCCCTGGTGTAGCGTAGTGGCTAAGAGTGTTGGACTGGAATCTAAACTAGATTTAATTCCCCTGTCATGAAAGCTCACCCAGTGACCATGGGCCAGTCACAAACTCTTAACCTAACCTACCTCACAGGGATGTTGTGAGGAAAAAACAGAAGAGAGGGTCGCTTTGGGTCTCCGTTGGGGAGAAAGGTAGGATTTCAATGAAAGAAAATAAATTCCCTTACACATAACAGAACCCCCCTTACCTTCCACTGCAAAAAAAGGATATTCATGATGGCCAGGAGTGGGCAAGGCCCGTTCTCGCTCTGGGTGATGACCGGTGTCCGTTCTCCTTTCCAATTGATCCACCTCACGCAGTAGAAGTCGGGGGGTTCGGGCTGATTGCTCGGAGAAGGCTGCGCCTTGGGGGCCTCCGCAGCCTGCTTGACGGGGCTGCAGCTGGGGCTGGTGGCCGCTGGGCTGGAACTGGGGATCTCTGGAAGAGCCACAGCACTCTCCGGTGGGATATCTTCTCCCGGTATCTCTTCCCGGTTTGGGGGGTTTGTCTCTTCTGAGGCTGCAGATGCCGGGTGTTGCACCTCACCCCCATCTTCTGTCTCCTCTTCAACATCGGCAGGGGGGGTCTCCGCACAGCTCAGTCCCGAAGTCCCCCCTTGCTCCTGCCCATTCAACGCGGGATCCTCTCTCGTGGTCATCTCTTCTTCTGGCCCGAGAACGGCACCCTCTTTTCCTTGCCCCTGGAGGGGCTTCTTTTCAGGCATGGTGCTTTCATTCTCCCTGTCCCCTTTGGTTTCTATCGGCTCTGTGGGTTCCATTTGGGGCACACCGTCCTACAGAGTCCCTTACAGCCCCGCAGTCATTCACCACGAGAGCCTCTGGGGCTAACTCTCTTCAGTGGCAAGAAGAACTGGTCAAAACCTTATGCTTTTCCGGGGTGTTTCGTTGTTGTTGCTGTAGTTGGAATTTAGATCTTGCTTCTGATTCTCTTTTGGAGGAAAATGGACTCCGGTCTTCCAGTCCAGCAAACAACTGTTCCCGGGGTTGATAAAGCGCAAGTCCTCTGCAAACGAATGCCTCCGGTCACCTCGGTTATAAACAACGGTTGTTCTGCAGAATTTCCTTCTACCAGACTAGAAAAAAGCCTGTTTATTAAACAAAATTAGATTCCTATTAATTTATCTGCAGGTTTCCAGATGTCCCCTTCCTATTTTAATAACTATAATGAGTACATAATATAACATTTTATTAAAACTTGGTTTGCTGGTTTGGGGGCTGTTTTCTTGCTTAGGCGACGCTGACGTTTCTATGTAAAAAGTGTTTATTATTCTAAAATGTCCCTTTCCTTCTCCCCGCTGGCTCTTGCGAGTCTCACGTACCAATCAATTCTGCTGTCTCCTCTTCTTTTTTGTCTTTAAGTTCAATTATTTAACATCCAGGAAATACAATCTCTTCTTGCCTGCTTGTGTGTGTGTGTGTGTGTTGGATAATTATAGTTCAAGATCACCTCTTTTTTTGAATGCAAAAAAGAAATTTCTTTTTGTAGAAAAACTAATAGAAAAGAGAGATTTTTTAAAAAGCCTACATTTGAAAGAAAAGGGGGGAAAGATTATTTTCATGACGTGATTTTTAAAAGATTAAAAATGCAAAGAATTTGCTGTGCAAAGATTTTTGTTAAAGCTCTTAAGCAAAACAAAGAAAACTGGCAAACGTCGTTTGGGGGAAATCTGTTCTGATCCCGTTGGTTCGAATTTGCCTGGTTGACCGTCTGCCTGTCTTTTCTTGTACTTGTGGGTTATGCAAACAGAACAGAGGCCGTTCCTGTCTTTTTCATCTGCTCTGGGGATTTTTTGCCCCTATTATGCTTTCCAATGTCCCAGCTTTTGCACTCAGAACTGGGTTCTGACAGGACGGCAACTGCTTGCTGAACACTGGTCCAGCTGGGACTTTAAGCCAGACGGAGGACAGAACCTGGCAAAAGATACCAGAGGCAAAACCACAATGAGACAAACTTGTGTTTTCCTACCTATCCTGCTTACACAAGCACCCTGGCTTTGACCGACAAAATACCACTGCATTTCCCAGGGACTTTGGTGTTCTTTTGCCTAGTTTATCTCATGCTATCAGATGGGACAAAGTTTCTTTTCCTGGTGTCTAGGGATTCAAAGCCTAGCAAACGCTTAATTCCACCCACCTTGGGCATTTCAGGCCCTGATTGGCTCACATCAGCCCAAATTTTTGATTGGCTGGAGTGCTCTATATCTATCTAGTGGTTGAAGCTGCTGTCAAGTCATATATGACTTATGGTGATCCCTGCTGGAGTTTTCAAGGCAAGAGACTAACAGAGGTGATTTGCCATTGCCTGCCTCTGTATAGCTACCCCAGTTTTCTTTGGAGGTCTCCCATCCAATTACTAACCAAGGCCGACTCCGCTTAGCTTCCAAGATCTGCACGTCTCTCCTTCCATTTCAGTCCAAAACTCTCATTTGGAATATGGCGTTGTTTTTAAAACAGTTCTCCGCTGCACTGCATTTTTTTTAAAAGCAGAGGCTAGATGGCCATCTGTCAGCAATGCTGATTCAATAACTGAGTATGAACTTACAACAAGAAGGAGAATCACGGAAGTATGCAAGAATAGCAAGCAAAAATCCACCACGTATATTGCATTTTGGATCTAACTTTTTAGTAGTTAGGTAGTCACGGTGGATTTTTTGCTTGCTCTTCTTAGCATGAACTTAGGCAGATCATGAGAAGGAGGGCAGGAAGGGGTGAGCTGGTGGTTGGCTCTTGCGGCCCTTTCTTGTATGCCAAGGATAGTGCCAATCACCACTTTGGGGTTAGGAAGGAATTTTCCTCCAGGCCGGATTGGCTGGGAATCCTGGAGATTTTTTGCCTTCCTCTGGGCATAGAGAAAAGTTCAGCGGGGAGGGGTGAGGCAGCTGTGAACTTCCTGCATTGTGCAGGGGGTTGGACTAGATGACCCCTTGGGAGCCTTCCAGCTCTATCTTTCTGTGCAGCCAGATACAAAACATGGAACTTCCAGGAGCAAACGTGTCGTTCTAAAAGGACATTTGTGCAGTTCAGAAATGCGGCACAAAGGCTGACAAACGTCCATCTCTGAGGATTTGCTTTCACTCAATGTAGGCTTCTAAATGTCTTAGAATGTGGCCCTAAGCAACAAAGCAGGCGCACTCAAAGAAAATTCACACGTGTCGCAACGGCATGCACTCAATGCTTGAATGGCCACTGCGCTGTTCCAAATCCCCCTTTTAAAAAGCCCCGCTGCCCTGGACTGGACTTCTGCCTTTGCTCCTGCCTCTTAGCCCCCAGCTCCAGTTCTCAGACTTGTCCCAGACTGTTGTTAGAGGACACACGGAATTCCTTGGCTGAGCTCCACTTCACACATCGAGGCCGAAAGACCCAAGGTGGCACAATGTGGGGAGGGGCTTGGGGATGAGTGGACTGATGCCGCCCTCCTCCTCTGACTGCGCAAAAACAAGCGTCTAAACCATCAGCTGCTCTGGCTGCCGTGCCACACCTGCTGGTGAACTGACCACCCGGCTTGGGGCACACGTGAAGCTGTATACTGAGTCAGGCCCTCGGTCCACCAAGGTCAGCATTGTCTACTCAGACTGGCAGCTGCTACCCGGGGTCTCAGGCAGAGGTCTTTCACGTCACTTGCTACCTGATTTGTTTTACCTGGAGATACTGAGGATTGAACCTGGAACCTTTGGCATAAACAAGGACTCCTCCCACAGCTGCAGAGCAAGTCCTTTGAATAAGACCTTTGCTCCGCAGCTTGGCCCAGCCTGAGGCAGTGGCTAGAATCTGCATCTATGCTTTCAGAAGGAGACAGGGAAGAGAGGGGGGCAAATAAGACTGGAATAGGAGATGCCCTTTCAGGGACCACAAAGGACCCCCCACCAGGGTCTGGAAACCCCTCTTTGGCAAATAATAGCTACTTCCTGCCTGTACCTCCAAAACGGTTATTTTGCCTTGAAGTGGAACTCCACTAGAACCCCAAAATCTGGTTTAAAACAACCCCCCCACCCGCCCCTCTCAAATGCTTCTAATGGAATCTCTGTTTCACCATTCTCTCTCACACACAGAGACCCAGGTTCGAATCCCTGCTCTGCTATGGAACCTCACTGGAAGACCTTGGGCCAGTCACACACACACTGCCTAACCTACCTCACTGGGTTGTTGTGTGAATAAAATGGAGAAGGTGAGAATGAAGTAAGCCATTCTGGGTCCCAGATGAGGAGAAAGATGGTGTATAAACAAAATAGTAAAGAGTCCAGTAGCACCTTTAAGACTAACCAAATTTATTGTAGTGTAAGCTTTCGAGAGCCACAGCTCTCTTTCTTAGATGCATCGACAGCTTTCGAGAACCACAGCTCTCTTCGTTAGATGCATCTGATAAAGAGAGCTGTGGTCCTTGAAAGCTGACGATGCATCTGATGAAGAGCGCTGTGGTTCTCAAACACTTCTGCTACAATAAAGTTGATCAGTCTTAAAGGTGCTACTGGACTCTTTACTATTTTGCAATTACAGATTAACACGGCTAACTCCTCTGGATGTATAAACAAAGTAAGCAAGTATGAAAATCGATAAATATTTTCCCCCACCCTTCCTCCAATGGTCTCAGGATAATATTTTGGGTGTGCCTCCCCATTTTATCCTCCAAGCAGCCCTGTGAGGTAGGCTTGGCAAAGAGACAGTGCCTAGGCCGAGATCTCCCAGAGATCTCCAGGGCACAACTGAACCCCAGATTCCCGGCTCTGATACTCTAATCAGCGGCTACTCTTACCTGAAGAAGTGAGTTGTGACTCATGAAAGCTCATACCACAAATTTTGTTAGTCTTACAGATGCTACTGGACTCTTGCTCTTTTCTTAATCTTAAAAAAATCAAGGGCCCAGCCTAACATCTGAGGCTCAGCAGCGTATAGGTTTCCCCCGATTTTATTTCATTGCTAGCAAAATGCAGGCACGGCGCCTGCAACGTGCAAAGGGACACAGCGAAACTGGCAGGCAGGTGTAATGCATCCCAGACTTGCCTCTTCAGAGGACTCAGCAGAGGGGCATGAACAACTCTTGTCAAACGTGCCAGTCCAGACATACTCGTTCTGCAAGGGAGTAAGGCTATTCCCACCCCCACCCCCCAATTTGTGCCAGAGACACGTCTACCCAATGGAGCAATTCAGCCGTGAAGTGCCAACCCGTTCAGCAATCCAGTTGGGGCAAATCTGGAGAAAGGGAAAGTACAAAAGTTGGACTGGGGGGGCTGGCGAAGCATGGGTAGCAGAAAGAACGGTGAATGTCAAGCTGGAGCGATGGAGAGCTTTGCTTTGCAGCAAGAGTGGGACACAGACTGGGGTATGGGGGTGGGGGAGGAATTTGGCTTCCTCTCTATCCTGCTGCCAGTGTAAACACCACTGAGCTGCCCGAGATGCCTGCCCCTGGAGTGGGATGACAACTTCACACCCGAGAATCGCCACGCACCTCTTTCTCAGCCCCTCGTCCTCCGTCCCGCTCCTGTCTTGGTCCCTTTGGGCGGCAGCTTTCTTTGGAGTCGTGTTGGTAAGTTTCTCTTCTTCCGTTTTTCTTTTTTCTTTCTTTCTTTCTTCCCTTCCTTCCTTCCTTCTTTTCCTCTCTGAGCGAATGAACAGACGAGAAGCTCTCCAGCTGGCGGAGAAAGGAAAAACACTTTTCAATAGCTTGGTTGGGTTTTGATTTCCTCTGCGTTTCCACAGGGACATCTATTGGGGTGGAGGATTCACGGCACGCAGGAATCCTGCTGAGCCGGAAAGCTTCCGTCTTGGAAGGAGAGAGACTTACTGCTCAAAACTTAGCAGGAGAGGATTACAACAGGGCAGGGCTGCCAAGATGGTGCAGAATGCAAGCAGGCATTCTTTCGTCTTACACCCCAAATTCCCCTGTCCTCAGAGGAGCCCATCCCTTGCACTCCTGCATGAGTTCTTGTTCCGGGTAACCACCAAGCAATGACTCATAAAGAGAGAAAGCAAGCTCATTTCAAGGCGTCTAAATTCTGTTGTGTTTTCAGAGTCGGAGCAATTGTTCTAGCGGAGGGCAGAGATGCAAATTACTCACCTCCAGCCTAGGCCAAAGGAAGAATGGAAGGCCAGAGAAACAGCTCATTCAGAGACACGGCAGTCAGACTCCTCTGAGCGTGGGTAAATTAAGAGCAATTGATCTACTAGTCACAAGACAGGAGACAGAGATATGCAGAATTACAAACATGCAGCAGAGGTTGACTGGAAAGAGGAAAGCATTACATGCCTGTTTTCAAATTTCTGATATCCAAACTCTCTTGTTCACTGGATATTTCCAGCTGTTGATCATATTTGTCTCACACTGCATAATTTGCCTTGGTTCTCAGTGAGAAAGGCAGACTATAAATAACATTTATAACAACAACAACAACAACAACAACAACAACAATCTTCCATCTCTCAGGAACCTCTAATTGTTTCATTTCCTAGTTCTAGAATTGGTGAAGGTAGGACTGCCTCTACCCCCCCCCCCGCCCTTCCTTCCTTTAACACTGGCATAAAATTCAGCAGGTTATGTGTTCTCAGAGACAGAGAAAGCATTATCTGTTGGACATCTGCCCACTGCTGTGTCATTAGAGGCATAAGAGCCCTGACAGAAGGAGAAAAAAAATAAAAATAGAAGTGGCAAGTCAAGTATATCTTGATTTTTTAGTAAAGAGTCCAGTAGCACCTTTAAGACTAACCAACTTTACTGTTGCATAAGCTTTTGAGAACCACAGCTGACGAAGCATAAACTTTTGAGAACCACAGCTCTCTTCGTCAGCTGATGAAGAGAACTGTGGTTCTCGAAAGCTTATGCTCCAGTAAAGTTGGTTAGTCTTAAAGGTGCTACTGGACTCTTTACTATTTTGCTACTACAGACTAACATGGCTAACTCCTCTGGATCTTGACTTTTTAGGTGGGTAAGAATTTTTGAAGATGCAACTTTTCCATTCAGTTCCCTCTTGGCTCCAATTTAGCTGCAGGCAGAAATTGGTAAACAGATCTTATCCAAGGATGATAAGTCTTTCATAGACCTACAAACTGCCTCACTAGTGGGAGGGGAGCCAGAGGTTCTTAAAGCCCCAAGTCAGGGAATTTGCTTCGCGACAGGATTGCGCAAAATACGCTTGCTTATTTTGACTGCTATCCAATATGAAACCTAAATATTTCGAGGAGTAAAAAAAACACCCACTTTGGAAAGAAGCAAACAACAGCTCTGTGCCAGAAATATTTAAAATGCAATACCTAGGGACTTAGGCTAGGAAGAATCTCTGCTCCCTGAAAAGCTGAGGCTACAGTTTGTAGACATCTGAAAGCACTTTGTGTTCTAGAACTGAAAACGCCAGCCCTTTAGGAAAGCAGGGGGCGGTTGTCTTAAAGGGACACCGAGGAGAGATCATGGTGGAGCTGGGGTTTGACTGAGTGAACTACACAGCATAGATTTGTGTAGGACTCTGAATAGGCTGGCTTAGGATAGCACTGTTAGTTTTAGAAGCTGGAAAATTCCTCGGAGTGCGCATGTTGCAATTCCTCGTGTATTTTGTTGATCCTGTTGGCTGAGCAAGCCAGATTTTCTGGATTGTTACTGTCTACAGAGGGCATAACAAAGACACTCTTATAAGCCAGAAATAAATTCTTTAAAGCGCCCTCCTTGCTCTTTTGGGTTGCAGTAAACAGAGATGGACACAGCTGCTCCTTGGGAATTTACAGATTTATATTCTGAATTTACAGATTTATATTCTGATTTATATTCTGACACTGAGAGATCCCTGTCTTTTGGTGCTGCACCTCTGAAGATGCCAGCCACAGCTGCTGGTGAAACGTCAGGAACTACAACGCTAAGACCACGGCGATACAGCCCGGAAAACCCACAACAACCATCGTTCTCCGGCTGTGAAAGCCTTCGACTATATATATATAGCAATATATATATATATATATATATATATATATATATATATATATATATATATATATATATTCTGAATTGCTTTATAGTATTGTTAACTATTCCGAGAGCAGGAGGAACAGTCTAGAAATATATTTTTTTTAATCTTTAAATTCTGCCTTTTAGAAATAGAATGTAATTCCGGGAGATCTCCAGGCTCCACCTGGAGTTGGCAACCAAATCCATAAATATTTTTAAAAATATTTTTGGAAACTTATTTCTCTTTTGCAAAAGGGGCAGAGCCTTGCGCGCTCCTTCTTCCTGGCGCGCAGCCTTGCTCGCCTCTCCACCGGACGCGCGTCTCCTCCCTCCCAGCCTGCCGCTCGTGTGAACGCCGTCACGGGCACTCGCCTGCGCGGCTGCGAGCAAGGAAGGAGGAGGTGCCGGGGAGGGACGGAGGGAGGGCGCTTGCTGCCGGCCGGGCCCGCCTCCGCCTCCGCCTCCCGCGCCGGCGCCATGGAGAGCTTCTTGCGTGGCTGCAGAGCCGCCCTTCAGGTACCTTCGAGCGCGAGGGCGGAACACGCGTGTTGGGGAGGGGAGCACGTGTGCACGCGCAGACACGCGGACGCCTGCTTAGCCTGCATGCACGTCCCCCCCCCTTTTCTGACCCTGCACTTCCACGTGGTTGCCAGCTCCAGGTTGGGAAATTCCTGGAGATTTTGGATGTGCGGCCTAGGAATCGACGGGAGGGAATTCAGTGGGGTGCCATTTCCTCCCGGGGAACTGAGCTCTGTAGCCTGGAGGTCAGTTGTAATTCCGGGAGATCTCCAGGCCCTGCCTGGAGGACGGCAACCCCACATTTCTCCCCTTCCCCCAAATTTAGCATACACATTTTTAAATAAATAAATAAATACGTAAGTCAATTAACATTATAGTCTGTAAGGACATCTTGTGCCCCCCCTTTTGCTTTCACCGCATACGTGACCCCCCCCCCAGTTTCCTCTCCTTGCTTCTTTCCTTAATAGTTTGCCTGTTCCATAGACCACCCCCCCAGTCCCATCATAGAGCCCCCTCCCAGTTTCAGCTCCCTTAATAACCGGTCCCATTTTCCTCCCCTCAGAAAGGGCTTCCATAACTGACCCCCCCCCCCATTCACAATGGCTTCTTCAGTAGCCTGCCCCTCGTCCCAGTCCCCGTCATCCCCATATCTCCTGAAGACCCCCCCCCAGCCTCCCTCTGCATTCACCAGTGCGTGTTTTAGCAGCCAGCCCCATGTCCCCCCATATGCCTGCTCCCCACTTGCACCTCAAGCCCCTGTTTAACGCCCCCCCCCAATCAATCCAACCCATTTGTGCCTGAATGCAAAGGAAATTTCCATCCCACTGTATGTAGGCAGATTTCTGCCCTGCCGGTTTCATCAGTGCCGCGTTTGTGAAATATTAACGTGCAATTAAAGGGGAGCTGCCTCCCTCCCCTTTGACACACAGCATTGTTGTGGGGGGGGGGATTACCCTCTCCCAAGTCCCAGGTTGTATTGCCCCCCCCCCAGACACACACCCTTAGATGTCGCCAAAGTTGCTTCTCAGTGAACCCCTTTTGTCCCTGCTCCAATCTTGATGAGGCCGTGTCAGTTCTTCCTTTTTGGCGAAGGACTGGTCAAGGCCTGACATTTGGAAATCAAATTTTAATACACAGCGGGTCCTGCTTCCCCAGAACAATATTCCATGATAAGGAAGAGGGGGGTTGATTTAGGAGAGGGATGGGTGCCACCAAATGGCCGTTTGGCTCCTTTACCTTACGCCAGAGCATAAGAGTAGCCACGCTGGGTCTGAAACTAGCCTTGTTTCCAACTGTGGTGGCTACTCAACCAGGGCCTGTTGGCCACAGTCTGTCCATCGGAGGCCTCCTGCCTCTGCATTTGGAGGCCTTGCTTGCATGGCTCATAGCTTATCCTTCCAACAGTGGTTGAACCACCTTTCAAATACATCTGCGCTCACCAATCAACCAGCCGGTACTTTCTTTTGTGCGTCGTGAATCTACAGCCAACCATTTCCCTAGGGTGATGGATCAAGGTGGGTAGCCGTGTTAGTCTGTCTGTAGCAGCAGAAAAAAGCAAGAGTCCAGTAGCACCTGTAAGACTAACCAAATTTGTGGTAGGGCGGGAGCTTTCTGAAGAAGTGAGCTGTGATTCAGGGAAGCTCATACCCTACCACAAATTTTGTTCTGTGACGGGGAGAGAAAAGTTTCCCGCTAACTGCTTTCTCCCTTCCTGCATAATTATGTCGCTCTCTACCATGTCAGCCGTCAGTCACTTCTTTTCTAAAGCCCACGACTCCTCGCCTTTCTTCACAGAGAAGTCCCTCCAGCTGTGTCCTCATTTTGGCTTTCCTTCAGTATGAATTCAGTTTTCTATTCATTCAGCTTTTCCGACTTAATCCAGATTTCCTGTCCTGTTGGGTCTTCTCTGCAGCCTCTTCTTCGGGAGCAGCTTCACACATCAAAAATTAATGATAACGAACATTTACTCGAAATATGTGTGTCCCCTGCTTCTCCGTATAAACGTTGGCGAGACAGCTTCTGACAATAAGAATTCCATGAACAGTAAAACAGCTAGATGGGAGATAAAAACGGGGTGATAAAACAGTGAACGCATGCAATAAAACTGTTTAAAATAGTATGATGTAGTCTTTGGCAGCTCTTAAAACAGCTGACGTGAATTTGCAAAAAGTCTATTAAAGGAACCAGGGGATTTTAAAATGGTTGACGAGCAGTCCTGTTTCTCGGCCCCCAAGAATGCTTACTGGCCTTCCTAGCCACACAGGTTTACATTGGCCACTTGAGGTCCGCTGATGGTCAGAACTTTTGACTGGCTAGTTCAATGCAGAATTTCTTTATTTTGAGGCCCTTCCGCAACGTGCCCTCCGAGGCAGCTTGCAACATCCGAATTCTTATTTCTGCCCCCTTTTTGTCCAGCAAGGTCCATTCTAAGGAATTTAGGCTGGACCCCGCTGCGAGTGCTGAACTGGGCTGCGACACACAACACACTACAAAATCCAAATTACAATTCAAAGCAGCGATTAAAATACCACCAGCGCGAAACAACATGATTGTTATCTTCATCATCTTTATTGCTTTAGCTCATAGTGTTAGCAAACAACACCAAGAGAAAACCACAACAAACAGTATCAACGCCAAAAGGTCCCGTTTAAAATTAAAATACATAATAATAAAGAGCATAGCAATAAAATAGAAAATTAGTGGCAACTTCCTGTTCCTATATTATTACTTTGAACCTGGTGTAGTCCTTACAGTTTATCCAGCAACCAAATCAGCAATAGATGGTTTTGATAGAGTCTTTGTCGCCCAAGAGATAAACTTTGCTGTTGGTGATGTTACCCATTTATTTTTATCAGCAAGCAATATTATAAGTCTGTTCTGGTCTGATCTCCCTGGATATCATGTTAAAATATTCCCAAGATATCGTACATGTTCTATTACAAATCTAGAGTACCCAAAAACCACATGAAGTAGGTCCTCAGTAGATCTCTGGTTACAAGAGCAGACACGTTCATTATATGGGATCCCATTATTTATTTATTTATGTATGATTTATGTCATTTATAGTCCGCCTTTCTCCATGAGACTCAAGGCGGACTACACAGTGTGAGATCAGTACAGTCAGGACATTTCCATAAACAATGCCATAGGATAAATAAATGCAAGTTTACAAAGACAGAGCATTAGCAAGAGTCCAGAACATAAGCAATTCTAGGGCTGACATTAGACAACATGAAGCTCACAGGAGCACATATTTAAAACAACAGATAGTACGTACGGCAATGTAGCGTTGAAGTCTATGGCCATTAGCCAAGCATCTCAGAGTCCCTCCCTACAATACAAAGCCTTTTTGACTAATTTGGTTTTGCATCCTTTGCGGAAAGCGAGGAGAATGGGAGGTCTCCTGGTGTTATAACGACCTCTTAACTTTGCCAGTTGTAAAATATCCAAATGTGCTTTGGTGAATGCTTTCCTATGCTCAAAATTTAATAGATCAGTAAAATAAGATCCAGAGGAGTTAGCTGTGTTAGTCTAGATGCATCTGGCGAAAAGGGCTGTGGTTCTCGAAAGCTTATGCTACAATAAAGTTGGTTCGTTTTAACGGTGCTACTGGACTCTTTACTATTTTGTAAAATAAGATGGAAGGGATAAAGGGGATAATGCAAGTTGCCTGTAAAGAGAAGCTGTTCTCAGGGTACCCAATAATACAGCTTCCACCTGAACTCTTATATCCAACGAGTCTTTATTTTATTAATTGTTTCGCTGCAAAAACAGTCAAGCCTCCTTAAATATTCTTACGAAAATCCAAATTTGGGTAGTATGAGAGAGGATCAATGCAAACACCCCCAGCCAAAATGAGATTATCTTCTGAAGGCTGGCAGGGGTAGCATGAACTTGATGCCAATGGCAAAGGAGTTGGTGCCATGCAGGCATGGCATAAACCCAGGGCAGGGTCTCTGAAACCAGGTGGAGAGTTTCCCTGCTGGGTTGCATTTCACAGCAATTCTTGGCAGCACCCCCCCTCCCCATGTGACAGGTTTGCAGTCCAAACACCATCTCCGTTTTCAAGTATTCCTCCAGCTGTAAAAAACAACCTTGTGGTTGGATTGCAGCCAGCCGCGCCCTGAAGGCCTGAAGGAGAGAGCTCGGGGTCCCCTGTGTAACGGCTTCCACAATTCCAAAATCCAGGAATGGCATTGCCTTTTGAGTTTCTTGCCATGTGCGATCTTACTGTCCATTTTATGGGGTGGTAGGGGAAGGTAAGATGGTGGTTTGCCCAAAGAAATTGTGGCTAGCTAGAACTGGAACCCAGAGCATCTCGGTTCAAGGTTTCATCCTTTGGACATGGCTATGTGCAGTTTAATTTGGCCAGGCACTCTTTATCCTAGCCAGTGTGTGTGTGTCTGTGCAAAAATATCATGATGTCCTGTGGACAGCCAAAAAGGTATCCGATCTAGCTAGCTCAGCATGAATTTTGTGCCTTCTCTGTTGCTCTTCCCAAGGCCCAGTGACTTTCCACAGTTGTGGAGAGAGTTTATCTGGTTGTGTCATCAGGGATGGTATCTTCCCTGGCCTTCTGCTTTCTACTATGATTTGATGCTCAAGTTGATAACATCTGCAGAGTTTTTGAGAGGCAGTGTTGTGTAGTGGTTAGAGTGTGGGATTAGGATCCCGGGTTCGAATCCTCACTCTGCCATGGAAGCCCACTGGGTGAACTTGGGTCAGTCACACACTCTACGTCACAGGATTGTCCTGAAGATAAAATGGAGAACGGGAGAGGGTCGTAAGCCACTTCGGGTCCCCCATTAGGGAGAAAAGTGGGGTATAAACGAAATAAACAAATAAACGTTGGAAATATTTTCCAGAATTCTGCTAGCACCCGACTAGAAATGGGAAGATTGTCTAGCAACATACTCATTTTGTGAAGCCGAAAATGTGACTGATGGGAGGGGGCATTTTTACTCACAGACGCTGCAACTGAGAAATGCAAAATTTGGCAGGAACTGTGCCCGGAGATACTGATCAAACGTGCTATTTGGGGATAAAAAGTGTCTCTATAGAGCAACAGTGAATGATTGCAAAATACGGTTAAGTGACAGGGGTTGGAGAAGGGAGCAGTTCTAGCAGGTGGCTGCTTGGCTTGGTTATTGTGGTCCCCCCCACCATTGCTATGGGGAGGGGGAGCCGCAGTCCATCCTGCCCTTCCTGACAGAAGACACCATAAGGAAATGAAAAAGGGAAGTGGCGACCTTCCCAGGGACCTTCCAAGATTTGGGGAGACTCTATTGAATAATGTGCCCTGGCCTGGATAGCCCAGGTGAGCCTGATCTTGTCAGATCTCAGAAGCTAAGCAGGGTCAGCCTTGGTTAATAATTGGATGGGAGACCTCCGACGAAGACCAGGGTTGCAGAGGCAGGCAATGGCAAGCCACCTCTGTGAGTCTCTTGCCTTGAAAACCCCAGCAGGGGTCGCCCTAAGTCAGCTGTGACTTGAGGGCCCTCTCCACCATTGGATGATGCATTTCAGTATCGATGTAAAGCTGCTGGATGGTATCTTTCGATGGAAGAGGCCATTCCACGATTCAGGCCGAGTTTCCACCAGTATACGGATGACACTCAGTTCTATCTTGTGCTGCCTGCAAATCCCAGGAAGGTTGTGGGAACTGTGGACAGGCGACTGAAGGAAGTTTTGGGAATGGAGGAGAGCTAACACACTGAAGCAACCCCGACAAGACGGAAATGCTACTAGTGGGTGGTAGCGCACCTTCGCCCTTTTCCTCCTTCCTTCTAGCCTCTTGGGGACCCATCTGTGAGCGAGCAGCAACCCAATTTAGGGTCCCGGCCTACAGCTGAGAGCCAAGCTACAAGTGATGCCTGACACAGGTTGGGCACTTGTCAGCTTCCCTCAAGTTTTGATGGGAAATGCAGGCGTCCTGGTCTTGCAGCTTGGCTCTCCCACTGCTGTCCAACAGACTTTTCAACTGTCACTTGTCCAACGTTCCACCAAGCAGCCTACATTTCCCATCAAAACTTGAGGGAAGCTGACAAGTGTCCAACCTGTGTCAGGCGTCACTTGTCGTTTGGCTCTCAATTCGTTTAGGTTGTGATTTCTTTTTGCTGTCAAGTCGCAGCTGACTTATGGTGACCTGTTAGGCAAGAGACCAACAGAGGTGGTTTGCCATTGCCTGCCTCTGTGTACGTAGGGTTGCCAGCTCCAGGTTGGGAAATTTCTGGAGATTTTGGAGGTAGAGCTTCAGGAAGGGTGGGGTTTAGGCAAGAAAGGGTCGCCATCTGGGTATAATACCGTGGAATCCATCTTCCAAGGACTTGTCTAGAAGAACTAGAGCTGAATGTTCCTTCAAACATGCAGCCAACGGGTTTTTGCTAGCAGATTTCCAACTCCCGTTTCGTACTCTTACTTCCTCACAGGCATAATCTTGTAAGTCTGTTCTGGTCTGATCTCCCGTCTGATCAACAGTATGATTCCATTGTTTGCCAACTGAGTGATGTGTGTGAATTGGGGTTGGTGACCATCTTTGAAGATTATTGGAAATCTGCTAGCAAAAACCCGTTGGCTGCATGTTTGAAGGAACGTTTGGCTCTAGTTCTTCTAGACAATCTGATGATCTATGCCACTGAATCTGTTAATGAAAAATGAAATATTATTAATGGTGTGATCTTCACCAGTTGGACTTTTCATATGGACTTTGTCTTTACCAGTTGAATACTATTTGAATTTCATGATACTGTATTAATTGTTTGACAACTATTGTTCTTGCACTTTGCACAATTTAAAAATTCTAAAAATTGATTGACTATCTCATGAAATCTTTTCCTCCCCGGTTTGTATATGGAAATTGACCACCTGGAGGTTGGCAACCCTGCATGTAGTGACTTGGTGGTCTCCCCTCCACGGCTGACCCTGCTTGGCTTCTGAGATGTGACCAGATAGGGCTACCTGGGCCATCCAGGGGCACAGCTGTTCCTGGTTTATACTGTTTTAAATTGGAAATTTAAACAATTTTGGTGTACTCTATTTTAAATTTTTTGTGCAGCGTCTATTTGGCGCACACTGTTTGCCAGCCCCTGTGAGTCCCTCTGGACGGAGGGGAAGGAGGGCTAGACATATTTGAATAAATTGTAAGCTCTGGGCTTTTGTTCCTCTGCAAAACCCTGCAGGTGTCAGTGGCGCCAGTTGTGGGGAAAAACATCAGAGCAGCTGGGGGTGAAAGCAAGAGGCGAGAAGGGCTCTGTTTGCCTCTTCACAATCATCGTTTTGTTTGCCGTCCCCAAGAAAATAAATAATTGCAAAGGTCTCCCTGCTGAAAAACATCCATCTGCGCTGGGCAGACTGTCAAAACCCAGCGGCATCCGCCTGTTTGCAGTTTTTCTTTCTTTTCAAAATCGTTGCGCCATTTTCGCTGAGCGAAACCAGCCTTGCCATTTAGCGGAGCCCTGAGCCCTCAGGTTGCAAAGGGTGGAAGCCGTTGAGAAAGTAGGTCCCGTCTTAGGTTCAGAGCTGTTTCTCTAGTCAAGCCTCCCCACCCAAGTGACTGCTCGGGCTGACATGGTTAGGGGGGCGTCTTTTCTTAGCCCAAGGCCATGCAGGGGGGCGACAGTGATCCTCCGTAAACTGTCCCTGGATCTTACAGACTCCGGAGACTGGGTCTTGAATTTTCTTGATCTTCTTTGCACCCAGACTATATCAAGTTAACGACAACATATATTATAGCTAGCTTCTTGACACTCTAATTTACAATACCCCTCCTACCCTCTGCCTGGATTATAAAGACTCCTTCCTTTTCCCACTTCTTGTATCTGATGAAGGGAGATCTGACTCTCGAAAGCTCATACCCTGGAAATCTAGTTCGTCTTTAAGAGGCGGCAGGACCCAAATCTTGATTCCCCACCCTGTGTCCGATGTAACACTATGACATGTGGGTTGTGGGTTCTCCTCGATTCCTGCGCGTGCAATGGCCAGTTAGGATCAGGGCTGTGGTAGACGTGGAGAAAAAGGAAAGGGTACTGAAGGACCAGAGGTCCGTAATAAATATATATAAGAAAATCACAAATAGGAAAAATATATCTGGTAATCCAAAAATGCAAAAAATATCATAGGAACATCATAGTATAATGATCTTAGTATGACGTTCTTAATATTTTTTTTGCAGTTTTGTATTACAAGATATATTTTTCGTATTTGTGATTTCCTTATATGTATTTATTACAAACCTCTGGTCCTTCAGTACCCTTTCGCTTTTCTGTTATTCCTGAGGCTCCTACCCCTTTGTCTGTTGGACGTGGAAGACGGACTTCTGTCGTCCCCCTGTGTCATTTTCTCATCCTGAAACAGTCGGGAGGGGGGGAATGTTGGAGAAATCCTTGTGAATTCCCAGGGAGATGGACAGAATTGTGTAGGGAGGGAGTTTGATATCCCTTCACCCATACTCGTCTTCTTATTGAAGGGGTGATCTTAAAAATCTCAGGTAACCCCCTTCCCCTTATATGGTGCATACTTAACGTATTACAATAATACTGCCGCTACGGCTGTCCAAGCTTGCTAGATTTTATTCATTGATTTAGGTCGTTTCTCTCCCTTTTTTCTCCATACAGCCCTCAGGCATCGCAGAACAATTAAAATAGATAAACGTTGACACCAAACATGAATATTTAACCCTCACAACAGCTCTGCGAGGTAGGCCTCGATAACGCTGGTTTTGACAACCAGGGAAACTGAGGCTGAGTGTGTGGAAGGTGCACAAGGGAGAGAAAAATGGCCCATGCTGTTAGGTTAATGTGTTTGAGGAAAGGAGAGAGCTCCACGCGCCTCCCCCTCCCTCCCACTACCTCGACTGTGAACTGCCTCAAAGAACATCTCTTTCTTGCAGGCCCCGGAGTGCCTTTTAGCGCAAATGGCTTGCACTTCTCGCTCTCTTTCTCTGTTTGATTTTTTCCCCCTCCTCCCCTAATTTTAATTTCCATCTTCCCTTGCAGTCACATGCCGCTGTTTTCTACGGCCGTAATGCTGCCCGGGTCAGTCAGTTTCCATAAAAATCAATTATCCGGGGCTGGCTTATCTGTGTGGGCACTTTGGCAAATGGAGGCAGACATTTTACCGTAACTGGGAAACGGGCGCTGCTATCTCTGAGCGCCTGCATGGTTGGGGGTGGGTGGGGGGAGAGGCCCGGAGAGGGTGAGGGCGAGGGGGCCTTTTCGGAGGGTTCTCAAGGGGCACGCAGAATGGATCCGAAAGAGGAAAGCCACGCTGGTCCAACGGCTGAGTGGAAGGGCATCTGTTTGCCATGCACAAGACCTTGAGTTCAATTCACGGCATCGCCAGCTGAAAGTATCAGGTAGTGAAGGGAAAGGCCTCTGCCTGAGTCCCTGGAGAGCAGCTGCCCGCCCGAGTAAACAATACTAATTCAGTGTAAGGCAGTGTCCCGTGTCCCGTGTTCCTTTCTCCAAGATCCGTGTGCATTTGCAGTTGTTGAAAGCCCTCTAGTGCCAATTCTAGCATTCCAGGAGGCACATGGTACAGGCCTGCGTGATGGCACGGCCCCTTGAAGAGGCCAGGAAGGCCCCACAAACTTTTAAGAGCAGTGGGAGCAAAGTAGCATCCGAACTCTTGACCCTCCACCGCCTACAGCCAGTTTGCAATCTCCTCTGGCCAGACCTCCCAGTTCATACTTTGCTACATGTGATGGGTCTCTGGGGGCTGAAGCTTCTTCAACCTCCATAAGAGGAAAAGTTGCATTGATTGAAATTCTTTCTTCGGAACATCTCCTTAAGACTCGGGAACCCACTTTCCACCATTGAGTCGGCTGATAGCTGGCCTCTGGGTAGTAGGACTGAATGCCAGAGTCTGTCATTTGGAGATTATTGTTTCCCGTATTGCCATTGAATGTCTGAGGCTGCATAGAACCAGGGCTTTTTTTCAGCGGGAACGCGGTGGAACAGAGTTCCGGCACCTCTTAAAAATGGTCACATGGCTGGTGGCCCCGCCCCCGATCGCAATCTAAACTCCCCTCTGTCTGGAGATCAGGGGCGGGACCACCAGCCATGTGACCATTTTCTCCGAGGGCAACCCACTGAGTTCCTGCATAGAACCAACTTTCGTTAAACCGCCTCTTGAGATTGTGCAGAAGCAAGATTCGAACCAGGGACTTCTCTAAGGGGCCACGCTTCTTTCTTCCTTCAAAGTCTGTGAACAGGGCTGACCTTGCTGGGGCCCATTTTTCTCTCTATATTTTTTTTTTGAAAACAGCTCTGGTTGAGGAGGAGGGGATGCTGTTGACTGTCCCCTTGGCATGCGAGACGGCTGAAATTGCCCGCGAGGCCCACCCAACCTGCTTTCCAACCTCTGAATTTCCGCCTCCGTTTCTCCCTGCACTTGCCTGCGTTCCCCAGGGGCTGCCATTGCTCTAGCAGTTCACTTCTGACGCCAAAGATTGGATGTAGCAGATGTGTTCTGCTAATGGCAGCATTTCCCTCTACCCCGTGCAAGGAGCTTTCCCCTGATGCCGGAGAGAACGTGGCTCCTCGAGCAGAGAGGAAATGCTGCCGTTAGCAGGGCAGGCCTGAAAGATTTCACACCGCTGTCAGGATGTCAATTCTGTAGCCAGAGTAACGCCATATTAGCTTGTGTTATAATCAGTAGTTGTCTAGTTTTCCTCCCTCCAGACCCAGGTGTCGGCCAGGCCGCTCATATCCATGGGAGCGAAGAGCCTTATCTGTCCAGTCCAGCCAACGACCTTGATGTTCTCGACTTCTCATGCCTTCGCAGACAGGACTAGGGGGGAGGCTGGGAATGGGTGTTTGAAGTATTGTAACTTTCGCTTTACATGCCATTCTCAACAAAGCTTTCGTTCAGCCAAGGCCTCATCAGCCTTTGGAGTATGGCCACCTGTATCATGAGCATAGACTTTCAATAAACCTTTTGGAACCAAGAAACCTTGTGCTTCTTGCAAGAGGGGGGGGAGACGAACTCTAGATAACTGGGATTCCGTCAGTGTGTGCGGTGGCAAAGAGGCAGCTTGTAGATCCGACCCCCTCTTGGAGGGTGGCCCGATAGGATTTGCAGCCCGCCGAGATCCGTCCGGGGCTCAATGGGCTACGGAGCGGGGATCTCAAGTTCTGTGTTTCTTTTGTCTCTCTTGACAGGCGTGCATCCGGAGTCACCGGGAAGTCCATGTGGTGCTGGGGAACGAAGCTTGTGATCTGGATTCCATGGTGTCTGCCCTGGCCCTCGCTTACTTCTTTGCAAAGGTCGGCTCGTCCCTCCGCCTCTGTTTCTGTTTGCCATCTGCCTTCCGTGCGTGCGGGGAGACTCAGTCCCTCTTCCTTTTCCTTTGCTGGCTGTTTCTGGTTACAGGTTGGGCTTGACCCCAGCCGGGCCTCGGGCTTGTAGCGACGAAGTCTTCCTTGTTTCCATCCCTACCTTTTCTTTAAAAACTCGGCCCTTCCTTCAAGCAGTTCAGGGTGGTTTTTATCCTTCTTCTCACAACAACCCTGTGAGATAGACTAGGATAAGAGAGAAAGAGAATGTCTCGCCCAAGTTGCAGTGAGCTTCCTGGCCGAGGAGTGATTTAAATCAGGGATTCTCTGGTCTTACATCACACCGAGGGCCTAACTAGACATTACGTTTTCCCTCGGGGGATGACCCTGGGTCCGGCGTGTTCAGAAGTTCCATGTTTCTTAGGTGTGTATGCAGACACGGGACTAGAAACCTGTTTTTTAAAAACGAGTGATTCTCAGAATGCTGAATTCTGTGCTTGCTGAGGGCTGTCCCGCATTATGTACAGCTGTGATCACAGCTCTGTCTTGTCTGTGGATTTACAGACCCAAGGAGTGGGCAACCCACAACCAGAGGAATAAGGGTACCAGGGACCCCAGTAAATAACAATAAAAATTATTCAAGTATGAATTTATATGTTCAAACGTTCGAAGTGACTACAAAGTGATAAAGCCTGTAGTCTCTTGGAACAATTGAACATTTGCGTTTATAAATCCATACTTGAATAATTCTTATTGTTATTTACTGGGGTCCCTGGTATCCTTATTCCTCTGGTTGTGGGTTGCCCACTCCTTGGTTCTGTGCTTTGTACGGGGGAAGCATCTTCGTTGGTTGGTTGTCAGTGGATTTGGCAACTTTAGATATTTGCTCTTGGTCAGAAAGGATTTTGCTCTTCCCACAGTTGTCTCCGGAGCTCAGAGTGGCCTTTGTCCCAGTCCTCAACATCCCTCGCTCTGAGTTCCCCCTCCGGACGGAGAGCACCTTCCTCCTCAAGGAGCACCGGATCCCAGAGAGCTCCCTTGTCTTCCGAGATGAGATCGACCTCCTCGCCCTGCACCAAGCCGGTCTCCTCTCCCTAACTCTGGTCGACCACCATGTCCTGCCCAGGTAGGCCATGGATGTGGGAAATCTGAACGGAAGCAAACGGGATACGGTCGGGAGCCCCGTAACGAGGGCAGGGCCTTCCGTGCTAGGCAGCCAGTGGAACTCAAGGGCCGTTTCCACACGACTCACCTTCAATCGGAACGCCGCGGAATGTTGCGAACAAAACCCGGAAGATAGCGTTTTCTCGCGTGAGTTTTGCACGACGTCGCGCAAAACTCGCGCGAGAAAACGCTATCTTCCGGGTTTTGTTCGCAACGTTCCGCGGCGTTCCGATTGAAGGTGAGTTGTGTGGAAGCAGCCACGGCCCGGATTCGACTGGACTCCTTTGCACGTGTCCGTTGCTCTTTCACAGCAAGGATACCGCTCTGGAGGAGGCAGTTGTCGAGGTGATAGACCATCGGCCCCTGGAGCGAGAGAGAGGCCCTCGGTGCAGCGTCACGTCGGAATTGGTGGGGTCGTGTGCCACGCTGGTGACGGAGAAGATCCTGCAGAGTTCGGTGCAGGTCCTGGACCGACCGACCGCAGCCCTCCTGCACGGTGAGGGTAGCAGCGACACAAGGGAAAGAGAAATGCTTTGCGCTTTTTTGGAATCGGGGCTGTGACCCACGGCTGCCCATGCTGGCCTGGATCCTCGGATATCCCCGTAGCGCAGGGAGGGTGCCTTGCCTCTGTTCACCACCATCTGAAAATTCACCGATCTTCCCATTCCCGGAGAACGATTTATTTTTTCTTTACAGTATTTGTAGTCCGTCTTTCGCCCTGAGACTCAAGGCAGATTACACAATGTAGACCAACGCAGGCCATAGGGTGAGACGACTAATAAACGATAGGATTTGAGTCCAGTGGCACCTGAAAGACCGACAAGATTTCGGGGGCTCTGACTCTAAAGCTTGCACCCTGAAAATCTCGTTGCCCCCTAAGGTGCCACGGGACTCAAATCCTGCTGTTCTACTGCAGGCCAACATGGCTACCCACCGAAAACTAATGAACGATGTAATAGGTCCAGGATTACAGCCATCTGAAACAAAGCATAAAGTATTAGACATGACTGGTAAAACTGCAGAAAACTGTATTATGGAAGTAGAAAATAATGCAGCGAGAGCAGGGCGATGCCTACAGCTGGCGGGTGATATATATGATACTTAGGAGCATAGTTCCGAGTTCCCTTTATTAAAGCGCTCTCCTGAAGAACTGCCTGGCCTAGGAACTGGCAGAGCGGCTGGCTTGTGGGCCTTCTGTCCGTCTGGTCACTGGCCAAATGTGATGTTCGTTCCTGGCTCGGGTCTTGAGGAAGACTTGGCAGCCATTCACTTCAGGGGGCCTGTCTGCATCTCTGCGTGAGCGGTGGGCCAGTCGAAGTCTAGGCAAAATTATCTCTGGTAGTCTCAAAAATCGATAATAACCGACAATAATTGATTCCGCTTGTTCTCAGGTCCTTAGGGAAAGAGTTATTCCTAGCAAGGAGGCTGGATGTCTCTGGAATCTCCTCCAGTTGCAACAGTGATGACAGCAAGTTTTGGAATTGCACAGAACGTTTCTTCTGGGTGCAATCTTTTGCAACTCGGAAGCTTGCCAGTGAGCCAGCCCAGCTTGATGCAGCATCCGAATCACCGTAGCTCTTCTCTCTCATTCTTTGTTCCTGTGTTTGATGTGCAAACCTGGGACGCTGAGCCTGCAAGCTTGATAGCTTTGTTGGTTCAAGGTGTCAGGATTTGCTCATTGGCGCCTTTGCTGGTTCTGCAGGCACCATCGTGCTCGACTGCGTCAACATGGCCCCCGAGGCTGGCAAAGTGACCCCCAAGGACGTTCACTTCGCTTCCCTCCTGGAATCCAAGTTCCCAGATCTGCCCCCGAGAAGCGTCATCTTCGAAGCTCTGCAGAGCGCCAAGTTTGACGTTTCAGGTACGTCCCTGTCTGGTGAAGGACGTCGTCTGTGGAAGGCAGAGCGAAGGCCTATTCTGTGATACGCCACCTGGAGAATGGGTGTGGCCCACTGTTGAATGAGAACCAGTCACTGTACTGGAGCGGGACAAACGACATCCTTTTTACCTGCCCTGTGAGCCACTTAACAATCTGTCAGGAGCACCGACCCACTGGACTGAGCGTTGGCTGATAGCGCAGTGCTCCTCCCAAATTGTTAAACAACTTGAGGGCCATTTGGAGCAGTTGATGGGAGCCAGCACCACATCTGGAGCCACTTGCTTTGGCGGGCTCTTGGTTGGTCTCTGTCTCTTTCCATTTCCAGCGCTGATCCAAAAATCCCAAATGTGACTCTCTTACGCTCTTTCCCGCTCCGCTGCTCTCTCCAGTTGAAATTGCCTCTGGTCTGGCTCAGTTTTTTCTACTCTGGGTTCTCAGGTAGGGCAAGGAAGGAAGGCCTTTCCCGCCACCTGAACCCCCGTAACTGGGGACCGAACCTGGGACCTCCACAGTAAGGCCTCTGCTCCACCACCAAACGCTTGCACTTGCTCCACTTTCGTTGTTTGTCCTCCTCATCTCACCCAACGAAGATCTTTGGAACCGGCCGCCTCCGATCTTTTGTCCCTCTCATGCTTGGCTTCTTGTCCTCCCAGGACTCACGACGGACCAGATGCTGAGAAAAGATCTGAAAGCTGTCTCCGGGAAGGAAGTGGTCATCGCCCTCAGCTCTGTGTACGTGACTCTAGAGGTGGGTGCGAAACGTGGCTTCCCGTTCTTGCGGCTTATGCTTTTGAAACTTCGGCAATCTTGTCGAGCGACAGCGCGTGGCCGAGGAAGCGTTTGTGTTTTATTTATCTTATTTAAAACGTTCCTGTGCCCCCTTTCCACCCAAATAAGGTCCCTGAGACAGCAAACATTAAAACATTTCGACGGTAAAAGGTTTTAAGCCATTAAACCAGCATTGAAAATAGTCTATGTGAAATATTTAAACAGTTCAATAAAAAAAATTAACGGATAACACCAAAACTGGGAAGGAGGGCCAATGACAGTTATTTAGGGGAAGCCAAACCATGTAAAAAGCACCACAATAGTGGGAGACAGGCAGGTCTTCCTGCGGAGAGAGTTCCAAAGTTTTGGTGCCACAGCTGAGAAGGCCCTTCCTTGGATAGCTGCCGGTGGGGGCACCCAAAGCCGAGCCTCTGAACATGGCCGTAGCATTTCCTTTTGTGTGTTGTCTGCACTTGATGTTCTTTTCTCTATTCAGACCTTCCTGCACCGTCCCGGAGCGGAGCACGACTTGAGCACCTTCTGCCAACGGAGAGGCTACGATGCGCTGGTTGTGATGACGATCTCCTTCAACAAGCGGAACGAGCCCTTCCGGCAGCTTGCCGTGTACAGCCACCACGGGACGCTCCAGGCAGCGGTAAGCTCGTTTCCGAGTCTTGCGGTGAAGGACCGGCAAGGATTTCCCTGGAAATGGTGAGATTTCCGGGCAGTTGTACGGTTCCACCCGAGAGCCCCTGGCCGAGCTCCGATTTTGTTCCCGGCTCAGTTCTGAATTGGGTTCTTAGACCTGTGGCTACTGAAACACGATTCCACCTTCCTGATTTGACACTTCTGTTGAGGAATATCTGACAGTCTGTCATGAAACCTTGCGCATGTTGCAAAAGGTTCTGGGACATATCCGATTGAGTTCATGTGTTGCGCTTGTCGAGCATGGCTGTCGCCACACTTCAAACCGAGGGGACCTGACAGTACTCTGAATCCTTGCCCATGGCAGAATTACAACAGGCAGTGACAACCCGCGTCTATTCCTGGGATGATTGCCAACCATTGTTAACCTTCTCTTTGGGGAACCCGGACAGATACACCTCCAGAGACACAGAATGCATGCCACTGGCTTCACAAATGGTAGACCAGTATGTTTTTTGTCACTAGTGTACTCGATTCTCAGAGTCTCTCTACATGAGACACCTTGGCGTGTATTCATCAAGTGTAAGGAGATGCAATGTTGGCCGGAAGGGTAGTTTAAAAAGACAGAGCTGGTGGAGATCGCCCCTGAGAGGGTTTGTTAATTTCATCTTCGCCTCCTGGAAGGTTCCGTCAATTTCACCTCTCCTGTCTAAAACTGTGTGGGATGGCAACCAGAGGGCAGCGAGGAATGGAAATGGGCTGGAGCTGCCTTCCAGAGCTGGGCTTGGACCTGGAGAGGTTAAAATGGGCTGACGTTTCCCTTCTGGCATTTCACAGCCCCTGCACACAGCTCCAGGGCATAGCTAAGCCTTTGTCCTGCCGCTGGCTCTGTCTTTTTAAACTACCCTTCCCAGCTAACATTGCATCTCTCAACATATGTTCTTCACGTGTCAGATGTCTTGTATAGAGAGACTCTCAGATAGCATCACAAGAAACTTTATCTCTGTGAAGCAAAGGTGGGCAAAATCCAGCCAGGGGCAGTTTTTCATCCATCCCTTTGGTTGTTTAATGGTTTATTGGGCGCACTATCTCGCCTGATGCCAGCATTGGCTCATGGGCTAATGCTCCCTCAAACTGTTAAACAGCTCAGGAACCATCAGAAGGACGTTGGAGTAGCGGAGAGGGTTGTAGTTGGATTTTGGACCACTTTGGAAGCTCCCAGTTCCCCTGGAATCAAAGAGCCAGCATCCACACTGGAGCCCTCCGAAGCGGTTGGAGACCCGGATGTGTCCCTTGGGCTAGAAAAATAGCAAAGAGTCCACTAGCAACTTTAAGACTCACAAACTTTATTGTAGCATAAACTTTTGAGATGCATCTGACAAAGAGAGCTGTGGTTCTCGAAAGCTTATGCTACAAATGATGCATCTGACAAAGAGAGCTGTGGTTCTCGAAAGCTTATGCTACAATAAAATTGCATCTGACGAAGAGAGCTGTGGTTCTCGAAAGCTTATGCTACAATAAAATTGCATCTGACGAAGAGAGCTGTTGTTCTCGAAAGCTTATGCTACAATAAAATTGCATCTGACAAAGAGAGCTGTGGTTCTCGAAAGCTTATGCTACAGTAAAATTGCATCTTAAAGGTGCTACTGAACTGTACTATTTTGCAACTACAGACTAACATGGCTAACTCCTCTGGATCCTGGGCTAGAAAGTTTTCCTTGTCGGGTGCACCACATGATAAGAAATAAATTTCCTCCACTGTCAGGCCTAACTTTTAAAAAAAAAATTTAAATTATTTTTATTTCAATTATTAACAAAACTGTTCTGTCAGGCCTAACTTAACGCTTAGAGGTTTATTGTCCATGTAGCTGACATTCAGATGGGGCAGGGAACATGGGAAATAGCCTGACGGATATAGTGGGTACGTGCAGGATGCAGAAACTTTGGTTCAAGCCTGTGCTCAGCAATACAGATAATAAAACCTAGCATGTGCATAGCTGGTTTTGAGTGTTTGAAGTGATCCATATGCTGTACACAACAGCCCTGTAAGGTACGGCAGCGTTATCCCTTCAAAGCGGCAGACGGAGGGAGGCGGGTTTATCTCCTAGCCAGTTGGTGGCTGAGATCAGGTTTGAAAAGCAAGTAAATGTTGAAGATTTGAGGAGCTGTCTTGCCTTGTGTAGCAGGAAGAGTGTGTATGTATGATGTCAAGTTGCTTTCAGTGAATGAATTAACAATGAATGAATTAACAACCTTCAAAATGTTATAATAATAACAACGTTCAATTTATATACCGCCCTTCAGGACAACTTAATGCTCACTCAGAGCGGTTTACAATGTATGTTATTATTATCCCCACAACAAAACACCCTGTGAGGTAGGTGGGGCTGAGAGAGCTCCGAGAGAGCTGTGACTGACCCAAGGTCACCCAGCTGGCTTCAAGTGGAGGAGTGGGGAATCAAACCCGGCTTTCCAGATTAGAGTCCCGCGCTCTTAACCACTACACCAAACTGGCTCTTCTGTCATTAACAGACTTGCTTAGATCTAGCAGACTGGAGGGCTTCCTTTACTGAGTCCAGCCATCTCATTGGGGTCTTCCTCTTTTCCTACCGCCTTCCACTTTTCCTAGCATTATTGTCTTTTCCCGTAAGTCTCATCTTTTCACGATGTGCCCAAAGTACGATAGCCTCCATTTCGTAATTTGCTTGTGGCCAACATTTTTTTTTTATCCGGATTGCTTTGGAGCTTCCCTTCCATCTACTTTTTATTTTAATATTCTTTTTACGCCATTTTTCCACCCGAAGGTCCTTGAGGTGGTTTAGAGTGCCGCCTAAGCAGAGTGACGCTGTACGAAGACCGCTGAAGTCAAAGGGCTTCGAAAGGTGTATCTCTGTTTGGGACAGCTCCGTTAATCTGAAATTTGCAAACGTGTCTCTAGGCAGGACGCAAGGTGACCCTGAAGACCCCCGCCCCTTTTTGTACACCATTGAAAGTGTGTTGAGTTGCCAAGGTGCAGCCTTTGAATGCTGGTTGGTTTTCACCTAAGCTCCTACGTTCTGTTGAATGGGAAGGCAAGAGAGAAACATTTTCTTTCTAGTGCTACCAGTAACAGCGTCTCTGTGGTAGCATTTTCTCTCCTGTTGTCCTGGCTGTCTGTGGCAAGCTGCTGTTTCTTGCCACTTACAATACCAGTCCCTATTGGGTACTTCAGACAGGAATCCTTGTAGCAACCCTGTAAGGTAGGCCCGTGCAGCAGGGTTTTCGCCTGCACACCACACAAAGCTTCCTTTATACTGGATCAGACCCTTGGCTGATCAAGTTCAATCTGGTCTATTCGGGCTGGCAGCAGCTTTTTACACTCTCAAGAGGTTTTTAACATCACCTCTTACCGATCCTTTGAACTGGAGATGCCAAGAACTAAACCCGGCACCGAAAATTCGGGGACTCCAGCTCGGCTGCTGCTTTGATTGTTCTTTGCTTCGTCCCTCCTTCCCTGCCCTTTGGCTGGCATTGTTGTCGGCATCTTGACAGTTTATCCCTTCTGGTAGATTCTGTACTGCACCCCCTTTCCTCCCACCTGCTCACCCCCCTGGAGGGGGGGGTCACCACTGGGGTCTGGGAGGGAGCATTGCACACACGCCCCCATCCATGTACTCATCTCACTCTTTCCCAAAGCTCGACAGGCCCCCCCACCCCCTTCTCCCCCAAGAAGCTCGCTCGCTCGCTCGTCATTCATTAACCACGGTCAAAGGTTTCTGCGATCGCCAGCCAGCGAGGAGGAGGAGCGGAAGAGGGGGGAGGGCGGTTGAGAACGCAGGAGGCTCTCCGCAGATGATGGGAGAGGGTCTCCAGACGGCCCCGGGGATGGGAGGTGAGTGACATCTTTGGGTCATTTCTCCCCCCCTCCCCAGCTCAGAGAAGGTCTTTTTCTCACCTCTGTTAACGTCATTTCTCGGGTTTCTTCCCCCAGGGGCTGAGCATAGAACCAGCAGAGAAATTCGCAGAGCGCTTTCTCAGCTCCCCTTCCTTTTTCTCTTGTTTCCAGCTCCCAGCTGATTCTTTTTCCAAATGTGCCTGTTCGTTGATGGACGCTTTCTCTCTTTCTCTCCGGCATGCTCAATTTATGCTCTTTTTACATGGGGCGTGTCTAGAAATCTCAGACCTATACTTGAACTTGTGCTTTCTGAGAACATTACAAGCATCTAGAAAGATTTCTTCCGTTAAAAAAAAATCAAGTTTCGAGTCCTCAGTATTTTCAGTTTCAGGTAGGTAGCTGGGTCGATCTGCAGTAGAACCGGAGGATTTGAGTCCGTTGGCAACTTAGAGTCTAACAAGATTTTCAGGGGGTAAGCTTTCAAGAGTCAGAGCTCCCTTCTTCCCACACAGGGAGGTGTGGGCATCCCTGAACCCTTACAGCACTGTAAAGATTCAGGGATTTCCACTCCTCGTAGTACCTGAAGAAGGGAGCTTTGACTCTCAAAAGTTTACCCCTTAAAACCTTATTTGTCTCTCCATTGCCTCTGGACTAAAATCTTCGATATTTTCAGAGGGTTTTAAGGTCAAATTATGTCGGCAGTCGAAGGACTCAGCCAAAGTAGCTTTTATGGAGGGTCAGGGTGACCTTTTGCTGAGGGTGGGGTCCCATATGTGAGAAGGGGGGGACCAATTTGGAGGCTGGGTCGTGTCTGAGGGATGCGGCTTCTTACAACGTCTTCCTCTTCGGAATCACGCCAAGAATCCCGGGACTCCATTTTTATCGGAGTGAAACTTAACCATGTTGATAATCTGTGATTCTTCCAGGGACGTGTTTCTGAAACCAGGGCGCCAAAAAATGGAAAAATGAACAAAAACCCTATTTCGGAAAAGATTCCCCCCCCCCCAGCACACCAAGAAGGGTGTTTTGGAGGGCTGAAGACTGGAAAGGTGAGACTAGTGGGTTGATTTTATGTTGCCCAGAAACACCGTTGTGTTCTCTTCCAACATAAAAGCAAAACAGAAACTCCATTTAGAACTGGCCCTCTGTGAACTAGAGCAAGAAATGTAAACAGAGCAGATATTTAGCTGTGAACTGCTTAAAAAAAAATATGGACCTAAGAATACCGTTTTGTTATTTCGCCTCTGTGGAAAGACCACGCAACAAGTATTCTTAAGTCTATTATTTAATGTTAAAGATAAATTTATAAATCACAAAGGAATGTATGATTTCATGCTTCCTAAAAGTGTTCCCCCTGAATCCTTCATTATTTCTTGAAGAGGGCTGGAGTTGACCTCTCAGCATAGCAGGCTTACAAAACGGGGGACGTCTGCACCCTGATGGGTATTATTATTGTTGTTGTTGTTGTTGTTTGTTTATAGTCCACCTTTCTGCTTCAGATTTTTCACCATGGCCTTTGCTTTCAGATTATGAGCAATAAATCGTTTATCCTTTGCTCAGAGTATAACTGCGTGTGGGCCAATTGGGTTTAGTGGCAGCGGCCAGCGGTGGCCTCCAGTTCGAATTTTGCCTCCCCGTCACGGTTTTGTTGAGGGCGACCCAAGTTAAGACTGGTTCCTTCCCACCCTTCACGTAAAAGATTCGGTGGAATTGCCTACGAGGCTGACAGGACAGTATTTTAATGGCAAAAGGACAGGGCGAGAGGGGCAGAATTCTTCCCCTTCTTGAGACTCACGAATCGCAGTTTTGAGTTCTGATACCAGGTCAGAGAAGGGAAAATGTGAGGGGAAATTTTAGGGAGAATTTCCCCTCACAGAAAGCACTCGGGGAGTGGGGTTATTTGGGAGATAAACGGCGGGTGCAGGGAGAGTTCGGTCCCCTTCTTCCATTTGCAGTTTGGTTTGAAAACACCACACCATCCACGCTCACATTACGTGGCCAGAAGTGGGGAAATTACATCTGGCCCTCGGGAGATTTTCATTTAGCCTCTTGCTGCTGAATAGCTTCTCAGCGGCGCCAGTCCCCTGGAGGTTGGCATCAGCTAGCAGGCTGCTGTTCCTGGGCAAATGGTTAAATCCATTAAGATCTGCCGTCCCATTTGGCACCCAGCCTGGTTCTGATACTGGCAACGGGGAGAGACGCCGTCCGCTGGTGCGCCTTCCCAAGCAGGTTCATTTCCGGGCGAGGCCCTCGGACTGAAAAACGCGCCACCGTTTGTTGGAAGATGCGGGAGCAACTGCGTGTTTTCGGACCGAGGCCTCAGGCCCCGAGAAAAGACCTAGGATGTGCTTTGGAACTGTGAAGTATATTCTCATTCATGGTGGCGGCAGGCCGCTGACAAATGATGAAGAGGGCGCCGTTTTGTTTTGGCCCTGTCACCCGATACCCGCCTTTTGAGCTTTCCTGCAAAAGAGGGATAATGCTGGAAAAGACACTCACACACACACACACACACACACACACACACACAAAACCCCCTGTCTTGGCCGCCAGCTCATCTCTCGGGGTCTCCCCGCCTCTTCCTTCCTGGCCTCTGAGTGCCCGGCTTTCTTGGGGCAGCCACAAAGATGGCCTGTCTCCGCCACCTCGCAGTGAATACCAACGAGGGTCTTTCTTCTGGCCTGGGCAAAGGGAGCCCTCTTGCCTCCTGACTCATCCTTTGCCATCTGCAAGGTCTGGGCTGCTGCTTTCGTGCTCCAGGGATGGCACGGGGCCTCCTTCCGCCGCTGAAGCGCGGCTTCCGCTCTCCTGCCTGTCAGCCACAGAAGAAGCCAAGCTTTCCCTCTAAATCGGCTAGGGAAGCCCAGCTTCCAATCTTGTGGCATATTGTCAAATCTCAGGGGGCTTTCTTAGTGGGTAGGAAGCGGTTTTCCGGGAGCCCTGTGGAATCTTCGGTGGTTGGAAGAGTCACCCCTCTGTGCCTGAATTCTCCCGTTTGCCCAACCTTTAACATAATCTCCATCTGCTAAAAAGGTGTCTCCCCTCCTGCTATATACCCCCTCCCCCAAGTGGTTTTTGGATACTTTTCTGCTTTCCGGTTGTCATAGTATGTGTCTCCGGTGCCGGTTGGCAGAACTCCATTCCTGGACCTTGCAAGCTTTCTGTCTCTTCCATGTCCATCCAAGGTGCTGAAGGTAACATCTGCAGTTCTCCCCTCTGCCCCTATGCTCACAACAACCCTGAGAGGTAGGCGAGCCAAGAGCACGATTCTCCCAAATTCATGGTAGTGTGGGCGTCTGAAGCCGGGTCTCTCAGATTCTAATCTAATAAGAGTCCTACTAAATCTGACCCAAGTGGGTTCATTGGGGTCCAGCATCCCATTTCCAGTTGTGGGCAGCTGGATTTTTCTTCCGGGCCTCTTGCCTCCAAGCATGCAGTATCCATTGGGTTCTCAGGGCCGGTAGCTCCTCGGAAAACACAAGAAGTGCCCTACAGGATGCAACCAAAGAGGGGTGCATCTGCCCCAGAATCCTGTTTCCAGCAGTGGCCAGCCCACAAATTCTGGGAAGCCCACAGAAGGGAGTACCTCCCAACTGGCATGCTTTTATTCTACCCTTCTTTCAAGGAACTCATTGTGGCATGGATATTACCTGCGGTTTGCAGGAGAGCCAGTTTGGTGAAGTGGTTAAGAACGGCAGGACTCTAATCTGGAGAGCCGGGTTTGATTCTCCACTCCTCTGCTTGAAGCCAGCTGGGTGATCTTGGGTCAGTCACAGCTCTCTCGGAGCTCTCTCAGCCCCACCCACCTCGCAGGGTGATAGTTGTGGGGATAATAATAACATACTTTTTAAACTGCTCTGAGTGGCCGTTAAGATGTCCTGAAGGTCAGTATATAAATCGAATGTTGTTGTTATTATTACGCTCCATTCACACACAAATGCACACATGTCCTACAAGTTAAGTTAGGCTGGCCAAAGGTTACAGAGTAAACTTCTCATCTGAGAGGGGATTTGAACTTGTGTCTTGTGGGTTGACACTAACCACTTGACCACTTTGTCTCACTGGACTATGGCGGTTGTGGGGGAAGGCTGAGCAATGTTACCTCCTGGGGAAATTCATGTGAACTGAGAGGCCATTGTGCTTAGAACTTTCCTACGAGGATCCCATAATGCCTACATGGGTCATCTCTCCCCTTTCTGTTTTCACAGCAGCCCTGTGAGGTAGGCAAGGTGGAAAGAGAGTGAGTGGCTCAAGGTCACCCAGTGGCTGAGTGGGGAATTGAACCTGGGTTTGCCAGTTTCTCATCCAACACTCTAACTTCTATGTCACACTAACTCTTGCTCCATAGCAACTTCTCTTCTGCACTTGGATGCCTGCCCTGAGCTTCGCCCCATCCTAGTTTCTCCTCCCAATCCTCGGCCATCCCTCCTCAGTGATGTTTTGATCCCAGCCAAACTGACCGCTCTCCCGTCCCTCTCAGAAGCCGGCCTGCAGACATTCCGCTGCACTTCCTCTTTCCTCCCATTTATCTGGATCGGCCGGCCGAGTTTCATGGCTCTGATTGTCCACCAGCGTGTCCTGCCTGCTGCCAGTTTGGTTCCTTCCCAGAGCTCCAACAGTTGTGGCAGACACGCAGAGCCCCTGAGAGGGGCAGTGAGTCATGGCTCAGGGCGGGCTGGGCCTGCCGCGTGCTGCCTCTGTCCTCAGCTGACTTCCGTCTCTCGGAGGGCTAAAAAAAGATACGAGAAGCTGCCCGAACCTCTGGTGCTAAAGAGAAGCGGGGAAGGGGAATCTAACTGCTTCCTGCCCCCTTTCCCTGGACCCCTGAGCTGGGTGCAGGACCTCTCCTGACCAGGTGGGTGGCCTGGGGTGAGTGGGAGAGGAGCGCCCCCTGCCCGCTGCAGGGCTTGGCGGGGTGTGTTCTTGGCATGGGGTGGGGTTTCGGCAGGAGTGATGGGGGAAGACTTCGGGTTGGATCTTGTGCGTCTGAAATGGCAGGGCTTTCCCCTGGCGCGAGCGATCCTGGATGGAGAACGTCTTGTGCGGTTTGCTGGATGCATCCTAGTTAGATAACGAATATCCAACATTTTTAAAACAGAGGGGGAATGTTGTGCCCCTCTAAGGCTGACTTGCGTGTCCCAAATAAAGTATGCAGACTGGGTCACAGGGACTTGATATGTGTAATTTGTTCGCAGTCTTCTGGCTATGAGGTGGGGCTGTGCTTGGTGTTCATACCCCACTTCGTGGGGAATCCTGCTTGTTAGCCGGCCAGGGAATTGAAAACAAATGAGCTAGGCCGATTCCAGACAGCCGTCCCCACCCTGAAACGTCGCGCGTCGTCACGCGGAAAACGCAAAATATCGTGATTTCTCGTGCGAGTTTTGCGCGACGTCGCACAAAACTCGCTCGAGAAAACGCGATATTTCGCGTTTTCCGCGTGACGACGCGCAACGTTTCAGGGTGGGGAGGGCCGTCTGGAATCGGCCCTGGTATCCTAATGCTCCTGTATAAATCAGTGGTACGGCCTCATTTGGAATACTGTGTGCAATTCTGGTCATCACATCTCAAAAAAGATGTTATAGCACTGGGAAAAATGCAGAAAAGGGCAACTAGAATGATTAAAGGGATGGGACACTTCCCCTATGAAGAAAGATTAAAGCACTTGGGGCTCTTTAGCTTGGAGAAACGACGACTTGGGGTGACATGATAGAGGTTTACAAGATTATGCATGGGATAGCGAAGGCAGAGAAAGAAGTATTTTTCTCCCTTTCTCACAATACAAGAACTCGTGGGCACTCAATGAAATGGCTGAGCAGTCGGGTTAGAACGGATAAAAGGAAGTACTTCACCCAAAGGGTGATTAACACATGGAACTCACTGCCTCAGGAGGTGGTGGCAGCTTCAAGCATAGACAGCTTCAAGAGGGGATTGGATCAACATATGGAGCAGAGGTCCATCAGTGGCTATTAGCCACTGGGGCCGATTCCAGACGGCCCTCCCCATGCCGAAACGTCGCGCGTCGTCACGCGGAAAACGCGAAATATCGTGTTTTCTCGCGCGAGTTTTGTGTGACGTTGCGCAACATTGGGCAAAACTCGCGCGAGAAAACGCGATATTTCGCGTTTTCCGCACGACGATGCGCGACGTTTCGGCATGGGGAGGGCTGTCTGGAATCGGCCAAGGTATAGATGGAACTCTCTGTCTAGGGCAGTGATGCTCTGTATTCTTAGTGTTTGGGGGGGAAATCAGTGGGAGGGCTTCTAGTGTCCCCCACTGGCAGACGTCCTGGGGACACCTGGTTTTTTGGCCACTGTGTGACACAGATTGTTGGACTGGATGGGCCGTTGGCCTGATCCAACATGGCTTCTCTTACGTTCTTATGTTAGCCACAGTGTCTTAATTGAACCTCCATGTTCAGAGGCAGTCTACCTCTGAAGGTGAAGGAGAAACAGCAAGGACTCTTGGGTCGCCTCGGTGCCGCACTCGGGGGCTTGCCGGAGGTATCTCCTGACGGGATTCGGGTTGGTATCAGGATGCTGGACTAGGCAGGCGTTTGGTCCAGTCCAGCAGGGTTGCTTTGGTGTTCGTGTTCCGTCCTCCCCTCTGTGCCTTCGCATTCACAAACCTGCCTTTGTGGCCGTGCAGTTTAGAAACTTGTGTGGCTTGCTTGTTTTTAGTTGTTGTTTTTTCTCCTGAGGATGGTGAGTTTTGTGCCCAGCTGTACAGTGTGGGCACGGGGTATCGACAGCTTGAGCTATTTTGGGCTGTGAGTGATTAATATTTTCCCTTTTCCTCCTCCTATTTACCATCCGTGGACAAGTTTTAATTTACAAAGAGCTTGCAAGCTCTCTTTGGCCTTCACGGTAGCTCTGGAAGGTTGCTACCCGTTACTCCAGCCATTTACGGCTAGGAAAACAGAGGCTGACAGGGATCAGGATTTCCAAGGCTGTTAGTACCTGAACTGAGATTCGGACTCGGCTCTCTCGGAGTCTTTCTGAGACTTCTTACACGAGGATGCTCAAGTGTAGGGAGACTCAATGTTAGCCAGGAAGTGTAGTTTAAAAAGACTGAACCGAAGGGTCTGTCAATTTCACCTCTCTACGGAAGGGTAGTTTAAAAAGACAGAGTGGTGAAGATCGCTCCTGGAGTGTTTGTTAATTTTATCTTTGCCTCCCTGAAGGGGAGCTGAAATTGACAGAACTTTCCAGGAGGCGAAGATGAAATTAACAAACCCTCTGTGGAAGATCGGCTCTGTCTTTTTAAACTACCCTCCTGTAGAGAAATTGATAGAGCCTTCGGCTCTGTCTTTTTAAACTAGGCTTCCTGGCTAACATTGCGTCTCCCTACACTTGAGCATCCTCATGTAAGAGGTCTCGTGTCCAGAGACACTTACATTCAAGTCCAGTTTGCTATTTCCTGCACTGGGCTGACCATGTAATGTCCACTTTAAATGTCCACATTAAGTTCATGTTATGTTTCTTTTGCGGTCATGTGATCTGCATTGATGGACAAAACCTCCAGCTGCAGAGGCAGTATAATCCTGAATACCAGCTGCCCAAGTACTAACAACCCAGGACTGCTGCCTTCACGCCCTGCTTATGAGCTTCTCAGAGGCTGTTTGCTGTCGGAGGCAGGATGCCGGTCTAGGTGGGCCTTTTTCACATGTTCCTTCGAATCAGAGCCTTGTAGAGCTGCCAAGGGAGCAGAATTTCAACTCTCGTAGCAAACGGGGGGAAAAGAACATATGCCTTGTGGTCCTGAAACTCACCAGTGGTTCTAACAGAGAGACTAGACTGTCTTTTCCCTTTTCGTTTTCTCGTAGGTGTGCCAAAGCTTGGAGAATTCTAGCAACCCCTCTCTCGGATTGTCTCCACTGGAGAGCCCTCACCCCGCCATCCACGCCTACAACCAGGGCAACACCACCGCCTCTCGGAAGAAAATCCTCCCCATCGTCAAAGACTTCCTGAGGGGGTGGGACCCACGCGGTACCATGCAGCCCGGCCGCAAGACGAGAGCCGAGCCCGTGGAGTCTTCCCCTGGCAGCTCCGATAGCTGCCCTCCGGAGAGGGGCGCAGCGGGCAGGAAGGATCCCCCAAAATCCCAGCACTTGGGGGATGACCTCTTCGGGGACGAAGATACCCACTTACCTCCGACGCCGATGAACAGCCTGGTGGATGAGTGCCCCCTTGACCGGGGGCTGCCCAAGCTATCAGCCGAGGCCGTCTTCGAGAAATTCAACCGCATCGCCATGGCCCGTTCTTCGGAGGACACCCCCGAGAAGAAATGAGGCCCGACGTGGTTTCCTTGCTCCAATTTCAAGGAACTTTCCAGCCAGGAGTGTGATTGTGTGTGTGTGTGTGTGAGTGTGTGCGTGTGTACGCATGCACGCGCATGTATGGACGGGTAGAAACCACTTGCTCGGGAGAGTAAACAGGTGGTACGTTTCTGGACACGGTTCTCTGCCTCACGTGGAGAAACTCTTTGCATCCAACTGTGGAAGAAATGAAGGAATGTTTGGTGCTTGGGTTAGCTCAGAGCATCCTGGATTTGCGGGGGGGGGGGGTATATAACTGGGGAGGGCGCTCCGTTGTGCATGACTTAACGTGGTAATAAAAGCCTATAAGCAGTCACAATTCTGGGGTACGCAGAATGTGAGTGTAACCCTACAGGGGTGTAATTATTGACCCTCTGTTCTTGTGACCCCTTTGATAGCTCTGCCTATAGAGAATGACACAGTGAGAAGGGGGAATATTGACATATATAAATTGGGAGTGGGGGGAGTTATGTAGAAGGTGCCGGCAAGAGATGACCCTTAAAGCTTCTACACTTCTCCCAAAATTCATCCCAGATGATGCAGCGCAAAGCGCGCCAGACAGGTGGATCCAGTTTACAGGACGCCACCCTGTGGAAATTGTCCTGCACAAGCCAGTGTTCTTTTCAGCAAGTCTTGTGTAGGACACCTTCCTGATAGATTGCTTTACCCTGGTAAAGAAGTCTTGTGTCAGGAGAAGGCGCCGCTGCAGAATCCAGCCCGCTATCAGATTAAATTATCCTGAAGAATGTTTGGGAGAAACGTGCCATTGCGTGGTAGATGTGCTAAGCTGTGTCAGTGAGGAAGGAGAGTGGACCAGCGTTGTTGTTCCAGAGGTGCATGCCTCTTCACTGCTCACCCAGTGTACATTGTTTTTAAAAGAAAATCACTGGAACCCACTTCCTTGTACACAGAATCTGCACAGCTTGTGTGTTTTCAAACTAGGGGTGTGCACCTGAAAACGATTCGGATTTCCCACTTTGGGTTTACCGAAACAAGAAAATTGCTGCGTCTGCTGCCGCTCTCCCCGAAGCTTTCCAAAATGCTCCGAAGCTTTCGGAAAGCTTTGCTTCGGTATTTCCGAATTGGCTCAGCAATGCCGGGGGCCGATTTGGAAATACCAGATCATTCCTAATCGGGCCCGATTTGAGTTAAAAACCTGAATCGGAAACCTGAAGTGCACACCTTTAGTGCAAACCACCATTTCAATCATTCACACGTGTGCATGTGTGTACACACAGACATTTAGGAAAATGGCCAATTTCCACACGAGTGACTAGCCATCGCTCCTTCATGCCACTTGCAGAAATGGTAGGATTTGTGATGGGGTGCCACTCGTGAACTATTCTGAAAGGACATGGAACTGATTCCCTGTTCGTGAACATTTTTAGAGTTGTGAAATCTAACCCCCCACTTGGGTGCACGTGTGTCTTTGAAGTGTACGGAATTATTTGGGCTTCCTCCCACTTCGGCAATAAATTTTCCAGGGTTTGAGCAGTGTGCATCATTTTGTGTCCAAGTGGGTTGGCTGGGCAAATGGAGATCTCCCGACACAGCCGTCTTGGGGCTCCACCCGTGACCCGGGCACATTTTGGGGTTAAGAGTGGAGTGTCTGTGTGTATGTGCATAATTTAGAAAGATGTGCTCTGCTCTGAAGAGGAGCCCCACCCTGGAGAGGAAGGCTTTCTGAAACTGCCCTGTAACGCCTGGATCGTCTATAGTCGTTTGGTGGCATGTAGCCAGAATGTTATTACAGAGAGCATCTCAAAACTAATTTAATATACTTTTTAAATGGGAAAAGCCCTGTTGCTTAAATATGGTTTCTATTTGATTAAGAATTCTTAAGATATTCCGTTCTTCTATGCTGGTTTGTGCCTCTTCTTTCCTTCTCCGGATACCAAAGGTGTGTGTTTTTTGGGTGTTTTCTGGCCAGAGGCATATTTTACCTTAAAATCTCCCCATCGAGTAGCTTCCCGATGAGGTCAGCCTTGGCAAGAAAGCGCACAACAGTTTGTGGGCTCTGGGATTTTGTTTCTTAGCCTCCTCCTTCTGTCGGTATGACCTCATTGGCCATGGGAAGGAGGAGCCTTCTCTTCTGCACCTACTCGCCTAGAGGTGACTCGGATCTTTGCTGCAGGGGACCAGGCAAAGCGACCCCTTAAAACACTGAGCTGTGGTCAGCTGCAAGGAATTGAAGGAAGTCTGAGAACCACTCCCAGGTTGATTTGCTCCCTGCTTTAGGAAGAGCAACAAGGCAGGGGGATGCCTCCGTTCTCTGCTGCCCACAACTCTTACTTTGGAGAGAGTGCAAGCTGCGTGGAATGTGTGGTCCTCTTTCTTCTTGGAATCTATCCTAGCACCCCACATGCTCCCCCTGTATCTGGCTATGGGTGGCAGGCACATGACTGAGCGTTCCATCCCCACATCCCTGCATGTAGAAACATAGCATGGCAGGGAGAAACCAGCACTAGAGACCATCTCCCTGAGTGGCTTTTTTTGTGTGTGCATGGAGGATTTTTGCTCAGAGGACATGCAAGCCCCTTCCTGGATTTGTAAGTGAAGCTGCCTCAATCCGATTTGGCTGCCTTAGAGATCTCCAGGCCTAGAAGGGGTACCCAGAGGGCATTGCATTTCTAGGCCCTTTTCTTACCTGGAAACCAAAAAAGAGGCAAGAGTGCAGGGCTGTACATATACTGGCCAATGTTTGTTGCATTGAAATGTAAGGGGTGTACATCTATGCAAGCCAGTAAGGCTGTGGGATGCACATATACCAGAGAATAAACCGTATGGACTTCAGTGGGGCTTGTTTACAACCCAATGGGCATACAATTGGAAAGTGGATCTACATATAACCTGGGGGACAGGGACCCATCTGCATCCTTCACTGATTCCTGCAAGCAGAAAGCTAGCACAACAGGGTGAGAGGGATACTAGAAACACCTTGATGTACTACTTTTTTACTTGTAGGGATTTTTAAAAAATCCACACAGTCTTCCCTGCCTACAGTCTGAAGCAGAAAAGGGCTCTTGGCTACCTGATTCTACAGTCTGGATAAATCTGGCCTGGCTCTAGAGTAGCTGTTACACACGTGTGAACACCAGTTCTGCTCCTGAAGCAGGTTGAAGAGCAAAAATGTTCAGCGCAGCTCCTTGGGAATGTGATACGTCAAGGAGCTCCCGGCCTCTTTCCCTCCCAGTTTGCTCACTGGGTGGAAATGGCAGCATCCCTGAGAGAAAAGGTGGGAAATTAAATGTTCGACCACTGCTCTGACCCAGTGGGTGGGGCGCTTGGAAACTCAGCTTCCAGTCAGCTGTGCCGTTCAGATGTGCTATACAATGGGGGAGAGCACAGCCAAGCACCCTCTCTGGACGCAGGCTGTTGGGGTTACTTGCTCATTTGGAAAAGGTGCTCATCACATGCTTGGAGATCCTCTTTGCTTCAATCCCTTTGGCCCAGTTTTTCAGAGCCTGAAATTCAGCGATGGCATTGTTGAAATCCTGCCTTTCGTGAGTCGGTTGGCAGAAGAAAATCTCTGCTATGGAAGGGGGTGGGCCCCGAACCCTCCAACAATTTTTGTTTGACTACCCAAAACAAAAATTCCTCAGAGGGTGGCTGCTTCCATAACGGTTGACCCAAAGCATTTTTGCCCAACCCAGTGAAGGAGATTTGCACAGGTGTAGCACTCACTGGATCAGGAACCACAGGTGTGAATTGGCTGCTCAGTGGAATAGGCACTCACCTGTGAATGTCGCTGGGCTGCGCTGTTACTTTCAAGGAGATGGCACATCACTTTTGGGTGCAACTGCAGACACAAATGCATTTTTAAAAATACGCTAGAGCAAGATCTGCATGCTTTTTTATTTATTTATTGTGTTATTTTTTCTACAGTACAATAACAAACTAGATCAAGAAATGAGACAAAACAGGAAAAACAAACGCAAAAGACCCACAAAACAAGTTGTTCAAAGAAAAGAAAAAAAAATCCATCCATGTTGCTTTTCCATAACTGGTCACAAGAGGGCAGACGCAACACAAAAAAAGGTCACAGCGGAGTATCTATGTGGCATTGCGCCCTCCGGTGGACAAGTCTGGGATATTAGTATGCCAAAGAGAGGGGAAAGGGTGGGATTTTGTAACAGATGCGAATTTTGCAATTGTAATAAATTATTCCGATCGGACACATTTGCATAGAGTGACACAATTTATGAAATCCATTCTGCTTTTAATAGTTTTCATACTGTAGGGAGAAAACCTGGAAGTTAAGCCAGAGGTTCAGAAGACATGCACATGTCTTCTGTGGGTGGGAAGCTCTCGCACTCCAAACCGCTGCATCAGGACCGTGGATGCTGGATGACCATGTGTATTATTTTGGATAAATCTATCCCAACACTTTTCTATGGCAGAGGGGTGGCGGTGTTGGATTCATCAGTCCACACCACTGAGCAGGGTGCAAAAGAGCCTAAATGGCAGTGGGAAACACCCTTGACTGCTGTTCAATTTCACTGAAATGGAAATGTACAGAAAAAGGGTCCCTGTGCAAAAGGTGGCTCCATTCTTCTTATCCTGGCAACCAAATGATAATTGATGGGGCTATAGATCAAAAATCAATTTCTTCCTCCGTCTTCTAGAGCCCAGACATTTTACACTGTATCCTTCCGCCTCAAGCCCTTATTTCCATGGAAATAATAACAGAGTATTGGCACCTGAGTTCAAACTCATGAATCTCAGTGAGCGACCTGCAACCAGAAACCTAGCCTACCCCACAGGGTTGTTGTGAAGTACAAACAGAGGAGGGGAGATCCACACATCCCAGTCTGCGCTCCCGGGAGAAAGAGAGGACAAGAATGTGCCTGTGAGAGATTTTTGCATATCCTTTTTAGTGGCTTTCCCAGGAGCAGAAAAACAAACTTGGATCACAGTGTAAAAAAACCAAAAGACAACACTGTGATTTACGGCTACGATATTGCATCATAAAATTACAATTGGTCCTACCAGATCACATAAAAGACCAAAAAATATCACAACAAATAATGTGATCCTGTATTATAAATTTAGAAAAGTCCCATTCAGGCTCACATTATTTGTTGTGATATTTTTCTGTCATTCATGTGATCTGGTAGGACCACTTCTAATTTTATGATACAATATCGTGGCCATAAATCACAGTGTTTGTTTTTTGGTTTCCCGGGAGCAGAGCAGGCCACCGACGGGGGGGGGGGGGTGGCGGGGGGGGGCGGCGGCTATCAGTTTGGGAATAGGCCCTCACTCCTCCCGCTGGGCTATCTCTGCTGTTATTTCATAGAAACATTGGACAGATTTCCAGGAGGGGGGGGCTCCCGAAAGCTCACTAAAATCCATCAAAGCTGCAAAAACATATACATTCCCTGTGGATAAAAACAGCAGCCTGAAACCAAGAAGACCGAAATCCAACAGCCGTCATTCGTGGCAAGTACCTAGAAAGCGATCCCAAACTGGGAGAGACCGTGGAGGGGAAAAAGTGAGGACAGGGGAAAGAAACTGGACATAAAATTCAGCAAAATAGAACAGCCAATGGGCGGCCATGGTGGTAGAAGGCCAGTCAGTTTTGGCACACAAACCGAACATTATAACCTGTTTTTGCTTTTGCCCTGAACGGCACTCTCAACATAAATGAGCGATATCTGCCCCGAGGTGCTATCCCTGACATACTGGCTATGGCGAGGGAGAAAAGGGAGGGGGGCAGGGGGCGTGGGTTGGAGAAAGGGCTGACTTGCTTGGCCCGTGTCTCTGGCCTGCCCACCCACCCCCGGTGTTGGGCAGATGTACATCACAGTGTGGCACTAGGACCCAGCCCTCCTGCCTCAACCCTACTTAACTATTAATGCTGCAAAACCTGTTTGGGACGAGTCTGGGCCACAGCCGGCATCTCCGGACGTCCCTGTGTTGCCATTTCTGCGCTGGGCTTCGAACGGGATCCAGCCGGGCTTTTTCTGAGGGTCAGGCCCCATGGGCTCCTACGTGGGAGAGGATGCAGCGGTCTTTCCGTCGGGAAGGTGAGTTTGTGGCTCAGGGGGTCAAGCCGGAACAGGCCCCCTTCACACAGGGCTTGGCCCCTGAGGGTCAAATCAGGCCGGGGGGGGGGGTCTGGAAAGTTTTCATATCTTTCTCAGAACTGCGTGCATTCTAGAGTACATTGGGGGGTAGCAGGTAAAGATTATTTAAACCTTGTTAGGGGAGTGAGGAAGGAGCATTTAGTCTTGATAGGAATTCGGAGGTGTTCGCGAGGGCACTGCTTGGCAGCTCAGCCAGCCTCAACCTCTGGGGGATTGAAAATCCCTGCCGTAGAGATTTTGTGTGTTCCAGTGAACCTTCAAAATTGGGGAGGACTTTGACGTCCATGTGTGAACATCAACAATCTCAGAGATGTTTGGAATAAAGAGATCTAGGATTAAATCTCCATTCCGCCATAAAGCTCACAGGGTAACCTTCGTCTAATCACCCTCCTCTACCTACTAGGGTTGTTGTTAGAAACTGGGGGCAGAAGAACTATGTATGTCGCAGTGCGGGGTGGGGAAGACGGGATCTTGATAAAGATACAGCAGACATTGCTGACAGTTGGCACATGTTGGCAATCGACTGCAACAGATACTGGGTGCAGGCTCATTTTTAACAAGGTTTTGACCTAGCCACTCTGAAAGGGTCTATGTGAAGGCAATGGGGTCTCTTTGGTTTGGTTTGGCCTTTTAGACCCAAGGTCTGTTTCTATTCAGTCAACTGCAGACGATGGGAATTTAATTGAAATTGAATTGATAGGAATTGAAATGGAGAGTGCCTCTGAGCCTATGTAGAGTGCAATACTGAGTAAACGCAGCTGGCTTCAAACCATTAGAAACTGGTTTCCAGCTCAGATCGGAGGAGAAGGTTTTTGTGAACGTTCCTGGAATTCCAAGGGGGAATTCTTCAGAGAGATTCTCTGGTGAGACAGAATATCCATTTTCAAAATGAATTTTTGAATACATCCAGAGCAAAGCCATGGTTAGAATTATCTGTGAGTTGTGTGGATTCTCGTGTGTGTCGAGGAGATGGGAAGCTTGAATGGAGGGACATCTCTGTCCTCCGGCCCAGAGCTGGTGCCCTGTCAGGGTGCATTGAAATCTCGGCTGTTTAGGACCGATCTTCCCCAGCAATTTCTGCAATGAAGAACTGAAAGGAATAAAACGGCTAAATTCTGAAAGGGCTCCAAGCAACCCACAAATCCACACCCATGTTCCATTATCTCCTTGAATACGGCTTTATGGCTGGCGTGTGCCCATCAGAGCAAAGGATGCATCCTCAGCCCTCGAGGCCTGGCGGAAGATGGGCAGAATTGTCACCCAGGACCGGGAGTTTCCTCCCTCTGGGCTGTCTCTTCTGTTGTTTATTTCATAGAAACTTTCAACTGATTTCAGGAAGGGAGCTCCTAAAAGCTCACTGAAATCCACCAAAGCTGCAAAGACATACATTCCCCGTTGATAAAAGAGCAGCCTGAAGCCAAGACAGAAATCTAGCAGCGGTCATTCATAGCACTTACCTAGAAAGGATCCCAAACTGGGAGAGACAGAGGAGGAAAAAACTGAGGACAGAGGAAAGAAACTGGACATAAAATCCAGCAAAATAGAACAGTCAGTGGGTGGGCTTGGCGGTGAAAGGCCAATCGGCTCAGCACCAGGTAGGGGCTTACGGTGGGGAGGGGGATGACATAAAAGGCCCTTTTTTCATATGCAACTCCCCCCCCCTTTACCAGCGTATGGATCAGGGCCTGCTCTTCCGTTGAGATCCGTGTGGGCCAAGTCTGGCCTCCTTTGGCCGAAATTTTAACAAAAAGAAGGAGCAAAAAATGTTGCCTGCGGATTGAAATAATTTAAGAAAGGGAGAGAGCCCACCATTTCAATGTGAGGTCTGTGTTCTGGGCAGGTAGTTTTATTAATTTTTGCAAACTCGCACCTTCCCCCTTGGCTCAAGGCAGCTTGTACGGAGCATGCATGTTCCATGTTCACATATGCATTTTAGGCCTGAGTGTGCACTCCGTAACTGGGAATCCCTCACTGGTGGAGGGCATGTTTGATTTCAGGGGCCCTGGCTGGAGAATAGTCTGCCCCCATGGATGCTTTTGCCAGTCAGCAGGGCTCGAGCATGCCCGGCCTGTGCCGATTTTATAAACAAAGCAACTCATGGCTCTGGGGCCACCCTTCTTCTTGGAGCGAGACATGGGGCACAAGATCTCCACCTTGTCTGAGTCACGGCAGATGAGTCGGGACCTGTTTAGCTACTTGTGATTCATGCCTGGGAGGGCTTGAAGTGGAATCTGGAATGTGGCGGTGCAGCAATTGGAGGGGGGGGGGACGGCATGTTCTGTCTCCCTGGGAGGCATCCTCCAAAGCAGAGGAGGAAATTGCCGGGGCATGCCTGGCTGGAAACTTCAAGGCCAGCGTTCCGTTTCCAGCCAACGGGTTGGCAAGTGCCTTAGGGAAGCCACAAGAAAGGCCTTCTCTTATTCCTAGCTCACAACAGAGGCAACTCACAGGAGTCTGCCCCTGTACATGGACAGCCGTGAGTTTAGCTCCAGAGGAGTTAGCTGTGTTAGTCTGCAGTTGCAAAATAGTAGAGTCCCGTAGCACCTTTAAGACTAACCTTATTGTAGTATAAGCTTTCAAGAACCACAGCTCTCTTTGCATCAATGCATCTGACAAAGAGAGCTGTGGTTCTCAAAAGCTGACGATGCATCTGACGAAGAGAGCTGAGGAAGCGAACTGACAATGCATCTGACAAAGAGAGCTGTGGTTCTCGAAAGCTTATGATACAATAAAGTTGATTAGTCTTAAAGGTGCTACTGGACTCTACTAGTTTGAGTTTAGCTATAATTGTTGATAGGTGGGCAGCGACCTTTCTTCATTCTTTCATTCATGAATACGTTCATTTAAAAAACAACCCAAACATCTGAGCGATTGGTCATCACTACCACACCTTGTGGCAGGGAGTTCCGTAAGTGAATTTCCTGCTGTGTGAAGGAGTACTTCCTTTTGTCAGCCCAACTGGGCAATGCTCAATTCTCACAATAGGAGAGGAGGATCATTTCTCTTACTCCAGGCCGTTCATGCACTAAATGGAGAAGAAGCAGAATACGGCTCAGCATGAGCAGAATTACAAGAGAAAAAGGACCAGAAAGTGGGAATTCTGTCCGTGCAGCTTCTCTCTCCCTGCATAACAAACATCACCCTTTTTACTCTTAAAAGGGGCAGGAGGTCTCTCTGCCTTTGCAAGTGGCATAGGGAAGGAACTCTGCCCATGACCAGAGGCCTTATTTGCCAATTGTGTAAGATATTTTCTACAGCCATGAGCTATCAGGCAAGGGGTATAGGGTCGAATACAGGGTATATTTGGATCCTGTAGCTCTGCTTTGCTCATGGTGGTACTTTTCCCTGGCAACCTTGGGCCTCGGGAAAGGATCCTTACTCTAAGGGAGACCACCACTGATTTGGGCAACTCAAGCGACGAAGTCTTTAATTAAGCACTCTTTGGCAAGTTGCCATCTTTCATCTCCCCCCCCCCCCATCTATAGTAAGAGACTCCCAATACTGGACTACCTGGCAGGGGTGCTGTGAAGATGACTGCTATAATGTGCCCGAGGCACGTCTTGCGAAATCATTGCGCTGTACACGGCAAGACGGAGCTTTGCAAAAAGGAGGAGACAAAGACATTGACTGGATTGATTGGAAAGTCTCTTTCTCTCTCGCTCGCTTTCTCTCTCTGTTCATGAAAGCAGGGGATTAAAAATGCATAGACAAGCCGAGCAAGAATTATGGAGGCCTCTCAGCCTCCTTGCGGCAGGAGAGCGAAGACCGTTGAGAGGCAGCCTAGCTCTGAATGCCAGGGGGTGGTGAACCGGGGGGGGGGGGCTGCTTCTTCCATGTCCTGCTTGTGAGATTTTGAAGGTTTGGGGCTGGCCTGTGCCAGAGACAGGATGCTGGGCTGATCCAGCGGGGCCGTGCTTGTATTCCGAGAAGGGTCTGCTCGCGGGTGTGAGCCACAATGGAACCTCCAGCTGCAGAGGCAGTCTGCCTCTGAATCTGAATTGCTGGAGGGCAACCGGCCAGGCTAGCCCAGACTCATCAGATCTTGGAAGCTAAGCAGGGTCGGCCCTGGTCAGTATTGGATGGGAGACCAGCAAGCAAGTCCAGGGGTGCTATGCAGAGACTAGCGAGGGCAAACTACCTCAGCTGCCTTGAAAACCCCACGAGGAATTGCTTTAAGTCAGTTGCAACTTGACAGCAAATAAACTAGTTAATAAAAGGCAATGAGATGGAGCTGTATCTGTCCGATCCTGACTGTGAGCCTCTGCCCGAGACAGGGGGCTGGGCTGCCAGGCCCCCTTTTGCCATAGCCAGGCCCAGCTGTACACCCGTCGCCTCCCTTCGCTCTGCTGATTTAGGCAAACAGACCCAATCCTCCTGCTTGCCTAGGCGGCGTTGCCAAGGGAGTGATGTATTCCTCTTCTGGGCGTGCCTCTTGGCTGCAAAACCCGGCCCGGCGGCCTGCCAGCTTGGGACGAACGCTGTTGGTTTGGGGACAGACCGGCGGCCTGAGCTCCAGAAATCTCATCCTGACAGCAGCCATTGGTTTCTGTGGCTCTCCTTGGCTCTGATTTCCAGCCTGGCCCAAGTTGGCATGCAGGTAATCGAGGCTTGCTTGCCAGAGAAAGGCCCCTTTCCCGAGTGCCAGGGACGGAGCTGGGTGGTTTGTTTGAATGCGGTGTTTAAATTTCTCGCCTGCCCTTCAGAGGAAGGTTCATTCAAGGGTGAGGCAGGGCTGAATTCGCCAGCCTTTAAAAGGGACATCAACAGACACGAACCCCTGCCTGCACTGCAGGCAGCTGTGCCAGGAAGAAGTCCAACAGGTACAGCTGTCTTGGGGCTGCACTGAAGGAGCGACTCTTCTGTATCCCACCGCTGAGGAGCCGTTTGTGCTGTATTGTCTGGGGTGGGGGTGCATTGCCAAAATTTTATCTGCATTAAGGAAGGGGTCTTGGGAGACGTCTCCTGCTCCCAGGGAACTTCTGGCTTGAATGGCACGGCAGGGAGAGCAGCGGTGATGGTGTTAGTTCTAAGGTCCTTACACAATGGCAGGCAAACCCCTGGACCCGCACATCAAGCACACAGAGGTTCTTGGTTGAAAAGGTTTTATTCCAGAAATAAGCATTGTCCATAGAAAAGATCCTAAGTTGACCAGGAAGTTGGTAGGTACGAGTAACCAAAAGACAAAATTACATATGGATATAGGGCTCTTCATTTCCCCCCTCCCGTCTCCTTAGCATGTCTGTGGCGGGAAAAGCTCAGACAGAATTATCTGGGGAAAGTATGTTTAATGATCAGGAAGACGGCAAACCAAAACAATTCGGGCACACACTGCTGTGACGCCCGCGCTGAGAGAGGCATTCCCAGAGAAATAAGAGGTTTCACAGGCCTGTAAAAGGAACTCAGGTTAGAACAACTGCAATGTAACATCAAGGCACAGCAAAATAACTTGACAATCAGTTCATAGCTATGGCTTAGCAACTTAATGGCATGACTGGGGCACAGTCATGACAGATGGTTGAGAAGAACGTAGGGTTGCCAGCTGCAGGTTGGGAAATTCCTGGAGATTTGGGGGGTGGAGCCCGAAGAAGGCAGCGATGGAAGAGGGAAGGGTCCTCAGCAGGATATAATGCCATAGAGTCCACCCTTAAAAGCAGCCATTTTCTCAAGGTCATAGATCCAGAGGGGTTAGCTGTGTTAGTCTGTAGTTGCAAAATAGTTAAGAGTCCAGTAGAACCTTTAAAACTAACCAACTTTACTGTAGCGTAAGCTTTTGAGAACCACAGCTCTCTTCGTCAAATGCATGAATCTGATGAAGAGAGCTGTGGCTCTCAAAAGCTTACGCTACAATAAAGTTGGTTAGTCTTAAAAGTGCTACTAGACTACTATTTTCTCAAGGGGAACTGATCAGGTGTCGTTCCTGGAGATCTCCAGCCACTACCTGGGCCTGACAACTCTTGGGCAAGGACCTTCCATGGACTTCGTCTTTGAAGGGCTCCAGCTGAAAGTTGCAGACAGAAGGAGGAGTTGGTGTGACGTGAACCCGCTGGAGACAGCTTGCTAGAGGGGTGGTCTTGACAAGCTTTGCTAACCTTTGGCCTTGCAGGTGTAAGAAGAGCCCGGAGAAGCCGGCGGCCCTGGAGCAGAGCGGAGAGGCAGTGAGCATCAAAGACATGGAGCTGAAGGAGGAATGGCAGGACGACGAATTCCCCCGGTGAGCAAAAGCAGGAAGATGTTCACAGGAGAAAATCAGAGAACCCCACCCGATCAGAGCGAACCTGAGCAGATTCCACAAACGCGGCTGTCTGTTGTGGGCCGGCGATTCAGAGATATACTACCTCTGGCCATGGAGGTTCTATTATGCCATCATAGCCACTGAGGGATCTATCCTTCGTGCCCGAAGCAAATGACCCAAGATGGAAATTAAGAGGGGGGGGGTGCATTCTGCCTTAAGAACATAAGAACATGAGAGAAGCCATGTTGGATCTGGACAATGGCCCATCCAGTCCAACACAGTGGCCAAAAAACCCAGGTGTCCTCAGGAGGTCTGCCAGTGGGGAAGGGACGCTAGAAGCCCTCCCACTGATTGCCCCCACAAACACCAAGCATACAGAACATCACTGCCCTAGACAGAGAGTTCCATCTATACCTTGTGGCTAATAGCCACAGCTCCATGTTTATCCCATGGGTACCTGCCTTTCTCTCTCTTTCTTATCCTCAAATGCTAAATTGCACTCTTTCCCCAGCCAGAAATAAAACCGATGTAGATTTGAGGGCTGAGATTTGCTTGGGATCCAACGTTCTCCTAGCACACAAAGGCAGCTTTTCTGCCTACGGTGCTCTGGGCATCGAAAGCTGTCAGAAAATTGTGGAAGTCAGTGCTGAACTTGCACTCATGCCCTAGATTTCAGATTGGGGTTTATTTGTTTGTCTAATTTAATTTAATTTATTTGATTTTTACTCACCCTCCCCACGGCCGGGCTCAGGGCTGGTTACGACAAAATAATAACAATAAAACAATTTAAAATACAATACATATAAGTAAAAACAGTCATATTAGCATTAAATCCAAGTTTATAGTCTGCCCTTCTCGCTGAGACCGAAGCAAATGTAGAAAACAATTGCTTTCTTAATTTTGGGTTTTAATATAGCCGACATTTTCCCTTCCCTTGTCAAGTAAGGGGGCAGAACCCGGGTGGAACCTGATGAAATATGAGCGAAACCTTGTAGAATCTGGTAGGTGTTTGGGCAATGCCTGGCCGTATAGTCCAGTAGCACCTATAAGATTAACAAAATTTGTGGTAGGTTATGAGCTTTTGTGCGTCACAGGTATCTGAAGAAGTGAGCTGTGGCTCACGAAAGCTCACACCCTGCTACAAATTTTGTTAGTCTTATAGGTGCTTCTGGATTCTTGCTCTTTTCTGCTGCTACAGACAGACTAACACAGCTACCCATCTTGACCTTGGCTGTAACTGTATTGTCATAGCATGCCAGACCATAGTACCAGTCACTGAACGAAACAGAGCTTTTACTGGCTGGCCCAGTGGAATGCGGGCTGATTGGCATCTTAAAGGCTGACCCAGGGCAGAAGTCTGGACTGAAGAACTCTGGCCCCATCCATTTGTTATAGGGTTGCCAACTCCAGACTGGGAAATTCCTGGAGCTTTGGGTGGAGTCTGGAGAAGCCAGGATTGATTCGTTGCTTTACAACTTCCTTTCTACCTTGCAGGAACACATGGCAGCTTACAATATAAATAACAAGCTGAACGATCAGGGCTTTTTTTCAGCGGGAACGCGGGGGAACGGCATTCTGGCACCTCTTGAAAATAGTCACATGGCTAGTGGCCCCGCCCCCTGATCTCCAGACAGAGGGGAGTTTATTGCCCTTCATGCCGCTGCACAGAGGGCAATCTAAACTCTCCTCTGTCTGGAGATCAGGGGGCGGGGCCACTAGCCATGTGACTATTTTCGCCGAGGCGATTTAAACTTTTAAAAACTCCCCCCTTGTTCCAGCTGACCCAAAGTGACATCATTGTGTAGTCCTGAGTTCCACCACTGAGTTCCACCACCTCTTTTCCTAGAAAAAAAGCCCTGCGAACAAGCATAATTTATGTAGAGGAGAAACCTCAGCGGGGTATAATGCCACAGGGTCCACCCTCTAAAGTACCATTTTCTCCAGGGGAACTGATCTGTCATCTAGAGATCAGATGTAATTCTGGGAGATCTCCCCTGGAGAGGCCAAATTGGCCCCTAAGGGGAGCAGGGATTTCTCTGTAGCTGATCCAGAACTTCGGAACTCCCTGCCTCATGAAATTGGCACAATCCTTGCTGACTTTCTGTTGGTTTGGGCAGATGCATTTATTTCATGTGGCTTTTTGTTGATCCATATTGGGGGGGGGGGAGGGTGGGTTGGATCCTGCACATCCACTCCATTCCATCCAATACAAAATTGGTATGGGTGCTCCATGGAGAAAGGAGCTCCAAGAAAGCACCATCGATACGTTAGCAGTTCAGACTCTTGAGGTCCAAACCCTTAATTCAGTTCCCCTTTGGCTTCTCGGTGGTCTTCTTGCCTCTTTTTTTGTGAGTTGTGGTGTGGTACGATGATTTCACCATTTGGATGCTTTTAATTTGGGGGAAATTTAATCCTGTGGGAATCTCCCCACCGCCACCACGTTCATTGCTGTCCACATTCCAATTAAAAGTGGTTTAACCATTTTGCGATACGTAAAATCCAGTGGCTGGCCCAGAGTTCTGTAGCTGCTAGGCCACACTGCCTCTTTAGCCCCAAGTGTTTTCTTGAGGAGTCCAGTGCTATCACCGGCTCAGCCCTCTTTCCCTTCTTGCAGGCCCCTTCCAGAAGAGATCTCCGAAGAGGACTTTGAAGACTGCAGTTTAGACCTTAGCCCAGGTAAGGAGCTGAAGGTTGCCAGCTCCAGGTTGGGAAATTCCTGGAGATTTGGGGGGGGAGGAGGCAGAGCTTGGGGAGGGAAGGGAACTCAGCACGGATGTGTTTGGAGAAAGGTGCAGCATGGAGAAACATATGAGAAGTCGGCTGTCATTGGGCTAAAGGAAGTGCATCTCCTGATTAGCATGTGGAACTCACCACCACCACTGAATACAGCGATGGCTGTTAACTTTTAAAAAAAGACACTCTGATCGTTCTTGAGCTTGATTCTAAAGTTATTTTTTCTTTTGGGGAAGCCGCCGCCAGCCAGGCCCTTGGCAGCCCTGCGGACCAAGCTGGGCTCGGATACAGCTACTGGTGCTGTGGATACAGGGAGGCCACGGGTGTCCCTTCATGCTCACTGCTACCTTCACTGCCCGTGGCTGGGCACGAGCCATGCCTGTGGGAATGAGCTGATCTGCCCTATCAGGGGAGGACGGGGGCCGAAATCTCCCTCTCTCCGCTCACGAGCTCCAGACTCACAACCAGCCAGTGAGAAAGTCACAGTCCATTTTGGGGTCAAGAGTGTTTCACAACCAGCAGATTGCACCAATTCCTGGAAGCAGAGAATCCTAACCACCTTGCATGAGAGCTCACCAGAGCCTCCATGTTCAGAGGCAGGTTACCACTACATACCAGAATGCCATCACCTTTGTTTCCTGTTTATACACTTCCTAGAGGCATCTGGCTGCCTGTGGGAGGCAGGATGCGGGAACAGCACCTTTGGGCCAGCTGAGGAAGACAATTCCTGGAGTTCCAGGCGCATAGCCAACTGCCAGTGTGCGCATACCACACCAAATGCCGGCACAGGGCATAATTAAGATACGGAGTTCCTGACCCAGGATATGGGATGGCTCGCTAGTCCAGATGAACGATGCCAGGAACTTTATAGCAAACATGTTTGAGAGGCGAACATTAGCCTTTGCACCAGCCGTGCAGCTGCGCCGAAGCTGTGGCGGTGGCGTTTTCTTTCCTTGCCTTTCTGGGCTTTGGCGTCTGTGCGGGAGGTGAAACGGAGTGTACTCAGGGCCGTGAATGGTTTGGTCAAGTGATTCAATTATTCGGTGTGTGGGGGGGGTGTCAGCTGCCATACCCAGTAGCACCCTGTGGTTCCCTGCTGTTAGGATTATAGTTTAATGCTTGATGTTACAGTTATGGTTAAATGTTGAGGCTACTCTTTGACGGGACTGCAACTGTTAATTACCTTGCCTTTCAGACCCGCAATGTGAAACTATGTGAAAATCTCATACATCAGTTCAGCTGTTTTCCCTCTTAAATGTTTTCCCACTGAGCCTAGCTAACAGTCTGGGAGGGGGTTGGATCCTAGGATTTGCCTGCTCTTTGAAAGCCTATATATGCTTGATGCTTTCATGTGAACGTTATTCCTGGCAAAGATGGAGTAAGCTCATGATACTAGCAGCTTTCCAATAAAGTTCTCTTACCGCCTACAGTGAAGTCTTTTCAGGGTTGCTTGGCTCTACACGTCCCATAAGGCTGTAGGGAAATGTGCACGTGTGAAATAACCTCATCAACACAGACTGAAGCAGCACCAAATTATAAGACAGAGTGCTTATTTATAATCTCGGGATGACTGATTCGATCACTGCATATTTCAATGATTGGGTGTTGACCAGCTCTGGGGGAGGAAACTAGAATCGGGCCGTGCAAGAATATTCATGCATGAAACATTGAGGAATGCGCTGCCCAGTGTTAAGTGCATGAAAAGCACCCAATGAAGCGGCTCAAACTGTTTGCAAGCAGTCAAACTGAGCAAGGAAAAATTGGCTCCCTGCTTGTGACTAGCAAATAGAATGTGAAGTGAACTGGCAGAGTGTTCGTTCACATCAAATTGCTTGAAGACAAAGAGGTAAAATTATTGAACTGAGCCTCTGTGCAATACAGTTAGTTTTAGGAGGAGTTAGTTTTACTTTAGCCATGTTGGCCTGCTGTAGAAAAGCAAGATCCAAGTCCAGAATCTTGCTCATGTAGTAAATGTACTTCTGAATGCCAAAAATTAGGGCTGTCAATCTCCCGTGAGCATCTTACTGGTCCTTTAAAAAAAAAACAGGATTTGGCCTGACTTAGCGGGGCTCTTCTGAATAACAGATTGGAGGCTATTTTGTCGCATGGTGAACAGGAGGAAACTTGGCCAAGGATATGCCGGAGAGTCAGTGGCAGACAACCAGGTCCCATTTTGTACTTTCCCCTCCTCTGTCTTTCTCACAGCAGTCGCCCCCAACACTTTGGAGCTCTGTGGTCGGCGGCGGATGAAGAAACGCCTCCCTGCGCCGGATCTTGGCGAGGGCTCTGTGAAATCTGGTGAATTCCCACAACACATATCAGATGGCAGCCTGGACATTAACGTGGATGATCTCGAAACGCCATCTGACAGCGAATTGCCGGAGGGCTCTGAGAACGGGCACGAGTACGAATGGGAGGGTAAGGGCTGGAGGCTAAACTCTGTGGAAGGGTACTGACTGGGGACGGGCGTCTGTTGAGTGAGGTATGCTGGTGATAAGAAATTTGTTCACAAGGGCGGTGTAAAGACCTGCCAGTTGAATCTCAATCACTTCACTGCAAGAGTCCAAGACTTCAAGAGTTAAAGATTTATTGAAGATCCCCAGTTCAGCATCTCAAAACGTTCTTTGTTAGGAATAAAAACTGGTTCTCAGTACCCAACATATATAGACATTTAAGCACAGTCCCGTTCCCCTCTCCCATTCCCCTCTTCTATCTACAGCGAATGCGGGAAGGAATTTAGCTACACTAGAGATATACCGGAATGCAAGGTTATGTATCTATGGCAATGGTTCTTTTCTTAGTAAAAGTTCGACATAGTTCCTTTGCCTACTTGCAAGAGAAGAAATAGTGGCTGTTTCCACACTACTCACCTTCATCTGGAATGCTGCGGAACGTCGGGAAAAAATGCAGAAGATAGCGTCTTCTCGCGAGAGTTTTGCGTGACATCGCGCAAAACTCGCGCGAGAAGACGCTATCTTCTGCGTTTTTTTCACGACATTCCGCAGCATTCCGAATAAAAGTGAGTATTGTGGAAACGGCCAGTGTCAGCTAACAGGAACTTTTACACACAAGATTTTACACAGCATGTCAATGAATATCAAACCCCTGAAGCACGGCAGGGCTGACCATGAAGCTTGGCTTATGGCAGGGGCCACGACTCTGACAGGCAGCTGCCTCCACAAGTAAATGTTTTCCCACTTACACCCTACCTGACAGATGCGGGCAGCACCGTGCTCCAAAGGGAAGGTGTGAGCATGTGCCAAGGTTCCTTGACAGGTCTGGGGTGGCCCAGAAGAAGCCCACGTTGCCTGAGCCGCCTGTCCTTCTATTGAGCCCTGAAGCAAGAGGCAATATTCCTATAGATAGCCTGCTGCTGCAAGAAAGAGGCATGCCCGTTTGATCCATAGAAATAAACTGCCTGTGCCCAGACTCTATTGCAAATTTGGAAACGTTATTCGAAACAGGTCATTACTTGCCCACCCACCCCACAGAGGGGACCCGACCCTTCCTTGGTGAAATGGGGTCCTGATCCGAAAGTGTTGTGACCTCTCACTCCTCAGACGACCTCCCCAGGGCCCAGCGGTTGGACAGCAGCCTGCCCGAGAAGTTTTGCTCCGAACGTGTGGTGGACTTCAAAAGTCAGGATGGGCGGATATGGCGGATCTTCCGGTTGGACGAGACAGAGCAGAAAGTGGACTTGGGTGCCATCGGCCCCTACAAGCGGGTCATCTCCCACGGAGGTACTGGCACGGACTTTCGGCTTATGCTTACAATGTTTGGGAGGGAAGACAATGGCTGTTTCCATACGTCTTACCTGCCCGGAAGACGCTGTTATCCGGGAGTTTTGAGCGAATCGTGCAAAACTCCCGGATAACACCGTCTTCCTGGCGCGATTTCGCACAGGAAGACGCTATCTTCCGGGTCTTTCGCACGATGTTCCGCAGGTAGGTAAGACATGTGGAAACAGCCAATATCTGCTCCTGGATAAGGGTGCTACCTTTAAAAAAAACAGAAGTGAAGTCTCTGTGCTGTTAACTGGCAGATATTCAAGAAAGAAAGCTTCACTCACCATGAACATGCAAGAATGTTGAATTTCTACTTGCTTGGGGAAGTCATGGAGGTGGGGGGGGGGTGACCTTGTTCAGCAGGAAAGGCCCCATAGGAACTTTTTTTCCTATTGAATTCTTTATTTTCCAAACATTTAAATATACAACAATAATCTTATAACCGTATCACTACAACAATTGTACATGATAAACTATAATCAGCAGGTCTGTTTTAATAGAATTGAATATTATGTTAAACTATATTATTACCAAAATTAGAACTCATATCGGCATTGTGAATTAAGATTTTTAAGAGACTCTTTTATTTGTATCTGTATGTTTCTATATTCTAAATTTAATATCAATATTGATAATTGTCTGATATAGTGATTTTGTTAATTGTGAGTCGTTACTGGAAAAGTGTTCTAAAAACGAGTATCATTTCTCTAGAAAATGTGTTGTTTTGGGATAGTTTATTGATTGTTGTGATCTATCTGTAACTTGGTGTAGTGGTTAAGAGTGTTGGGACTCTAATCTGGAGAACCGGGTTTGATTCCCCATTCCTCCGCTTGAAGCCAGCTGGCAAGTCACAGCTCTCTCAGATCTCTCTCAGCCCCACCCACATCACATGGTGATTGTTGTGGGGATAATAATAACATACTTTGTAAATTGCTCTGAGTAGGTGTTAAGTTGTCCTGAAGGGTGGTATATAAATTGAATGTTATTATTATTATCTTCGTAAATCATGTGTTTAGATTGGGTGGTTTTTGACATTTCCATCTCAAAGCTATGAAAGTTTTGGGGAGATGGAGAGTGCCCTCAAGTCAGAGTTGGACTTTTGGTGACCCCTAGTGGAGTTTTTATGGCAACAGACTATCAGAGGTGGCTTGCCGTCACCTGCCTCTGCAACCCTGGTCTTTGTTGGAGGTCTCCCATCCAATTACTAACCAAGGCTGACCCTGCTTAGCTTCTGAGATCTGATGAGATCAGGCTCACCTGGGCTATCCAGGTCAGGGCAGCTACTAAAAGGGTCATCCTTGGTTAGTAATTGTACTTGGTTAGTAATATCAAGTCTTGTCTTATCTGTGGAAGTGTTTGGCTTTGCCAGTAGTCTAAGAAAATTATTTCTGGTTTCAAAGGAATGGTGTAACTTGTTACGAGAGTGATCTGTTGTAGAACTTTTTTCCAGAATAGTTCAATATATTTACATTTCCGCCACATGAACTTTTTAATAAAACAAAACAAGCGGATGCAAAGGCGATTGGGGAGAGAGTATCTTGCGTAGTTTTGCAGAAGAGAGAATTTTTTGCTAGCTGCAATTGCTACTGGGTCCGAAAGATCCCCGGCTGAGCGGACCCTTTGGCACGGGCCTGGCCCTTGGAGGTCACCATGCATGTCCAAAGCTGAAGAGAGCTGCTTGGGCTTGGCTTGATCCTGGTCACAGATGGACCTTTAGGGCAGTGGTTCCTGGGAAGACAAAGAGCCAATCTGACCCTGGGGAAGGACCAGGCGTTAGGGTGATATGAAAGATCCCGAAGAGCCGCCGGCAGTCCAAGTAGACGATACTGCCCTCGACAGACCAATGGTCCGATTTAGACTCCGGCAGCTCCATGTGTGATCACGCGTCCCCAATCTTTCTCCTCCAGGGTACTATGGGGAAGGCCTCAACGCCATCATTATGTTTGCCTCCTGCTACTTACCGGAAAACACCATCCCGGATTACCCCTATGTGATGGAGAACCTCTTCAGGTGAGCATCGTGTTGTGCGCATGACTCATTCGGTGATAAGATCTTGGAGGTGGAGGGGAAGTTGGACTGGTTCTCTTCCAGCAGTACCATTTTTTCACCAGGTAGAGCCAATTTTTAAGAGATAGATTGTTTTTGGGAATTAGAGGACCTTATTAATTTATTTTATTGATTAAAACATTTGTATCTCGCCTTTCCTTGTGGTTCATGGCCGCTGGCAATAGTAGATGAATAACATTTACAATTAAAACCAAAATAAAATACCCTACCACTAATTTCGTTAGTCTTATGCGTGCTACCGGACTCTTGCTCTTTTCCACTGCTACAGACCGACTAACACGGCTACCCATCTTGTTTTATTTCCATGTTTACTTGTACCATACGGATACTGGTGCAGCCGGCAGAGAAGGGGCTAAGGTATTTGAATCCCCTTTTTCCACCAGCCGTGTTTCTTTTTCCCCAATTGGCAGCTACATCAGCAGTACCCTGGAACTGATGGTGGCGGAAAACTACACATTGGTGTGTCTCAACGGTGCCACCCCTCGCAACCGGGTCCCTTCCTTCACCTGGATCCGACAGTGTTACCAGACGATTGACAGGCGGTAAGAGGGGTGGGGGAGTGGGGAGTTAAACGGGTTGGGGCCAGTTCCCTAGATCCATCTGGCCTCCCACCCCGTCTCCTATCAGCGGGGGGGCAACATGAGTTGCTGCCCCCTTGTAGGAATAGTAACAAATCGTATGCCAACTCGCGTGCCCACCCCACCCCTTCTCCTGATGGATTGTAGGGAAGGGTGAAGGAAATCCCATCCTGGGATAATAGGAATTATGAGCAGAGTTTTATGCCGATGAATTGATTTTACGATTTGTGATTTTATTGTATTTTATCATGATCTGTGATTTTATTGTAAAAGACACAGGGTATTATTGTGTTTTTAACATTTGTTGTAATCCGCCCTGAGCCCGTTTGTGGGGAGGGCAGACTATAAACATAATACATTAATAATAATAATAATAATAATAATAATAATAATAATAATAATAATAAAAACACAAAAAAGGCACTCAACCCAATTGAGGGCTTCTCCGCTGGAATTCTGCCCTTTCTTCCACTCTCTTCGTCCCTTGGGTGCAAATCAGATTGCTCTTATTATCAGTTAACGCTATTTTGAAAAGGACGGCAAAGATTTTTGTCCCATGATGAGTTGAGTCGTGAAATATTGTGGGGAGCAGAGAGCTGTCTAATGGCAAGGCACGATATGGAATTTGAAAGTCGGGCTGGAGGCTCATTAAAGTATTTTCCACTTAACTGACCACCTTGTTCATGTAACAGGCATTTTAGACTGCTTGGCGCTGAACCCAAAACTCCATCTAAAATGCCTTTCCCAGCTACTGGAGCAAGTGGGAGGTGTCTGAGAAAAGCTACTGGTTCTGCCCCTCTTGTATTTTCTTTCCTCTGAAAGCATTGCTCCAGAACCAAAATAGCCACGTACACACACACTCCGTGAACCCAGGCAGATCCAGAGAGGGAGGCCAGGAAGGGCTACATCAGTGCTTAGTTCTCGTGGCCCCTTCTTACCCGCCCTGGGTAATGCCAATGTCAATTGCCCCTTTGGGGTCAAGAAATAATTTCCCCCAGGCCTGTTTGGCTAGGGATCCTGGCGGTATTTTGCCATCTTCTGGGCATGGAGCAGGGGTCACTGGGGGTGTGCAAAGAGGGGAGGTAGTTGTGAATTTCCTGCATTGTGCAGGGGGTTGGACTAGATGACCCCGGAGGACCCTTCCAATCCTATGATTCTATGATTCTCCCCCTGCCAAAAAGAAGCCATTCCAAATGTGTATCATGTCACCTGCTGAACCTTTGTATGGTCAGAAGTGGCCAGCAGGAGGCAGTGTTTCTCTGAAGCTGTCCTTTGGGGGCCATTACCCATGATTTTTCAGGGGGAGGGCTCTGGACCCCAAGAAACAAGACGGAGCTGTTCCGCCGGGCATATGGGTGATGCTGGGTGGTGCCCCTCCCCCCTAGTGGGGGGTGAGATTTTGTGCCCCCCCGCCCAAAGACATCTCACATTTTTATATGATTGCTGTAATCTGCTCTACAGACGGTGACAGGTGAATGTATAACGTGCTTCTATGTTTCTATTGTTATGGCTGTATTTATACAGTGGTAATATATGTTTTAAATGAATGGTATGTATTATTTATATTTTTAATGGCTACTGCCGATGAACGGTGTAGTGTGTTTTAAATTGTTGTGATCCACCCTGAGCCCACTTGGTTGGGGAGGGCGGACTATAAATTTAAGTAAATAAATAAATAAGAAAAGGACTCCAGTTTGGGTTGGATTATATGGTCTTTTTCTGCCATAGGAGATGGGGCAGGGGGGAATCTAACACATGTTGTTATTGGAATAAATTACGTAAGGAAGAGGAAATTCATTAAAGTTTTATATTAAAACAACCTATCATTCCAAAAACTTTAATGTTAAAAAAAAATCCAATCTTTTACAAATTCATTTCATTACTGCTTCTTAAACATGCATGCTGCCACACAGTTGCTACAATTGTGTGTGCAAATAACCTGGAGGTCTCCATCTGAATCCCTCTTTCCTCACTCGCAAAAATCTTGTGGCTGGGAGTTCCGCAGATTAACAGCGCCGTGTATATCCCTTTGGCCTCTGTTGCAGGCTCCGGAAGAACTTGAAGTCTTTGATTCTCGTGCATTCCACCTGGTATGTCAAAGCATTGATGGCGTTGTTCAGGCCCTTCATCAGGTATTTATTTATTATTTACTTCATTTCCACCCCAACTACCTCCAGGGGGGGCAGGAGGAAAGGGGTGCAATTATATCCCGTCTGCAGCAGTGCCCTGTGATTAAGGAGTGACTGTGCTCTTCTCTCTCTGCCACCTTCTGCTTTTCCAGTTCCAAGTTCAGCCGGAAGGTGCAATTCGTGAACAGCCTGGGAGAACTGGCCCAGCTCATCCCCTTGGAACAGGCGCATATCCCCGAGTGCATCCGCCAGTGAGTTCCACCGGCTTCTGCTCCCTCCAGGCCCCGAGAAGGCAGGGCCGGTCTGACCTCTTAAGTAGCAGAAACATCTGCCTGGGAGTGGGGCAGCAAATTGGGAAACCCCTCCAAGGGTGACGCAGCTCCCCGTGCTGGGCAAGAAACGTGGGGTGGGTGGGTGGGTGGGTGGGAGATTGTGTCCCCCTCCCCTATTTTCCTAACTGCAGTCTTTAATGCAGCATCTTTCCATTTCTCCCTTCCCCTCTCTCTCTCTGGCAGACTGGATCGATCCAGGAACACTTCTGGAGCTAATAACGGATGATGCCGGCTGCATTTTCTCGTAAATCAATGAATGTTTTATGTGATGTCAATCTCTTGTTTGTTTTTTTAAAATGGATTTTAAAAGGCTCATGCACGCTACCTATCCTTTCGGATAAAGATCTTCTTGGAAAAGGCGGAGAGCTGCCTGCTTAAAGACTTGCTTTTTTAAAAAATGAAAGCGACTCAGGCTGAAAGACTGTACGCAGCATCCAGCTTTGAAAAGGAGAGGTGTTTGGGAGAGGGAGAGGTAACCTGGAGACTGACAGGGGAGCCCTCTGCACGCGTTCAGAGGCATGCATCTTTATGCTTTCTTTGGAGGCAGCTCTGCTAAGTGCAGCCAACTGGGAGGAAGCGGTTGGCAATGAAGATCACGGCCTTCTCCGTGGTGGCTCCATTTCTGCCGAATTCTCTAGTCAAGGAAGCCAGCCTCAGAACTTTCAGGGAGACACTGTAAAGTACTACTATTGAGGAGGGTTTGGGGTAGGCCAGAAAGCTGCTGATGTTGTTTTATTGAGCTGGTTTGATGTTGTTGAATTTTTTGTAACTTTAACTTAAAGTGTGTGTGTAGAGGAGTAGTTTATGGCATTCTTAACTGCCAAGGAAGCAGTTCTGGGCTGACTGGTTGGGAAATAAATGTTATAATATGCCAATGAAAGAATGATATTAAACATTTACCTCCAGAAGAATGAGGCAGACACAGTTTAGGCTCCGAGACCTGCAGTCAAAGGCAAACAGGAGGTAAGTGAGGAAGGGAAAGAGAAGGCAAGTGAAGGCAGAGAAAGCGAAGGCAGCAAACGCAGGGACTCAGCCCTGGGGAGAGCTGGCTTTGATCCCTCCCCAAGAATCTGAGGATGAAAAGGGTGGCAACTTTTCCTCTTGAACTTTACACTGGCTGGGATTACTCATTTCTGCCCTTACCATTCAGCTGGGAGGGCCGGCAAACTGTGGGTCCAGACTGCAAGACAGACAGAGCTGTCTGGACGGCACAATCCACAGAGATCTCCTCCCCATACCAGCTCCACTGCAATGAACTGGAGTAAAGCAAGGACTTAGAATCACAGAATCCTAGGGTTGGAAGGGCCCTCCAGGGTCATCTAGTCCAACCCCCTGCACAACGCAGGAAATTCACAACCACCTCCCTCCCCCAGCCCGTGACCCCTGCTCCATGCCCAGAAGATGGCAAAACACTGTCAGGGTATCTAGCCAAACTGGCCTGGGGAAAATTGCTTCCTGCCCCCAAAGTGTCGATCGGCATTACCCTGAGCATGTAAGAAGGGGCCTCAAGAATTAAGCACTGATGTAACCCTTCTTGACCTCCCCCTCATGCTCTGCCCAGGTTCACAGAATCAGCATTGCTGTCAAAGGGCCGTCTAGCCTCTGCTTACAAACCTCCAAAGAAGGAAAGCCCACCACCTCCCGAGGAAGCCTGTTCCACTGAGGGGCCGCTCTGTCAGGAAGTTCTTCCTAATGTTTAGCCGAAAACTCTTGATTTAAGAGACTTGGTGGCTTACTGCAAAGGGAACCCGCACAGGAACACTTTTTTAATCAGCGGGAGGGGAGGCGCTACTCAGATTCCTCATCTTTGGCACCAGAATTTGGGGTTGCCTTGCATGCAAATCAAGACTGGAGAAGCGTCTGGAAAACTCTCTTCTTGAAATCTGTGAGTCCCACAGAAAAAGGATGGTAGGATACAAAGTCAGCATTGGGTGACACCAGCTGTGAAGTATAGGAATGACCTCTCACCTTCAGTAGTTAAACTGAACCTCCTTGTTTAAGAGCAGTCTACCTGTGAATGCCACCGGGGAGGGTGATCAGAGGATGAGCAACGGCGATTGCTAGAGGCATCCGTCTGACTCCTGTTGGAGATGTCCCTGGGCTAGATGGGTATCATCCGGGAAGGTTCTGGCACAAAACGGATCCATGACCTCAGAACTGCAGAACTTGCAGTGTGAGTTTGGCTGATTGGAAAAGGGTAGGGCATAGCAGTTCTCAGCCTCGGGCGGCCGGTCACAGCAGAACAGCAGGATTTTTGTGACGCCTTAACAAACCAACAAGATTTTCAGAGTGTAAGTTTTCAGCTTACACAGCTCTAGCTCTGACTCTCAAATCTTGTTGGTCTGTAAGATGCCACAGAACAAAAGTCCTGTGGGCCCAGGCAAGGTTTCTCAGCTCCTTCTCCAAGATCTATTAGGTTCAATATGTCTTCGTCTTTTAAAAAATAACTTCTTTCCTGTAGGGTTTTTAAAAAAATTGCATGGAGGTTCTGTTGACATTCATATCGAGAGGCAGCGTGGTGTATTGGTTAAAGTGTTAGGCTAGGCCCGGAAAGACCCAATGTCATATCCCCCCTTGCCAAAAACTCTCTGGGTGACTTGGGTGACTAACCTACCCCACAGGAGGGTTTGAGTCCAGCGGCACCTTAGAGACCCACAAGGTTTTCAGGGCTGAAGCTTTTGAAAGTCAGACTCTCGAAAGCTCATGCCCTGGACATCTAGTTGGTCTTTAAGATGCTACTGGACCGGAGAAGGGAGATCCCTGAGGCTTTTTATCCCAGCCAAAAGGCTCAAGGATCTCTATTCCTACATGTGTCTGAAGAAGAGAGCTGCGACTCTCGAAAGCTTACACCTTGAAAATCTTGTGGGCCTCTAAGGTGCTTCTGGGCTCAAATCCTGCTGTCCTACGGTAGACCAACACGGCTACCCACCTAAAACGACCTCACAGGGCTGTTGTGAGGGTAAACTGGGAGAGAGAAGATATGCAGCCCTGAATCCTTGGAGGAGCTTGATGAAAATGTAATAAATTAGAAAACGCCTCCTTTGTTTACGGTTGCCAACAGGCCTGGAGAAAAATGCCCTGCCCTTTTCATCGAGGCAGGGCGTGTGCAATTGAAGCTTTTTATGGCACAGGGGTAAATAACATACTATTAAGCCTCTTTTAAAGGGACTGGGAGTTTTTTCTCAGACCATTTGGCAATCCTGCCTTTACTGTCTTTTGCCAAATGACCTGTCCCCTTCTTCTGAACAGCTGCAGCTGCCTCTGGGAAAGAGAAGCTGGGCAGGGCGCGGACGGATTACAAGTGGCTTCCAAGAATTCTCTCGCTCTTCACCTGCTCCCAGGACAGCCAGAATTCCTTTCACAAATTCTTGCAAGGTTGTGTCTCGTGGGAATGCTGTTTTGTTGTGCAGCACGAAGACATGGGCAACCTGTGGGCATTTCCCAAATTAACAGGTGCCTCCTTGCATGAGCTGTGATGGGTAGAAGCTGAAATAGGAACAGATATATTTTTTAAAAGCCATAACTCTCCAATGCTCCCTTTTCACAAGGAAACGGAGTCTATAGAGGTCAGCCTGTGAAATGTCTTCCAGGGAGTACAGGAAAACAGGGGTGCAACAGGCACTTCCTTCGGGTTTATTTATTGTTGTATAAACTTTAAAGTGTTACCAAACATGTTTTGTCATTGCATGAAATTAAAATAAATGATGAAAAGTGATTGTTCTTGCCTTACTGTTCTTGCCTTCCACCCACCATCTATGCAAATCAACTTCTTTTGCTTGGAAATCATCGTCTCCACAACTTTGACTTCTTAGATGTCCACCTTGTGAGACTTCTGGCTTCTGAGAGCTGTTTTTGTGGCTGCAGACACTGAACAATGAAGGGATGCTACTTTTCTGGCTTTTGCAAAAATCCTGGAACTTTGGACACAGTGTCTCTGAACATGTGCAAAGTACCTTCTCCCTCCAATAAAGTTTCTTTTAAAAAGAGACAAGGACACAGTGTTCCTGAACAAGCGCTAAGTTTCTTTTTTAATGAGAATCTTTCCTTGGCTGGATGGCTCAGACTCTCCCTCCAGAGGAATAAGTAAATCTGTGGTCATTTAAATCCTGCCTGATTCAGAAGAATGATCTGGTATCTGAGGAGGATGCCTGTTGCATCCCTATGTGAGTTGCTGCTCTATTCTGATGCATGGTGACCTGAAACCAGGCAGCCAATGTATCTTCCTCACCTGATTAGTCTTGCTGCTTTGAAACTCTCCCGAAGGGCTGTTCTAGAGACACCAAAGCAGTTTTTCCATGGATTAGATCCCACAGAACCATTTCTTCATCAGCAACCACCTCCTCCTGACTGGCAATTAGCAGAACGGATCTGCAGAATCCAACCTGTGCCATAAAGGATTCGAACTGGGCTGAGCGATCTTTAGGGCTGAGAAAACTTTCCTGCGAGGCTACCCTCTGTCCTAAGAGAGCTTTCCTAGGGAATAAGCATTCAAGCCATGGTGGGATTTGAACTCACAACTATGGGTTCCAGTTCATAAGAGGCCTTTGCCACTCTCAGCCCAATTCTATGCATCCCTTTTAGGATAAGAGACCGAATGCAGCCGGGGAAATTTGAACTTGCAGTTCGTACTGCAACCTTATACCTTTTTTTAGTATGTTCACTCACTACTGCGCCTCCTTCCTGAAAGAAGCCAGCCCAGAGCTGTAACTCATGAAGAGAGACAACAGGCAAGCCTCCTCTGATAGTGAATAAATGTGTCTAGAGTCTGGGAGTGATTGAATATAACGCCTCTGATGCAGAGAAGTTACACAGTTGCCCACTGATTGGAAGGCTAGAAGCCCAGAACAGCACATCATTCAGAGAGGCACAGGCAGCCTCCTCTGTGAGGAAACGCTTTGGGCTCACGTTTTTTGTCACAGTTCCACAGCACCCGGAATCAAAACAGTTCAAAACTTTATTGCAACAAAAACAGGGCTTGGCCTGAGCCCCGGTTGGTTATAACCAGACACAGCCAATAACAACAATACACACAAAGCCAAAAGTGCAAGATGTGAGTCCAGGAACACCTTAAAGACCGGCAAGATTTCCAGAATATAAGTTCCCTTCTGACAAAAGGAGCTAACAGAAAAAGGGAGCTTCGATTCTCGAAAGCTCCTATCTTGGAAATTGTGTTGGTTTTTAAGGTGCCGCTGCACTCAAATCTTGCTGTTCTACTGCAGAACCGCGTGGCTATTCACCTGAAAGTATCTCCATGGAACACCAAAAGTGAAACTCAAACAAAGGTCTCTCCTTAAAGGGACCGGGTTAAAATAACTATCCAATACGATAAGTGAATATCACCACATTCACAGCTCTCTACAGCATAACAGTTGCCTTCAGCCAGTTTGGTGTAGTGGTTAAGAGCGCGGGACTCTAATCTGGAGAGCAGGGTTTGATTCCCCACTCCTCCACTTGAAGCCAGCTGGGTGACCTTGGGCCAGTCACAGCTCTCTCAGAGCCCTCTCAGCCCCACCCACCTCACAGGATGATTGTTGTTGTGGGGATAATAATGACATACTTTGTAAACTGCTCTGAGTGAGCATTAAGTTGTCCTGAAGGGCGGTATATAAATCGAATGTTGTTGTTGTTATTATTAATATTTATTTCTCATGGTACAGTAACTGGCAGCTCTTACAGCAAACGAAATGGGTGAGGAATTATTGGGTTGGCTCTTTTGTTTTACATGATTTTTGGAAGTAAAAATGAAAACCAAGATCTGCAAAATTGGGTGGAGGCTGTGAGGAGAGTTTGGTTGGCCCCAACTGCAGTTCTTTCTCCTCGAAGAATGTAGCAAAAAAGTTAGAGGCCAGGCAAAATCCACTTGGCCCCTCTACAGGCTCAGTCCTAGAGTTCAGCTTTGCAAAACCTAAGCTGCAGAGACCAGCTTCTTGCAAAACTGCAGCTGCCTTACTTTTCTCTGCAGGTCAGAAAAAAGGGCAACATGGAACCGAGAAAGGCTCGGCCGGTGTCATTTCTGCCTGGCTGTCAATCAGCTACCGAGGGCACAGTAACTCTGCGGAGGGGGGCGGGCGGGATCTCTTGGCAACCTAGTGGTACCACGTTCACATCGAGAATTTCCTGGAGATGTGGGGGGTGGAGGCTGGAGAGGGCGGGGTTTGGGGAGGGGAGGGGCCACGGCAGGGTATAATGCCGCAGAATCCACCCTCCTAACCACCCTCAGTTGTAATTCCGGGAGATCTCCAGCCACCACCTGGAGACGGGGAACCCGAATTGCGGAATGAGAAATACTTCTTTCTCTTCTCTCAGCAGCCGCAGCTCTCGTGCACGCACAAAAGGCCCGCCGGCCCAGATCGCTTAACTGTCAGTGGGAAGCACAGAGAGACCCCCTCCGGCGCGGGCATCATATAGAGACTTCGAGTTGCGCCGTCAGCCTCCGTCCCGTCCCCGAGCCTGGTGCAAAAGTGCCGGCGGCTTCCTTTTTAAATAAGACGAAGGCTTTTCTTTGCAAAAGCCAGCAGAACTCACGTCCGGAGACGCGTGTCGGAGCTCCCTGATGAACGCGCGTCGCTCCGAACCCTCTACAGCCTGCAAAAGGGCTGGGGAGCCGCGTGTGCGGAGAAGAGGGAGCCCTCCTGGCACAGCCTGGACGCCTCCCCGTTCCCGCTTGCAAGCTTTGAGGCCGGAACCGCCGCGGCAGCATCGTGCGCGCAGGTTCCCACGACTCCAAACGCACGTGTGAACGCCCAGCTGCGCTCCTGCAGAGCCCCGGGTCGCGCAAAAGCGCCTCCGCCTGGCCCGCGTTCCAAGGCTTTGTTCTCCCGACGTTCCGAGCCGGTTGCCTAGCGAAGCCCCGCCTCCAAACTCCTGCCGGTCGCCCCGCCCTCTCTCCACCCACCCCCATCCGGTAGGGTCGGGAGTTTCGCCGCTGCCCCCCTGCGTCTGCCTCTAAGCCTTTCTCCTTGGAGGCGCGGTTCCCTCTACATGGCGCCAGGGGGCAGCTTCCTCACTCTGGTGCTCCTGCTGAGGCCCGCCTTCCTGTCTCAGGACCTCAGCCTGGAGGCGGAGGAGGAGGAGACCATGTTTGCGGCCCCGCCACACCTCCTCGCCCTGGTCCCGGCGGCCGCCACTGCCACGGTGGACGCAGGCTACACCGCTGGTGGCACTGCAGCGGTTCAAAGCACTGTTGCGGTGGTGACCCCTGAAGGGGTGTCCCTGGCGGCCACGGTCCAGGCTGCCACGGAAGAGAGCAGCACGCTGGTCTCCGGCAAGCCGAGCATCCTGATTGTGGGCGACACCCACTACCAGTGGCAGGAGTGGAGCCTGTGGCACTGCAACTGCGCGCAGGGGAGCATGTCACGGGTGAGGGACATCAGCTATTCTGTGCCGGGCGTCGTCCTAGACCCAGCCCAATACGACGTCCTGCGGTTCCAGCGGGTGGTGTGCAGCTACAAGACCTGCCACTGCAAGGAGCACCAGTGCGACCAGCTGCAAGTGACCTGTGAGGAGGAAGAGCACATCTGCGCCCTGCGCGACATCGAGCACGACCAGCACCAGAAGAGGAAGGACTTCTGGGCCCGGCTGCACGCCAAGCTCAAGAACCTGTGGCTGAGCCTCAAGGAGGCGTTTCCTCGGAGGCGCAAGGTGGGGAGGCGAGGCCAGTGGGAGGGGACTGAGGGCCGGAGGGGTGGTCAGGGGGGATGCCAACCTCCTGCTGGGGCCTGGAAGTCTCCCAGAGTTACAACTGAGATCAGTTCCTCGGAGGAAATGGCAGCTCCAGAGAGTGGGATTGATGGCATTTTGCCAACCGAGGCCTCTCCCCAGGCGCCACCCCCGAATCTCCAGGGTTAAAGTGTCAGACTGGGGGATCCAGGTTCCTATCCTGCCCCTAACATGATCTTTGCTGACCCTCTCTCAGCCTACCTTACAGGAGTGTTGTGAGGCTAAAATAAGGACGGGTCGGGTAAAACTCCTCTAAACGGATTCCGAGAGCCAAAGGCTCACTGACTTCTGTCCCGAATGCATTTTACGTCATGAGGGAGGCAAAAAGCCATGCCTTCCTTCATCTGTTTGCCTGTTTGAATCTTGCATTCAGCAGACAGAGAAACGGGGGCTGGAGCTTAAAGCCTGGAAAATATAAGAAGAGCCGTGCTGCGTGGGAGCAAAAGCCCTTCCAGTCCAGCATGCCGCACACCCAGCGGCTGGCCAGCTGCCGCTAGAAAGCCCACAGGCAGGGGGACTGCGACCGCATTCTCCCATCCATGCCCGCCAGCAACTGATACAAAGAGGTCTCTGGTACTGGAGGGAGTATATAGCCATCTGGACCAGTAGCCATCGATAGCCCCATCCTCCATAAATTTGTCCACTCTCCTCAGCCCACGAGAAATCAGGACTCAACCTCAGAGAAATTGCTTTATAATGTTATTATAAACCTCACTCCGTGCAGACGAGAGGAATCCTTTTGGCTGGGAGAATGAGCACCAGTTGGTGTTTCCAAGAACCCCTTCTCCTGCCCTGCAGATTTCCTCTGAATGCATCATCCTGCAGTCAGATTGGTATGCATGTGATGGAAAACAGTGCCCCCCCTCCACCCCCAAATATTAAAATACCCGAGGATATCAGAGCAGCATACGCCGTTTGCCTTTCTCCATTTGATGCGCACAACAACCTTGTAGGTAGGCTTGGCTGGGAAAGGGTGGCTGAAGCTGGTTAGTCAGGACAGACTGTAACCCTTTGCAGGCCCGGAGGGCGCTCGATGCATCTCGGCAGAGCCGTTTCTCTGAACGTCATTAGCAAATTTAATTTAATACTGCAGAACTATGGATTGAATCATGACGGCGGGTGGCTTTCTCACCGCGGAAAACAATCGTCCTGTTGAGGCGGCTGTTCCGCGCGCTCTGCTAATTTATCACCAGCGGTTTTATCGTATGTATTTGCGTTCTGCATCGAATGCACGTCACTGCAATCTGGGTGTGGCTGGAAGCAGCCCATTACACGCTGGGAAAGAGGCTTTAAGCAGCCTGCTGGTTTGGTTTATCGAGGAAGGAGTTTGTGCCCTCCCTGATCTTATTCTCGAGTGCTACGTCTGATCAAAGCAGATCCAGGCAGTAGTTAAATGCTTAAAAGCACGCTGCAAGGTCAACGTGAAAACTCGTGGAGAAACCAGGATAGCTTGATCAGAAGGACATGAACTCTACAAACACGCCAAGCTTTAAAAGGTAGCGAGAGTGAGAAAATTATACATTATATATATTTCATTTGTACAGCTGCATACATATATATAGTACTTCATTGTTATCTTTACAACAACCCTGTGAGGTAGGTCAGTCAAAGAATCTGTGACTGGCTGACAGTCACGCAGCAAGCTTTTTGGCAGAGTGGGGATTTGAACCTGGTGCTCTCAGATCCTGGTCTGACACTGCAAGTACTAAACTGCAGTGGTCCAGAGCATGGAGTCTTTCCGTTCTTTAACAGTATTTGATAAACATTAGCCCTCTAGTCAAAGCCGCAGCCTGGTGGGCTGCTGTCCCCCCCTCCCCAATTGGAGAGGTGGCTGAAGAGTTGCAGTGGACAGGGCTAAAATTTGCCTCCATTGGTTGCACAAAAGCTATCTTGCTTTTGTGAGTTCGGCCCAGAAAGTTTGTTCCACTCCCCCAAACATTTGTTACAACCATGGTGAGAGGAGTAATTGCTGATTAGCTCTCAATAGCAGGCGGTGCGCTGGGATGCTTGTAAGGAGAGAGGCAAACATTTGAGGGTGGAGTCCCAGGCTGTGGACAGCTTGAAAGATTAGTTCTTTGGGTCGAACCTGGTACATGCTCAACAGGAATCCTGCAGCACTTTTAGCATAAACTTCTATGGATCGGAGCCTGCTTAGTCATATCTGATGAAATCTTAATGCTGGAATAAAAATAAAAATGGACAGAGTACGAGTTAGGGTTTTTTTTCCTTCTTAAAGCAAGACTGGAAATAATTGATTTAAAGATTTCCTGGCACAAGGATGGTTGGTCTCCGTGCGTCCACTCTTTCCCTCCTCCCTTCTGCTCAAACAAGGTGTTCAGGTTTCGGTATTGCTTTAAGCTACCGCAAAACCTGTTTGACCCACAGTCCCATGGGGGCAGGGGGTTAAAGAGAGCACAACCCCCCCCCCCAAAGTCTTTCCCTGGGCACATCTCTTCTCAAACCTGTTCTCTGGTGCCGGGCTAAATAATGAAAACGCCTGCGCAGGCTGTGTTTTCACCTGAGCAGAGCATTTTGACGTTTAATTTCCCTTTCTTTCTTTTTTCAACTTCCACAGGAAACTAAAGCGAAAAGCACGTGAGCCCCCACCCTCCAAACCAGTCGTGACCGGCCTTCAGCATCTCTTGAGATTCCTGTACCTAGTAAATAACATTCTAAGGATTCTTTCTCTGTTGTTTTTCTTAAACAAGCAGCAGATTTCGTTCTCACGGGGAGGAAGTGGTTTCCCCCGAGAACTGGGAGGGAGGGTGGCCCCAGCAGCTGATCTGAGGTGTTGGCAAGGGAGAAGGGCCAACGGCGGCAGCGTTGTGGGCCTCGATACCCCGAGGAGGCCTACGCTGTGTTACCAGGACATTTGGTTTCAACCAGGGAAGCATCCGCCTGTCGTGAGGATAGTTTTAGGTGAGAAGTCATGTTGGTCTGTAGTAGAACAGTAGACCTCTAAGGTGCCACTGGACTCAAACCCTTCTGCCCACACTGTGGCTTCCTGACTGGGTTCAGGAGTTCACACATGAGGCAGACCCGGAGTTTATCAAGAAAGGTATTGTCTACTCTGACAGGCAGCCACTTTCCGGGGTCTCCTTTTAACTGGAGATGCCAGGAATCGAACCTGGCGCCTTCTGAACGCCAGTGAATGCTCTACAGCCAGGGCCCCTCCCCTCAGAAACCTCACAGGGGTTCCTTGATGAGGAAACCAGGACATCAAAGGCGCTTTTTTGTTTCCCTCAGCATAGGCGAGCGCCACCGCCTCCTGGCCCCACGCAGCCGTCAGCCAGTTCCAAAGGGATACCAGTGACCTCCCGCACTGCTGATGGCTGGGAGCCAGCGGGGCGCCTCCCGGCGCGCCCAAAGCAGTCACTTAGGTGGCTCGGCAGGAGATCCAGCCCTGACTTATCACTTCCAGTCTGGTAAATCTGGTTGAGATTCATGGGGAGCTCGGTGTAGTGGTTAAGAGCGGCAGGACTGTAATCTGGAGAGCCGGGTTTGATTCCCCGTGTCAGGCAGGCAATAATCAGCTCCCAAGATCTTCCAGCGTGGCCCGATTCTGAACAAATACCATGTGTAAGTGCCGGGGCACCAGTGCCTCAGATCAGCCCACTTGGTGGGTCATGACATGCCACATTCAACTTTCCTAGATCCTGCAGCCAGGAGGGGAGGCCCTGCTTCCCCAGCAAGAGAAAGAAAGTCAGGCAAAATGCTGATGGCCGGAAGCCGAAAATTGCAAGTGGGAACCTGCAAGGACTTTGGGGGAGGGGGGGAAGAAATATCATTTTTCCTTCTCGCACTATTTCTTCTTTCCCTTCCCTGAAAACCCCCACAGCCTCTCTTATTTTTTAAAATTTACATTATTTATAGGCCACCTTTCTCGCTGAGACTCGAGGCGGATTACCCGGTGTGAATCAGTACAGTCAATTTCAATAAACAATTAATTGGGTATATAATTTTGCTTTCCTGTCCCCTTCCCCATTTTCAGTTTCCCCTCCTTCCCTACCACTGGCAGCTTCTACCCGGGAAAACGATGACCCAGTTGCATGGTGCCAGTCACCAATCTGGGCACAGTTGCACCGGAGGGGGACATGCGGGGACTTGTGAGGGGCACATCGTTTCCCCCTCTATCACCTTCCCCAAACTATTTCCTTTTCCCCTCCTCCTGGCAACCCATACCACCCTTCTCTGCTTCCTTTCTCCATTAACACTCACCCACCTTTTATCTCCCCCCACCATCTACAACAACATTTATTATTTACTTCATTTATACCCACCTCTCTCCATAATTAGCAATTCACATAATTCCCCTTCCCTCCATTTTATCCTCAGAACCACCCTGTGAAAAGGGGCAGATGGGGAGTGAAAAAGCCTGGAAAAGCCACCCCCCAGCCGCCGTCCCCTAAAGGAGGGAGGGAGAAGCAGTTTGCCTAACCAATTGGCCAGGTGCCTCTTACCTCACCGAGGTGGGGGCTTGGATGAACCAGGTGTTGCCTCCCTCTCCTTTTGTGGGGCTCAGGCCAAGCTGGGCACATTTGCCACTCCCTTTTCTTACACAGGGTTCAAGTGGGCCAGGCATCTTCTCCCCCCTCCTCACCTCAGATGGGCCGGGAGCCACCTCCCCTGCCTTGCATGGGGCTTGGGGAGGGGGGCTGGGCTCAGACCTGTCACCGGCTGGCCCAGCCCAAATAGAGAGGCCAGTGGTCCACTGGAGATGTCCTGGCACTCAGGAATGGGGATTTGAGGCCACGGGCTGAAATTCTAACCACTATACAATACTACCTTTCATGGGGTGGCTGCTGTTAAAACAGTAACAAGCAGCTTGGTCTGGGTGAGTCGCGCAAGTTGGGTGGTAAAAGTCGCCCAGTAGTTGCTGCCGGGTCTGGCCCCAATGAGTCTTCACCCAAAGGACAAAACAGCCCTGGAAAGGGCCACTCCCCCTGCCTTTACTGACAAGAAACCAAGGCTTCAAGGCTGGCAATACTGTTACAGTTGCTTAACTATGGCCACTGAGGGCATCCGTTTCTTAAAGCTAGAGGCACTCCTTTTCTCATTGTGGAGATTTTTAACCCCTCTGTGTGTGTGATATATGAGTCTGGGTGTGTATATAGAAAGATTTCAGATTTTCCTACAAACCTGGGTGTTTTTCAGGTTTTGTAGCACAATCTGTCTTGTGCATTCATGGCTCGTCTCCGGATCTAAGTATCCTCAGATTTGGCCGGGTTGAGAATGAAGATATATTAATTTATATACTAAAAAAGCCCCCTACACATTTCGCACATATCTTTATTAGGGGATCTCAAAATATATTTAGAAACCCCCTGATGAAACTATGTGCATCATTCATAGGGGCTTTTTTCAGTATACAGTGTTTTCTGTTTCCCACTGCGCCATCACCATTTTACTGTGTCTTCTTTCTTTTTGGTGACTGATAACAGCCCTCCTGTTTTCCTATTACTGCCTCCTCCAGCATCTACATTGGGAGCACTGGGGGACGCCAAGAGGTCGCTCTGGGGAAAGTTATAAAATATACCTTTGGGCTGCGGGACATAGCTTTTGTTTGCAAAATGTTGATTTAAAATATCTACATGCCTGCCTTTCCCCTGAGCATCTCAGGACACAAGGTGGACGGCCCACCCTTTCATGAAAAAATGCCCCAAGCAACAATATTAAAATCTATTTTATTTCCCAGGGAACGCTTGCTGCATCAGTTTAAGTCCTGAGGCATGCATGGTTTAGTTTACATACACTGAATAACACACTTTCAATCCGCTTTAGTGATCGTTTGCAAGTGGATTTTCCCATTTCACACTGTAAAATACAGTTGCAAAGTGCATCAAAAGTGCATTAATTCAGTGTGAGTGAAAGCAGTGAAAGATCATTCTGGGGCACGTTCTTTGGTACAAGTCAAGTCCTGTTAAGCTTACTGGCTGCTCTGCCCAGCCTAAGTGTGTTTTAACGGGCTCAGCACTCCGGCTAAAGATGTTGCTTTAAGAAAGAAGCTTGTCATCTGTTACTAATTTCATTTAAACAAACAAACAAACCAGGGCTGTTTCCACACTACTCACCTTCATCCGGAATGCTGTGGAACGCCGCAAAAAAACCGTGGAAGGTAGCGTCATGTCACACAAAACTCACATGAGAAGACGCTATCTTCTGTGGTTTTTTTGTGATGTTCCACAGCGTTCCAGATGAAGGTGAGTAGTGTGGAAACAGCCCAGGTTGGAAGAGACTTGAAAGAACAAGTTGCATGCTGAGCATTGCCTCCTCAAGTTTCAACGTATAACCAAAATAAACCGTCTGCTCCCTGGCTTTTCTTGGCCACAATGAGAACTAGAAACTCAGTTCTGTTTAAAACCAACACGGTTTCTCACAATTCCAAAGCTGCACCGACAAGATTGTGCATGTGAAGTCTTTCCATGCCCCACTCAGCCTGGAGAAGCAATTTGATTTGGGCTGAGAAAATGTGCTGCTCTGTGATTCATTGGTGGTGTAAACATGGAAGGGGGCTTAATTTTAGGCAGCCTCCTTGGCCCTTCCCCCAAATAAAACCCAATCAGGCAGGTGCTAACAAGAAAGCCATGTTGGAAGCCATTGAGGAATTTTGCATTTGAAGTTGCATCCTTTGTTGTGTTTTAATAGCTGCTTTGCAAGTTAACATATTGCTAAAATTTGGAAGTTTGTCCCATTAGGGACCATTTGAAGATCATCTGCACGCACAAAGATTTGCCATAGTGATGGTGGACTATCCTTCAAAATGGCCTGAAGTCTCATTTGCTGCTAAGGTTACCACAGAAACAGTGATCGAGTTCATGTCTGCAGCTTTTTCCAGAGAAGGATTCCCTAAAGAACGTGCGACTGATAATGGAGCACAGCTGGCCTCTGCTGCAATACACATGTACCTCCACACCAATGGCATTAAGCACAAAGGGGGCACATATCAGAGGCTGGAACTGTGTACAAACATTTCAGGGCAGCCTCTAAAGCGGAAAGAATAAAGGTGGAGACTTTATTGGAGGACAAGAGAAACAATCGTGTTTTCCAAAAACACAGGTAACAACAGATAACAATAATCTTTTGACACTTAATTTTTCAAGCATTACACTCTCTGGAAGGGAGGGGAGCCTCACAAAGGGCGTGCCAGAGGAATTATTCTGTACAATTGTTCTATCGTCCCATACAGGGAACTCTCTCAGCAAGCAACCAGACTGCAGATTCTCTCTGACGGCTGTCAGTACAGCAGATTTCGAATGGGAAATTTCTGTACGCGAATTGCTCATAAGGGGGAAAACCTGCAAGGGTAATTAATCTCTCCCCCTCCCAGTTAATTTTAGACAGCTCATTTTCTACATACAGCAATTCACTTTTTAAAAAACCACACATTTCTAAGTAATAGTTCATTAGAATAGCCCTGCTATTCTTTCCCAAAGCAACCATTTTCACCAGGCCAGCTAGGAAAATTGGTGTAGCAAAGACAAGATTTTATACTGAAGTACATATTAGGGGAGGGGGGAAATGAAAAACATAATTCAGCAGGCTTAAAGGCAAGGAGGAGACCTCCGCCAGAAACTGCCAGTTTTTCTTGCTGCGGAAACATTTGAGGCAAGAGAAGGGGCGTTTCCACACGTTAACATTGCGCAACATCGCACAACACTCACAGAATGGTGGTGTCTTCCTGGCCCGATTTCTGACATCACCCTGTTATGATTCCGTTTTTGTGGCGCGATGATGTCAGAAATTGTGCCATAAAAGTGCCACTATTCCGTGAGTGTTGCATGATGTTGTGCGACAAAACGCCCAAGGTTGCAGAAGACGGAAGAGAAAAGGCTGTGGCGGAGGGTGTTTTTTTTGGGGGGGGGGGTCAGTAGGCAGGAGAATGGAAATCAGGCGCACTGTTCCAGGAATCTGGAAATGGTTCCGAATTAATTAATGCACAGCAAAGTTGAATTCATGCTGATTCCGCACACGTTGGATAATGCACTTTCAATGCACTTTATCTCTCGTTTGAGGTGGATTTTTTGTTCCACACACAAAAAAATCCGTTCCAAATGATCTATAAAGAGGATTGGAAGTGCATTATCCAACATGTGCGGAATCACTCGCTGTCTCTCTTTCAGTACCATGAGTTTGCCCATTCGAAAACAGAAATCCACCTTTTACAATGCGCTTGTATCAGGGGTCTGACTCCAGCTGCCTTCCAACTTTCCTTTCACTATATTAGACATACACAACTAGAATGTATGTGATCTTCTGGCTACTAAGAAAAGATTTGCCACCGGGACCCCTTAGGTGATGGCTCCGGCTCCCCCCCTCACCCCGCTCTATGCACCATGTGGTTTGGCTTGCTGCTTTGAGCTACTCACATCACCCTTAGCAATCTCTTTCTTGATACGGGCCTTGTGCACAGAGAGGGGATCATAGTGACTTTAAAAATATATATGTATTAAATTAAAAGCAACATTTCTGTTTCGTAGCAGAACTCCCAACACTTCCCCATCACTGCATTGCCTTGCCAGGAAAGGCACTACCATTTGAAGTTCCGCCTGCCTTGCGACTGTTGAAAGAAGCTGAGGGAGGGGTGGAGAAGGCAGCATTACAACACCAGAGACATTAACACTTCTGACAGATGATGGGAAGGGAAGGTAACCTTCAAGCAGGGTAGCCAACAGACCAGAGAAAACTGCCTGACCTCACTCGTGCACCTTTCCGAGCACCACCAACAGGTGACGCTTTTCAAGGCATGCGGTGTAAACATTATAGCACTTGCTTGTGCTTGTACAACAAACTGAGATTCAAGGAGCACCGAGTCAGGCCACCGGAAAAGGTGGCAGCCTTGCTCTTCGTGCCACGCTGGCAGGTTGAAGCATGTGAGAAAACGGCTGCCCTTGCTAGACACACCAAAGACGACCTTCTCCTTAAGATAAAATCATTGCCCGATAGCGAGTGAGGGGGAAATTGTTCCCTGATCTTTAAAGGCCTAGTTGAAAAGGCTGTTGAAAGTACAATGCCTAGTTTTTTCATAACAGTGACAGCGTTGTTTCTAAAAAAAAAAGTGTCAAAATGGCAGGGGGTTCTGATCAGCACCTAGAACGCTCTTCCTTGGCCAACATACACAGAAAAGATGGGAAAATAGGGCAGCATCGAATCTATTTGAAATCTTTTACAGGGCAGTTCTCAGTGGTGTCTGATTTATCTGCTTCTAAGAAGCTGGAGTTTCCACCTTTCTTTCTCCATATAATAATCAACACCTGAAATCAGCAACTTCGAAGAAAGGGAAACACGAAAAAAGCCCAAAACACGTGAAGTGAAACACAGACGGAGGTCGTTTTACTGCAGTGGAAAAACTCAGTTCTTTCCAAGGATCCGCCTCAGGGCTTCATACTGTCTGCAGCAGTACCAGTTTCTTAAAGAGGGAAGGTCAAAGAGCGACGCCGTGCCAGGCTGCGAAACTTCCAGGCACCCGCTTACCAGGACACCTAAAGATCTGTCACCAGAAATCGAAATACTATCTCCAGACCTGAATGAGGAAGGCAGACCACGGGACTTTTCCTCCTCTTTGGCACGCCTGTCCATGCAGACACCTTGTAGGTGGGGGAGAGCGAGGGACAGCTGGCGTAGCTTGCTCAATTACGGGCAGAGCGGGGTCGGGGGGGCAAGGAAGTCCTGAAAATGGCTATTTTGGGAGGGTGCCAACGGTTCTGTTGTGCTTCCTCCAGCACTACAACTTCCAGGTTCCTCGTAGGGAAGCCACAGCACGTTGTTTTCACAAACTGACCCACAAGTTGGTTTCTGCATAAATTGGATGCGGAGCGAGAACAGAGCTTTTTGAGTTAAAAGGGGTTTTCTGCTCTGCGATGTAACCCGACTAAAGGGCACTCAGTCTCACGTGGCCTTGCGGCTGTCAGCTGGTTTTATTTGTACTGCAGCCGTGCCCAGAGATAGGAAGATAGGAAGCTACCTTATGCTGAATCTCAATCGACGGTTTTTAATCCGGCAGGAAGGGGCTGTCCAAAACCTCAAGGCAAGGGCACTGCCCAAGCCCTGCTGCCTGAGATCCAGGAATCGAACCTGGGACCCTCTGCATTCAAAGTACTGTCTCTGCCAGTCAGAGTTGGCTCCTGGCACCATGCCTACCGAACAGTTCCATCCCCCTAAAATTCAACCCGTCCAGAAGTCAGCAGAACAAAAGGTCCTTCGTTAAGAAAAAACAGACCCCAGTTTTCCTTTAGGGCCTTGACTGAATTCTGCCAGTACCCTTCGTGGCCCAAAGTCCGTCATGAATGGATAATGCCGTTCCCTGTGCATTTTGTCAGACGAACCATCTCGCCTTCTGTTCGTGCTCCAGGATGAAATGACCGAATCTCTCTGCAAGGATGCAAAGCCGGCTCTGGGGCTTGGCTTCGGAGCACCGATGTTTCTACTGACCTGAACACGGAGCAGAAAGATTCCAATGTGCTGAAGGTGTTGTGTGTGTGGATCTCTGAGTCGCATTTTGTGGACGTTTCACAAGGGACTCCGTGGCTGTAGCGGCCATGTAGAGAGGAGACCGATCTGGGACATTTGGGTGGGCGTAGCCAAAACTTCAAAGTGGTAATCTCACTTCCTACTAAATGGCACGGGGCACAATTCATTGGGAAGTTCTTCGGCCCATGCCCTATTTGAAAGGAAAAGGAGCTCGTTCCTGGGGCGGAAGAACATTCCAGCGGATTGTGCCTGCGGGTCAGATTCCATCTCTTGTATTCCTGGTCTCAGTGTCTCCCCAAATCTTGCCGCCATCCTTGAGTCTTGCAAGAAGGCTGTCTCTAGCAGATCTTTAGGAAAAAATCCACCGAGTAACCTTCTACGGAAGCCAATTTCGCCAGCCATTCCTCCGGATGAGAAATATATCAGCATAAAATGTGAAGATTGTTTCTGTTGCTCAATGCCGCGCAGGTCAGGAGTCTCCACTGAATATACAATTGCAAAACTTTTATTTTTCAGAAAGTCACAAGTAAAAACCAGAAGGGTGTAGAAAAACTGGTAGTGGGATGGATCGGGAGGAAGAGACCACTAAGAGATTCTGTCGACCTGCATTTTATGCAGACAGCCAGGCGTATTAAATGCCAAACAAGTTGCTTTTTTTTAAAAAAAAAAAAAAATCAGAACATTTGGAAATCAGTTTGCATAAGTTACTAAGTGACTACAGCAGGAGGCGTCTTGCATTTCCAACTTGTTCTGACAAGATCAAACAGGTAATTCAAGTGTGGGCTGTTTATATATATATATATTCTTTTTTCTGTTTTTGGTTTTCTTTTATTAATTAGCCTGGAACCTGCAAGAAAGGGGAAAAAGAACAGATCAGAAGAAGTATCAACATTTTTTCCATAAATAATAACAATAACAATAACAATAATAACATTCGATTTATATACCGCCCTTCAGGACAACTTAATGCCCACTCAGAGCGGTTTACAAAGTGTTATTATTACCCCACAACAATCACCCTGTGAGGTGGGTGGGGCTGAGAGAGCTCCAGAGAACTGTGACTCGCCCAAGGTCACCCAGCTGGCTTTGTAGAGGAGTGGGGAATCAAACCCGGCTCTCCAGATTAGAGTCCCGTGCTCTTAACCACTACACCAAACTGGCTCCCACTACACCAAACTCGGGGGGGGGGGACATATGAGGAAGCATCTGCACAAGAAAGCCATCCGGCTCTCCCAAAGGGAACTGGAGGGGAGGGTGTGGATCCCAGCTCCCACACACAACAAGCCCTGAGTCATCACTCCTAGATGGTAAAGATCCCCAGAAGGAATCGGCAACGCTAGCACAACACTTACACTGGAGAAGGGGGGGAGGGCGGAGCTACAAGACGCGGGAGCTGCTCCATTGTCGCTCTCGGCCGCATTTGGATCTCATTTCCTGCACTGCCCCTGTCTGCACAGAGAGAAGGAGAGAGATTGTAAGACGGGGTCATTCCATAGCTCTAATCTCTTGCTCTGACCTGCGCATAACGCTGGATAATACTCTGCTCTAAGCCAGTCTATATGTTCGAAAGAATCGCACCTGGCAAAGTCTTTCCTGGAACTGTCATGCGGCAGATTGCTAATGGGGCATCTTGAGAACCTGCCAGAAGATGTGGTAATGGGAACAAGAACGAATGGCTTTAGAAGGGGATTGGACAGATTCGTGGACGTCGACGGCTACTAGCCATGGTGACTAAAGGGAACCTCCATGTCCATTGGTGGTCAACTTCTGAATTCCATTGCTAGGCGATAACATCGGGGAAGGCCTCTATGCCTTGTTAGATTGCTAATGGGGCATCTTGAGAACCTGCCAGAAGATGTGGTAATGGGAACAAGAACGAATGGCTTTAGAAGGGGATTGGACAGATTCGTGGACGTCGACGGCTACTAGCCATGGTGACTAAAGGGAACCTCCATGTCCATTGGTGGTCAACTTCTGAATTCCATTGCTAGGAGATAACATCGGGGAAGGCCTCTATGCCTTGTTAGATTGCTAATGGGGCATCTTGAGAACCTGCCAGAAGATGTGGTAATGGGAACAAGAACGAATGGCTTTAGAAGGGGATTGGACAGATTCGTGGACGTCGACGGCTACTAGCCATGGTGACTAAAGGGAACCTCCATGTCCATTGGTGGTCAACTTCTGAATTCCATTGCTAGGCGATAACATCGGGGAAGGCCTCTATGCCTTGTCAGTTGGCCCTCCAGGGAAACTGATTAGCCACTCTGTGAAACAGGATGTTAAACTAGATAGACCACTCGTTTGATCGTTTCGTTTGATCGTTTCCCCGTGTTCTTAGGCTTCTTGCAATGCCAATGAAACCTCACAAGCAGGCATCCAAATCCGTGGACACCCCTGCTTATTTGCCCCCAGCATCTGGCACTTGGCTGGTTTATGCCCTCTGTCCCTGGAAGGTTCCTTCAGCCGATGTGGCTAATAGAGCTCAACAGATCTATTTCCCTGTGGAAAATACAGAATAAGAGCCACAAACATGACACATGTGGCAGCAGTACATGGAGGCATTGAAAATCCGTGGCAGTGTGGCTGTAACCTTCTTAACACATGCACTGGTCCACTGGGGGTCTGTCTGTAGCAGTAGAAAAGAGCAAGAGTCCAGTAGCACCTGTAAGAGTAACAAAATCTGTGGTAGGGTATGAGCTTTGGTGAGTCACAGACCACAAATTTTGTTACTCTTATAGGTGCTACTGGACTCTTGCTCTTTTCTACAGGTCCACTGGGGCAGAGAAAAGCGGCCACTCGGATTGCATAGTGTGGTTCACAGCCTCAGGGGTGCAGTACTTATGCCACATGGCTTGGGTCGCACGAGACTTGCTGTTTCTCCCTCTGCCCCCTCTTGGGTTTTTAATAGCACCTTTTAATTAACTGGGCAGGAACCAAAAATGTGGCACAGTACAGCCTGTCCTCACAGTGACCTTGCTGTCCTACAGAGAGAAAAAGCAGTTGTGCAGCTGCCGCCCAGGTCCTGCCCATGGTCAACAAGGCCTGCTTCCCTCCCATGGGCAAGTCAGAGGTAAGAGCTGACCCTTTTCACCTTGCAGGGCGGGGTGCCAGGGAGCAAAAAAATGTAATTTGGGAGTCTGGTGGGAAGCGTGCATTCAGTTCCCTGCCTTGGCGCTGAAATCACCCCTGGCGAGTTGTTGTATTTCCATTCTTTGCCACATTGCCTATTATAGAATCATAAGATTGGAAGGGGCCTTACAGATCATCTAGTCCAACCCCTGCCCAATGTAGGAACAGCCTAAAGCATCTCCGACAAGGATTCGTCCGGTTGCTCCCTGGAGACCGCCAGTGAGAGGAACCCACCACAACCCTAGGTAGCCAATTCCACTGCTGGGTTACTCTTAACATGAAGACATTTTTCCGAACATCCAGACTGTATCTTCCCTCCTGTAGTTTAACCTCATTGTTTCAAGTCCTCTCTTCCGTTGCCAACAGAAACAGCTCCCTTCCTTCCTTTAAGAGGGAAACTACGTGAGATGGCCGACCATGTGTCAATTCCTGCAAGGTTCCCTGGGTAATGTAGTCTTACAAAGAACAGCTGTGTGATGTGATTCTCCGCCAGGGGTGGGGGGGGGAAGAAGGATGGGAGGGATCTCTCTTTTTCAAAAAGCCTTGGCTCGGGTTTTCCTCCGTGAGCTCGGGGGCAGGGGTGAGGGGACAGGACGTAACAGGAGGCAGGGAATCCAGGGAGGTGAGCGAGTGAGTGAGTGAGTGAGTGAGTGAGTGAGAGAGAGAGAGAGAGAGAGAGAGAGAGAGAGAGAGAGAGAGAGAGAGAGAGAGAGAGAGAGAGAGGAAAACCTGAGCTGAGCCTATTTGAGAGACAGAGAATCCCTCCCATTGCTCTTCCCCCAGCGGATAATCGCATCAAGCTGCTGCTCTTTGTAAGACTACGCTACCCAGGGAACCTTGCCCATAGATCCAGAGGAGTTAGCTGTGTTAGTCTGTAGTTGCAAAATAGCAAAGAGTCCAGTAGCACCTTTAAGACTAACCAACTTTATTGTAGCATAAGCTTTCGAGAGCCACAGCTCTCTTTGTCAGATGCAGGACCCAACAGGTGAAGATCACGTGTCCGGCATCTCACGTAGTTTGGCTTTCAGTCACAACCTTTTAAAAACTTAAAGACAGCAATCTTGTCTCCTCTCAATCTCCTCTTTTCCAAACTGAACAATCCCAACTCCCTCCATCTTTCCTCGTAGGGCTTGGTCTCCAGGCCCCCGATTGTCCCGGCTGCTCTCTACACCCATGAGTGATGGACAGTCGGTCCCACCTCACCTCATAGATTCAAACAGATGGCCGTTTTCCCCCTGCCAGAGTATGACATTTCGTTATTTGCAGAAGACTTACATGCCATTATACATCAAAAAATCTCAGGTTCAGCCTGCCTCTGAAAAGGGCCGAGTGATTGATTCTGGCAAGTGTCTTAGTGGAACAAGTTTCACAGCAATGGGGTAACACTGGGAAAGGCCCTGCTCCGGGCAGGTGGCAGCTTTCCTTCCACCTAAGGTGGATTTGGAGCCCTGCTGGCAGATTTCAAAGAGCAGGTGTTGACATCCAATGTAATTTACAGAGCAAAGGTGTGTCAGGTCTGTTGCCCATGGTCCCTCCATCTTCCTGAGTTTTCACATAAGCCGTCCAGCTCCTGGGAAGACAGCACTCTTATCTAAGATGGCTCACCACAGCGGCCTTGGGACGGTTCCTTCCTACTCTCCCACTGACTATACCCAGCTGGTCGGGCACTGAGGGTGGGGGGCTTACAGAGAGGGACTGGAACTTCGTAACAAGCATTCCATACGTCATTCTCAACAAGAGCCCTGTGTACAGCCAGACGCTTTCAATTGCTTCTGTGTAACCTACGGACATATATACGCTGTAGTTATGCTTTCTCAATAAAAAAACCTTGACTCAAGAGAGCTTGGATTTCTTGCTGCAAGGGGGGAGTCAGCTTCAACGCATCCCGTTTTCCATAGACTGACAAGGTGCTTCCTTGCTGCTGGTATATGACTAAGGACAGGGCTTTTTTCTGGGAAAAGAGGTGGTGGAACTCAGTGGGTTGCCCTCGGAGAAAATGGTCACATGGCTGGTGGCCCCGCCCCCTGATCTCCAGACAGAGGGGAGTTTAGATTGCTCTCCACGCCGTGGCACTCCAGTGGGCACTTCAGCTGTGGCGCGGAGAGCAATCTCAACTCCCCTCTGCCTGGAGATCAGGGGGCGGGGCCACCAGCCATGTGACCATTTTCAAGAGGTTCTGGAACTCCGTTCCACCGCGTTCCGGCTGACAAAAAGCCCTGACTAAGGATATGATTCTATACTTTGAAAAAAGAGATTTGCAGCAACCAACACTGAATTTTAATACTTGAATGCAAATTAAGGCAATTTGCATGTTCTCTGCATAATTTAGTCTGCTTACGCAGTTTATGGGAAGAACACAGAGGTATGGAAAAGCGGGGGTGGGGGGAGTTATACCAGGGCAGGTGTTTCCGGCAATGGCACCAAGAGTGTGGAAATCCCTTCCTAGAGGGGCTTATTCCTTCTCATCCCTGGCCCAGTGTCATTTCAGCGGATCTTCGAGGCGAATGGATTGAGATGTCATTGCTGACGGTTCGATTATGCAACTTATTTTTTGCGCTAGCAGTTGCTGTTCCCTTGCATTTTGCCGGTCAGATTCATTTGCAGTCCTTACAAAACAAAGTATTGTGTTGTCGGTCGATGTCCTCCTTGTGAATCCATACAGATTAAACGGCAGGAGAGAAGTTATAAATCTGAAGGCAGCTCAATATGCGCCCCTCTGCCCGTTTCAGCTCTGCCTGTGGCTTTGAAGAATTCACTAGGCGTCGCCTGCAAATCCTTCCAACCTCTGCACAGCCTCAAGGACTAGAAACTTGCTTTGTAAAAGAGCCAAGATTGTCGGGATGGCAGGGTGTTCTTGCAGTGAGATCATCTTTTATGTACAAGTTCTGCTAATCAGCGGATCGGAAAGCAGAGGCACACAGGTTTTCTTTAGGCCAAGGCAGGCTGCAGCATGTCGGGGAACCATTATACCGTCTCGCTATAAATAGGCTTGTGAAATCTCGTTAATGGAACCTCGGCTATTGTTTAAGCAGCAGGCTCACTGCAAAGTAGAGCCTTTGGATTTCTTATCTCTGTGGCAGCGGTGGTCACTCACTGCCAAAGCCCGCAGGGCATGCATTCGCAGCATTCAAGGTATGGAAACGAGATGTTAAAGAGCTCAGAAACCGTGGAGAGGGGGGATCTGGGGGCAGAAAAAAGCGAGCATTTCGGTGGTCTCTGAGTCTCTGCTTTACCATTTTCTTGAGTTGCAAGCGTGCAAGCAAACTGCCCCACACACCCCTCTTCTGAGCACAGCAGGATTTCTGTGCCCCTTCCCCAAACCTAGAAATCTAGTCTTTTATATGAAAAAAGAGAGAAAAGAGACACGATGGGGACCAGACCAGTTCTTTGAGCGATGGTTGTTAGAAGATGGCATGAAAAAGTTGCCGTTTTGCATAGAGTGTGATCTTAAAGCTCGTTCACTCGTAAGCGATTTCAATAGAGTAGACACACAGGACTGCAGGCTCAGGCTGGCCAGCAGAGGGAGTGCAACAGCAAACATTTCCTGCGAAAATAAGCTTGCTAGGTAAGTTGACTATTCTTTTTTGCCTGTGCAAAATTTGCCTAAATTTCCCCAAGGCTTGGAAGGATAGAGGCTGTGTCACCCAGGCTCCCCCAGCCTCCAAATTCAAAGAAAACAGCCCCCCCTCCTCAGGCATGCGGGGGCATGTCTTCCTCACAACGTAGCGAGAGAGGAATGGCTTACCATGGGCAGCCCCTCATTTGCCATATCTCCCGATCCGATGTGCGTCAGGTGAACAAAATTCATCGGCTCTCCTATCATGCTGCGGTCAATTCGCCGCCTCTTCTTTTTCTGCAAAGACAAGCAGGACAGCAGTAAAGCATTATGGGAGGAAGAAGAAAAAACTCCAGCAGAGGTCAATTCTAAGGTATACTGCCCATGAGACTGGAGGATCCATTTGGTAGGGTTGCCAACCTCCAGGCATTCTCCTAGACTTACAACTGATCTCCAGAAAGCAGAGATCAGTTCTCTAGAGACAATGCCTCCCTCAAACTCCACCCTCTCCAGGATCCAGTCCACAACCAAAATCTCCAGGAATTTCTCAGTACGGAGCTGGCAACCATAATGTTGGTCAGAGCTGACCGCTGTTGACAGTCCATGCATTTTGCTGACCCATTTAAAAATCCATCTGCTTCAGGGGCTGTCAACACATTTTAAGAACGTAAGAACATAAGAGAAGCCATGTTGGATCCGGCCAATGGCCCATCCAGTCCAACACAGTGGCCAAAAACCAGGTGTCCTCAGGAGATCTGCCAGTGGGGAAGGGACACTAGAAGCCCTCCCTCTGATTGCCCCCCCCCCCAAACACCAAGAATACAGAGCCTCACTGCCCTAGACAGAATTCCATCTCTACCTTGTGGCTAACAGCCATGGATGGACCTCTGCTCCATATGTTGATCCAATCCCCTCTTGAAGCTGTCTATGCTTGAAGCTGCCACCACCTCCTGAGGCAGTGAGTTCCATGTGTTAATCACCCTTTGGGTGAAGTACTTCCTTTTATCCGTTCTAACCCAACTGCTCAGCATTTTCATTGAGTGCCCACATGAGTTCTTGTACTGTGAGAAAGGGAGAAAAATACTTCTTTCTCTACCTTCCCTATCCCATGCATAATCTTGTAAATGTCTATCATGTCACCCCTCAGTCGTCATTTCTCCAAGCTAAAGAGCCCCAAGCGCTTTAACCTTTCTTCATAGGGGAAGTGTCCCATCCCTTTAATCATTCTAGTTGCCCTTTTCTGCATTTTTCCCAGTGCTATAACATCTTTTTTGATGTGAGATGACCAGAATTGTACACAGTATTCCAAATGAGGCCGTACCACTGATTTATACAGGGGCATTAGGATACTAGCCCATTTGTTTTCAATTCCCTTCCTAATTTTGCAACAGCGGATTCCGTAAATTAACTATGCATTTAGGCTTCTAACAAACCCCTTTGTATAGCAAATAAGCGGAACTTCACCATGCATTTTGGGCTCCCTTGTTGCTAGGATATACACCCCAGAGCCAAATGGGGCAGGCATTCAAGAAGGGGTGTGTGTGTGTTTTTTAGTGAATCCAATAACTGGATCATTTTCTCCCCTTCACCAGGGCTTGGCTCAACTTTTCCAAGCAGTTGGAGTGCCAGTCTGTCCCTTCTCCTCAGTTCTTTCTCCTCTCCCATCCAGCCCCACTATCGCCACCTCCAAAGAGGTCTGAGAACCCTGTTGCCTTTCATTTTACGTCCTCGGCACTCCCGAATCCGACAGAGTTCCTCTGGCATTTGCTGTAAACTTTAGCTTAGCAGGATCAACATTTGGCAGCAGACCTCAGACAGAAACTCCTATTTCCCTCATTCCCCTGCCCAAAAGCAATTCATCTCAAATACGGCAGTGTATCTAGCCGTGCCACTTCTCAGTTCCGTTTTGGAACAGTAAAAAACCTGGCCGGCAGTCACCGAGAGAAAAGTTTCTAAAGAACATTGGAAAACAGAAGAGAGAAGAGGAAGTGGGGCAGCCCAGTTTCAAACTCAACAAGGTGTCACCGATGGTTTAGTGTTGAATTTCCCACCCCCCCAAAAATTGAGAAGGACTTAAACTCGCCTGGAAGTCAGCCATGGCTCCAAAAAGCCAGTCCTGGGGCCAAGGCAACCTGCAAGCATTTTTATGGAGGTGTATAAACAAACCCTTCCCTGAACAAGAGTTAATAGAAATATTTCAAGCAAATGGGGGAGCCACCTACAGGGTAGATTTGCAAGAAGCGCAGGATGGATTTTCTTTTCTTTTTTTGAATAAATTTCTATTGAGATTTCTAAAATTATTATAAAACATAATCAGAAAAAAAGAAAAAAAAGAAATTAAGAAAGGCAGAAAAAAGGATAAAGAAGAAAAAAAGAGAGCATCTACAGAATACATATACCAATTTTCCATTTGAAGAAATCGAAAATGATACCGATTCTACACTAGCTTTAACATTATCATTAATAAAAGTTCCCCGTTTCCATCTAAAAATTCCTTCCTCTAATCTTCAAAAGTACATGTCATTAATTATTCTTGTTCTGTTTCGTGCAAAAAGCCATGCGATTAAGTATTTTTCTAAAGTCTTTGCTCTGATCAAAGACGTCAATTTAGCAAGAAGCGCAGGGCCGATTTTGAAGGCTCTGAGAAAGAAAACGGTGAGCGGCAACAGAGAAGGGGCGACCAGGAAGAAGTGAGCTGAAAGGGAAGGGCTGCGGGCAGCTAAAGTGGCCCCAATGGGGGGTTTACGGGAAACTGCAGCCGTGGCCTGGTGCAGAGAAGAGAGGAGGCAGCCATGCGCCGAAGTCCGGCTCTGCACCACAAGCAGTTAACCACATTCCTGTCATTTCTGCCCAAGCAAGCTCAAAGTGCTGGCGACTTGGCAGCCGGTGCCCAGATTCCTGCCCCAACGCCTGGAGGAGGAAGAGGAGGGGAAAACAGGCCTTATCGCCAGAACGGGCACAGACAGAACTGGCGTGGGGGGAGCGGGGTGGCCTCTGGCTCTTTGTCTGCCTCCTTCACGCCTCACGGAGCACGGCAATGCTGTGAAACAGTTCTACATTTCAGCAGAGAAGAGTGTGCCTGCAAATGACATTTCGTGCGGCTTTTAGCCTGGGATAAATGGGCCCTGGACACGTGCATGGTGCTACCCCCCTGCAAGCTCTTAAGCTCCACAGACCGCTGGGGGGCTTGAATGAAGAAGGCACTGAACTTGGACTGGGATTCAAAGTCCCTGCCGGGGCTGGAGAGGCCGCTGGGACCCTTGAGTCTGTCACCATCTCTCAGGCCGTAACACCCGTTGTAAGAAATGGGAACTCTCCACGAACTCTGGGGAGAACGGACAGGATATGTGTAATACATATGTTAAATATCCAACTGCCGCAGGAGGCCCAAAACCTTGTTGAACCCATGGGCATGTTGAGATCAAGAAAGAGGCACCACAACAAAATGGCTGCCACAGAGCGGGTGGGACCAACCACAAAATGGTTGCAATGGGGGCCATGTGTAATCTCAAAATGTTGCGAGATTCCACAAAACATTATGAGGTTCCAACTCAAGCATCTTCCTGTCGTGGAAGCAGTTATCGCTAGGGTTGCCTCCTGTCATACCTTTCCTTTGCCCATGGCACCTGATAAGCTGCAGGAGGAATTGGGGAGCACGCTGACATCGCACTGGCATGCAGATATCACTTCCAGTGAAACCTGGAAGTGACATCACAGATGCTCAAGGATTTTCAAAAATCTTCATGGTTTTACCATAGAGGTCTTAGAAATCCTAGAGTGTCCCATGACATCATTTCCAGTTTTTACCTGAAAGTGATGTCAGTGTGCCAGGCCCCACGTCTTACTACTCATAGGAGTTGCCAGCTATTGCCAAACGGGTATTCTCCGTAGACTCAAAGGGGCTGCCCCCCCAGGCTCCTCCGAACCATGTCCTGCTCCAGTGAGGTGGAGGAGACAAGACGGGCTCTTCGCTTTGGTGAAGAAATGCCCTGGCGAAGAAGCGAGTGGGCACTGTGTTGGGACTTGCTGAGCTACTGTATTCTGGAGAGAGGGCCCCCCTCTGCTCTCCAGACAGAGGTCCAGGGACCAGAAGTGGATCGTGCTGCGTAGATTAAATCTCTCCAGGAGAGTTGGGCTCTATGGATGAAGTCAGCACCATCGAGCAGTCAAGGGAATCGCAGCCATCCAAGCGATGTGAGATTACTGATTAGTGAGAAGAGACACGGAGGAAAAGAAAGTGTTCCCTAGAAATCCCCTTAAAATGCAGACTGGAAATGAGACACTGAAATGAAACAAAATTCCAGTAGGACCGACCAACCCCATTTATTTCGGTATCAGCTTTCGTGAATCACGGCCCACTCCGTCATATCTGAGGAAGTCAGCTGTGACTCATTAAGGCTCAGACAGAAATAAACATCGTCTTTAAAATGCCACTGGCCTTTTGTTTTGTTTTGCTCTAACCAACTAACATGGTTACCCCTTTGCAATCATGAGACGCTGAAACGACGTCATGCCTCTAAAGCCGTGACTGCCTTGGGACTGCTTCTCCAAAGAGCTGGGCCACCTGCATTCCCACGCAATGGTGGAGAAATTATTATTATTATTTTTTATTAATAGTCCGCCTTCCTCACTGAGACCCAAGGCGGATTACACAGTGCAAGCGAATACAATATAATCAACAGTTAGGACATTTTCTGAGCAAAATACGATATGATCCGCAAATTTGGACATTCAATGAACAGATACGATAGGGTACAGATAGGATTACTGTTCCCCTGCTAGGGACGGGGGATCCTCTGTTTCCTGCCTCCACCCCCTGCCACCATTCACTTGGCTGGAGGGGAAAAAGACGTGGGAACGGGCCTCTTGGGGCGCGCTTCCGGCGCAGGGTGATGATTTCACTCCCAGGAGCGACATCTTGCAAGCCCCGGGAGTGCTCCCAGGACCGTTTCCACACATACCAGCATAGCGCTAACCTCTCGCAACGAGAGCATCTTCCTGGCGCGATTTCTGACCTCATCGTGCCACGAAAACGGAACCGTGGCACAATGATGGCAGAAATCGCACAAGGAAGACACCCTCGTTGCGAGAGGTTAGCGCTATGCCTGACGCAAAGCCTGCGAACACTTCCTGGGGCCTGCGTGATAACGTCAGTCCAGGAAGTGACGTCATTATCCCAGGAGCATGCATACCTGTGAGAAAACACTAAAGGTAAGTGCCGGGTCCCCCCTCCACCGCTGCCAGGAAGGTACATAGGGCAACCCTACGTACAGAAGCAGACATCGATTGATAACATGAAAACGACTCAGTAGGGGCATATTTACATCAGCCGACCGTACCGAATAGCCTAGTTTACAGTCCTTGGCCCTACCGAGGCATCTCTCTCTGAACCATTTCTAATGACACAGCCCTATCATCTAAGTAGAAAGCCCTCCCGAATAATTCGGTGTTGCGTAGTTCGCGGAAAGCCAGGAGAGCAGGAGCTTTTCTGAACTCCTCAGTCAGGCCATTCCACAAGGGGGGGGGGCCTGCATCCTAGAATGCACCCCAATAATTCAACCTTTGGGACTGCTCTGTTTACAACAGCTTGTAGCTGGCAGAAAGGAAAGAGCGGAGTTCATGATCCACCAAATAGGGTCGCCACCCTCCACTCCTGCTTACCTGGCCAGAGCTTGGGGGGGGTGTGTGTGTGCCTCCTGGGGTGGGCTCCTGCATGCCGCAGTGGTCCAATTCGGGCCCCTGTGGCGTGTGGGAGTGCTCCCAGGGTGGCCTGTGGCCCACGTGATGACATCACTTCCTGGAGGTGACATCATCAGGCAAGCTGGGAGCTTGTGCATGCACACACGTGCGAACAATGGAGAAAAGGTGAGTGCTAGGCCTCCCACCTCCCACCCGGGGGAGGGGGGGCAGGGACCTTGCCACCCTATCCACCAAGCATGGATTATATCAGTGCTTACTGATTCCACTGGCTCTGGCTGTAGAGCCATTACTATCTCGTACCTTGCTAGAATGTTTGACATTCAGAATGACTTGAAGGGTAAATTTTAAATTCTGAAGACATCTTTCATATAGTTCAGCTTTTGGCCAGGAAGGGTCAAATCATGAAGGACTAAGACTTTACTTAGGGACTCTGTCTTGTCCTTGCAGCCAGGAACTGTGGGGAGAGGAATGGGAAGAACTAAGGTGATAATAGAAAACAGCAAGAGTCCAGTAGCACCTATAAGGCTAACAAAACCCACAAAATTTTGTTAGTCTTATAGGTGCTATTGGACTCTTGCTCTTTTCTACTGCTACAGACAAACTAACACGGCTACTCATCTTACGGTCATGCTGGACCTTTAAATGATGCAACTTCAAGAATTATTCCCCTGTCCTAGTTAAACATCATTTATGGTAAGTACCCAGTGTAGGGAAAGGGGACTGAATGTTTTCACCTTTTCTTTGCACCCTTGCTCCGCCTGATGCTTGAACGAACCATGCCACGGGGACTCTTTTCCTTCTTTTGCTCATTAAGCTTTCTTGTATTTTGAATATTCTCTGTAACCACACCATGCCTACTTGGTCTTGCTATCTGAAGTGCAGCAAAGCGGGGAGGGCAGCAGGTGTAGAGGCCAATAGCTTGAAATTGCCAAAGGGCCACAGATTGTCCTTGAGCTAATTTGGAGGAACGTAGCTGGAGACGCAGCAACTAGGCAGAATGTCCAAACGGCAAGGCAGGTACAGAGGGCTGGATGTGCAAATCTGTCCTGGAGGAGAGGCTCTCATTTGCTGGTGGCAGCAGTTATGATCCAGTTTGATTCTGATACCCTCCCCCCTCAGGGAAAGTTCCAACCTCCTGAGATCTAAGAGAATGGAACTTGTGAATTCCTTCACAGAGGATAGTTTTAGGGGGGTGGCCATGTTGGTCTGCAGTAGAACAGCAGGATTTGAGTCCTGTGGCACCTTAGAGACCCACAAGATATTCAGGGTAGAAGCTTTTTGAGAGTCAAAGCTCCCTTTTCAGACATCCAGAGGAGTTAGCCGTGTTAGTCTGTAGTTACAAAATAGTACAGAGTCCAGTAGCTCCTTTAAGACTAACCAACATTAGACTTAAAGTTGCTTTTGAGAACCACAGCTTTCTTCGTCAGATACATCTGACGAAGAGAGCTGTGGTTCTCGAAAGCTTATGCCACAATAAAGTTGGTTAGTCTTAAAGGTGCTACTGGACTCTTTTCAGATAAGAATCTGGTAACTGAATAAGAGAGCTTTGACTCTTGAAAGCTTACACCTTAACTGTTTTCACACTGCTTACCAGCCACAGAACATGGCGCTGTCGTTCCGGGAGCCTGGCGCGACGTTCCGTGGCCAGCAAACAGCGTGAAAACGGCCCTTGAATATCTTGTTGATCTCTAAGGTGCCAGTGGGCTCAAATCCTGCTGTTCCCTCCCAGTATGCAACAGCAAGGCAGAGGGTATTTCTACCAGCTCAGTCCTGGAAACTGGGCAAAAGGTAGCCTGGCATTGGGTGGCAGGACAGGACAGATTTCAATTGTGCAGCAGAAACTGAACCAAGCTGCGCCACACACTGGATTGTGTTGCAAGAAGTTGCTTCTGTGTTTCTGTTAAGTTCATGCAACTTCCCCCGCCCAACAAAGCAGCTGCTTTTCCATCAACAACGAGTACCATTCGTTCCTGAGGTCTTAAAAATAGGACAGCCAGCCGATTATTTTGAAAACCATAGAGAAAGCAGGGGAGCAAGGAAGAGTTGCTTTTGTGGGCCAGATGCGGCCCGGTGGCTGGGGCGGAGCAGCCTGGATGGAACAGAAAGGCCCCTGGGCTTCAGTCCTATCCACTGCATCACAGTCGACCAGGATTTGAACTGAGATCCTTCTCAGAGGAACACAGATTCCTTGTGGGAGCAGAAGAGTGGCCGACTCGAAGCAAAAGAGTGGATGGAGAGAGAAAGGTCGTTTCCACACGGCCCGCTCATGGAACGCCGGCGGCTTTCCCCCGGGATTCCAGACGTCTCTGTTTGCAAATTGGTTGCAGGCTGCTTGGTTTCTGTGCAAGCGGAGACGTCTGGAATCCTGGGGGAAAGCTGCCGGCGTTCCGTGCGCGGGCCGTCCCTATACGGATGTGTAGAAACGACAAAAGTTTGAGCAATAAAATGCTTCAAGATCAGTAGCCTCCAGGACTTGAGGCAGCAAACCTATGAATCTCAGAACTAGGAGGCGATTTCGGGGAAAGCCTTGCCCCCATGACCACAGCAACAAGTTGGCCACGGTGTGAATCAGGATGCTCGACTGGATGGATTACCGGCCTGTTCCGGCAGGGCTCCCTCTCGCGTACTTATCAGGGCTGGAGTTTTTGCCCGGACAACAGAGAATTTGTTCGCCTCGGCCGTGTGGCTTCTGAGCCTCTCCCCAGAACCAATTTCACGCGTCCCACTTTTGAGACTCTCGATGTGGAATTTTAAATCCATCAACGGCTGTGCAGGAAGGCAGATGTCACAACTGCATTTCTGTGCTCCGGTGAACAGATGCGTTTGCTCTGAAACCCCTCTGCACTCACTGCCCCCCCCCCCGCCGCGTGGAACGGGAATGGCCTTTTTGCACATTTTTAATGTCTCCTCCCTGTACGGAGGTCTCCCTTTGTTCACGGGAACAGGCCCCGTACCCAATTCTGCCTCTGGTTCAATATCACCTTCCCTCCCCGCAACATGTCTGGTGAAACGGACACAGCCAACTTTGGTTTGCTTAACACAAGCAAACTGAAGGAGGCCTAGTGAAACTGGCCAAACTTCTTCCGTGTCAGTTTTATTGAAACCAGACAGAGTGAAAGAAGCAGAGGCAGCGCAGACAAGGTAGATAAGATAGTGTGTTTGTGTGTCTGTTACACACAGTCAGATGGACACTGATGAGATTGTGGCCATATCTGGTCACAAGGCGACCTGAGCTACCCTCAGGGGCAGGTGCATGAGGGGAGCATTGTGTAGCTGCAAGTTGCAGTAGGAAAAGCATAACTCATGAACAATGGTAAAGCACGTGAACCGAAGCAAAGGAAGATTTCCGCGTGATCCTTTAAGCCCCTGCTCAGCAAAATGGTTTCATGCACACACTACCAAGGGCTACTCACCGGCTGTGGTTTCTCTACCACGCAGCACCCCAGCTTGTGCCAAAAATCACTCATATTTGTCGAGGATTCCAGCTTTCTAGTGGATGGGTCAGTCTCCTCGTAGATTCTGGTAATCCGCCCTCTTGCCCAGACCGCTGCTGCACCGCACAGGAAGCGTTTGCCCCCCCGAAACGATTTGTGGTGCTTTCGAAAACATCAAATGCTGCCGAGCATCTCTAGGATACCGCTTGGGTTCAGGGATGTCCCTGCCCGGAAAAGCGTGCTGCAAAGAGCGGGGAGTGCCTTTCAACTTCCAGACGGAGAATCGCTGCTGCTGAAATGTCCCTCCTGTTTCAGGAGCTTGCTTGAACGACACCTACCAAAAGTGGGGGGAAAGAAGAGAACAGGTTAGGAGATCTGTGCTCCCTGGAGAACGTTCTGCTGAGCAGAGGGCAGCTTAACACACACGCCTCTCCCCCAATTGTTCCCAAATCCTCTGCCTTCCTCTCCAGTGGGTGCAAAATCTATCCTTCCCATGCTGACCTCGCTTTCCCTCTTTGCCGCGACTATTGCACACTCCCTGCTTCCGCCTTCCGCCTGGTTTTCTTCCCACTCAAACCGAAACTCTTCCACTAAAAACTCAGTTCTCTCTTTACGATCTCCTTCATGGGGCCCTCTAACAAGCTTCGTAGTACTTACGACTCTTTCAGGGCCCTGCTATTGAACTCCAGTGCCGAGTGTAAAAGAGCCAGCAAGCAACGCCCACGACTTTTTCCCACACAGAAATGACAGACAGGAAGGAACAGAGAGCCAGGGTGGTGTAGTGGTTAGAGCAGTAGGCCCTGGAGTTCTGAGTTCAGTTCCCCACTTTGTCGTAAAGTGACTTCAGCCCGATCCTTCCCTCTCAGCCTCTCACAGGGTTGTGAGGACAGATATGAAGGGAGAACCACGAAGCCCCCCCCCCAAGCTCCCTGGAAGAAGAGCGGGATAAAAATGCGTGGAGATAGCAAAGCCACCCCTTTAATTAAACTGTAGGCCTCCATGTCCTTCCTTGAAGAAGCACAGAGTTTGGCTGAGAGGTCTGGCCCACATTTGCCTGGCAAGTACAGTTGCTAGGTCCCCTGAACCTTCTGGAGGGAGGGCGGGCAGCAGGCACCTTGTCTTTGCTCCTCACGCGCACCTGCAGCGGGCCAATTTGGGCCCCAAGTGGGCCCAATATGGCCCTTTGGGGGCCTAAACTGGCCCATTGCAAAGCACAGGGGTGCCCTCGGGGTGGCGCAATAACATCAATCCGAGGAAGTGACATCGTCGCACTGCCTCTGGAGCTGGCACAGGAGGTCAATTCTCATGCCTCACCCCACCTCCAGCTAGGTGAGTAGTGGTAGGGGACAGAGGGTGGGAGTGGGGGATCCCCTGCCCTCACCGGGGAACCTGTGATCCCTACTAGCAAGCTACAGAGGCAAGTGGAAATTTGGCCCCGGGCTTCTCCCTTCTAGACCCCACACTTCCTTGTGACATCTGTCTGTGTGAAGAAGCTCAGAACTCAGAGCCAAGCTACAAGTGACACCTTACACAGGTTGGACACTTGTCAGCTTCCCTCAAGTTTTGATGAGAAAAGTAGGTGTCCTGGTTTTGCAGCTTGGCTCTCCATTACAGCTGCAAGACCAGGACGCCTACATTTCCCATCAAAACTTGAGGGAAGCTGACAAGTGTCCAACCTGTGTCAGGCGTCACTTGTAGCTTGGCTCTTAGTTGCCTACTTTAAAATGCTTATGTGGGGAGCAAAGACAGGCCGTGGTTGCTCCATCCGAGACCCAATTCTCTGGATTCTCCATCCTATTTAGGCATTGCAAATATTTGTGTGTTTTGTTTAATGGCTTTTTTAAATAATGTGTAACCTGTTTAATGGTTTGGAATGTTCGCTGCCTTCGGGATCTTACGTTGGGTGGAAAGGGGGTATAAAAATGTTCTAAACCAATACATAAATCTTTTTAAAGATTAAAAATCTGGGTGTTTTTTTTTTTACTAACTGTTCCATGAAAACAGACAGTGGTACCGTGGCCCAGGCAAGGAGGAAGTAACTGATATTTTTTAAAAGACAGGAAGTAAGACCGTCTCTCACGTTTGCCTTTTTTTTTTCAGAATAAAGAGGGGTACAGAAAGAAGAGGGTGGGTAACCGGGTCAAAGGAACAGTAAGATTTTGCACTAAAAGAGTTATTAAAATACAGAGTACACAAAACATATCTTAATCGGAGTTTTGCTACAGGAGTTCTTAGAATACAGAGTGCACAAAAACTTAATCTTTTTCAATATTTATCCTCATAGCAATAGAAATTGCAACTATTAAGTCCCATTACTATATACCACGCATACTTAGCGCCTCCCACCTCCTTCCCCATACTTAGTAATAAAAAATTAATAATTAAAAAGGAAAAACTCCTCATTCCATTATTACTACACTATTTCATCTTATCTCTTTATGTAACTGATTAATATAGCAATCCTCTCTGCTTATCTCTAGCTTTATCAATGTTTCCATATCTACAAACTATTTTAGCAATTATATATTTGATTGTATATTCATACATTTCCCCCCTTGTCAGACTGTAACCTCTTATAAACCATATACAATAAGCCAGTATGTGATCTTATTCCTCTTTATAAAAACTGCAACATCTTATTTATTCTATTCTTTATAAGCAAAATAATTCCTCCATTTCTCTTCGTATTCACTTATTAGCAGGGCTTTATTTCTAGGAAAAGAGGTGGTGGAACTCAATGATGTCACTTTGGGTCAGCTGGAACAAGGGGGAAGTTTTTTAAATTTTAAATTGCCCTCGGCGAAAATGGTCACATGGCCGGTGGCCCCACCCCTGAGCGGCACGGAGGGCAATCTAAACTCCCCTCTGCCTGGAGATCAGGGGGCGGGGCCACCGGCCATGTGACCATTTTTAAGAGGTGCCGGAACTCCGTTCCCCCGCGTTCCCCCTGAAAAAAAGCCCTACTTATTGGTCTTCTATTTATATAACTCGTCAATTTTGCCATCACTGCATATTCTGCCATCTTGTCTTTCCAGTTTTCCTTGGTTGGGCATTCATCTTCTTTCCATTTATTTGCATCTCACGTCTGATTTTTGAATAAGGGTGGCATTGGAGATTTCAGAGGATGCTTCAGAAAACCCAGGGCTCTTTCCAAACCTTCGCACTTGCCGTTTACACAGCCTGCCAGCTCAGCCCACAGGCCTGGCACGAACCGCCCTTCTCCTCTGCCGTCCACAGGGCTTCCTCAGCAATCCCGGCAAGGTGCAAAGGAGTTCCCCTCAAAGAAGCAAACCACAAGATTGCATCTGTGCCTGTGCCAGGAACGGCCAGTTCTGGTATTCTTGGGCAGCAGCTATATATAAGCTTCAGGCCCTGGGCTGGGGGGAGGGATCTTGCTAGCAAACATCTTGCTATGGGTGCAGATCACCAGTCACAGATTGGGCTGCCAACCTCCAGGCGGGGGCTGGAGCTCTCCGAGAATTACAACTGATCTCCAGACTACAGAGGTCAGCTGCCTTGGAGGAAGCAGCAGCTTCGGAGCGTGGCCTCTACGGCACCCCACTCCTGCTGAACTCCTTCCCCACCCCAAACTCTGCCCTCTCCAAGCTTCACCCTTAAATCTCCTGGAATTTCCAAACCTGGAGTTGGCAAGCCTAGTTACATGTCTTATCTCCAGGGGTCAGAGGCAGGGGTGTGCTGCTGCCTGGACGACCCTTTGTTCAAAAGGCATGTGAGCACTGACTTTGCCCTGCCAGAAGACATGTAAAGAGAGTTGCCATTGCCAAGCTCCAGGTGGTGGCGGGAGATCTCCTGGAATTACAACTTACCTCCCGGCCCCAGAAATACATTCCCCTGGAGAAAACGGCAGCTTTGGAGGGTCGGCTCTATGGCATTATACTCCACTGAGGCCCTTCCTCTCCCCAAAATCCACCTTCTCCAGGCTCTGCCCCCCACATCTCTTGGAATTGCCCAACCTTATATGTGAGCTAGCAACACAAAGCCTAGATCCACACAGAGACACAGAGTTTCTTCTCTTGATAAGCTGAAACAGGACGCAAAACTTATTTGGAACTGCATGTCTTTGTTAGGGCTTCAGAAACCAGAAGTAGTTTGAGGACTTCTGGCTGGCCACGCCTACAGTCGAATTTTTTAAAAATGACGAAGACAATGAAGAGGACCGCCGCCGCAACACAGCGTTTCCCCCTCCCCACCACAGATTCTATAAATTTGCAAGACTTACAGTGCAACCCTAGGCAGCGTCACTGCAGTTTAAATCAATGGGCTCACACTGGAGTCACTCTGTCAGGATTTCACTGTTAAAAACCTTCTCGGAAGAGGCTTGACAGCACATCGCACACAGAGCAAAAGCTTCCTCCGTCTTTCTTGCTAAGGGCCTCTTCGCTGACTCACAGGTGTTACAAACAGCCCCAGTTCCCTCTGAGAAAGATTAGACGAAAGAGATAAGAGTTTCTTTTTCCTTTTTTTTTTGACTTTGTGAAAACAAAAAGCCACTGCAGATAACAGAACCCATGCTTTCCATACCACCCAATTGGAGGCATTTTTTTTTTAAAAGAGGCAAACACCACCTCCTCCCACTTCCTCCCTTTTAAAGCTCTGCCAGAGAAGTTTTAAGGGTCACTGGCTGCCGTCTGGCATTCATGAAGCTTTCGCTATGACTTGCGTCACAAGACAAAACCGGAAAGTCATGACAGGCTCGGAGAGCGAAAAAATTTAATCGTGAAAAAAGGGTTCCAAAAGGGTTCCCGAACCAAGCTGGCCGGACAAACCAAGCGCCTCTCTGGGGCGCCACTGTTAGGTTAAGGTGCTGAGCTGGGATTTGGCCAGGGCTCAGCCCCGAAAATCCCTGGGTGACCTTGGGCTGGTCACTCCCAGCTGAAAGAACCTTGCTGGAGTAAAGAGGATAAAATGGAGTGTGCGTGTGGGGAGGGAATCACAGACAGCTCTCTGAGCTTCTCAGAGGAAAGGCAAAATAGAGCAAAACAGGATTGTTGCGCTAAATCCAATGTGCAGGTTTTATAACCCCCACAAGGAAAATATCCAACGCTTCACTTGCTCCAGCAAAACCACCCACAGCCAGGCCATTCTCTCGTAAAGCATTAACTATCACAGGAGCGATTTTACTTTTGCTTCCTACGGGGAAATTCTACAGCACTCATGCGTGAGAATTTCGGTCTGGATTTCCCCCCTCCTCCAAGATCCCCCTCCTCCAAGTTACTTAACATATGATTTTGCAATGTGAAGGGGTTGCCAGCTCCAAGTTGGGAAATTCCTGGAGATCTGGGCAGTGAAACCTGGAGAAACCCGGAGAAAGTGGGGTTTGGGGAGGGAAAGGAGCTTGGCATGGCATAATTCCATACAGTCCACCCCCAAAGTAGCCATTTTCTCCAGGTGAACTGACCTCTGTGGCCTGGAGACCAGTAGTAATTCTGGGAGATCTCCAGCCACTACCTGGAGGCTGGCAACCCTAGTTTAAACTGGCAGGGGTGATTTTGGCAAGAAACGCTTCTGCGTGGCTTCGGCCAGAAGGGGAGGGGCTTGCTCACCCTCCTCCTCCTCCTCCACCCATCTGGCCTGCCACCCATCCCCCCTGCTGGGAGTGGGAGATGTTTTGTACCCCCTCCACATAGCGCAAAACAAGCTGGGCCTACCAGACCTCTCGAGAGCAATCCCGGTCTCAGACTTTGGGCCAGACTTACGCATCCTCCGCAGCACAGATCTGGTGCCCCCATAGGCTAAATCCTGGCAGATGTGCTTTGGCCGTTGCATGCTGAAAACAATTAACTCCCAGGCATGCCCCTCCAGATCTGGATTCTGGCTATGTGGGGAGATGGGTCTTACATCTTCCCACTCCTGTTGTTTTCCCAATCCAAATTGAGTCTGGGGGAGCTGCTATATGCCCTGCTATGTTAGCTCGTCCATACACGTAAGTTTCCCCAAGGAGGCCCACAGCATCACCCTGGGACTGTTTCAGGAAAGTTTTAACAGTTACTAGCCTCCTGCCCCCTATTCTCCATTCCCTGCACTTGCTCAATGGAGCAGTGCATGTGAAATTCACAATGCGTGTGACATTCACAATGCTCTAGGAACTTCCCCACATCTCTACAGCCTTCACAACACTCTAGGAACTTCCCCACATCTCTATGGTCTTCACAACGCTCTAGGAACGTTCCCACATCTCTATGGTCTGCACAACACTCCAAGAACTTCCTCACATCTCTATGGTCTTCACAACACTCTAGGAACTTTCCTACATCTCTGTGGTCTTCATAACACACTAGGAACTTTTCCACATCTCTATGGTCTGCACAACACTCCAGGAACTTTCCCACATCTCTATGGTCTTCACAACACTCTAGTAACTTCCCCACATCTCTATGGTCTTCACAACACTCCAGGAACTTCCCCACATCTCTATGGTCTTCACAACGCTCTAGGAAGTTCCCCACATCTCTATGGTCTTCACAATGCACTAGGAACTTCCTCACATCTCTATGGTCTTCCCAACACTCTAGGAACTTTCCCACATCTCTATGGTCTGCACAATGCTCTAGGAACTTCTCCACATCTCTATGGGTCTTCACCTTAAAACCTGGAGGAGGGAGCTCCTAGAACATTACAGACATCATGACATCCACAATGCTCCCCCTCCCCAGCTCTTGGCTAGCATCCCTGGGTCAGAAAAGCAGTTGGGGGGCAGGCTGAAGCCCCCTTGGCCCACAGACCTGATAATTAATTTCCAAGCTTTGAATGCTCAGGCCGTTCATGGCCAACAGAACTGGGATACACCAGGGACACAAGGACTTTGTAACATGACTAGGCCGCTAATCTTGCCCTTCGGAGCAGCGGGGAACAAGTCTTTGCCCTCTTCTGCATAATAGCCCTTCAGAAACCCGCAGAGCGTGATAATGTCTTCCTTCTATCTTCTCATCACCAGGCCACAGGTACCCAGTTCCTCCAAACTTTCCTCACAGGGTTTGTTCTTCAGATTCCAGACCGTATCCCGTTACAATCCGTCTTCAAAGCGTGGCACCCATCCAACCGTACAATATTCATGATAATGTCCAGATTGTATGCGCATGGCCAATGGGCACAAGGCCTATCATAAGGTAACGTGGCAGAAGAAACAGAGGCAATTTGCATCCATCACGAGTGACTAATAAACGTTCAGGAACTATGGCAGTGGGAGGGGATGAGGCGGCAGAGACCCGGAGGGTCCCAGATTCAATCCCCAGCATTTCCCGCTAAAAGGATCGAAGGTGACGTGAAAGACCTTCGACTGCAACCCTGGAGAGCTACTGCCTGTCTTTAATGGATCAATGGTCTAATTCAGTATACGGCAGTTTGCTCGTGTCTCATCATGAAATGTGGTGCTGGAGGAGAGTTCTGGATGGCCAAAAAGACAAAGAAGTGGGTTCTAGATCAAATCAAGCCAGAATTCTCCTTAGAAGCAAAAATGACAAAACGGAGGCTATCGTACTTTGGTCACATCACGTGAAGACAAGATTCTCTAGAAAAGGCAGTAATGGTAGGAAAAGAGGAAGGCCCAAAGCAAGATTTGTTTTATTTTATCAAATTTATACCCTGCCCTCCCGTGAATGGGCTCTGGGCAGCTAACATACGTTATACAATTAAAAACCATATACATATCTAAAAACCATAAAAACAATATAAAACAACTAGTGCTATGATCAACTCAGGCTGTAATAAATATCTTAAAAACCACGTACATAGCTGTGGCACAGCCCAGGGTGGCTACCAATGGAGCATGGGATATGGAAAACAAGAAGGGGACAATTCACGGGCTATCAACCAAAGGCCCGGTGAAACGTCTTTGTTTCACAAGCCCTGCGGAACAGGTCCTGTATCTCAATTGGGAATGTGCTACACCAGGCCAGAGCCAGGGCTGAAAAGGCCCTGGCCCTGGTCAAGACGTGGGCCATTTTCACACGGCCACGCACCCGGAAGATCACATGAAACTCACGGCATAAAAGCGTCTTCCTAGCTTGATTTCCTGGCACGATCCCGTTTAATGGCCCTTTTTCTGACGTCATCGGGTCATTAAAGGGATCGTGCCGGAAGACGCTTCTTGCTGTGAGTTTGCGTGATCTCCCAGGGTGCGTGTGAAAACGGCCCAGAGGAATATCCCGTGGGCTAGTGACCAGCAGGAGCTGCTTATCCACAGGGCACAGCGCAGGATGGCTATGGTGTCCCCACAAGGACGCATGCCACCGCATTCTGAAGATGGCTGGCCTCAATAAAGGCGGCCACGTCCTCCAATTTGCAAGATCTGAGCAAGTCTTTTAATGATAGGATGTTTTGGAGGTTTTTCATTCACAGAGTTGCCATAGGTCATTGACGACTTGACAGCACATAACACACACATGAGCTCATATGATAAGGCAGTCCTGGGGAGGAGGGGGGTGGCTGGAGGAAAAAGAGGCTCCAAGGGTTTTGAACGAGAGATCGCGTGTGTCAGCATGAGGAGGCACAGTGGCTGGTTCCATGCTGCTGCCATTGTGAATGGCCGGGCAGTGACACTGCACCTACAGCTCAGCAGGTGACATGAAGGGCCAACAGAGGTCCACGTGTCCCTACAAAACCTGCCAGATGTAGCCTGGCTCCATGACCTGAGCAACATCTCGTTCAAGTTCAAAGGGAATGGCTTTCAGCTCACCCACCCAACTCCTTCCTACTTTGATCCTCACTGGGCCTTCAATCCAGGTGAATACCTCTGGGGGAGTAAACCTCTTGCCTCAGGGATGGGATTGGGTAGGCAAGGGGACCCTGCACACCCTACCCAATAGGGTTGCCAGGTCCCCATGTCCTCCCGGTGGGAGGTGGGGACCTTGCACCTACCTTCTCCGTCGTCTGTTGGGTGTGCACATGCGTGCTCTTGGGCCTATGTGATGATGTCACTTCCCGGAAGTGACATCATCATGCAGGCTGCGGCCACCCCCAGGAGCACTCCCATGCTTTGTGAGCCCCCCCCCCCCCGAATCGAGCCTGAATCAGGCCAGATTCGGGCCGAATTGGGCTGCTGCGGAGCACAGGAGCGCTCCTGTGCACCACAGCGGCCTGATCCGGCCTGATCCAGGCCAATTTGGGCCCATGGGAGCACACAGTGCTGCCCAGGAGTGCGTCACACCACCCGGGAGCGCCTCCAAGAGGCCCGTGCCTCCCCTGCCGGCCAGGTAAGCAGGGTTGGAGGGTGGAGAGTGGGAATGGAGGATCCCCACCCCCAGCGGGGGACTGGCAATTCTACCACCCAATCCAAACTATGTATGAGTGCTGGGTTGAACTGGGGCGAGGGGGTGGGGACACACAACAACAAAGAGCATATTGCAGTTGTTGATGTGCCATCCAGGCAAGATTTGAGACAGACTGGGGGAGAAAAACCTGTCTGCCCCCCCCTCCACTCCACCCCAAATAACACACACAACTGGGGTTATAAATAGCCTGTACTTTCCAGGAGGTCTGGAGGTTAAGTTTTCCTTCTGAAATGCCAGAAGGAGAAGTTGGAAAAATGATTACGTGTGGATTTACAGCTCACTGGTTCCCAGGAACGGATCCAGCCACTCAAAATACATTTAAATCAAGTCAAGGCACACTTCTGTGTGGAATCTCTAGCCACAGGCTTTGTAGACCACGGAGGGGTTTTCCAAAAACCGGGTCCCCAATCTTTTTGAGCTTGTAGGGTTGGATCTCCAGGGTCTTCTAGTCCAACCCCCTGCACAATGCAGGAAATTGGGCCCGTGGGAGCACACCACGCTCTACCCTCCCTGCCCCGGCTGCCCCAGTGACCCCTGCTCCATGCCCAGAAGATGGCAAAACACCTCCAGGATCCCTGGCCAAACTGGCCTGGGGGAAATTGCTTCCTGACCCCAAAGTGGCGATCAGCATTACCCTGGGCATGTAAGAAGGGCAACGAGAACTAAGCACTGATGTAACCCAGGCCGTTTCCAGACGGCTTACCTGCAGCCGCTCCATGCCGCAACGTCGCGGATCGTGCCGGGGAAAACGCGAAATATCGCGTTTTCTCGCGCGAGTTTTGCGCGATGTCGCGCAAAACTCGCGCGAGAAAACACGATATTTCGCGTTTTCCCCGGCACAATCCGCGACGTTGCGGCATGGAGCGGCTGCAGGTAAGCCGTCTGGAAACGGCCCCATTCTGCCCTCCCCCTCATGATCTGCCCAGGTTCACAGAATCAGCATTGCTTAAAAACCTCCAGAGAAGGAATTGGGATGCATGGTGGTGGGTACAACCCAAAATGGCTGCCAGAGGAGGGAGAGCCAGCCACAAAATGGCTGCCACAGGAGGCAGAGCCAACTGTACGCATACAGAGGGAATGTGTGGGAGACGAGGGGAGTGATTTTAAAAAATACGCTGGGAAAGAGAAGTGAGAGCAAGAATAAAACCAACACTATGGCAGCGGCGGCTGGCAAAACAATGTTATTTTAATCGACATAGCCAGTCACATCTCCAGTGGCTGAGCGGAAGACTGCCCTTCTGGGCACTCATTTTCTAAAAACACTTGGGTCGGGTGCCAGGAAATGTGTTGGCAGGTGCCATGAGGGCACCTGTGGGTGCCAGGTTGAGACCCCCTGCTGGACGGTGCAGATAGTAGAGCATTTCAGAGGGTCAGAGTAAAACTCCAGCACACAAAAATAATTTTGAATGCCAACAGACCCCCCCCCCCAAGAACCCTGGCCTGGCTTATCCATATGCTTCTAACAGCCACCTGATGTGTGCAAACCACATTGACAGTATGCAGGTGAGCACAGACACTGAGACGGGGCTTCTTTGGGGGTGGCACCATACCTCTGCACCTTAAGGTTGCCAACCTCCAGGTGGTGGCTGGAGGTCTCCTGGAATTACAATTTATCTCCAGGCCGCAGAGATCAGCTCTTCTGGGGAAAATGGCTGCTTTGGAGGGTGGATTTCATGGCATTATATCCCAAGAGGTGCCTCCCCTCCCCAAATCCTGCACTCTCCAGGCTCTGCCCCTAAAATCACCAGGAATTTCCTAACCTGGAGCTGGCAACCCTACTGGACCTCCCTCCTTGCTGGAATCCACCTAGTGCTTGCCCTTCCAAGTATTAGGTGCCAGGCGAGTCTTATTCTCTGTTGCGGCAGCTTGGCTGTGAAATGCCCTCCCTTCGTCAGTTCGCCTGGTGCCTGTCCATTTGCGATGTTTTAAATACTATACCAAAACCTTTCTTGTTGCCTAGGCCCTGGATTAAGCCCTGTGTTCGAGTCCTGACCTTGCTCCCAGCTGTGGTCACAGTTTTACTGCTCCACTGCCGTTATCTCTTAATTGGGTTTCTACTGCTTTGTAGAACCGCATTTAAGGGCTGTTTTATTCTGCTGATGTTAATATAGACACTGTTTCCTTTGGGATGAGCTGTTCTATTTTTAATATATTTTTAATGGAGACGCAATTATTAAAAAATTAAGAAAGCGAGGGAAGTGGGACCCAGGCTTAAGCCGAGGATATATCCTATGTTTCCGAGACAGCAATAGCATACAACCTCGTTGCCTGGGCTATTTCCGTTTGTTTACAGGGCCAGCCAATGTGATGTGTCACCGCTATGGTCAGGCTCTCTCTATGGGGCTAAGGCCTTGGGTAAAGAGTCCTCCTCATTGCTAAAGACTGTTATAAAACTGAGCAAGTTCCTTCCCCAGGACCACTTGTGCAATGCAAGCTGTTACTGAAAAGAACCCCCCCTCCTTCCGACAGCTCCATAAGTGTGCGCATGAAAGCCATCTGACACACGCCTCCAACGTCACACTGATTCTTACAAATATGAGCGCTCCTGAATTCCTGCCAGCTAGAAGGGGGGAGGCATTGTTACTTTACCTACTCCAGCAAAAACAGGAAAGGTTAGATTTTCTCCACCCTGCTTTGCCGTGGGTCCAAAGAGACGCAGGGCAGGGGCTGTGTGTTTCCGAGCTCTGGGGATGGAGAGTCACCTCAGTCACCCCTCTCTCCCGCTCCTCCATGGTTTTGGAGTCCCCTTTGCAGTTTTTTAAAGCTACAGCGGCACTCCCTCCTCCTTAGCCAGTCTCAAAACACTCTTCTCTCCAGAATCGCTTGTCACGCCACAAAACCGCTTAGAAACCTTGCCTGCCTAACGGGAAAATACGAGCACCCATTTTCCTTGGTCACGTTTTAGAAGCTTTGGGACTTGCACTGCTGTTTTCTAAAAAGTGATGCGGCAGGTTTGGGGAAATTGTGGAGGGAGGCATCGTCCTGCAGCGGAAGGCCTTCTGTCCGCTGGGGCAGGAGAAAGAGTGGGGTTTTTTTTTCCTCCCAACAGTGGAAACTGAGGCAGGTACCTCAAGATAGCCAGGTGAAGACCCTTGTCTCGAGCAGCAAGACAGGAGCAGCAGTTGCTGTGGGAAACCTGAGCGCGATTGAGAAGTTTCACTGCTGGAAGAGGAGGCCATGGCTCCTCAGACGACACGATAAAAGGCAGAGGGACTAGGGTTGCCAGCTTCAAGTTGAGAAGTTCCTGGAGATCTGGGGGGTGAAACCTGGAAAAAGTGGGGTTTGGGGAGGGAAAGGACCTTGGCATGGCCTAATTCCATAGAGTCCACCCCAAAAGTAGCCATTTTCTCCAGGTGAACTGATCTCTGTGGCCTGGAGACCTGTTGTAATTCCGGAAGATCTCCAGCCACAACCTGGAGGCTGGTAACTCTAAGAGGGACAGATTTAGGGCTGAAATGTAGCTTTTGTCTGCTGGTGGCTCCTTCCTCGTCCAGAGCAAAAGAACATGGAAGAGCCAATCGTTTTCTCCTTGTTGTGGAGATGGGGCAGAGAAATAGCAGTAGTTTAACCTCTTACTCATGAAGCTGTCTTAAGCCGGATGAGATGGTTGTCCCATCAAGGTCAGGACTGGCTGTTTGGACGGGCAGTGTCTCTCCAGGGTCTCTAGTAGAGGCCTTTCACATCACTTAATGCTCGGGTTGCCAGCTCCAAGTTGAGAAATTCCTGGAGATTTGGGGGGGGCAAAGCCTGGAGAAGGCAGGGTTTGGGAAGGGAAAGGACCTCAGGCTAGTATAATTCTATAGAGTCCACCCTCCAAAGCAGCCATTTTCTCCAGGTGAACTGATCTCTGCGGCCTGGAGATCAGTTGTAATTCCAGGAGATCTCCAGCTACCACCTGGAGGCTGGCAACCCTACTTAATGCCTGCTCCTTTTCAGGGCTTTTTTTCAGTGGGAACGCAGTGGAACGGAGTTCTGGCACCTCTTGAAAATGGTCACATGGCCGGTGGCCCCGCCCCCTGATCTCCAGACAGAGGGGAGTTTAGCGGCACAGAGGGCAATCTAAACTCCCCTCTGTCTGGAGATCAAGGGCGTGGGCCACCGGCCATGTGACCATTTTCGCCAAGGGTGATTTAAACTTTAAAAAACTCCCCCCTTGTTCCAGCTGACCCAAAGTGACGTCATTGTGCGGTCCTGAGTTCCACCACCTCTTTTCCCAGAAAAAAAAGCCCTCCTCCTTTTATGGGGAGAATTTGGGACCTTTTGGCATGCAAAGAAGACGCTCTATTGCTGAGCCACAGCTCCTCCCTGAACCAGCAGCGCAAACCACCCCGGAGAGGGGGACTTGTCTTGACTAGGTTCATGGAGCAGGGGTCACTGGGGGTGTGGGGAGGGGAGGCAGTTGTGCATTTCCTGCATTGTGCAGGGGTCAGACTAGATGACCCTGGAGTTCCCTTCCAACCCTATGATTCTACATGGGAGTCAGCTCTCCTTGGGAGAAGGGCCATCACTTGGAGGCAGGGCTTTGCAATTCCTGGCAACGCTGCTTGAAAAGTCTCCAACAGAAAGACTTGGAGAGTGCCCCCACTGGCCGAAGCTATGAAGAAAACACTGAGGAAAAGGGGCTTCTGACCAAAATGCACCCCCAAAAAGTCCTGAAAGATCCCCCAAGGCATCAACAACACAAGCAGTCATTTTGTAAACAAGCAAAAAGAGAGGCGAAGCGTCAGCCAACCCATGACTCCGCCCCCCCCCCGCCCTTGCCGCCTTTGTGACCCGCCAGACAAGAACAATGAGGTCTTCATCTCTCAGACGGCGGCCCAGGGTAATTCTTTGGGTGGGTGTTTGCCTCATGCAAAAGAGGAGAGGCTCCCCGCAGAAAACGGCTGCTGTCTGGCACAGGCTGCCTCCCAGAAAAGATGACTCAGCACAGGCCGTTCAGCTGGGGTGGAGCACCACGGCTCTCAATCTTACTACATTACGTAGGGTTTTGCAGATAGTTCGAGAAGAGCGAGATCCTCAGGACCGAATCGGATACAAATCTATTTCACGCCCAGAATTAAGAAACGGAACCACTAGCCCAAGATGGCTGTTCTTCGATGAACTTCTATAAACGGATAGAGGGTGTCGTGGTTAGAGTGTCAGACCAGGATCTGAGAGACCCAGGTTCAAAGCCCCACTTTGCCATGGAAACTGACTAGGTTTCACACACTCAGCAAGACCTACCTCACAGGGTTGTTGTGAAGATAAAATGGAGGCGAGGAGAATGACGTGAACTGCTTTGGGTCCCCGTTGCGCAGAAAGGTGGGGTATAAATGAAGCCAATGAATCAATAAATGATCAAAAGCCATTAGCTAGAGTGGCTAAATGGAACCTCCATGTCTAAAGGCAGTCTAGCCTCTGGATACCAAAAGAAGGAATATATGGCTGAATCCACATTACCTCGGCGCATCCCGGTGTTGCACTAAATGTTCGCTAAACACCCGGAACTATAGCGTCTTTCTAGCGCGATTCAGAAATCGCGCTTGAAAGATGCTATACTTCCAAGTGTTTAGCGAACATTTAGTGCAACACCGGGACGTGCCGAGGTAATGTGGATTCAGCCATATATGTGAATTTCCCCACAAACTGGCTGGAAACTGAATGCTTGGCTAGAGGGGCCTTTGGACTGATCAGAGCAGAGCTATTGCAACGTCCACAGCATGCCCGCCCCACATCTTGTGTCCCTATCAGGAGGCAGCACATGGCCATTTGGAGGAGTACAAGGCAGCGGGCGCCTGAAGAATTCCACAGCAAGGGGGAGTTATCTCAGCTCTGGGAGCTGAGCCAACTCCAAACAAGGTTCCTTCGCCCAGTGCCGCTGTGGGAGCAGAAAGGCAAACACAGGCAGAAAAGCAGAAGAGAAGAATTCCATGTGGATCGAGAACCAAAGGGTTTTATGCACACAGGAAAGGGCCCTGGCTGAGAGCAAGGGGTCCCAGGTTCAATCCCAGGTGTCACACCTGTTCTCTGCCCGAGACCTTGAAAACAGCTGCCGGCCAGAGCAGGCAACGCAGAGCTAGGTGGATTCAGTACAACATAGTTTCAGATGTTCACTGGCTGGAGACAGATATGCAGAGAAAAGACTCTTCTAATGATAAAGCTACACTACAGGCTTACTTGATTTCAAACCCCAGCCCCCACGAATTGCAGTTTTTTGGTGTTTTCTGGGGTATTTCAGACTATTGAGAGATATATGGAACTACAGTTCCCAGGGTGCTTGTCAAAAGGCATGACTTTGAAACTTCTTTCAGCCTCTAACATGCATTTATTAAATGCATCCTGAGTACATCCAATTATGCAGTTTTAACATTTAGAGACCCAGAGCCGGTATAATGCAGTTTTTAGGGATGCCAGCTCTGTGTTGGGAAATGCTTGGAGATTCTCGAGGTGCAGGGTTTGGGGAGGGGAGAGCACAGCAGGGTGTAATGCCATGGAGTCCATCATCCAAAGCAGCCTGGAGATCTGTCCAGCTACCACCTGGAGGTTGGCAACCCTATTGGACTAAGATCTGAGAGATCGTGTTTCAAATCCCCATTCTCCATAAAACGTGACTTAGGGCCAGCCATCCTCTTTCAACCTCACCTACCTCGAAGGGTTGCTGTGCGGATAAAATCACACCAACGTGACTTCCTTTGAAGAAGGGCGGGATAAAAATGTAAGAAAATAGCTCTAGACATGACAGAGATGCTTGCAATTTACATTAAGCAGAAAAATAGTGCTTTGAGGGGCAGAAAGTAATACAGGCCTCGACAGATTTTTAAAACTCCATTTAACTCAGCATTGAAGACAGCGTAAAAAAGCAACTACTTAAGAAATGCATTCGTCTACCACCACTGAGTTTCTGCAGAACTGAGTTGTGGTTCACGAAAGCTCATCCCCTACCACAAATTTTGTTAGTCTTATAGGGGCTCCTAGACTTTTGTTCTTTTCTATTGAGTGGTGTGACGTTAATCTATAACCAAGCAAAGACAAGAACTTTAGGAGCCCGGATTCGTATGCCATACAGCAAAAGACAGTCCAATATGAAATGATAAATAAGTTTCGTAGGTCAACTGAGGATCACTGAAATCCCACAACAATAAAATCATGGCTGAAAATACTAGGTGATGCAATAAAATTTAAGATGTCAAAGCTTGGGATTGGTCAAGCCATAGAGAAACAGGAAAACAAAGAGGCAGGGCTGGTTGAGGGAAGGGCTTTGCCAAGCAGTAGCCCAGGTATCGCCGGTGGGCATCTTTCTGACATGGGGTGGTGGACGCAACCACAAAATGGCTGCCACAGGAGGTGGAGCCAGTTACAAAATGGCTGCCGCAGGAGGTGGAGCCAGTTACAAAATGGCTGCAACAGGAGGTGGAGCCAGGCACGCAGAGGGGTAATTTTAAAAAGACAGGTAACAGGTGAGAGAAAATAAAACCAACACTTTGGCAGCAGCTGGAGCTGAAACAACGTTGTTTTAATCTGCCCAGTCAATCAGATTTCCGGTGGCCAATCAGAAGCCCTGCTGGGCAAGAGCCGTTCCCATGCCAAGAAAGTGTTGAAGAGGCAGGGTTGCCAACCTCCAAGCGATAGCTGGGGATCTCCTGGAATTACAACTGATCTCCAGGCCAGAGTTTACTCCCCTGGAGAAACTGGTGTTTTGGGGCCCAAATCGGCCCCAAAGTGCGGCTGTCGCGAAGACGTCCCTTCCAGAAGCATCGTTGCCACGCCTGTTGGGAATGAGTGCGTGACATGTGTTCCTGAGGTGCCTCCCAGTTGGGGCAACCTCCCGGAGCTTGCTACTCACACAGCCAGCGTGGTGACGTCACTGCTGGAAGTGACATCACCGTGTCAGCCCTGGTACATGCGAGGGACTCTTCCCTCCCAGTGGGAGGGGAGACAGACCTGGCAACCCTATTTGGAGGGCAGACTCGCTGGCATTTGCCCTACTGCGGTCCTTCTCCTCCCCAAACCTTGCTCTCTCCAGGCTCCACTCCCTCAAATCTCCAGGAATTTCCCAACCTGGAGCTGGCAACCTTACAAGGGCCTTCTTGGCGCATCTGTGATACCAATGAGCCAGTGGGGCCCTGGTGTGATCCAACACACCTGCTCTGGGGTTTTTACAAGCAACTCTCAAGGTGACCAAGATGGAGTTTGTTGCAAGCACAGGGGCAACGTTGCTGGCGGCTGGAGAAAGATGGATGTGCGTGTGTGCGTGCGTGCGTGTGCTGGCTGGGGGACAGATCTCCCTGCCCCGCAAGACTTCACAAACCTCTTTCACCCCTCCGACATCCTTTCCCCTTTCCCCCAAAGCCACAACCATTAAAGGTTTTCTGCTCATGGAAGCGTATTCAATTCCTGGACTCTTTTCAGGGTGCAAGCCGACACTGGATTTAAAGAGAAGCCACCAGCATGTTCTTCGTCAGCTGCAACAGACCAACTTCCGCCAATCTGCCCTGCAGATGTACATCCGAGAAAGTTGAAGTCGGGGTCAGCTGTAAATCTTGTCGCACAGGCCCCGCGGGGCTGCCAGCTTTTAAAAAATTTTCATTTACAAAGGACCTGTGCGCGGAGATCTATTTACATGTTCATCTTTTGCCGTTTTCTTTTGCAAAGGGAACATTTTGTAATACTACGCGGGGGATTGGCGTGCGTCTTGCTTACCTCTCTAGTATTAGTCAGCATTGTTCACTGCTGGCGCATGAAGGTCTCCTGGAATTATAACTGATCTCTAAACTACAGAGATCCTTCTGGAGAAAAGGGCAGCTTCAGCAGGCAAACTCTATGGTATACCATAGAGTCTAGGGGAAATTCCTCCCTAAATTCCCTCCTTCCATAGGCACCCCCCCCCAAAAATCTCCAGGAATTTCCCACACCAGAATTGGCAACCCTACCGTATGCACCAGAAACGTGCAGAACTGAGCTTCAGAGCTTGACTGCAGAGTAGGGTTGCCAGCTCCAACTTGGGAAATTCCTGGAGATCTGTGGGGTGAAACCTGGAGAAACCTGGAGAAAGTGGGGTTTGGGGAGGGAAAGGACATTGGCATGGCATAATTCCATAGAGTCCACCCCCCAAAATAGCCATTTTCTCCAGGTGAACTGATGTCTGTGGCCTGGAGACCAATTGTAATTCCGGGAGATCTCCAGCCACTACCTGGAGGCTGGCAACCCTACTGCAGAGAGGTAACAGTCAACCTTGTGAGGGAATTTCCAGACTGAGCCCTTTGCTCCCTTTTGGGAATTCACAAACCTCCAATTGAACAACCTACTTTTTGTGTAGGATATGTAACAGGACAACAACCCCGGGCTTTTTTCCAGCTGGAACGGGGTGAAATGGAGTTCCGGCAACCCTTGAAAACAGTCACGTGGCCGGTGGCCCCGCCCCTGATCTCCAAACAGAGGGGAGTTTAGATTGTCCTCTGCACCAACCATTTTCGCCGAGGGCGATTTAAACTTTTAAAAACTCCTCCTTTGTTCCAGCTGACCCAAAGTGACGTCATTGTACGGTCCTGAGTTCCACCGCTGAGTTCCACCACCTGTTTTCCCAGAAAAAAAGCCCAGGTGGTATGAATTCAACATATGATGGGGTGTGTGCTCTGCACATGCTCACAAGCACACGCATTATTTCATGCCTCTCCCAGGGCAGAGCCTTGCCAGCGAAAGCAGCGGGCCCTCCCTCAAGTAAGAACTGCCTCTGGGGTTAAACGAAGAACAGTCTGCACCAGTTTGCAACGGTTGTAGGCTGTCTGTAGGAACGGCAGGATTAAGGAGTGTCGTGTGTGTGCCTGGCGCGGAGAGTGGGGCAGGTTCTTGTTGGTCCACCCCTCCACCAAGCCTGTTTCCTCCCTCAACAGGAGGACAGCCATCTACATATTTGAGCTGAGTTGGGGGGGGGGGGGAGTTCTGACCTGCCATGGCACGACCTTCTCCCCAAGGCACCACCCTCTGTGGCCTCCCGCGGCACTGCCAGAACCCTGCCAGCCCAACCCGGCTCGCTTGCCCCAACCTGCTCCGCTCTGACTCACTCCCTCCACCTGGACTGGGGAGGAATGTGATAGGAGCTACTTCCACGTGCACAAATGTGGGGAGGGGGGAGTGGAGGGGATGGCACAGGAGGACAAAGAGAGGAAAATGCAGAGCACAACTATCTTTATGTCAGTCCAGAGGCTTTGGGGGCTGGGGAGGGGGAGCTGAGCTAGGCGCCGACGTAATAATTACATAGACACACTCACCAAGTTCGGCGCTAAGAAAACGCAGTGTTTGTGGTCACAAACCCTCTATAATCTATGTGCAAAATCGCTTGCACCAGATGTACGACATACACAGCCTGCATTCCCAGGTCCAACCTCACACGGCTCCTTTGAAACCATCAACTGTCTGGAAGGAGATTTTTAAAAACGGGTGAGCCTGCTGGCAAAACTCCAGGGGATGTTCCACGCTTCAGCCTGCTCTTCCGGCCACCCTTCCTCGAAGGGAGCTTTTCCCTGAATACAGTATGTGTCATTTCCCCCCAGGGAGCATCTTCTCCTATATTATTCCCCCCCAAGCGCTTTAAGATCTGCGAACAGTGCCCTGTGAACGGTACCATCTTTCTGGGTATGCTAATTTGGTGTCCAACAGATGCATGGCCTTTTCTGTGATGGCCCCGGTGTTATGGACGGCATTCTCCTTCCTCCCTGACAGATCAGAGCTGCTGCTTCTCTTGCCCTCTTTTAGGGGAAAGACAAAAGAAAAAGTTTGATTTTTCTCAGGCTTTGACAGCAAATACGGAGAGTTTCAGGCTTGGAAAGTTGAGATCGTTCTGCTGATTTTACTGTTTTTCTTTTCTTTGGCTTTACCTGATTATTTGATGATTATTGCTGGCTACGCCTTATGCTGCTTCGGGCTCGTTTTACCCTGTAAGCTGCTTTGTAGAGGATATTGAAAACCAGCACATAACTTTTGTTACAGTATATTGCCTTACAACACCAACATGACACGTAGGAGCCCCACTTCTTGCTCCTGAAGCAAGGGCACAGCAACAGTGCATGGTGCAAACTCATTTGGACTGTGAGCGCATTGACTGCATGCTTCATTGGTTCCCCCGTGTAAAAGACCACCTATCCCCTTGCATGTAGAAAGCTAGCTCTTCAGGGAGAATGCTTGAGGAGGGGCAGTGGCTCAATGGTAGTGTCTGCTTTCCTTGCAGTAAGTTCCAAGGTTGGACTCCAGTATTCCCAGTTCAAAGGTTAAGGTAGTTGGTGATGTGGGAGACAAGGCTGACCTTAATAAACCAACAGACCGAGTCAGCACAAGGCAGCTTTGTGTATTTAGTACTAGACCTAAAGCTATTCAGCATAGAAAAACGCATTTAAATGCGTGACAATCCGCAGACATACTTGCCGTTGGAAGACCGACAGTTCCGGTCATGCCCTACCACACGTGATTTCTGTATGTTGAATCCGCTCTGCCACCATCAGCCAAGGTGGCACATTCCATGGCTGTTAAAAGGTCTGCTGCTCCCTCGCCCCCATATTTGGGATATCCAATATCCTCTGCAAGAACTGCCCTGTAAGTTGGCAGGCTGCAGTAAGGACAGACCGAGGGGCAGGAAAAGCCGTGGGCTGATATTTCACCTTCCTCACCTCGGCTGTCCTTTGGTGAGAGCTCTTGGAGGGATCGTATCGGATGAAAACAGGATGCGAGGGGAGACAGCTGTACGGAGCACGTCCCAGAGCAAGCTTGCGTGTGCTCCTCATGTCTGCCAGCCCTCCTGGACTGCAAGCGTGGCCAGCCAACCAGATATAGAAACATAGGGTTGGAAGGGACCTCTGAGGTCATCTAGTCCACCCCCTTGCAAAATGCAGGGAATTCACCATTAAATTACCTCCCCCTCCCCCTCCAGTGACCCTGTTCCATGTTCAGAAGATGATGTCAGCTGTGTGGCTGAGGATGGGAGGGAAGAAACGGGCCACAAGCACAGTTATACCTGCTCCATCGTCCAAAGGTGCCCCATAAATTTTTAGACAGCTTATTCTCTGACGCCATAAGGGCTAGAAACTTAACTCATTTGGGATTGGTGGATGGGTGGGGGAATTCCTTGTATCAAGAGCTGATATGCATATGATAGTAGATCCGTAATGGGTGACTAAGTGGCCCTCCCTTTGCTTTCAATCAAGGCTGAAATGCCAGCAAGTTTAACTCTCACCTGCAAGCAAAATCTATCCCTTCTAAAAGCAAAATGGGGACAAAGGAGGGCCAATGATTTACTAGGGAGGAGCAAAGAAAAGGGGTTGAGGTGAGCGGTCAGAACCGCCCCCCTTAGCTGGCCTCTATTTGGAGTAGAAAAGAGCAAGAGTCCAGTAGCACTTATAAGACTAACAACATTTGTGGCAGGGCATGAGCTTTCATCAGATATGAGGTATGAGCTTTCTTCAGATATTGTGGTATCTGAAGAAGTGAGCTGTGGCTCACGAAAGCTCACACCCTCCCACCAATTTTGTTCGTCTTATAGGTGCTACCGGACTCTTGCTCTTTTCTACTGCGACAGGCAGACTAACACGGCTACCCATCTTGATCTAGCCACATTTCGAGTCAGCGATCCTCTTCCAGTGCCAGGGGAGGGCTTCGGAATCTGTGCCCTGTCATTGGCCCTCCAGCGTTACTGGTTGGCCTCAGTGTGAGACAGGACGCCAGACTTGGATGGACCGCTGGTCTGTTGCAGCTGGGCTCTTCTGATGTCCTTACGTAAAGGAGTATCTCCCCCACGCCCCCATATTTGCCACGCCATTGCAAAGAGGCGGCGCCTTTGTAGGAAAGAGAGCCCCCAGCTACAGGCACCCACGGATGGCAGATACTGGAGCGCGCCTGGAGAGGGGGGAACAGCGGGAGGCAACCTAGACTAGCAGGAACTAGCGCCGGGAGTGACAAGCAACCACTCACAGAAGTAGGAACCAGCGGGCCCCGACCCGGCTGGCTGTTGCATGATGCACAGAGCCTTGGGCCGGAGCCAGAAGTTGTAATTCCCAGCTGAGAGGCCGGACACCAGCCGGGAAGCATAAGAAAGCCACGGAAAGCACATTGTGCTCCGTTGTTGAGAGCACAACAGACCTGGCCCTCGTGGGCAATCAGGCATTGCTGAGGACAGAGCGACAGACTCGGCAGGCAGCGCACAGCTGAAAAGCTGGGCTACGACTTCTGAAAAATTGCTCATACACACCCCTTACACACACACACACACACACACACTGTTTACCCTTGGAGAAGCAGCAGCTCGTTTCCCCAGCTACTGGCTGGCTGCTGAACATTCATTGCCGGTTCAGTGAGGCTCAGCCGATGCCACTTTAAGAACTAGTGGCACAGGAAGCAAAACGTGGCATGGGTAAGCATGGCCTCACCTTCTTGTAGGGATCCCAGACGCCCGGGGAGGGCGGGGGACCTCCCGCCCCCGCTCCCCACACCCTGCCCCCACTTACTTGAGCAGCGGGGGGGTGCGCACCTTCCTTGCACACCGCAGTGCTCAAACCGGGCCCGATCCACGGCAAACCGGGCCCGTTTTCAGCAGCTGCGGAGCACAGGATCACTCCTGTGTTCCGCAGCGTCCCAAAACAGGCCCGTTTCGGTGCAGATCGGGCCCGTTTTTGAGGCGCTGCGGAGCGCAGGAATGCTCCTGCACTCCACAGTGCCTCAAAACTGGGCCCGGTCCGTGGCAGAACGGCCTGTTTCGGGCACGTTCTGCAGCACCCGGCCACGCAATGAAGTCCCCCCTGAAGTGATGTCATCGCGTCTGTGGGGGCGCGTGCACTCCCCTCTCCCCAAAGATGAGTGCCAGGTCCCTGTCCCACGCCAGGAGATCGAGGGGGCCCAGCAACCCTACCTTCTTGGGGTGGAGCAGTGGCAAATATTCCGGAGGAAATGTCCCACTTAAGAAACATCAAGCCAGGGCTAAACACCCCCCCACACACACACACCATGCACAGCTGATCGCCAAGATGCAGTTTTTCCAGGTAACTTTGTGAAGTGACCTGTTAACCCTTCTGCCTAGAAGGACTCATCTCCCAAACCTTACAGTTAATAAAGCTCGCTTGCAACACACATCCTGTGCTTGTGCCTTGAGCAACTGCTGCATTTTCTGTTTACACACAACTGCTGTGTAGCAACAGGCCCAAAACACATCGCACAGCTGAGAAAGGAAGGCAGGGATATCTACTCAGACGCAGGTCTCCAGGGTCCCAGACAAAGGCCTTCCCCAGCCCTGCTCCCTGAAACTGGAACCTTTTATGTGCCAAAGCCTGATTTCCGGATACTTGCACGTGGTCTGATTCATTCACGTCCACCAACTAGTCAAATGGGGTTTGGAGGCAGTCCTGTGCATGGCTGCCTGGGCAACTGCCCAGCACTGTAGAAAAGGAGCCCTGCCAGAGCCAGAAAAATCGCATCATTGTAGATTCAGATGGACCTACAGAATGCCCTCCACGCTGTCTGGTTGGACCGGCATGGATCACGCCAGACAGCCAAGCTCAATATTCCACAAGAAAAACAACCAGTGGAGAAAAAGACCTTTAGAAACAGCACGGAAGCGAGCAAGTTGAGTAGCATGCAACGGAGGATTTCACTAAAGATTTTATTACTATTATTTCTTCACTTTTAGACCCTGATACAAAAGCTAATACAGGGAAGACCCATTTAGTATGTCTGAAGAATTGGGCTCTCCATCTCAAAGAATCATAGAATCACAGGGTTGGAAGAGGCCTCCAGGGTCATTTAGTCCAACCCCCTGCACAGCACAGGAAATTCACAACTACCCCCCTTCCCCCCCCCCACACACACACCCAGTGACCCTTGCTCCATGCACAGTAGATGGCAAAACACTGTCAGGATCTCTAGCTAAACTGGCCGGGGGGGGAAATTGCTTCCTGACCCACAAGTGGCAATCGGCATTACCCTGAGCGTGTCAGAAGGGGCCACGAGAGCTAAGCCCTGGTGCAACCCTTCCTCTCATGATCTGCCCCGGTTCACAGAATCAGTCAAGAGAATCTCTTCCAAGAGAAGCTTGCAAAGCTGCAGTAGTAACATGGCAATCACAAAACTTGCAATCACGACCTGCTACGAGACCCCTGTTTAGTAATGCCGAAGTAGGCCAGCAGGGCTACCCCTCGGGAGCTACGAAATTGGCACCCCTAGTGCATCTGATAGGGTGGCAATTAAAAAAAGGGTCTTCCCCAGGCATGCTCTATTGGCACACCAACTCCCTGGCATGTGCAAGGAAGAACATTACGGCTCAGAGGTCTGGGGAGGAAGGGGGCGACAAAGCAGGCAGGCAGCCTGTCTCCCTCCTCCCCTTTGTGCTTGTTCCTGGCCGCACCGAGACAGGAGTTATTTCGACCTGCATTGTTCTCACTCAGCACTTCTGAGCTGCGCTTCCCTCCAGCCCTCCCCTCCCCTATTGTGAAAAGAGCTCTCAGCTTCCAAAGGCTGTCATCAGGCGGAGCCGAGCCAGGGTTTTCCCACAGGCCGCTGCCAAGTGGAGACAGCAGCGGGAGAGCTACTGCAACCTGCACCACGGCTAGGAGAGGAAGGGAGAGTGAGGGAGCCGCGCGTGGGGAAGTCCCCTGTTGCAAAGTTCATAACGCTCACCTGTGACATGAGCTCACCGGGGCGCCTTCGGCAGCTTTCTCATCTCCCAGCCACTGTGTGGCCCACATAAAAACCCAACCAACCTCACCAGGTTATCACAAGGAGTCATAGAGAGAAAACAGGTGACACAAGTAGGGTCACCTACTCTGGCTTGGGGAAATCCTGGAGATTTGGGCGTGGTGCCTGAGGAGGATGGAGGTTGTAGAGGGAAGGCTGCTCAGCAGAGATGTTGTGACACTCTAGGACTACTATTTCTCCTACACTCTATGGTATACCACAAAGTTTGCCCTCTAAAGCTGCCATTTCCGTCAGAGGAACCAATCTGTATAATTAGGGCTGCTAGCCAGGAACATGTGAAGAGCGGAGACTTCGGTACATGAAATGGTGTGACGCAATGAAGTCACTTCTGGAAGAGTACCCAGAAGTGACATCACGGGGCTGGATGACATTCTAGAATTCCTCTAGTTTCTATGGTAAATGCCATATATATGAGCGAAATTCCTAAGAGTGTTGCACAATACCTAGAGTGTCACACAACTTCTCTCCCTCTCTCTCCCTCTCACATAAACATAGTTTTGCTTTTGCTGTTTCATTGAGAGTGTGAGTGGGCAAGTCTAGAATTGGGAGATCAGTTGCATAAATGCCTTGCTATCAACGTGGAAAATATGTGCAGGTTTCTCCATTATTTAGATTCCTTATTTGCTGCCTCTGCAGCACCCTGTCGGAGAATGGGTCCAGCATTACAATGCCAGAAACAATATCAGCTATTTTCTTTGCTTCTTTTGCTAACCTCCGTCTCGTACACTGAACTTCTGTGAAAGCCACACCTCTTAGCCAAAATTGCCCCTGCTCTACTTTTTAAAAAATATCAAAAGCGTACCAGTCTCAGATTCTGCGTCAAAAGAAGGAGCACGCACTGACCTAGGTAAACAACGGCCACGCAAAATCTTTTCACACATCTTACCGGCTGTGCAAAATCGTGCAAAACTCCCAGAACACGTCTTACCGGCCGCGCAAAATCATGCAAAACTCCCGGAATGACGGCATCTTCCTGGCGCGATTTCCCGTCATGACTCCGGTTTGTGGCACGATTCGTCATTCCGGGAGTTTTGTACAATTTTGTGTGGCCAGTAAGATGTGTGAAAACGGCCAAGATGAATTAAGCAATATTTGAACACACTTATTCGCCTCGTGCAGCACCGTTGGTTTGGCTGGTGTTGGCGGAGCATGATGGGCAGTGCAGGGCATCGAAGCCTCGCCCTACGGGACATCCCACTCAGTCCTCTGCTTTTTAAAGGGTGTATGGGATTTCCCTAGATATCCCATAAGGACTAGAAATTTGCTTTTCCTTATGTGGGTAGGGGAGAAAGAAAGTTGAATTCTAGGATGTGGAATAACAGAGCCCCATACCATTCTTATTTATTTATGTTATTTATAGTCTGCTTTTCTCACCGAGATTCAAGGCAGATTACACATACAATCAATGGCTGCGACAGTCAATAAGGTATGGCTTGCAGAAATTGGAGGGGGGGGAGCAGAAATCTGAATAGAGATCCGAAACAATGCTGAAAAATATAATCAATTAAACATGACATATTAAACAATGCGGAAACTTCCCGGTAGGAGCATACTTGCAGTGACTTGAGTCTCAGTGAGAAAGGCAGACTAAAAATAACATAAATAATACTAAAATATAGTCTACAGGGCTCTGAACATCAGCAAAGTTGTATTACCTGCATCAAAAAGCTCTCCTGAGTAATTTGGTATGTAATAGACAGAGCCCTGATCAATATTAGTGGTGGGGGGACAAAACATGCCCCAGGGTTGCCAGCTCCAGCTTGGGAAATTCCTGGAGATTTGGGGGCTGGAGCCTGGAGAGGAAAGGGTTTAGGGAGGGGAGGGAACTCAGCAGGGCATAATACTATATAATCCACATTCTAAAGCAGCCGTTTTCTCCAGGGGAACTGATCTCTGTGACCTGGAGGTCAGTTATAATGCCTGGAGAGCTCCAGCCACCACCTGGAGGCTGGCAACCCCGTCTCCTAACTCTGTCCCCATCAAATCACAGAATCATAGAGTCGGAAGGGGCCTTACCGATCATCTAGTCCAGCCCCCAGCCCAAAGCAAAGACAACCGAAAGCAGCCCCAACAAGTATTCGTCTGGCTGCTCCTTGAAGACGGCTAATGAGGGGGAGCCCACCATATTCCCAGGTAGTCAATTCCACTGCTGGACTACTCTTCACGTGAAGAAGTTTTTCTTAAAGTCCACCTGGTACATTCCCTCCTGTAGTGTAAACCCACAGCTCCCTTCCTTCCCCTAAGTGACAGCCTTAAATACTTAAAGAGAGCCATCATGTCTCCCCTCAACCTCCTCTTTTCCTCGCTGAACGTGTCCCTCAGTCTTTCCTCGTAGGGCTTGGTCGCCAGGCCCCTGACCGTCCTGGTTGCTCTACTGTTGTTGTTCCAGTTTGTCCACATCCTTTTGGAAGTGAGGCCTCCAGAACTGCCCACAATACTCCAGGTGGCGCCTGACCAACTCGGCATATAGTGGGATAAAGACATCCTGTGATTTGGATGGGATGCCTTTGTTAATACACCCTAAGATTGTGTTTGCCGTTTGTGCTGCTGCATCACACTGACTGCTCCTATTTAGCTTCCCGTCCACCCGTTTCCCAAGATCAGGTTCATACACACTGCTACACACTGCTACCCAGAAGCGTATCCCTCATCCAGTATGCATGCTTTGCATTTTTGTTCCCCAGATGGAGAACCTGGCACGTATTCATGTTAAATCGCATCTTATTCAAATCTGGCCATTTTCCCGGTGTGTTCAGATCTCGTTGAATTCTGTCTTCAAGAGTGTCTTTGCTACTCCTCTCAGTTTGGTGCCATGTGGAAATGGAACAGTAAAACTAGTCCATTAGGTACCACATTCAGTGATGTAGGCAAAACTGGACAAAACGCTGGGACATCCACTGAGGGCCCTCCCAGGCAATTGTTATTACAAAATTACATGTGTGGGCTGGACTCTCATTCCAATTGGGCCATTACAGGGGCAGGGAAGGATATTTAACTCTCCTCCTAACCTAAAATGCCCTGCTAAATCTGTTGTTTGCCCCACGGGAGAAAATCTCCCAGTACCTAATTTTTCTTGTTCGTAATTTGCATGTGGAAAACCTTACATTGGAGTAATGAGCCCCGATCAATGAAAAAATGGATGAATCTGGAGCTCAGACTGCCTCTCAGGGGAGCCGTCCTACAAAGGCCACGTGGCTCTGGCATTACTTGGTGGTGGAGCCGTCTTGACCACGGGAAAAGGTTTTCCCCCTCTACCATTGGGCATTGTTCCTTGTGGCCGGCTCAACATGGCATTGGCTGTTAATCTACACATTACCTTCTGGACAAGGGTCACTTTTAGGGGGGGGGGCGATTTCATTGGCCTCACCCTTCCCAAAGAAGCTGAAGGTGGAGCCGTCGGCTGCCTCACCCGACAGTAACACATTACACTTTCCCCTGCGCACAATGGGAGGTGGGGTGGGTGGGAAAATGCACCCCATAGTGTCAGGAGACAGGGTAAGCAGTCAACCCCGCAAAGAAGAACCACCCAGCACAGGGATACAGTTTTCTACGGCAGCCCTGAGTCGCTCCACCCTGCCCAGGATTCCTTGGGAGGCTGGCTGCAAGCAGCACAGAATTGACCCTCCCAGTGGCAAAGGGATCCGCCGTGCCCTCGAAAAGGATTCCCAAATTGGCACGCTGCCTGTGCTTCTCCCGGGGAGGCAGGGAATGGCAGCGCACGGTTGGCAAGTCTTGCCGTGGGCCCGTCGCAATGACATTTGCAAGCGGGTCACCCGCGGGTCAGGTGGCTGAAGCGCACAGCTGTCCGGAGCACATTTCGGAGCTGTGCCTTCAACCGGATATTGCGGAACCCAACTGAGCAACCGGAGCCCTTCGGCTTGTCCCTGAATTGCCTCACCCGCCCGCCCACAACCATCCCCAGCCTCCATTGGGCAGTGGGGGGTGGGTGGAGGGGAGACCAACTAAGAGTGTAAAATTAACTTCTTGTAATAAAGGCATTTGGATGCTTGGCCTGCCCGTTCCTGAAGGGATAAAACGCCCAGAACAACCAATGCAGCATCTAAAAGAGCAGGGCGTCTCCAGTGGAAAAAAATCTCGCCTCGCCTTGGAAACCAATGGCCGCCCAAGGTGAGCCACCTCCCATTGCCCCAAGGCAGCGGGGCCAGCAGGCTGACCAAACTGGGTTGCCAGTTCCCAGGCAGGGCCTGGAGAGCCCCTGGAATTACAACTGATCTCTGGATGAGAGGAAATGCTGGGGAGTGGACTCCACGGCACGGCTAAAATTCCCTCCTAAAATGCCACGCTCTGAAAATCCCACCCCCCCAAAGCTCCAAGAATTTCCCAATCTGGATTGGGTCACCTGGAAGGGCCGCAGCTCATTTGCTCGGCATGCCGAAGGTGCCCTGCACTTAAAATTTAAAAGTATCAGGCGGCGGTGGTGGAGAGCGCCATCAAGTCCTAGCTGACTTACAGTGACCCCTAGTGGGGTTTTCAAGGCGAGAGACTAACAGAGGTGGTTTGCCATTGCCTGGCCTTTGCTGGAGGTCTCCCATCCAATTCCTAACCAAGGCCAACCCTGCTTAGCTTCTGAGGTCAGACAAGAACAGGGTCACTGATCCCGTATAAGGCAGTTTCATCTGTCCCCAAGTCTTGGCTGGCTGCCAGCCCACCTCTGCTTCGGCCAGCCCAGCTTGCCCTGACTGGACACCATTCCATTCCCAGTCACCTGGGATGCCACCATATAGGGAGGCAGTCACCCATGTATGCCAGTGCCAGGAGGCAACACCAGGTGACGGTGTTGGTCTCTGTGCCCGGTTCTAGACCCTCCAAAATAATTAGTTGGCCGCTCTGCGCAGGGCTGGATGGACCACTGGTCGGATCCAGCAGGGCTCTTCTTGTGTTCTTAAGTCCAGAGTCACTCGTTCTGCTGCAAAGGCCACTGGGTGGGCTCGGACACACAATCACACCCCCTTGTTTATGGAGGGTTCGCCCCTGGATAAGCTAGGACAAGAGCAACAATGCTGTTGGGAATTCCCTTGATTTTTGAAGATCATTTGCAAGGTCAGTTTAGCCCAATAGGGGAATATCGACCGCCGTTCGGGAGATCAGAATTTAAAAGGCACCAGGTTGGGCTGGAGGGTTAGGGGGGAGCATAATGCGCTCTGCTTGGCGGCGCGGACGGCAACCTCAACTCCCCTCTGTCTGGAGATAAGGGGCGGGGCCACCAGCCATGTGACCATTTTCAAGAGGTGCCAGAACTCCGTTCCCCCGCGTTCCCGCTGAAAAAAAGCCCTGGTCTTGAGGCTAAAGGATCTGAGGTGGGGTATGACAGATTCACGCAGAAGTCCGTCACCTCCATTTTCAGAGGCGGCAAATCTCTGGAGGCAGCAGGAGGCAACTTCAGGGGAAGGCCTCAGCCTCCATGCTGTTTCTTGGCCCCAGGGCAACTGGTTGGCCGCTGTGTCAAACAGGATGCTGGAGCAGATGGACCACGCATCTGACCGAGCAGGACGCTCCCCAATTTCCCCCCAGCTTTGGCCTTTCCCCTTCTTCCATTCATTTACAAAGCAGCAAAAAACGGCCTGTAACTGAGAAGACCCTTGCGAAGGAACGCAGGCCAAAGCACAAAGATGCAGCGGTGGGGGCAGCAGAAGTCATTTTTCCATCAAGCCACAACACAGTTGGAGCCAGCTACGCTCTGGATGGCTTCCACCAGCCAAGATTTTTTTCTAAAAAATCTATTCCATCAAGGTAAGAGTGAAAGTAATAGTGAAAGACAAACCTTCCCCCTAGATTTCTGCATGGAAGATATGCACGGAGGTTGTGAAGTCAGTCATACAGCACCTAGGGTCACATGACACCATTGCAAAGCACCCTCAAATTCCCACTGCTGGACTAGACGCAAGCCTACTGCATGCTAAGCTGGGCCCAGTCCATGCAAAGGAAGGGAAATCAAAAGTTAAGGCACACCTTTTCTCCTGATATGTCATCCCTCACATCTGATTGAGCACTAAAACCAGGGAAACCCCTATTCAGACATGCTCCTGCTCAGGGCTTTTCTTCTGGGAAAAGAGGTGGTGAAACTCAGTGAGTTGCCAGCAAAAGGGGCAACTCCTGGCGAGAGGTGGTGGCCCTGGTACCATATGCGCATGCACAAAGCGCATGCACGTTTCCAGGACCGCACAATGACGTCACTTTGGGTCAGCTGGAACAAGGGGGGAGTTTTTAAAAGTTTAAATCACCCTCAGTGAAAATGATCACATGGCCGGTGGCCCCGCCCCATTCTCCAGACAGAGGGGAGTTTAGATGGCCCTCCATGCCACAGTGCAGAGGGCGATCTAAACTCCCCTCTGTCTGGAGATAAGGGGCGGGGCCACCAGCCATGTGACCATTTTCAAGAGGTGCCGGAACTCCATTCCACCGCGTTCCGGCTGAAAAAAAGCCCTGCTCCTGCTGTCACTCATTGGAATGGGAAGGCCCAAAGGCAAATGCGGTCGGAACACCAAAAGACACAAAGGCAGTCGCACAGGACACAAATGCTTTTAAGATCCCACTTGAATGTAATTGTTCTTGACTTTAGGTGAGTCTCTGAGATGCAGTTTATCTTTGCATTAAACATAACTGCACATAAACACTACGGATTTTATCCTACATATCTTAGCTGACATTCTAACAACAGTTATTTAAGATTGATTATAAAAATACACGATAGATTTATTAGCTCTTTCAATTTTCACAGAGTGATTTTTTTGTCTATGAGGCTGCGTAGTGGCATAGGGTTTCCAACCTCCAGGTGGTAGCGAGAGATATCCTGGAATTACAACCCCTAGAGAAAATGGCTGCTTTGGAAGGGGGACACTATGGCAGTTTACCCCTCCCAGAGGTCCCTCCCCTCCCAAACCCTGCCCCCCCCAGGCTTCCACCCCGTAAATCTCCAGAAACATCCCACCCCCGAGCTGGCAACCCTATCCGGCGAAACCTATTTGGTCCAATCCAACCTAATTCAATGTAAATTGGCTTGTTTCAACTGTTAGAAAACTAAAAACAAAATCCCTTTGATATAAAACTAAATTTAGTCACTAGTAACTCTCCAGATCTTATCCAATGATCTTCAAAGCCCCTTTTAAAAGGGCAAGCTTTTGAAGTCCAGTACTAAGTTACAGCATTTAAAGATTTATCGGGGGGTGGGGATTTCCATTTAAAATGGTCTTTTAAAAGCAGAGGGATGAGTATTTATGGTTCGGGTATAAGAAACCGAAACAACAGATAAGGGACAGAGGACCTGGTGCGTTCTCGAGCTTGATTCCAGCTGTCAGTTTGGAGAGAGATGGTGAAAGGCAAAGTCTGAGAATTGGAAAGCTTGCAATGCTGGGACTTCTCCTCTTTATCCTGACCTCCCTGAGAACATGAGCAGAGGTAAGGTTAGGCAGCAGGCTTTGACTGCCACTGGAGATGGAGCGTGGTGGGAGACTGTCAGGTCAGACCCACAAGATGGAATCCCCTAGGAAGTCATCTTGGCTCCAGGCAATGCGCAAGAACGAAGTCAAGATGGGAAACCCTTTGCAATGGAATGTGCAGAGACGGGTGCCATTTGGAAGAGGGGGGTTGCCTCAGAGTCATAGAATCATAGGGTTGGAAGGCTCCCCCAGGGTCATCTAGTCCAACCCCCTGCACAATGCAGGAAATTCACAACTACCTCCCCCCCCCCACACACAGTGACCCTTGCTCCATGCCCCGAAGAGAATCCAAACTACCAAATGAGGCTGATCCCGGTACAAGTTACCTGAAACCACAGTGGGGCAGTCCCACCTGGGAAAATACGACAAACAATATACTTAAACAATCAACTTATAACCCAGTGCAGTTATTCATACAACGATCCAAGTCCAGTTCCATACATCACAACAAGTGGAACATATTTACAGCGCTTATACAATTAACTCCTATGATCAGCTCTGTAGAAGACAATTCCCCGTAGGGAGAAACTCCGGGACAAAGTCCAAGTTCAAGGTAAGTATAATCAGTCTCTTCTCAGTAACAAGTGTCTTCTTTTTCGTTGCAGTTGATTCGGCGGACCAATGAAGATCAAAACATGAAGCCCAAACTGGGGACGGCTATCACGGACGCAGATTTCGTCAAGTGGACTTCCTCAGGGGCTTAAGAGTGGTCCTCTCCATACTAGATGTTATCCGGACAGTGACGCTGGCACCAAAGCCTAGGGGAAATTGCTACCTGACCCCAAGGTGGCGATCGGCCTTGCCCTGGGCATGTAAGAAGGGGCCACGTGAACTAAGCAAAGATGTAACCCTTCCTGCCCTCCCTCTCATGAGCTGCCCAGGTTCAATCAGTTCAGCCTTTGAAACACAGCCAGTTGAGCACAAAAAGAACCCATTTGCAACTAAGCTGAGCTTCTCCATCACAATCTTTGCAGGCCGAGCGTGATGCAATTAACTCTTCCCAACAGGAATGACTCATTCTGGGCTTCACAGAGAAAGCCTGACCCAAGACGGCATCCTTACAGCTCACCGCACTCCATCACAGGCTTGGAACAAAGGGAGCCCTTCAACACAATGAGATACACGTAGGAAAGAAAAAGGGGCCTTGAGATTTATTTGTAGCAAACTTCTTGTAGCAAAGGAAGGCTCATTTGATCTCATTCTGTGGGCGAGCCGGCGTGGAGACCAAATCTTGTCTCTCGCACCACAAACTCACGTGGTGACTTTAGTCAAGCGAACTCTCTCGCCATGTATACTTAAGGCACTGCTGTAAGAATTACAGAGAGATCGGTCTATATTGTGTTGCGCTGACGGTGGCAAAACGTCTCACACAGAGCTGATGAGAGGTCACAGAATACACATAAACACTGCAACCGTTCAAGGAAGGCGCAACAACAAAACATTCCTGCTTGTCCAAGAGAAGGGAATGCTATCCAGAACTGCAATTAATGTCTTAGTGACCTTAGGGAAATACACCGCTACAGACTGACTCAACCTGGACTTCACACTCAGGTGTGACTCTGGACGTGACCTGAATTCCACAACCTTGTGAACCCAGGGCTTTTCTAGATGTGTTCTGAATTCAGCAAGCCGATTTCCTGGACAAAGGAGGGGGGAGGTTTCTACACTGAACACAAATCTAAGGACACAAAGGTGCAGGCGCATTCTTTAAAACGCAATGCTGCATGCTTCCAGTGTAACGAAGAGCGCTACGGCTACTTAAGGCCAAATGAATTGTGGCATAAGCCCCCGTGGGTTTCTGTGCCCCAAATAATCAGGGCAGACAGCGCTTTCACCCACATGCCTGGAGATATGCACCCACACAGGCGTGCAGACGCACACACCAACGTTCCCACCCCAAAACACACACTAACTCTGCTCCAAACCTCAACAAGGCCCTAACGTGGTTGTTGAGAAAGCCTCCCGGCCTCACGTCACAGTGCAGGCGTGGGATTCAGAGAAAGGAGAAGTGGAATGAGGAGGAAACAGCAAGGAGAAAGAACCCTGAGCCTTTTTATCATTATTAGAACAGCTGCTCCTTACTCATACCGAAAACACAAACCAAATTCTAACTCTCTTTTGCCCAGAACAGGAAGAAGCATTACTTGATGGCGTGGGGGTGGGAACAGATTTTCCCCAACCGCTGTTTTTTAAAACAATGTCATCTGTTAACAGTCACTTGGTGAGTGGATGGATTCAACTTCTGCAAACTTGCGTTTCCTGAAAGATAGGGAGGGCCGTCCCCCCAATTCCCCTTTCCCTCTTCCCATTTATGAAGCTCAGATCCGGGACCATCTTTATCTGATTTTGTAGCCCAAACTATTTTGAGTTGCTTCAAGCATTACGTACGCTTCTTTCAGACCGGTTTTGGGGAAATGCTTTTCCATGGCGTAGATTTCACATGGGTTCCCTCCCCTGCCCCCAGCCATGGAATGCAAAAGGGTTTCAAAAGATTTGTAAAAATTGAAGGGGTGGGGGGATAAGGGATTCCCTTCCTTTAGCATTCTAGAGGATAGCAGAAAAGGTTAGAAATTTTCAGAAGGCAGGGAAAGGGTTTACTCCTGTGTGAGCATGCCCTATATCTAAAGATTCAGCCAGGCCTCCCAAAAGCATGTCACACGCGCCAGCCTGCTCCGGCAGAGCCCGGCTGAACAATGCGTGGCCTCCAAGACACTGTAGAGAAAGGAAGTGTGTGTGGAGGGGGAAGCTGAGCGGAGTGAGAAGGCCTGAACAAGAGCTTTTAAAAAGTTTACAGCAAGGGTTTTCTGCAGAGTGGGTGGAAGGGCAGTCTTTTTTTTTTTTTTAAACCTAGCTCCCTCTGCAAGGCGAGAGCAGAGGCCTAGCTTTTTATTTAGATCCCTGAATTAAGCCAGCTCCACATTGGGAAATTCCGGGAGATTTGGGGGCCGGAGACTAGAGAGGGCACAGTTTGGGGAGAGGGTATATGGCATAAATAATGCCATATTGTGGCATAAGTAATGCCAAAGGGCTCCAGAGCAGCCCTTTTCTCCAGGGGAGCTGATCTCTGTGGTCTGGAGATTGGTTGTGATTCCGGGGGATCTCCAGGCCTCACCTGGAGGTTGGCAACCATGCCGACCCAGCCCCTCCCGGAGTTTATAGCGATGTCCTTTTGCTTTCTGGCGGAGAGGAACCAGCCACAAGCCCCCCCGGCCTCTGCCCTTGGGCGCAAAAGGAGCGAGCGCGCAAAGAGAGGCGCAAATTTTGCGCGCTCTGTGCGCGCCGGGCAGTCCCCCCCCCGCGCGGGCGGGGACCCTCAGCCGGCTGGAGGGAAGGCGAGGCCGCGCCTGATGCGCGCCCCCGAGCCGACCGTTGGCCCTTCGAGGGAAAGGAGCGAGCGGCAGCGCGCCCTGCGAGAGCAGCCTCGGCTCCTGCCCTCCGCCTCGGCGGCTTTGAACGCAAAACGCGTCCCCGGCGAGGAGAGCCCCTGGCACGGCGGTCCAGCCGGGCGGCTTCCCTTCCCGCGGCCCGGAGAGCGGGGAGAAGCCGGCCCCGGGCAGGCCACCTCCGGCTCCCCGGGAGGGCTGCTTCGCCCGCCGGCTCCGAGGCCCAAAGTTTCGAAACCCCCAACGGCCGAGCGGCGGCACCCCCTGTAGGCAGACCCCATTTGCCGGCTCGCCCGGGGCCGCGGAAGCAACAGCCGGCCGGGCTCCCGACAGACCCGAGACTCTGCCGAGCGCCGCCGGGCTCCGAAGCGCGATCCGGCTCCGGGGGCGCCTTAAAGCCCCGCCAGCGTTCCGGGGCTAACGACAGACCAGAGAATCGCCGCCTCGGTCGCTCCGACGCTCCTTGGGTGTTGGAGCGCTCCGACGCTCCTTGGAAACCTTGGCGGGTTTAAGGCGCCACTGGAGCCGGACCTTTCTCTTCCACCTGAAAGTGCCTTCCCTGAAAAAGCAGCGGGAGAAACTCAACTTGGGGGCCGAGGGGGGGGAAGCCTGGCCCGGGGAGGGCTTGGCCCCTGAAGGGGGTCCGCCTGGCCGCGGAGACCGATCCCCAAGCGCGGGCGCCCTCACCTTGCCTCCTGGCGGGTCGCCTTCCTGCCGGCTCAGCCTCTCGCTCCCCAGGCCGGACAGCCGCCGCCTTCGCCGGCGTGGAAATTTTCCTGCTGGGAACTTCCAGCCCCGGCACGAGGTGTGGCTCTCTCTGCCCCGCTGCCTGCGAGGAGGAGGAGGAGGAGGAAATGCGAAGACTTTCGACGGGAGAGGAGAGGAGAGGCCGGGCGGCGGCGGCGGCGGCAGCTCCCACCCTGGGCGCCGGTGGCATTGCACCCGGGCTGCCCGCCCGCGCAGTTGCCACCCTCCCGGTGGGGCCTGGATCTCCCGGAATCACAACCGATCCCCAGATGGCAGAGGTCAGTTCCCCAGGAGAGAAGGGCTGCTTGGGGGGGGGGGATAATAATAACAACAACAATAATAATAAAGAAAAGAACAAGAAAAATGATTAAATACAGAGATCTGGCAATAGAAACCACCCGACTATGGAAGAAGAACGCAACAGTAGTTCCCGATTGTCATCGGGGCACTGGGAACCATCTTGAAAAACTGCAGATTTCTGACGTAACACCTACAGAACTGCAAAAGACGGCGTTATTTGCAACAGCGTACATATTACGCCCATACTTAGGTATCCGGTGGAAACTTGTATTAGCTCAGCAAGGCCAATCAATGATAACATGTGATCTTTATTTATTATGGATTGTGTTGCATGTAATTCGAATAATAACAACAACTGCACATATATACCGCTCTTGTAGACAGGTTAGTGCCTCACCCAGAGCCGTGTTGTTATTACGCCCACTATACAGCTGGGGAGTTGGGCTGAGTGGTTTGCCCAAGGCCCTCTGCTGAGCTCATGGCAGGAGTGGGATTCGAACCAGCAGAGCGCTGATTCGCAGCCGAACCACGTCGCCACCCTGCTACGGCAGTGCATTACGCCCTGCTGAGCTCCCTCTCCAGGCTCCGTTCCCCAAACCTCCAGGTGTTTCCCAACGCAGAGCTGGCAACCCCGCCCCGCCCTTCCTTTTAGCTGCTGGTGCGGGTGGAGGTAACACTGATGCTGTGCTGCAACCGGCAGCTACCCCACAGGCGAAAAAAGCACAGTCATGAAAACTCAACTTGCCTACTTCTGTTTCTTTTTTTAAAAATCTACTTGAGCAGGTGCAAAGTGCTTTCCCCCAGTTGGAAGGGGGGATAGAGATCCTCCTAATAGCAACTCCAGGGCCCAATTCAGGTCAGGGCCATACTGTGCCAGGAATATAACAACAATAATAACAACTGTGCTTACATACCACTCTTCTAGATAGATTATTATCCCCATAATACAGCTGGGGAGCTGGGGCTGAGGGGAGCAGCTTGCCCAAGGCCACCTGCAGCGCTCATGGCAGGAGTGGGATTCGAACCAGCAGAGTGCTGATTCGCAGCCAAACCACTTAACCACTGGGCTACAAAGCCATCCCAATGCACCATTTTCCCAATCTGAAATGCCCCCCTCCCCCAGCAGCTATTTCCCTTCTTTGGGGCTGCACCTGCCAGCCATTTAGGGGTGCCAGCTTGGGTTGAGAGATTTGGGGGTGGAGCCAGGGGAGGGCAGGTCTTGGGGAGGGACCTCGGGGTGGGGGGTCCCCCAAGGGGGACCCTGTGGCATGAAAACCCACCAAGGTCCCTCCCCTTCCCGAGTGGTGTGGGTGCAGCGCTCTACAGGGCAAGGAGCAACCCCTGGGGGTGTTTCAGATGGGGGAAATGACACAGGGAGAAGTGCAACCCCCTCTTCGTGCATTCCCAGCAGGAGCTCACAAAACAGCCACTGATTTTTTTTAAAAAAATCATATTTATTAAAACCAAGTAAATATACATTATAAAACATGTTATTAGTATTAGTATTTTGTTGGTATTAACATGAAACGTTACAATACGTTAGTAAGTCTTATTTTGGGGGGGGGACTTAATAATAATAATAATAATAATAATAATAATAATAATAAATAAAACCATGAAAGAACCCAAATCAGTTAAGCTGATATGTTCTGGTTTAGATATTTAAAATTGTCTGATAAATTTTATTTGGAGGATATATGTTTTCCCTAGAGATATAGTCAAAAAAAGGAAACTATTTTTCCATGAAATTTGTTGTTTTGGAGTAATTTTCAGCTTGGTAAATTCCATCATTAATTTTTTTCAAATAAGAAGTGGTCCCAGACTTTGGAATACCGACTGGCAGTTGTCGGTACGGTATGTGCTTCCCATTTTAGTGCTATTACATTTTTTGCTGCCATTAATAAAATATTAATAAGATCCCGCCTATGTATTGTCGAAGGCTTTCACGGCCGGAGAACGATGGTTGTTGTGGGTTTTCCGGGCTGTATTGCCGTGGTCTTGGCCAAGACCACGGCAATACAGCCCGGAAAACCCACAACAACCATCAAGATCCCGCCTAATTGGTACAAAACAGCCACCGATGAAAACCTCTTGGGCGACTTTCACCTGCAGTCCTGCCTTGAGTCCAGCCCTTTGGTCCCTCTAGCTCCAGCCTCCTCTGGCTGGTAGCAGTGCTCCAGGGCCTTATGAAGAGAAAGTCCTTCCCTAGAAACTAGTATCTGCCATCCTTTATTTGACAGTAACTGCACCAGGCACCACTTGAGCTCAAGGTATGGCCTTGCCCATTGAGCCAAAATCTTGCTCCACCCGGCTTAGTCTGGTCTTCTCTGACTGGTGACAGCTCTCCAGGGTCCCTGGCGGGAAAAGATCTTTCCTGGCACCTGTCCTGCAGCCAGAGATCTGGTAATGAACCTTCTGCATGTGCCCCTCATCTGTGGGGGACTGCAAAATGAGACAGGGAAATGGGCACCATCGAGTTCCTTGCAGCATGGTATACGTGACCACTTGGAAGCTAAGAGAGATAGCGGGGGGAGATCCCATTGAATCACTGAAAAAGCATTTCTTCCCAACCTTAACGAATCCCTCCAAGGGATCTTTGAACAGTGAGCGGGCAGCGGCACCAAAAGTATACAGCGCCCTGCAACAAGTGGAGAAATCCGGTTGGGAGGCTGTGCGCCATGAGATACACACCCCTTGATCCTAATCCCCCCCTCTCCTTTATAGCACAAAGAGAAGGGAGGTGAAATACACTTATCCCTTGTGGTGCTGCTCATGTTCAAGGGTGAATGGGCCCTGCCGCCAGAGCAAGAACGTGAAAGGGAAGGACTCTGGAGTAGGAAGCTACGTTGCCTTACAGTGTGTGGGGATGGAAGAGCGATTTTCCTAGTCAATTAAGCGTGAGTGTAAAGAGCCAAGTCGCAGCCAATTTATGTAGTAAAGAGTATAGTAGCACCTTTAAGACCATAAACTTTCGAGAGCCACAGCTTTTTGTCAGATGCAGTCTCAGGAAAATACAGTCCATTGACAACATACCGGATGACACCATCCTAGCAACCGTGAATGTTGAGGCTCTTTACACCAACATCCCACATGCGGATGGACTGCAAGCCATCAGGAATATTATCCCAGACAAAACCACAGCGCACCTCGCCACTGAACTTTGCCACTACATACTCACTCACAATTACTTCAAATTTGGTGACAGCCTATATCTACAGGCTAACGGCACAGCCATGGGCACACGCATGACACCACAATATGCTAACATATTCATGGCGGACTTGGAGCAACGCTTCCTCAGCTCCCATCCATCGAAACCACTCCTGTACTTAAGGTTCTTGGATGACATCTTCATCATTTAGACCCATGGGAAGAAACCCTTGAGAGATTTCATCAGGACTTCAACAACTTTCCCCCCACCACCAGCCTGAGCCTGGACCACTCTATACAACAGGTACACTTCCTGGACACCACTGTACAACTACATAACGGACAGATAAATACCACCTTATACCAGAAACCCACTGGAAAAAAAGGATGCATCTGACAAAGAGACCTGTGGCTCTCGGAAGCTTATGCTACAATAAAGTTGGTTAGCCTTAAAGGTGCTACTGGACTCTTTTCTATTTTGCTACTACAGACTAACACGGCTGACTCCTCTGGATCTATGAGCCAATTTATGGTGATCCCTGTTGGAGTTTTCATTCCGAGGTGGTTGGCCATTGTCTGCTTCTATCGTAACTCTGAACTTTCTTGGTGGCCTCCCATCCAAGTACTAACCAGCACCGACCCTACTTAGCTTCTGAGATCTGACGGGATTGACCAGCCTGTATCCCCTGCAGACCTCCGACGACTAAAGTGTAATGCAGAAGTGTAGTTGCAGAGGGAATTGGTTTTGGTTCTAAACAGATAAAACTAAGGGCACAGTTTGCTCAGAGAAGAAGACTTTTACCCTCTGACCAGCACTAGAAACAGCCGGAAACAGGTCTTATAGGAAGGCAGGGGGACAGAAAAGAGGGGTTTTCCCTGGGAAAGAGTGGCTATTTGTGTGTGTGTAGGGGGGGGGAGATGCAAACAGATGGAAAGAAACAGACTGGATGGGATTAGGTAAGCATGAAACACAACTACTCTATAATTCATCCCCCATCCAAAAAAGCAATAGCCAATGAAAAATCGATGGAATTACCAAGTGGAAATGGAGCGAGAGGAACTCAGCCTACGATTGCACTGTAAATCAATTAAGTAAGTTTTTTAAAAAAAAATTAAGTAAGCCCATAGCCCTGTGGCCACGAATACCACCAACGAGTGGCAAACACCTGCTAGACCCCCTGCCTCCTTAACAGTGTCTTGCTGTTTCATGAGCCTGTGGCTTACAATTTTTCTGATTTCCAGTTCTTGGGAAACTATGGCCTCCACCTCATCAACACACACCTCCCCTAACTTCTTCATAACCCCCCCCTGAATGTGGGTGCAACTATTGCTGCAACTGTTCTCTCCCATCTATTTCTAAGCTTGTGTAGAACAGGGTCCCCAAGTAGACTGTGGTACATAAGAAAATATTGTTTTAAAATGATTTTAAAAGGCACTCTGTTAAACTGGGCTTCTGCCTGAGATTATGAATTCTTACTAGTAGAGATACACATAACCTTAATCCCTGAAATTCTGTGGTTGGCTCCGCCTCCTACAGCAGCCATTTTGTGGTTGGCTCGCCCTCCTGTGGCAGCCATTTTGTTTTTAGCTCTGCCTCCTGGGATGGCCATTTTATGGTTGCACCCACCACCCTGTGTCAGAATTCCAAAAGTGCCCACAGGCTAGGATTGCCAACCTCCAGGTGGAGCCTGGAGTTCTCCCTGAATCACAACTGATCTCCAGATCACAGAGATTAGATCCCTGGAGGAAATGGCTGCTTTGGAGGGAGGATGCTATGGCATTATACCATATGGCATTATGGGGTTGGACTAGATGACCTGGAAGTACCTTCCAGCCCTATGATTCTATGATTCTGAGGTCCCTTCTCTCCCCAAACCCTGCCCTCCCCAGGTTCTGTCCCCAAATCTCCAGGAATTTCCCAGCCAGGGACTGGCAACCCTAAGGGAAGGGACTGGAAGCTCAGACAGGAATTCGTGGTGTGAAAATAGGGGCACTGCAATATTTACTATTTATACAATGCCACAGATGGATGTGGCCAGGGTGGACTGACCCTTTAACTCACTGGCAAAAACCCAGGAAGGCCACTGTCCTGGGGGACCAGTGGTGGCCAGGAGTGAGTTGAAACAAGTGGCCCCCATTGGTGCTAATCCCCCCCCATGAGCTGGTTGGTTTAGCCCAGTAGGGTGGAGGCAGGGTCCGGAGCTGAGAGTCCGAGGAAGAGGCCGGTTGCTGGGGAGCTTGATAACATGTTACCTGCTCTTATCACCTTGAACAAGGGCCGTAATTTCTAAGCTGAAGACTGGCACCTGGGTTCCAGTTAATTTCTATAATCAAGAGGACTGCATCAAGGGACTCTGCCCCTTGGTGGACCTGAAAAGTTGGACTTTGCTCGCCGCAAACTGGTGCCAAGTGACAAGCAGTTCCTTGGCTGAATTCAAAGACGTTACTTGCTGCAAGTTTCTGTTCTCTGTTACCCCTGTGTGTTTTAGTTATAAAAATCTAGTCGAGGTCTGTTGAAAGACCTCGACTTAAAGACATTTCTTAACTGACATTTGTCTTGCAAGTTTGGTTCCTCATTTAGCCCCATAGAACCCACACAGAAAGAGTTTATACTAGTGGTGCTGCAGGATCCACTTGGCTAGGACCCAGGACGCAGCCAACTTCTGGTTGGAAAATTCGTGGAGATTTGGAGGTGGGGCCTGGGGAGGGGAGGGTTTGGGGAGGGGAGGGAGCTCAGCAGGCGGATTCCCCGCCCCCACACCATGCCTCCACTTACCTGGCCAGTGGGGTGCGCGCACCTTCTGTGTGCACTCCCCTGTGGCACTGTGCACTCCCGTGCACAGCAGCCGCCTGGATTGGGCCCATTTTGGCCCAGCTCAGGGCTGCTGCGGAGCGCGGGAGCACTCCTACGCTCCACAGTGGCCCACAACGGGCCCGTTTCAGCCCAAATCAGGCTTGTTTGGGGCCCCTTTTGGCACGGATCAGGCCCATTTTGGGCTGCTGCGGAGTGCAAGAACACTCCCGTGCTCTGCATTGGCCCCAATCTGGGCCCAAACAGGCCCAAAACGAGCCCTATTTGGGCCAAAATGGGCCCATTTGGGGCCGCTGCAGAGCACTCCCACGCTCTGCAGCCTCCCCAATCCGAGCCCCTGTGGAGTGTGGCCATGCTCCCAGGGGCCGCATGATGATGTCACTTCCTGGAAGTGACGCACCCCCCCACCACAAAAGGTAAGTACAAGGAGCCAGTCCCCCTGCCTGAAGGCTAAGAGGGACTGGCAACCCTATCTCTGTCGTCTGGGGATCTGCGGAAATTCAGGGGGATGTCCAAGCTCCACCTAGAGGTTGGGTAATCTAAGCAATGATAATGTAGGCTTCTGAGGCTGCTTAGCTTAGGTTGTTCCAGGGTAGGTGTGTCAGATTCCTAGAACTGGCAACCCTGGTAGGTCCTAGTTCTTAGCCTTGGAGTGGCTCTTTACCAAGTTAAGGAAGGAAGGAAAAACACAGCACCAAGGAGGTTAACGGACACACAGATAAAGGAATGTCTTCTTTTCATCCGTAAAATGTTGGAAGGGTGACGTTTGGAAAAACCAAACCATAGTTTACAAGATCATTACATCCTTCTTGGGGAGGGGGCGGGGTCCATCTTTTGAAGTGAATCCAGTTCCTATTAGTTTTTCCCAAAGCCTTGAAAGCTTGTAGTGATGAAACAAAATCTTGCAGTCGTTTTATATATATATATATATATATATTAATTGAAATTCAAAATTTTGTATGTGAACATTTCCCCCCTAGCGATTCAGAATTCAGCGGCTTTAGGATTCCTTAGAATCTGTATAGACAAAATAATGTGTATCAATTTCTTTTTACTCATTGTGAATCAGAATGCACGAGAAACGGTTAAGGAAACGCACCAAAGGAAATTTCTCAGGAAACCATTGATCGCTTCAAGATGGCTGCACTTCCTTTTCCTGTATCTGCACTGACTCCAAGATGCATGGTTTCTCCCATCACATCACCGCACTATAAGCTTCCCTTCCCTTGCTCACAATTTGCATGGTGCTCGCCATTGCTCAGTGAATTTTTTTACCATAGATTGAGAGGCATAGGAGAAGTGTGCGGAAAAGTAGATGGGTGGCCCAGTCAGCACTGGCCATTTTTGTGCGCCTATTTGCATCAAACATGCTAAGATAACGGAATGTAAATCTGTTCTTAAAAGGAAAATTCTTATTTTTGTGGAAGGAAATCTCCTTATATCGTTTGGGAGTTTTTAACTATTGTAGTTTTAAAAAAAAATAGTTTTCAGTGATTTGATTGATTTTTAGTGGCTAAGCGTTTTTATTTTATTCCTGTACAGCTTTTCTGAGAGCCGCGTGGCTGGAAGGCTGTCTAGAAATGATTCAATTAAAAAATTAAATAAAAACCCGATGAAGAGACCCCCCTCCCCCACCAACTAATCCACGAGGACCTAATTGTGAACTCGGTCAATGCAATCTGGAGAGAGGCTGAACCAAAGAAATGAATAGAGGGCTCTCGTTTGCACCCACAAAAGCCCCCTTTCCCACCAATTTATTATCGCTTCAAGCCACTGAAGTCCCGACTTCCTAACAAGGAATCTATTGTCTCCATTTTAAAAACCTTGTCACCATAATTAATAGCATGGTGAGTGCTGGGGCACATCTCCGAGAGAGCCCTTTTGGAGCCTCTTTCTCCTCTCGTGATGGGTCCTCCCCTTCCTTCTCCATGCGGCTGACTTTCCCTCCTTTTGTTCCTGACAGCTGCAAAAAAAGTGAACGCCGCTCTCAGTTTTGCTGATACAGTTAACAGCTTCAGAGGCGAAATGACAGAGTTTGGTAAAAAAAAATCAAGGCTTTTTCGCAGGCAAGAATGAAACTATGAACGACAGTGGAGTTAACACTGCTATGAGAAGAGAAAGTAGAAGGGGGCGTTTGTAATGCCAATGAACATACGGAGCAATGTGGTTTATACAAACTGACTGAAGAAAAAATTACTTTAAGCTTGCCTTTCAGAGGGAAACTACACGAGACGCCTGACACGTGTTCTTCATGTGTCTGTTTCCCGCAAGTTTCCATGGGAAGTGTAGTGAGAGAGAATGGCCGCTTGATGTGATTCTCTGCCATGGAGAAGAGAGAGAGACTTCCTCCCACCGCTAGAGGATCATATGGAAGAGGGCTGCCTAGGAAGCCAGCAGCCATCCCCCCCTCGCATCCCCGCCTCACCATGCGGCAGTGGTGCCCAGCGCTCCCTCCTCCTTCCACCCCAGCCGGGAGTGCTTGCGGCCACCCCAGCCACCAGCTCCCACTTTGGGACCAAGCAAACACTGCACACCCTTGCTGCCTCCCTAGGACTGAGTTCTGGCCCCACTGCTTTGGATTTTCTTCTAAATTCCGCATGCTTAACTCCCTCTTCAGATTTTGATGCAGCATTTTCAAGAGTTCTCTTTGAATTTTCTATATGCGCTTATTCCCCTGTGTTTTTCTCAATGTGGTTGTGAGTTGGTTTTTTCAATCATGCACAATTTGCCTTTCCCTTTCCCCCCCTTCACCCTCTGTTCTGCCATCACCTCTGCCCCCCCCCCCCCGCAGGTCACTTCTCACAGATTGGTTTCCCCATCTTCTTCTCAGCTCCTTCCTCCCCCTTTCCCCCTCCCCCTTTCCCCTGTACCCCTCCTTTCCCAATATGCGCGTTTGGGGTGAGCATGTGAGAAAACTTAGTGACTTCGTTGGTGTTATTGCATTGTGGTGGTTTACCCCCAATAGGGCTGTCCTCTGTCTCCCAGCTCTGGGTCACCACAGGTGGGGGGGGGTCTCCAGTTTGGATGAGGGTTATAAGTATGGTTGCCAACCTCCAGGTGGGGGGGGCTGGAGATCTTCTGGAATTACAACTGATCTCCAGGCAACAGAGATCAGTTCCCCTGGAGGAAATGCCTGCTTTGCAGGGTGGACCCTATGGCATTATACCCTCGAGGTCCTCCCTTCCCTAAACCTCATTTTCCTCAGGTTCCACCTGCAAAAGTTCCCGGAATTTTACAACCCAGGGCTGGCAACTCTTGTTATAAGTCATGCACAAAAATGTCTGCTCTGGAGCACGGCTGTCACGTATTGGGGATTTTTTTAAAAAACTGAGCATGATGACTACATACTTTGCATTGTAGTTACGTGGATCTCTTTTAGGTTTTCAAAGATTAGCTATCGATGCTTTTTGGGTAAAAAATTCTGTATTTCAGGTTACTCTGTGCCAAAAGTGCATGCAGACCGTGTTGTTCCCTTTTGCTTTCCTTTCTCTCTCTCTTCCCCCCCCCCCCTGCTAATGCCTTCGTGCTGGGTGCCTCCAGTTGTCATAACGTTATAACGTAATAACGCTATTTGGTATGTGCAAAAATTAAAAAAGGAGCGGTGGTGATATGATGGCTGCTGACAGTGGCACCAATAATGATGTCCGCACCTCACCACATAATCCTCTTTGTTTCATGACAGTGTAGACAAAAAAAAAGACAACACCCACGAGATTAAAAGCAGCATGCGGAAAGATAGGTGGCAAAACAAATGCGATCCTTGAGGCGTGAACACTCAATAAGAGAGGAGGAACTCGCCAGTGAGGAAGAGGCCATCGTTAATACATTTTTAGATTTCGGAGGGAAACCCAGATGTACACGTATGGAAGACCTGCACAAACACACACACACACACACACACACAAATATTTGTCTGGCACACAATGGTAGAAAAATACCCGGTATGTTTTGGTTCAGGTCCAAATATCAGGTTGTCCAAACCGGCTTGACCGGCGCTCAGAAATGTGAAAAAAAGGTAGGAAAAATGCGGGGGGAAAGCTGTAATGTGGATTCAGCCAGGTACTAATAGAAGGGTGTCCTTCCATTCACTCAGAAGTTTACCTTCGGATCCAACTCATTAAAATTTCAAAGCATCAAGAATATAAAAGTTAGAAACGGGATGTTTGAACATCTGCACAGGCCACAATTCAACATAGAAGTTACGTGTACCCCATGAAATTCATGGTCTTCAGGCTAGGGCCGACTCCAGACGGCCCTCTGCAATCTGAAACGTCGCACGTCGTCGCACATCGTCGCGCGGAAAATGTGAAATATTGCGTTTTCTCGCGCAAGTTTTGTGCGACCTCGCGCAAAACTCGCACGAGAAAACGCGATATTTCGCGTTTTCCGCGCGACGACGCGCGACGTTTCGGATTGCAGAGGGCCGTCTGGAATCGGCCCTTATCTACATGTTAGGAGCAAACATGGTAACGGTAATGTTTAAAGCTCTTAGCGGACTGGGACCAACATATCTGCAGGACCGTCTCTGCCCTCTGATGAACGTCTTCGGGTTGTCCGCGGCCCTAAGAATGTTCGCCTGACCTCGACAAGAGCCAGGGCTTTTTTGGCCCTGGCGCTAGCCTGGTGGAACACTCTCCCGGTTGAGATTTGGGCCCTGAAAGATCTATTGCAGTTCTGCAGGGCCTGTAAAATGGAGATGTTCCTCCAGGCTTCTGGTGGATTTATGTGGCTGTTCCTTATCTAGTCATCTGTAGCCTCCTCTGTCTGGACGTGTTTAGCAGCTGCCATTCAAGGGTCTATTACTGTTTAATTAGGTATTTTAGACTGTGACATTGTATATTGGTATTGTTTTGTTATATGCTATTTATTATCCTGTAGTTTACATTTTATTACATTAGCTATTTTTTACATTATTATTCCCCCTGCTCCAAGCTAGGCTTCAGGTCCCAACATAAGCCTTGCTTGCAGAGGGGGAAGACATCTTAGAGAAAGGGTGGCCTTTCCATCCAACTGAAGTTCATGTACTGTTGTCAACTCCAGTTTGGGAAATTCCTGGAGATGGGAGAGCAGAGCCTGGGAGGGTGAAGTTTGGGGTGGGGAGGGAACCTGGCAGAGATGCGATGCCACAGACTCCACCCTCCAAAGCTGACATTTCTTCCAGGGGGGCTGGTCTCTGTAGTCTGGAGGCAAGTTCTAATTCCAGGAGATCTCCAGGCCCTACCGGAAGGTTGGCAAACCTAGTTCCATGGCAGCTCAGGAAACTAAAAACCAGTACAAAGCACAAGCCAAATGTAAAAACAGTAGCTCTAAAAACATAAAACTAACACACGCCTACGCTTAAAACCCATCAAAGGCTTTCGCTAATAATCTTCAGCTGGAGTCTGAAAGAAATTAAAGTGAGCTTTCTGTCCTTCGTCGGCAGGATGCTGGAGGAAGAGAGCACTCCTCAGGAACGAGGAGGAGGAACTGGCTGGAATAGCAGACTAGGATCAGGGCCAGGTCTCTTTGCTTAAGACACGTAGCAAGCATGGACTACAGTCAATATAAAGCAGTTGAACCAGCAAGGCTCTTTGCCAGGACTGAGGTTTAAATAGTCCCAGGGGGAATAACAACAACAACAACAACAACTGTGCTTATCTGTTATTCTTCTAGACAGATTGGTGCTTCACCCAGAGCTGTGAACAAGTTAGTGCTGTTATTATCCCCACAATACAGCTGGGGAGCAGGGGCCGAGAGGAGGGGCTTACCCCAGGCCACCTACTGAGCTCATGGCAGGAGTGGGATTCGAACCAGTAGAGTGCTGATGTGCAGCTGAACCACTTAACCACCGTGCTACAGTAGCTGCCTCAATATGGTTGCCACCCTCCAGGAGGGGCCTGTTCTCCAGGACTGCAGAAATCAGGTTCCCCTGGAGAAAATGGCCACTTCAGAGGGACGGCTCGATGGTATCGGATAGATTTAAGGTGAAATCCCTCTCCCAAGCCCCTCCTGCACGGACAGCCCTCCAATCTCCAGGAATTTCCCAGGCAGGGGCAGCCCTCTTGCCCAGTGGTTGGAGCATGGGCTGCAAGCGGAGCACTTCCCAGTGGCTGGGCCTCTCACCTCTTTTCAGTCTTTTCAGTTCAGAGGAGAGCTCAGGAGTAGGTTCAGAGGGCTGCCCCAAAGCTGCAATGTCATCTAAGCCTCTGTAAATGCCTCAGTAAGGCCTCAGTAAATGCCATCGCCTGCCTCTGTGTAGCAACCCTGGACTTCCCTGGTGGTCTCCCATCCAAGTCCTGACCAGGGTTGAACCTGCTTAGCTTCCGAGAGATGACGAGAGTGGACTAGGCTGCACAGCCCACGACAGGTAAACACAGGTCATGCATTCGTTGGGGGAGTGCATCAAACCCTCAATTGTGCACCGATGCTGCATCAGAAAGCGAGAGCAATACCTGAACCTCCTCGGAACCTTCTAAACCTTCTAGTTTTGCCTAGTTAAGAGTTTGTCTGAACAACCAAAGCCCGTGGCCTGGGACACTTTGCAGATGTCATTCCCCCCCAGTGAGTTGAGGTTAATGTGGCGAGTGCTGAACAGGAAGTAAAGCAGAACAGCGCAATACTCTGCAACAAACAGGATGCTCACGCAAAACAGTTGTGGCGGGTTATCCCAAAGCTTTATGCCAAGTGTCAGAACACCTTGGAGCAGGGCGGGTAGCAAACTGATTGGACCATATGCAAGTGTGTTAGAGCAAAGACAAAGCCTTTAGGATCCCCTATTACAAGAGTAACTTGGAGTCTCTCTACACGAGACACCTCGGCATGTGTTCGTCAAGTGTAAGGAGATGCCAGGAAGCATAGTTTAAAAGGACAGAGCCGGCGATCACTCCTCAGAGGGTATATTAATTTCATCTTCGCCTTCCCAAGGCTATGTCAGTTTCATCTCTCCCATCTAAAACTGTGGGATTGCCACCAGAAGGCAACGAGGAATGGAAATGGGCTGGAGCTGCCTTCCAGAGCCGGAGAGGTTATAATGGGCTGAAGTTTCCCTTCTGGCATTTCACAGCCCTTCACACAGCTCCAAGGTATAGCAAAGCCTTTGCCCTGCAGCCAACTCTGTCTTTTTAAACTACCCTTCCCGACTAATTGCATCTCCCGACACGTCTTCTTCACGTGTCAGATGTCTCGTGTAGAGACTCCAAAACGATCAATGATCATGAAGATAAAGCTTTTTTTTTTTAAATTTAGAAAGAAAGGTGGTTGTGGAGGTGGGTCATAACAGAGGATTATAAAATTATGAATAGTGTGTTGAGAGAGAAAATGTTCATTCTTGTTCATAGAAACAGGACTCGGATGCACCAGTGCAACTACTCAGCGGTAATTTCAGGACATACAAAAGCTTCTTGACTTGACGCATGCTTAACTGATGGAATTCACTGCCACAACTGGTAGACTGATAACTGATCGACTAGCACTGCAATCCTAAGAAGATTTACACCTTTCTCAGTCCACTGAAGTCAATGAGCTTTGAAGGGCACAACTCTGCTTAGAGTTTCACTGTAGATGACTTTAAGAGTAGGGAGGGTGCAAACTTAGCAGCAAGTATGTGCAATAGGTGAGCGTTTGATGCTCACCAGCTGCCCTGCAGGAGCTGTGGTGACAAGAGTCCCATTTCTGCAATCCAAACCCTGAAAACATAGAGCTGGAAGGAACCCCCAAGGGTCATCTAGTCCAACCCCCTGCCCAATGCAGGACATTCACAATTATCTCCTCCCCACCTCCTCCAGTGACCCCCCCTTTATGCCTTATTGCATTGTTTATTGGACGTCCCAGCCTGTTGATCATATCGTCTTACGCTGTGTAATCGGCCTTAATTTTCAGTGAGAAAGGTGGCCTATAAATAACATAAATAAAAAATAAATTATAGGAGCTTTTACATCTGTGCAGTGGGTGAGATGATATAATAACATCAATAACACAGGAGCTCTGACTCTCAAAAGCTCCCGCCCTAGAAATCTTGTCTGTCTTTAAGGTGCTACTGGACCCAAATCTTGCTCTTCTACTACAGACCAACGCAGCTACCCACCTGAAACTATCAGACTTAAACTGACATCAAAAGGTAAGACTTTCTTATTTTAAAAGACAGTGTTCGTAATTCCTGGCTGCTCACTGTTTATACAATAGGCTTCCAAGCTCTGTGCAGTGACAACTGGTCAGTGGAGAAGGATATGGGGGGGCAGTATGTAGGACCCCCATCAAGCTGACAATGCACATGTCTGAAACACTGCCAATTGCAGTGTACTGCCCTGTACTCTTGGACTACATGAAAAGATACCCATTGAACAAGTCCAAACTGTTTGGAAATAGTCAAGCTGTTTGATGAAAAATTGGCTCCCTGTTCACAACTGGCGAACAGACCGTAAGCCAAGCCGAAGGCTGTTTGAGCATTATGTAAATTCATGGATGGTACTAGCTGCTGACGGAACTATGGTTAAACTGAACCTCCATGTTTAAAGGGCATGTAACCATTACTGCCAGATACTGGCAATCAGCGGCAGGAGAGGGCTGTAGCTTCCATGCGCCGCTTGTGAGCCTTTTGGAAGAATCTGGCTGGCTGGGATGAGAAAAAGGATGCTGGGCTCAATGCAACCTTGGTCTGATCCTGCACAGCTGCTCCTTGTTTCCATATTATTGGTTGATCGTATTCTTCATCACACTGGGTATTATCTCACACATATTTGTCGTTCTCCAATCCACACCAATTTAGGGCTTGTTGCTTAACTGTAAACAGCAGGGTTCGTTTGGAGGTGGAACGCGGGCCGGAACGGTGTTCTGGTAGATCTGAAAAGAGGTCACGTGAGTTTTGACCCCGCCTACGTGATTTCTTTTCCTTCTGGCTGGCCTCGTCTTTAGCAGCAGGCTTTGCTGCTTTATTTTCATTTGTAACTCATGAGAGTGAGTGAGTGGGTGAGTGAGTGCAAGCTGGGTGGGGCTGGGCTCCAAAGGAGGGTAAGCTGCTTTGAATTCATTTTGCTCTGCTGCTTCATTTTCATTTGTGACTCATGAGAGAGAGAGAGTGGAAGCTGAGTCGGGCTGGGCTCCAAAGGAGGGTAAGCTGCTTTGAATTCATTTTGCTCTGCTGCTTCATTTTCATTTGTGACTCATGAGAGAGAGAGAGTGGAAGCTGAGTCGGGCTGGGCTCCAAAGGAGGGTAAGCTGCTTTGAATTCATTTTGCTCTGCTGCTTCATTTTCATTTGTGACTCATGAGAGAGAGAGAGTGGAAGCTGAGTCGGGCTGGGCTCCAAAGGAGGGTAAGCTGCTTTGAATTCATTTTGCTCTGCTGCTTCATTTTCATTTGTGACTCATGAGAGAGAGAGAGTGGAAGCTGAGTCGGGCTGGGCTCCAAAGGAGGGTAAGCTGCTTTGAATTCATTTTGCTCTGCTGCTTCATTTTCATTTGTGACTCATGAGAGAGAGAGAGTGGAAGCTGAGTCGGGCTGGGCTCCAAAGGAGGGTAAGCTGCTTTGAATTCATTTTGCTCTGCTGCTTCATTTTCATTTGTGACTCATGAGAGAGAGAGAGTGGAAGCTAAGTCGGGCTGGGCTCCAAAGGAGGGTAAGCTGCTTTGAATTCATTTTGCTCTGCTGCTTCATTTTCATTTGTGACTCATGAGAGAGAGAGAGTGGAAGCTGAGTCGGGCTGGGCTCCAAAGGAGGGTAAGCTGCTTTGAATTCATTTTGCTCTGCTGCTTCATTTTCATTTGTGACTCATGAGAGAGAGAGAGAGAGAGAGAGTGGAAGCTGAGTCGGGCTGGGCTCCAAAGGAGGGTAAGCTGCTTTGAATTCATTCTGCTGCTTTATTTTCATTTGTGGCTTGTGAGAGAGAGTGCGTGCGTGCATGCAAGCAAGCAAGCAAGCAAGCAAGCAGGGCTGGCTGTCCAGAGGAGGGTCAGCTGCTTTGAGTTCATTCTGCTTTAAGGAAATACCTGGAGATTTTTGGAGAAAGGGGCCTGAGGGGTGGATGGTGCCTTCTGACACACGTCTGGTGATGTCAGGGGGTGTGGCATATGCTAATGAGATATGCTAATGAGTTCCTGCAGTTCTTTTTCTAGGAAATGACCCCTGGTAAACAGTATCCTCCGAGCAGTCATTTTTGCAGCCATACAGGTTCTGCACCTATGCAGATGCAGCGTCAGGATATTTCTGGCCTCTGGTCAAAGAACTGGTGAGAGAAAGTGAGACACAGCTAGATTTCCCCCAAAACATTAAGTGGGGGAGAGAACGAGCAGCAGGGAAGGCAGGTTGGAGGTGTGATTGCACACACCATTGCTTGAACATCCGTTACAGGTGAGTAACCTGTTTTTCTGCTCAGTACAGTCACACATATGAGTGTGTCAGCAAACTGACACACCTGGGAGATGGGTGCTGGCCTTATCAGGAGAAAATCAATCCTGGAACAGTCTGTCCGAACGCTGCATCAGCACCTCATCAGCAGAAAATGAAATGAAGGTGGAAGGAGTTGCCTGTGAAGTTGTCAGACACAGTTCTGGTAGTGGTATCTTTTAAGGAAAGCAGAAGATGGAGATACTGGCTTCCTGGTAGCCTCAAATTCCCTGGGTAAAGACAGACCAACAAGTTAATTTAATTGATTAGATTTCTTGCCCGCCCTCCCTGCGAGCAGGCTCAGGGCGGGTTACAATATTACATAGTGGTACAATAAATTAAAACAACAATATATAGTAAAAGATAAAACACACAATTTCATAATCCCAAAACAAAAGTTATAACCACAACAGTCGATGAGATAGCACAGAGGTCCCCAACCTTTTAAAGCTAGAGATGGGCACGAACTGAAATACAAACCAAAGTTTGTGATGAACCGGGCCAAACCAGTGGTTCATCAGAGCCCATTTCTGATGAACCACCACGAACTTTAAGCTGGTTCGTTTGGTTCCTTTTTTGGTTCGTCACTGCAGAAAGCCTGGCACCGATCAATCAGTTTCCTAGGCAACAGGGGATTGACTTCCTGCAGACCTTCTGCTGACCCGGAAGTGGCCTTCTGCTGGCCCAGAAGTGAAGATTAGCTGACCTGGATGTGATGTTTTCACGAACCAAACAAACCAGTTTGTGAACCGGGGCAAGTTCATGAAAGTTCGTGTTTCATGAAATGTGATGAACCATGAACCACATGGTTCGGTTTTTTTCTGGTTCGTGCTCATCTCTATTTAAAGCCTGCGAGCACATTTGGAGTTCCAACAAATATGGTAGGTGCAGCCATAAAATTGCACCACAAAATGGTTGCTGCAGGAGGTGGAGCCAACCACAAAATGGCAGCTACAGCTTCTCTTCAGTCACACAGTGAAGATTCTTGTGTTGTGGAAGCAATATTTTTTTAAAATTTGCACAGCCAATCAAATCTCCAATGGCCAATCAGAAGCCATGATTGGCAAAAGCCCCATCTGGCCCCACCTACTTTTTAGAAACACTTGGCCAGTACCAGGAAAAGTGTCGGCCGCCACCATGGTACACATGGGCACCATGTTGGGGACCCCTGAGATAGCAGATCATCAACTAGTGTAGACATGGAGTGGACATTTTCTGTCCCCTAGAAAGGCAACTCCAAAACAAGAATGTTAAGATCATTATGAAAATCTTTGGTGCAATCCAGAGGCAAAGCCAAATTCTATCTGACAGGTACATATGACCAGGGCTTATTTTCAGTGGGAACACGGTGGAACGGAGTTCTGGCACCTCTTGAGAATGCTCGGCAATAGCATGTGAAAATAATATTATTTCAAAGAATCCCATGTGTTTCTTCTTCTTTTCCCTCTTGAGAGTTCCGCCACCTCTTTTCCCAGAAAAAAACCCCCCTGCATATGATGCTCACGTTGGTACCAAGGATACTAAAACAAACAGTGGCCGTGCAGAAAACCAGGTTATAGAAGATGGATGCTCAAATAATGCTCTGGGAACAGTATCGATATTGTGGCAATAGTTACCGTTCAGTGAGAAACTCTTGGGTATGCCTATTCTTACTGAATAACTTCGCAAGTCCAACAACTTCAGTGAAGGGGACAAATAAGAACAGGACCTCAAGAAATGCAATCAATTGGCCCAGTTCTATCATATTGATCCCAGATCCTATCACCATCATCCCACCAGAGGTACATAGAGACCTGGAATAATGTGCTGACTTCCATCTCTCAGAACTGCACACTTGGCAATAACATGTCGGCTGGCTGGTAGGGGTCACTGGGGGTCACCCATTCTTTGGTAACGTAGCATCTCTCGTGCTTGTCCCACAAAATGAAGAGATGCCTCGATGACCACAAGGGTGGTCTTGTAGTAATAACAGAACCTATTCAACTTCACCTCTGGATTTACCATGTTCCAAAATACTAGAACCCTTGCGGCAGGAGTCACAGAGGCATAGAAACGGACCACACCGGCTCTGTGGACTGCAGGAGCAGATAAAGGCAATCTCTGGAGAACTAAGGATGGGACGTGATGCGGAGAGCCCAAGTTGAAACAATAGGTTGGTCCACGATGGTAGAAACCAACACTGTCTCCCGTAACATCAAGGGTGGATCACGTCCCGCAGCCTAAATTCAAACTAAAAACAGCTACCTAGAAAAAAATGAAAAGAGAAAAAGATGAAACTTCCCAGGTACTTCTGAGGAGAAGAAAAGCAGAGGGGAAATTTTCCCCATTTATTGCCAAAATGGCCGTCCAAAGAGAACTGAGCAGGGACTGGCACGAATCCCTTTGACACATCCACAAGGAGTAAAAACTCACCCTCAGAGAAGTGGATTTGAACACTTTTTTTAACTAGAATTCTAGAATGTTCCAAAGTGGTTTCTGTGTAGGTGAAGAATTTGTACATGTAACGAAACATAGACTGTGATGGACAAGCAATATGCAAAGCAGCCCTGATTTTCATAGCAGAATGAGGAATTTAACCCTCATCTGCTAAGAGTACACCTGGCATCTTCTTCCTTTGCACCTTTCTGGCCATCTCTGAACCTCACCACTCTCTTCTTTCTTAACTGTTCCACCCATCCTCTTTTCCTCTGATTTGGCGCCCAGAGAGCATGACTAGAGTTAAGAAATAGAAACGGCAACTGCTCAAAAGCCTCTTTTGAAACCCCCCCAGAACAAGAGCCTCCATGGAAAGAAGTTCTCAACATTGCTGCATTTTGCAAGGTCTGGTCTGTGACTTTATCAAGGAACCAAATGCTAAAAGTGGAGTCCTGGTGGGGAAAGGCACATTATCCTCCACTCTCTGTATTCCTTAATGGCCGTTTCCACATGGCTTACCTTTGTTTGTAATGACCCGTAAGATCGTGCAAAAAACGTGGAAGATCGTGTTTTCTCGCTCGAGATCTGCACAACGTTGCATGATGTCGTGCAATTCTCGCACGAGAAAACACAATCTTCCATGTTTTTTGTGCAATCTTACGGGTTGTTACGAGCAAAGGAAAGCTGTGTGGAAACGGCCAAAGTTCCAGTGATACAGTTCGGGGTTTCCACACCTTTTAGGGAGGCCTTCTCCATATTTCTTTGGTTTGCAGAAGAGCCCCTTTGCCTCTGTTGATTCTTGCATACAACTGAGGATTCAGGAGTACCCCTTCCAAGCCAGCGTTGTGTAGCGGTTGAAGGGCTGGACTAACCCAAGGGAGACCCAGATTCAAAACCCTGCTTGCCATGGAGCAAACTGGGTCATCTCAGGCCATCTTGGGCAAACTGGGTCATCTCGGGCCATCTCGGGCAAACTGGGTCATCTCGGGCCAGTCGTTCTCTCTCAGCTTAACCTACCTCACAGGGGTGCTGTGAGGTCAAAACAGAGGAGAGAAGAGCCACGTTTGCTGCCCTGAGCTTGTTGGGATAAAAATGCAACGAAGAAATCAATGTTGGGATGCGCAGTGAGCTCGCATGGGACACATCGACAGGCCTCTTGGGTCACCCTGAGCTCCTGCTATGCCCAGGACACCATCAACAATCTCCAGCGGCCGCCCGTTTTGGGGAGTGATCCGTGGTGATGGGAAAGCTGCCAAGGGACTTTGTTCACCATCACAGACGATCCTTGTTTTGATAAGCACTGGAGAAAGGCCAGGCTTACAAGGGACACCGTACCACTGGACTAGAGTAAGAGCTAAAAGGCAGATGGCAGAAAACGCCCATTAGAATCGTGCCCTTTTGAATTCAAGAGAAAAGGAGAAAGTGAGCGTGCGAGAGGGAATTCAGGGCACATCCGCAAAGCTGGTGCTTGGAGGATCCTACGGAGCATTTAAAGGCCTGTTTAGGAAAGATAATAAAATAACAGCCCTTCAGCACCCTCTAAAGGCTGCTCTTGTGAAAAGCCTTCTTCAGCGGATGAAAGCCAGGCCCAGGCCTGAAATCTAGAGGCAGGTGTGGGGTGGGGAAGGGACTGGGGGCGGCGCTTGATAAGACCATGTGTAACCCTCGTCCACTAAAGGGAGATAAAGAGTTGGGGTATTTAAATGATAGGGCTGTCTTGTAGGGATGGGGTCTCAGATGCTTCGCTAATGAGTTAGGGACCATAGACTTCATCACTATATTGCCTTACATATTATCTGCTGCTTTAAATATGTATTCCTATGTACCACCTGTGCTCCATGTTGTCTAATGTTAGTCCTAAAATTGGTTATGTTCTGCTTCAGTATTTTTCCTACTCTGTCTTGGATCCTTGCGAATACTATGTCTTTTAAACTTGTATCTATTTACCCTATGGTATTGTTTATGAAATGTCCTTGAGACTGTATTGAAATGTACTTAATACTGATTGTACTAATCTCATACTGTGTAATCCACCATAAGTCTCAGTGAAAAAGGCGGACTATAAATGACATAAATAATTATAATAAATAATTCCTTGTAATGAAAAAGGCACAATTTTTCCTGAGAGACTGGAGGGCTTGAAACTGCAGGGAGAAGCACTCTGACCTCAGAAGCACTCCTTTCAATGAACTCTATATTAATGTTGTAGACTCCTGTGAAGAACAGAAGACATCCCAACACAGAGCACAGCTACAAGTTGTTGCATTTCAAGGGACTGGCTAGAAGATGTCAGAAAGACTGAGACCTATGTCTGGTTGAGTAAAACAGGCCTGTTTTGTTACATGATTGTTGCTGTATATGTTTTATTATTGAATTGTTCCAAACAAGATGTTTTCTTTTTCCCAAGTTATTCATTGGGCCAAGCTACAAGTGACAAATGGCACTTGAACGGCAAGTGAACAGACTCACGTGTATTCCTCCCTGTTCACTTGCGCTCCACTTGTGCTCCACTAGTGATCGAGTGGAGCACAAGTGGTGCGCAAGTGAACAGGGAGGAATACACGTGAGTCTGTTCACTTGCCGTTCAAGTGTTATTTGTCACTTGTAGCTTGGCCCATTGCAAGTGGGTCACACTGTCATAGACATGAACTCTCCCAGTTCTTAAATTAGATATATCTATTTATTTGATGTTGCTCCTTGAACAAAACAAGTTACACTAGGTCAAGGATAATAAGGTTGCCAACCTCCAGGTGGGGCCTGGCGATCTCCTGGAAGTATAACTGGTCTCCAGATGGCAGGATCAGTTCACCTGGCGGAAATGGCTGCTTTGGAAGCGGGACTGTATGGCACGATACTCCACAGAGGTCTCTTCCCTCCTCAAAACCTTCCCTCCTCAGGCTCCCCTCCCCAAATCTCCAGGAATTTCCCAAGTCAGAGTTGGCAACACTATGTCTGGAGATCTCCCAGAAGTGACATCACAGAGTCCCTGGTGCACCCACTTCCTGGATCCCCGCCCCTCAGGCTCCCGGGATTTGCACACACGGGACTGGCAACCTACACATTCGTCAGTAAAGACTGGGAGGGCAAGCGACGAAAGCAGATTCATGGGGTGGGGCAGTGGGGGGTGGGGGTGGGAGAGGCAGAAGGCACCCCACCCCAAATGTAGGCTGCAGGTTTCTCCCTCAAAGAGGGAGAGAAAGATCATTAAAGGATATATGCCAGGAATGTAATACTTAGTTGATAAGTTAAGTGGGAAAGGGAACAGAGATAGCACTGTGTTATAATAGATAAGCTTAGAAGAGAGTGAAAGTATATGTTTAATAGAATAATATAAGTTTGAAATGAGTAGGGGGGAAAACGGATAAGGGGTTGGAAAACTGTTGGAAGTCAACAAAAGGGGGGGAGGGAGGGGGTTAGAACTGGAATATCTAAAGGAAATTGATTGTAATGAGTATAATATAGATTGATTTCTAATCCAATAAAAAAAATTTTTTTAAAAAAAAGAGGGAGAGAAAGACACAAGGGGAAATGTAGCCGTCACTTCCTCTAAATCCAGAGTGTAACGGAAAGTCTGCCTTCAGGACCCTGAGGCCCAGTTCAGCTGAGTTTTCCTCCACAGGGGAGAGTTTCTGGATTTTTTTCCCGTGGAGGTATGTAACACGGAAAGTCAACCCCTACTTCATGGGTCCTCCCATCTAGGTATTCATGCGGTTCTGGCACAGGATGTTGGAGAGTTCCTACACCTTCCAGTGCAGGCATGGACGTTTTCCTTGCTAGCCACAGGAATGACCCGCTACATGTTCGAGCCATGACAGTTGAGTTGTGAGAGATCACCAGACCGGAGCTGTTAAAGGTGGTGGTTTTCCTAGTGTATGTTTTGGCTCTTTAAATGGCTTTTGGGAACGATTTAGCAAATACGTGGAGGACAGCTCCCTCAACTAAAAAAGAGAGCTAAATGAACTTGCTGTGAGCTGTAGCATGGATCTTGCACACATCATGGCCGGATGGAAACTAAATTTCAGCTCCAAAGCTATGGCAGAAATACCTGTAGAAGGAGTGGAGATTTCCCCCAGGAACCAGACAAAAATTGTAATTCTGTGTCCCACATACAGAATAAAAGAGCAACTAATTCTGTCTAAACTAGAAGATCAACTAGTCAAAGAAGGGGGCCAGTTAAGAGAGAAAACAGTCTTTGAACAACTGATCACTGGAGATTCGAAATACCTACTAGGATAACTAGAATCACAGGGTTGAAAGGTACCTCCAGGGGTCATCTAGTCCAACCCCTTGCACAGTGCAGGAAATTCACAACTACCCCCCCCCACACACACACACACGCAGTGACCCCTGCTCCATGCCCAGAAGATGGCAAAACACCATCAGGATCCCTAGCCAAACTGGCCTGTGGAAAATTGCTACTTGACTTCGAGGCGGCAATCGGCCTTACCCTGGGCATGTAAGACGGGCCACGAGAACTAAGCGCTGATGTAACCCTTCCTCTAATTAAGTATGATGATAGATGGAAAGATATTTAAATAGAAGAAGTAAATTAGGAATATATATGGGCAAGATCTATTTAGGTATATAATTTAATTAACGACAATTTGATTTAATTGATAGTCGTTTATTTATTACGTTTCTCTCGTATAGGATTTAGATGTGTTTCCAGATGATTATCGATCATTAAAGTAGTGGATGACTGTAGAGATATGATTTGGATGATCACGAGATATAGTGATGCTTTTGGGGTATATGAAATAAATAAAAAAATACAGCAATCAATTAATCATTTATTAATATATATTAGTAAGTTTATTACAATTTGTTTCCGGAGGGACATCTCCCCTGCACAACATGTCTTCTAAGCACATATAATAAAAGCCCTATTGCATCAGGATTCTTCTCCACCACTACCCTTTGACTGAAAATAGAAAATTATCCCTATAGCTGATTCATTGGCCTCGAAGCCCTCACAAGGAGGGTAATTGAGCTGTCTTTAGGAGGGGCTGCATTGCAGTAAAGAGAGAGTGTGCGCAATACACACTCTCGTGCGCGCACACGCACACACACCCAGACAAAAGCAGGAGAGAACAGTGGAGCGGACCATCTGTGTGCCTCTGGACCTGAAGAATCCTTCAGCACAAAGGAGACCCTCTCCAGTCTGTTGTATCAGCAGCTCTTCCCTAGTAAGGTAAGAGCTCGAGAGAAATATACTGCACTGTGGTTTTTTTAAAAGAAGGGTTCTTTTTGGAGGGCTTGGGAGCACTGGTCTTGTTAATTTATATCAGTTTTTTCAGCCTTGCTCCTGTCAATGTGAAGGGCAGGATTAAAAATACCAATCTCAGTAACAAACTTCCCTGAATAAAGCTTTTCTATCTGCTCTCTCAAGACCCTTAATAAACGTGCCCCTCTCTCAAATGCTTAAAAATTTAGCAGGTGGTTTAGAAAAAGGGAACAGTAGTAGATAAATGTCCTTTTTAAAATAGGAAGGCTTTAAAAATTTAATCTTCTGTCATTCCAACCACCTTTCTATATATATAAATTAAAGCAACTGCCCCTCCCTCTGTTTAATTTTAATTATGCCAGTCATTTGGCCGAAAAAGATTCCCCAGAAATATGTGAGCATGGGTGTTCATAAATATCTATGCATCTATCATGAGGAAGAGGCTATTTTAAAACACAGATGTCTCTTTCATACCGTGCATGCCGCAAATTGGTATTTCCTAGTCTTCCCTGCTGCTTGTCCCTTCAATGTAAAATTAAACATGATATCATTTTTTGCAGAAAATCATAAAGACAGAGCACATGCTGCGCATGCATTGATAATGACGCGGCATCTTCCTGAAGATGGTGGGGCTTGCTTCATTGTAAAGCGGGTTGCATGGATGGAAAGGGAATTGCCAGGGGACGGGCTGGCACAGCTGCTGGGTTGGAGTAGGCCAAACAGGGGAGAAACTGAAGAAAGCAGGGAGCGTTATGGGAGGGGCAGTGCAGATGAATTCATCACCAGGGCGGAACCCACCTGCAGGAATAACGTAACCGTGCACAGAACTGAATCGGCTTTTGTGATGATCAGTATGGAAGGAATGAGTGAAGTGGACAGAAAGGACGAGCCATCTTGCCAGGAATTGGGAGTGGTCGGATGGGAGGAGAATGGGCCCAGGAGTTTTACACCGAAATGCTTGAAAAGGCATCGTTCTCTCTTGACTTTTAGTAGGCGTTTCAAAATGGTGGGTATGAAACCACAAGTGCAGATGTGAGGTCCATTAGCCAGAGAGCTAGGATTCGCTGTAAGTGATCCGGACTCAAGTACAGCACACACACCCCACTAGGGTTACCAACACTGGATTGGAGATTTGATTTAGAACCTGCTGAGGGCAGGGTTTGGGGAGGGGAGAGACCTCAGCAGGGGATGTGATACCACAGGGTCGGCCCTCTGAAGCTGGCATTTCTTCAGGGGAACTGATCTGGAATGGTTGTAATTCCAGGAGCGCTCCAGTCCCCACCTGGAGGTTGGCAACCCTCTACATGCAGTAGAAGACTCCTTCCTATCTGTTTAGCCCCAACCTAGAGTCCCTTTTTCAAAAGGAGCTAAACATATATACACACATACGCACATGTATGTAGGTACGAAAGGGGTTTTATATTTGCGTGTGTGTATGGGTCTATACATACACACATACACACACTATATTTGTTCTTTATTTAAGAAATGTACATACTACCTCTCCAGGGAGACCCCCAAAATAAAAACAAATAAAATCATTTTTTAAAAGAGTCATAAAATTATAGTAGGTAGCCCTTGAAAAGCTTGTTGGTCTCTAACGTGACACTGAACTCAAATCCCGCTATAAAATTATCGTTAAAAAAGAAAGCATGGAACTATATCCGTAAAAAAACACTCAGGCTAGAAGACGACCATAATTTTTTTTTTTTAAGATGCAACGCTTCTGTTAAAAACCTGGGTGATGAAAAATGTTTGGGCCTGGTGCCTGAAGGATAGGAAAGTAGGAGCCAGGCAAGCCTGGTGGGAGATGGTGTGCTGCAGAGTTGCCAACTCGTGCCTGGAGATTTAGGGATGGAGCCTGGAGAGGGTGGGCTTTGGGAGAGAAGAATACAACTATGAATTGTGTCCCGAAACCGATGGCAGCCTGCGCACAGCTAAGTAGAGTTGCCAGCGGGAAATACCTGGAGATCTAGGGGGGGGGTGAAACCTGGAGAAAGTGGGGTTTGGGGAGGGAAAGGACCTTGGCACGGCATAATTCCATGGAGTCCACCCCCCAAAATAGCCATTTTCTCCAGGTGAACTGTGGCCTGGAGACCAGTTGTAATTCCGGGAGATCTCCAGCCACTACCTGGAGGCTGGCAACCCTACTTCTAAGGCATAATGTAATCTTGCTGTCTAGCTCCTGACAATATAACCCGGCTGCCACATATCGGCCCAACAGAAGTTTCAAGACAGTTTCCAAGGGCAGCCTCATGCAGAATACAATATAGTAATCTAACCTGCATGAAATCAGAGCACGGATCATTGCAGCCAAGTCATGCTTCTGGAGGAACAGCTGCATCGGGCATATTTCCCAAATCTGATAAAAGGCCCATCATCTGAGGAGGACATCTGAGTCACCAGTCTGATAGTACCCTCAAGCGATGAACCTGCTCCTTCAGGAGGAATGTTACCCCTTCCGGGACAAGCTGACTTCTCAGAGCCAAGCTGCAAGTGACGAATGACACTTGCCTGGCTTCAAGTGAACAGGGAGGAATACACGCGAGTCTGTTCACTTGCCAGGCAAGTGTCATTCATCACTTGTAGCTTGGCCCTCAGTCTTCGAGTGGCTTTGTCAGTGACCAAAAGGACCTCAGCTGTATATGGACTGAGCTTCAGTTGATTGGTCCTTAGCAGTTTATTGGTCCACCTCAGCAGTTAAGGACCAACAGAGCTGGGTGTCCGCCGCATATTGGTGGCCCCTCACTCTGAATCCCTGATCTCTCCCAGTGGTTTCATGTGGACATTAAGCGGCACGGGGGGAAAGATAGACCCCTGCAAGACCCCATAGCACACCTGCCACGGTATGGCTGAGTAGCAGTCCTGCAGAATACGCACCCCACTCACAGAATTCCTGCCATGCCATGGTGCTTCTCCCTAAAGGAAGTGAGTAGCAAACCATTGGCTGATTCCGCACACGTTGGATAATGCACTTTCAATGCACTTTAGCAATCGTTTGGAAGTGGGTTTTTTGTTCCACGCACGAAAAATTCAGTTCCAAATGATCTCTAAAGAGGATTGGAAGTTCATTATCCAACGTGTGCGGAATTAGACGTTCATTAATATGAGAGGAAGTGATGGTGGCCGGTTGGGGGTAGGGTTGCCAGGCTCCAGATGGCGGCTGGAGATCTCCCTTAATTACAACTGACTATAGAGATCAGTTCTCTCCAGACTACAGAGATCAGCTCCCTTGGAGAAAATGGCTCCTTTGGAGGATAGACTCTATGGCATTATACCATTCTGAGGCCCCTCCCCTCCCCAAACCCCACCCTCTCCAGGCTCCACCCCCAAAAATCTCCAGGAATTTCCCAACCTGGGGGAGAGGACCGAACCTATTCCACTGAATCGAGCCTGCTGTAATTTGCATAGCCCTTTCTTTGGTTCTGTTTCTTGGTCATGCTTGGATGTGACAAAATGTGGGGAACTAGCTTCAAGATTTTACCATTTATTAATAATAGCAGTAATGCTCACAACAGCCATGTAAGGTTTGTCATTATGATTACCTTCATATTGCAGATCGGGGACTGCAAGCAACAGAGAGTTGTTTCCCCAAAGAAACCTTGTAAGAGTGTGGTGGAAATGTTATCAGAGTGGCAGCCTTCCAGTTCATTCTCTTAGTCCCTGTGCCATACCAGATCGATAAAGGTCACGGGCCCCGCAGCCTAGAAAGATAAGGTGAAAGGAATCTGAACAAAATCTGGGTGTTTGTGACTGGAGCTATCTACTGCATTTGGGGACTGACAAAGCTTGAATGACTGCTGGTATTTACACTTGTTACTGCAGTGGTTTTCAACCCCAGGGTTAGGACTCAATACACTGTGGAGCCCCAAATGCTAGGTTCAATCATGACCCCCCGGCCAGAGCTGCCATTGCCTGGTACCTTTTGGAAGGATCGGCTGCTAGTGCGCATGCGTAGAGAGAGGGTGCCATGTGCTGGGAGGGGTAGAGCAATAGTGAGCGGCAGGCACTGAGCAGTAGACGAGATTCCTTCAAGGTTCGGATTAGGGTTGCTAAATCGAGCTGCTGTGGAGCACGGCGATTCGGGCTGATTCCACCCCTGGGGAGCGCGGGAGCATTCCCAGGGAGGCACGTGACCTACACGATGGCATCACTTCCCGGAAGTGACATCATCACGCAGGCTGGGAGCGGCCGTAAGGTAGATGCCAGGCCTCCGACCTCCCGCCTGGGGAGTCGGGGGACCTGGCAACCCTATGCCAACCTCTGGGGGGCCTAGAATTCTCCAGTCTACAGAGAGCAGTTCCCGTGGAGAAAATGGCTGCTCTGGAGAGTGGACTCTCTCTAGGAAATCCCCTGCCACCAGTGAGTACTTCCTGCCACTTCTCAGCTGGACGGCAGGAGGAAAAGGGTGAGGGGTGTGTGACAAGCAGCATCCCAACATTCTGACGTCACGCTCTGCACCTGGAAACTCTGGTTAAACCATAGAGTTTTGTCCAAATGCTGCAGCGTCCCTGTGGTGATGTCGCTGATGGCATCATTACATCACCAACGAGGACCTCGCCCCATTTAAGTCCCCCACTGGTTGTCACCATTGGGCAGGCAAACCTAACTCTATGGCATTATACCCCCCATGTTTGGGCCGTTAGCAAAGTCTATTGTGTGGCATAGGAAGCATGATTATAGGTGGTTGTGAGCTCGTTCTGCTGGCTGGTGTGTGTGCAGGAATGAAAATAATACAAGCATACACTTGGTTTATATTTCAAAAAGAAATAAGAGTTCTTTATTGCAGGAACTCCATACTCTGATAGGGAAGGAGGAGAGATAAATCCTAACTACCTGTCTAGTTTAAGGATGGGCATAGATTGCAGGGCAAGGCCTGCGTCCATGCTGCCAAGATGGAGGGAGGAGAAGGAGAGAGGTGTTGCCTGGAAAAAAGCCAGGAAGAGGAGGAGAGAGAGGGAGGAAGCCAGGAGGAGGAAATCCTGAGAACAGCAATCTGCATATTAAAGGACAGTCAGAGCAGTAAACAGAGTGCCCTGACCTCTCTATCTTTCTAACTCTTTGGTTTGTCCCCCTCTGAAACCTGGGGAGAGAGACAGCGCTGGATCCTCCTCTTCCAACACTTACCACAAACCCCACTCACCCCAGGTTGTACCCCCAAATCGGCAGGAGTTTCCCAACCTGGAATTGACAGTCCTACTTCTGACCCTTGCCTTGTATCTCACTATGGTACACCTCTCGGTGCTTGGCTTGTGTTCCCTTTCTCGGCTCTCTTGATCTACATTCCTGGCTTTGATGCTGGTGAGGTCATAATCCTGACTTCCCCTCTTCCTGTCATCGCATTATGATGTCACATGTCTGCAGCTCAGCGGGACTCATGCAGTAGCCTGGGGGGTCTTAAAGGTGGGTCCTAGTTCTGGGGAAACTGAAGACCGCTTCACAGTATCACACCATCCGGTCAGAGGAAGACCTGCTGAACGTCTTCTTGAATTTAGTGTCAGGTAGGTAGCCGTGTTGGTCTGCAGTAGAAGAGGAAGATTTGGGTCCAGTAGCACCTTGTATCTCGATCCAGAGGAGTTAGCCGTGTTAGTCTGTAGTTGCAAAATAGTAAAGAGTCCAGTAGCACCTTTAAGATTAACTAACTTTATTGTAGCGTAAGCTTTCGAGAACCACAGCTCTCTTCGTCAGATGCATTTGACAAAGAGAGCTGTGGTTCTCGAAAGCTTACACTACAATAAAGTTGGTTAGTCTTAAAGATGCTACAGGACTCTTTACCACCTTGTATCTAGTTTCAGGTAGATAGCTGTGTTGGTCTGTAGTAGAAGGGCAGGATTTGAGTCCAGTGACACCTTCTTGTATCAAATACCGGTTACAGCTACGGTTTTAACAAAGCACCCTCCTTCTCTTCTTCATAGTGAGAAATGAGAGATACCGTGAACTCCCAGTACAACTCCTTCCTTTACTGGAGGATGCCTATTCCGGAACTGGACCTGTCCGAGCTGGAATGCCTGGAGCTGGCCGACAGGGCCATCTACAAGCCAAAGGGGAGCTACGACAACCTGGTCACAGACCGGAAGACGCAGGGCCGTGACGTCTTCGAACACGATGGCGATAAGGACAGCCTCCTCCAGTTCAACAGCTTCAACTTCTGGAGGGCTCCGATTGCCAGTATTACTGCTTTAGATTTTGACCTTCTCTGATCCCACCGGGCTTCTCTTTGTGGCTCTGATGGGAGAGAAGGGCCTTCCTTCCTTCCTCTACACCCCTCCCCCCTCCCCTCCGTTTGTTCTCTTTGGTGATGTTTTCTTTTCAAGCAGCAGGACAATGCCTATGAGATCTGCCATGGCTCACGAGATTTTCTGTTGTGTTCTCACTCCCGACTAAAGATCTGTCTCTTGAGCATAAGAATATGAGATTACCGAGAAAGAAACTGTGATCTGTCTGTGTCAGCAAGAGGGTGGGATAGGACTACGCAGCCACTGAAGGACCACAACCCACAGCCTGGCCCATGCTGCTGGCTACCCGAACCGGAAGGTGCCAGGAGCACCCGGGGTTCCTTCTTTGCTCATAATTGCCTCTGCTTGTATGTGGGTGGAACCCATTGGGCTGTAGTTAGCCACTAATCATATGTGGGCAAAATCTGGCTTGCATAGAGAAGGACATCTAGTCTGCTCACCTGCCGCCTCTGTTTCCCTCTCCCCCTTGCCTGTAGCCTCCTTCAGGATAAGATCCGGAGGAGTTAGCTGTGTTAGTCTGCAGTTGCAAATTAGTAAAGTGTCCAGTAATACCTTTAAGACTAACAAACTTTATAGTAGCATAAGCTTTTGAGAACCACAGCTCTCTTTGTCAGATGCATCTGATGAAGAGAGCTGTGGTTCTCAAAAGCTTGTGCTGCAGTAAAGTTGGTTAGTCTTAAAGGGGCTACTAGACTCTTAAGGGAAACTCAGGTGATAGGTGAGCAAAGCAGCTGTTTCAGTTAAGAGGCAAGAACACGCTTCCAGGAAGAGGCACGTTTCAGAGCCAGGTTCAAAGATCTGTTCTGGATTGGGGAGTTGCAGAGAAGAAGTGTACTGGAAGCAGCCGTGGACTAGAAAGTCCAAATGGCCCGGGAACAAGCCAGGTAGGCGGGGCGCCCCCTGCAGTACTAAGCAGAGATACTTATTGGGGGTTGGCTTCGTTTGCTCCGGCAGCCCTCCGAGGCAATGGCCCTCCGGGAAGTTGGCTCTTGATTTGAAGAGAATAAGAGATGTGGTTTGTGTCTAATAACCGGACATATGACGTGCTTCAGAAAAGGAACCGCTGTCTCTGCATGGCATGTCAGCTGGAAGAGTGCAAAAGAGTGCTGGACCTGTCTGGGGTGAGTTCTCGGACAGGGTGGAGCGAGGGAAAGCTGGGCAACAGCGGGAACTACAACCAGCTGTCAGACCAGTTAGCTGTTATTACTCCTGCTAGTATTTTGCAAACCACCCTTTTGTTTCTCAGAGCCAAGCTACAAGTGACGCCTGGCACAGGTTGGACACTTGTCAGCTTCCCTCAAGTTTTGATGGGAAATGTAGGCATCCTGGTCTTGCAGCTGTAATGGAGAGCCAAACTGTAAAACCAGGACGCCTACAGTTCCCATCAAAACTTGAGGGAAGCTGACAAGTGTCCAACCTGTGTAAGGCGTCACTTGTAGCTTGGCTATCAGTGAGCAGGACGATGGCAGAGGTTTTGGGGTGGGTGGGTAGTGGTGGGTGGGTAGCTTTATCACAGGACCCACAGGACCCACGCTGGCCTCTTCCACTGGGGCAGTCTTAGCTGATAGGCAACAGGGGCAGCTCCTGGGAGTTGTGACTGCCCATCCACTCACGCACCCTGACGAAAGGGAGAAGAGAAAAAGCAGGCTCCTGCCACCACCAATTGCAGCCAGTGTGGAATTTGGAATTTGGGCCGCTTGCTCACGGCAACAACCATGTGCCTGCTCTGCCCAGGGCTCCGGCAGCCGGCTTGCTGGGAGCTGCTGCCTGCCTCGCACAGGGGGAGGGCTGCCCCTTGCTGGGCCCTGGCAGCAGGTGGGTGGAGGCTGGCCGTGATTCCAGGACCCCCAAATCAAGACCACCCTGGCTTTTTTGCTAGTCATCTTATGGTCCTCTTCTTTGACGAAAGCTTACCGATGAGGATCAGGCCAAAACCCCAGGAATATCCCTCAAGTGCAAGATTCGCTCTAGGCTCAAGCCCAAGCAGAGGAGAGATGGGGAGGAAGCAAAGAGGGTCTCAGCGAGCGCTTCAGAGCCAGTGAGGATGTGGCCATTCTGCCGATCTCCCATGAACCATCTCTTCTCTGCAGAGCAGAATGTGGCACGCCCTGGTACCTCTCTGTGTCCATTTATCAGATAACGTCCCCTGTGACTCACAAAGGATGTGTTTTGTTTCACAGATTTATTTATTTATTTATAGTCCGCCTTTCTCATTGAGACTCAAGGTGGACTACACAGTGTGAGAGTAGCACAGTCCATACCAGGAGCATTTCCCTAAACAATGCCATAGGGTAAATAGATACATGTTCACAAAGACAGAGCCTTAGCAGGAATCCAATACAACATAGGGGCGAGGTCTCTGGTTCCTAACGCATTAGCAGAACATCTGAGACCCCCTCCCTACAATACTGCCCTCCTATCTGAGTAAAAAGCCTTTTTTGAATCATTCGGTTTTGCATCGTTTGCGGAAAGCCAGGAGAGTGGGGGTTCTCCTGACCTTCTCAGGCGGGCCGTTCCACAGGGTAGGGGCCACCACAGAGAAAGCCCGTGGACGGGCTGCTGTTGATTTTGCAATCAGTTGGTGTTTCCCATATCTGGACAACAGTGGACACTGGCTTCAAAAGAAGATTAGACAGATGCATGTAGATGGGGGGGCGGGGTCTATGAATAACTATTAGCAGCAGGCCTCTGGTGACCAGAGCTTGGGAAATTCCTGGAAATTTGTGTGCCATGCCCGTGGAGGAGAAAATCTGGAGAGGGATTTCACCTAGAATCTATGGTATACCATAGAGTTTGCCCTCTCAAGCTGCCCCTTTCCCTAGGAAAACAGAAAAGAGTCCAGTAGCACCTTTAAGACTAACCAACTTTACTGTAGCATAAGCTTTTGAGAACCACAGTTCTCTTCATCAGGTGAATCTGATGAAGAGAGCTGTGGTTCTCAAAAGCTTATGCTACAGTAAAGTTGGTTGGTTACAGTAAAATTGGTTGGTTAAAGGTGCTACTGGACTCTTTTCTATTTTGCTACTACAGACTAACACGGCCAACTCCTCTGGATCTTTTCTCTAGGGGAACTGATCTCTGTAGTATGAAAATCAGTTGTAAACCTGGGAGAATACCACATCTCACCTGGATACTGGCAACCCTACCAGAGCCTAGGACCAGGAGGTAGTGGCTCACCTTGTGAGGTTTCCAGGAAGGGGCATACAGTACGGTTAACTGAATAACTAGTCGTTTCTATATATAATTTACATCGCAGCCTTTTGTGGGGGCATTCTGTAAAGCTGCAACATCAGATCCTCCCACTTGATTCACCACACCCCATATGATAGCGTCACAATTCCCCCCACCTAACTCTGCCCCTGAAAACATCCACTGTCCCATTTTTTTAATCACCCGCACTGGCAAATGTTTGAAATTCTGTCGCAATGCAACATGGTCTCTATGCAGCTAAATTGGCACAAAAAAAAACATTTTTGACATGTTATACCACTATTCTAGTAAATCAGGCATTGCCTCTTCTTTCTCACAAGAGAAGTAGGGTGTGTTTGGTGTAACTAATTGATTGCTGAATTTTATCTTTTGTATGTTCGTCATGCCTCCTGACCTGGATAGCCCAGGTGAGCCTGATCTCGTCACATCTCAGAAGCTAAGCAGAGTCAGTCTTGGTTAGTGATTGGATGGGAGACCTCCAATGAAGACCGGGGTTGCAGAGGTCGTCAATGACAAGCCACCTCTGTTAGTCTCTTGCCATGAAAATCCCCCAGGGGTCGCCATAAGTCAGCTATGACTTGAGGGCATTTTCTTCCACCACGTCCTTTGTGCACACTGCAAATTTGGGGGCACACAAATCCTGCTGTTTCCCCTCAGCTCCCCCAAATGTAGCATGTTTGTGAAACACACACGGAGGTAGAAGAGGCACCCTTATGCCAGCATACATTTGCTGGAATGGACTAAGAAGTAATAGATGTTCCTGTTGCCAGATGCTTGCCTGTTATGACCTTTCTGGGAGCCTCTCTGGGTAACCCGACGATGGCAGCAAACCAAGTTGCAGTGTGGATTGGCAGTTAAGAGCCACCGCTCTGCTTCATCTGGGACGGATCGCCATGCCAACTTCCTTGCACAAATCATTCTCAAGCCAAATCAAGCTCTCTTCTGTAAATATGTAACTCATTTACATATGCCTTCGAATGCAGAGTTGTTTGATCGGACTCTAAAGTGGGGGCTCTGGGCTTCTTGCAAATTTCCAGCTTGTGATCTGGAAAAAGTCCTCCCTAGCACACGATATATGAAGTCTTTCTTGGAAGAGGAAGGGGGTTGCCCTGGGACCACCTTTAAAAACAAAAGGAATGTCCCTCTAATTACTTAAACTGGCTTGTTTGTTTAAATAGACATTCCTCCTTCGCAGGGAACTAGTTCTACAAGAGAAGAAACAAGCAATCTTTATCAGAGATCTCTGCCCATCACTAAACAATCCAGATACCTGTGACAGTTAAAGCAGACTATAGATTTGTAGTGTGCTAGGGCCAAAGACTGCACTTTTTCTGTACCTAGCAGCAGGTTGGAAGGGACGTGGATGTGCATTCAATAGGCATCCAAATTTTGTAGCTCTAGGGCAGGAGGCCATTGCAGAGGAAAGAAAACGTTGCATTGCACACCCTCAACACCGTAACCAATAGACGGACAGTCAGCTTTCCTTGCAAACTGGGGATACCAGCAGTGGAAGTAGCAAGGAAAGGCAAGGTAGGAGACTGTGGTTATTTGTTTGCCTGACCCAAAATAGTTCTCTTCGTGGGCTGGAGGCAGCTCCCACTGCTGCTGTGATCAACGGGAGCTTGAGCTTCATGCTTTTGATTACCTAAACATCTGAACATCAAACCTGACAAAACTCTTGTCCTAGGCCAACTCACTCAACATTCAGCCGAAGTGCCTTAAATACGTGAGACAGACGAGGTTACGCGATGTACCCCAGAGATAACGGGGAATAAACTTCCAGTGGGGTCCGCTATGGTGTGGCATCAATGGAAAAGGCCTTGTTTACAAGAATTTGATCTAGAGATCAAGTTGCTCCCAAAGTCAATACTGAATCATCCCCCTTGTCGGAAAGGCCATGAGAACATCTCACAGATTACGTGGCTGCCTAGCAAGCCCACTGAAGACACTAATACATTGGAAGTGGCTTGTAAAATGTGCTTGTTTTCCAACACAGATTATGTTTCAGGCACACCTTTAAAATCTCTGGAGTACACCTTGTAAAAAGGAAGGTATCAATACGGTGTTTAACATGGGTTTCCATACCAATCTGACACAGGCTTTTACGTGGTCGGGTATGGGTGCGAGGGCTCTTGCATCAAGGGAAAGTTCTTTGCCCTGGTATTGCGCTGCTATTTGTGGAACAGATCTGTGGGGTCCAATCCAGAGGGAAATTTAGTGCTGCATAATTTACAATGCTGAGAAATAAAATGAACGGCTAATTCTGATGCATTTTGTTCTCCAGAATGAGACATTCCACCACCACCCCCAGCCCCCAAGAATTCTGTGTTACACACAGATCTCTCCAAAGACAGAGATGGAGGTGGCTTTATTGCGGTTGAGACCAGGGCTTTTTTCTGGGAAAAGAGGTGGTGGAACTCAGTGGGTTGCCCTCGGAGAAAATGGTCACATGGCTGGTGGCCCCGACCCCTGATCTCCAGGCAGAGGGGAGTTGAGATTCTAAACCCCCCTCTGTCTGGAGATCAGGGGGCGGGGCCACCAGCCATGTGACCATTTTCAAGAGATGTCGGAACTCCGTTCCACTGCATTCCAGCTGAAAAAAAGCCCTGGTTTACACACTAATAATTTGTATGACTCAGATCCTGCAGAGGTATACATAGCAATTCTCTGCCTTGCTTGAAAGATGACACCTTTACGTCTGTGCTTTTCAGCATCTGCACTGCCTCTCTGTATAGGTGACAATTCTGAACAGAAGTCAGTGAAACCAATGAGAATGTGTGCATGTTTGTTTTGTGATTTTTTTTAAAAAAAATTGTAGTAATCTCTGAGAAACCCTCTGTCACTGCTGCTTGGATTGGAATAGTCCTTGAATATATGTTAATAAAGAACTTCAGCACCTAAAAGTGTTAACATTAATAAAATGGCTCTGGAAGATAAAAATCCAGCTGTGCAGATCTGACTCCCACAATACGTTTTTCCTCCTCACTTGTGGTTCTAATGCATTTGGATACACAATTGTGCAGATGTTAACGGTGGCCTGAAATATCATCTGCCTAACTGTTGACAATGACGGGCGTCTTTCCTGGGGATTTCACATTTGCCGTCACCTACTCACATGTTACATTCATAGAATTCTGCATCGTATATTAGACAGGATACAGAGTGAGTTCTTGCATCCTGCTCTCTAACTGACTTTACTAGATTTAGATCGGTGCAACTCTCTTTAGGACTGAATTGCAAGAATTGGTTTACATGTGTGAATGAGCTGCTGTACACACTGTGGAGTGTAACTGAGTCCATCAAAAGTGTAACAAGAATCTCTTAACAAATATGGAAAACAAAACAATGGCCTACAGACTGGAAACGCTCAGTCTACATTATAATTCCCCAAAAAGGGGATGCCAAAGAGTGCAGCAACTATCGGACTATCGTGTTAATTTCCCATGCAAGCAAAGTGATGCTCAAAATTCTAAACCAAAGACTCTTACCGTATATGGAACAAGAAATGCCAGATTTCAAGCTGGATTCAGAAAAGGAAGAGACACTAGAGAGCACACTGCAAATTTACGATGGCTAATGGAACATACCAGGGAATTTCAGAAGAAAATCAGCCTGTGTTTTATAGATTACTGGCAGAAAATAGCAAAGACTTGAAACAACTATTGATGAAGGTTAAAGGAGAAAGTGCCAAAGCAGGATTACAGCTGAACATCAAGAAGACAAAAGTAATGACCGCCGATGAGTTACAGTTTTAAAGCTGACAATGAGGAAATTGAAATTGTTCAAGATTGTCTATTCCTTGGCTCAATCATCAACCAACAGGAGACCGCAATGAAGAAATCAGAAGATTGAGACTTGGAAGAGCAGCTATGAGGGAGCTAGAGAAGATCCTTAAATATAAAGATGTCTCTCTGGGGACCAAGATAATCCAAACTATGGTATTCCCCATTGCCATGTATGGATGAAAGCTGACAGGAAGAAAATTGTTTCATTTGAAATGTGGTGCTGGAGAGTATGTGGGTACCATGGACAGCCAACAAAATAAGTGGGTACTAGACCAAATCAAGCCTGAATTCTCCTTAGAAGCTAAAATGACAAAACTGAGGCTATCGTACTTTGGTCACATCATGAGAAGACAAGACTCAATGGAAAAGTCAATAATGCTAGGAAAAGTGGAAGGCTGTAGGAAAAGAGGAAGACCCAAAACGGGATGGCTGGACTCCATAAAAGAAGCCACGTCCTCCAGTTTGCAGGATCTGAGCAAGTCTGTTAATGACGTTTTGGAGGTCTTTCCTTCATAGGGTTGCTGCAAGTTGGAAGCAACTCGCCAGCACATCACACACAATACACACTTTCCCTATTTCACACATTTAGTGGGACTTCCTCTCTATTCAATGTTGCATTAAATGTGTGCATTATAGAAGAATTTCCCTCCTTACTGATTAAACATTTCCTTGTAGCAAATCCTCATTATTATTGTCATTGTTATTAAGAAAGGCGGGGTAAGGGGAATATTTTCCAAACCCCGTTAAGAGGAGGGAGAAAAGGACGAAAAAACTGCAAAGCGTCCCTCCCGCGCAGCCTCTGAGGAGACCGCATCACGAGCTGCTTTCCTCACGAATCCCTCCGCCGGCTAAAGGGCAGGGAAAGGCGTTGAAGCGCGATCGAGACCGAAGAGGGGCGAGAACTTCCGGCCAAAATAAAGGCCGTCATTGGCCGGAAACCTCTATGGTCTCACTGTGGTTACGTTCTAGGCTTCACAACTCTATGTATTTTGCTCCAGAAAGGGGGGCAAATCAGTTCCGGGTTTTTTTACCGGAAGCAGAGGACGAAACTCTCTAGCTCTTTTTCTATGGTATCCCGAGCTCCGCTCGGCCAGCGAGGCGGCTGCACGCGGCGCTTCCGGCGCCGCCATTTTGTTTCCCTTCTTCCGCTTGGGTTGACGGAAGGGGGAAGGGAGGGGCGCCATAATTAAAAAAAATAAACAAACCGAGCAACTGTAACATGGCTCATCATTTAGACACGACCAGAGTTCCATTTAGGCCAATAAGAGGCTGTGACAGGAAAGTAAGCTTAAAAAAAATAAATTAAACCCAAGCTGTCTGCGACCCCCCCGCCTGTCAGGGGTGAGTCTGGGGCTGAGAGGGGGTGGCGGGGTGCTATAATGTACTGGGTGCTTGTATGTGCTGAGGGAAGGGTCTCCTCCCCTAAGAGATTTACTCTGAACTGAGGAGGGAGGAGGAATGGGCTTGGGAAGGGGGGGGGGAGGAAGAAGCCCCTCTTCATTTTAGGAAGGGGGTGGGGGTGGAAAGCTTTGGTAGTTCAAAACTAGTCAGCCCCCCCCCCTCAAAAGTGACGAGGAAGATGGAGAATTCTCCCCCCTCTTTGTATTTGGGTGGTGGTGGTGGAGAGGGAATTGGATGAGGAGTATACTGGGGCGGGTGCATTGATGACTGTCTCTGCTAAGGCCAAACAAAAATCTAGTGGTGGTTTCTTAAAGACTATTTTAATGTCAACTGGAGCTTTCAGGTCTGAAAATAGCTCATGCAATTTTACATAGTTCGCACATAGGAGATGCAAAGTGGGTCCTTTTAAAAAGTCTGTTGCCTGAGTGCTGCACCTTCAAGGAGACTTTTTTTAAAGGTGTGTAGCCATGTTGGTTTGCAGTGGAACAGCAGGATTTGAACCCAGCGGCATCTTGGAAACCAATAAGATTTTCAGGGTAGCTTTTGAGAGTCAAAGTTCCCTTCTTCAGATAGTTTGAGGCGGATAGCCGTGTTGGTCTGTAGTAGAATTTGAGCCCAGTGGCACCTTAGAGACCAACAGGATTTTCAGCTTGTGAGCTTTCGAGAGTCAGAGCTCTCTTCTTCAAACATGATCTACATGGAGTGGAAATCCATCCTCGTGTCTTTAGAAGGGAGCTCTGACACTTAAAAGCTTGTACCCTGGAAGTCTTGTTGGTCTCTAAAGTGTCCCTGGACTCAAATCCTGCCGTTCTACTGCAGACCAACATGGCTATCCACTTTTAAAAATCTGAATGGGTGTTGCAGGAGCAGAACCACAGCCTGGTTCTCTTTAGCCAGCTACTCCCTTCTTCAGCCCAGCTTCTGAAAATGGGAAGGTGGGGCGAGATCCATCTTCTGGGGGAAGTCAAGGCGAGCTATACTGGGAATCAACTTGCTGTAAAATGAAATCCTGCCCTCAAGTCAGTTGAATTATGGTGCCTCCCTGGTGGGGTTTTCATGATAAGACACTAACAAGTGGTTTGCCATTGCCTGCCTCTGCAACCTTGGTCTTTGTTGGAGGTCTCCAATCCAATTACTAACCAAGGCAGACCCTGCTTAGCTTCTGAGATCTGATGGCCTATCCAGGTCAGGGCTACCAACACACCTCCCCACCTAAAAATATGATGGTAAAGACTCCACCATGAATCTCAGGGAGAAAGGCAGGTTATAATTAACATAAATCAATAAATGAATGTAATACAGGATAAATGAACCACCCAAATCACTTTTCCCTAGCCAAGCTATCTGTCAGAGTTTTTGTGAGGATAATGAAAAGGACAGGGGAGCCATGTAAGTTGCATTGAGGAAGGGCAAGATAAAAATGGGCAGTCTGGGAAAGCCTCTCTCTCAGTAAAGCTGTTTATTCTTTAAAGTACCCCAGAATTTCTTTTCATGTTTTCTTGCTGCATACTAAGGCTGCAGTGCAGAACCTGCTTGCCTGGGAGAACATAAAAAGAGCCCGGCTAGATCAGGCTGGGTAGCCCACCTAGTCAACCAGGTCACCAGGAGGGCCAACACAAGCCTGAGGCCTTCCGCTGCTGTTGCCACTGAGCACTGGCATTCAGAGGTCAATATAGAGATTCCCTTTGCTCAGTAGAGCTATTAGCCATTGATGGACATACCCTCTGGGGATCTAATTCCATTTTGAACCTATCTGTGCTCATAGAGTGGAGTGTATTGATTAATGGGTCAGACTAGGAGCAGGTCAAATCTCCACTCAGACGAAGAGCTTTCTGGGTGGCCTTGGTTTTCAGCCTAAACAACCTGACTGGGTTGTGGAAAATGTGGAAGGGAGAACCGCATAAACTGAAGAAAGGGCAGGATAGATAGAAGCGTACCAGATAGAGTTAAATTGAATAAAGTGTGCAGAAATAATGTAAGTACCCTCCCCTGGAATTATTTACTAATGCGTGTGATTCAGTAAATATTTATATGTGGCCATGTATGTAATTATATATAATTTTATTTGTTATATTTGTCTTTTTTAATCTCTTAAAATTGAGTCTTCTTTTGGTCATATACTGAAGGCAACATGAACTTTGAATACAAATTTGTATTATAAAACTGAAAATAAGTTTTAAAAACTCATAATTAAAACATGGGGATTTTAAAAAGAGAGAACTGCAGGTACTAGTATGGTGCGTTGCTTTAATATCAAACTCTGAATATTTCCTTTTAAACATAAAACAAGCAGGCTTGGAAATTCCTTGGTTTTCTTGTCTGGCTGCTATTGTGTCCGTCTTCTATTAAGAGTTGGATGGGAAATGGCTAGACAGAAAGCTGGCCAAATAACTTCCATTAAATACTTAGCTGACAATCCTGTGTGTGCCTACTTGTGAGTAAGCCCTAATGGCCATAATGTGATTTACTTCGGAGTAGACTTGCATTGTGCTGTTAGTCATTTTCAATTTTACATGTTACACATGTCATAAAAAGCATTTCACTCATTCCAAAAGAGGAAAAAAATGGTGGGAAAGTACTTGGTCACCTTTCCCAGAAAGCAACTGAGTACTTTTCTGAATTTTTCCATGCCTTCGCGTTTGTGAGCCCCACAGCTTTCCCTGTTCAAACAAAGTACTTGAAAAGGAGACATTTTTGGCAGGGACGTTTGGGCTGGCACAATGGTGGGGGGCAGTTTCTTTGGCATGAAAGAAGATTCTGGAGGACAAGCAGCGCCGGGTGAGAAAGGGGGCTTGAACGATGGAGAGGAGGTGTGATCTGTGGTATATGTGCGTCCTCAGGCTGAAGGTAGGGGTCTGCTGACTGGCCCTCTTCCCATCAGATCCAGTGTTTTGCTTTGTATTGTTAAACTCCTTGGGGCAGGGACCTATGAAATGCCATACACATTGATTGTGCAAGAATCCTGGAGATACACACAGTTTGGCCCTCCAGCCCATCTAAGTTGGATGCCTAACTCATAAAAGGTTATCTTTCCCCCTCTGTTCTCAAAATGCAGCCTTTTGAAGCTATCCATTCCCATGTATAAAGATGTCACTGGTGGATCTGGGAAAGAGACTGTTAGAAGCCGCTCGCAAAGGCCAAGATGATGAAGTGAGAACACTGATGGCCAACGGTGCTCCATTCACCACGGACTGGGTACGTACGGAGCAGAGGAAGTTGCGTGGGGAGGCGAGGCTCTTCCTGTTGGAAACTTGCAGCTAACATACACATGTCTAACGCCTTTCGCCCACCCTTCCAAATCATAGGTCTGCAAAACGGTCTATAAAACTGTTGTGTTATGTTCTGTTTTATAAAAAAGACATCAGTCTCACAGTCCAATGACTAAATTAAGCAATTATCTTGTTAATTGATTGATTCCAGAGTGATCCTTGCTCTGGTGTGCAGATTGTGCCAGAGTTCTAACTACCGCTTTGGCCCAAGGTTCTGCATTCACGTGAGAATTTACATGAGGCTTGTCCATTGTCACCTTCAGGGATCTCCAGTCCGACAACACAACAGATTTGAACCCTGTTTCCAGATTATTGGGGCAATAGGTACATGCAACCTGTATTATCTCCTGAGGTGCGGGAAACTTGTTCTGCCATACTGGGCAACCCCAAGACAGAAGAAGAAAGAAAGAGGATTAACTCTCCTTAGTTTTGACTCCATCCACGGACTTATCCTGTTAACTTACCGTTGGATTCTTTCCCATGGAGTCTAGTCAGGTGTTGGACTTCACCTACTGGACAACCGTCTGTATACATCTTTATGAGCGGCTTGCCTGCCTTTGATATCCCTTCACTGTTGTATTTATTGTACTATTTATTGTACCTTGTAGCTTTACATTTTTAAAATTTATTTTTATATTCATATTTCAATTTATATTCCGCCCATCCTCAGGGGCTCTGGGTGGTGAACAGTTTAAAATCAATAAAAACAAAAAACAACAATACTAAAATCAATATACAAAACAATAATAAAATAAATTAACCAAATACATTAAGGTGCAATGGTGGGGAGAACCCTCCCCCACCCCAAAGGTGGGAGGCTGACATGGCACCGCCCCCTTCAACCACCGAACGCCTAGTGGAACAGCTCTGTCTTACAGGCCCGGCGGAACAATAATATGTCCCGCTGGGCCCTGATCTCCGTTGACAGAGTGTTCCACCAGGCTGGGGCCAGGACTGAAAAGGCCCTGGCCCTGGTTGAAGCGAGGCGGGCTTCCTTAGGGCTGGGGACCACCAGTAAACATCTATCCACTGATTGAAGTGATCTCCGGGGAACATACAGGGAGAGGCGGTCCCGAAGATATGCTGGTCCCAACCCGCTCAGGGCTATAAAGGTAAGAACCAATACCTTTTGAACATGATATTGATGTTATGATATGTGGCAGTGATTGTTCAATATATCTCATTGACTTTTCTAACTTAAGAGAATTTTTCTTCCTCTTGCGTTTTCGCTCTTTATAGTTTCAACCCCAAGACAAGCAGGGGTGCCTCCGAGCCATTGCTAGGCAAGGTAGATTTGGCTCCCCTGTGAATCTCTCTGCTGGTTACGATCTTCAGAGGCCCAGCTCTGCTGTGGGGCGGGGGGGGGGGGCACCATCCAAGTCAAGGTGATCCATGGAGGAGAGGTCCATCACCTGGGAACTTTCTCCCCACACCTGTTGGCATTGGGGAGCTGTGGGTTCCAGGTGAAGAGGCCTGTTGCTGTTTACTTAGACCTTTGCAAACATTTTTTTCTACTCTGCAGCTGCTATTTATTTATTTAATATACCCTGTCTTTACCGTCAGCTGGGTGAACAGATAAAAAACATACATAATAAAAACGCATCTTAAAAGCCATTAAAACCAAGCAAAACACACCATTAAAACAATTAAAAGCAAGTTAAAATGCATGGACTGTCTAATGAAATACACATACATAAAAATCACAAAACGTAGGGCAGGAAGGAGGGATCCCTTACGCTTGCTGTTCTTGTTTATACTTTTATCCCTGCTTTTTCACAATGGTTTTACCAGTGTGATTTTTTTGGGTGCTGTAGAAGGCTGTTGGTGTTAGTAGATCGGATCGGTTTCAGTTGCAATTGACTGCAGTTTTATCCTTTGGAAGCTGCTTCGGGGGATTTTTGAACCAAGAGCTTAAAGACATTTTAAACAAACAATCTACTAAAGTGGGGATTATTCTGTTTAATTACTTGCCAGCTAGGAACGTCACCCCTTCATCTCGCAGCTCAGCATGGCCATTATTCCACCGCGGAAGTTCTGCTCCGAGCAGGGGTGAGCCGGGATGCTCGGACCAAGGTAGACAGGACACCACTGCACATGGCAGCTGCCAACGGACACTCACACATCGTCGAGCTGCTAATCAGGGTAAGGAAAATCTCTGTCACAGACAAGGCCGTTTCCTCAAAGTAGGCCTCATGTTGAAAGCAGCCAGAACTGACCCCCTGCAGACACCCTAATGCAGCAAGGAGGCCCGAGGCAAGTCGTTGCTCCCCAGCCTCTATTTCTGCTCTGTGCAGCTTTATGGCCTGCTTTGTAGGCTAATAGGACTGGAAATTATTCAGAATGGTTGTATTTGTTGCTCGCCTTGGATCGCAGCCTGTCAGGAGAAAGGTAGACTTACAAATCTTCCAGATTAGAAATACATGAAAGTTTACGTGTGTTTTTTTTAAAAAGTCATCCTTCAAATTCAGATTTTTGAAACAGAATTTAATCCTGTGGGACATTCAGATTTTCATGTGTAGTTTGCAGCTCTCGATTTTCCTTCCGCACAAGTCTCATCTCTCGTTTAGAGGGTCAGAACCGTGAGAGCTGGGGGAGGGGTAAAATCCTGGAGGCCTGTGGATCCTGGCAGCTCGCCTCACCTGCCTTTGTATGAGGCTTGTCTCTGAGTGCTGTGTTTGTTGGGGGGGGAGCTAGAGGAGACCCTTGTTTCGGGGGCCTGAGGTGGCTTTCGCCTCCACCTACGTAGGAGGATTTGTCTTCCTCCTGCGTAGCTGCATTAAGGTTTCCAGGTGAGGTAAGCGGCCGTACCTTGCAAAGTAGGAAAATCGTGGCTGCGTACAAAGTGCGTCTGAAAGGGTGGGAGATGATCTGTGATTCTGCAGGTTTGTGAAGGGGACCCGATTGGGGTCCTGTTGGCACGCTAGTTTTGCTCAAGAATGCTGCCTCAGCAAGGAGACCAGCCCCCCCCCCCCGAAGTTTCCCGGCGGGTTTCTCTTAATGATGTTCTAGAGGGGTCTGCAGCGTGGATCTATGGCAGGCAGGGGGATGAAAGAGATTTCTGTATCAACTCCTCTGTGGTCTGCGAGCATATTATTGTTGTTTATTAGCTTCATTAGTGCCCCACTTTCCTCCCCAGTGGCGACCCAGAGCCCTTTACATCCTCCTCCTCCAATTTATCCTCACAGTAACCCTGTGGAGTAGGTTAGGCTGAACACGCGTGTGCCTGACCCAAGGTCACCTAGTGAGCTTGCATAGCAGAGCGGGAATTCGCACTTGGGTCTCCCGGATCCTAGTCTGACTCGCTGATCGCAACACCACACTGGCTCGCATCATATTTTTGCGACGGATCTTAGTTGCTATAAGCCTCCTTGTGAACCAATCTAGGCTGAAAAGCTGGTCAAAAATATAATAAAGTAGTCCTCCTTTCTCTCTGTAGCAGAGAGGGTGCCCTCCGGACAAGAGCTGAAGCAGGCTGCGTTCTGGCAACGTTCACTTGAGCAAACAGTTCACCCCCCTGAGAGACCAGAGCAAGAGTTCAGCATCCCTTGACTTGAAGCCACTGTGCAAACACAGCCCAATTTAACAGAGGGCGTTGAAGTAGAATGTAAAGTCCCATGTTAGAAAAAAGACACACAAGAATGAGAAGGTGTCCCCTGCTCCGTCTTGCCTAAAGAAAGCTCAGTGTCTCATTTGTTGAGATGTTCAACATCTTGATATATTGGCATCCACTGTGTATCTCTCCCTGGCTGCATCACAGAAAGAAGCAAGACCGAGATGCCCCCTCCATCAGCTAAGCTGAGACCACCTGCATTCTGGCCTGCTTCCTCCAGGTCCACTATGTAACATTATTTATAGAATATATATCCTGTCCTTACATTTAAAAAGCACTTTGCGTGGCATGAGACCGGTTGGTCTCTGAATGGGCTTATTTTCCCCTTCCCTCTCTGTCATTTTCCCCTTTGTACTACGTTTGCCATTGTTTTAAGTTATAAGTCACCTTGAGTGGTTTAGCAGGAACGTTTGATATATGTCAGTGTAGTAAACAAAATGTTAAAGGATCTTGGCAAATGAATGATATTTCTAAAGAGGCTTAAGCCAAGCAGAAAAATTGAAAAACAGACTTGGTGTGTGCTTGATAGCCAGGGCAGATAAGCTATGGACTTAGTGGGACACTGGTTCAGATTCACACTCTACCACAAAGTTCACTGGCTGCCCTAGGGCCAGTTGCTCTCTCTCTCAGATTACCTGCCTCGCAGGGTTCTTGTGAGGGTAAAACGAGGAAGACAGAGCCGTAGGCTGCTCTGAGCTCCTTGGAGAAAGGGTGGGGTAAAAGTGCAATCGATGGATAGACAGCGCCATTGTTTTCTTTGCACGAGGGAGGGATTCTGCTCGTGCATTCCTTCCCATTTCCTTTTTTCAGAGCGGCTGTTCTTTTCCCACTCCTCAGAATGGTGCCGATGTGAACGCAAAGGACATGCTGAAGATGACCGCCCTGCACTGGGCGACAGAACACAGCCACCGGGACGTCATCGAGCTGCTCATAAAACACGGAGCCGACGTCCACGCCTTCAGCAAGTTCGGTAAATCTGCTTTCGACATAGCTTTGGACAAGAACAATCCAGAAACCCTGTTGGTGCTGCAGGTAAGATCTTCCCATCTGGCTTTCCACCTAGCGAGGCTTTGCATGTGTCGCCTGTGATCTCCTAGACAGCCAAACGTGCTGTCTAGGAAAGAAAGACGGCATGCCCAGAGGGGGCAAAGAAAGAGTGTCATGCCCAGAGGGGACATTGTAAGATGGTCTTGCGGACAATGGGGCGGCGGAGCCGTGGGCTTTCCTGGGCTCTGTCCTCTTGTCCCTCTGAGAGGTCTGGGACAGCAGCTCTTGCAAACTTAGCATGCTTAACTGTGCTCCGCTTAAAGCAGTGTCTCTTTGCACCAAAGGACCAGCCCCTCAGTAACTGGGGCTAGAAGAAACCTGGTTGCTTTAAAGAGCTGTGCCATGCCAGGCCTTTTTAAGAGTCTTGGGAAAGGATCTAGGTGCTATCTGATCTAACCCCCCACCCCTCGCCCCACTCGTGTGTAGGAAATCCAGACGCATCCTTGACAGGTGGCTGCTCAGACCCCGCCTGAAGTCCTTCCGTGAGAGGGAGAGACCCCCTCCCTTTTGTAGGCTCCAGTGTTGAAACACTCTTACCGATAGGAAGTTTCTCCTCACGTTCCTCTGAAATCTCCCCTCTGGTAATGGATCCAGGCAGTCTCTGGAGCAGCAGAGGGCAAGTCTTTGCCCTCTTCTTTGGGACAGCCCCTCAGGTAGCTGAAGAGCACCGTTCTGTGCCCCCCTCAGTCTTCTCTACCCAGTCCCTTCGAGCTTTTGTTGCAGGACTCATATTTTTACCCCCTGCCCCGTCTCCATTACCCTCCTTTGGATTTGTTCCAATTTGTCTCTGTCTCCATGAGGTCTGATTAGTGCAGAGTAGAACTTACTACTTCTTGTGACTCGGATGCAGTACTTCTGTTAATGCAGCCTAAAATCCCATTCGACTTTTTGGCAGCCTCGTCCCACTCTTGACTCATGTTTAGCTTGTGGTGAATTGCTTTTTGGAAATCCTTTTCACACACATGGCTGGCCTTATCTTTTCAGCCCAGAAGACTCAGCTGCCCTCTGCCTCTCACGCATGTGCAGATGCGCACGCACATTTTGATCCCTTGCCCCCCAAGGTGCTCAGGGGAGCGTATGTGGCTTGTCTCCCCCTCTCATCCTTACAACCATCTTGTGAGGTTGGTTGGGCTGAGAGAGAGTGACTGGACAAAAGTCCTGCAGTGAGCTTGATGGCTTAGTGGAGATCTGAACGCAAGTCTTCCAGGTCCTAGTCTGACATTCTGACTATTACATAGGGATCCCGGGGGGCAGGAGATCCTTCGCTTCCACCCTCTACCCTCGCCACCCCTCACCAGGGAATAGGCCTCTTAAGCATGCTCCCAGGAAGTGACATCATTGCACGGGCGAGGAGCGTTCCCACGCTTCACAATGGGCCAACTTGAGCCCCAAATAGGCTGAATTGGGCTCGTTTGAGGCCCAAAATTGGCCCACAGCAAAGTGCAGGAACGCTCCTGGCCCCTAAACGATGATACCACTTTCCGGAAGTGATGTCATCATGCCATCAGGGAGTGCTTGCAAAATGCGAATGAAGGCACCCCAAAAGGTGAGTGCCAGCTGCCCCCTCCCACCAGGAGGGTAAGGGGGCCTGGCAAATCTACCATTACACCATACTGGCTGCCCCCTAAAAAAGTGACACCAGCTCCTTGAAATTTGGAAATCTGTTTTTTTCCAAACCCTACTAAATACATGAAAGCAGAACGAGAGCCAATTTGGTGTCGTGGTTAAGAGTGCGGGACTCTAATCTGGAGAACCAGGTTTGATTCCCCACTCCTCCGCTTGAAGCCAGCTGGGTGACCTTGGGTCAGTCACAGCTCTTTCAGAGCTCTCTCAGCCCCACCCACCTCACAGGGTGTTTGTTGTTGTGGGGATAATAATGACATACTTTGTAAACCGCTCAGAGTGGGTGTTAAGTCATCCTGAAGGGTGGTATATAAATTGAATGTTGTTGTTGTTGTTGTTATAATGTCCAAACAAGCCTGGGTTCTGTCATTCATTTGGCTTGAAGAGGTAACGTAACAGAATGGTTTGGAAGGAATCACTTGGCAGTTGGCTTAGCTGTCTGCTGGAGTGATGGCATTCTCTTCCTCAGGAGGCAATGCAAAACCAGGTCAATCCCAACCCGGAGAGAGTGACCCTGGCCCCGGGCTCCATCACGGTGGGCCAGCCCTTCATTTTGGCCTCAGGAGAAGTGCTGAATTTAGCCAGCATCGTTCCCTCAGCAACCACCAAACCAGCCTCAGGTAGGATTCTGTAAACACTCAGGCCTCTTATTCTGTCTCTCCCAAATGTTGCTGGTGATGAGGGAGGTTTGTTTCCCCCCCTGCTGGGTAACGCAGCATGACGTGTCTCTCTCCTCCAGAGGAATTCTCCGTAACGTTTCTCTTCCACCTCCTGCTTGTTTTCTTCCCGAGCAGGCAACTCCCACGTCTCCCCAGTGCAGTTTCCAAACTCAACCACCTCCGTTCTTGCAACGCTGGCAGCCATAGCAGAAGCCTCTGGGCCCCTTTCCAGTTCAAACAGGCCTCCAGGTATGTCAGGTGGGATCTAGATACTGGTCACAGGTGGCGCAGCCCAGCTGGGACCTTCTCCTGCACATGCTCGGGTTGACGCCTCCTCTGGGTTTCTTTACCAGTGTAGTAGTTAAGAGTGCCGGACTCTAATCTGGAAAACCAGGTTTGATCCCCCACTCCTCCACCTGAAGCCAGCTGGAGGACCTTGGGTCAGTCACAGCTCTCTCGGAGCTCTCTCAGCCCCACCCACCTCGCAGGGTGATTGTCATGAGAGTAATAATAACATACTTTGTAAACCGCTCTGAGTGGGCATTAAGTTGTCTTGAAGGGCGGTATATAAATCAAATGTTGTTGTTGTTATTGTTGTTGTTATTTGGGGGGGAGTCTAAGGCCAGACAATGGAATCTTGTTCGGCTTAGTGCAGGGCGGGGGGAGCTGAAGCCCAGTGTGCGTTTGTAGCTGCAGGCGAGCAGAGCTTTGCTACGCCAGGCGACTGAATCCAGTGTTCGTTTCCCACAGTAACTAACCACATGCTCCAGAAAGCCCGTAAGCAGGGCCAGATGGCAAGAGCCCTCCCTGCCACCGGCCCTCAGCGACTGGAGTTTGCGAACAGAGATTCCGTTTAGCTGTTGCTGCTAAAGCTGTCGATAGCCTCTTCCATGAATTTTGCCCAGTCCCATTTTGAAGCCGTTGGCCATCGTTACATCTTGTGGCACTGAGTTGCGTATGCTCTGTTTGAAGAGGCGCTCTTTGTCTTTCCTCAGTCTACTGCTCATCCATTTCCTTAGGTAACTCTGGGCTTGCGTCGCATGGGAGAAAATATTCTCTGTCCACTTCTTCCACACAATGGATCATTTGATAGGATCTTGTAGGCCTGAGCCGCGAGTGAGGGAGCTTCCCCTGGATTCCAGAGCCTCCGTGTGCTGTTGGAGGGAGAGTGCCGCCATTCGCACAATAAACCTGCAGGATCCAATCCATACACATGACCTTCTACCTTAGCTTTCTTTTTACCTAAACTGAAAAGCTCCAGGCGCTTGTGCTTCTTGATTGTCCTGGCTGTCCTCCTCTGCCACATTTCCGGCTGTGCCGCATACTTTTGAAGTTTGCCAGGCAGAACTCTACACGCTATGGCTACATATCTATGAAGGGCACTACGATACTGGCCATTTTAATTTTACTTCCCTTTCCTAATAATCCTTAGTTTACCTTTTCCACCGCCCAGAGCCCCTGAGGATGGGCGGTTTATAAATTGAAATATAATAATAATAATAATAATGTGTATGTGGCTTACTAGAGTTCCTAGACACGGCACTTTTTTGCGCCCCCAAACGTTAGTTTTGCTCAGAGGTAGGCAGCTTTTTTTGCCCAAGTGCCGAAAAAGCAACTTCTACCTGTGAGAGTCAAGGTTCGAGTCTAGTGACACCTTAAAGGCCAACAAGATGTTCAGGGTATAAGCTTTCAAGAGTCAAAGCTCCTTTCTTCAGGTACTTGCAAAGGTGCTGTGCCAGCAGCCGAAGGGGAGGAGGTGCGAGAGAAGAGGGCTGTACTTGGCCAGACAATTTGGGAGCGAGACAAGTTCCAGAGCTGCTGCCAGCCGCTCAAGTCGCTTGGGCAGAGAACTAGCCCTGTTTGATGAGCAAAATGTTCGGCTGCCTGGCTGTTGAGTGTGTATGCCAGTGGTTGCCTACCTCTGGTTTAGCTCCCTCCCCCAACCCATTTTTGAAAAAACTTTCCTTTCAATTCTGCAGCTGCCTCAGAGGAAATAACGGAGGCCAGTTCAGTAGGCGTCCCCCTGCAGCACGTAATCGGCAGTGGGGGGCAGCGAGTAATCACGATTGTGGCCAACGGTGTTCCACTGAGCAGCCTCCAGACGGCCATCCCTGCCAGGGGCATCAGCCAACCGTTTATCGTCACCCTGCAGAACGGGCAGCAAGGTAAGGCATCGTAAACCTCTCTCTCAGTTTTGGGCAGTGCCAGGACAAACAGGGTGTACCCAGAAGGGCTGCCGCGTTTCCAGGTGGGGCTTGCAGTAAGCGATTTCCTCCTAACCCGCAGAGACTTTAGAGGCTTGCCTCCAAGTGTGCCTTTGAATGTCCGCGAACTGTTTGCATCAGAAACAGACAAGCAGCGAAATGTAAAATTCGGAAGCTGTTTCTTTCTCAGGATGAACAAACAGCTTCCTTTCGTGATTCCCCCTACCCCGCTGGGCCAGTGAAGTTCAGGAGGGGCTTCCTGGCTAATTGGCCTCGGACTCTACCGGTCTTGGGTGTGCCAAGGTGAGAAGGTCAGAAAGGAGGAGGTTTGGCAATAGAATTGTGGCAGGACCCAGGTGCTGCTTTTTTTAAAAAATTATCAGATTAATATATCTAAATCTGAACCTGACCAAAAAGCGTGGATCAAAAAATCTAAACAGTGGGACCAGGGACAGATGGGGAGATTTCCTTTGGGAGATTTTTGGACAAACCTAGAGGAAGTCCCAGTTTGCAGAAAAGTCTGATTTAAAAAAAAAATAGATGGATCCCTTTCCTGTAATAGAAGTAACACCTACAACTTAGAAACATAGAGCTGGAAGGTACCCCACAGGGTCATCTAGTCCACCCCCCTGTGCAACACAGGAAATTCACAGCTATCCGCCCTCCTCCCTCAGTGACCCCCTGCTCTATGCCCAGAGTAAGGCAAAAAACTCTCAGGATCCCTGGCCAATGTGGCCTGGAGGAAAATTCCTTCCTGCCCCCAAAGTGGCGATCGGCATCACCCTGGGCATATAAGAAAGGGCCACAAGAGCCAAGCACCAGCTCATCCCTTCAGGCAGTCTGTCTCTTGATCTGTGTATTAAATCAGAGAATTATCATAGCTGTCAGCTACCAAGAACGCTACTGAGATTGTGTGAGGCTACACGACGAGGTCTTGGAGGCCATCTTGTGGGGGTTGCTAGGAATGTGGCTTCCATTTCTCAGGGCGCGTGCGTGGGAGAGACTGAAAAAGGTAAATTAACAGAGAAAAAGGGAGAGAAGGAGGGAGGTGAAACTGAAGAGGGAAGCAAGAAAAGGTAGGGGAGGCTGTGGGGGAGGAAAAACAGGAGGAGGGAAAGCTGAAGGAGGAGAATAAGAGGGAAATGAGATCCTCGCCTACGAGGCTTTGCTGTTCCTCTGTTTGCATTTCCCTAGTCTTTAAAAAAATTAAAAGGAGCTCTCCTTCTTTCATGAAAGCTTTCCCATCACCAAGGGAACTTCAGAAATTGCTTAGGTGAGGCAAACCCCGCCATCTGATGTAGGTAGAAATCAGCAAGGGCAACATAGCCCATCTAATCTATACAGTGACACGGGGAGCATTTTTGCAAAGCCGCCCCCCCCCCCGACCTGTTCCTGCTAAGGCCACCCTGTCTAGGCCCCTTGGCTCGTTATGTGCTAATCTTACTAGGAGCCAGGGCCTGATGATCCCATCGGTCACCAATTCACGTTAAGAACCTTTTACCAACTGTATTGAAAGTGCTTCTTTCTTGCTGCCGGCAGCAGCAACAAACGTGACTTACAAAAGCCACCTACGGAATGTGCTTGGGAAGCCCTCCTCCCCTTGCGAATTTCCTCTGTCTCTATTAATACCCCCATTTCCCTCCACTTGTAGTTCTCACGGTGCCTGCTGGCCAGGTTGCAGAGGAAACTGTCCTCGAAGAGCAAATGGAAGAGAACCACGTGGCAGAGGCGGAAGAGCCCCCGGCCAAGAAAATAAAAACGGAAGAAGTTGAGAATGATTTAGAGGAAAGCCAGGTAAAAACAGGAGAGCTGGATGGGGAATGGCCGTGTGCAGAGTTGGCTCATTGGTCAGTATTGCCTACCCTGCTCAGCGGCAGCTTTGCAGGGGCTTGGCCAGCACGTGGTGATCGAACCTGGGCCTTTCAGAGAACAAAGGATGTGCCCTGCAGCTCAGCCCATGAAGGGGATTCTGCTTGCAGATCAACTCATGAGATTCAGCTCACTATGTGGCAATAGTGGATTCATCCCTCGGGAGGCCAGCTTCCGGACTGGACTGGTGGCTCCCAACAACTTGTGCGGGGGTCCCCTCTCACATTATCCATCACTCCTGGGTTGGCACTGAGCACAGCTGTTTTAGTTAGCACGGAAGAGACATGGGAGGAGTGAGTGGAAACTTCCATAATTCTGGTTTCAGCCAGATTGGAAATGTTTGAAAAGTTCTCTTAGCACAGAAATTTACTTCCCAAGTAAATTTCCCAAGTTCTCTTAGCACAGAAATTTACATTCTGTGCTAAGAGAACTTGGGAGCCAGTTTGGCGTAGTGGTTAAGAGCGCGGGACTGTCATCTGGAGAGCCGGGTTTGATTCTCCACTCCTCCACTTGTAGCCAGCTGGGTGACCTTGGATCAGTCACAGCTTCTAGGAGCTCTCTCAGCCCCATCCACCTCACAGGATGATTGTTGTTGTGGGGATAATAATAACCAGGGCTTTTTTTCTGGGAAAAGAGGTGGTGGAACTCAGTGGTGGAACTCAAGACCGCACAATGACGTCGCTTTGAGTCAGCTGGAACAAGGGGGGAGTTTTTTAAAGTTTGAATTGCCCTCGGTGAAAATGGTCACATGGCCGGTGGCCTCGCCTCTGATCTCCAGACAGAGGGGAGTTTAGATTGCCCTCCGTACGGTGCGGAGAGCAATCTAAACTCCCCTCTGTCTGGAGATCAGGGGGCGGGGCCACCGGCCATGTGACCATTTTTAAGAGGTGCCGAAACTCCATTCCACCGCGTTCCCGCTGAAAAAAAGCCCTGATAATAACCCGCTTTGTAAACCACTCTTCGTGGCCGTTAAGTTGTCCTGAAGGGCAGTATATAAATCGAATGTTGTTGTTGTTGTTATAATTATTACTCCCCCCCCAAAGCAGGAAGAGGAGAAGCACTGGAAAGTGCCCTGTTCTTTTTCTTTTCCCACCCTACGAGGTCTAGCCGCTTGCCCTCTCCTCCCTAAATAAGAAGCCACGGCAAGCAGAGGGAGGCCCCGTGCCTGGCTGCTGCCCCCTTTGCAGAAGTTACTTGCTCCCCCCCACCCCACCCCACCCCGGCAACCGGTGACAGAGTCGTCATTGTTTTTGCAGGACAACAGCGAAAGAGCGATCTTGCAGCTGCAGCTGCGGGAGGCCAGTCGCAAGGCCTGGGAGTACCGGAGCCAGCTCTTGAAGAAGGAGCAGGAAGCGAAGCAGTACCGGCTGAGGCTAGAAGCACTGGCCACGCAGCAGGCCAACGGGACAGAGGCCGAGGAGGCAGCCGAGGTAAACTCGATGGACGTGCCCTTGGAAGAGGCGGCTAGTTCTGGGGCAGAAGCAGAGCCGCCGACTGACATTGCCGTGGAGACAGTAACGTTGTAACCTCCAGGTCATGTTTTCAAGGGGGGGGAAAGAGTGGATGAAGCTCGGGGGCTCTTACACGACCCATAAAAGCTGGACTTCAGTCAGTCGCATGGGCCGGTGCCCGGGGAATCCCAACTCCCCTTTTCATGCCTGTAACTTTGCTTTGCCTTTCGGAAAAGGGCTTCAAAATGAAAGAAATCCCACTTTTATATAAGCTTGCACCATGCAGAGAGGTATTTTTGTAAATTGACAGCCAGAAAGTGCCCTAACAGCTCTTTTTAATAGGACGAGGTAGCTTTATTGGCAGGCCTTGCCCCCGTCCAACAGCCTTCTTTGGAGCGTGGCAGAGAAAAGCTGTTTCTTCTGAACAGCACTCTGGTGCTGTCCTTACCAGGAGCAGGTCTCCTCCTTTGCCTCTTGGCTGTGGAAGACCCACCAAATGCCTCGCTGCACGTGGGTTGTGGATGAACCTCAGCCGAGGGTACTGGTAGTTCTTCTTCTGTGTGCACAAGGTATTGTGTAGGCAGAAACGGGTGCAACAATGACGCACTCTGGCTAGCCAGCCTGGGCCCAGTTAGCTGCACCCGAAACGTGGGTCATTGAGGGATTCGGTGTCCTCATCCAAGCACTGTTGTGGGTGCTGGTTGTACGCAGCATCCCTTTACGCCTGCAGGTCTTGGAGTGGAGCTCAGAGAGAGCCCAGGTCTGACTTTTTAAAAAAAAATTTGGACAGAACCCCCTGAGTTTTGTAGGAACAATAAAGAATGCAGATTTGAGTTTTGCATTCATCGCTCTTTTTTTGCACACCTGTTTAAAAGCTTTTTTAAAGGGGTTTTATGTTGATGGGAGGGGAATTCAGGTTCTTTGATACTGTGGGTGGCCGTTGTGAATGTAGAGCCGATGATGGAGAAGCAAGAGAAGGTGAACTGTCTGGGAGTGCCGCAGGGCAGCCGGACCCCCTCCTGTATTAAGTCTTTGAGCGTTCTCTTCCCTCCGAAAAGTGGAGGTGGAGGGAGCTGGACCGCTAGTCGGAAGGAGACGGGCCAGTCAAAGTGGGCTGTTGGGGGTGTTTTGCAGAGGTGGTGGGGTCTGTTCCGTCCAGGTCTGCAGGGGAGGGGGTGGGCTCGCCCTTTGGCGGAAGCCGCCCAGAAGCGAAAGCAAGTTGCAGGTTCCAGACAGCCAGAATCAAACCTGGGCTGCGTTGGGGCTTCTAGAGGAGGGCAGTATTTGATCCAGCGTGGCCCCAAAGTTCAGCCGAGCCCCTCGTCTACCCCCCAAATGCCGGAGCCCTTCCCCTCAACCCAAGGGCAGGGAGTTCAAAGGGACAATAGTGCGGCTCAGAGCCACTGAACAGCCTCTGCCTTTAATGGGATCTCTAAGAGAGCCGAACGCCCTGGGAAACGACGGGCCCGTTCCCGCTACTGCTGCTGCTGAGATACCAGTGCCAGGTTCTGGGGTGAGGGGTCTTGTTTTCCTCTGTGCAGTTCTGGGGCTGGGGTCCTGATAGGCGGCCATCAGTGGTAGCTGCCCTCCGAAGAGACTAAGCCGAGGCAAAAATGTTTGGGGCCAGACCCTTTGGGCCTCGTGTTTGCCATAGAAAAGAAGCACCTTGTCCTGGCTGGTTAACCCATAACTACTCACAGTCATTCCTGGGGACTAGCAAGGTTGGAGAAAGCCCTGGGCAGAGCCTGGCAGCTGGGCCACCTTCTCAAGAAGTTCTTGGAGTATTTCCTCTGGGTTCCTATTCACCACCACCTCCCTGAACAATTTGAAGAGGTGGCATCCTTTGTTGATGGGCTTCTCCTAGCACGTATTCTTAACAGTTTCACAGCCCGGGGGCATTGGAGTCGTTAGAGGCCTGCGGTCATCGAAGTACGGTTCTTTCCTCCACCTCCCCGTGTGGGGAATGGGAAGGAGAGCCAGCCGTCCCCGGCCACTTTACATGATAACACGTTCCGAAGGAGACACTGAAACAAGAGCGAGGGTCTCAGCACGCCTTCACGAGGACCCAAACCCACTTCAGCAGGCACAGCAAGGGCGCCATCAGTTGCTGCAGCGAGGGGGGAAAGAATGCCATCAGTGGAGAGGGAAGCCAGTGAAACACAAGAGGTCTCACTGATGCAAAGCTGAAAGGTGTTCAAGACGAACCCGGTGACCGTTCACCAACAGCACTGCTTGGCGTCAGCATAGCACAGCTTACAGGAGTGTGTTAAATTGACACCTGTTGGGAGCGAGAGACGCTTGTATTGAGCAATACAGTCCGACGTCCTTTATTCATTGGAGACTGAATCCAGGAGAAGCTTTCCCTCCTCCCCTTCCTACTGTTAATTTAACACCGCCTCCTTTGCTTTGCAAGCAATTAGTGCTGCCGTGAGATGGTTGCCGTCCTTAGCTTGCGGGCCTTAGAGTTTTACATGTTACAGGGAGTCCCTGTTTTTTGCATTTTGCAGCCTCTTGATCCCCGTATATAATTTTTGCTTTCTCTACCCATCTGCCTGCCTTCTGAAGATCCCCTTTCTGCAGCTGATGAAGTGGGTTCTAGTTCGCGAAAGCTGCTGCCATGATAAAATTAGGGGCGAGGCCTTGATAGAGCATCTGGTTTGTACGTAGGCAGTCCCAGTTTCAGGCCTTAGAAACTCCAGCCCCCAAAGGGCCAGGTGATATGAAAGACCTCTGCCAGATACCCTGGCGAGCTGCTGCCCGATAGAGTAGATGGTACTGACCTCAGTAGAGTGGCTCAGTATAAGAGAGATTTGAGTGTTCAAGACTGGTTAGACTTTAAGGTGCCCTGAGGCTCAGTTTTGTATTTGATGTGCATTCATACATGTGTGCACACACACACACCTTTCTGGGAAGGGGTATAGGTAGCAACTCCTTTTTTCTGTTGTCTTTGGAAAGACACTGGACAGCTTCTGTCCCATTCTGCTTGCCTGTGTAGGAAAACAGTTACTGCTAAGTTGGTATGACAGCCCCTCATCAGAGGTGGTTTGCCATTGCCTGCCTCTGGGTAATGCCCCGGGACTTCATTGGTGGTCTCTAGAGATGGGCACAAACCGAAATATGAACCAAAGTTGGTCATGAATCAGGCCGATCTTTGGTTCACGAACTGGTAGTTCGTCAGAGGGCATTTCTGATGACCCGTGACGATTTTTAGGCCGGTTCGTTTGTTTTGTTTTTTGGTTCGTCACTGTAGACAGCCTGGTGCCAATCAATCAGTTTCCTTGGCAACGGGTGGGAGATGGGCTTTCTACAGACCTGCTGCTGCCCTGGAAGTGATGTATTCATGAACCAAACGAGTTTGCGAACCGGACAATTTCAAGCTGGTTTGCGGCCCGTGGGTCATGAAACACGACAGACTGCAACGAATCGCCTTCATGCCCAGCTCTAGTCGTCTCCCATCCAAGTACTAACTAGGGCTGACCCTGCTTAGCTTCTAAGATCGAACCAGAGCTGGCTAGTCTGGGCTCTCCAAGTCAAGGCTCTCTGCTTCCGGGCTTAGTTAAATCTTGAGAAACCACTGGAAAGAGGCTTGAGGACTCTTTTAGGATACAGAACCTGTTGGGGAGGGGAGAGGCCAAGCAACCGAAAAGGTCTGGGGGTGCTGCCTGCTTTAGCAGCTTTCCGCTGCCCCCATGAGGGGTAGGACCTTTCTTTGTGTTGATTTTTTTGTCAGTGGAAGCTGACGCTGTTTGCGGAGGCTGCCTTCTGCTGTGATGGCTCAGATCCTGGCCTGGGAGGAGAAAAGCGAAACGACCCCTTTGCCAGCGTAACCAGTAGCTGCTGTGGAGTGGCCTGCTTTCTGCAAGGGCCCACTCGTGGTTGAGCGACCAGATCGGAAGGCCTTACTTCGAGGACTCCCATTTGCTTGGGGGACTGTAAGCTGCTGTTGGGATTTCCGCCCTGCCCCCCAAAAGTGTACCTGAAAGGCAACTCCACGCCTCGCTCCCCCTGTGCAGACAAAGTGAAGCTGATTTTAAAGAGTTCAGGGCCACCACTGTAGTCTGTTCCCCAGGGAAGCCAGTGACAGAATGGCAGGATTTGAGTTTTGGTTCAGGAATCCTACTCCTTTCTGAAGAAGCAGAGGAGTTAGCCATGTTAGTCTGTAGTAGCAAAATCAAAAAGAGTCCAGTAGCACCTTTAAGACTAACCAACTTTATTGTAGCAGAAGCTTTCGAGAATCACAGTTCTCTTCGTCAGAGAGAGTCACAGTTGTCTTCCTCCATGCATCTGACGAAGAGAACTGTGATTCTCGAAAGCTTATGCAACAGTAAAGTTGCTTAGTCTTAAAGGTGCTACTGGACTCTTTCTGAAGAAGGGAGCTCTGTCTCTCAAAAGCTTATATGCTGAAAATCTTGTTGGTCTCTAAGGTGTCCCTGGACTCAAAATCCTACCGTTCTACTGCAGACCAACATATGGCGATCCACCTAAAAAAAATCTGAATGGGTGTTGCAGGAGCAGAACCACAGCCCTGGTTCCCTTTAGCCAGCTACTCCCTTCTTCAGCCCAGCTCCTGAAAACAGAAAGGAGGAGTGAGATCCGTCTTCTGGGGGAAGTCAAGGCCAGTTATATTGGGGGTCAACTCGCAACTCCGTCCTGGAACCCAGACTTGTGCTGGAACCTGGGGAGCTGCAGCCAGGGCCACTGGCCGGATGGATGTGGATTTCTGATTCCTCCACCCCCCCCCCCCCCGCCTGGCTCGTGGCTGCATGCTTGTTGTGTGACTGTAACAAGAAGCTCATAGGCAGCTGTTAGTAAGATGGTTAGCGTCTGGAAAACTGATGTTCATCTTTTCCTGAGAAGATGATCACAGCCCTAAAATAAACAGGGGTTTTGTGGCACCTGAAACACACTAACCACACTTTCTTCCAGCACCTGCTATCGTGGCCTAAAGCCCACTTTGTCAAGTACACGGAGCAGATCTTCTTCAGGTGGGCATTAAATCACAAGACATGGGGTTGTTTTCAGCCATCTTTGCTGTGGCTGGAAAATGACAGAAGGGGGCCCCTTTGACTACCAAAAAGGCTATGCTGAGAATGGTGTGACATACAAAAGCCATGTGGGATGGGGGCTACTGTAAAGAGAGGAGGTGGGTGAGGTTTAGCAAAAAAATTGGCTGGGTCCAACCTGTGAAAGCTGGTGCCGGAACACAGCTTTGTTAGTCCTTATGGTGCCACAAGATCCCTGTTTGTTGTTGCTGTGACAGCTGGCATTAATTGCATGGAATGCTCTAAAGGAAAAATGTGTTTTATGAAGTCCTTCTGTCAGATTACGGGGAGAGCCCTCTCCCATTGCCCCACCCCAGAGGTCTGTGGGTGCTCCAGAGCTCGGGTGAATTTCTTGTAGCATGCTGTAGTCATGGAGGATGTGTGTAAATGCAGGGCCCATCCAGAGCCGTTTCCTGCATGCGGATACCTGTGGAATTCCCATGCCAATGGGCCCTGCATTTGAACAAACAAGAAATAGGAAATTAATACAAGAACTACCAGTTTTATGAAAACTCTTCCAGGTGGGAGGGAGGAAAAAGTCTTGAGAATTCTTATAAATTATACCTCTACATTAAAAACACTCTATTTATTTAATGTGCAATTGCCTTTTGAAAACTCTTTCTGCATTCTCTTACTTGTAATGGAAATTGTGTAGCTGATGCTAGCAACGTGCTTCACCTGTCTCTTGCTCGTGCCTTAGTAGTTCCCGGAGAGACGGGCCCCGACACCTCCCCATTTCCTCATCTCTCTTTAACCGCAACATCACAGGGCTTTTGGGCCACATTTTTATAACTGAGAAGAAGGTTCATATCAAATCCAGCAAAACACACTGCTTTTCAGGGGTTCCAAGTGCCCTTCCAATTTATAGAGGATTTAAAAAAAAAAAAGCTTTATATACAGGCTGGCTTGTTAGAAAAAGCATATTTTATATCTCTGGGCTTTTTGCCCCAAATGTTCAGTTTACAATGTGTACAGTTCTCTTTTTGGTACTATTGTTTGGTTAATAAAATGCTGATGTAATTTGCTGTGTTCTTCCCCCCCCCCCCAGCTTAGATAGAAACCTGCTGCTATCATTTCTCAGTTAGCAAAATACCTGCCGGATTGGGGGGAGGGGGGGCTGTGGTTATGTCCACTTTGCTGTAGCAACTGGGGAGGGACTTGACCGTGTAGGCCAGACCTGGCAGGGGCAGATTTTGGCCCTGCTACACCGTTGCCCCCAAAGCATGGGCCGTGTTCCACATAAGGATTGCCGACAGCCGTTCACTGCTTCACAGGGAGGTAAAGGGATACCATTTGGGTGGGAGTGAACTGGGATAAGAAGCAGGTGGGGCTCCCTCTCAACGGGTCCCAGCCCCATATTTTGAAGAACTCAAGAGGAGCAAGCACCCCATCTCCCTGGTTCCTGTTTTTTTAAATCGTGGCAGAGTGGGGTGGAAAATTTGAGTCTCGCCAGTATTCGTGACTCCTTATTTTTCGGTTCATCAAAGGTTGCCCCAACCCATTTTACAAGTACCCGAAGCAACCAGAAATTCTGGTCACCCTGCACCCCAAGATCCTTTGATGGGAATAACGAAACAGAAGTTTGTTTCCTGTTCCCTTGAAATAAGTACCAGCCGGCTTCACGGCAAAACATTTCACGCATCACCTCTGGGGAAGGAGCAGCAGTTGAGGCTGTCCTTGTTGGTGACTATTAATGCTCCCCACTCCGTTGTGAAAGGCGGGGGGTGTTGTCAGCCGCAGGGTATCACCACAACACTGCAGAAAAGTCCGGTGTAGCCCTTTCAGTATCATCTTCTGAGCTAAGGAGAGTTTCTTCTCTGCCTCCCAATTCTTTTGGTGACATAACTTTGCCTGACACCCCCGCTCCCATTCTCAGGTAGTAGTGCAGGCCAGCTTGGGCTTTCGCCTTAGCAAGGAGGTGTTCCCCGCATAGGCACAGATGCACTTTATTATCGGTTTATTCTTAGCCTGGCCCATGAGCATATTTGAAAGCCCTTCAAAGGAGGTTGCCTGTTGGACTGCTGCAGGAATCCCTGACCGGGATGCGAAGGAGGAGGCAGGCCCAGAACTGCGAATGGAAGGTGAGAGGGCTGTGTTCTTACCCTAAAAGTAAACTTCTTTCAAGTTGGAGAGCAAATTTTGTCTGAGCAAAAATTAAAGCCTGCCTCAGACATCAGAAGATCATAAAAAAAAAAAACCCACGCAGCAATAGATCAACCTTGCAGAAAACAAGATTGCTTTCCAGCAATTGAAATAATAGCTCCCCCTGCCTCGCACTGGTGGAAGTAATCATAGTTTTCTCCATAGATCTGAGCCCCTGCGTGGAGGCGTAGGGGACGCTTACGGCCACCGGCTGGCTGGCTGCTGTTCTAAACAGTAATCTTTAAAATTCCAGGGGCGTCGCATCCCTTGTAGCCAAACGCTGACTAATAACTAACTTTTTGCCGGTGGTTATGATTTGCTGGGCTGTGCGTGGCTTTGATTTATAACAGCTTAGTGGGCTCCTGACTGAAAAAGTAATTAGTTTTCCCGAGCCAGAGCTTCAAGGAGCAGCAGAAAGCAGCTGGTGGGCCGAAGCAGGAGACGCAGGCTCTTGTTTCCAAAAGAGAGATGGAAGGATGTCGGAAAGGGAGGCTCGGGCGGTTGCAGGTGGGGGAATGCCTGCTTACTGCTGATTCTCCCATCCACCCTGCTCTTGCTCTGAATCTTGATGCCGATAGGAAGGCCCGATCATCTCCAGCCATATCCTTGCCCCCTCAGCAATGACTCCAACGCTCATGATCTGCCGCCCAGAAGCCCCAAACCTCTCTCTTGCTGGCCCTTATGGCCGGAACATAAAAAGGACGACTTCACGCAGTAGGTGGTTGTCTTGTGGAACTCAGTGCCACAAGATACGATGGCCCCTAGCTCAGATGGATTTAAAAGGGGCAATTGGACAAATTTAGGGGAAAGGAGAGGACCGTTGCGGGGTGTTTAGTTATGATAGTCAAACGGGGGCTCTGGGTTCGGAGGCAGAATGCCTCTGTTGGTCGGCTGTGTCCGGCAGGCCTTGTTTGTGGGCTTCCCTATGCATCCAGCTGAACAGAAGGAAGGGCTAGATGGACCCTCGTTGGTCTGATCCGGCAGAGCTGCTCCTACATAACCTACACGATGCCACCTCTCTCTTCCTCCGCACCCCACCTCAAATCCCACAGTTCCCAGGGTGGCTTTGACTTACCCTTCACCCCTAATCCCAGATAAGTGTGTCTGTTCCCATCCATCCCGTGTCTTCTTGGCTGCTCCTCCCTTGCTTCCCCAGAGCTTGTAATTTATTTATTTATTTACTATATTTATAGTCTGCCTTTCTCACTGAGACTCAAGGTGGATTATACAGTGAAAATCAATGCAGTCGATAGAACGAGACGTCTGAAACACGCATAGAATATTAGACGTGATTTAATTTAAACTGATGTTCTGTACAGTCGCGGCACGGCTCAGAAGACATTTCCCAAAGTGCATTCTCCAATTGCCCGAGGCCCGATTGAAAAACCAGGCCCGCACGTGGTAGCCATTGTTGGCTCTGCTCATGCCCGTTTGGGCACATGTTGACTTTTCTGTCTCTGCGACCTCCATGCAGTGTGGCCCAAAGGGCCTCCCGAACGGCATAAAGGATTTGCTAGAGTGACTCTTTGGGTCTTGCTGCTCGTGCCACGGAGCCTGTTGGATATCCCAGACTGACACAATTTGACCCAGTATGGGAGATGAGCCTCTTACAGGTCGAGAACAGCCCAGGGAATGTGCTCCGGATGGCAAGTGTGGCTTCCCGTCTGCACCATTACGTCATAAGAATGGTTCCGCTGGATCAGACCATTTTTGTCTCACATTGACCCGCTGATTAACTTCTGATAGTTCATAGGCAGGGTGTGAAGGGGGCAAAACACAACAGAAGTACAGCAGCCCCTTAAAGACCGACGACATTTATTCCAGCAAGAGCTTTCGTGAGTCAGAGCTCACTTTTTCAGATACTCAGGGAAGGAACTCTTTTTGGAGGCTTATATAACAAATCACAGAAGGGGAGCAGCCATCTTTGGTTTGTTCTGAACATAGAGCAATTTGCAGTAGACTGCCTCTAACGATGGAGGCTCTGTGTGGCTCATGGCCTTCAATGACTTCTGGTCCTCCTCCATAAATATGTCTCGTACCCTTTTGAGATGGGGGCTGTGGCTGCAGCTTCTGGCGATGAGTTCCGCAAGTTAACTAGGCACTGCGGGAAATTTCCCTTCTGTCTGCACCAAATCGTCATAGATCCATCAAGCGCAAGACTCGTGTTTGAAGTCAACAGGCTTTGTCAAAACACTGTATACTGCACAGGTTGTGCTAATCAGTCCCTGAAGACCTCTGTGCTCCAGCACTGGAGGTGGCCACTCCAAGGCTCCCCATCCCACATGAAACGTCACCACCAGCCTTGGCACACCTGGGATTAGGAGCAAGACTTCCCGGCCAAAGAGGGCATCGGGCCCCTTCTGGCCAGCTCTCTCTCTGCCCTGCGGACATTGCCCGTTCGTCAGGCCAGCCGGTAACCAAAGGCGTCCTTTTCCATGTAGTCGGTCCACGTCGAGGTCGGAGTGCTGCGGTAGGGATCCAGCAAGATCCTGAAACAGCGGACGATCAGCACTCCTAGGACGACAAAGAGAAGGAAAACGAAAACCAAAGCGGCCCTTTGCTCTAAGCTCAAGACCGGGGTGGGCAGCATGGCACTGGCCAGGGGGGGCAGGGAGCTGCCGGGACCGTCGGCCATCGTAAAGCACAGAGGCGTCTTGCGATGTGGACGTGAGGCCCTGCAACAAGAGAAGCAGCTGGTTAGAGCAACGGGGTACACGCACCCGCTCACCATGATCGCACACGGGTATTGCTCGCACTCCAGACTTGTACTGGTTTTGATCCAGTTGCTTCTCCCCTCAAAATCCAGAGGACTACTTTGCTGAGCGTTCTCTCCTGGAGTACCTTTGCTCCAGGAATCGGAAAAGAATAGAATTCCTGAAGGTGGTTACTCATGTTGACAAGTGGGGCACATAAGCCCCTAATGGGGCTGCCAGCCTCCAGGTGGGGTCTGGAGTTTTTCTGGAATTTCAACTGGCCTTCAAACTATAGGGGTCAGTCCCCTTGGAGAAAACAGTCGCCTCAGAGGATGGAGCTATGGCATCATCTCCCTGCTGAGTTCCCTTTCCGTATTCTGCCCTCCCTTGGCACACAACCCCCAAATCTCCAGGAATTTCCCAGGCTGGAGATGGCATCCCTAGACCCAAATCACTCCCTGGCCCGAGTGGATTGGCTTGGAAGAGCTGCTTCTCAGATGGGGCTGAACCTTTCAACCACTGAACACAGGTAGAGGGAGGCGGGCATCGGTTAGTACACGTGGAAGGGGCCTGTGCTTTGCACATGTTCAGTAGCTCTGCCCTGTTTCCCCTCTGGCCAGAGATAAACCCTGGTACTGAAAACCAGATTGAGGGCAGAGCACCACGGCTTGAAGTCTGAAGAGACCCTCCTCCCATTTATATCTTGTCCTTCCGGTAAACAGATCAGGAAAACATCCTTTTATTCTTTGGGAAATAGTCAAGAGTCCAGTAGCGCCTTTAAGACTAACCAACTTTATTGTAGCATAAGCTTTTGAGAGCCACAGCTCTCTCCGTCAGATGCATCTGTTGAGGGATGCCTCCGAAAGCTCTTATCACAGAACTCTCTCTTCTCATGTTTGGAGCTCAGAGTTACCTCCATGACCGTTTGTCTCCTGTGATCTGGCGTTCAGAGCGATATGCTTTTCAACATGGAGGTTCCCTTTTGCTATGGTGGCTGCTGTCCTCCTGGCCGAACCCTGGACAAGAGGACAGAGGCATCTTGTAATGGAATCGGGGGGGTGTTTTCCTTCAGGACCCCGATCCTAAGCAAATCAACTGCGAGCCAGTTTGGTGCAGTGGTTAAGAGCACGGGACTTTAATCTGGAGAACCGGGTTTGATTCCCCCCTTCTCCACTTGAAGCCAGCTGGGTGACCTTGGGCTAGTCACAGCTCTCTCAGAGCTCTCTCAGCCCCATCCACCTCACAGGGTGATTGTTGTGGGGATAATAATAACACACTTTGTAAACTGCTCTGTGTGGGTGTTAAGTTGTCCTGAAGGGCAGTATATAAATTGAATATTATTATTATCAGGGCTCATTTCGAGGGGGAATGCGCAGGAACGCAGTTCCGGCAGTTCCCCAAAGAGGTCACATGTCAGGTGGCCCCACCCACCTGACTCTCGGCCATTTTGGACCCGTTTTGTTCTGAATTGGGGATATATGCTTCCTTCACCACTCCACCGCCTCCTGTCCTCTCTGGAGCAGAAAGACTTAAAATGCGAAGAGCTCTCACGCAAGCTCGAAAGAGAAAATTGGGCTCACTAATCAAACCACAGAAAGTGGGGGAAACTTTGACTGCAAGATTTTAAAGTTCAGAGTGGGGGAGCAATAGACTAATTTCGCCTCTGTATATCACAATATTGATGGTCTTCAAATGCACAAAAGCTACTTGCCACACGTTGCATAAAAGAAAGAGTTTAATTTCAGAGATTTAAGGGATTGTGGGGAGTAGATGCCCAAGGAGAATAGTTTTCACCAGATATTCCAAATGTAGAAATTGAGTGCTGCTGAAAATCAAGATGTGTGTAGATTTCCAGTCTGTGAAAAGTGGGGAGGTGAGGCATCGGCCCCGATTTGCTAAAAAATAGCCTTTTCGGGGGGGGGGGACAGAAAAGGCCCATTTTTTACTCAGACAGAACACCTTTCCCAAGATGTGGGGCACGAAGACAATAAAAACTAAGCTGTGGGTCTGACACGGCTTGACACTGTGGACCAAGCCCCACACGACGTGGGAGTTCCACACCCAGAGCGCCCAGCAGGCTTCGTGAACTTAATTTCCAGGCATGCAGACGCAGCATGTCTGGCTGGGCCCACAGGAGCACTGTGCGCACATCCTGAGCTCCTCACCCGTATGGTCGCCCCTTCAGTGCCTGCCTGCCACCCACCCGTGCTTCTCACACCTGGCTGGCACATCTGATATCACCCGGGAAAGGAAAGATCCTCACCTGTGTGTGAGCCTCAGAAGCAACAGGCAGACAGCTGCCTCCACTTCAGGACCTATTGCCCGGCAGCAGAGATCCACTGGATTAGCCCTCTGGAGAGGCAGGAAGATTCTCAGACAGCAACGCCCATCACCTCCTGGCTTCCTGGTGGCAGAGAAGCTTGTGGCTCAATGGCGCCCAAAGATGCAGGAGGGAACAGTTCTGTGCAAGGCGGCTGAAATGGGTCTGGCTTGGGGCCGGGCCCTCCTCCTAGCGCCCAAGAGCGATGCTTCAAAGCTGTTGCCCTTAGCAACCAGTCTCCATGGTGACGCTGGAGCAAACTCATTTTTCTATCTCATCAGGGGTGAGGCTAGGAGGCTGGAGGGTTTTTGGGTTCCTCCAGGCCCACCGCAACTGGGTAGGTGGGGGGAGGCAGTAGATGGCCGGCGGAGACCTGGGTTCGAACCTCTGCTCAACTGTGAAGCTTCCGCGGCAAACTTGGACATTCCCAAGAACCTAACATAAGAGAAACCCTGCCAGATCAGGCCAACGGGCCAGTTAGTCCTGTCGTTCGTTCCCAACAGTTGGCAGGCAGGTGCCGTGGGGGAGCCCCTGAGCAGGGCCTATTAGCCACAGCCCCGGCTTGCTGATTGCTCCCCAGCCTTTGGCAATTGGAGGTATTCTGTCCATGGCCCTTGAACCCGGAGCCACATTCAGCTGCCATGGCCCGCCCTTAAGTGTATCTAAGCAAGGGACCATTACTGCATCTTGTGGCAGTAGGGTTGCCAGCCTCCAGGTAGTGGCTGGAGATCTGGAATTACAACGGGTCTCCAGGCCACAGAGATCAGTTCACCTGGAGAAAATGGCTACTTTGGGGGGTGGACTCTATGGAATTATGCCATGCCAAGGTCCTTTCCCTCCCCAAACCCCACTTTCTCCGGGTTTCTCCAGGTTTCACCCCCCAGATCTCCAGGAATTTCCCAACTTGAAGCTGGCAACCCTATGTGGCAGCAAGTTTCAGGAGTCAACGGCCTACTTTGTAAAGTAATTCTTCCCGTTTGGTCTGTCTTGACCCTTCTGCCAATCGGTTTCTTAAGCTGACCCCAAACTGTAGTATTATGATAAAAGGGAGTGATGTGTTTCTCTCTCTACTTTCTTCACGCAGTGCATCGCTCTGTAGACATCTAGATATTTATTACCCCACTTTTCTCCCCAGATTACAATACCATTTCCCCTGCCACCATTTACTCTGCCATGTGAACTCCACTCGCTTGAGCAAAATTTTCTGCAGTTGCCGCTCTGCAGGAGGGCGAGATTGAAAATCTGAAAATGAGCAGAATCGCTGAATTTGGAATTGTCTTTGTTTTCAAATTTCTAAATAATAAAAAGGTCCAGTAGCACCTTTCAGACTAACCCACTTTACTGTAGCATAAGCTTTCAAGCACCACAGTTCTCTTCGTCAGATGCAGGAGTCAACTACCTACTCGGTAGGTAACTACCTACTTGGTAATCAACTACCTACTTGGTGGTTCTCGAAAGCTTATGCTACAGTGAAGTTGGTTAGTCTTAAAGGTGCTACTGGACTTTTTTTTACTATTTTGCGACAACAGACGAACACGGCGAACTCCTCTGGATTTCTAATTTCTGTAAGCCATAGCCTATTGTAATGTTTATTGAACATTTTAGCTATTAATTGTATTGATTTACACTGTGTAATCGATGAAAAAGGTGGACTTTAAATAAATAAACCAGATGGGTGACTCCCTCTTCGTGTGCCTTCTCTGTTGTGACTCCTGCCTTATGGAATGGCCTGCCTGACAGGTCAAGAAGGCCCTCGTGCTTCTATGGTTCTCCAGAACGTGCAAAACAGAAATGTCCGGGGATTTTGTAACGGGATTAGAACAGAGTGGATTGGAGCAGTCCAGTGAGATTCCTCTGTGACGGAAAAGGGTCATCGTCGATTGCAGCGGTTATTGTCCGTATACGTCCTGCTTTTCTGCGACGTCTTCTATTTTTGCAGTCTGCTTGCGCTCTGGTACGGCATGCCTTAGACACTTCTTTGCCGCGTTGTTTCCATTGTCCCCATCCATCTGCATGGTTTATTGGATGTTTTGTGTTGTCCGATGGAACTGTTTCCTGTATTTTGTAATCCACTTCGAGTCTCAGCAAGAGCCTAAGAAAAGCCCCGGTGGATCAGACCAGCAGTGACCTTACTTAAATGAAGCAAGTAAATCACAACAACCCTGTGAGGTAGGTCAAGCTGGGAAAGAGAGACTGACCCAGGGTCACACAGCGGAATTCGTGGCGGATTAGGGATTTATCCCCGTTGCTGATTTCGACAGGAAAAGGCCGCGGACGCTTTGGTCTTGGCCACCTAGGGAAGGTGTGCTAACCCATGATAATTTTGGTCTCCCTTTTTTGCACTTTCTAGAGCTGCTCAATATCCTTTTTGAGATGTTGGGACCAGAACTTCGCACACCAAGGACTTGAACAAAGTCAATTCTGCCCTGGTAATTTCCTTTCCTGAAGATCCCTGGCCGGGTTTTGCTTTTTAAAAATCATCTCTGAACACTACATCAACATTTTCAGGAAGTGATCCACCCTAAGCCCAAAGTCTTTTTCACAATCAGTTTCCACCAGTTCATCAGTATATATATGACGTTTGCCCCACCTCACTTTGCCCTTATACAGAATTTCCTCTGTTATTTCATTGCCTGTTCTCCCAGTATGGAATGGATATCCCATTGTCTTTCTGCCCAACCTACTTTGTGAGTCACAGCCCACTTCTTCAGATACCTGAAAAAGTGAACTATGACGCACAAAAACTTACACCCTACTACAAATTTTGTTGGTCTTATAGGTGCTACTGGACTCTTGCTCTTTTCTAAAGGAGGAAGCAGGAGAGGTTGGCAAGGAGTTCCTTCTCCCAGATTATCCATGCGAATAGCTTGGTAGCTAGCAACGGCTCAGGAAGACTCGGTTTCAAATCCTGCCCAGCCTGAAGTATGTCTGGCTTGGGGGGGGGGGACGTCACCAATTTTTCTCAGCCTCTATTTATTTCTCAGACTTACACACTTCTTCAGCCAGGAGGTAACCTATCTGGCAGGGCTGACTCCCCTTCCCAAATTATGCCCCACCCTTAGAACTTAAAAGGAAAGGCAGAATATCTAGCTACACAAAATAATCCAAGCATATAAAATTGGCAATTGGCAATTAAAAAATTACAATTTTGTAATTGGCAATTACAAAATTTCGACAAACTGTCTTCATCAGCGGTCAACCATACAACAATTTTGCTAAAAGATACAGCCGATTCCTCGGTCACCGATACTTGCAGACATCATGCCCAGAATTAAAGCATCAGTTATATGAATGGCGCCTATCTCCTTGGACAATGCCCAGCCAATTTTACTCTAAAAGCAATAACCTAAAAATATGTAGGAGTTAGCCGTGTTAGTCTGTAGTAGCAAAATAATAAAAAGTCCAGTAGCACTTTTAAGACTAACCAGCTTTATCGGTTAGTCTCATCTGATGAAGAGAGCTGTGGCTCTCGAAAGCTTATGCTACAAAAAAGTGGGTTAGTCTTGAAGGTGCTACTGGACTTTCTACTATTTTGCTAAAAAATTGTGCAATACTGGAGTCAGTAGGAGAGCTGTATATCTTACGATTATTTTGTTACATTTATTGTATTATATTCAGTTTAGAATATATTGGATTTTCCATTTAGCACTGTACCTCAAGTTTTCTTATTTTTATTGGGAGGGTTTGCTGGTTTTTCTCTCCCTTTTTGGTGCCTTGGCAACCTGAGCCAAAGGATGAAAAGATCCCCACAATTAGATAATGCTTCAAAAGTCCAGAAAGCGGCCTTGCTAGCAGACCTCTTGTGCAGTCGACAGCATCCTGCAAGGCAGGCGTTCAAGACGGGAAGATTTCCCAAGAGGTGGTTGGGCTGCGCATCAGCACTCTGCTGGTTCGACTCCCACTCCTGCCATGAGCAGCAGGTGGCCTTGGGCAAGCCATTCCTCTCAGCCCAGCTGTATTGTAGGGATAATGATAACACTGACTTTGTTCAGTGTTCTGAGTGTGGAGCACTAATCTGTCTAGAAGAGTGGTGTATGAACACAGTTGTCATTAAAGCAGGGCCTGCATTTCTGTCTGTTTCAGGTGCTTTGAGAAGTTTGTTAGTTTTGCAGCAAGAAAAGTGGTTGGAACACCCAGTAATCCACCATGAGTCTCAGTGAGAAAGGCAGACGATAAATGGCATAAATAAAAAATTAAAAGTGAAAATAAATACCTGCACACCAAGGCAAGTCTCGATTTTTGTGTTATTAAAATTAAAATGACAGATTAGGAGCCGCATGCGCCGCCAGTGAAAATAGATGCAGTGCTCAGACTCTGTTGCTGTGGGAACTGTCCAGACGATGATATTTTACCGATCCCCCAGATGAAGCGCATGCGAAATGCACAGAGTTCTCAGAGTGGAATTAAAATTAATTCCTCCCCTGCACCAATTGTCTCGGTTTTTTGCTCTGTGCTCGGTGCTACCCATGAAGGGCCACTAGGTGGCAGTAGCAATGCAGATTAAAAGCCCTTTACTTTCTGGCTGAGTTCTCCCCCACCCTCAGTAAACAAATATTTTTAATGTAAAAGGATAAAAGGACATCGAAGTATGCTCACAAGAATCTAAACCTTGGGCTGATTCCAATAAAGGAATTACTTTAATGTCCCTGCAACTTTTGTTCTTAGATGTTAGAGAGTCATTTGCGGAAACTGTTCATGTGACATTTCTGGCCGCCCTTTTTCTTCACACTGCAAAATTCACCTTTGGAACTCACTGCCACAAGACAGCCATCAAGCTTAGAAGGCTTTTTCAAAGGATGGGGCACATCCACTTGAGAAGGAAATCTATCCGCTGTGAATAGCCTTGATAACCAAATGAAACCTCCATGTACACAGGCAGTATACCTCGGAGTTCCCAGCATCGGAGATGGCCAACAAGTGACAACCTTAATATTTTGTGCTTCAGGCTAGACTTTTTAAAAAATGGATGCCAGACTAGGGTTACCTACTTCTAGGTGGGGATCAGGGTTCTCCTGGAATTACAACTGATCTCCAGGCTACAGAGAATTATACCCTGAAGATCTGGTTGGTCTCTAAGGTGCCACTGGTCTCAAATCCTGCTGTTCTACGGGAGATTACGGCTACCCACCCCAACTATCATCCTGAAGCAAATGGCAGCTTTGGAGGGTGGAAACCGGAGGGAGAAACTGAGGGCTCTCCCAAGGCACTGCCGCCTAGTCTTCCATGAATTTCCTAAGCCAGAGTTGGCAACCCTTTGCCAGACTTACCGGTTTGAGCCATAAAAGGCGGTTGTGGCAAGTTCAGCTGTAGAGGGTGCAAGAGAGCCACCTTGGACCAGGCCTTTCCTGTGATGGATAACTTTCCACGCCCCAATTCATCGAGTGAATTCCCGGGGCATTGTTCCTGGCAGGGCTCATTGTTTTGCATCCAGTCCTTCCTCCAGCTGCCCGAGATGAATGGCCCAGCCCTGCTCCTAATAGCCACGCTTTGAACAGCTGCTGGCCTGTCTTTTCCCGCTAGCAGCTGAGGCAAGATTTGGCCTTTAAAAAGGCTCAGGAGCAAGCCCGGTTGAATGCCCCCAGCAGGGAGCTGGTCCAGCCGGTTGTGGGGCAGGAAGAGGCTCTGAGCAAGCTGATGCCGTTGTGGGCACCACTGGTGCTGCCTGCTTGCTCCTGGCTGCCGGAGTCCCTGCTGGACAACAGCCCGGCAGGAAGTCCCCCCCCCCAAGTTGAAGAGCCAATCCATTCCTTCCCATTTTACCCCACAGCTGGAAATATTTCTGCAAATGCTTTTCTCTGCTCGCTGTACAGAAAGCCAATTTCCCCTGCAGCTGCTTCTACTGCACCTATCTGTAAGCAAAGTAGATGTTTTTCAGTCCTAGAATATAATTCTCCTGCATTATCAACCATCCAAAGTTAAACATGAACAGCGTGTGACATTATTTGGCTAGATGGGCATGACATTCTGATGGGCAAACTAGAAGACTGTGGCTAGACTATAGGACAGTTCGGTGGATAGGGAACTGGTTGGAGGACCGCACTCAAAGAGTGGTGGTCAACGGCGTTTCATCAGATTGGAGGGAGGTGTCCAGTGGGGTGGCGCAGGGCTCGGTTTTGGGCCCGGTACTTTTCAATATTTTTATCAATGATCTGGATGAAGGAGTGGAAGGGCTGCTCATTAAATTTGTTGATGATACCAAATTGGGAGGAGTAGCAAACACCCAAGAAGATAGAATTAAAGTTCAACAAGACCTGAATACTCTGGAGAAGTGGGCAGCTGTGAATAGGATGCAATTCAACAAAGACAAGTGCACAGTATTACATCCGGGCCACAAAAATGGGAAGCACAAATACCGGAGGGGGGACACACTTCTGGGCAGTAGTATATGTGAAAGGGATCTTGGGGTGAGAGTGGACTGTAAACTAAATATGAGCAGTCAGTGTGATGCGGTGGCAAAAAAGGCTAATTCAATCTTGGGTTGTATCAAAGGGGCCATAGCGTTGAAATTGCAGGTGGTCTTTACTGCCTTGGTCAGGCCGCACCTGGAGTATTGTGTGCAGTTCTGGAGGCCTCACTTCAAAAAGGATGTGGACAAAATCGAGAGGGTGCAGAGGAGAGCGACGAGGATGATCAGGGGTCTGGAGACTGAGCCCTACGAGGAAAGGCTGAGGGCCTTGGGAATGTTTAGTTTGGAGAAGAGGAGGTTGAGGGGGGACATGATTGCTCTCTTTAAATATTTGAAAGGCTGTCATTTGGAGGAGGGCAAGGAGCTGTTCCAGTTGGCAGCAGAGGGTAGGACGCGAAGCAATGGGCTTAAATTACATGCAGAAAGGTACCGGCTGGATATTAGGAAAAACTTTTTCATGGTCAGAGTAGTGGAATCAGCTGCCTAGGGAGGTGGTGAGCTCCCCCTCACTGGCAGTTTTCAAGAAGAGGCTGGATGAATACTTGTCAGAGATGCTTTAGGCTGATCCTGCACTGGGCAGGGGGTTGGACTAGATGGTCTCTGTATGGACCCTCCCAGCTCTGTGATTCTATGAGATTAGACCTAAGTCCCAATAATCTGCCTCCGACAGTGGTCATCCAAATTCCTCCAGGAAGTGCATAACAGCCATTCCGCACTGTTGATCTCTTTCATCTGGTCATCAGAGGTATACTGCCTTTGCATATGGAGGCTCCATTCAACTAGGATGACTAGTAGCTATCTATAGCTCTCTCCGTGAAACTGTTTGCCTTCTGGGCTAATAGCCGTCCTTGAAGGCAATGAGTTGCTTAAGATAACTATGCCATCTATAACTAGGCACATCCCGTGATGTGTGGATCAGGCCAGCAGCCCTGAATTCCTAAACTAAGAGCTGCTGGAGCCCTTTCTGAGAAAGCCTAAAACTTTCTGAGAGGTGGAGGGGAATCTGCAGTAACTCCAAAGAAGGCTTGCGTGGAAACTAAGTATCTAGTCCTCATGATTGTTTCACTAGTGCCGTTCCTGGAGGCTCTTGAAATTTATCACACACGTGGCTATTATCTGCAGTTAATTGGATGTAAACCCAGAGAATAGGCATGCCAAATTAAGCAGCGAGCACTTAAAGCTTTCTTTGAAAGAATGCCTTGAAATATTGATGAGGGAGCAAAAGGATTTCGGATTATTTTTGAACCTGGGAAGAGGCAGGCGGCGTCTGCTGTGGCTGCCGTTCTCCTTTGTGGCGGAGCAGGCTGAAGAACCAGGCTGGTATCCATTGCTGCTCTGTTCTCTAAAAAATAAAGTTGCTTTCAAGAGAGCCTGAAATTGGTTCGTGTGGCTGCGGGTTCTGTGATTTCTAACAAATCCGCATGTCAGAGAAGGCTCGTTTCTGCATTCTTGGGAGACTCTTTGTTCTTAGATGCCCATCCAGAATGCACCTGAGAAAGCAGGACCAGTGGTCCATCTAGACCAGTGCTCACACGCTGGCAAACCAGTTACTCTGAAGGGCCCACGTGCTTTGATTCAGAGCCACAAACTTACTCAGTGCTCCCCCACCCCCGCCCTCAGCTTCCAGTCTGCAGCCTGGAGATGTGTGATCTTGGCTTCCTTACAAGGCGGTTGTAGAATTCACAAACCAGAGAATATATGCAATGTGAGAGGGCTGAAATAAAATGATGATGTACTAATTACATTTTTTAAACTCACCTGTTCTCCACGGAGCTTAAGCAAACAGTGTCCCCTCCCAATTTCATCCTCACACACCATTTCACCCTTACACGCTGGAGTAACTCTGCATAGGACGGCACTGCTGGGTCAGCAGCCCCCCTGCCCCCCATCCGCTCTCATGTTGGACTTAATAACAGGCACTTTCCTGCTTCCATTCTGAGGCTGTTAAGGCATTTGGTGTAGTGGTTAAGAGCAGCAGGACTCTAATCTGGAGAGCCGGGTTTGATTCTTCACTCCCAGTTCTCACTACTTGAAGCCAGCTGGGCGACCTTGGGTCAGTCACTTAAGAGCGGCAGGACTCTAATCCGGAGAGCCAGGTTTGATTCTAGGCTCCTCCGCTTGAAGCCAGCTGGGCGACCTTGGGTCAGTCACCGCTCTTCCAGATCTCCCTCAGCCCCACCTACCTCACAGGGTGATAGTTGTGGGGATTAATAACAACACACTTAGTAAATCGCTCTGAGTGGGCATTAAGTTGTCGAGAAAGGCGGTATATAAATCGAATGTTGTTGTTATTTGAGAGTCAAGGCCAAACCCAAAGAGTGCTGGGATCTCCATGTCCAGAGCTGCCAATGTGCCAAGCCTTAACGCTGCATTATAAAAATTGTGCACGCCTCGTTCAGCTCTGAGGCAGCTCTCTTTTGGGGATCCTGAATGCGATCCCAAAATCTGGCCTGCACTTCGGGGATTCATGATCTCCCTCCCTCCCTAAACCTGCTGGTGCTGGGAAGTGCTGTCAAGTTGTAGCTGACTTACGCCAACCCCTGGTGGAGGTTTTCAAGGCATGAGACTAACAGAGGTGGTTTGCCATTGCCTGCCTCTGTATATTGTATTTGAGTGGTAAGCTGCAGTACTGCAGCCCAAGCTCTGCTCACAACCTGAGTTCGATCCTGGCAGAAGCCAGGTTCAGGTAGGCGGCTCAAGGTTGACTCAGCCTTCCATCCTTCCAAGGTCGGTGAAATGAGTATCCAGTTTCCTGGGGGTAAAGCGTAGATGACTGGGGAAGGCCATGGCAAACCACCCCATGACAAGAAGTCTGCCAAGAAAATGTCGTGATGTGACGTCCCCCCCATGGGTCAGTAATGACTCGGTGCTTGCACAGGGGACTACTTTTACCTTTTAAAAATTTATGTTATTTATATTCCGGCTTTCTCACTGAGACTCAAGGCAGATTACATAGTGTGAGATTAGGACAATCAGTGGCAAGGACAAGGGCAGGCATTTCCATACAGTGTCAAGCACATTTCCATAAACAATGTCATGGGGTAAAAGAATATAAGTTTACAAAGATACAGTATTAGCAAGGATCCAGTATGGGGTTGAGGAATTGCTGAAACAGAACATAATCAATTCTAGGACTTGCATTGAACTACATAAAGCACAGGCAGGATATAGGAGTACATATTTAAAGCAACAGATAGTATGTAAGGCAACATAATGGTGAAACGTATGGTTTCTAACTCATTAGCAAAACATCTGGGATCCCTTTCCTGAGGAAAAAAGGCCTTTTTTAATATAGCAACCTTTGTCTTTTTTTGAGGTCTTCCATCCAATTACTATCCGAGGCCGACCCTGCTTAGCTTCCGAGGTTTGATGAGATCAGGCTTGTCTGAGTCCTTATCATCAATGAAACCCTGCAAGCTTTATCAAGGGCATTTGTATCACCCAGTGGCTGAAGCATGGCGGGTACAACCCAGGAACTGGGGCTGGGGTGTACGGTTCAGACCTCATGGTGGCCTTGTCCCAGGTGGTCTTGCTGTCGCTACACTCTTACGAAATGGGCCACCTTGACAGTGGTGGTAAGGACAACAGAGAAATGCTTTGAGTGCTGGGAAGTGCTCCATAACATGCCAAGGTTTTTGATTTCTGAAGGAAAGCGTGCCTCCGAGTGCGTGCAGAATATTTCTCTCCTTGATATGATGAAAGAGCGCTACCTTCTATTTGAACCAGGAATAAGCTTGCCAACTCTGACTTAGGTAGTTCTTGGAGATTTGGGGGTGGACCCTGGGGAAGGAGGGCTTTGAGAGAGGGAGGCCCCCCCCCGAGGGTTATAATGCTGTAGAGTCTATCCTCCAAAGCGGCCATTTTCTCTCTAAGGGCTCTAAGGATGCAATGGAGGGGGTTGCTAGAGCATGTGCAGAGTGCCTTCTACGCTTCTTAGCCTCCAACACAGGACACTAAAGTTGAACACATATTTGGAAATCCCAGCATCCCGGAAGTCCTGAACTACCTCTTTGCAGATACTAAGCAGGAAGTGGGATCTTGTCCGTGTTTGTGTGGCTAATTCCCTCCTCCCTCTTGCTGTCTCTCAGCTGTTCTGACAGATTCTCCTCTGGGCACTTCTTTATTCTTAAAAAAAAAAAATCAGTAATTTGAAGTGCAGTTAAACAAAGACTTAAAGACAGCCTTATGTGAAGCAAGCACTTAAATCTCCCTTAAGGCAGTTTTTAAAACATTTAAAAGGGAACTGCTCCGCTCTGATTATTTATGAGCCTGGGCAGTGGAGGAGTGGAGAGGGGGAAGGAGAAATCTCGTGCGTTTGTTAAAGAAGAGGGGGACAGTTTGGTTGAGATGCTCCCATCATCTAGGCTGGGGTCAGCACGCCTCTCAGGCAGATGTATAGCAGCAGCGTGACAGTCTTTCAGGGGTGGCCACCAAACACAGCTGGATTGGTGTATTGCTCCCCAGACCATAAAGTGACACGAAATTCAGCTCAAAGGTAGAATTTGAGAGTGATTTCAGAGACGCTTACGGTTGCCGACAACCTGGAGAAAAAGGTCCTCTTAACAGAGGCAAGGAGTATCGCAGAGCCCAGGAGCCCCAACTTCTAATCACTAGCAGGGCTTTTTTTCTGGGGAAAGAGGTGGTGGAACTCAGTGGGTTGCCAGCACAGGGGGCAACTCTTGATGGGAGGTGGTGCCCCTGGTACCACATGTGTGTGCACAAAGTGCACGCATGCTCCCAGGACCAATGACGTCAGTTTGGGTCAGCTGGAACAAGGGAGGAGTTTTTTAAGGTTTAAATCGCCCTCTGCGAAAATGGTCACATGGCTGGTAGCTCTGCCCCCTGATCTCCAGACAGAGGGGAGTTTAGATTGCCCTCCGCACTGCTCCAGAGGCACGGAGGGCAATCTAAACTCCCCTCTGTCTGGAGATCAGGGGGCGGGGCCACCGGCCATGTGACCATTTTCAAGAGATTCCGGAACTCCATCCCACCGCGTTCCAGCTGAAAGAAAGCCCTGATTCACGAACACAATTTTTCATCTTCAAGACCTTTGTTCATTTTCATATCTCTTGCTCTTCCCGTTTGTTTCCATTCTCGTTCCCTTGCATTTAAATGAATAAAGTGCCACTCTGCATTGCGTATCTGCTGCTCTCACCAGACTTTTTCCCTGACCTTTTCTGTTGCAAGATCCGTTTGACTTTGCTGATTGGAAAACATAAATATTTGTGGTTCTGCCGACCCTCTCCCTGTCCCTTCCCGGAATTGTGTAACCTGACTGCCAGATCAGGAAAACAAATTAAACAAATTATTCCTATTCTTTCTCGTTACGCTAACGAGCGAGACTTTTAAAACATTTGTTTTGAAATGCTTGCACGTATCGGTTGAGCCAGATTCTCTTCCTTCCGACATTTGAGCAGGCATTCCTCGTACACGTTCAAGTACATCTCTGTTGTCATAAGGACTAGACGTTTCGTGTTTTTAAAAAAATGAAACCTGTTTTATCTTTTACGGACTTGGATTTTGCATCCAGTATTTCATCCTGGGCCAATTCCAGATGGCTAACGTTCACCGCGGAACGTCGCGCCTCGTTGCGGGGAAAATGCGAAATATCGCATTTCCTCGCGTGAGTTTTGCGCGTCGTCGTGTGACGACATGCAAAACTCGCGTGAGGAAACGTGATATTTTGCATTTTCCCCGCAACGAGGCGCAACGTTCCGCGTGAACGTTAGCCATCTGGAATCGGCCCTGCAGTGCTGTGGTGGCGGTGGAGAGTGCTCTCAAGTCATAGCTGACTTATGGTGGGGTTTTCATGGCAAGAGAATAACAGGGGGTTTGCCGTTGCCTGCCTCTTCAACCCTGGCCTTCCATGGGGGTCTCCCATCCAATTACTAACCAAAGCCAACCTTGCTTGAACACTGTGCATAAGATCTCCAAGAGACAACTGGAGAACAGTTCAATGAAAGAGACCAAGCATATACAATTGATTATTAGGAATGGAACTGCAAGCAAGGGGCGGGGGGAGGTAGTTATGAACACCTTTTTACAACCTCACTGTAGCCTGGAAGATGGCTTCTTACCTTGACACGGCCGACCTGGCTACCTGGATCCATGCTATGGTAACACCAAGACTCGACTATTGTAATGCACTATATATAGGTCTCCCATCTAAACTAACTAGGAGACTCCAATTGGTGCAAAATGCTGCGGCGCGACTGCTATCAGGAGCGAGCAGGAACTTGGACATCACCCTCGTTCTGCGGTCACTCCATTGGCTACCTATCCGATACCGTGCTCAGTTCAAGGTATTGGTTATCACATACAAAGCTCTTCACGGCCTTGGTCCGGCATACCTATGGGACCGCCTCCCTCTCTATGTTCCTCCACGGCAGCTTCGCTCATCTGAACAGGGTCTCTTGCAGGTGCCAGCCAGCACATGGGCGAAATCAACAGCAGCCCGTCCATGGGCTTTCTCTGGGGTGGCTCCTACCCTGTGGAACGGCCTGCCTGAGGAGGTCAGGAGAGCCCCCAGTCTCTTGGCTTTCCGCAAACAATGCAAAACTGAATTATTCAAAAAGGCTTTTTTTATTGTAGGGAGAGGCTCTTAGAAGCTTCACTAATGAGTTAAGGACCATAGCCTTCACCACTATGTTGCCTTACGTACTACCTGATGTCTTAAACGTGTGTTCCTATGAGCTGCTTGTGCTTCATGATGTCTAATGTCAGCCCTAGAATTGCTTATGTTCTGTTTCAGCGTTTCTTCAACTCTGTATTGCATTCTTGCTAATGTTGTGTCTTTGTAAAATTGTGTTCATTTACCCCATGGCATCGTTTATGGAAATGTCCTTGATACTGACTGTACTGATCTCACACTGTGTAATCTGCCTTGAGTCTCGGTGAGAAAGGTGGACTATAAATGACATAAATAATAAATTGTTCAGGGGGATGGACTAGATGACTCTGGAGTGCCTTCTGACTCAATGCTTCTATGATTCTAAGAAGGCCAGTATCCCAATGCCCTTGCGTAGATCTATGGTGCAAGCGCATTAGGAGTACTGTATAGGTATCTGGTCACCGTATCTCAAAAAGGATTTTGTAGAGTTGGAAAAGGTGCAAAAATGGAACCAAAACATTAAGGGGTTTCCTAAGAGGAGAAGCTAAGGAATCTGGGGCTTTAAAGACAATTAAGGGGAAGGGGAGGCATACTAGAAGTTTCTAAAATTATGCACGGGCTGGAGGAAGAGGATAGAGAACTACTTCTCCTATCCCTAGCCCATCATATTAGAATTTGGGGGCAGCCAGGTGGAACTGATATTCAATAGTTTCAGGATGGACCAAAGGAATTACTCGAAATGTTGCATACTTCACTTATGGAACTCAGTGCCACAAGATGCAGTGATGACCATTGGCCTGGACGCGTTTGAAATAGGATGTGAGAGAAATTCACAAAGGAGAGTCGTGTCAAGGGTATGAGCCAGTTTGGTGTAGCGGTAAAGAGCAGCGGGACTTTAATCTGGAGAACTGGGTTTGATTCCCCACTCCTCTGCTTGAAGCCAGCTGGGTGGCCTTGGGTCAGTCACAGCTCTCTGGAGCTCTCTCAGCCCCACCCACCTCACAGGGTGATTGTTGTGGGGATAATAACAACAGCATACTTTGTAAACTGCTCTGAGTGGGTGCTAAGTCATCCTGAAGAGCGGTATATAAATCGAATGTTATTATTATAGTGGCTAAGTGGAACCATGTTCAGGGGTAGTATACCTCTGAATAACCGTTGCTTAGAGGCAAGAGCAGGGAACGGCTGTTGTCTTCTTGCTCTGGAAATGGGCTTCTAGGGGCATCTACTTTGCAACTGTGAGCCAAAGAGAGCTGGACTAGAAGGAACTTTGCTTTGCTTCTGCAGGGACCTTCTTATAACCCCAAATGGGTCTCAGACAACAGATTCTCTCCCATCTGCTCCTCAAAAAACCCTACATCACATTACCATGATTTCAAGGTCTGCATGACCCACCCACCCCTCTCTATCTGCCCGAGTCTGCAGACATCCTGTGTCTTCCTTGCTGCTCAGAAACTAGGAGAAAAAATTCAAATAAAAAGGGGCCCCAGCCGTGGGGTCAGGCGCGCGTTTGCTTCTCTTCTGCCCTGCCTTTGGAAATTAATTGAAAAGCAACTTGCCACGGAATGGAAGGAGATTGAATCGTCCAGGGAAACAAGGCAGTGGTGGGGGAACGAGCGTTTAATGCTTGCAAGGTAATCACCGAGTGAGGAAAATCTCGACTGGGTAATTTTCTGCTAAATCCTTCGAGCAGCCCAGGAAATTACATATTCCATCTCCCTTACACACAGACATACATGGGCGCTTGGGTATGCCAGCTTTCTCTTTTTTCCTCTCCATATATATATATATATAATTTTGTTTTTGTGTTGCTGCTCTTTCACGTTATTTTCAAAAAAGATCTCTGGAGGATCATCCCGACTAAGAGCCGTGTATCATTTCGTAATGGGATTGGCAGCTCACCCAGAACTCTGTGGCGGAGGGAAAGCAATTTTGCTAACGGAGCCATAAGCTACGGCGTCAAGAAGGAGAGGGGGGAGAGAAAGCAGGGGAGAGGTCCTGGCAAAAGACACCCTGGGCCCGAGTGCCGCGATTTGGGAGTGCGGCTCAAATCCCCAAGTCCTTGCATGTTCCAGCCAAGCCGTGCTCCAGGCTGCCACAATTGCCTCTGCACATCCAAGAAGGTCAGAGGGAGAGAGAGAGACTTCTCCTTGGGCATGAACAACCTCTTTCTGGCACAGGAGGGGGCCCTGCCTAAATGCCCCCCCACCCCCAATTAATCCTGACAAAGATGCCGCCTGCCACAAAAGGAGAGGCTTAATACAGCTACATGTGTGAACTAGGAGGACTTGGAGCAGTAGAAAAGAGCAAGAGTCCAGTAGCACCTATAAGACTAACAAAATTTGTGGCAGGGTATGAGCATTCGTGAGTCACAGCTCACTTCTTCAGATACAGCTAGAATGTGAGTCCATCTGTCATTATCTTGGAGAGCAGAGTGATATCAGATGGCAAATGACAATAGCAGATGTGATTGGATAGGGTGGGTATGCAGAGGGGTGGCGGGTGCGGAGAAATCAGCATTGGAAATGAGCCAGGAAGCCCAGGTCTCGATTCAGTCCAGGGGGATGCATTGTCTTGAGCATCATTATCAGTTGCAATTCAGCAGTCTCTGTCTCTAAACTCCCTTTGAAATTCCTCTGCAAGATAACTGCTACTTTGGCCTCTAAAGAGCTGGTTGCTTACCAAAAAGAGAGGATGCAAGCTACAATTTTGTTTTTAAAAAATCAGAAATCCAAATTTCATATTTTCCTCCTGCTTCTACACTTCCTTGTTTCCCTTTTTATCTCCTATGTACAAATTAAACAATTGTACAAAACAGAGAGAGGGGAGCAGCTAGTGTGAGCGTTGAGAGGAGATGTCGTGCAGTGGTTATAGTCTGTTGTGTCTGTTCTGTCAGGGCGCCCAGGGGCCGACACCAGGTGCTTCCCTATGTGGGCTGGAAGTGATTTTACTCATCCTAAGTGGAGGGGGGGGGGCACCACCACACCTGTTTTCTAGGAACAGGAAGAACACAAGACCCCGATGGATTATCTGGTTTAATGAACGGCTCTTCTTGCTGACAACAGAAGCCAAAGGAGAGGAAAAGAGGATCGCGCCCAGACGTCTGGCAGGAGCCCAGCAGGAGAAAGGCCCTGGAAGGTTTAACAGTTTACCAGATGTGAGGAGGAGGGGGTGGCAGCTGCCGGCAGAGCTCCTGGTCATCTTTTTCAGCCACCATTCAGAAAGGCAGGATTTGAGTCCAGTGGCACCTTAGAGACCAGCTTTGAGAGTCAAAGCTCCCTTCTTCGGGTACAAGTAGGAGATCTCTGAACCTTTATATCTCACTCAGGAGACAGGAGGGGTGACACAAAGGAAGAATGTAAAAGCCCGATGCAGCTTGACCAGAAGTTAGCATCTGTAGTGAGATAATCCTATGTCTCCGCTCAGCCCCTGGGAGTTCTGTTGTTCTGAACTTGTGAATGAACTCCGTTTCAGCAATCTCACATTGTGATCTACTCTGGACTGTCACTTTTCGGTCAGCAATGGAATGTCCTGGAATAGTAAGATGTTCTCCCACTGGGTTTTGACCGTCTGTGGGCAAGACACAATGTCTGTGTCTTGCCCACAGACAGTCCCCAAATCTTAATGAACGTCTCACTCGTAACGTTCTTCCAAGCACTGACACAGAATCTGGGCCTGGGCCTGGCAATAAACCAAGATGCCAGTTCTGTCCCCGTATTCACTCCGACAGCACAATCACTGGACCCAACAACACCAGTTATACCACCTCCGGTTCTTTTCACTTGTTCATCTTTCAGTGTTATATATGCCCTTCTACTCTCTACCTTGGACAGACAGGTCAGTCCCTACTGACAGGTCCCGAATCGGCCTGAAATGGGCTACTGCGGAGCACAAGTGTGCTCTCACGCTCTGCAGCGGCCTGATCCGGCCCAATCTAGGGAGCACGCCGCACTGTGCGGGAGCACACCACCGAGGTCTGTGCCTCCCCCGCTGGGCAAGTAAGCGGGGGCAGGGGGTGGAGGGTGGGAGTGGAAGATCCCCTGCTCCCAGTGGGGGACTGGCAACCTACTCCGTCTTTTACTTCACCCATCCCACTTCCTGACTGAGATATAAAGGTTCAAGAATCTCCTACGTTTATCTGAAGAAGGGAGATTTACCTCCTGACTCCCTGCTTTGCTTCACCCCACCTACCTCCTGACTGGGGTGTAAAGGCTCAGGCAGCTCTACTCCTTCTCGGATCTGAAGGAGGGAGCTCTGACCCTCGAAAGCTCATCCCTTGAAAATCTTGCAACTGGACCCAAATCTTGCTGTTCTGTGCCAGACCCACACGGCTACCAACTTGTGACGTTTGGAAAGGGAGGCCTTTCCACGGGTCAGCACTGAACTCTGTGGCAGATTCCATTACGGTTTCCTCCAGTTCACTGCGCTTGTTTCCTGCCTTCCTCCAAGGAGTTCAGCGTCGGATGTGCATTTCACCCCTTCCCATTTTATGCTCCTAACAACCTGGGTGGGTAGGTTAGGCTCTGAGTGAGCGGCCCGAGGACACAAAGGAAGCTTACAGCTGTGGGTTCCGCAGGGTATTCAATGCCAATCACCATCTCCAGTCAAAAAGGCTGAATATTCCAAGACATGTGTTGGTTCCCTGCCGTGTTGCACCCCACAGTATTTGGGTGTTTGAGTGTATTATCTGAGGAATTACAAATGCCGCATCTTTGCGGATTTGGATTTAAATTAATTACTTATTTGTAGCATAAGCTTTCGAGAACCACAGCTCTCTTCATCAGATGCATCTGATGAAGACAGCTGTGGTTCTTGAAAGCTGTCGGTGCATCTGACAAAGAGAGCTGTGGTTCTCAAAAGCTGATGATGCATCTGACAAAGAGAGCTGTGGTTCTCGAAAGCTGTCGGTGCATCTGACAAAGAGAGCTGTGGTTCTCAAAAGCTGATGATGAATCTGACAAAGAGAACTGGGTTCTCGAAAGCTGTCGGTGCATCTGACAAAGAGAGCTGTGGTTCTCGAAAGCTGTCGGTGCATCTGACAAAGAGAGCTGTGGTTCTCAAACGCTGATGATGAATCTGACAAAGAGAACTGGGTTCTCGAAAGCTGTTGGTGCATCTGACAAAGAGAGCTGTGGTTCTCGAAAGCTGTCGGTGCATCTGACAAAGAGAGCTGTGGTTCTCAAAAGCTGATGATGAATCTGACAAAGAGAACTGGGTTCTCGAAAGCTGTCGGTGCATCTGACAAAGAGAGCTGTGGTTCTCAAAAGCTGACGATGCAGCTTTCCTCACAGGGTTGTTAGGAGAATAAATTGGGAGAACCAAGCAAACCATCTTGAGTTTCATGGCGGACAGGTGGCATAAAAATGTACTAGATAGAAGGCAAGGGCGACTCGACTGCAGGGGAACTGGCCGCCCTGGGGAGCTGAAACCAGGAGAGTTGTGTAATGTGCAAAACAGAAATGTTTGGGATGGCATGCTTGTGAAGGAAGCCATCTGTAGTGGGACAGAATGGACCAGGAGGGCCCCTTCGTACAGGAGGGAGGAGTGGATACTACGTTGCTGGGTACCTGTGTAACCCCACATTCTGCATTGCTTATTGCTTTGTTTATTATATATTCTACACAGCATGGCCACATTGACGCTTGCTTTGTAATGTACAATTGCTTTCTCGCTCTGTAATCTGCCTTGCATTTCAGTGAGAAAGGTGGGCCATAAATAAGCTTAATAATGATAATGGTGATGATGGTACTAATAATAATAATAGAAGACTCATGGCAGCCATATCCATCAACAAGAAACACAGCTTTCTCAGGACACAGAGGATATATATTTCAAGCATTGTGTTGGAGATTCCTCCAAATATCACATTTACAGAGCCTCGGTTCTAGCGGACGGTGCATCGGGGGTTTGGCTTCCTACACAGTAGGACATATTTCTTTTTACTTCTCTTGTATGAAGTTAGAACAATGAAATATACATTATATTTATATTTCTACTTATGTACAATCCTTTTAAAAGGTTTCCAGGGAGCGCTGAGCTCCCTGCTCACATGTTAAAAACCAGGGTGGGTTGGCCGTCCCGTGCTGCTCCCACAGCTGTCCTGCCCTTCTTCCGGGATGCTGCAGCGTTCTCCGGCTGCCATTCATTGTCCATTTAGGCAGACTGGAAAGCGTCTCTCGACAAGGTCTCCAGGCTGGTTCTCAAATCCGCAGGAAGAAGAAACTGGCAACTTTGCGGGGGGGGGTGGAGATGTCCTGTTGAAAGCCCTGCCTCTGTCACCCCTGGCCAGCAAGAAATCACCTGCAGCCAAGGAGGGGGTGATTAGCAAACCTTTACGGAGTGGTAGCGAGTTGGGCCCAAAGCCCACGGGTACCTTCTCCAGTGCCAGAAGCCTCCCCCGATCCAAGAGGCTTTGGTTCCGGAGAAGCCACCGCTTCCTTCTTTTCTTTTCCTCCCCCTTCCTGTTTCCGTTGTGAACTAGCCACAAACTATCAACAGAGGCACGGGCTAAAATTCTCAAAACTGTTTTGGACTTATACGCGAGTTTGGATTTACCGATCAATTTTTTTTTTAAAAAAAAAACCCCAATACCGCTGGAGCCAAAGAAGTCATTGACAATCCACCCCAGTTCCTTAGATCTTGAAATAATTCTGGAAAGCAGCCAAGTTGCAGCAAGGCCGGGGAGAATGTCCAGGACTGACAGCGATGGGGCCAAACCGGACAGTCAGCTGTCGTCGAAACAGATGCCCTTCAGTATTTCCTCGCTGTCTTTAAAACAGCAGATACAGGGAACAGAAATACGGTGTAGAAACTCCTGGTTTTTGTAGGGCCTGTCAGGTGCTTCTCAGTGTTATATTCTCCCCATAAGGAGCATCCTCGATCTACTAGCCACAACGTTCTCCTTGGCTGAGAACGGTGCTGAAGATGTAAGCCCGGAGAAACGACGAGGACCTCGTGTTCTGGAAACCCTTTCTTTCTGCCAAGGATGGGCATGGATGGTGTGCCATCTCCACAAACATTTCCTAATGTTCGGAGTGTGCTTTGCATTTCCAAGATGGCCACCAAAGAGATGCCATATTCTGGCCTCAGGGGGAAAAAAGTGCTCGTACCGTGGACGGAAGGGCCACGCTTTTCCACTGGTGGGGAACTCTGTGAACGTGCTGTGTTCTAGTCCCCTTCCCGAAGGTGCCTGTGCGCTGGTCCAGAAGCCAACTTGTTCCACTCCCAGCTGGGTCCTCCAGGCCACACGGCATGTTGAGTTCTCTCTCTGGGAGCCACTGCGGAGTTCAGGAAGGAATCTCAGCCGAAGCTCACAAGATCTGGGAGTCGTGCCTCTCAAAGTGAAAGCAGGCGGCCCGTAGAAACTGCGGAGATGTAAACCAACCTGGGACAGGGCCCTATCGCTGCATCCACAAGCGGGACTCAGCACTCGGTTTTTGTGATTTTCCTGTTCTAAGCAAAGTTTAAGCACAGAAATTTAAGAGCCCCAATCCCGTGGAGGTGTCTGAGCAAGCGTCTTGCACAACTCGGTAGCCTCTTCCCCCGCTTCCTACTGCCTCTTGCCCTGACTGGCCAAACTCGTTCACTCTCTGCTCTTCAGCTGCCCCTGGCCTCCGCCTTACTTTCCCTCCCTCTTTATTTGCAGAACTAAAATTATGGGCAAGATCACTGAGGTTGGCACATGCACAGCCTTGCCCGAGAGGCTTCCCTGCCCGCCCCCCAGTGTCCAAGTGGCAGCCGAATGACTTTGGCAGGATTCTGCATGGCCCTCGGGACAGCTGCCGCTCACAGGAGGCATCCACTGGGAATAAAGTAAGCCCAGCGCTTCCTCCCACTGTTCGCAAAGCAGGCCCCTCCCTACCGCAAGGCACGCTGGGATTTACAGTCCCCGGGAAAACCATTTCTCCAGCTGCCTCTGGTTGGTAAATGGTAAGATGGGAGGGCCGAAAGAGCAGGCGGAGGAGAGATCCTACGCCTCTGAGCGAGAAATAGCCCCTTGTCCAAATGGCTCAGTAATTGAACTGCCCTGAGGTCTGGGCCGGAGGCGAAGAGGGCATGAACAAAGGCGCTGGTGGCACCCCTGGTTTCATCATGGAGACTGATCGCTTGATGCCTCCCTGGCTGGGCAACGAGACCTGGTCGCCGTAACTGTGCTGCCTGGCTAGGAAGATGCTGTGGCCCTCCTGCGGCACCGAGGTCCCCGTGGAGTGCATGCGGGTGAGAAGTGCGGGCGGATGCCGCCCCGACTGGCTGAGGCTGTGGTGCCGCGCGAGCATCCCGCCTCCGCCAACGTTCACCAGCTTGGGGGCTACGCAGAGCGAGTGTCTGTGAGAGGGGTGCCTGCCTGGTTTCTCCAGGCATGCTTGAGGAGGTGGATCTGGAGGGACGTCAAGCCGCCGAGGCAGGCTGTCCCGGGGCAAAGTGGACGAGCTGTAATAGGGGGCGCTCTCGACATCCGGGATCTTGGGCTGCACCCGGTTGGCGAAGGACAGGCCAGAGTGCGGAGCCGTGGCCGGAAGATGCCCAGGGACCTTTGGCGGGGAGCTGCTGCTCTCATGGAGGTGCTTCAGGAGCTCTTCCAAAGTGGTGACTTCCACCCCTTTGGGCAAGTAGCACTGAGAGTGGCGCACTAGGACACGCTCCGAGTTTGGGATCTTCTTCTCGTCCACATAGCCTGCGAACGGCGCATCGTAGCCGTGGAGATTGCTGGGAAGGGCCACGGTGCTAGGGAAGGGCAAGGCGTGGCTGCTGGAGATCGGGGTGTGGAACAAGTGGGCCTTCCCTTGAGATTCCTTGGCATTGTTGAAATTCTGGTTCTTCTCCCACTGGTTCCGGATGGCTTTCATATTCTTCATGGGCAGCTCGGGGGTGGATTCGGGCGTGGGCAAACCCGAGAGCTCCGGGTGATCCTTGACCCCCGCTTTGGCTGTCATGTTGGGCATCTCCTTCTCGTTCGGCAGCAGCGTGGTGTAGAGCTTCGGCACGGTCGCTTCCATCAAGCCCTCTTTGGCCTGGTTCTCCAGGAGACCGTTCATCTTGGCCAGGCTCCGGAGAGAGAGCGGGCGCTGGATGCTGCCCTCGGGGTCTTTGTTGCCGTGCTTGGCCTTCTGGAAAGCATGGCTGCAGTAGCAGGAGACAAAGAGGCCTGACAGGAAGGCCCCCAAGGCGAAGGCCACGAAGATGCAGCCGATTAGGAAGGTGAAATGGACGGTCTTCGAGCCATCCTTCCCCTCTGATTCCTGCCGCACTCCTAAAATAATTTGGACACACAAAAATCAGAATTAGAAACTAGAGGAAACCATCGGTCCGTCCCCCGCTGTCGTCATCTTAGATTGACCCAAGGAGTTATAAAACTAGGGTGAAATGGGTGGGGGGAGGATTGGAGGAAGGACCGAATTTCATTTCATTCGTTATTACTTTATTGCTGCCTTGAGGATCCATTCCACTAACTGTGGCTCCTACTGGTACAAGGAGCCTCTTGGGTCGGGCGCCCCGCTGGCACCCCGTTCAGTGGGGGTGTGGGGTTTTCTCCTCAAAAGGAAATGGAGCGTTTCCAAGGGAAGTCAGACCAAGTGCCAGAAGGAAGGAAATGGGCATGGTGCGTTTTGGACAGAGGGGAGAAAACGGGCATCGATGTGGAATAGCCAGTGGAGGATGAGATGGTGGAAATGAGGTGGGAACGGATGACAGGAGGGGAGATGTTGGACCCCCACGGGGAGCTGAGCGGGGCAGACTTTGCTCCTGAGCGTGGGCAGAGGGAGCCCAGCAGAACAGCGGCGGCCAGAGCAACCTTTAACTGGCCAGTGCAAAGCGTCAAGGTTTCTTCTCCACGTGTGTTCAAGAAAGAACTCTGCATGGAATATATACGGTGGCCGCGTTTACCTTTTAAAGGACAAACCAAGGGAGATCTGACATCCAGATCTCTCGGGGCGCAGAGAAAGATCCTGCATTTCTATCCCACTGTGAAATGCAAATTTCTGTCTGTAGCGAGTCGCGACCTCATCTCACCTTTGATTAAAGTTGCAACCTTCACTCAGTTTTGCAAATACCTGCTTGATGATTGTGTTTTAAAGGGGGAAAGATGTGTTTGTAGAGGACCCAGCCATGTTAGTCTGCAGTTGCAAAATAGTAAAGAGTCCAATAGCACCTTTAAGACCAACCAACTTTATTGTAGCATAAGCTTTCAAGAACCACAGCTCTTTTCGTCAGATGCATCGTCAGCTTTCGAGAACCACAGCTCTCTTCATCAGTGCATCTGATGAAGAGAGCTGTGGTTCTCGAAAGCTGTCGATGCATCTGACGAAGAGAGCTGTGGTTCTCGAAAGCTGTCGATGCATATGATAAAGCGAGCTGTGGTTCTCAAAAGCTGTCGATGCATCTGACGAAGAGAGCTGTGGTTCTCGAAAGCTGTAGATGCATCTGACGAAGAGAGCTGTGGTTCTCAAAAGCTGTAGATGCATCTGACAAAGAGAGCTGTGGTTCTCGAAAGCTTATGCTACAATAAAGTTGGTTAATCTTAAAGGTGCTACTGGACTCTTTACTATTTTGTAGAGGATGTGCGTCTTCTCGTTTAAGATGGAGATGGAGATGCATTATCTGCTTGATCCCCATCACGGGCAGACTGCCCTCCTGTCTCAGGCCCGGGGGGTCTCCCAGTCAACTTGTTGTGTCTGAATGGGGGAATCTGAACCCAGAAAGTTACAGCTGTGCTGAGCTGCGACGGAAAGAGACAGGCACCCGTAACCCACCCAAGGTTCGGAGTGGAGGGCTTAGCCTGAAGTTCTCTCCCACGCACTTCACTGAAGGAGAGGGAAGCGTTGGGTGTACGGAAAAGGAAATTGCATGTTGCTGTTTCTAGTTGCCAACCTCCAGGTATGGCCTGGAGACTGTCTGGAATTACAACTGATCTCCACACTACAGGGATCAATTCCTCTGGAGAAAATGGTTGTTTTGGAGGGTGAACACTACAGCATTATATCGACCCCCTCCCACCCGAAGTCCTTTCTGAATCTTCACCCCCCAAATCTCCAGGAATTTCTCATACAAGAGTTGGCAACCGTGTGATTGACACAAATGGAGAATTCACTTATTTAAGAGTGCCGGGAATGCAGGCAGAGCCAAGGACTCCCGTTCGGCTGAGCCAGCCACGAAACCCTTTGCATATTAAAAACGCCTTCTGCAGTTTTCAAAAAACCATTTCCCGCACCAATTTTATTGCCAAAGAAAACTGAACAATTACCTAATAAAATACTAATTTAAGAACATCATTAATTTAAATGTTTAAAAAGGTGTTACATAAAATTTTCTTTTATGAAGCCCTTTTAATGGGCAAGGGAAAAAAATATTATTTAATAAAATGTTACTTTCATTGCTGGATATATAAAATCACTTTATGCTTTAAAGAGGCAGAATCTACAGCCTTATAATGCTGTATTAATACCAATTACTGCTATTAATTTCAGTAGTGATTTTTGTTACAGAAAACCAGCTCCACGGCTGGATGCATCACACTTTTAATGGAGCAGAGATATAATTATTTTATTAATCAAGAAATTCTTTTTATCGGTTTCCTGATGTGTTTTGTTAATTATCTTCTTGACTCGATAAATGCTTTTCAGACATGAACCCTGACAGCTCTGGCCTGTTTAAAAACTTAATTCTGCCCTTTGCCATGTAAATAATTACCACGTCCGTTGCACTTCCAAAAAATATGTGTCATTTCTGTATAATGTCTGGTCAGATATTGGGTTCTAGAACAAGAAGCCAGGGTGGCAAATTAGCAGGGCTGAAAAGTGCACTTCAGAAAGGCATTCTGTACATGCTCAGAGGCACCTCGTTTTTCCAGGTTGCTGGCCAAATTTCTGATTCTGCAAACTTTATTCTGCTCCTATGGTCTGGCGGAATCTCAAGACATTCACGCAGTGCGGGGAGATAAAAGGGTTAAGATAGAAACCGGGAGCACTGAACTGTTTAAAAATTCACATGCTTTAAATTAATACGGAATAAGAGACAGAGACAGCCAAGAGGGTCCGGGCTGCGTCGGAACGACTCAGTGCCTTCCAGACCCGTTCTATCAGGTAAAGCAATCAACGCTCTGAATGGTTCATTATTAAGAATGCAGAAAAAGGATAAAATACATTTTTTTTCCATGGGCTGGGGAGAGGGAGAGAGGTGGTAGTGTGGAATAAAAGAAAACAGATGGGGAAAGAAATAAGGGACAGAGATCTGAGCAAAAGGGGACAGCGTGACTCATAGGTTGTCTATTCTCCCCAGGGCATCCGGAGGTCTATTCTAAAGTACGTGGCTTGCAGATCAGGGCGGTGTTCCTATGACTGGGCTTAGGTTACAATTTCTGAAAAAAAGGAAAAGAGGCACCTATATTGGATTGAACTTGGCAGACTTCCGAGTTCCACAGAACTCTTCACTCTCCAACAGTTCAGAAAAGGAAGCTGCTGCATATTCCACCCACAGCAGATGTCTGCCCCGTCTTTCCCTTCAGGTATTCAGTGGACAGACCCTAGAAAGGTCAGTGCATGGAGCGGGAAGGAAAGGTGACTGTGAGCCAGACATGAGGGACCTACACCGTCAAAGAGAACCTGAAGTGATACGACAGATCTCTTTTTCAGGTAGCAGAAACTAGGAGAGCTGATTGGAAAAGTTTGGCTGATGAAGAGCTCTGTGTAACCTCTGAAGTCTACGTGATGCCACCAGTACATGGTGGACCAATCAAAGGATTCGTCCACCCGTATTTGGACAGGATATTTATCTTCATTTGGGGGTATTTTTATACCGATATTAATGCTGAACCATAGCGGTTTGTGGAAAAGACGGGCCAGAAATATTTTAACAAATACATCAAATTGTCATTGCGGGGAGATGCTTGGCACGGACACACAGAGAGAAGAAACCTTCAAGTTGCAAGGCCTCAGTTGGGGCACCGATGATCAGGAGGTGTCTTCCCCAGGGAGGGGGGGTAACACCCACCCAGCTCAAAGCGTTTGTTCCTTCTGAAAGCAGCTGTTGGTGGGCTCAGAAGAAATGGAGCCAGGAAGCCACGCAGCCACTGCCTCCTTCTGAGACACGCTTGGGATCGACTGAAGAGCACATGGGTGGCTCCAAAGCAAGCCCCTCTCCAGTGGCATCTGGAAGGGGGGATTTTCGCGGTCCTCAAAGGTGCAAGCCCGAGCATCAGAGGGGCAGCCAGAAGGGAAGAAAGAAGTCTTTCCATTGCTTCCCCACCATCCCTGCACCAGAAAGCGTTTCTGCGGCAGGCCTTGAGAACGGGCGAAAGAATCAACCAGGTTTGCCTTTCCGCCTCTCCTAAAAACCATGCAGTTAGTAATCTGCGAACACAGTTAAGGAGGCGCAGGCACGTCCGGCCCCTCTTGGTCACTCGGAGCACGCACGCTGCCCGTCATGAGAGCAGCCAGACGAGCATGACAAAGTGACACATGTCCATGCGGCAGACGCTGATCTGCTAAAGAAGCCAGGCGGGGGCAGGACGCAAGGGGGAGACAGGAAGAACCAGGCACACCACCGAGACACCAACCAGGCCATGAGCCAGCCACTGCTCCCATCCATCCATGAAGCCGGGCCTGCCGATTAATTTGTCCTTTGACAGTTACTTTCTCGGCCTGCCTCCTCGAAACATCTCTGCCAGACTCGAGAACTCTGATCGGCAACTAGTTTTGCTAGACAGACCTTCATATAGAAGGCGCAGTCCAAAATCAGCGGCTTTCTCCCCTCTGTTGGCTCATCATGATTAGAAACTCGAACTTGGCACTTCAAAGGAGCAGAGATGGCCAGAGCAAGCTGGACCCTTGACACCATCTGCCCAATTAAAACAATAAAGAGTCCAGTAGTACCTTAAAGACTAACCAACTTTATTGTAGCATAAGCTTTCGAGAACCACAGCTCTCTTTGTCAGATGCAACTTTATTGTAGCATAAGCTTTCGAGAACCATAGCTCTTTGTCAGATTCAACTTTATTGTTGCATAAGCTTTCGAAAACCACTGCTCTCTTCGTCAGATGCAACTTTATTGTAGCATAAGCTTTCGAGAACCACAGCTTTCTTTGTCAGATGCAACTTTATTGTAGCATAAGCTTTCAAGAACCATAGCTCTCTTTGTCAGATTCAACTTAATTGTAACATAAGCTTTCGAAAACCACTGCTATCTTTGTCAGATGCATCTCACGATGCATCTGATGAAGAGAGCTGTGTTTCTCGAAAGCTTATGCTACAGTAAAGTTGGTTAGTCTTAAAGGTGCTACTGGACTCTTTACTATTTTGCAACTACAGACTAACACGGCTAACTCCTCTGGATCTATGCCCTATTAAAGGTTCTCCTTCCCCCTTCCTGGCTGCTGGTCACAGAAGGAGCATTTCCAAGAAAGGTTTTCTCGTTGCTCACTTTGGCAGCCCCTTCCCAAATCTTCCTCTGGACAACTGCCCAGGATTACACCACGTTAGAGCCGACCCAGCTTTTGAATTGCGTCTCCTGCTTTGGAAAATCTCGAATCTCTCTCTGATTATGTCCCTTAGGGGTTTTAAAACTCGCGTATATAAGCAGGAATTATTAGTGTGCGTGTGTGTGTCTGTGTGTGTCTCTGAGTGTGTGCACACTCACAAGTTCTTCAGGGTTTTTTTCCCCCTGCAGTTGACCTAGACCCCCCATTGCTCAGACAGGCTATATGTACTTGCTGTGTTCTGGTGGGGAGGGTGTCAGAGGGCAAACAGAAAAAAAATCTTTCCATTTATGCCTCAAATTTTTCACACAAAAGAAAAGAGGCCCTTGCAGACGAAATTGTGTAAGCTTGAGCACACCTGGGAACTGCAAAAAATAAAAAACCCATCATTTTGTCGCAAAACAAGAGAATGAAACAGCATTTCCCAGGGAGAAAACACAGGAAGTACAGACCCCAAGGAAGTGGGCCATTTCTTTCAAAAATTTGACCCCCAGTTGGGGGAGAGGAGAGACAGCAGTGGAGAGAAGTTTAACCTCAGCCCGCAAAACTGGACTGGGGGCCAATCATCCCCCCCCCCCCAAATCAGAGCCATTTGGAAGCAAATGGGGGTTAACAGTTAATGGCCAAACAGCATACTTTAGAAACCGCTCAGGGCTTGGCTTTGTTCTAAAAATGCACATCTAGAATCTTGTTTCTAACAGGAGCCAACCAGAAGGACTAGCGTCTAGCAGTAGACTGCCTTTTGCGCAGAACTTTCATGAAGCTGTGTTATGTGCCGTCAAGTCGCCTCCGACCTAGGGCGACCCTAAGAATGAAGGGCCTCCCAAACGTCCCACCGACAGACTTGCTCAGATCCTGCAAACTGGAGGACGTGGCTTCTTTTATGGAGTCAAGCCATCTTGTTTTCAGCCTTCCTCTTACTGCCTTCCACTTTTCCTAGCATTATTGACTTTTCCAGAGATTCTTGTCTTCTCATGATGTGACGAAAGTACGATAGCCTCAGTTTTGTCATTTTAGCTTCTAGGGGAAATACAGGCTTGATTTGATCTAGGACCCACTTATTTGTCCTTCTGGCCGCCCATGGTATCCGCAAAACTCTCCTCCGGCACCACATTTCAAATGAGGGAGCTACACTCCATGTTGTCTAATGTCAGTCCTGAATTGATTACGTTCTCTTTCAGCATCGTATTGGACTCTTGCTCATGCTCTGTCTTTGTAAACTTGTATCTATTTACGCTATGGCATTGCTTAGGGAAATGTCCTTGATACTGATTGTACTCATCTCATAACTGTGTAATCCGCCTTGAGTCTCAATGAGAAAGGCAGACTATAAATAAAATAAATAAATAATAATAAAAAATAATCTTGGAGCCGTGGCACATCAGAAATGCAAACAATGTTATTCAGGACGCTTCTGGAAAGTTATTCAGGATGCTAGCAGGACGCTTCTGGAAATCACAGTGTGAAGGAGATCGCCTTCCCCTGTGTAGCCCCAACTGTAGATATCCAGAGGTAGACTGCTCCTGAACACGGAAGCTCCATTCTGCCATCAAGGCTAAATAGCCTTTGATGGGCCTGCTATCCAAGAATTTGTGTTCTGCTCTTTCATCCTTCCTGCCGCTGCTCTCTCCAAAAAGGGCCATCATGTTTCCCCCCCAATAATAACGCATTTTAAAATGTAAATCGGTTTGAAGATGAGACCGGCCTCCACCCCAACTTGAATCGAGAGGATTCTTTTTACCTTCTGATCAATATTTGCGTGGGGGGAGGGTGTTGCAAATGGCTTCGTTTTCCAGCATTGATTAATTAAATGTCATGAGAAGATTTCAGAGTCTAATTTGTGAATTCTATTTATAACCTTTTCTCCTGGAAATCCAGATTTCGGGCAGGGTTTTTAAACAATCTCCTTTCTAGGCAAACATGATTTCTCTCCCCTCCCCCTCCGACTTCCTCTATAAAATAAGAATTTAATCTTCTGCTCTAAGGGGAAAAGAGGGGGAAAGTAACTTCTTTCTTTTGCAACCAAAGCTTGGAACAGATGCAAACTGCAGCGAACCACAAGAGTTTACACAACTGCTAATTCGAAAGCCATGTCACTTTGTGTGATTTTTTTTTAAAGTAAGAGAAACACACACTCCACTCTCGGTGGGGGGAGAAACCGAGTCTGCACTTCTCTTTTGACAACTCTGATACTGCCACCAAACGCTCATTTTGTATCTCATAAAATGAGGTGGGGGGTTGGGGGAGAAGATTGCCTGCACCAAAGGAGGTTGGATTCTCTTTTTCTCTTGCTTTTTCTCATCTATGTGGAGTAACGGAGCTTTAACAGAGAAATGACCCGCTGGGCCTTTAATGTAAAAATTATAAGGTGTCTTCTCTAAAGCAATGTCCATTGAATTTTGGAGGTAGCAAAATTACAAGTATAGCATTTGCAAAGATATGATAGGTGTTGTAGAGAAAAATGGAAAATGGAAATATGTATTATTTTTCTTTGCTCTTTTTCTTTAATTTTTGTTCTCTTCTTTTCTCTCTCTCTCTCTCTCTTTTCTTTTTTCTTTTTTTTCTTTTTTCTCTTCCCTTCTAATTGGGATTTTAAACTTATTGATAAAATAAAAAGCTTTCAAAAATAAAGCCATGTCCGTTGCTAGAGTTTAGACTGGAGTAACTCTTTTTAGGATCATAGATCCAGAGGAGTTAGCCGTGTTAGTCTGTAGTAGCAAAATCAAAAAGAGTCCAGTAGCACTGTCGAAGGCTTTCATGGCCGGAGAACGATGGTTGTTGTGGGTTTTCCGGGCTGTATTGCCGTGGTCTTGGCATTGTAGTTCCTGACGTTTCGCCAGCAGCTGTGGCTGGCATCTTCAGAGGTGTAGCACCAAAAGACAGAGATCTCTCAGTGTCACAGTGTCACCTCTGAAGATGCCAGCCACAGCTGCTGGCGAAACATCAGGAACTACAATGCCAAGACCACGGCAATACAGCCCGGAAAACCCACAACAACCATCAGTCCAGTAGCACCTTTAAGACTAACCAATTTTATTGTAGCTTATGCTACAATAAAATTGGTTAGTCTTAAAGGTGCTACTGGACTCTTTTTTCTTTTTAGGATTGCACTGTTAATGCGTGGAAATAGATGGCTGAAGCTTTGCATGGCATGGACGCGAATAACAGCTGGTAAATAACATCTCACCACTGTCTGCTAAAGGGACAGGGATTTTTTTTTTCAACCAGGCAGTTGGAGAAGGAAAGGACAGAAGGATGGCCACCAGTTCTTGAGCCCCCCCCCTCTCTCCCCATCTTTCCAGGCCTGGCTGAGGAAACAGGAAGTCTGTCTGAGCAAAATAAATCACTTCTTCAGGCTGACCTCAAGGTACTCAGCAGGACTTTCAATTCCCTTCCTCCCTTCGGATCCTCTTCCCCCCACCCTTCTCTCTCTCTCTCCTTCGCTCTTCTCTAAATTCAGCATACAGGCCCCACAGCTGTGCGATTGTCATTTACAAACCAAAAGAAAAGGGGTTCCTTGTAATGCTTTTCCCAGGCTCCACCTCCGCCCGCATCTCTTGCTATCACTCTCAGCAGCAGCTCAGAAACTTGTGCACCGCAACAAATGCCGTTTCAGGGGGGCAGCCCTGTGGGTCTGCAGCCAAAGAGCAGGATCCGGGAGCTTTGACTCTCTCGAAAGCTCTTGCCTTGGAAATCTGGCTGGTCTTTAAGATACTACAAATGCAGATGATTAAAAGATCTCGTAAGCCCATGGAGGCTGCCCGCCGCATCTCTGTGTGAACCATTTCAGGGCCGGCCTCTCTCCAGTCAGCCTCCTTTGAGGGAGCAAGCGGGAGGGTGATTTTGCCACGTTCCCGTCATATCAGATGCGGAAAGATGTGGCAGAATCGCTTTTCGCCAGAGAAGATTGCCTGTTGTACCTCCTGCATGAGTTGCTGCTCTGGGCCTACCTCCTTAGGATCAGGGCACATTAAGAAAGACGGGGAGAGAGTTCCTCTGAGCCTACAGCAGTTGTACACAGCTTAGGAGGAACTATCCAAAAGCAAGGGAAGGGTGACTCATATTTTAGCGCTGAAATGAAAGTCCGCGGCTATCAGAAGTTCCATGCCTGAACTGCTTCCAGGGCTCTGCCACGGCCCCTTGAGTTCTTCAGTTAGAGGGTCTCGGGGGCAGGTGAGGAGAAAGCCTTTCTTGTGCCCGAGACCCTGAAGAGCAGAGTGGGCGATGCTGTGCTAGAACGGGCTGAAATGTGGCTCAGTGGCGCCCGATTGGCCTGTGGAGGGTCCTGAGTTTTGTTTCTGGGGTGAAAAGATGCGAAGCTACGGGGCCACGGGAAAGACCCACGAACGTGGAGAGGTAGCTTTTGCCGGACAGAAGAGGCAAGGGTATCAGAAAAGTCCTACTGCAACTCTCCCTAAAAGGGGTTTGGGTTTTTGTTGTTTGAGAGCGCGTGCACATTTGAGGTTACATTGTGTAATCTTAAGCAGAGTTATAACTTGTAAGTCCGCGGACATCAACGGACCGGAAGGGGGGAAACTCTGTTGAAGACTGCATTGCAGACGTGCTTTTTGCCTTATTTAATATATAAGACACACACATACACCCCAATTCTTTGCAAGGTCATTTCTACATGCTTTGAGGTTCTGTGGGCTGCAGCGCATGGCTACGTGTTGTACCTTTGTGTAGAGTTTGTAGACAGATTTCAACAAGGGGGGATGCAGGGGGGTATCAGGCGGACCACCCCCTTCGACGTTCCCAGGTGCAAGTTTTTTAAACATCCAGGCATCAAATCAGTGTATGGAAGTTGGAGACACACAATCACTTTGGAGTGTTAAAAGAAGGTAAAAGGCTTGGCTCCCCAAGACATGGTATTCTTTTAACAACCCCCTTGTTGCCTCTGTTCAAACAGGTTTTGCAGGTTTTAGCAACAGAACCCAAACCTACCAAAGCTATTTAGACCAGTGGTGATGGTGTATGCGTTCTTTTTAGAAAAACCCCTTTCAGCTCAGAGACAGAACACTGGCGAGGGGTGCGTGTTAGAAAGCTGCTTGCACAGTTTTGTGTTGTCCCAAGTTCAAAGGTCATTTGTAACAAAGAGATTTTTTAGTCCACATGGTGGTGGGAGAAGTTAATGGGTGATCTTTCAAACCAGTAGAGATGCACCAGAGGAACAAGAGGTCTGTGGGGTTTCTTTGCTCCCGGGGGGAGCCTAGGAGCCTAGGAGGGCTGGACAGGAAGATGATTTTAGGGCCAGGGCACGGATGTTGAAAATGGGAAGCCAGGCAGAGACCCAAATCCCTTTGGGTCAATTCAGGGCCTGGGCCACGGACCGCCTCTGCAAATATGCACTCTGGTGCATTTGCTGTTGCGCCTTATTTCTGTAGGAGAGGGCAAACAGCTGTTCCTCTGCCAGCAGATTCACCAGCTCCACTTCAGCCGGGCTCAGCGTCCAATGGGGCAGCAGCATTTCCGGGCAGGATGCTGGAGGTGGCCAGCAGGGTCTAGGCCTGCTCCTTCCACGGCCCGCAGAGAGACACTGGCTGCCATCTGAGCGCTATTTCCCGCTCATGCCAGGCGAGCTCCCATCGCAGCCGCTTCCTACGGCTTGCTGTGTGCACACAAGTGCCTGAATAATGTGCATGACGCCCAACCCTCCTGACCCACTCTACTCCTAAGAGCACTTTCTCTGCCGGTTTCTCCCACCTTCTTGCTTTCGTTTTTCTTTCCAGCCCTCCTCAGGCTCTGGAGGGGATGGCGTCCACCCTCACAGCGAGGCTTCAAAATGGGCCACTTTTTAAATCCCAGTTCCCCGGTGGGAAAAGAGAAGGCCTAGCCGAAGCCCCCCCCCCCCCCCGGCAGCCTAGAACGCGGAATGAATGCAGGGCAAATGTACAGACTGCTGAGGTGAGACCTGGGGCCGATTCTGCCCGTCTGGAGTAAATGCTTCCTTCCCTGTCTTTTTGCTCCCTGTTTAATATGCAAAGCTCTTGGCTGCTGTGCTACCCTCATCGTCCTGACGACAACCGTCCTCTGTCCCCCCCGCCCATCTCTCATCCGAAATGTATACATCTCCCTCCACACACACATTTTCTAATTTTAAATATAGACACAAAGTCCTCGCTTGGTGCAACTCACACACGCACACACGCACACACACGCACCTGCCTCCCACACAACCACATCTTCGAGAGACGCACGTATCTCGCCCGCCATGCACAGAAAAGGTGCCTACAGCGTCCTGCTCAAGGCAGAAGCCACCCACGGCCGGCCCCCCTCCCAAGAACACGCAGTGGAGAGAGAAGGGGGGGGGGCTGCTATCTCTACCGGTCCATGCATCCACATGCCAGGTCAACCGTTAGCATCTCAAACCCCACTTCCCATGCCGGGTTAGTGATTCCAGCACAGGCTGTTATTTTGTGGGTGCTGTACACACGGGTGCGTGTCAGACCAGCCGCCCAGCCCTTCTTACCCTGAGTGCTCACAGCCACGTGGAGGGTGGAGCGTGGGTCCCCAGCGCCCGGGGCCGGGTGGGCATCAAGAGCCATGCTAGCAGAGGGAGACCCCGTGAGTGCCTCCGAGAGGGACACGGCGGCAGTGGTGGCCGTCTGCATCTCGCCTGCGTTGCCGGTGACAAACACAACATCAGCAGAAAATTGGGAGGGGGAACAGATGTGGCTGCTTGGGGGAGTGGGGTGAGGACAACAATCAGAGGTCCAGCCTCACTGGTGAGAGGGGCAGCAGAGAATAGCAGAGCAAAGCCCCCCACTGCCAGCGGTTTCTTGAGAATACATAGAAATTGGGCACAAGAATGCCAAGGCAGTGGGTCAAGCCCACCATTCAGGGCTCCCCAGTGGATGACCCAACAGGAGGCCAGAGGGAAGACTGAGAGCGGAACTACAAGTGGCAAAAGGCACAGGTTGGACACTAGTCAGCTTCCCTCAAGTTTGGATGGGAAATGTAGGCGTCCTGGTCTTGCAGCTTGGCTCTCCGGCTGCTGTCCAATGGACTTTCCAATTGTCACTTGTCCAACATTCCGCCAAGCTGCCTACATTTCCCATCAAAACTTGAGGGAAGCTGGCAAGTGTCCAACCTGTGCCTTTTGTCACTTGTACTTCCGCTCTGAGATTCTTGACACAAAGAATCCCTTCTAGTAACATCACCCGTTTTCCCTTCAGTGGACCCTACTGGGGCCTGATTTCAGTGGCAATAAAGTTGAGGTCTGTTTCAAGTCTTGGGGGACCTTGGGCAGAGAGAGTTCCCAGGTCCCCCTCCCATTCTCTGCCCACCCCCAGCCCCCCTGCTGCTGCCCTCCTTCCCTCCCACCCAGCTGCATGCCCATCACAAACTTTTGTGCCCTTCCCTTGCCTGTTCACCCGCCCACCCAGCACCCCGGCTCCCAGCTGCTTGCAGCCCTAACCCTGATGGCCCCCGTCAGTGTGTGCAGCAGGGAGCATGGGCGGTGGGGCACTGGCACGTGAATGTGCAGGGGGCATTGGCAGCAGGACCCCTCCTGCAGGGCAGAGTTGCCTCTCCTGGAGATCTAAGGGCAGTGCCCAGGGAGGCGAAGGATGTCAGCAGGGTATAAAACCACAGGCTCTGCCCTCCAAAGCAGCTGTTTTCTCCAGGGCAAATTATGCCAGTTGTCTGAAGATCAGTTTTGCCCCCCCCCGCCACCTGGAGGTTGGCAACCCTGCTGCAGGGTGTGCTGCCACCAGCCCTCCCCTCCTCTATGGGATTTTGCATTGGCACAGTGTTGCTCTTAAACGAGGGGGGCCACGCATGCAAAGCAGTCACTGTGCCGTCTAGCTGCTGGGCCGGAGCGGCCTCCCAGTGTAAAGGAGACACTGTGTGAGTGTGAACCTCTACGGGAGAGCATCTTTGCCGTGTCAGTTTGCAGAGGTGCAACAAAAACCCAACGGCATTATGAGAAATGGGCCCTTTGCGATCTAAGGTAGACGCCGAGGACCCCAGATCCGGGACTGACACTCACACGCCCGCCAAGTGACATTCTCTAAAAGGGAAATGCGAAGGAAAGACCAGCCGTGTTCCATATGCCCCGGCAGAGCGAGCAAGACCCATGCCGGGCCGGTGGCATCGCCCGCACCCCTTGCGGCAACCAGGCTGGGCTCAGGTTGCTTGCGTGTCAGCCGGCCCTCAGAGCGCCTTGGCTCGGCCAGCTCAGTCCCCTAATGAATCCCAGACGCTTCCGAGCGGTCTCCCCTTTCTCAGCTCTACAGCGGGAGCAGGAAGCGGCAGGACTCGCTGCCAAGGTTTGCAAGGCGAGGGGCCAGGAAGTAGGGGGAGGCCTGGCGCTCCAGCTGCCTGGCCCCCTTTCACCCACAGCTGACCCCACCGCTTTACGCAGGAGGCCTAAGAGAGCAAAGCGAGATCCTGGGGGCATTTGAGGGGGCAAGACTGGCACCAGGCCGCTGGGGGGCTCAGGCGGTGTCTGGATCACCCGGCCAGGCAACTTGGCCTCCTTTGGCCCCCAAAGACATTCAGGCTCCAAAACTGTGAATCAGGAGTTGCTAACAGGACGTGGCAGCCTCTCTCCACCCACCGCCTTCTCTTCCATTAACTCACAGATCCTCCCCTGCTGGGTAATTAATGGAGTCGCCTTGGTTTTAATTTCTTTCCCCACATCTGATTGGCTCTGCGTTTCTTTTTTTTTGGAGGGGGGGCAGACAAACCAGGCCTCCTGCAGGCGGCTGATTGCATGCGTGCTGACCCCCCACCCCCCACCCCCAGCCCAGTCATGCTTTTCCATCTGTAACTGGAGAAGGAGGTGGGGGTGGCTCAGGACTTGGGGGGGGGGTTCTTCTATCCACTGGAACAGAAAAGGAGGTGTGTTGTGGTGTATTAGGCAGTGTTGTGCGTTGAGTTGTGTGTTGTGGTGTCTGTTGTGGTGTATTAGGCAGTGGAGTGGTTGAAGCGTTGTATCAGACTAGCATCTGGAAGGCTCGGGTTTGAACCCACTCTCTCCGTGAAAGCTTGCTGGGTGACCCCGGGCCAATCACACCTTCTCAGGGCCGAACTAGAAGAGACGGAGTCCCTGAGTCCTGGGAGGCAGCAATGAATCCCCGCTGGGGACCTCCTTTTAAGAGCATCATGAGCACCTGATTGGAGTTAGGACCACCTCAGCGCAGAAGGGGCAGGGCCTCTTGCCTCCCCTCCATGCTGTTTTTCCAACTCAGAAATGTGCCAGAGGGACATTATTTGCCCATCCTCCCTCCTGGTGCCATTTCAGGTCAGAAAAAAATCATGGGAGAGAGGTAGGAGCCCTGCCTCCTTCCCTTGTGCTCCCAACCAGAATCAGGTCTCCCATGCCAGCTTGGTGTAATGGTTAAGAGCGGCAGGACTGTAATCTGGAGAGCCAGGTTTGATTCCCCACTCCTCTGCTTGAAGCCAGCAGTGACTTTGGGTCAGTCACAGCTCTCTCAGAGCTCTCTCAGCCCCACCCACCTCACAGGGTGATTGTTGTGAGGACAATAACAACACACTTCATAAACCGCTCTGAGTGAGCATTAAGTTGTCCTGAAGGGTGGTATAGAAATCAAATGTTGTTATTATTAATATTCTCGAGTGGGAATGCACTACTACAAAACGGCAGCGCATCCCTGGGGGTAGAATTGGGGACGTCAACTTGTCTTGTCTGGACCTCTGCCTATCCTACCTCACAGGGTTGTTGTAAGGATAAAGCGGAGGAGAGGACAATGAAGTAAGTCGCTTTGGATCCCCTTAGAGAAAAAGGCGGGTATAAATTAAGTTAAATAAATAAAAATAAATAGAAGTCCTAGTCCAGATCAAGAAAGTCACCTCCTCAGTGCTTTGCCAGAGGCCCTGGTTTCTGAAGAAGGGCTAGCCGTTCAAACATATATCCCTGTTTCTACATCCTTATGCCCTATTTAACATGTGAAATGTCGTATCAGTGGCCGATGGCAAATGGCTTGTGCTTGTCTTTTGTCCTTTTCTGTCTGGGCCAAGGTTGGCCTTGAGGGCGAGAGAGAGAGATTTTGATTCGTGAAGTCCCCCCTCTCTTAAAAAACAGGAAGGGATGTGAAGGGCACATGTAGCCATTGTTACAGAATCTCACTTTGGGGTGCGGGTGGGTGTTCTCCATCCCCTTACAAAAGTTGGTGAGTCAGGGGTGATGGTGAGATGAAAGGGGAAATGGTGTGAAAAAGAGGTGATGGTAGCGGTTAGTTGTCCTTCAAGATGCCGTTAGTTTTGATATGGAATCTGTGGGAAACCTGAAGAGCGACACCATTCCTCTACCTCCAACGTGGAGGCAGAGATCTCCGTTTCACGTTCCCTTTGGCATTCCAGGAATTTTTTTCTCTCACTTAAACTGGTGAACTTTTGTGGACTGAACCAATCTTGATAGGTCTATTCTTGGTTGGTGGCAATGTTTGGACCGGGAGGCCTGAACAACAGTGGGCCAGTTACCATGGTAACACGCAAGGCCTTGCACTATTTATCCGCAACCCACATTACATAAGAGACCTATCCAGTACCCAGTAGCATTCAGGATTAACTACTAGAACTCGATAGGATCCTCCAATTCGTACCCCCCCCCAAAGCCAACATGGCACCCCAATACAGAGAATCTAATCAGGCCGCTCCATCATTGCACCTCCATGTTAGAGCCCAATACAAACTCCCATAATGGGTTGAGCCAACATGGCAGCCGTTGAGAAAGCGCTCGAGACTCTGACATTCGAGCAGGAATCTGAGGGCTGTTCAAAGCTGACTTCTGCTGCCCTTGTAGAGCAGAAAAGGAGGCACGTCTCGATCCAAAGCGGGATGGTGGAGGGAGGCGGGTTGGGAAGGAAGGCCTTGAGAAGGATGGAGGGAAAGAAGTAGATGGTACTGACCATACGCAGAGTCACTGGTGCCGTCGTGGTCCCCAGTTGCCGTTACCACATCTAAGGAGGAAAGGCGGAGAAACAAAGGGTGGGAAGTCAATTGGACCAAGCGGAGGGGGAGCCAGGAGCCAACACTTGGCAGCAGAATTTGGGTGCAGCAGGGAAGGGGGGGAAGCCATTAGGCAGTGGGAATTTCTTTGGCCAGCGTCAGGAGGGATCCCACGGACAAGGTTACAAAGTCAAGGGAGCGACAAGAGAAGCACCTTTATGAAGAACTGGGAACCCCAAATCCACAGCGGCTTCATTTGACTCCCTGATCCTATGAGCCTTGAAGGATCCAGGTACCCTGAAGAACTGACTGGAAACATCCTCAGGCGGGGAAACACGTTAACCCATTTTCCTTGAGGATGGACAGCCTAAAGGAAATACTTCTTTACAAAACGACTGATTAAAATATGGAATTCACTGCCAGAGGATGTAATGGTGGCCATAAACATAGATGGCTTTAAAAAGGTATTTGCAGATTCAGGGTCTACATAAGGCTACTACCTTGGTGACCAGAGAGAGCCTCCACAATCAGAGGCAGTCAACCTCTGTATCCTAGTGCCACGAGGCAACTGCAGGGGAAGTCCTTCTCCTCTATGCCCTGTTGTTGGCCCTCCACAGTGAGAGAGGATCTAGATTAGAAGGGCTGCTGGTCTGATTCAACAGGGGCCATTGTATGTTCTTATGACCACTCCTGTGCTATTTGCTAACACCGTTTCCTTACTCCTGGTTATTCAGGGGCTCTTTAAACTGAACACATCAAGGGACTCTTTTTAACTCATTCAGTTCACGTGGGAACGGATCGGAGAGGGAAATTAATCAAGGAGTTGTCCCAGGATACTTGGTAATATGGACATAGTCATTCTAGCCAGCGCTCCTGTTCAGATCGGAAAATGGACTCAGTCTCACTCTACACAAGACGCCTCAACGCATGTTCATCAAGGGTAGGGAGATGCAACGTTAGCCAGGAAGCGTAGTTTAAAAAGACAGAGCCCACGGAGATCACTCCTCAGATGGCTTGTTAATTTCATCTTTGCCTCCCAGAAGGCTCTGTCAGTTTCACCTCTCCAGTCTAAAGCTGTGTGGGATGACAACCAGAGGGCAGTGAGGAATGGAAATGGGCTGGAGCTGCCTTCCAGAGCCGGGCTTGGACCTGGAGAGGTTATCATGGGCTGAAATTTCCCTTCTGGCCTTTCACAGCCCCTTCACTCAGCTCCAGTGTATAGCAAAGCCTTTGCCCTGCCACTGGCCCTGTCTTTTTAAATTACCCTTCCTGGCTAACATTGTATCTTCCCACATGTGTTCTTCATGTGACAGATGTCTTGTGTAGAGAGACTCGTAGTAAGAGATCCCTAGAGGACTTTGGAGAATACACACAGCCATGAGATTAACCAGGGGCCAGACATTTTATTTTGGCCTAGCCTGCCTTGCAGGGTTGCTGTGAAGTAAAAAGGAAGAGGGGAGGGCCATGCACACCGCTCTGAGCTCCTTGAAAACATTCCCTACACAGATTTCCGCTCTGACTGTGGCATTTCTCTGTCATGGACTAATATGATTTCCTTCACATCTATCGGCAGAACTGCTCTGAACGTGTGTCTGCTACCAAACCCAGCAACTGGTGCCTCCTTTTCCACTGTGCGGTAACAGTTCCAACTAGTCTTGTGACATTGCAATGGTCCAGATCTCCTGGCCACACACCGCAGCCTCATTGGCGGGTTGGGAAATGTGGAACTTCATGACACAAGGTAAGTAGTAAAGGCAGAGGAGGGGGAATGAGTCGTTATCGTTATTATTGTGATGGAGAAAGCACACCGAAGAGGCTTGGAGACAACCGACCGTCTGGCCTCGCCGCAGGAACTGGGACCGGATGGGAATTCAATCAACCCCTGCCTAACCTCCCTGGCAGAAAAACGAAACGACATCCCGTCTTCCCCGCATCGTCTTCGTCCCACTCCTCAGCTTGCAGACAAAGTGTAATGCTTCCTCCACAGCAGCTCTTCACACACTTGTCAGTTAGCAGCCGGTGTGGGGGGGGTGGGCAGGAAAGGGCAGCACAGATCTGCCTTTGTTCGGCTCAGAAAGAAGAGTTTTATTGCAGAATGGGGACAGCGCGCCACCTCCGTTCACCTTGCGAAAGGGCAAAAAACCGGCTTCCTGGTCAGAGCAGCTGCAAACGGGGGTGGGGGTGGGCTCTCTCCCGCCGCCACTCACCTTGGCAGTTCCCCACGTACTTAGCCGCATTTTCAACGTCATGTTCAAATCCACTTCTGCAGAGAAATCAGGGAAAGGGGCAGGGAAGAAGAAAGCTCATTAAAACCAGCTTGCCAGCTTGATTAAACCCTTGCTAATTAATCAGTTGGCTGGTGCCCAAGAAACAAGAGACGTTAAAGAAATATCTAACGTTGGGCCCAGGAAGAGCCGCCGAATTCTCTCCCTGCCCCTGCCGGGTGGCTCAAGAGAACGCGGAGAGTGATGGATTGCGTGGTGGCGGCGGGCTGTCAGGGGGAAGTCTCCGCTTCAGGCAGCAAAGGGCATGCGGCTGTTTGCTGTCTAGCGGGGAGGATGAGATGGCAAAAAATGGGAGGGAAGGATTGATGCCCCAGGGGGGGAAAGACACCCCTCTCTCTTGCCACAATAGCTAAGCTCCACAGACGGCCTAACGCTTATTTGTTTTTTTACAGCAGCAACATTTCTAGCTCTTGTGAGAATTTAGGAATGTTGATGCTTTACAACCAGTTGGGGCTTTTGCTTTCTAGGGGACGAGGGTGGTCCTGGTGGGATTTGTGCGGGGAAATGGAAAGCAGACGGAAGGACAACCTTCGCATTCCCAGGGGTTCCAGCTCACCTGATTTCGTTGCTGAAAGGGACACAAGCTCCGGTGCGCAGCCAGACGCAATAGGGGTCGCGGGAAGCCAGGCAGCGCCTGCAAGGGACAGGGAAGCAGCTTGTGTTTGGGGACAAAAAGGGGTTCGTGCTGAGATCGGCTCTCGTCCTCGTTCAGACTATGTGGATTTCAGGGGGGAGCATCCCATCAGGCGACCCACCCACCCAGTTTCACAGATGAAAAGACGGGCATGCTTACAATCTCCATAGTCTCACTGCCTGGCAAATGGCTGTAGGGCCCACCCGTTCGGCATCCCTTTATTCTGCCCTCTACCCATTGAAAAGCCAAGATGGGTGTTGATGCGTGTTCCATACAGGACACACATTACACCAACCCTACCGCAGCTTCACTGGCTCCCCGTGGAATTCCGGATCCGTTTCAAGGTGTTGGTTTTAACCTTTAAAGCCCTAAACGGATTGGGACCAGCATACCTGTGGGAACGTCTCTCCCTGTATGTGCCCCAGAGAGCGCTTCGTTCAGCGGGTAAGAACTTACTGGTGATCCCTAGCCCTAGGGAGGCTCGTTTGGCCTTGACCAGGGCCAGGGCCTTTTCAGTCCTGGCCCCAAACTGGTGGAACTCTCTGTCTGAGGACACTCGGGCCTGCCAGGATCTTGTATCATTTCGGCGGGCCTGCAAGACAGAGATGTTCCACCAGGCCTACGGCTGAGGCCAGCATCAGGACCAGCATTGAGCCTCCCACCGGTCTCCGGTATTCGAGTACAGCTCGTGCGTCTGTCTGTCTCCTCTCTGTATGCTGGGGGCAGGAATGTGTAGCCAACTATATCAGGTTTTTGTATAGATATGATTTTAATTGCTGGATTTTATTGTAGAATCTGCTATGTAATTGTATTTTATGACTGTTGTACCCTGTCCTGAGCCCACTTGTGGGGAGGGTGGGTTAAACACCGACTAAACTAAACTAAACTAAACTAAACTAAACTAAACTAAACTAAACTAAACTAAACTAAACTAAACTAAACTAAACTAAACTAAACTAAACTAAACTAAACTAAACTAAACTAAGAGAGTGCTTGTTCTTTCAGTTAAAGGGAGGCACGCTGATCCACACCAACTTTTAACAAAGCCCCTCCTAAAGGACAGAAACAAGGAGAAGACCCAGGAAAACAGAGACGGGTGGAGCACGGGGCATCATTTGCCTCCTGAAGTGGGCAAGGTAGGGTTGCGAGCCCCAGTTTGGAAAATTCCTGGAGATTTTGGGGGTAAATCCTAGAGAGAGCAGGGTTTGCGGAAGGGAGGGACCTCTTCAGAGTAGAATACCATAGAGTCCACCCTCCAAAGCAGCCATTTTCTCCAGTTTCTGTTCCATGCATCTGATGAAGAGAACTGTGATTCTCGAAAGCTTCTGCTACAATAAAATTGGTTAGTCTTAAAGGTGCTACTGGTCTCTTTTTGATTTTGCTACTACAGACTAACACGGCTAACTCCTCTGGATTTTCTCCAGGGAAATTGATCTCTAGGACCCGGAGATCAGTTGTAATTCCAAGAGATCTCTCCAGCCACCACCTGGAGGCTGGCAACCCAGCCAGGCCAGACCGGACATCTCAGGAAACAGGCAGAACTCCTGAGACCTCGCCTACATCGCCTGCCTGCCAGTCAGAAGAGTTCACTTGAAATTCACGGGCCTGAAGCAGGAAGCAAGACACGTGCCACCTTCGTTCGGGTTCTCGAGCCTGTTTTCAGCGCTGTTGGGAACAGAGTTGCCAGCCTCCAGGTGGAGCCTGGAGTTCTCCCTGAATTACGACTCGTCTCCAGAGATCAATTCTCCTGGCTCTATGGCATCACATCCTACTGAGCGTCTTCCTTTCCCCAAAGTCATTTATACTCCACCTTTCTCCCCAACGGAGACCCAAAGTGGCTCCCGAAATTCTTCCCTTCTCAATTTAATCCTCACAATAGCCCTATAAGGTAGGCTAGGCAGAGTGTGTGTGACTGGTCCAAAGTTACTCAACAAGCTTCCACGGTGGCAGAGTGGGGGATTCGAACCTGGGTCTTCCAGATGCTAGCTAACCACTAGGCCAGGGTAGTTTTGCCATGCTCTTTCTTTGCTGCTGTAGCATAAAGGTTAAGTAGCTGGACTGCTAATGAGCACTCTGCTGGTTCGAATCCCTCCACTGCCATGAGCTCAGCAGGTGGCCTTGCACAAGCCTCTCCTCCCAGCCCCTCAGCTATTTTGAGAGGATAATAGTAACACTGACTTTGTTCACTGCGCTGAGTGGCGCACCGGAAGAGTGGTACATAAGCGCAATTATCAGTGTGGAGAAAAGAGATCAACCTCCACCACTCACAATGATCTTCCTCAAACCTTCTTTGCTGCAAAATTTGGGGGAAGACTTGGACGGCTACTGTTTGGATTGGGGAGCTCATGTTTCCCCACCTGCATGGCAGCTATTTTCCCTCACGTTGTCACTGTGGCAGCCATCTGACCCCCCCTCCCCCCCTCCGACATAGGCCTTTAAAAAAACAACAACCAGCAATTGAATAACATATTGATATGACATTAAAACAATAGGCATAAACAGGCTCTCTGAACTACAAGCTTTTATTTTAATAAGTTAGCTCCTTTTGTTGCAGAGATATAAGGGGAAAGGCATCTCTCCGCAGTGGAAGGGGCTACAGACTTACTTTCTTAAAAAAAGAAAGCTGAGAATTCAGGGAGCAGGTTACACCTTCTTGTTATAACTTTGTATTAATAAAATATTCAACTGTCTATTTTTTTTCCAAAAATGGAATTGAAAAAGCCCCAGTGGCCTGGGGGGGGGGGTGGCTTGGTCCACTGCTAAGGGACCAAGGCAGGAAAACTGTGAGAAACCTGCCATGTGGAAACCCCGTTTCCTCTGTGCTGTTTCAGCAGCTGCACCAGCAATGGGGAAAACGCACAAACCTGCCCCATGACGTTTGGAAATCGCCCCAGAAATCCTCATTTTACTCAAGCTAAAATACCCTGCTCTCCCCACCCCGCAGCCCAAACCTCTGGGAATAAATCCAGACATTCATTCAAGCTAAGACCCTGGGTCTCAACGCGTTGCCATCTCCTCTGCCTGTTTCCCGCAGCCTGCACAAGCAGAATTCGAGCCCGTGTCACGGTGGGATTAGCAAAAGGCCTTGGGGGGCAGGAGACAGCAGTTTAATTGTCCGTTAAAGGAAACGGAAAGCTGAGGGGGGGAGGGTTGTGGACTATGTGGCATTTCCTGGAAACAGCCAGACGGTGGTGTTCAACACCTGTTCGTAGTAGGATGGGGGGACAGGTCAGATGGGGTGAAAGAGAAGCTAACAGCTGATTGGCGCTTGTACGCACCAGCCCCTTTTAAGGTCCTAATTGTAGGACATGTGTAAAGCCTATGTTAGAAAACTTGGCGACCGCTCTCGCCCTTAATCCCCCAGCGCATAAAAATACACACTGCTTGCATGTGCACACTCCCTGCCCTCATGAGACACAATCAGTGGACCAGTTCGTTCTTCACAGCTCAAATGCCCAAAGCCCGTAGCCGGGCCTGCGTGGTTCTTGGTGCAGGATTTCAATGCTCTCAGATTACCTGGAAAATCCATTGACTCTTGCAAGCAAAACTAGGATAATCCAGCAAATGTGGACACTGGAGAATTCACATTTTCTTGGAACAAAATTTCCTTTCCCATCAAGTGCCGTGTTCGACATATTTTGAATACTAATACTAATAACAACAACTGTGTGCTTACATATCGCTCTTCAAGATAGATTAGTGCCCCACTCAGAGAGGTGAACCAAGTCAGTATATTTTCTGCCCCACAATACAGCTGAGGAGCTGGGCTAAGAGGAGGGGCTGACCCAAGGCCACCTTCTGAGCTCATGGCAGGAGTTGAAGTCGAACCAGCAGTGTGCTGATTTGCAACCCAACCACTTATTCACTATGCTACTGCTGCTCTCTCTATACCACTCTTCTAGTCAGATGAGTGCCCTACTCGGAACAGTGAACAAAATCATTGTTATTATTATCTTCACAATACAGCTGGGGATCTGGGCTGAGAGGAGGGGCTGACTCACGGCCACCTGCTGAACTCATGGAAGGAGTAGGAGTCGAACCAGCAGAATGCTGAGTTGCAGCCCGACCACTTAACCACTATGCTACAGCAGCTTGCAAGTAGACTTTGTGTTTTAAACCACTCTAGAAGAGTGGCCTACGGCCCTCTTTTCTTCATAGATTCCTGAACTGGATTTCTCAAGAGACAGATGATCTTCCCATGCGTTGCTTCACTCACCTCCGGCAGGCTCCGTAGGTGGCGCAGCGGCTGAGCGGCACTCGTGCCACGCAGCTGGAGAAGGCCACATAGAGCGCGTGGTTGGCTTTGTCCAGCTCCAATCCCAAAATCCGACGATCTTCCTTTTTGACGTTACACCTGGAGGTGGGGCAGAGAAAATCAAATCAGCTTGTTCTGCGCTTCCAAGAGCACCCCTGTTAAGCCCGGGCCCTCTGCTTTGATTTGCCCTGGGCTCATACAGAGGAGGCAAGGTCCTTCTGCGAAATGCATGCTAAAAGCTTAGGTGGCCTCAGTTTGCCCCAGGGCTGTGCACGGAAAAGAAAGGGGGGATTTAACCCTTCAATATCAAATACAGTAACTGACAAGTCCCTGCTCTATTGTTTGCATTTTAAAGGCAAACACCCCGACCCCGCCCCTGACAAATCAACACTAGAAATAGTAACACTGGTTTGGCCTTTCTCTGATGTCAGTTTGTGGAACCGTTCTACAGAATCGGTCCCATGCAAAGCATGCTAAGGAACAGGGAAGCCCAAGAGACAGTTCAATCTCTTAGCATGAAAACACTCAAGAGTTCCTTGGGAGGAAGCCACAACAGGTGGAATTAGGTTTGTAGAGCGGTGGATTTATTTATTTAGAATTGCCAGAGAGCCCCCACCCCCGGCAGGTCACAATGTAAAACACAAACCAATTTTTTTAAAGCATAAGATCATTAAAATTAACAAACCATTAAAACCTCAGAAATCAAAACCCTACTTGCCGTGATTCAGATCTACACGGCAAAAAAAAAAAAGCAACGATAACAGGAAATGACACCAAAGAACAATGGAAAAAATATCCAGAGTTAAAAGTACTTGGAAAGTCAACGGAATACCAAACAACAATATTCTTGCTGGTGTGATAATATGTGTCTGCCCAGTCCCAGAAGATCTAGTTGACCCTATTACCCGTTCAATTGACTGTGTTTTGCTTTAATTTTTCTCTCCTCGATGGCGTTGGTGAGAACTGCTGAGAAAATTCTGCAGTCCTTAACCCTCTAATAAAGAGGTCAGGAATTGATTAAGGCATTTGTCACTCCTTCCGCTGACCGAGCTCAATCCCAGCCTCCGTGGCAAGGGTGCCACAGCTTGGCTTGGGTCCAACCGTGGTGCAGTCCCTAGCAGGCTATGCCAGGCCCCGCTGGGAGCGAGCCGAGCCCTTGTGGCCGGCCCCCTCCTTGTTCCCCCTCAAGGACCTCTTGAGAAGCAGCCCTATGAGAAGAGCAGTTTTTGAGTCCAGATAACTGAAGAAGGGATCTCTGACTTTTCAAAGATTATACCCTGAAAATCTTGTTGGTCCATAAGGTGCCGCTGGACTCAAATCCTGCTGTTCTACTGCAGACCAACACGACCAGCCACCTAAAACCCTGTCTGAAGGGTCCCTACGAAGAGAGGGGTGGCAGCACCTCTTGCCTGCTGTTACAGATTCCTGCAACGGAGCACCTAAGAATGAACCAGTTTGTGTTTTGGCTGGGAGGTGGAGGAAGTGAACAGCCAGCGGAGAGGGCAGGGGTGCAAGGTAGAGGCAGCCTTGCAGTTGGGGCGACAACCTCCTAATGGCGGCTGAAGATCTCTCGGAATTACAACGGATCTCCAGACTGCAGAGATCTGTTCCCCTGGAGAAAACGGTGGCTTTGTTTTTTTTTTTGAAAAAATTTTATTGGGTTAGGATCAATTATTTTCACATTACAATCAATTCTCCCATTTTCCAATTTCTAACCCCCTCCCTTTCCCCCCCTTTTTGTTGACTTCCAACAGTTTTCCAACCCTTTGTCCCTTTTCCCTTACTCCTTTTAAAGTCCTCTATCTAACAAATGTATATTCTCCCTCTATTCTAAGCAATACTTCTTTAACTATTTTTAAAACTCTGTACCCTAACTATGAGTCCTTATTTCCATATTGGACAAACAATTTATCCCATTTTTCATAATTCAGATTTCAAATTTTTCTATAGATCATAAACCATATAAATCATACATTCATATAAATCAAACAATTTGACTTATACTCTATGTGTTACATTCTATCTTCTTCTTTCTGTTTTAGTTATATTTAATTACATTAGTATTTATCGTTGGTACATGACACCAAAGAAGATTGCGCTAGGGAATTTGAACACTTCTAATAAATGCTGGAAATGCAGGAAGCATGAGGGCTCCCTCTATCATATGTGGTGGTCGTGTGAGGTAGCTAGGCAGTACTGGGGGGAAATAATAAGAGAAATGAGTGAAATTTTGCAATTTCAAGTAAATAAGAACCCAGAACTCCTGCTACTAAACTTGGGAATGGAGGGAATTCCAGCTCATCATAGGACGTTGATATTTTACATGACGGCAGCAGCTAGACTTTTGTACGCGCAAAAATGGAAAGTACAAGAAGTGCCAACTATTGAAGATTGGATTTACAAATTGCTGTATATGGCAGAAATGGATAAGATGACAAGAAAACTGAGAAATCTGGACTCAGGACAGTTTAACACAGACTGGGAGAAGCTGAAACAATATTTGGAGAAGAAATGGGAGGTGGGAGGAGAACTGTGGCAGTTTGAGAACTACTGAAGTATAATAAAATGTAGAGGGGGGTGACTTTACCGGGGGGGAGAAGAGATAAACGTGAATCTCTAAGCAGTTAGGTTAATAGATTGATATATATAGATTAACAAATAGAATATTGATAGAAAATAATTAACCATAAGGGTTAACTATAAGGACTGATTAACTAATAATATTTTCTTTCTGGTAAGATTTGTATAATGTACCAAACTGAATATGTTGACTTGAAGACATATATGAGTTAAGTTGATTGATTATATAATGACAGTAATATAGATCTACTATTGAAGGGGAATAAGAAAACGGTGGCTTTAGATGTTGATCGATCCAGAGGAGTCAGCCGTGTTAGTCTGTAGTAGCAAAATGGAAAAGAGTCCAGTAGCACCTTTAAGACTAACCAACTTTATTGTAGCATAAGCTTTCGAGAGCCACAGCTCTCTTCGTCAGATGCACATCTGACGAAGAGAGCTGTGATTCTCGAAAGTCTATGTTACAGTAAAGTTGGTTAGTCTTAAAGGTGCTACTGGACTCTTTTCCATTTTGGATGTTGTTGATATGCTGATATTCCTCCGCTCCCCAAACCCCGCCTTCTCCAGGCTCCACCCCCAAATCTCCAGGAATTTTCCAGCCTGTGGCGGGCAACCGTAGGGCAGGCAAGGCCACACGGGTGCACAGGTCTGCAGAAGCACAGAAAAATGCTGAATGTAATCGGTGGCGTAGCTGTCTGTGACACGCATGTTCATTCCTTCTGCGCCAACACTCGGGAAACCTGATCGGCCCGCTCTATCATGAGGCGAACTAAGGCAGGCACATCTGGCAGAAATTTTGAGGGGGTGGCAGACCACCTCTCTTCCCACCCGCTGTCCTGGAAGAAAAGGGGCTATTTTAATTCTGAATTTATATTTTCTATGTTTCAGGAATGACACCACAGCTCACACTGGGCCTTTTCTACCATGACCTCAACACGCACCCCTTCTGCTATTTGGTTTAATGTCTAGCCTGCTGAATAACTGTACCAAGCTTGCCGACTATTTTGCAATATCTGGTTGGTCTAAAGGTATTACTCAGCTGATGTTTCCGTTTGTCTTTATGCCAATGGATGGATGCTTTTTTCCCTAGTTCTTTCCATTGCAAAATCACTCTATTTATGCATTCATTAAAGTATTGGTATCCTACTTCTCCTCGTGCCTGAAAAAACAGAATAATCTCCTCCAGCTCGAGTTTCTTGCATGTTTACTTCCCATAGATGAAATAGCTTCTTGGCTCAATTGTTCTTGCTCCAGAGCAGAACACCTGCGGTCTTTGACGAGTGCAGGCTGAAAGTTTGTTTGGCTTTGGCCACAGTTCTTGACAATATGCAAAAAACCCAGAGGGCTATGAGCGCTCTCTGAACATTAATTTGTTGATCTCATTTAATTAGATGAGGGTATACCGACTGCTCAGGCAGACCGCTGTTCCAGGGAAGAGCCTGCACTGGCCATAAGAAAGGGTTGCCAACCTCCAGATGGGGCTTTCATTTCATTTCGTATCATTTATTGGACTTATATCCCGCCTTCCTCACAAGCAGGCTCAGTGTGGGTCACAACAACACTAAAATATACAATTCGTGCTTCATGTTGTCTAATGTCAGTTAGAAATGGGCACGAACCACACAAAAAAACAAACTATGAGGTTCGTGGTTCATGGATTTTCACGAATCAAGAACCACGAACTGGGGCAAGTTTACGAACTGGTTTGTGGTTTGTGGGGTTTAAATGCCCCTTTCCGGCTGCTTAGCAGCAGCAGGGAAAGAGGCATTTGACAGTTTAAAGGGCCCTTTCCTGCCTTGCAAGTGGCTGCAAGGGACCCCCCCTGCCGCCTGCCAGCTGATAGTTTAAAGGGACCTACCGCTTGCTAGCCGCAGGAAAAGTTTATATGACCATTTCCCTGGGGAAATGGCAATTTAAACTGCCCCTTTACGACTCAAACGAACCAGTAGACCAGTTCATGGAAGTTCATGGAAACGAGCTTCCACGAACCACTGGTTCGCGAACCACAAACTGGCCCGGTTTGTACATTTTTTTGGGTCGTCGTAATTTGATTCGTGCCCATCTCTAATGTCAGTCCTAGAATTGCTGATGTTCTGTTTCAGCATTTCTTCAACTCTGTATTGGATTCATATTCATGCTATATAGTAAAGAGTCCAGTAGTACCTTTAAGACTAACCAACTTTATTGTAGCCTAAGCTTTCGAGAACCACAGCTCTCTTCGTCAGCTCTCTTAGGCTACAATAAAGTTGGTTAGTCTTAAAGGTGCTACTGGACTCTACTCTTTTGCAACTACGACTAACACAGCCTAACTCTTTTGGATCTATTGCTAATGCTCTGTCTTTGTAAACTTGTGTTTATTTACCCTATGGCATTGTTTATGAAATGTCCTTGATACTGACTGAATCTCACATTGTGTAATCCGCCTTGAGTTTCAGTGAGAAAGGCGGACTATAAATGACATAAATAAAATAAATGAATATATCCCAGAATGACAACTGAACTCCAGGCCACAGAGAGCAGTTCCCCTGGAGAAAATGGCTGCTTTGGAGGGGGGACTCTGTGGCATTATACCCTGCTGATGCCCCTTCCCTCCCCAAACCACATCCTTCCCAGGCCCCACCCCCAAATCTCCAGTAATTTCCTCACCCAGAATTGGCAGCCCTAACAAGAACAAAAGAGGAGCCCTGCCGAGTCAGACCAGTGGTCCGTCTAATCCGGCACTGTTTTACATGGCGGTCAACCAGTTGCCCTTGAGAGCCAATAAACTGGCAGAGTTTGTTGCCCACAAATCTCTGGCCGAACCCTGCTTCTTGCTGGCTCTGGCAACTCTCTCATGAGCCACCCCTCTAAAGGAAGCTGCCTTTATCCAGAGCCTGGGTTTACCAAGATCAGTCTTGTCTCCTCTGAGTGGCAGCGGCTCTCGAGAATCTCAGGTACAGAGTTCTTTCATGCCAACCAATATCTGGCCCCTTTCACTGGAGATGCCAAGGAATAAACCAGGACCTCCTGCTGTAATGCCAAGCAGATTCTCTGCCTCTGAGCTGCCGTACCCATACAAGTGCATGTAGTAATAGATATAGATCCGGAGGAGTTAGCCGTGTTAGTCTGTAGTAGCAAAATAGAAAAAAGCCCAGTAGCACCTTTAAGACTAACTGACTTTACTGTAGCATAAGCTTTCGAGAACCACAGCTCTCTTCATCAGATGCATCTGACAAAGAGAGCTGTGGTTCTCGAAAGATTATGCTACTATAAAGTTGGTTAGTTTTAACGGTGCTACTGGACTCTTTTCTGTTTTTCATAGATATAGGGCAATCAGCATGCATAAACACCTTCAAATGTGACCTAATCTCATTTCTCCCGCCACATAAAGGGTTGCCAACTCCAGCTTGGGAAATTCCTGGAGATTTGGGGGGGGGAGCCAGAGGAGGGCAGATTTTGGGGAAGAGAGGAAACTCAACAGAGATCTGATGTGATAGAGCCCACCCTCCAAAGCTGCCTTTTTCTCATTTTTTAAAAAAGTTTCATTTATTTCAGATAATAAATGCAAATATATAACTACATCATCCAATCATTCAAATCATATCTTTACTTCAATAATAATCCAGATCATGTATTAAGCTACACACATCTACAGTCTATATAAAAAACCCATAATGAAATCATATCTAGAACCTTCCCATATATATTCCTAATTTTCTGCTTCTATTTAACTATTTTTCCCGCTAGCATCATATTTAATAATAGCTGTTCTTAATTATTCTGAGTTTTCAGCTACCTAATCAAAAATACTTTCCATTTTTCTTGGAATCCTGTGAAAAAGCTGCCCTTTTTCTCCAGGGAAACTGATCTCTGTGGTCTGGAGATCAGTTGTAATTTTGGGAAAACTCCAGCCTCCACCTGGAGGTTGGCAACACTATCATGCTAATGAGTTCGTAGTCCTTGGTTCTCTAAGCCTAGGGAGAGAGATCCAGAGGAGTTAGCCGTGTTAGTCTGTAGTTGCAAAATAGTAAAAAGTCCAGTAGCACCGTTAAGCCTAACCAATTTATTTGTAGCATAAGCTTTCGAGAACCACAGCTCTCTTCATCAGATGCATCTGACGAAGAGAGCTGTGGTTTTCGAAAGCTTATGCTACAAATAAGTTGGTTAGGCTTAACGGTGCTACTGGACCCTTTACTATTCAGGCCTAGGGACAATTTCTACCCATGCTTGAGCCGTGACCAGAATAGATATTCCTCTTTGCCTTCTCACCCCCACTTCTTCTTTAGAAACAGTCGTGCGTGCCCTATAGAGCTTCCTGAATTTTTGCAAGACTCTTTCCTTTCACAAGTGTTCTGTTGCCATTTGGGTTGCCTAAGTGAACAGGATAAGAGGCACGGTTGCTAGGGCAACCAACGTGAAGGCTGGAGTCGCGCAAGGAAAGAAGATCTTGCCAGAGTTTGGGAAGCCCTAAAGAGCACGGGGGGGCTCGCTCTCGTCCTTTTAGAGGGAGGCGGTAAGGGGGATTATCGACTTTGGCAGGGGATGCCCTAATATGGCGGGGAGGACAGGTGAGGAGGCAATATTTTGTGCTTTGTCTCAAGCGGCAAAATGCCTTGATGTGGCGGCAAATCTCTTCCCCCAAAGTGATGGAGTGGGCACCGAGCCAATGCCAGGAATACAAAAATAAAGAAAGCCCCTCTCTCCCGACTGCAGGTTCGGCAAGGCTCTGGAAGGGGCCGTAACTTGGCAAGCAGAACAAATCGAGTTGCCATCTCCCATTTAAAAGAATCTCAGGGTTGTGGACCTGGGAACGACCTGCAGATCCTGGAGAACTGATGTCAACCCAGAAAGAAAGTCCGGAGTGAAAGGGCCCAGCGGCCTCTCAAACGCAGGCGGTTTCGTACATCCCGCCTTCACCCTCTGCTGGCAGATTTTTAAGCCTTTGTTAAGGAGGGGAGATTTTTGCCTGACATCCAAGATGGAATTGGAAACAGATGAGGTTCGAATTCAGCACCTCCCCACCTCCCCCTCAACTGCCCTCTCTCACACCCCTCGTAGGTTTCGTTCTGCATTTGTGTCGCACTCACCCCCAACTCTCACGCTGCCCCCCCCAACTCACCGGGCGGGATTGTAGACCGAGATCTCCTCCAGCAGCCGGGTCTCCACTGTCGAGTTCTCGTGGGTTCCGGCCAGAACCTTCAATAGTGTCCCGTCTTCCGAGCCCAGGAAAAGGACTGTGTAATTCTGGAAAGGGCCGGCGGCTGTGTCTACAGCCAGCTGGGTCAGCTTGTACCTGCCGAGCGACAAGGAAAGGGCTGTGAGCGAAGCTCGGAAGTTGAGCTTTGTACACAGAGGGTCTCGGAAAGGGTTTCCAGGTTCCCCCTGACAACCGGAGGGGGTGACTTACCAGGTCATGGGGGGGCTTTCTGGTGATGTAATGATGCCACCAGTAATGTGCTGATGTCACTTCCCTTGTGCCTGGAAGTGACGTCAGCATGTCACCTAGGCTTGGCAACTCCAGGTTGAGAAATTCTTGGAGATTTGTGGGTAAAGTGTGGGGACAGTGGCATTTGGCAGGGGACCTCAGTGGGGTGTAATGCCATAGAGCCCACCCTCCAGAGCGGCCATTTTCTCCAGGGGAACTGATCTCTGTCGTCATGAGATCATTTGTAATTCCAGGAGATCTCTAGGTGCTACCTGGAGGTTGGCAACTCTAGTCATCATGCATGCTCCGTAGCCACAAGATCAGTTCTAATTCTGGGAGAAATGCAGGCCTAACCCTGGTTGGCATTCCTACAACAACCTCTTGGCCTTGCCGGAGCTGAAGTTTGGTTGCCAAGAAGGAGAGATTCAACAAAAGTCTGCGCTAGAAAGAGGAACGCTCAGGGCGCCACAAAACAGGCTTTTGATTTCATCTCTCAGGAAAGAAGAAGCCAATTTTAACAATGTGGAACGAAGGCCAAGGCTGGACTCCTAAGGCAGGTAGGAGGCTGCGGTAAAGCCAGAGGCTCAGAGCAGAGCATTGGCAGACCTGCGTAACAGGATGCCACCCTTGCCTGGCAGCGCTTTACCTGCTGGAAGTCTTGGAGAACCACGGTCGCTCCATTACCGAGGGGACGGCCTCATCCAGCAGAGGGAAGGACTTGATGAACCCTAGCATCTCGTCGGGGAAGTCATTGGAGGTTTTGTAACTTGAGGCTTGGCCGACGCCGGCACAGCAACCCGGCCTGCAGAAAATGGGAAAAGAGGCCACGGAACGTTGGGGAGCGCAGGGTCACCTTTGCAAGAGAGCAGGCGAAGACTAGGGGAGAACGGGGAAAACCAAGCGGACGACTTCTGCCTTCCCTCTCCTTCCCAAAGCGGCCACAGGAATGTATTTATTTATGGTTTATACAGTTTTGCCAGTGCAGAATTAAGAGTCCTGCATAACCCTGTTCTGAATTTAACATACCAGCGGCAAAAAGTATGGGGAGGGAGGCAGAAGGAGGGTTGCCAACTCCAAGTTGGGAAATGCCTGGAGATTTGGGTGGTTGTTGTCTGGAGATCACCTTTAATTCAGAGAGAACACCAGACCGTGTCCTGAAGGTTGGCAAACCTAGACGAAGGCCACGATTGATGGGGGAAGAATCTGCGTTCATTCCAGTCCCTCACGCTTAGGCCTGGCTTAAAGGTGATGCTGCCAACGCCAAAGAACTCCCCTGTGGACTTTGCACTTGCCCAGTGACTCCTGTGCAGCAGGCCGTCAGTCACCTGTGCAAAGGAGTGACTTATCCTGTTTAGCCGCTTTGCATCAGTAGCCAATCCACGTGAACAAGCTGCCATGTGAGCAAGCCACTTTTGGCTTGCCAGCGTCCCTTTTAAACCGAGCCTTTGTTTCAGTAACGAAGGGGGATAAAGAACTTGCAAAAGCAAACCGTGGAATGTGCAACTGGAAGTGTAGATTTCACACACACACCCTTCTCCTGATTTATGGCCACCTCCCTTTTTCCATGTCCTTTGGGCCAAATTTGACGCTGTCGACTCTCCAGGGCCCGGATTTGTCCTGTTGTATTCTGAGAACTGCTGTTTGCACAGAGTGACAACAATAACTGTTGCAATGGATTCGCAGAAAAAGTGGGTTTGAAGGAGGGCAGGATGGGGGGGAGAGGCAGCATCTGGCAGGCGTCGGGGAGGTTGTGCCTGCCTGGCATGGAGAGCAGGAGGGGAGAGATGGGGGGGGGAGAAAGCCAAGCATTTGAGGGGACAGGAAAACTTCAGTCAGCTCAGCAGAAGTCTGGACAGGACAGGAATACTTTTGCAGTTCAGGTTCCAAGATCCTGGATTCTCACGGCTGTGCAAGAAACTCTGTCTAGGCAGCCCAAATTCTACAATATGACACCCACAACTTACACATGTTATTTAAACTGGACAAATGAGCACGGGGTCCTTTACTGGGCACAGGTTGTTCTGCATTTTAAAAACAAATTTGCCGGCCTAATTAATTTTCTTCTCGTTAGGGTGGAGGGCGTGAAGTGATGTCGGGCAGCGGTGTTCTTTCCCTCCCCTCCCAGCCAACGGAAGCAACATTCAGTCCTCTCTCTGGCTTCGGCGATGTCAGTAGGCATTGCCCCACCCCTTCAAGCATAGCTTTCTAGCTATAAACGTCAGAAAGTTGCTTGCATTTTAGAAACAAGTTGAAGTTCTCCAGGAGTCAGTTTCTATGTCCACGTTGCCATTTCCCGTTATGCACAAGTGCAATAATGCCAGCTCACAGCTGTGACTTCTTACAGAGCGCTCCCCAGTCCAAAGACTCTTGAAGAAGATGCCATACCTGGGCTTTGGCACTTTGTCCTCAGGGATGGGGGTCCAGGCAGAATCTGCGTTCTTCTGCTCCTTGAATTTCCCTCTGAACACCCGCTCCACTTCATCCATGTAGAAGGCACAGACGGCGGACCCTGTGATACTGGGCAGAGAGGGGGAAGTTGCCTTGCCGGGAATGACAAGAAGAAACCTGAGGCTTTGGGTAGGGGTGGTGGGGAAGGGGTACAGAAGCGCCACCCCTGCCACTGAATATGGCAGCTCACCAGCCCCATGTTTCAAAACCTGTCGTTGGCCATTTCCACACGGCCTTATAGAGATGGCCCACTCACAGAACGCTGGCGGCTTTCCCCCAGGAATCCAGACGTCCCTGTTTAAAAACTGGTTGTAGGCTGTTTGGCTTCTGTTTTTTTCGATACCTTTTCTGGGAATGCACTTTCTGCGGTCCCTGAAAGGGCGCCGAAAAAAACAGAAGCGAAACAGTTTGCAACCATTTTGCAAACGGAGACGTCACCAGCATTCCGTGAGTGGGCCGTCCCTATAAGAACTTGTGGAAACAGCCTCTTTATGAACCTGTGTCAATGGCACAATTAATTTCTTAGATGCATAATAGATCAAACTAAGAATTTCAGAAAAAGATGGAAAGTTTTTTTGAATACGTAGCTGCAAACAAAAGAGAATTACGTATAATTAATATTAAAATAGAGCAATTATTAAGCTAAATAAATTAGTAAGCGGATATGCTGAACATGGTAAGATTGAATATAATGTTGAATACAAAATGTAAAATATAAAAAGCTGTACATAAAGTATCTTAAGTATCCGTGGGGATGGAGAGGGGAAATATGTAGTTCTACTATTCTGATATATATATTTTGTTTTTTATATGTATTTTGGTTGTTTTTTATACACGTTGTTCACTGTTTATTGTTTAAATTTAAAAAACTGACTTTTTTACACTGAGAACTAGAATCTTGCTTTCAGGAAAAAGGCAGTAAAGCTGCATTCCAAAGGCTATTTTCCTGGGAGTAAGCCCCACTTTATAACATGGACTTACTTCTGAGTAGAGCTGCCTAGAAGTGCTCCTTGAAATGGGCCCCAGCTGTTTAACTCCCTGAACTGCTTTGGGCAGCTCTTTCTTTCTCAGCCTAACCTGCCCTACCTCACCGGGTTGTTGTGAAGATTAAAATGCAGTAACTCGTCCTATGGACAAAGGCTAAGAGACAGATGGGATGGATTCAGTCCCGTCTCCTCTGCTGCATGGCTGGCCCGAGATACAGGGGAGCCAGGAAACAGGAAATCCAGCTCACAACAATATTTTCACGCTCAAATCCTTCACATATATTTGTTGAAATCCTTACAACTCCACAAAATAGACCATAATGCAGATGGGAAGACTGAGGCACAGACTGGCTCATCTAAAGCCATTGAGTTTGTGGCAGAAGCCAGATTCAAACTGGAAACTTTGTGAGTCCCTCTCTTAAAGAACTGGAGAAGCTGAGAGGGCGATGCCACTGAAAATCTGCAAAAATAAAAACCTCTCCAAGCTGATCTATCTAAACGCCCTGATTGCAGCTGAGACAATCAATTGTCATACGTCACTCACAACATATGTTCAAAGAAATTGACAGGCTGTCTCTGCCATTATCGATCATGAACGTCACGTACGGCTCTCTGAGGAAAAACAAGCCGCTCGGAATAGCTCTTTGGTAGCTCTCTCGGTAGATAGATTTTTTTATTCCACAGCATGGATGGCTGCAAATGACAAACGTCACAATCTTATTTGAAAAGGCCTGCTAGCCGAGGCTGAGGACAGAGAAACAGGCTTTTATTGCAAACATTGTCAGGAGATGATATATTTATGGGCTTTTAGGTCATTGTGAAAGCCCATTTGTGGGTTTGGCTGGGTCAAGAAATATTGTTTTCAATAAACAAACTGATTTTTGGAATGGCAACCAAGGATGGCCTTGGGTCGAAAATGTGCAGTGTTTTTAAGAAAGTTTAATGCGGGCTATTTTAACCACATTATGCCAATTGACTATATTGGACAAAGTCAACTTTTTTTCTTCTCTGGGGACCTCACACAATGGATTCAACAATGGTTGTTGTGGATTTTCCAGGCTGTATCGCCGTGGTCTTGGCATTGTAGTTCCTGACATTTTGCCAGCAGCTGTGACTGGCATCTTCAGAGGTGTAGCACCAAAAGACAGAGATCTCTCAGTGTCATAGTGTGGAAAAGAAGTTGGCAGGTAATTTATATCTACTCAGGAAGGTAGGGTTGGGCTGAGTCATCCTGAAATAGTTTCCCAGGGTGTGGAATGCTAATGGAGGGAGGCTTCACTGTATTCTGAGGAGGTTCTTTTGCATATGGATTGGTGCTTGATATGCTAATCTTCTCTGCAGGGCTATTGTCGGGTATAGAGTATTTTGTTAGCCTGATGTTTTTCAGGACTGGAAACCATGCTCTATTCATTCTTAAGGCCTCTTCTTTCCTGTTGAAATTGTGCTTATGCTTATGAATTTGAATGGCTTCCCTGTGCAATCTGACAAAGTAGTTGGATGTGTTGTCCAGTACAGTTGTCCAGTACTGTTGTCCAGGACACTAAAATACTGGACAACACTTCCAACTACTTCGTCAGATTGCACAGGGAAGCCATTGAAATTCATAAGCATAAGATGCCAGTTACAGCTGCTGGCGAAACGTCAGGAACTACAATGCCAAGACCACAGCGATACAGCCTGGAAAATCCACAACAACCATCGTTCTCCGGCCGTGAAAGCCTTCAACAATAAAATGGATTCAACAGCCAGCCGATCGGTTTCATTGAATGCCGTGTGAGCAATGGAGTCTCAGCAACAGGCGAAGCAATGAAAAGAGTGTTTCGAATCAAGAATATAAATTCTTACCGAGCGAGAGGAGTGGGTGGAGTCTGCTTCTGTTTTAAGTTCCATCCAAGATTGTATCTGTTGCGACGAGTGTTATCAACTGGCTAACTCTGGCTTGCCCTGGCAAAAAAGCTTCCTGAGACGGACAGGGAGGAGAAGGGCTTGCAGGAGGGGGCTTACCTGTTGGATTGGGTGGTGAAGACCCCGAAGATGGCGGGCCGCCCGTTCACCTGGGTCACGTCCGTCACAGCTTGAAGGACATCAAAGTAGAAGAACGAATCGCCAGGCACGGAGCAGTTGAGCCGGGCCTTGAGGAACGACGTCCAGTATTTCTCCAGCACTCTCGGGGAGCCACCCATGTCGTTTTTACACACCCGTCCCACCCGGGAAAAGATCACCTGCAACGGGGAGGAGAGAACACTGTCAGAACTGGAAACTGCATCCTCCCGTATACACAAAATGCGTGCATCTTATCCTTAATATTTTTCTATTACATTTTTTTATTTCACCCTTCCTCTGAAGAACCTACCAAACCTTCCATGTACAGAGTCAGTTTACCAAATCTTGGTACTGCAGATAGGGGCGGCACGCCTTGCTTGGGAATCTCCCAGAGGGGCTTTGGTCTGGACATGGGTGGGAAACCTGAGTGCTGAACTCGATGCATCTTTGGTCTGATCCAGTCTGAATCCTAGAAATCACACCTTTGATTCAAGACTAGAGATGGGCATGAACTGGGAAAATAGCGGTTCGTTGTGGTTCGTAGTTTGTCGTGTTTTATGAACCACGAACTGGCATGAAATTGCCCAGTTCACGAACTGGTTCATTTGGTTCATGAATACGTCACTTCTGGGGCAGCAGAAGGTCTGCAGAAAGCCCATCTCCCCCCCTCCCCAGTTGCCTAGGAAACTGATTGATCAGTGCCAGGCTGTCTGCAGTGATGAACCAAAAAATGAACCAAACGAACCAGCCTAAAAATCGTCACGGTTCATCAGAAATGCCCTCCGATGAACCGCTGGTTCGCGAACCAAAAAACGGCTCCGTTTTGAAGATGTCCGACGGACTTCCAGAATATCGCTCTTTTTACCTCTTCTTTAGTTGCCTTTCTTTAGTTGCCTTTGTATTATGAAGGGAATTCAATATCTGTAGTTGTAGTTTGTGTTCTTATGTTGTTTTTTACCTTCCTCCGTGTTTCCTTTTTCCTTTTTCTGTTTGTAGTTTGGTTGTCATTTGGATGTTAGTAATTAAAAATAAAAAATTGTATTTAAAAAAAAAACAGCTCCGTTTGTGACGAACTTTGGTTCGTATTTCGGTTCATGCCCACCTCTATTCAAGGCTTTTCCTTTGCTTGATGCCCTGGAGGGACACCAGACAGAGGAGCCAAGTCTGGGCTACATGGACCAAAATTTGGCTCAGTGGCAAAGTCCCAGCTTTGCACGTAGAAAGTCTTTAGATCAAGCCTAGGCATCTCCATTTAAAGGATTTGAGGCAGCTAGAGATGGGAAAATCCTTCTCTATGAGCTGCTGCCACCCCAAGCAGGCCACACTGAACTAAATGCACGAATGGTTTGCAGGCATCTCCGACTAAAAAGATCCGATGCCCCAGGTGTCCGGAAAGGCCTTACTCCATTTAAGACCCTAGAGAAAAACTGCGAGTCCGAGTACATACAATACCTTTTTCTTGGACATATCGTGATATGGATGCATTGGGCCCAGGCTTGTGCAGGTCTGAATGGGACTGGTACCAGGGCATGCAAGGAGAAGGAACTTAAGCCCCCCCACCACCACACACACCATTGGGGTAATGATTAGAGTGTTGCACTAGGGTCTGGGAGACCCAGGTTTGAAACCCCCCCCCATCTCTGCCATGGAAGCTTGTTGGGTAACCTTGGGCCAGTCACCTGCTCTAAGCTTAACCTACCTCTCAGGGTTCTTATGAGGATGAAATGGAGGGGAGGGGAAATGTAAGCAGGGCTTTTTTCTGGGAAAAGAGGTGGTAGAACTCAGTGGGTTGCCCTGAGAGAAAATGGTCACATGGCTGGTGGCCCCACCCCCTGATCAGGGGACATCAGGGGAGATCAGGGGGCGGGGCCACCAGTCATGTGACCATTTTCAAGCGGTTCCGGAACTCCGTTCCACCATGTTCCAGCTGAAAAAAAGCCCTGGTTGTAAGCCACTTTGGGTCCCCATTGGCGGGAAAAGCGGGACATAAATGAAGTTGCTCATTGAATGTCCTTTGCACTGTGTGTTTCATTTGCACTGTGCAATCTGCCTTAGGTCTTGGTGAGAAAGGTGGACTATAAATAAATGAATAAGTGGATTCCAGCTCCAGTTCTTTTTGGATACTTACCCGACCAAGCGTGGTGTACTCCATGGAGATCTCTCGGAAGAAGAAATAGACATAATCCCCATACTCCAGGGCATGCAAGAAATGAGGTTCTGGGAGAAAAGAGAAGAGCAGCTCAGTAAAATATAAACTTGGAGGGGGGGCATTGCAACCCAGCATGCTGCAGACAGAGTCAGACCTCTGGCCACAGCTCCTGGGCAATCCTTTGGCGTGGAACAAGGAGGAGGCTGCAGATGGCCATGAGGCTGTCTCCCAGTGGCCGCACAGGAGATGGGCACCCTGGCCCTACCCAAGCCCTGCTGGTTTGCCAAGCCCTGCCGGTTGGCTTGGAACTGCTGGCAGGGGTGGGGAGGCAAAATACTTTGCATTGGCCCAGGTGCCAGAGGGCACAGCACAAGGCGTGTGAGTCAGGGCCTTTCTTGCCCTCCAAGGCCCGGAGGTTATTTTTTTATGATCTCCTTTGCTCAGGCCTGGAGAAAGTGCAGGAATTTATCTGGCACTCAGAGATGGAAACCACAGAGTCCCTGCTCAGGGCCTCTCCTTAATGTTCTTAACCATAAGTCAGTCCCTCGCCCTCTGCTGAAAAACTAGCCCTCCTGCCCTTCTTGGAAGGATATCGCAGGTGAAAGATTTCCTTTCCTGGCCCTCTCCACAGGTGTATACCGAAATCACTACCATCTCTGGCAACTGCTGATTTCTGGATCAGAAATCTCACCAGTGGAAGGAGCAACCCAGCAGTCTGGCCGAGGTCCAGCTGCTGAGACCCTGGCTCCTGGTCCCTCTGCTGTAGCCACTAGACCTAGCAACTCCAGGAGTCATTCTCCCCTTCCAAGTCTGAAGAATAAGCTCCACTTCAAAGAGTAGGGAAAAGAACACAGCTCCTAGCCCTGCTAGAATTGCCAACTCCAGGAAGGGAAATTCCTGGAGATTTGGCGGTGAAGGGACCTCAGTTAGGTATAATGCCATATAGAGTCCACCCTCCAAAGCAGCCCTTTTCTCCAGGGAACAGATCTCTGATTACTGACAGGCAGTGTTGTGCAGTGGTTAGAGCGATGGACCCAGGCTGAAATTCTCATTCTGCCATGGAAGCTCACCAGGTGATCTTAATAATAATAATAACTTTAGTTGTTGTAGATTTTCTGGGCTGAATGGCCGTGGTCTCACGGCCAGACCACAGCCACACAGCCCAGAAAATCTGCAACAACTAACGTTCTCCGGCCGTGAAAGCCTTCGACAATATAATAATAACAACATTCAATTTATATACCACCAGGACAACAGCTTAATATCCACTCAGAGCGGTTTACAAAGTATGTTATTATCCCCACAATGAAACACCCTGTGAGGTGGGTGGGGCTGAGAGAGCTCTGAGAGAGCTGTGACTGACCCAAGGTCACCCAGCTGGCTTCAAGCGGAGGAGTGGGGAATCAAACCTGCCTCTCCAGATTAGAGTCCTGCCGCTCTTAACCACTACACCAAACTGGCTCTCAGGCCAGTCACAAACTTAGCCTAAACTATCTCGCAGGGTTGTTCTGAACGTTGAAGAGAGAAGAATGATGCAAGCAGCTATGGGCCCTTGCTGGGAAGAAAGGCAGGGTAGAAATGAAGCAACATTAAAAAATAAAGAATAATAAAATGCTGGACATCAGTTGCACGCCCAGGAGATCTGCAGGCCCCACCTAGAGGCTGGCAACCAAGTCCCTTCTTCTGTTCTGGGACGTGTAGCCCTTGACACAGCCATACTCTGATGTGAATGATGTAGAATATAAAAATAAATAATACTTCTAAATGACCACTAGCCGTCCTCTCCTCTCTTCCCAGAACATGGAAGAACAAAACTTAAGGTATTTTTATCCAGAGGAGTTAGCCGTGTTAGTCTGTAGTAGCAAAATCAAAAAGAGTCCAGTAGCACCTTTAAGACTAACCAATTTTATTGTAGCAGAAGCTTTCGAGAATCACAGTTCTCTTCGTCAGATGCCTAATACAGAAACTGGTCAAATATAGAAGAGGAGGGGAGGAGAGAGAAGAGAGAAGATGCAGTTGGGGGGGGGGGGAGAGAGGGAGGGTGCAACCAAAACATTCCTTTGCTAGTAAATGTAAACATCTCCTTTTGGTGTCCTTTTGGGGTCAGTTGGCTTGAGTGAGGCTTCAAGGGAGTTTGCCCTGTTAGTTTGCAGCAGTAAAATAGCTAGACCATCCAATTCCTATGTAGTATAAGGCTTATACTACATAGGAATTGGATGGTCTAGCTATTTTACTGCTGCAAACTAACAGGGCAAACTCCCTTGATGTTTACATTTACTAGCAAAGGAATGTTTTGGTTGCACCCTCCCTCTCTCCCCCCCCTAACTGCATCTTCTCTCTCCTCCCCTCCTCTTCTATATTTGACCGGTTTCTGTACCATGCATCTGACGAAGAGAACTGTGATTCTCGAAAGCTTATGCTACAATAAAATTGGTTAGTCTTAAAGGTGCTACTGGACTCTTTTTGATTAAGGTATTTTTAGTCTACCTTTCTCCCAAAGGGACTCAGGGTGGTTACAAAGAAGGTCTGCTCTGTCCAGTGGCCCCTTTTCCCCCCACCTGAGCCTCACCTCGCAGCCACTTGGAGTCGTACTTGACTGTCCGGAGCACTGGACTGCGTTCCCCCAAACTTCGGTAGATCACGGTGTCGCTGGCTTGGAAGTCAGCCACTGTGGCAGAGTAGAGGTTCCCTTCTGGAAGGCAGAACAGAGAAAACGGAGATGCTGGGACGCTGGACCCGGGGTCACCTCCAGACCTCCATGATTAAATTAACAACATTATAATACGTAAACCACAATGATCAGCAACTGAATTTAATTCTGCAGGAAACAGCCGGAAACACCCGTGAAACTTGGAATCATTAAGAACAGCGGCCGGTGATACAATCGGCAATACGACTAAGCTAGGTATGTCCACTTTTTAAATACAGCACCCCCACGCACGTTGTGAAGACCAAATACACACCACAATCAACAATAGCCCAAGTAAACAAAATAGTAAAACGGAAGGACGAAAGGACGAAAGGACGAAAGGACGAAAGGACGAACGAACGAACGAACGAACGAAAAAGAAAGAAAGAAAGAAAGAAAGAAAGAAAGAAAGAAAAAGAAAGAAAGAAAGAAAGAAAGAAAGAAAGAAAGAAAGAAAGAAAGAAAGAAAGAAAGAAAGAAAGAAAGAAAGAAAGAAAGAAAGATGACCACACTAACAGCAACGGCCTTCTTGGGTTTTACCGAATCAGTGCCGTTCAAACTGAATCCTCAATTGCTTTGCCACCCATTGAAGCCAGTTTTTATAAGGCACTCTTAGGGGGTGGGAGGTGGGGAGGGGGAAGGGTAGAAAACATTTTAAGTCAACGGCAGCTGCTCCCAAATTGTTCCCCTTGAGAAGCTGCTCCTTCATCATTTGTTTCTTTGGGGAGGCAGGGAAAGATCTAATGAGTACACCAGGATTCGGTACGGGAATTTAGAATGGGTAAAATATGTCTATTTTATACAGCTGCTGATCAAAGACATTTGAAAGATCTTTGATAGAGATATTAAAACCAATTAAACATGCCTAACTGTGTGGGGGGCAGAAGGGTAGTGAGAGGCGGGGCCTGGGTTCTAATCTCACTTGGCCCCAAAACTCGCCGGATGACCTGAGAACCAGTCACTTTTCTCTGCCTATCCTACCTCACAGGTTCGTTGTGAGAATGGAAATGGAGGAGCAGAAAACCATGTTTGTTGCTCTGAGCTCTTAGCAGGGTAGGATAAAACAACGGGATACCCACTGTGCAATCCTAAGTGGAGTTAAACCCTTCTAAGCCTCCTCACTTCCATGGACTTGGAAGGAAGTAACTCTGCTTAGGACGAGCAAGGTTGAAGTCTCTCTCAAAAGCTTACATCCTGGAACAATCTTGTTGGTCGCCTCTGGACTCCGACCTTGCTCTTCTGCTGCAGAACCAAGACCGCTACCCACTTGAAGCTCTATTTAGGATGGCACTGCAAGATACCTAAACAAGGAGTGATGATATTTCTGGATACCACCAAGATGGCTAGTAATTCAGCCGGGAAGTGGGACAAAACCGATGAAGAACAGGGGAGGGGGTGATTGGCACGCTGGCAATGAGATAAGGTCACTTCAAACACAGCTGGAAGTGATGCCACTGCGCCGCCACTGATGCTCGAGCATTCGGCCTGAACCATTAAGCTTCAATGGCACCACGTCTCTGGCAATTGCCTTCCGCCCAAGTTTCCTGCCAGACAGTTGCTGGCAAGCCTAAACATAGACCATTCACCCAACAACTTGCATGCTGGCCAAATTTGTTAACCATTTGAGTGATTTCCCAAAGGGCTCCTAAGCAATTCCTCCCCCAGATGGGGGCCGGGGGACGGCCAGCTGTTTGCTTTCTCTTTCTTCCAGCTGCTCTTTGCAGATGTCTTGCTAGCTGCACGTTCGCTAGTCCTTTAAGGAGCTCAAGAAAAGCCGCGGCTGGATTGAACATCCGGCCTATAATATTTTGAGTTATCTTGTACGCAGTATTTCTATATAATCACATATGGCCGCAAACAGCTCATAAAATCTGCCGAATTTCTGTGCCTGCTCGGCTTCTCTGTAGAATTTTAAATACTTAAATGTCCAAAGAAGGAAATTTTCAGATCATCAATGAAAGATGAGCAGCTCAAGAAACATTTGGGGAGGAAAAGAGAATCTGGGGGTTTATTCTATGGGCTTTAAATTGTAATGTTTTAATTGTGACTTGGAAAGCTGCCCTGAGCTGTGAGAAAGAGCAGGATACAAATATTTAAACAAACAAACAAAAATAAATAAGGGTGCATCGAGTACAGACTGGGGAGGTGGGATAGTGGAATGCACAGCACCCACACCCAATTGCTCGCTGTCATGGGGCAGACTTTGTTTTCTGTGGCACAACATCCACGGGGCATGCTGAGCGTCACGGGTTCAATCCCCAGAAGCAACCTCCAGTAAAAAGGATCAGATTTTTCATGATGCAAAAGACACACACACCCCGAGACTGTGGAGAGCTGCCAGTCAGAGGAGACAAGACTGAGCTTTAAATTGGCCAGAAATGATGATGGCGATAATAGTGTGCTTATAAACAGGTTAGAGCCCAGCAGTGAACAAAGTCAGGGTTATTCTTATCCCCACAATCGAGCTGGGGAGCTGGGCTGAGAGGAGACGCTTCCCCAAGGCCACCTGCAGAGCGCACAGCAGTAGTGGAAGTCGAACCAGCAGAGTGCTGATTTGCAGTCCGACCACTTACCCAAGGCTACCTTCTCAGCTCATGGCAGTAGTGACAGTCAAACCAGCAGAGTGCTGATTTGCAACCAGACCACTTACCCAAGACCAGCTTCTGAGCTCACGGCAGTAGTGGGAGTCGAACCAGCAGAGTGCTGATTTGCAGTCTGACCACTTACCCAAGGCCACCTTCTCAGCTCACGGCAGTAGTGGGAGTGGAACCAGCAGAGTGCTGATTCACATCCCAACCACTTAACCACTATGCTACAACAGTTCCAAATAATAATAACAACAACAACAGTGTGCTTATATACCACTCTTCTAGACAGATTAATGCCCACTCAGAGCAGTGAACAAAGTCAGTGTTATCATTATTCTCACAATACAGCTGGGGAGTTGGGCTGTGAGGAGGGGATTTCCCATGGCCACCTGCTGAGCTTGTGGCAGTAGTGGGATTCAAACCAGCCCAACGACTTAACCACTATGCCACAGCAGCTGTACGGATCTGACACAGTGTAAAGAAGCACCATACGTGGCCATGTTGCGTGACTTGAGTTGGGCAGATTATGACCCTCTAGTGGATCTCCAGCCAATTCTGGGTGGTACAAGGTAAAATACGCCGTTGAGTGACAACCGACAACCCCCATGATTTCATAGGATTTTCAAGGCAAGAGATGACCTTTTGCGGGCTGCCTCATTATCTGCTTGCTGAGTTTTACGCTTGCCCAAAATGCCATTGGTCCGATCCAGCAAGGCATTTCCCATGTTCTTGGGCACAAGCAATACGCTTAGAATGAACAAGTTCACAGGGATGAATTATGCCTCAGCCTCTAAGAACTCCTGAGTGAGCTCTCTGTCTTTTTCAGATACAACACAAATCAAGTGGACTGTTGGAACTAGGGTTTTTTTTTCAGCGGGAACGCTGTGGAACGGAGTTCCGGCACATCTTGAAAATGGTCACATGGCCAGTGGCCCCGCCCCCTGATCTCCAGACAGAGGGGAGTTTAGATTGCCCTCCGCGCAGTGGCGCGGAGGGCAATCTCAACTCCCCTCTGTCTGGAGATCAGGGGGCGGGGCCACCGGCCATGTGACCATTTTCTCCAAGGGTGATTTAAACTTTAAAAAACTCCCCCCTTGTTCCAGCTGACCCAAAGTGACGTCATTGTGCGGTCCTGAGTTCCACCACCTCTTTTCCCAGAAAAAAAGCTCTGGTTGGAACCTGGCAGGAAGGCCTGCGAAAGAGGACACCGGACTAGGCGGACCATTGGCTAGATCCGGCACACCTGCCCGCGTATTCGTAAGTAAAAAATTGGTTGTACCAGATGGAAGTCATCCCACCCGCCACAGGCGTACCTGCAAAGAGGGCAACGTTGGTCTGTTTTGCGTCAAAGGGGCACCTGGCCTGCCCGTTCAGTTCCTCGCCCTCCTGCTCCAGACTGCTGATCTAGGAGCCACAGAAGGGAGAGAGGTCAGTCGAGGACAGCTCAAGCCGATCTCACAACCCCACCAAAATCCAGGAGGATCCCTGCCCCTGGGAGTCTACAGTGCGGCTGCCTTGGCCAACAGAGGCAAACTCGGGAGGCCAAGAGCCCTGCTCTGGTTAGATGTTACTAGGGGTTCTTTGTTCAGTTTTGGGCACCACAGTTTAAGAAGGATGTCGACAAGCTGGAACGTGTCCAGAGGGGGGCAACGAAGATGGTGACCAAGTCTTACGAGGAAAGATTGAAGGAACGCGCTATGTTTAGCCCGCAGAGGAGATGACTGAGCAGGGATATGATAACCCTTGCCAAGTATTTGAAGGGCTGTCCCTTGGAGGATGGAGCAGAGTTGTTTTCTGTTGCCCCAGCGGGTTGGACCAGAAACAACTGGTTAAAATTAAAGCAAAAGAGTTTTCAGCCCTCTGATGGCTACTGATGCTCTGAATGTACACAGATCAGGAGAGGGAGTGCATGAAGGGATAAGCCCGTGCTGGGCTCCCGGGGCCCTTTCTTACAGGCCCAGGGTAATGCCAATTTTGGAGTCAGGAAGCAATTTTCCTCCAGGCCAGATTGGCTGAGAATCCTGGAGGTTTTCAGCCTTCCTCTGGGCATACAACAGGGGTCGCTGAGGGAGGTGGCAGGAGGGTTGCTGTGAATTTCCTGCACTGTGCAGGGGGTTGAACTTGATGACCTCTGGGGTCCCTTCCAACTCTACGTTTCTAACCGAGCATGCATTGCACCATCCTGCCTCACGGCACCCAACGCAGGAGTTGGAAGGGATGCAATTGACTCTTAGCGAGTCGTGTCTCTTTCTTACCTTGTAGGTCCGACACATGGGGTTGAACGCGTTCGTCCCACAAGCTAAGAGGCTTTGGTCGTTCTTCAGAACCAAGACTTTGATGTAGTTGTAACATTCATTCTGCAGAACAGTCAAGTGGAGGGGTAAGAACTCAGCTTATTGGGGGGGGGGAGCAATTACCCCACTTCACGCAGCTCGCACGTCAATCCCAAGCAAACATAGGATTTGAGGCAGCGGAAGGCCTTGTTAAATGATCCTCAAGAGGTCTTACCCGAAGCTTTCCTCTCATAGCACAGTTGACCATATCTTGGGTCTTCCATGTGAGATACTGCGGGGTGGAGGGGAGGACAGAGAAGTTAGAACATCATGATAGACAACGGAAAGAAAAATTGGGTTCTAGGCAGTACACAAGGCCATTTTTACACTGCTTACTGGCCATGGAACATCGCGCCGAGCTCCCGGAACGGCAGCGTCTTCCTGGTGCGATTTCGTGCGAGAACGGTAGTTCTCGCACGAAATCGCACCAGGAAGACGCTGCCGTTCCGGGAGCTCGGCGCTATGTTCCATGGCTGGTAAGCAGTGTGAAAACGGCCAACGTCTTCCCATAAGTTTTAGCAAGCGTTGTCCAGAACCGTGAAGGCAAGGACCAGCTCAGAACTGTCTGGTAGAATTGTGTCCTAAATAAGGCATGGCCTCAACCTATCAGAGAAGTGTTCTAAGAGGCATATAAAACATCCCAATTGGAATGAGTTCTAGGTAGTCCAAAGAACTGTCCAGAACGAGCACAGTTTGAGAGGTCTCCGGATCCATCTGATTCTCAAGCTGAAGACAACAAAAGATGAGAGGCATGGGTGGGACTCAAGTAATGAACTCTAACAACACACCCCAAAGCGATACAATAGGCCAAGATTAACTATACCCTACACTAACACGGCTGTTCTTATGGAAGCCGTCGGTCATTCATAAACAGAGAGAAAAGGCGTTGTTCAAATGGGCCTGGACCATCACTTCATACCCTGAGCCACTGTGGACCTTCTCTCTACCTCTGTGTTTATTGGACACCAGGCATTTGCAGATGGCAAGAAACCAGCCCTTGCATTCAAGCATCATATCTCTACATCCTCTTGTGAGAGGGAGCTACGTTGAGCACTGCTACAAAAGGGGACCAGGTGGAAATGCAGCTACCGGCCCAGCAGGGGTCAAGTGACACAAGGGGCCGACAGAGTTCTACCTGATCCGACAAAGTGGCTGATCCTGGCTGGGCAACGTTATTCAGGCATGGAGTAACATGCTCATTGACTACTTTGTTTGACCCTAGACCAGATGACCCAATGCCTGAGGAGATAACTTCAGGTTCGTTGTGCACTCATGGCCGGCGCCACCATTGAGGCGGTGAGGCGGGCGCCGCAGGTGCTGAGGCACCAAAAGGGGTGCCGGAGGGGGTGCCAGGGGTGGAGGCGCGCACCACGGAGCTGGTGTGCCTGGCCTGAAGCTGCTGCAGCCGGCCAGCCCCATGCCGCTGCCACCGCCACTGCCAACACACACCCCAGCTGCGTGCAGCAGCCATGGGCCAGGCATGGCAGGCGTCTGGGGCGGCATGCGGAACCTCCCCAGCCACCCGCTGTGCCTGACTGGGAGCACGGGCAGCCTCCGCGCGCCATCCCAGCCGCCCGCCGGCCAATGGGGCTGGCTTGCTGTGTGATGACGTCATCACGCAGTGATGTCATCACGCAGTCCGGGGGGCGCGCGTGCGCACTATGTGCGTGTGCACGTAGGGGCAGCTGCGGGTTGGCAACCCTGGCGCCGCCCCTGTGTGCACTAGCTGGTTCTCTGTCTTTACATATCTTGCAAAGAGATTCCCTCTTTCTGAGAAGATAAATCCAGTTCGTTATTCAAAACATTATTATTCCCGATGGAGGAATTTATACAAATTTGCATCCTTGGATTTCAGTCCTGTGGCACCTCAGAGACCCATAAAATTTTCCGAGTGTAATCTTTCGAGAGTCAGAGTTCCCGTCTTTGGAAAGGAACAGTCTGAAGAAGGGAGCTCTGGTTCTCGAAAGACACGCGGAAATTCTTGTTGGTCTCTAAGGCGCCACTGGGCTCAAATCCTGCTGCTCTACTGCAGACCAATATGGCTACCCACCTAAACTATTTGAACCCTCGGCCTCCCATTCTAAAATGGATTCTCTTTTAAAACCCACTTTTCTTCCCCAGAATTTTGAATCTGGATCTTTCTTCTGTGGTTTCTTCCCATTGCACATCTGGCCACAGAGGTAAGCAAGGCCGGGCATTTGTTGGGGATTCACAAGGAGGGTTCCCGACTTCCAGGTGGGCCCTGGAGATCTCTGGAATTACAGTTGATCTCCAAACTACAGAGATCGGTTCTTCCCCCGGAGGAAACGGCAGCTTTGGATGGCGGACTGTACGGAATGACATCTCTGCCAATCTCCCTTCTCTCTCCAAGCTTCATTCTCAAATCTCCAAGAATTTCCCAAGTTGAAGTTGGCAACCTTATTCACAAGACTGGTAACAAGCCAGACACCCCACTGTTCTCATTTAAGATCAGCGGTCAAATTCTGTTGCTGACATGGAGCCATTTCCAAATCAGGAAAAACCGGACATTTGTATCACAGAGATCCATTTTCTCCTCTTTACCCTGTTTGGAGAGAAATCGTCCTTGGCTCTTCGGAGATCAAAGGCGTAGACATGGTCTCTGCAGGGGTGGGGGAAAGAAAAGGAAGGAGTCAGTGGCGATATGGTTGAATCCCCGTGTTAGGCAGGCATTGAGGTTGGTGTAAAGAAATCAGATTTGACTTGAGCATTTTGATTGCCCGATTCACCAGCTCTGATTCTCTGATTGCTAATCCCAGGTACGCGGGGTTGGATTTGTGCTTACTCTGCAGAGACAGACAGTCTTATGTAGTTGATAGATCCTTAGATTCTGACCTGGGTTCATATCCCCACTCTTTCTTGAGTCTACGGGCCAAGCTACAAGTGACAAATGACACTTGAACAGCAAGTGGATCAAGTGGGGAGCAAGTGGAGGGCAACTGAACAGGGAGGAATACACTTGCCGTTCAAGTGTCATTTGTCACTTGTAGTTTGGCCCTACCTTCACACAACCATTATTCCCTCAACTTAATTCATATCAGTGTCTTTGGTGGGGACCAAACACATTGCTCTTAATTCCCCAGGGGAAGGACAGGATAAAAGAGCAGAGAATGCATGAAGATCAGAGATACCGTCTGACGTATTAGGATTCTGCGTGCTTCATCAGGACTGGGCCCTGGCTCAGAAGGACCAGATGATGTTCAGTAACAAATGGTTGAGATATGAAGGAACAGGAGCAGCTGGCCCGCTAGGTGGCCCCAGGCTATTTCCTAGGGCACCAGACAACAGGAGCACCAAAGAGAGCCCTTCGGTGCCCAGCTCCACCTCCCAGGTTGCCAGGCCAATCAGCAGCTTGAGTTGCACTTCAGCTTACCATTTGCCTGCTTATGGCAAGAAATCTCCAAGTACTTTTGTCTGTCTCCCACCACAACTCCCAAGTAGCGCCGGGAGAAAAATAAATAAAAATAAGACCCCTGTCTAGTCGACAGCACATCACTTCCAGGGTACAACCCGGAAGTGACAGTGGTAGCTCTAGGAATTGCTGGAAACTCTATGGTAAAACCACTGAGTTTTACCATTGATTTTTGCAATACCTAGAGCTATCTATTGTCACTTTCAGGTTGTACCCTGGAAGTGACGTGCCAGTGACTAGGACGAAGCCTTATTTTTATTTATTTTTCTCCCCCCGCCCCTCACCCTAGTTGCACTTGTTCAGGCTGGCAGCTGGCACGTAGCTCAGAGCTCACCCACCCTGTGCCCAGGTCGGCTGGCTGGTAGACAACTTGGAGCAAACCTGGGCTGTTTAGATGGGGGCTGCTGGAGCCAGACTAGGGAACGAAAAGCCCTTGGACTGGCCCTGTGAGGGAACCAAAAGGGCTGCCAATTCCCCTACTTACCGGGCTGCAATAAAAAGTGTTTGGTTGAGTCGTAGCATGCTTTGGAAATCCAGGCCCAGTTGGGTGGTGTCATTGTCCCCTGGAAGACCTCGGAAATAAGGGCACTGGGCTGTGCCTGGAGGGCAGAAGAGAGGCAGTCTGTTACAAACGGTCTTCTTTTTTTGAGGACACACTATGACATCAAAGCGTGCAGGGCCTCAGGGCTCGCAACCCACCCCGCTGGCAACTTTTTCTGTGCTTCTTGTTGCTGAAGGCCATTTGAAGAGAAAAAGGAACCTGAGGGGGCTGTCCGGAGGTAGCACTGCCTACTCTGGGATGATAGTAAAGAGTCCAGTAGCACCTTTAAGACTAACCAACTTTATTGTAGCATACGCTTTAGAAAACCACAGCTCTCTTCGTCAGATGCATCATCAGCTTTCGAGAACCACAGCTCTCTTCGTCAGATGCATGGAGGGTATGAACTGGCCAGAGATATATAGTTGGTGAGGGGAGGTGGGAGTAGATGCAAATCAGTTGCAAAAGTCTGGAAAGAGGTGGCGTGCACAATGCAGGCTGGGTGTGACCCCCTCCCCTCCATAGCGGAATCTGAATGGAATGCCTGAAGGGCGGTTACCCTGGCACAAGAATTTCCAGGAGATCTAGGAGCGGAGCCAGCGGAGGGAAGGGTTTGGGCAGGGAAGAGAGCTCAATGGGGTGTAAGGTCTGGATCCCAGTTGCCTGCTGGCAGTGGGCAATCTCCCGGGGGTTTGCCCCATGGCCTGCTGATCGATGAAAATCGGCAGGAGGTGGCAAACCACTCGGCGATTGCCCGCCACTGGCAGGCAACCTGGGAAAGCAAACGAAGACATCACTTCCTGAAGTGACATCATTGCACCAGTGACGGGCGTGCTCCTGCACTTCACCGGGGCCATTTTTTTGCCCAAATGGGCTAAATTGGCCCTGCACAAAACTCAGGAGCACGTCTGCTGCTGGCGTGATGATATCACTTCCTGGTAGGGTTGCAGGGTTGCCAGGCCCAGACTGGGAAATTCCTGGAGATTTGGGGGGTGGAGCCTGAAGAGGGTGGAGTTTGGGGAGGGGAGGGGCCTCAGTGAGGTATAATTCCATAGAGATCACCCTTCAAAGCAGCTGTTTTCTCCAGGGGAACTGATTTCTGTTGCCTGGAGATCAGTTGTAATTCCGGGAGCTCTCCAGCTATCACCTGGAGGCTGGCAACTGCCAGGTCCCTCTACCCTTCTAGTGGGAGGGTGGGGGACCTGGCACTCGGCTCGTGCCTCCAGTGTGTTCCTGCTTGTGCATGTGCGTCCTCCTGGCACCTGCACAATGATGTCATTTCCAGGAATGACGTCACTGTGCTGGCCATGCAAGCACTCCTGCATTCCGTGCTGTGCCGATTTGGCCCATTTGGTGGCAAAATTGGCCCCAAACGAAGCGCAGGAGCACTCCCGTGTCCGGTACAACAACATCACACTCAGAAGTCTTGTCATTGCGTCCCCTCGGGAGCGTGCACACTGCATGTGTTCCCAGGGCGCCTGCCGGTGGTGGGCAACGTCCAGGGGGGCTTGCCACCTCCCACCAATCACTGGCAGATCAGCGGGCAAGAGGGCAAATCCTCAAGAGTTTGCCCACCAATGGCGGGCACCTGGGAGCCCTACTTCCTGGAAGTGACATCATCACGCCTCGCCAGGAGCACGTGCGCGCTTCGTACATGCACGAGGAATCACCTGCCATTAAGTGCCAGTTTCCCCCCTCCCACCAGGACAGCATAGGGACCTGGCAACTCTCGAGTCCATCCTCCGACGCAGCCATTTTCTCTCGGTGACCTCTGGAGTCTGGAGCTCAGTTGTCAGTTGTCATTTCGGGAGTGTGCCAGGCCCCACTCATAGGCTGGGACCTCTATTCTGGGGGCATGCGTGGGCTTGGGCAAAGTGCCTTCCTTGAATTGTTCCTTGGGCTGCCAACTTTCAACAGAGTCCCACAAGTCCCGCTCGCCTGGGTCTTCCTATCTCTGGGTCCATGAAGAAGGCAACCACTGGACAGCCGTTTGAAGAGAAAAGGGAACCTGAGGCGGCTATCCGGAGGTAGCACTGCCTACTCCGCATCCCCTTTTGTCCATGTTCCAGATGTTCCCAAAACAATCAGGTTGGTTAAAGGTAGTGACATCCTCATTTTGGGGGGGGGGGGGGGTGTAGCAAGGCTAATTTGGGTCCCACAGAAGTGGGTTCTCTGAGACCCCAAATATAGACTGCCACCTTTTACCCTCAGCTTGGCAGGGAAGACGGGGTAACGAGCAGAAACGCAGCAGAGGACAGAGTCCTGCACCACCACTGCAAGGGGAGGGAGCAGCACCTGTTGAATTTCTGGCTTTGGGGGAAGCTAACAGATGGTGCAGGGACGCAGCCAGGAGAAACGAAAGGAAGGGCATTCGATTGTTACGATGCCCGGCTTCTGTTTCATGTCACACTCACCGGCCAAGCTGACGACGCTTCCGGGAAGGAGATCCTTTGGAAAGGAGGTTGCCGACGCCAAGAGGAGGAGGAGGAGGAGGACAGCAGTAGGGAGGAAGGACAGGAGCATTCTCAGAAAGTTCTGGGGGGAGAGCAGGACCGAGGGAGCCAGACCCTAGGAACGAATCATGCTTCTGTCTGGAGACCCTGGAGAGAAGCAGCATGGGGGGGGGAGAAACATCAATTTCCGTGCTAAATGCAAGTGTGTGAGAGCAGCCTGTGGGTCTTTAACTGGGCACTGTAGCAGAACGGCTCTGGTGCCCGACTACCTGAGCCCCCGTGGAAGTGGAGGAATTTCCTGGCCTGACCCTTACAGCTCTGCAGCGCCCCCACTGCCAGTGGCCGCAAGGTGGCATTGCAACTCGCAGCCCAGCAGGGGGGCTGATGACACCAGCAGCCAACAAGATTCCATCCCGATCCTCCTCGCCGTGGACAATATATCATGCGGACAGCGACTGCCTCGCTGGCAGACACCCTCCGTCTGCCCTACCCTCCGGCTGCCTCAAAGGCCGACACAGCCCGAGAGAGACGCCGTTCCCGACACACGCACGCATCTGCACACACACACGTGGATACAAAAGCTCTTTTCTGCGAGGCGCCACCTGCTTCGCTGAGACACCCCTCTACGAAGCTTCAGAACGTGATTTCATACAGCGGCGGAACAGCCAAGCGGTGTGTGCGCACAAGCCAAACCTCAGAGAGGCCGACCTCGCATAGAAACACCCTGCTTCCCAATCGGATGCTTTAGGGAAGGCCGCGATTGGGGCCAGCAACTGCCCTCTTCTGCTATTCGCCCACCCCAGCAGCTGGAATCCCGAGCAAGCGTGCCCTCGGACATTCAGCGACCCTTGCCTTTTTTTAGCCTAGCTGGATTCTCCCATGGACAGACGGCTATTTAAGTTCGTTTTCCACAGGTTCTCTGAGCAATACCTGAATCCAGCCAATGCTATAAATATCAATGCTTCCCCCCCCCAATACAGTTAATTTGGTGCGTAAACAGGCGATTTGATGCCCCCTTCCCACCCCACCTGCTCCTTCACACAGCCAGGAACCGCCCGTACAACAGCTGGTCGAGTGGATCCAGTTACGGTGGAAGTCCCCTTCCAGAGACCGGAGGGAGCAGCAGGGTAGAGTCAGTTGGGGGGAAACAGGGACATGGGAGGGGAAGGAATAGGCTCCCATAACATGCCCTTTCTTGACCTTGCAGTCTCTCCTGTCTCTCCTTCGTTGCAAACAGCCGACCATAAGACGTAAGTGGAGGAGGAAAAATCAAAAGCTCCACAGCTTCAAGCACTCCCTCGCCAGCCCTAAACTGCAACTCCTAGAATTTATATAGCTGTTTGAGTGTGCAGCCAGCATGCTTCAGGCACTTCCTTACAAACAGCCCTGCCAGGTAGGTCAGGATTATTATTTCCATGTCGCAGCTGGAAGAACAGAAGAGCAGCTCAGCAAAGGCCTGGCGATCTCCAGGATTTACAAGGGTCAGGCCACAGGGATCAGAGAGAGAAAATGGCAGCTTTGGAGGGTGGCCCACAGGCTGAGGCCACGCCCTTCTGCCTCCCCAGGCTCATCCCCCAAATCTCCAGGAATTTCCCAAGCTGAAGTTGGCAACCCTATATGTGCTTTAACATTAAGAAAAACTTTTGACTTCATCTGCAGAACATTTTTGCCATTGTCTCTGCATCGCTGTCTGAAGCAAATATCTCTGTTGTTCCCATTTTACAGCTGGGCAAAACCGAGGCAAAGAGAGAGAAACTGTGTCCAAAGCAGCACAGTCCATTGGCTTTCAAGTTTTATACACCGGCACACTGCATTTAAAAAGCTCCCATCTCAGGGCCCTCTGCCAAAAATTAAAGCCAACACTGCCACCTTCTCAAAGAAAAGTGCCACGTACAGTCTTGCTTGGACGCAGCATGACCCCCCCCTCCCCGCCTCCCTGGGCTGCTGCCACTGTACAATTACACCAAGGAAATACAGTACGCACAAGCATTGATGAGCCCATTTATTTCAGTGACAGCTGCTGCACCGTAGTGGTTAAGTGGTTGGGTTGTGACTCAGCGCTCTCTTGGTTCGAATCCCACTGCTGCTATGAGCTCAATAAGTTGCCTTGGGGAAGCCACTCCTCTCAGCCCAGCTCCCCAACATTATTTTGAGGATAATGATAGCACTGACTTCATTCACCTCTCCGAGTGTGCTCCGATCTGTCTAGAAGAGCAGTATATAAGTGCACTGTTACTTGAGTTAGGGTAGCATAAGTGGTCAGGCAGTGAGTCAGCACTCTGCTGGTTCGAATTCCACTCCTGCCATGAGCTTAGCAGGCAGCCTTGGGTGAACCCTTCCTCTCAGCCCCGGCTCCCGAGTGTATTGCAGGGATAATCATAATACTGGCTTTGTTCACTGCTGTGAGTGGGCACTAATCTATCCAGAAGAAAGGCATGCAAGCACTCAGTTTGTTGTTGCTGTTGTTGTTGTTGTTGTTGTGCTTCATGTTAATTAACGGAAGGGGGGCTGTTATTTGGCAGACTCCTTGCAGGCTCCTAAATGCCTTGGGTTGCGCACGTGTGCATGGGTGCGTTATAAAGGTGGAGAGAGAAGGCAGAGGAAGCCTAAAGAAAGGCTGCCTTGTTGACTTCCATCCCTCTCCCCACCGCCGTCAAACTTGAGACTGGAGTGCCTCGGGGGCAGAGACCTCTTGTCTCCCCTTACAGAACAGAGCGGGATATCAAGTGTCCCGAATGTGCGGCAAACACCGTCTTCAGCTCCCTCCCGAGGCCTTCTTGGGGAAGCTCCCAATTCCCGGCTCCAATTAGCCGCTCTCTCCTGCTTCTCTGGGGGCTGCTCGTGCTGGCGTCACCAGCCGACAGGCCTCACAGGCTGGTGACGTGGGCAAGACCCCCTCCGGGATCCTGCAGCCCTTTGTTCAAGCGTTACCTGGCGCGTCCCAGCGTCCTTTGGGACTTGGCAGAAAATATAACAAAACCTGTTTCGGTGCCCGGTTTCCAGATGTTGCCTCAGAGGCTCGCAGACAGAAAGGGTTGCCTCCAGGGCAGTCCTACGCCGGCTACTCCAGTCTAAGGCTCGAGATCTCCATGGGTTTAAACTGGGGTAACTCTGCAGGGGCCGGGAGGGCTGCCGCTGCGATGCCCTGTGGTTGGCCCTGCTGGGTAACTGGTTGGCCAATGTGCGAGACAGGGTGCTGGACTAGATTAGGGTTGCCAGCCTCCAGGTAGCACTTGCTCTTTGAATACAATTTTGCAAATTCTTTGATTAGTTTTATGCGTGCTTCCCGTGGGCTTGTTCCCTCTCTGTCCAGCCTCCAGGTAGTGGCTGGAGATCTCCTGGAATTACAACTGGAGAAAAGGGCTACTTTGGGGGGTGGACTCTATGGAACTATGCCATGCCAAGGTCCTTTCCCTCCCCAAACCCCACTTTCTCCAGATTTCAATCCCCAGATCTCCAGGAATTCCCCAACTTGGAGCTGGCAACCCTAGACTAGACGGCCCATGGGCTGAATGCAACCGTTCTTATTAACATTCCCCCAACACTGGTGGGGCATCCCTTGCCACCAGTGGGCACTTCCTGCAGCTGTTCAGCTGGCCAACGGGAAGCAAAATGGCAGGAAACGGGGGTGGGTGGGACATTGACAGCATCCCCACATGCTGACATCAGTCCCCATGTGCCTGGAAGTGTCTCTAGCATGTTGCCCCCAGACCCAGTAATTCCCCCCCCCCAGCCCACTGCTGGTTGACAGGGGGACCCAGTTGTCATGGATAGGATTGTACTGATAGTGCATGTGTGTATTGTTACACACACACACAAACACACACACCATGCTCTTTAACTGTTTTTTGACAGGCTATCCATCTGTCACGAGGCAGTTCAAAGTATAGGAGCCGTGCCCAGAAGTAAAGATGGCAGCGTTCTGGGGAAGAGGAATGCAATTCAAAAGAGGTCATAGTGGATGGACCCAGGGGGCAATGAGACAATGTGGATATTTCTGTGTGTGCACAATAATGCTCCATCCAGTTAGGGTGGCCAACCTCCAGGTGGTGGCTGGAGATCTCCCTGAATTACAACCGACCTCTAAGTGACAAAGATCAGTTCCTCCGGAGAAAATGGCTGCTTTGGACAGTGTATTCGACAGGATGATAACCTGCTGAGATCCACCCCTCCTCAAACCCTACCCTCTCCGAGATCCACCTCCCCTCCAAATCTCCAGGCATTTCCCTGCCTGGACCTGGCAATCTAGAATTGTTCCCACATTTTAGAGTTGCCAACATCCTGGGGGAAGGGGCGGTTGGCATTCTCCTGGAATTGCAAATGATTTCCTCATGTCTGATAAAGGGAGCTCTGACTCTTGAAAGCTCATACCCTGAGACATCTAGTTGGTCTTTAAGGTGCAACTGGACCAAATAGTGCTCTTCTAAGAGAGACTAACACCATGGCTATCCACCTGAAACTGATCTGCGAACAACCAAAATCAGTACCCTTGGAGGAAACAGCAGTTTCAAAGGATCAACTCTATGGAACACCATCCATGCCAAGCGCCTTCTCTGCCTAAAACTTCACCCTCTGAAAATTCTACACCCTCCCCAATCTCCAGGAATTTCCCACACCCGTGTTGGCAACCCTATTCTCAATGCAGATGAGACTCCACTACCAGACAGGCATTGACAAGGCTTTGACCTGATGGAGACATACTTGCCGGGTCAGATCAAAAAGGTCAGTCTTGATCCCCTGCTCCAAGGACACCCCCAAGGAAGGCATGGGGCGATGACCTTCCTCGGGTGGTTGGTTAATCCCCTTATCAGGCATTTAGAAGTAGACTGCCTCAGTAGAGAAGGTTCCATTTCTGTCAACAGCTTTAGAGTGCCATCCTGTGCAGATAACAAAGATAAACCACTTAACGCTAACATGGACTCTGGTACCAAGGCCTGCGGCAAACCAAGATGCCAACTTTGCTCTCATATCGATCCGAGCAACACCATCAGCGGACCCAACCACATCAGCCGTACCATCTCGGGGTCATACGCCTGCTCATCCTCCAATGGGATTTACGCCATCATGTGCCAGCAACACCCCTCCACTCTCTACACTGGACAAACTGGCCAGCCCCTTTGACGAAGAATTAATGGACATAGGTCTGACATCAGCAACCAAAACATTCAAAAACCAGTGGGGCTGCATTTTAACCTTCCAGGACATTCAGTTGCTGACCTAAAAGTAGCAGTTCTCCTGCAGGAGAATTTCAAAGGGATATTAGAAAGAGAGACAGCTGAATTGCAACTGATAATGAAGCTCAAGACAATGCATCCCCCTGGACTGAATCGAGACCTAGGCTTCCTGTCTCATGACCAATGCTGATTTCTCATACCCTGCCACTAATTTTGTTAGTCTTATAGGTGCTACTGGACTTCCTTCTAAGCCCATCAACTTCCACCCATTTAGAAGAGCCAGTTTGGTGTAGTGGTTAAGAGTGCGGGACTCTAATCTGGAGAGCCGGGTTTGATTCCCCACTCCTCCACTTGAAGCCAGCTGGATGACCCTGGGCTCGTCACAGCTCTCTGGAGCTCTCTCAGCCCCACCTACCTCACAGGGTGTTTGTTGTGGGGATAATAATAACATACTTTGTAAAACACTCTGAGTGGGCATTAAGTTGTCCTGAAGAGCAGTATATAAATCGAATGTTGTTGTTGTTGTTGTTGTTATTATAAGGATGTAACTTGGGTCCCCACCTTTGAGTTAGGATATTTCTAAAGATTTGGGGGCAGAGCCTGGGAAGAGAGGGTGGTTTGGGGAGGGGAGAGACCCCCCCAGCAGAGTCTAATGCCTTAGAGTCCACCCTCCAAAGCAACCATTTCTTCCAGGGGAACTGGTCTGTGTAATCTGGAGATCAGTTGCAATTCCAGGAAATCTCCAGGCCCCGCCTGGAGGTTGGCAGCCCTAGCTGTAACTATGTATAGGCCGACACTATCATATTCTCTAGTCTTTAAGAAAGCTCTCTGTCTAAAACTAATGATCAGCCACCACATCATCTGGTTCCAGATATCATCAGTTGAATATACTTAGCACAAAGAAGGAAACCAAGAAAGCAATTAAATACCACTATGGAATAATTAATCTGCGTTAAGTGCCTTACGGTCCAAGCCTGAACGTAGGTGGCAGAGTCCGTGCCTGTCTTAAAAAACCTCAGACTCTACCTCGAGCCCCAAAAATGAGTGTCCCAAGAAAGAATGGATTTAAAACATTACTTAAATATAAATCGACTCACTTCGACGAGATGCTAGTGAATACATTTTCACCCCCCCAGTCTTCCCCAGTGGACTCGCCCTCTTGTCCTACACATTCACAACAGTTTCAAATCCCAAAGTAGTTGGGGATTCGCAGCTGGGTTTGGGGGATGTCAGTCCGCTACCTCTGCCTCAGTTTCCCCATTTGGAGAAAGGAAATTCTAGCTGCCTGCCTCCCAAGGGCGTTGTGAAACGAAGACTGCCAAACTTCTAAGGAACTGATTTCATCTCCAAAAGGACCTATGGACGGCACTTGGAAAGAGAACAGCCAAACTTTTCCCACGTGGCCCAGAGCAAAACACCAATTTGTTACAAACAGCTAATGAAAGGATACAGGGACTAGAGGACTGAGCCATGGATTGGCAACGGAACGGCAATGGGATACTGCTGGTGATGGGCCACTCGGGTTCGAGGAAGGAAGATGAAGGTGGGGGGAAGATGATGAGTAAAGAACAGTCCAACCGGGCCTTTGCAGTCAAAAGGTGGCTTGATCAACTGGCAAGCAATAAAACATTGGCACAATTTGGATTTTTGAAGGCAAAAATGAAAAGAATCATAGAACTGTAGAGTTGGAAGGGCCCTCCAGGGTCAACTAGTTCAACTAGGGGTGCCAGCTCCAGGTTCGGAAATTCCTGGAGATTTGGGGGGGTGGAGCCTAGAGAGGGCGGGGTTTGGTGAGGGGAGGGACTTCAGCAAGGTATAATACCTTAGTGTCCACCTTCCAAAGCACCATTTTCTCCAGAGGAATGGATCTCGGTGGCCTGGGAATCAGTTGTAATTCCGGGAGATCTCCAGCCACTACCTGGAGGCTGGCAACCCTAACTTCAGCCTCCTGCACAATGCAGGAAATTCACAACTACCTCCTCCCCCCCAACACACACACTCCATGCTAGGGTTGCCAGCTCCAAGTTGGGAAATTCCTGGAGATCTGGGGGGTGAAACGTGGAGAAAGTGCGGTTTGGGGAGAGAAAGGACTTTGGCATGGCAAAATTCCTTAGAATCCACCCCCCCCCCCCAAAGTAGCCATTTTCTCCAGGTGAACTGATCTCTATGGCCTGGAGACAAGTTGTAATTCCGGGAGATATCCAGCCACTACCTGGAGGCTGGCAACCCTACTCCATACCCATGCCCAGAAGACAGCAAAACACTGTCAGGATCCTAGCCGAACTGGCCTGGGGAAAATTGCTTCCTGATCCCAAAGTGGGCAATTGGCATTACCCCGGGCATGTAAGAAGGGTCCATGAGAACTAAGCAGTGATGTAACCCTTCTTGCCCTACCTCTTGTGATCTGCCTAGGTTCACGAATCCTCGTGGTGGCAGAGGAAAGGTGGCTTTTATTGCCCTGGCACCACAAATTAGATCCTGCCTGTCCTCTGCCCAGTTGTACAAATTAGCCCTCCACCTGCTCCTCCCCTCCCTGTTGCTTGAAAAGAGGCTGCTGGGGTGGGAAGCCGGGAGAGGAAAAATAGAAGCAAGCAGTCTGAGTTTTTCTTTGCTGCATGCAACTTCGATTCTCTTTCTCATACAGGATGAAAATTAATTTTTGCCGAGGCCTACCTAACTCAAAGTCTCCCTAATCCCCCAACGTGGCATTAGCCGCTTCGACTTTTTAAAAAAGATGATAATAATATTTTTTTTAAATAAAAAGATTTCCCCAGGCGCCGCTGAAGTGAGAAGACCTTCGTGTCGGATTTGTTTACACTTGTTATACTGCACTTTCCAGCTGGTGTATAATTAGAAATGGGACACCGGAGGATTGTGTTTAATAATAATTCTATATTTTATATACCTACATACTTATTCAGTGAATAAGTATGCTCTGATCTCCAGATGATAATAATTCTATATTTTATATACCGACATACTTATTCAGTGAGTAAGTATGTAGGTATATAAAATATAGAATTATTATTAAACTCACTTATTATTAACCATCACTGATTAAGTATGTAGGTTTATAAAATATAGAATTATCCTTAAATATAATTGAGAAAGTGTGCTTGAGAAGACTCACAGCTTATCCCCGCGCATGCGCAGTATGTGGGGATAAGTACTTCGTCGGCCGGCAACGTGTAGGCCAGGAAGCCCCAGCAGCACAGGCAAGCCGGGCAAGACTCACTTGCCTGCGTCGCCCCCCACAAACTGCCCCCCGCAAGCCGCAATCCTGAGGGGCAAGGGGGGATCGAGTGGTGGTGGGCAAGCCTCGCTCGCCTGCCTTACCCCACCCACAAGTCGTGATCCTGAGGGGCAAGAGGGGGATTGAGTGGTGGCAGACAAGCCTCGTTCAACTGCCTCGCCCTCCGCAAGTCGAAATCCTGGGGGGTGAAGGGGGGATCGAGCAGTGGCAATCGCTCGCCTGCCCTCCCCCCCAAAGCCACGATCATGGGGGTGGGGTGGGGTGGCAGGGTGGTGACAAGCCAGGCACAGGCTGCTTTTCATGTGGAGGCTCCAGAGGGCGCCACCCTGCACATGGGCGAAATCAATAGCAACCTGTATACAGGCTTTCTCTGTGGAATGGCCTGCCTGAGGAGATCAGGATTGCTCCCATGCTCCTAGTTTTAGGGTTGCCAGGTCCCCTTATCCTCTGGGCAGGAGGTGGGAGACCTGGCACTTACCTCAGTAGTGCCCTTGCATATGTGCTCCCGGTCTGCATGATGACATCATTTCAGGAAGTGATGTCATCACACAGGCCACATGCCGTCCCTGGACACACTCCTGCGCTCCGCAGCAGGCTGAACTGAGCCTGATCAGCCTGAATTGGGCCAGTGTGGAGCGCAGGAGCAATGCTGGGGCAGAACAATGGGCCCCTGGAGTGCTCCTGTGTTCTGCAGCGGCCCAATCTGGCCTATTCTCGGAGGCACGTTCCCCAACTTTTCCCCCGTTGGCTAGGTAAGCAGGGGGAGGGGGGAGAGAGGGAGTGGGGGATCCCTCACCCCAGCGGGAGACTGGCAACCCTACCAAGTTTTCGGCAAATGATACAAAATCAAATTATTCAAAAAGCCTTTTTACTCAGTTGGGGGGGTCTCAGGTGCTTCGCTAATGGGTTCGGGACGATAGACTTCACCACTATGTTGCCTTATGTACTCTCTGTTGCTTTAAATATGTACTCCTCTGAGCTACCTGTGTTTCATGTTGACTAATGTCAATCTCAGAATTGCTTATGTTCTGTTTCAGCATTTCTTCCACTTTGTATTGGATTCTTGCTAATGCCATGTCTTTGTAAACTTGTATTTATTTACCCTGTGGCACTGTTTATGACAATGTCCTTAATACTGACTGTACTAATCTCATACTATGTCATCCGCCTTGAGTTTCAGTGAGAAAGGTGGACTATAAATGACATAAATAATAATAATAATAAATAAATAATAATAAAGTTAACGGCTTTCCAGATTACAAAGATCAGCTCCCCTGGAGAAAATGGCTGCTTTGGAGGTGGACTCTTTGACATTATACCCAACTGAGGACTAGAGATGGGCACGAACGGGAAAAACCGAATCGTGCAGTTCATGGTTCGTCACATTTCATGAACCATGAACCATGAACTTTCAAGAACCTGCCCTGGTCGTGAACCGGTTTATTTAGTTTGTGAAAACATCACATCCAAGTCAGCAAATCATCACTTCCGGGCCATCAGAAGGTCACTTCCGGGTCAGCAGAAGGTCTGCAGGAAGTCCATCCTCTGTTGCCTAGGAAACTGATTGAGCGGTGCCAGGCTGTCTACAGTGATGAACCAAAAAACGAACCAGCCTAAAGTTGGAGGCAGTTTGTCAGAAATGGGCTCTGACGAACCACTGGTTCGCGAACCACGAACCGGCCTGGTTTGTCAGAAACTTTGGTTCATATTTCGGTTCGTGCCCATCTCTACTGAGGACTCCCTTCCTCAAGCTGCACCCCCAAATATCCAGGAATTTCCCAATTAATTCGAATTAATGCTTAGGGCAAGAGGAGATTGAGCATTGAGCCATGGTGGTGGGATGAGAGACCAGGGGTCGAATTCCCATATTGCCATGTAATCGGCTGGGTGACCCATAAGCCAGTCACTCCCTCTCAACCTAAGCTACCTCACGGGGCTGTTGCGAGGATGAAATAGGGAAGGGGAACCACATAGTTTCCCTTCAGCTTGTTGGAAGAAGGAAGGATAAACATGTGCCATTCCAGAGGAGTTAGCCATGTTAGTCTGTAGTAGCAAAATAGTGAAGAATCCAGTAGCACCTTTAAGACTAACCAACTCTACTGTAGCATAAGCTTTTGAGAACAACAGTTCTCTTCATCAGATGCATGGAGGGTAGGAAGAAACTGGCCAGATATATACAGGTGGTGAGAGGAGGGGGGAGTAGATGCAAATCAGTTTACTTCTGATAATGAGATCAGTTTGCTTTTGTTAATGAAATCAGTTACTTCTGATAATGAGATAACCATTCACAGTCTCTATTCAATCCAAGTCTGACTGAGTCAAATTTACATATGAATTCCAACTCAGCAGCTTCCCGTTGGATTCTGTCTTTGAAAGGTTTCTGTTGAACTACAGTGACCTTTAAGTCCTTGATGGAATGTCCTGGTAGATTGAAGTGTTCTCCCACTGGTTTCTGGATGTTGCCATTCTTAATGTCAGATTTGTGTCCATTTATTCTTTTGCGTAGAGGTTGGCTGGTTTGTCCAATGTACAGAGCAGAAGGACATTGTTGGCACATGAGGGCATATATCAGATTGGAGGATGAGCAGCTGTAAGAGCCAGAGACAGTGTAGTTGATGCCATTGGGTCCTGTAATTGTATTTCCTGGGTAGATATAGGGGCAGAGCTGGCATCTGGGTCTGTTGCAGGGCCTGGTACCTGTGCTGGTGACTCTGCTGGCCGATTCATGATTGTGGGTGAGAAGTCGTTTAAGGTTGGGGGGCCGTCTGTAGGCAAGGAGAGGTCTTCAATCCAGGGCTTCTGAGAGAGAGGTATCATTTTCCAGGATGGGTTGTAGCTCACGGATGATACGTTGGATGGGTTTGAGCTGGGAACTATAGGTGACAACCAGTGGTGTGTTCTGTTGTTAGTTCCTTTAGGTTTGTCCTGGAGCAGGCTGTTTCTGGGTACTATGTCATTCTGCTGCAGTGTGATTCTGGCTTCTGAGTCTACCTACATGCAGACCTATCAACATGTCTGACGCCTCTTTGGCCATCAGCTTTGCCTCAAACCCTATTTTAAAAAAAATAATTTTAAAGCAGTATTTACATGTTCCCTATATATCATTTTATATTAAAAAAGAACTAGTTGTTGCAAATCCTATCCAGGGACAGTGTTGGTGATGTCGCAGGAGCTAGCCAATACGTGCTTCTCTCAGCCAGTTTTTACCTGTTTCAAACAGGATTGGACCAAATGCTTTCAGAATTGATTATTAATCAATTGTGCCTGGACAGAAAAAAAGTTTGTTGGGACCAAAAGCACTTTCGAAGGAGCTAAGCCGCTGCAAAATATTAAGAAGAGAGTATCTCTACTGCACCCTTCTAGCTCTCACATCAACTTGTGCTTCGGCCTACCGAACCACCAGATCCGTCTCCTGTGCCCAAATAACGAAGGATGGATCCTCTCGCCGTAGCGCATCTCACAGCCGGGCTAATTGCCAAGTGGGTTTTCTGCCTCTTGGCTAGGCTCTCAATCCACCCACGCCGTTGGATCCGCTCCATCTTCCTCTGTAAAGGTTCAAGCGTTCTCGGGAACGGAGGAGTCTTAGCAGACTCGCCTACAGTTTCTATCCTTGGCCTGCTCACCTCGGCCTCCCAACTCTCACCACCCCGATCCCTGATTTTTCCAAGGACACAGAGAGAAAATAACATCAGAGAGATCGCCTGCTGGGACCGTTCCTCCCCCTGCTTCATTAATTAAATCTTGTTCCTTACTGCAAAGAAAGAGAAAAATATCACAACAGAACAGATGGAGCTCAAGATGGCTTTCAGTGAGATGTCGCGTGAGTGTTCCACCATGCAGTAAAATATTTTTCGCGCTAGAGTGCTGCAGGGGAATCTAAAGCGGGAAGGCTAAACATGAGTGCAAGCGAGCTCCCCGCCCATTTACGGATTTTTGTCCGTGTGCCCCAAGCCTCTCCCATATATGGGTGGAGCCTGGAGTGAAGGAATGACCGTCGGAATGGAGTGACATGTGTTCAACAGGAGTGGCTGGAGTCAGAAGTGGGCCTCTGTTCCAATCCTGCTGTGGACCCCCCACAAGACGGAACAGAAGTCATCTCTTTTGGTTCCCGGCTTTCTTGTTAGAAGAGAGACAGCTGGTGAAGCCGGGCTGTGCTGTTTGTACTGCCATTTGCTTCGGGGATTTGCGTGTTTGGATTTTGTTTAAAAAAAGAGCCACCACAAAGAGAAGCGCGAAAGGATAGACCTGTGTTAGAGCGAGAAGCTGCGATAATGGCCATGCTTTCGAAACCATCTGCCGACAAGAAGGGGGCTGGCTCTATAAATACAGAACTTGGCTCAGAGGTTCTGTCCTGGAATCTCAACTGATAGCAGAGCGTAGGATTTGCGATTGGCACAGAGGCGAGGCGACAGACGCTGGTGCGCTGAAGCCAGAGAGACCGCACCAGTGTCGAACTGGAAGCATGGGGAAGAATTCTAGAGTGGCTTTCTCTGGGGGTAGAACTCGGTTCACAGGGTGGGTGGGGGAAATCAATCGTGCAGTGGGTGTACCATCTCACAAGAGTGGCGTCACCAATGGTGCCACAAGGCCATGCCACATGCAGAAATATTTACTGTGGAACACCTCGGCTGTGGAAACTTGAGTTCTGGCCTCAAGTGCCTTCCACCCCTATTTGCATTCAGAAACCAAGAGACGGCTCGGGTTTTTCTGTGCTCTTCACTCACGAGTAGATGCCAGTCCCCAACTAGGCAGGCTGATCCGCCACAGGGCATTGGTGCCCTCCACATTGCTTTGCCCCAAAAAGACCAGGAAGGAGGCGTTTGACTGGAGCAGACCCTGTTGTTGTATTTCACACATGTCCAGCTTCTCATCTTAATTTTATTCCATTGGATTTGTAGCCCACCCCTCCCAAGGACTCAGGGTGGGTAGGAAAATGTGAATGATCATACTCTATGCTTCATCATCAAACCCCAGTTTGAATTTAAAAATTCTGGAAAGATTCATAGAGTCTTAAAAGCTGGAGAGAGCCCCCCCCCAAGAAAAGCACCCTTCAGTGCCTGGCTTGTGTAGAAATCAGAGACAGATTCCCCCCCCCTTTCCTGTAACACTAATACTCAGGGGCTGCTCAATTAAGCTGATTGGTGATAATTCACGATAGACAAATAATTTACTTGTGGAACTCACTGCTATAAGAGGTTTCAAAATTCACAGACTGGCTCTATCAAAAGTCATCAGCCATGATTGTTACTTGGAACCTCCCTATGCAGAGGCAGTATATCTCTGAAAACCAAACACTGAGGGCAGAGGAGATGGATTCCTGCCATGCTTGCAACTGGTGGGTCTCTATAGATGCTCTGCAAGATGTACCTCTGGCTAGATCATTTCCTAACGCCTTCACAGCCCTGATTTAATGCTGAGGCACTGGTATTGATTTTAAAGGTGGTTCTACTCACGTGTAGACCCCAGTACCCTCCCTTCTGCCTCCCATTGGGGGTGGGGGCAAAATCAGTCTGGTCCCACAGGCCTGTGTGCCACCTCCCACCGATTTAACCGATCTTCACTCCAGCCATGTTGTTCGAATGGATGTTCCCAAGCCAGCACACGTGTGACATTGCATCGACTCGTTAGCAGAGTTAATTACCATTCTGCAGCCGTGCAGCCGGCAGCATCTCAGCCACGCAAAAGCAGCGTCTTTTAATTACAGAGCAGGCCCAGGGCCCAGGCGCTGCACAAAAGAGAACCGGGAGGAAATTGGCAGCTCCACGCCAAGATGCAACAAGCCACGGCGAGGCCTTCTGCGTGATCAATGTGAGCCCACTCAGAGCCCAAAGTGGCAGCCCACCTCTGGCCATTGAGATTCTCACCTGAGGGGACCTGCACCTTAAAAGCAAAACTCTCTAAATGAGTACCCATCCCCAACCTTGAGAATCCAAACTGCCGGAGCTTTGAGCAGCTTCAACTAGGGTTGCCAGCCTCCAGGTAGTGGCTGGAGATCTCCTGGAATTACAACTGGTGTCTAGGCCACAGAGATCAGTTCACCTGGAGAAAATGGCTACTTTGGGGGCGGGGAGAGTGGACTCTATGGAATTATGCCATGCCAAGGTCCTTTCCCTCCCCAAAACCCCACTTTCTCCAGGTTTCACCCTCCAGATCTCCAGGAATTTCCCAACTTGGAGCTGGCAACCCTAACTCCAACCATCTCTCCGGCGTGTCAGTCTGGTGAGCAAATTCTGGCAAGGTGGGGCACCCAAACGATCAGTGGATTGGAGCCCTTTCCCTAGGAGGAAAAACTGAGGAGCTGGAGTCTTTTCCGGTTAAAGAAAGGATTCACAGTCTTATTCACACTGTCCCTAAGTGGTTGGGCAGGGGCGGGGGGTCACCCAATTATGTTGATGGACAATAGATTCAGGAGAGACGGAAGAAAAATCATACTACGTCAAGTGATCATACGGAAATGGCTGCACCTCCATGCTCAGAGGTTGCAGAGGACTGGGGAGAACGTTCGTGCGCTGCTTCGGTAGGGTTGCCAGTTCTGGGGTGGGGAATTCCTGGAGAATCAGGGGCGGAGCCTGGGGAGGGCGAGGTTTGGGGACAGAGATAGAGTTGCCAGGTCCCCTTCCCCCCCAGGCGTAAGGCAGGGCAACTGGCACTCACTTGTGTAGATGTCTTTGCGCATGCACTTTACGCATGCGCTCCTGGGCTGCACGATGATGCCACTTCTGGGAAGTGACGTCATCACGTGGGCCTCGTGCCGCCCCTTGGAGTGTTCCCGGGCTCCACAGGGGGCTGATTTCAGCCCTTTGGGTGCCAAATTGGGCCACTGCGGAGCACAGGAGCATTGCTGGGGCAGCGCAACGGGCCCTGGAGTGCTGCTGTGCTTTGCAGCAGGCCGATTTAGGCCCCAAACTGGCCAGATCAGCCCACTGTGGTGCACGGGAGTGCCCTGTGCCGCCTGCAAGCCTGCCCTGGGAGGCGCATTCCCCCGCCTCTCCCCCCACTGGCCAGGTAAGTAGGGGTGGGGGTGGAGGGGTGGGAGCAGGGGAATCCCCCGCCCCCAGCAGCAGGGGGACTGGCAGCCCCAAGTGGTGCTCACTAGGGCAGCGATCCCACAGAGTGGACCCTCCAAAGCAGCCATTTTCTCCAGGGGAACCGATTTCTGCCATTTTGGGGATCAGTTGCAATTCCAGGCCCCACTTGAAGGCGGGCGAGCCTCTGCTTTGGGACTTCCAGGCGGCACCTTCGTCTTACAACCTGGCTGATATTGTTAAGAACATAAGAACATAAGCAAAGCCATGTTGGATCAGGCCAGTGGCCCATCCAGTCCAACATTCTGTCACACACAGTGGCTAGAAATCCAGTGCCATCTAAAGGACTGTCAGTGAGGCCAGGACACCAGAAGCCCTCCCACTGCCTTCCTTCCAGCACCAAGACAACAGAGCACCACCTCCCCACAAAGAGAATACCATCTATCTCCTGTGGCTAATAGCCACTGATGGACCTCTGCTCCATATATTTGTCCAGTCCCCTCTTGAAGCTGGCAATGCTTGTAGCTGCCACCACCTCCTGTGGCAACGAATTCCATGTGTTTATCACCCTTTGTGTAAAGTAGTATTTTCTTCTATCTGTTCTAACCCGACTGCTCAATAATTTCATAGAGTGCCCACGAGTTCTTGTATTGTGAGAAAGGGAGAAAAACACATTGTTGTTCTCACCTCCCTTCATTCTTGCACCAATTATGTGAGGACCGCTTTGCCGGGAACATAAGAAGAGCCCTGCCGGATCAGACCCGTCGTGCATCTCGTCCGGCATGTGTCTCGCACAGGTACTCTGAAGGGCCAATAGCAGCACAGGTAACCGCTGCTAGACCTGTTCTCCACGAATCTGTCTCATCCTCTTATAAAGCCGTCTGTGCCTTGCCCATCAACACCTCCTCCGGCAGCGTATTCCCTGTTTCAATCCCTCATTGCGTAAAGAAGTATGGCTGGCCCAAGCATGCAACTGGCCTGAGGTCACCCAGCGAGATTCCATGACACAGTGGGGATTTGAACCTGAGTCTCCCGGATTCTAGCCCAACCACTAGGATATACTGCCCCTCTGTCAGCAGTACTCTGTACCCTGCTATTGCCTGTCCCGCTTAGATTGGAAAGCAACGGAAGTGTTCATCAGCGAAGCCATACGAAGAAAACATAAATTGGTATGAACCCGCTTATCTCTTGCAGCATGTGAAGTAACAGGCCGAGCACTGCAAAGCGCTTTAACATGCGTGTGCATGCATTCATACGCACTTGCATTGGAGTCCACACGCATACCCCTATTCAGAGATTTCTTTCTCAGGCCCACGTAGTGGTGGGGTGCAATTTGAAGAAGGTCAATTCTAAGACGTGTCACAAACTATACCCTTAGGAAAAACCCAGACAGAATGGTTATAGTTCCAGGAGAACTCCAGGCCTCGCTGGAGGATAGGGTTGCCAGCTATGAGTAGGGAGATTCCTGGAGATTTGGGGGCGGAGCCTGTGATGAGCAGAGTTTGAGGATTGGAGGACGCTTAGCAGGGACGTGAGGCCATAGAATCCCTTCTCCAAAGTTGCCATTTTCTCCAGAGGAACTGACGTCTGTGGTCTGGAGATGGGTCATAATTCTGGGAGAACTCCAGCCCCTACCTGGAGGCTGGCAACACTAATTGGTGAAGTTCTTGTGTATAGATGCAAGAGGGTTTCACATTTTGGCAATGAAGGAAAAGACACACACACCCCAAAGGAAAAAAAAAACACGTGCAGGGGGCTGTGTAAAGCAGGCTTTGGGGTATATCAGAGCTTCTCTGGCTCACAGCGATTGAACACCCAGCACTGATCTGCCATTTGCCAGCATCTCAAATCAAGACAGATGCCATGCACATGCGCACACATGCGCCCCCCCCTCCCCACTTCTGCCTTTCTAACCTCAGCACAATCCTGGTATCAAAATCTCATTACGGGAGCTTTCCAGCCTCTCCTTATTTCCGACAGTCATCCTGCAAGATTCAAATCTGCTGTTTCTTCCCCCCTCGAGCTTTCAGCCGGGGGAGTGGGGAGCTGCAAACGTGCCCTCTTAAAGAAATGTTTTCTTCCTCGACACCTAAAAATTCTCTCTTTATTGCTCCACACAAGACTTGAGACAGAAGCAATGTATTGCTTGCTGTTTCAATCTGGGCCTGGTTCCGGCCAGTTCCGTACAGGGGTGGCGAAGAAGGGTGAGAAATCCGCCTAGCATCGATCAACGAGGCTTGCACTGAAATTTCGTGGAAGCTTGCATTGAAATTTCGGCGTTCATTTGAAAGGCAAATTGGTAGTTCTCCTGAACGGTGGGGATGGTGGGGAATGCAAACAGTGGAAACCTTAAGGAAATACACTGGCAGAGTGTTCTTTTTTCCTGCTTTAAAGGACTGAGAAACTAAGTGGAACATGCTTATGCCATACAAGGTCGCTACAACCCCAAAAGACAGGTTACTAGCCATCATTATTTTGCAAACAAGTTGAAATGGTTGGGCCTGTGACCTTGAGTCCTGGCCAAACCCTCCTTTATGGCTTCTTATGCTCTCATACCTTGGGTTGCCAGTAGGGTTGCCAGCCTCCAGGTGGTGACAGGAGATCTCCTGGAATTATAACTGATCTCCAGGCCATAGAGCTCAGTTGCCCTGGAGAAAATGGCTGATTTGGAGCGTGGACTGTATGGCATTATATCTTGCTGAGGTCCCTTCCCTTCCTGTCCCCTGCCTTCTCCAGACTCCACCCCCCAAATCTCCAGGAATTTTCCAACCTGGGGCTGGCAACCCTAGTTGCCAGTCTCCAGGTGGGAGCTGGAGATCTCCCAGAATTATCGCTAATCTCCAGCCTATAGAGATCAGTTCCCCTGGAAAAAAATGGCTGCTTTAGAGGGTGAATTCTATGGCATTATGGCTTCGGGATTTAACCTGAATCAGGCCTGATTTGGAAAGATTTGGGATTCCTGAAACGGCCCCAGCATTGCTGAGTCGATTTGAGAATCCCGAAGCAAAGCTTCCCAAAGTGATTCGTATTGCTTTGGGAAGCTTTGGGCAAAGTGGCAGCAGCCACCACACTTGTCTAGCTGTTTGCATTTGCCACAGTCTGGTGGTGGACATTCCTGATAGGGAGGGCCATGGTCTTTCCAAATTGGCCTTTCATTGGGAAAAAAGGCGGTGGAGCGGAGAAGCTTGAAAGCAAGTTTTCTTGCTCTTTGCATCTCTGCTGTTTGAACCTTTATGGTTGAAGTGTTTAAAAAAACCAAATCTTTTTCGGGTGCACACCCCTACTAGCGACCATTATTTTGTAAACAAGTTGAAATGGTTGGGCCTGTGACCTCAAGTCCTGGCCAAACCCTCTTTTAAGGCTTCTTATTCTCTGCCGCCACCGCAACCTGCTCTCGCTGCCACCGCCACCACAGCCCCTTTGCGCCAAATGAAAGCTGGACACAGTGGTGGCAGCAAGAGGGGGCTGTGGCCGTGGCAAGAGCAGCCCACGCTGGTGAGGACAAGGGCCCCCTTTGACCTGGGGCGTCCTTTGATCCCTGCATGATGATGTCACTCCCACAAGTGACATCATCACACGAGCCGGGAGCATATGCACACTGCGCATGTGCATGAAGAAGGAAGCTGGGGTAAGTGCGGGTACCTAATCCTCCACTGGGAGAGTCCAGGGACCTGGGGATCTCTCATTGAGAGATCTGGCCCGCTTAAATGCAGATTTAAGCGGGCCAGACAAACTCATTCGTGCATGAGGATGGCTCGGCTTGTCAGTTGCACAGGAGTTTTGGCCTATGAGTAAGGTTGGCAACCCTACATGCGAGGAACCCCTGGCAGAAATGGCCCTGCTTTGCCACATGCAGAGACAATACCCTTAAATGGGGTTGCCAACCTCCAGGTGGAGCCTGGAGACCTCCTGGAATTACAACCTATCTCTCGACTACAGACATAAGTTCCTCTGGAGAAAGTGGCTGCTTGGGAGGGCAGCCTCTATGGCATTATACCCTGCTGAGGCCCCTCCCCTCACCAAACACTGCCCTCCCCAGGCTCCACCCCCAATTCCTCCAGGAATTTCCCAACCCGAAGTTGGCAACTCTACCATTAAATGTACACAGATTCAGCGCCGCTTCACAGAGCTGAGGCCAAGCTCCTCTCCAGGGTGTGCTTGGTGATAATTGGTGTCAGCCACAAACGGGCAGCGCCTGCCACTTCCAAAGGTGTCTTTCCAAGACAGGGGGGAAAGGAAGGAGCCCACGGCCCAGAGAGGCAACATACCACACCGACAAAGCGAGTTGTTTGTGGGTGGGCCACCCCCTAAGGGCAAGTGCAGCGCCACCAGACCTGTCAGCCCCCCACTGGTGCCACGTGGCGGCTGATGCTCTCCTGTGCAAACGGCATTTCTAGACTCCACCAGTCATCTGGGGTCAGGCCTGAAATCCTGCACTTAATTTTTAGAAAAAGAGCCTTGAACAAGTAAAACAATACGCTTTTTAAAAATCAAAATGTTCTGCCAAAGTAGCTGCGGTGCTCTGCCAAGAGCGGTGGAATTCTGGGACCAATATGGAAATTAAGCATCTTTGCATAGGTGCTCTGCTACATGACTTATTCTGATCCTTCTGATAATGGGGTCGAACGGAGAATAATATCCTGCCCATGACCTCCACCAGCCCCAAGGCCACAATTCATAACTTCTGATGCTTCTGCCATCGTCCACAGACACCCAGGGATTTTTTTCAGCAGGAACACAGTGGAACAGCATTCCGGCACCTCTTGAAAATGGTCACACGGCTGGTGGCCCCGCCCCCTGATCTCCAGACAGAAGGGAGTTTATTGCCCTCCATGCTGCTGCGTGGAGGGCAATCTAAACTCCCCTCTGTCTGGAGATCAGGGGGCGGGGCCACCGACCATGTGACCATTTTCGCCGAGCGAGATTTAAACTTTAACCCCCCCTTGTTCCAGCTGACCCAAAGTGACCTCATTGTGCAGTCCTGAGTTCCACTACTGAGTTCCACCACCTCTTTTCCCAGAAAAAAGGCCCTGCTGACACCTATCTTCATCGGCATTTCTACTTTGATTAAAATGTCAGGGGAAGTGTTAGGTGACCCAGGTTCGAAACTCCATTCAGCCCTAAAGCTCTCTGGATGCATTTGGCTAGTCACACTCTCTCAACCTAGCCTACCTCTCAGGGTTGTTGTGAGGATAAAATAAGAAAGGGAGAACAGTGCAGGCTGTCCTGAACTTCTTGGAGGAAAGGTGGGACAAAAATGTAACCGACAGATCAGCTGTCGATAAATACCAGTTGTACATGACAAGACTATTGATAATTAAAAACAATATTTAATTATTATAATTATGACTCAAACAGTGAAATCCTAGGCAGAGTTACTCCAGTCGAAGCCCATGGACTTAGACTGGAGTAACTTTGCTTAGGATTTCACTGAAAGTGAAGCAAAGATACAGGGACCAACCCAAGATCTGAGCAGAGTTGTCAGTTTTCCCAGCAAGGCTTGAGAAGTTGCAGAACAGGCAGAAAATCAACAGGTGCAGCTGCCTCTTCCAGCAGCCCCATGCTCAGAAAGACCATAGCCATTTAATTTGAGAGAGCTCTGAGAGAGCTGTGACTGACCCAAGGTCACCCAGCTGGATTCAAGTGGAGGAGCGAGGAATCAAACCCGGTTCTCCAGATTAGAGTCCCGCACTCTTCACCACTACACCAAAGTGGCTCTCTGGTTAACAAACTGGTTAACAAAGTGTGTTGTTATTATCCCCACGACAATTACCCTGTGAGGTGGGTGGGGCCGAGAGAGCTCTGAGAGAGCTGTGACTGACCCAAGGTCACCCAGCTGACTTCAAGTGGAGGAGCATAGAATCAAACCTGGCTCTCCAGATTAGAGTACTGCCACTCTTAAGTGACTGCCCCAAGGTCACCCAGCTGGCTTCAAGCAGAGGAGCCTAGAATCAAACCTGGCTCTCCAGATTTGTGTCCTGCTGCTCTTTGCAACCCAACATGCAGCATCTGGTGCAGAAGCCTTGCTCCAAAGACAAAGTGGTGACAATCCAAGTCTCCCTCCCCATTTCCAGTTCACCTAGGGTTGCCAACTCTGAGTTGGAAAATTCCTGGGAGTTCAGGGTAGAGCCAGGGGAGGGCATAATCAAGGCTATTTTGCAGTTTTTACCCACCAGTACTAACTGGTGGAAATCAGCATAACTAGATGAGTACTAGCACCTTTACAAACAAAAAAAGCCCTGGGTGCAATGCCGCAGCGTTCATTCTCCAAAGCAGCCACGTCGCCCAGAGGAACTGGCCTCTCTCATCGGGAGATCAGCTGTCATTCCAGGAGGTCCCCTGGCCCACCTAGAAGTAGGACTGCACCAATGCAAAACATTCCACCTGGAAGTTGGCAACCCTCACCTCTCCCTGAGATCCTTGTTCAGGGCTGACCGCACTTACCACCGGCGAGCTCAGGAGTTAACTGTCGTCACCTCGTTTATCACAAAGAGCTACCGGAGGCACCCTGTGCAGGGGCTGGAAGGAAGACAGAGAAGAATGCCTTCCGCATTAACATTTAAGGCCCGCGACAATGTGGACTCCAGAATTAGACAATGTAATTAAATGAAATATTATGCCAATTAAAATCCGGAGCCCCACATGCCAATCTAATTCTTACCCAGGGCCATCTTAAATGTAAATTTAATATATTACTTCTCATCAGCTCCACATTATATTCCGGCGCCTCTGAGCGACGACACGCTAATTTTAGCGGCTGCTGCAGCTGTCTCTTCGCCTTCCTGGGAAGCCAGGAAAGAGTTGGCTTTGGGGGAAGAACGGCGGGCTTTCAGAAAATGCAGCCCGCCAAGAGGGGTTTCTACCCACCGCCACCTCCGACATTGTAATGGTCCATTTGGTGTTTCCTTCTCAGCGGCAGCGTTTGTCCAGGTTATTGAATAAACCAGGGGTAGCGAGCTGGAGGGAGAAAGATCAGCTTCACTGATTATGGACTTCACTTCTTGGCCCGTTAGACTTCATCCTTGGAAATGCCAAAGCTCTTCCACTTGACCTTCTAAGACTGGCCAGGTCTGCCCCTGACCTGCCAACGCCTACAAGACTCTGCCTCTTTCCTCCACACATGGAACATATGAAGAATCCCTGCAACTCCACCAAGAAGGAGAAAAGACTATGGTCAAATAGGAGGATGCACGGTTACCAACCTCCAGGTGGGGCTGGAAATCTCCCAGAATCACAACTGCTCTCCATACAACAAAGATCAGTTCCCCTGGAGGAAACAACTGCTTTGGAGGGTGGACTCTAATACCCCACTGAAGTCTCCCCCTACCCCCATTCGTCTCTAAGCTCCACCCCCAAATCTCCAGGAATTTCCCAACCCATAGTTGGCAACCTTAGGAGGAGGGGAGAACTTTAATGCTGAACAATAAACAACTCTAATCCTGAACAACTAACAACTATTTCTAAAATCCAGGAAGCTTTATAACCCTCCCTCCTGTGAGTTAGGTCACCATTGTACCCATTTTCCAGATGGGTAAAAACCGAGGCTTATTTGCCTAAAGTGGAGCTGTAGGGATTTGAAGACCATGAAAGAAACGGCCCATCCCTGTGGCTTCTGACCAAACGTCTCATATTCAGAGGTAGACCACATCTGCACAGATGTTGCACGCCCCTTTCATAGCTGATCGCTGTTACCGGCCTATTCTTTCTGGCCCTGCCAATGATGCCAATTTACCTGGTACAGTGCCAAATGGGGGGTACCTGGGCAAGACAAAACTATGTATTCAACTTCCACCGCTGTGTTGAAAAGGATTCTTGGGCTACTGGCCTGAGTTTCAAGTGTACAGTAGGAATGGCACAAAAGGGCATGCGGAGAGAGAAGTGCCAGAAAAATAAAACGTGCATTAAAAAAAACTGCAACACTAAAGACAGAAAACAAGCATGTAGTAGGGCTTGTAGTTAAAGTGTAGGATTAGAACTGGGGACACCCAGATTCAAATCCCCCCTCTACTGTGGAAGCTCACTGGGTGAGCTTGGACCAGTCACTCTCTCTCAACCTAACTTCCCTCAGAGTTTTTGTGCGAATAAAATGTGTGTGTGAGGGGGAAAGAAAATCATGAGAGGACTGAACGCCTTGCAAGAAGGGTGTGCTAAAAATGAACACCCCCAAAATCAATAAAAAAACTCCCAAAGCACCCAGCCACAGAAGAGGCTGCCTGCTACAACTCTGAGTGACTCCCTGCTCTTGGCCAGGCCTCTTTCCAATAAATCTTTGCTAGGCATGAGTGGGTGGCTTATTTGGCCATGTCTCTGTGACCAGTGGTACTGTTGCTCTAGTGCGAAGGAAATCAACCTCCCTTGATAGGACGGGAGTCTGCCTGTCTCAGCTCTGCACCTGAGTTCTCTAGGCCTGCCTCTTTCCCTTAGGGCAGAATGCCCAGAACAGTGAGTCACACAGGGACACAACAGGTGGACTCTGCCAAAGAGGGGTCGCACTTCTTCCAGAGCATCTGCGGACCTTCCATTTTGAACCAGATATTTGGGGGTGGCTGAAAACAAGAGCACCCCATGGCGTGGCAGAGGCGGCTGAACTCAGCGGGGAGGGAGTAGCTCTCCCCTGCTGTCCCTTGCCTCTGTTTCCAAGGGGAATTGGCAGACTCTAGAGGAAGCTGCAGAGCGGACAATGAACAGCATCCATCCTTTCTACGCTGGGTCACCGGAAGCCTCCTCTAGCCCTGTGCCCCCCTTTCCCCCTTTCCCAGGTGGTGTCCCCCTTCCCAGCCTCTCACAGGAGACTGAGGGCCAAGCTACACATGACGAATGACACTTGAACGGCAAGTGTATTTCTCCCTGTTCACTTGCCCTCCACTCAGTCCACTTGCTGTTCAAGTGTCATTCGTCATGTGTAGCTTGGCCCAAGGAGGCTCAATTTCCCCCTCCTGCTGACTCAATTCAGAATTCAGGTTAGCAAACAGGGCTGATTTTTAAAAATAAACCAGAGTGCCTTGGTTATGCGGTCAGATCTTGGAAGCCAGGTAGGGTCAGGCTTGGTTAGCATAGTGGATGGAAGACCTCCAAAGGCAACCGAGGTAGCTATGCAGAGGCAGGCAATGACAAAACACCTGTGTCAGTCTCTTTCCTTGAAAGCCACAGCATAGCATAAGTCAGCTATGATTTGATGGCACTCTCTACCACCACCGAAGGTGGTCCCACCGTACTCCAACGCAGCAGACCCCGAACGCCTCTCTCCCACCAAACCCTGGGGCCCTGCCTGTGCCCCCTTCCAACTTGCTGGGTCTGCACCGTTGGTGCCAACTGCAGAAAAGTCCCTTTTATCCCCTGGCCCTTGGGATGCTGAACAAGAGCGGCCTGAGCCCCGGTGACCCCGAGAAAGATCATTTCCCCAGGGTTCTCTCAGTTTCCCTCGTTCCACGCTTCATTCCTAGCCCTGCTGCGTCGAGCACTCTGTTCTCCACCCCCTGTTGATTCCCTCCTTTTACACAGATGCAAACACAATGTTTTACACGGCAACATGTGTCCCATACCTGTTGGATACGTGTTGCAATCTGCAGGGAAAATTAGCCGTGAAATAGAAAGGGAAGCAAGCAGAGAGACAGAGCGGAGGGAGAGAGATGGCCAGAGGCGCCTCCTTCCCCGCACAATGCGCTGCCCTCCCCTTCAGCTCCGTCTGCGGCATTCTCAGGGTGCACAGCTTGGCTGACAGGTGCCTGGTTGACATGACCGTCCCATAGTCATCTCTGGTTAGTACACCCCTCCTCTCTTACTCTTGATCACTAGAGGGAGACAAATCGAGCTCTTCTCTTGCGGGCTCCATCGTTTCTCAAACCATCCAAAGCCGGTCTCCTGCATTTTCAGGATACTGTCTTGCAGCACCCCTCCCGCTCTACGCAACGCACGCCAATCATCACAAGGTCTTGAGAATAGGGCTGACACCTTCCTTTGCTGGTGCAGTCTGACCCGGGACCCGGGTTCAAGTCCAGAAGTGGCATTGCTGACCCCCTCTGAAAGCCTTGTGGGGAGCCCCTTCGTTGGATCATGGGGGGTCACTCTTCTTCTTCGCAACACCCCCCCCCCCATGGGAATGGGGCACACAGTCGACGTTACAAATCCAATGTGAACAGAAAAGGGTTTTTCATCAGAAGACATCTGATCTTTTTTTAAAAAAATGAGAATTTTATAAAAAAAAAGACAACGCATAACAAAACAGTTATGCAAACACAAACCAAACAAAAAATCAGCTAACAAACAAAAACAACAAAAAAGAAGAAAAAACTATAGAAGCTAAAAAAGGTTTCAGTTTTCTCCGCGACAAATTTAAGTATCGTTTTCAAATTTTCTCTTACTCTGTGTTGATGATAAAAGCTCTCTTTTTCCTAATGTCCAAATTCCTTAGTCCATAAATCAATCAAATCATTATCTATTTCATGCAAAAAAACTCTATAAAGGGGTTTCCATTCAACAATAAACAAACTTATTGTCTTCTCTCTAAGCAATGAAGTACGTTTTGCCATCATTGCAAATTCAAAAGAGATCCGATTGACACACATTGCAGCAGGCAAAGCTTGAATGTCTCCCACTAACTCAGGTGTCTCGCCACCCCAGAACCTTGAACAACCACTGTTTCAGGGATCCCACCTGTCAGTGGGGGTCCACCCACTCTCAGCTGTCAAATCGCAACCGACTAATGGAAACCCCAGCTAGGGACTTTCAGGGCAGTTAGAAGCAGAGGCGGTTTGCCACTGCCACCAAGACTTCCTTGGTGGTGACCCATCCAAGAACTGACCCTGCTTAGCTCCTAAGATCTGGTGAGATAGGGCTATACCATAGAATCATAGCGTTGGAAGGGGTCTCCAGGGTCATCTAGTCCAACCCCCTGCACAACGCAGGATATTCACAACTACTCCCTCCCACACCCAAACACGCACCTGCTCCAGGCCCAGAAGATGGCAAAACGCTGTCAGGCTCTCTAGCTAAACTGGCCTGGGGAAAATTGCTTCCTGACCCCAAAGTGGCAATCAGCATTACCCTGGGCGTGTAAGAAGGGGCCACGAGAACTAAGCACTGATGTAGCCCTTCCTGCCCTCCCTCTCATGATCCGCCCAGGTTCACAGAATCAGCATTGCTGTCTTCTAGCCTCTGCTTAAAAACCTCCAAAGGAGAGCCCACCACCTCCCGAGGAAGCCTGTTCCACTGAGGGACTGCTCAACTGTCAGGAAGTTCTTCCTAATGTTAAGCCAAAAAATTTTTTGATTTAATTTCAACCTGTGGGTTCTGGTCTGGCCGTGCTGCTTTCCCTCCCAGATAGGAGTGCCAGCCTCCAGGTGGTGGACTGTATGGCATTATGCCACTCTGAGGCCCCGCCTTTCCCCAAACCCAGCCCTCTTCAGGCTCCACCCCCCCCCCAAATCTCCAGGAATTTTCCAGCCTGGACCTGGCAACCCGACTCCCCGATCCATGAATGCACCCCCTCCAATACTTTGTCTGCTCTCTTCTTTTCCTTGTCGCTTTACTTATTGCTGCTGTTCAGTAACTGACCCAAATAATCTCTTGGGGGCACGGGGGGGGGGCACTCCCAGAGGACCGAACCCGTCCCAGCCAGCAGGGGGCAGCAGTGCTGGAGCCGGCGGCGACCTGGCCTTTCCCTCCTCTCCGCTGTCCTTAGGCTTCCCCGCTTTGGTGATTGCATCGGAAATTAAACTATAAATAATTCAGACCCGTCGCTGTTATGAATACGAATATGGAGGTGACGGAGAGCCCAGGGAGTCACTTATGCAGCTCATCGAGATGGGGGCGATGGGGAGCGGGAAGGGAGACCAAGTCATTTGTTCTCTCTTGGAAAGAGGAAGGAAAATTAGACGCGGTGGGAGAAAAGGACGGCTATACTCCAGCCGAAGCGGAAAGTCCTCTCCGAAGTGGACTGGATTTCTTGAAAAGTAGCATTAGGGGAAAAGCAAAGGCACTCGTGTGTGTGTGTTTGGGGACGTTCTCCATTTTTCCTGTTTGACGTGGTTCAGAGCTGCACCGGAGCACACAGCCCAGACAATAACAACAACAATAGATCCAGAGGAGTTAGCCGTGTTAGTCTGTAGTAGCAAAATAGAAAAGAGTCCAGTAGCACCTTTAAGACTAACCAATTTTATTGTAGCATAAGCTTACGAGAACCACAGCTCTGACAAAGAGAGCTGTGGTTCTCGAAAGCTGTCGATGCATCTGACAAAGAGAGCTGTGGTTCTTGAAAGCTGTCGATGCATCTGACAAAGAGAGATGTGGTTCTCGAAAGCTGTCGATGCATCTGACAAAGAGAGCTGTGGTTCTCGAAAGCTAATGATGCATCTGACAAAGAGAGCTGTGGTTCTCGAAAGCTAATGATGCATCTGACAAAGAGAGCTGTGGTTCTCGAAAGCTGTCGATACATCTGACAAAGAGAGCTGTGGCTCTCGAAAGCTGTCAATGCATCTGACAAAGAGAGCTGTGGTTCTTGAAAGCTGTCGATGCATCTGACAAAGAGAGCTGTGGTTCTCGAAAGCTAATGATGCATCTGACAAAGAGAGCTGTGGTTCTCGAAAGCTGTCGATACATCTGACAAAGAGAGCTGTGGCTCTCGAAAGCTGTCGATGCATCTGATAAAGAGAGCTGTGGCTCTTGAAAGCCTATGCTACAATAAAGTTGGTTAATCTTAAAGGTGCTACTGGACTCTTTACTACTTAACAACAACAATAATAACATTCGATTTATATATCACCCTTCAGGACAACTTAATGCCCACTCAGGGTGATTTACAAAGTATGTTATTAAGCCCCTTCATGCCCCTGAACATGGGCATAGTTGCTATTTTACCCCCACCCCCCTCCCTAGCTATGCATCATCACCTCCACAGGGCAAGAAGGGGTCTGCTTAGGACCTGCTTTTCCATGATCAGGGGCACAGCCCTGGAACATAACAGAATACCTCCAAGCATGTGCAGAGTGCCTTTTTTTAGTAACCACAGCTATCCCCCCTTCAGCCAAGAGCAGCAGGCACAAAGACCTAAAGATCTGGACGAGGCCAACACTCCGTCTACTATAGCATCCATTTCCCTACAACAGCTGACTGAATGTCTTTAGGGAGCTCCTGAGAAAGGACCCTAGCCCCCCCTCCCAAGTTCCCTCTCCCCAGCATCTGCTCCTCAGATATACTGCCTCTGTACACGGAGGTTCCATTGAACTATCGCAGTTCAGAGGAAATGACAGACCTCTGCTGCCTTATACCAAGTCAGACTCTCAATCTATTAAGGTCACCTTGTCTGCTCCGACGGGCAGTGGCTTTCCAGGGTCTCAGAAAAGGGCCTTTCACATCACCCACGATCTGGGGGTGCCGGGGATTGAACCTGCAAACCTTCTGCAGGCCAAGCCACTTCTCCACCCCACGATCCCCAGGCAGCCTTCAGCTCCCTCACCTCACATGGCCCCGTGAAAGAAAGAGGCGCCAAAGCCGTTTGCTCTCTGGCAGGAACACAAAGCCGTTTTGCCAAAGAGGAAAGAAGGCCTCGGTATTCATCTAGGAGCTGTAAGAGAAACCGGGGTTATGAACTGGGGCTGGTACTGTCCGGAGCATTCTTGTCGACGTCCTTCCTTTTAGGGTAAGAAAGCCCCCATTTCCAAGAACGCTCCCAAGGCTGAGCCCCGGCTGCCGACGTGGTGTTTTGGCTGCAGCCACTCTTTCCCCTCTTCTCGGCACATAAACACCGGGAGACGTGGCCTTCGAGGCCCGTCTCTGCTTTGACGGCACTGCCAGGAGAGGAGAGGTGGAAAAGGAAGAGCCACCAATGAAGAAGAGCCCCTGCTCCGTGGATGGCACGGCTCCCGAAGCTGGAACTTTGGCTCTTTGGCTCTTGAGTCTTGTCTGGGCAGGAAGCAGCCACACTTAAAGGGATTAAGGCGGAACTGGGCAGGGGGCGAAGGCTGGCAGGCTTCTGCGGCAATTGGAAAAGAGGACAGACTCAGCCAGCCGGAGAATTTTAGCTGTTTGATCCCGTTTGAAATTGCAACTATTTTTAGCAAGATTCGGGTCGGTTTCCTCACAAAGGAAAAACCAAGACCTTGCTGTGCGTTTCACTTCCCTGGTCCGAGACCCTTTTCCAGCAGCATCTATTACTTGAAGGCCCTTTTTCTTGTAGCCAACCTCCAGGAAGTGCATAGAAATCTCCTGGAATTACAGCCAACCTCTAGAGGACAGAGATCAGCCCCCCTGGAAAAAACGGCTGCTTTGGAGGGTGGACTCTATGGCATTAGACCCCATTGTGGTCCCTTTCCTTCTCAAATGCCACCCCCTCCAGTATCCATCCCCAAATCTCCAGCAATTTCCCAAGCTGGAGTTGGCAACCGTAGCACTTTGTCACTGACTTGGGGCAGCATTTGTGCTCCTGGCGATAACCTGTCTGGTACCGATCTGAAGACAACAGTGGAGTGTCCAGGGAGGCCCAGAGAACATCCGAGTCGTTTGTCCCAACTCCTCGGGCAGGGAAGAGACAGAGACCGAGATGACCAGGGGAGCTACCAGGTTTTATTTTTCGTATCTTGGAGCCAAGGACATGCGGAATGCCTACCTGGCCGTCCTTTACTACTGGATTACAAAACATTCACTTCTGTGAAAACAAGTTTCTGCCCTTCTCATAACCAACAACAGGGAGGGAACTAAAAACCAGTAAAACCAGCCGCGAATAGATAAAACTGTCAGTTTGGTTTGAGCATCCTGCCTTCCTCATCGGCCTCTCCTCGGATGCCACTGCGTGCCAACTCGCACTCGTGGCCAGGGCCGGCGCGCCCATGGAGGCCAGGTAGGCGGTGGCCTCGGGCGTGCGGCCACTGGAGGGGCGCTGGAGGGGGTGTTGGGGGCGGAGGCACGCGCAGCAAAGCTGGCATGACTGGGCTGCAGCTACTGCTGCAGCCAGCCCGTTGCTGCCGCCGCCGCCGCCACTCACCTCAGCTGGGCGCAGCCTCCGTGCGCCGCTCGAGCAGCGGCTCGCGGCTTCTGCGCCCAGCTGGGGCGCACGGCGGCGGTGGTGGCATGGAGCTGGCTGGATGGCTGCAGCAGCAGCTGCAGCCAGCCACGGCAGCTCTGCAGCGCGCTCCTCTGCCCCCACACGCCCCAGCCAGTCGCAGAAGCCGCGAGCCGCTGCTGGGGCATCGCGCCAAGCAGCCTCCGTGCGGCACCCGCCCCAGCAGCAGCTCGCAGCTTGTGCACCCGGCTGGGGTGCGCGGGTGGCGGCGGAAGGACGGGGCTGGCTGGCTGCAGCAGCAGCTGCAGCCAGCCACGCCAGCTCCGCTGCGCGCTCCTCCGCCCCAGCCGAGCGCAGAAGCCGTGAGCTGCTGCTGGGGTGGCGCACAGAGCAGCCTCCGCGCGCTGCTCCAGCAGCAGCTCGCAGCTTCTGCACTCGGCAGTCCTCCGTGCGCCGCCCAGCCCCGCTGCGGCACGTGATGACGTCTGCGATGACGTCATCACGCAGGCCGTGGCGGGCGCGCACATGCACGCCGCCGCGGGCGCCAAAACCTCTGGCACCGGCCCTGCTCGTGGCCAGGGCGGTAATCTGTGCTCTTCCTCTTAGGGATAATCACCACAGTTTTTGAGGCCTTCTTGGTTTGCGGATAGCTGTTCCCGGGGCTTTTTTTCAGGGGGAATGTGGGGGAACGGAGTTCCGGCACCTCTTGAAAATGGTCACATGGCCGGTGGCCCCGCCCCCTGATCTCCAGACAGAGGGGAGTTTAGACACCCTTCGTGCCACTCAGTGGGCAATCAGGGGGCGGGGCCAGCGGCCATGTGACCATTTTCGCCGTGGGCGATTTAACCTTTAAAAAACTCCCCCCTTGTTCCAGCTGACCCAAAGTGACGTCATTGTGCGGTCCTGAGTTCCACCACTGAGTTCCACCACCTCTTTTCCCAGAAAAAAAGCCCTGGCTGTTCCCAATGAAATGCCTCCACTCTCCCCCTCTACAGAGATACGTAAATCAAGATGGGCAGCTGTGTTCGTCTGTCTGTGGTAGTAGAAAAGAGCAAGAGTCCAGTAGCACCTATAAAACTAACAACATTTGTAATAGGTTATGAGCTTTGTGAGTCACACAGCTCGCTTCTTCAGCTACCTTTAGTTTTTCTCCTGGTCCAGTGCTTCTCAATCGCCACAAGGATTTGCTTTTTCACTTTTTTTTGGTTTGTATCTGACGAAGAGAGCTGTGGTTTTCGAAAGCTTGTGTTACAATAAATTGGTTAGTCTTAAAGGTACTACAGGACTCTTTACTGTTTTGCAACTACAGACTAACACGGCTAGCTGCTCTGGATTTTTTTCACTAAGGTTTCCTACTTCTGTAGCAATATGCTTGATAATGAATAATAACATAATTATAATAATAGTGTACTTATATACCACTCTTCTGGACACATCAGTGCTCCATTCAGTGGTGAACAAAGCCAGTGTTATTATTATCCCTACAATATCTGAGGCTGAGAGGAGTTGCTCACCCAAGGCCACCTGCAGACCCCGTTGGAGTCGAACTAGCAGAGTGCTGATTCACAGCCCAACCACTTAACCACTCTGCTACAGCAGCAAACTTGCTACAAGATCTCAGCTGCAAGGTCCAACCCAGGACTTTGCAAGAACTCAGCTGCACCCAGACCTTTCAGACCAGCATTTCCAAATGATCAGACATACTCCAGACAAGAGGCAAGTGAAGAATGCTTGCTTGTACTTACTTGCTTGTATCTGACGAAGAGAGCTGTGGTTCTCGAAAGCTTATGCTACAATAAAGTTGGTTAGTCTTAAAGGTGCTACTGGACTCTACGATTTTGCTTGTACTGGTCATTACTGCCAAGTACACTGTACAAACCGATTCTATTTCTTTCTTTTGCTTTCTTTTGACCATCCCCTCAGTTCACCCCGTACTTCATGCATAACCGACGATGATTTCAAAAAACTCTCCACTCCCACCAATCACAACAAGAGAAAATGCGTTGCCCAAATGAAAAGGAGGGAGGGAGAGAAAGAGAAAGAGAGAGAGAGAGAGAGAGAGCGCACGCGAGAGAGATCCATCACCAGAACCCTGAATGAGATATCAGAGATGGGGGAAATTGAGTGGAAAAAAGGGGCCGCTGGCTGGCCGTATCGGTGCTGACAGCCGGGTAACTTCATTACTGCTAAGCTAAGCGGCAGGAGCAGCGAGTGGGTGTCTTTTGGTCCAGGGTGCACAGAGAAAAGTGGCGTGCGGCCAAGCCCCACGAGCCCAAGGCAAGGACAGCTGGCGCTCCTGTTTTCTGATGTGCAGCACATGGAACGGCATGGAGAGGCTTTCAACTGAGAGTGACCTCCGGCCCACCTAGCTCTGCATGCTTTTTTGGGCTGGCAGCGGCTCTCTTAGGCAGAGACGGGATCTCCCAAAATCTGTTCCCTGAGATCTTTTCAGCGGAAGAGGCCAGGGATGGAGCATCAGGGCCTTCTGACTAAGTGGTCTAAGCAAATAGTCTGCTGCTGAGTTATACCGCCTTCCCACCCCTTTTTCTGGCTTTTTCTGCCCTGGCCCCTGGCCTGGTGGAACACTCTCCCACTGGAGATCTGGGCCCTGCGGGACCTGTTACAGTTCCACATAGGGTTGCCAGCTCCAAGGGGGTGAAACCTGGAGAAAGTGGGGTTTGGGGAGGGAAAGGACCTTGGCATGGCATAATTCCAGAGAGTCCACCCCCAAAAGTAGCCATTTTCTCCAGGTGAACAGATCTCTGTGGCCTGGAGACCAGTCGTAATTCCGGGAGATCTCCAGCCACTACCTGGAGGCTGGCAACCCTAGTTCCGCAGGGCCTGTAAAACGGAGATGTTCCGCCAGACCTTTGGCTGAGTGCCAGCAGGTGTCCGCCCTCTTCCACCTAAGACCACGACTTTTTCTGGGACTGCCCTCGGCCATGTGCTGTGCCCATATGTATGCCTCCCAAGACTCCCAAGTCCTGACTGTTAATTTAAGTAGCCTATGGATACAGGAGCCTGGGCTATTTTAATGACTGTTTTAAGATTATTACTGATTTTATAGTTTTATGATTAATATTTTTGTATTCTGTTAATGTTGTGAGCCACCCTGAGTCGATTCGTGGGGAGGACGGGGTATAAATCCAATCCAATCAATCAATAAATACAATGAAGCCACCTTACGCCAAGTCACACCATCAGCCTAGTTAAGCATGTTGTATTTCCTCTGGCTAACAGTGGCTCTCCGGGGTCTTTGGCAAAGGAAAGGCACTCCCAAACCAGATCTTTGGCCTGGAGATTGAAGCTGGGACTCTCTGTATGTGAGGCATACATAGGCCCCATTTGCCCTCCATGCTAAAGGCAAAATCCAACTTTTTGACGCACTGTAAAAATGGAGAGAAGGAAGACAGTCAAGGAAACCTGCCCCTGGCCTGTACTCCTCACCTCCCACATAGAATGCCTCTATTCCTACTCATAGATCCAGAGGAGTTAGCCATGTTAGTCTGTAGTTGCAAAATAGTAAAAAATCCAGTAGCACCTTTAAGACTAACCAACTTTACTATAGCATAAGCTTTCAAGAACCACAGCTCTCTTCGTCACGCATGCGACAGTTCCTACTGGCTTCCCACAAGTGTTCTCCACAATTGCTGCATAATTTGGAAGAGGTATTCTCTGCACCTGCAAGAGACGGGAATGCCTCTTCTCAGACCGTCCATGCCCTCTGCAATGTATTGAAAAATAACAGTACAAATTTAAAACAGGTTTGCCTATTTAATGGGTGTTTGCCTTTTCCAATCAACATAAAGTTTTAAAAATCATTCTAAGTCAGTGGTCTTTGATTTTTCCTGACCCCCCCCAGTTGCAAGCATGTGACAGGAAGCAGCGTGACATCACAGTCACGTGATCACATTTACATGACCTGAATAACAACAACAACAACAACAGCATTCAATTTATATACCGCCTTTCAGAATGAATTAACACCCACTCAAAGCAGCTTACAAAGTATGTCATTGTTATCCCCAGAACAATCACCCTGTGAGGTGGGTGGGGCTGAGAGAGCTCTGAGAGAGCTGAGACTGACCCAAGGTCACCCAGCTGGCTTCAAGTGGAAGAGTGAGGAATCAAACCCGGTTCTCCAGATAAGAGTCCTGCACTCTTAACCACATCACCAAACTGGCTCTCAGAAGAAGAGGAGCGTGTCCTAAAAAGAAATCCTCTGTATCATTACAGAACCCCGGTTTGCCATGCTGCAGCTACTGCCAGCCCATGTGCAAAGGAAGGCTGGAGGGCGGGGAAGTGAAGAAAAGGAAGAAAGAAAGCAAAGCCATCTGGGCCCACACAAAATCCAGAACGAATTACCAAATCCATCTAGCACCAAACCAAAATGACATAAAATACAGTGCAAGGTATGAACCTGGGGTTGCCAACTCTGGGTTGGGAAATTCCAGGATATTTGGGTGTAGAACTTGGGGAGGGCAGAGTTGAAGCAGAGGGCGCTCAGAAAGTATGTGAGGCCACCGAGTCTCTGAAGCTGCCATTTCTTTCAGGGAAACTGATCTCTGTCATTTGGAGATAAGTTGTAGTTAAGGTTGCCAGACATGGCTTGGCAAGTGGCAGGAAATGGGGGAGATGCGGTTTTCCACTTTGGGGGGGAAATCAGGATCCCTGAAACAGTGATGCCATTTGTAATGTGACATGGAAGTGATGTCATTGTGCCAGGGGGGACACTATCGCATTCACTCAAAACTCTATGGTTTAATCACAGAGTTTGGGCTGAATGCTAGAGAGTCACTCAACACAAAGATATCACTTCTGGGTGACACCAGAAGCAACGTCATTACTCTGGGGGTGCCAATCGCATCCCTCGCATTTTACTGGGGCATTTCCTCCCACCAGCTGAGCTCTATGCTGCAATGGGAGATCTAACAACAACAATAACAAAAACATTTGATTTATATAATGGCCCTTCAGAACAACTTAAAGCCCACTTGCAGTGGTTAATAATAATAATAATAATAATAATAATAATAATAATAATAATAATAGATGTATATGCTGCCCTTCAGGATAACTTAACACTCACTTAGCATGGTTTACAAAGTATGTCATGATTATCCCCACAACAATTACCCTGAGAGGTGGGTGGGGCTGAGAGAGCTTTGAGAGAGCTGTGACTGACCCAAGGTCACCCAGCTGGCTACAAGTGGAGGAGGGGGGAATCAAACTGTCTGTCCAGATTAGAGTCCTGCCACTCTTAAGTGACTGACCCAAGGTCACCCAGCTGGCTTCAAGTAGTGAGAACTGGGAGTGAGGAATCAAACCCAATTCTCCAGATTAGAATCCCGCGCTCTTTACCACTACACCAAACTGGCTCTCTGGTTAACAAACTGGTTAACAAAGTGTGTTATTATTCTCCCCACAACAATCACCCTGTGAGGTGGGTGTGGCTGAGAGAGCTCTGAGAAGCTGTGACTGACCCAAGGTCACCCAGCTGGCTTCAAGCAGAGGAGCGTAGACTCAAACCTGGCTCTCCAGATTAGAGTCCTGCCGCTCTTAACCACTACACCAAACTGGCTCTCCCAACAGGAAGACTGTGATCCTCGTTCGAATTGCTTGCGAAATCCACCCCCCACGTGAAAGTTGGTAACCCTATGTGAATCCCTTCCATTCAACAAGTGCTGTCAAGTCACCTCTGACTTATGGCGACCCTCTGAACGAAAGACCTCCAAAACGTTCTATCGTTAACAGACTTGCTCAGATCTTGCAAACTGGAGGACGTGGAGCAGGCCTTTCCAAAAAGCAATTAAAAATGGTGGCTCTGTAGGGGCTTGTGACGCAGCAGGTGGGCCTCTGCCCCCCACCCCAGGTTCCCCACCTCTGGGCTGAAACCTGCTGTCCCAGTTAATTAATCAATGGCGTCCCCCAGCCGTAACAAAGCGATGACTTCCAAACGTTGCCAATGTGGACAGACTGAGACGACGAACCCTCACATTTGTTCCGTGTTGCGATGTTGTGAAGAGAGAGGCTTCCCTTCCACCATCTGTTGTCAGCATCCCAGGGAGCCAGACAGCCAGAAACTGTTCTCCTCAGGACTGCATGGCGGAACACGGCCCCAACCCATTGCCAAGCGGCTGGAGAAACTTTTTAATCTAGGAGACACAATGCTCCTTTTCCACCGTGGCTGAATCCAGCCATTCATCTCTGAATTACGCCACACGTCGCATGCTGGTCGGATGATCCTTCGCACCGGTAAGCCTCGTTCAGTAGGGGCCCCCGGGGACAAAATGAGATCAGTGTCTTTTGCAAACGAAAGCGACTTTGATAGAAGCCACCCAAGTGTAAGGGAAGGGATTTTTTTTTTTGCTTGCAAAGCAAGAGGGAAAGCAGACAGCTCTGCCACCAGGCGAGGCGAGGCGGCAGATTCCAGAAATCCTCAACGGCCACCAGGAGCGGGAACATGAATAGATCTGGTTTGTGACAGATCCGGTGGGGTGGTCGGAAGGTTGAATGAGGGCTGCGGAAGCCAAGTTCGAATCTGTGTGTTGCCGGGTGACCTCGGGCAGCTCAATCGCAGCTCAGCCTACCTTACAGGGCTGTTGTGAGGCTCAAACGGAGGAGGGAAGCATCGTGTTTGCTGCCCTGAGCTCCATGGGAGGGTGGAAAAGAGCAATTTTTATGCAATCAGGCTGATTTACATAGAGGTGCTTAACTGGAATTGGGGCCGTAGGCTCAGCTGTGTGAGGTGCTGCTATTCGCCAGATTTCCAAGATTCAAACTTGTCAGATTGCTTAAAAAAAGGGAGGGAGGGAAACCGGAAAATGGTTTCTAGTTCTCATGGCTGAGAAAGGACCAAGGAAATGCCTTCTCAAGTCTCAAAGCCAAAAGGAGACACTGGAAAGGGGGAACTTGCAAGAGCCCCACACAATTCTTTGTCCTCCACCCTCCACTTGCAAAGCCAAGGTTAATTCTTCAGGAAGGAAAAATGGCAAAGAAGAACTATGTAGAATTTAGGGTTGCCAGCTTCTGGTTCAAACATCCCTGGAGATTTTGACGGTGGAGCCTGGAGAGGGTGAGATTTGGGAAGGGGAGGGACCTCAGCACAGGATAATACCATGGAGCCCCCTCCAAAACAACCATTTTTTTCTCCAAAGGGACTGATCTCTGTAGGTGAAATTCCAGGAGATCTCCAGGAGTCAACTGGAGGTTGGCAACCCTACCTAGGACCTACACAGCTGCCGCCACCCCTAAATTGGTTACATAAAACAAAGCCAACAAGCAAAAGAAACAGGCATATAAATGTCAAACAGCAGCATTAGAACCCAAGACTCGGTTTCCCCCCAAACATCCTCAGCAACTATACTTTCTATCTTTATCTGCCTTTCCTTTTTATTCTCCTAACAACGCATGCGGCAGGTGCTGCAGAGAACGTGTTACGGGCCCAAGGCCACGCAGCAAGCTTCCATGGCAAAGCGGGCATTTGAACCCGGGTCTTCCGAGTGCTAATCTGTCACGCTAACTGCTACGCCACACTGCCTTCTGTTCCCAGTAATCCTCGGCAGCTGGTGTTCCCCAAATATAATGATGCTTTCAACTCTGCCCTTTTCCCTTTTTTCAGTGATCCTGAAAAACTCCCCCCTCCCGCGACTTTGCCCGTAAGCCGGGCCGGCTGCAGAAGGCAGCTGGAGGATTTGCTATAAAGACGGGCGTTCGTTTGGAGCAGCTAAAAGCTGCACGGAAACCAGCGACCCTATTCAAGTTACATGTGCCTCGTGTTAAATCAGACAGCCCCAAACCACACAGACAACTGGGCTCGACAGTCCAGTTTGCCCTTTTCACTTTTGTGAAGTCTCTCCCTGGATCCGTTGGCAGCCTCGCTTAGTAAAGAAGGTGCTTTCCACGGCCATAGATCCAGAGGAGTTAGCCGTGCTAGTCTGTAGCAGCAAAATAGAAAAGAGTCCAGTAGCACCTTTAAGACTAACCCACTTTATTGTAGCATGAGCTTTCGAGAATCACAGCTCTCTTCGTCAGATGCATCTGACGAAGAGAGCTGTGGCTCTCAAAAGCTGACAGTGCATCTGACGAAGAGAGCTGTGGTTCTCGAAAGCTGTCAATGCATCTGACGAAGAGAGCTGTGGCTCTCAAAAGCTGACGGTGCATCTGACGAAGAGAGCTGTGGTTCTCGAAAGCTGTCAATGCATCTGACGAAGAGAGCTGTGATTCTCGGAAGCTTATGCTACAGTAAAGCGGTTTAGTCTTAAAGGTGCTCCTGGACTCTTTTCTATTTTAGTAAAGAAGGTTGCTGACCACAGAGACCGCAAGAGAATCGCCCTGCTTTGGGGAAATGTATCCAATTCTATTTATTTCTTTAGACATTCGAAGCTTGCTAAAGGACTCAAAATGCCCTGACGGGGAGACGCCTGTGGAAAGGGATGGCCCTTGAGGCACCTAGCCAGAGAGTCTTGGGGCTTAATAATAAAACTAAACCTCATCAGGGAAATCTGCCCCTGTGCACAAGTAGAGTACATGTAACCCGATCAATGAAAAAAAAAAATTAAGGCAGGCACACAGCAAAGACCACACACTTGTGTACTTGTCAGAAGCACATTGCTGACAGTGACAGGGCGAGGGACTGCGTGCAGGGAGGGAGGGAGGGCTCAGATGATGGAGATAAAGGGATTCAGAGCCTTCCCCCTCATCCTGATGCATACGTGGGCAAGCAGCTTGCTTTTAATCCTCTCGGCGTGACCCCTAACAAACTGCATCGGACTGGCAGGATTAGGACCCATTTTGGTACGGCTAGGATAGCTTTGTGGCTTTGGCAGCAACCAGTCCAGTTAGCAGCCTGCCAGTCGGGAGGAAGACGGAATAACCCCCTTGCCAACCTATGGGTTTGCTTCGGACCGGGATCGGCAGAATCTCTTCCCAAGGAGCAGGGGATTTCTTCTCCAGCCGCACACAGTTTTGAGGGGCTTTGGGGCTCTTTCAGATATGTGGGGACAGCACTTATTTCCTAAAAATACAAGCTGGGGCTTGGATGTGGCCTGGAATCTGCCCCCCTGCCAAGCCCTGGAGCTGTGGGGCAGGGAACTCTGCAAGTGCTCCGTGAGCCTGCCGATAGCAGCATTACTATTTGGCAGGTTGCGGGGCTCATATGCGGAGCCCTCAAAATGCATTCAGATCTCATAGAAATGTAGGGCTGGAAGGTACCTCCAAGGTCATCTAGTCCAACCCCCTGCACAATGCAAGAAATTCACAACTACCTCCCCCCCTCTGCACACTCCCAGTGACCCCTGCTCCGTGCCCAGAAGATAGCAAAACACTGTCAGAATCCTGAGCCAAACTGGCCGGGGGGAAATTGGTACCTGACCCCAAAGTGGCGATTGGCATCACCCTGGGCATGTAAGAAGGGGCCACGAGAACTAAGCCCTGATGTAGCCCTTCCTGCCCTCCCCCTCATGATCTGCCCAGGTTCACAGGATCAGCACTGCTGTCAGATGGCCATCTGGCCTCTGCTTAAAAACCTCCAAAGAGGGAAAGCCCAGCACCTCCCGAGGAAGCCTATTCCACTGAGCTTTGCATGCTGTAGACTTTCTATTTCGACCGATTTGTTGAGGGGCAGGGAGACGAGACTCACTGGAAAAGTCAATAATGCTAGTAAAAGAGGAAGACCTAAAACGAGATGGCTGGACTCAATCAAAGGAGCCACGTCCTCCAGTTTGCAAGATCTGAGCAAGGCTGTTAAGGACGGGACGCTTTGGAGGTCTTCCATTCATAGGGTCGCCATATGTCAGAGGCGACTTGACGGCACATAATGCACATATTGTTATACACACACACGAAAATCCAGCAGCAGATCAGCTTGTCAGGTCCCCCTAACCTCCCGGTGGTGGTGGGGGGCCCGGTACTCACCTTACTTGTCCTCAACTCAGGGCCCTAATTGGCCCGCTGCAAAGTGCGGGCACACTCTCAGGGTGATGCACTGACACCTGTCCTGGGAGTGACATCGTTGCAGCGCCCCGGGAGCATGCCCAGGGGGCCCTGTGCCCCTGCCAGGCAAGTGAGTAATGGCGGGGGGGGGGGTTGGAGGTGGGAGCAGAGGGATCTCCCGCCCCCACCGGGGGAACAGCAACCCCGGCGGCAGAGCATCTGAGGTCCCAGGTTCTGTCCCAGATCTTGGGAAAGATCTTTTTTTCTGGAGAGCTACTAGAGAATGGATCTAGATGGACCAACAGTTTGGTTGGTTATTGGCATCTCCACTGTATGTAAAAATGGGGGAGGTGGGCATAGTGCAAGGGTAAAGGCAGCTGCTTTGCATGCAGAAGTGCCCCCCCACCCCAGTTCAATCCCTGGCATATCCACGGGAGCTTCGGGTGCTCAGAAAGGCATCTATAATAATAACATTCGATTTATATACCGCCCTTCAGGACAACTTAATGCCCACTCAGAGCGGTTTACAAAGTGTGTCATTATTATCTTATTATTATTTGTACCCGAGATCCTACACAGCCACTTCCAGACGGAGCTGCAGAGTCCGGCAGTGTGACTCAGTCCGAGGCAGGTTCATATGATCAAGACGGGACAAAGCGATCTTCCTCTCCAAAATCATGAGGTGGAATTCCTGCTCACGGGGTTCGACAAACAAGCCCCCCCCCCCAGCAGCAAGCGTGACTCGTTCTCTCCAGCGTCTGCCTTCGGCTCAGTCTCTTGACCCGTTTCCGCCACCACCACCCGCTTCCAACAAAAGAAAGCCTTTGAGAACCTCTTGGCCGCCCTGCCAAAGAAGTGGTTGGACTTCGGTCCTCGCCTCCTGCAAATCTTGTGACCAAAATTCAATCGAGGACATGCAAAATCGTCTCGGAGAGATGGTTCCGAGTGGTTTGATTCGGTGGGGTTGAACAGCTACACCTTTACTTTAATTGAATTTTTATACCGCCCATCTCCCGAAGGACTCAGGGCGATGTACAGCAAAGATAAAACATACAAATATAAAACATAAACATATTAAATAATTTAACTCAGAAACAGGACAACTCAATTAAAACACATTTAGGCCAGCCCCGCTTGTTGGAATAATAGCGTCTTAAGGGCACAGCAAAAGGTGTGTAGGTCAGGGACCATACGTATCTCCGGGGGCAAACCTAAAGTACTTGGTGCTGTGCAAAACAGAAGCATACAAATAAGGAACAAAGGACGGAGCCCCCAGTTTAATACGAGGCCTCTTGGACAGATAGTTTCAGGTGGGTAGTTGTGTCGGTCGGTAGTAGAAGAGCAAGGCTCTGGGAGCCCCTTAAAGGCCAACTAGGTTTCCATGGTATGAGCCAGTAGGGCTAACGACAGACCAGATAATCGCCTCCTAGGGAGCTCTGGCACGCGAAAGCTCCTACCCTGGAAATCTTGCTCAGGGATCGGAGAAAAACTCCTTGTACCCAGGAAAAGTCCCACTGTTAGCAGACTGGATCTGTGGGATTTGTGTTCCCCCTCTCAACTGTCACGCTCCAAACTTTGACACATACCTCCCCAAAACACAGGCTTTTTTGTTCAGCAAAAAAACCTCATAACGCAAGGAGAACAGCCGTTTCAAGGAGAATTAGGGCCTCTTTTATGTCAAATCTTTCTCGGCCCAAAGATCTGACTGGTCTCACTTTTTGCAAGCGATGTTAATCCTCCCCGATACCCCCCCCCCCCTTTTTTTAAAAATACTCTTACAATTTTCTACTTGCATTTCAACCTGTCCCCGGAGAGCAATTCTTAAAAGGGAGCAAAAAATGCTGTGTGATTCAACCGTTCGCTGCATTTTAAATCGAGCCCAACTGCTTGTAAACATTAAGTATTGACAAAGTTGTAATGGGGTCTCTGTAGAGCTGCCTTCGAAGACAGTTTGGAAATTTCGGATGGTTCAGAACATGGCGGCCAGATTTAACCTGCTACCAGCGGAGAGAAAGAACTAATCCTGCCAGCGTGAGAAGGATTTCGCTAGCTACCAGTTAATTCTGAGAACAGTTCCTTGGAAGCTCTGAAGAGGCTGGGAGCAGGAAACGTAAAGATTTCCTTGCTCCTGTGTTCACCTGCCCACGTGATAAGCTTGGTAGAGACGAGAGACAGGGCCTTTTTGGTGGTGGTGCTGTGGCTATGGAAAGCCTTCTTCACATTACCTTGCCCGGTGCTGAGCCTGCTAAATGTTAAGTGCCAGGTGAAAACTTGTTTGCCAAATTTTGTTGAGTTTTGTGCTCGTTTGCAACCAAACGACGATCTGATATTTTCATGAGATTGCGACGAGCCACCTCAAGACTTCTTTAAGGGAGAAAGGGGCCACCAAACGGTTTAAATAGATTGTTTCTCAAGTCTAATTTTCTCATTAATATTTCGAAAGCAAAATTTCTAACTTGGAGCTCAAAAATGTATTTCAAAGCATATCATTTTATCTCAGAATCGGGGTGGCATTCGATACCTTGCCGTCTCGCAACGGTTTGGCTTCTGGCAGATGTCAGACGCGTAACGTCACAAGCTGTCGAAAAGACAATCAAATTTGACACACCGTTACATGTCAAATGCCAGACACCACATAGATGTCAAATATAATCAGGTGTCAAATACAGACATCAAATGAAGAGTCCTGAATATTTGCATATTGAAAGAATATTCTTAGAGTGGAAGGAGACACATTTCACTCCCTCTCTCATACGCTAGATCTCAGGGTGACGCGACGAAACTGGTTGGCACTGCATAAGAACCGGAGAGATGTCTGGCTGGATCTAATTCATGGCCCTCCTATCTAGGGTTGCCAACTCCAGCTTGGGAAATTCCTGGAGATTTGGGGATGGTACCTGGAAAGGGTGGAATTGGGGAAGGGGGGGACATCAGCAAGGATGTGTTGCCAGAGTCCACCCAGAGTCCACCCACCCAATCAAATGGCCCAGGGAGGCATGAAACCAGGGCGTGGAGGTCAAGACTTCCCCGTTTTGCCCCACCGCACTGCCTCTGAACATGGAGGTTTCATTTTTCAATGTGGAAAGGAGCTCTGACTCTCGAAAGCTCATACCCTGGAAATCTAGTTGGTCTTTGGGGTGCGACTAGACCTGAACCTCGCTCTGTTTCTCTTCTGCAAGCCAAGTCAATTTGTGGTCCTCCGTTCATGTGGCAATGAGTTCCACAAGCTCGTTACGAATAAGGTGAAGAAATGCTCCATGTAACCTGTCACGCCAATCCTTCACCTGCTTTTGAGGACCAAATCAGGCATGCCCTGTAGTTCTTTGCCTAGATTTCCCAGCTGTTTTAAAAACCCAGTTCTCCGTGTTTTAAAAAAAATCATTGGGCGTTCTAGAAACAGAAATCCCAGTGGCCATCCGGTTTGGCCCTCGGGCTTTTTGAGAAGATCCAAAAGAAAATATTGCTCCACAGAAGTGCATATTTAACTTGTGGGATTCGCGGCCCCATGAGGGCCATTTGTTCAGACAGCTCTCAATAGCAGACAAATGAACAACGATAGGTTTTATCAGCGGCTACTCGCCAACAACCTTAAAAGAAAGCGAGGAAGAAGCGCTTATTCATCATACGTTGCAGGGCCGCTGCCTCTGAGGAGAGGCTGTGCAGAGAAGGCAGCGCACATTTCGTGCAAAGTTCAACCGCCTCCTTTGCTTTGAGAACAAGGGCAGCTCCCCCCCACCCCCTTGCAAATTGCTCCGTCTCCTACCTCCAAGGCACCAAACCCTTGCCAAATGGGTCAGAGCATTCCCCACCACCACCACACACACACACACACACACACACTCAGAACAAAAGCCCTGAAGGCTCTCAAAATTGATTTCTGCCACCAGGAGCCAAGAGAGGGGGGGGGGAGAAATAACAGAACCTCAAAAGAGCAATCATGGACGGAAGCCCATCTGATCCCTTGACAAATTGTCTCCTTTGGTGGAACATTTTTCCGTCAGGAAAAAACGAAGGAGCTTTCTTGCTTGGGGTGCCGGCAAGGAGAGTTTATTTTGCAAGCCTCGTTGGCGTCACTGTCCCCGGCCCAGATGCACGGAATGTATTTCAGCGGCCTGTAAAAAGGCCAGGAAATTCTCCCCTCTGGCACGCCTCTCAGGATTTGTTCTCCCCACAGGTGAAGGCAAGAAGCCGCCCTGCTGTGAGGTGGACAGGTGTTTTAGGCCGCATACTGACTTTAGCTACGTGGGCACAATCTGCTGGGTGCTTCCGAGACAAGCTTGTTGAACGGCTCTATCCCTGAAGAGCTAGCTTACTACTTGCAGGGAATGGTTCCTCTTCTTGTATTTGCACAGGAAACCTTCAAGAAGGAAATCCAGTACACAGGGGCTCCCACCTGCAGCCCTCATTTTTCAAGTCTACCCCGCCCCCATCCACATTCTGCATAGACCAGCGGTTGGGGCTCGGTTGGTGTCAACCAAACTCGGCCACATTGATTAATCTGTTAGACGGCTCGCTTGACAAATTGCGTCTCTTTCCCTGCCTGTGGGCAAAGCCCAACCGAGAGCTGGCCAGGGTGATTAATACACATCCAAGCTGTAATTCGATTCAGTTTGATCAGGACCCAATACCACCCTTCACAGTTTTGTCACTCTGTTCCCTGAGAAGGCAGAAGGTGCGGTGGCATCACGGCTCAGCCCTGGAACCGGCTTCACCAACACCAGGGTCAGCCCTGCACGTGCGAACGGTCAAGGAGAGAGCTCCACCAGAGGCCGGTTTTAGACATTAGCCAAACCCATACTGCGCAAAACAACGGGCGCATTAGTGTGGTAGAGTGGTTAAAGTGTCGGGCAAATGGGGGGGGGGAGACCCAGGTTCAAGTCTTCACTCAGCCTCGAAGCTTGTTAGGTGAGCCTACACCAGCCGCTTCTGCACCTAACCTACCTCACAGGGTTGTTAGGAGGGAAAACCAGAGAACAGCTTGGGGGGAATGTCCCTGCTTGGCGTGCACGAGGTCCCAGGGTCAGTCTCTGTCCCTTAAAGGGCTTCCTTCCACGTTGCAGTGTTGTGAATTCTCCTCCTCTTGCTTCCAGCCGCTTTCTCTGGAGCCTTGAAAAGACAAGTCTCCAAGTGGAAGGACACATGTGCCCTGATGCTTCTGCTCACGCGCAGAGGCTCCAACCGGATCCCCGAGGGGCCAGGCAGCACTTCTTGGCCTGGCCTATCATTTCCCTCCCTGCGGCAGCCGGCAACCCGGAACCTGAGAATCAGTTTGGTTATCCTAGCCTGTCTTGAAACCAAGGAAAGACGCCTCCCTCTTTGCTTTTAAACCGGGCTATGGCTGCGCGAAGGGACACACAGAGAGCAGAAGGCAGAGAAGCCTCCCGGAAGGCGTCTCGGCTTGTGGGCACGCGCATGGATGCGTCTTGCACAGCAAGTTCCCTTCCTGAGAGAGCTGCAAGAAGGGCTGCTGGGTCTTCACCCAGGAACAGTGTTGTCAGCCTCCAGGTGGATCCTGGCGATTTCTTTGAATTCCTACAGACTTCAGAGATCAGTTTCCCTGGAGGAAACGACAGCTTTGGAGGGTGGACTCTATGGCATTATGCCCCACCGAGATCCCTCGCCTGCACCAAAAAACCCCACCCTCCTCAGGCTCCACCCCAAAATGTCCAAACCCAGGAGTTTGCAACTCTACTGAGAAGAGCTGGCAGGTTCCACTGGTCTCAGCAAAGGGACCGGCCAAAAGTCTTGCAGAAATTCATCACCGCCCAAGATTGAATGCTCATTCCGGCTTCTGTGCAACTGTCCCCTCTTATTCTCCTGACTTTTACAAGGGGGGAGAGATTAGCAGCAGATTATCCACCCCCCAGCACTGGTACTTCTGCAACCCCCAGCCCGCCTCCACTGCGCCAGGATTTCTGCTTCCTGGGAGCTGACCTCCCAGTGCTATCAAGGCTCGGCCTGGCCCAATTTTTTTTTAAATAACTGCACCATATAGTTCTCCAAATCATACCTCCATAGTCATCCGCTATTTCAATCATCAATAATCATCTGGACCATATATGAACAACTTCTAAATCCTATATCCAGAGGAGTTAGCCGTGTTAGTCTGTAGTAGCAAAACAGTAGAGTCCAGTAGCGCCTTTAAGACTAACCAACTTTATTGTAGCATAAGCTTTCAGGAGCCACAGCTCTCTTCATCAGATGCATTGTCAGATGCATCTGACGAAGAGAGCTGTGGTTCTTGAAAGCTGATGATGCATCTGATGAAGACAGCTGTGGCTCTTAAAATCTTATGCTACAATAAAGTTGGTTAGTCTTTGCTGCTGGACTCTTTACTATTCTAAATCCTATACGAATGAAACATAATGGATAAACTACTATCAATTAAAACACACTGTCATTAAATCATATACCTATATAGAACTTGCCTATATATATTCCTGTTCTTCTCTTTCTAGTTAAATATCTTTCACTCTGTCATCATATTTAATAATAATTGTTCTTAATTTTCAGCTATATAATCAAAAAGAATCTCCATTTTTCCTGGAATTCTCAGATTGGCCTATTGTGTATATATGTTGTTAATTTTGCCATGGATGCATATTTGTATAAATTATTCTTCCATTCTGTCAGATCTGGACACCGCTTTCCATTTTGCCGTGATCACTATATATTTAAACAATTCGCTATGTGTTTTTGTATTATTACTTGGTAAAATATTTCATAATATATTTGGGGGGTTCGTCACAAACTTAAACTTTAATATCTTTTGCATTTCCTCATGTATTTCTATCCAATAGTTCTTGCTTTCTTGCATGTCCACCACGTACGATAAAATGTTGCAGCCGTATTTTGGCATTTCCAGCACTTTCCATTGTTATCCTTGGTAACTTTTCCAATGTCCTTGGGAGCAATATGCCACCTAAAGAACATTTTATATCAATTCTCTTTTAATATTTGGCTTCTGTACATTTCATTTCTTTGGTCTATACATTTTCCCAAAGTTTTGCATCCAAAGTTTTACTTGCTCTGATCTTGTATCGTATTGCAATAGAATTTTATATACTTTTCCTAACAGGTGTTGTGAATCTCCAATGATTAGTTCGAAAACCATTTTCTCTCTTAAACAGCCTCCTTCTTTAACTACTTGATCTTTAAGTTTAGACACTGTTAGATAATAAAACCGCCATGAGATTTTTTCCCCTCCAGCTTGGATTTCTTGCCATGTTTTTATTTTTCCTTGTTTGTCTGCCATATTTACATAGTTTATATAATCTGTTTTATTTCTTATAGTAATGTCACAATAGGTATCAATTGAGGATGTCAATAGAGAAGTTGGCAGACTTAATCTATTTCTACATTGAAACCACATTCTTAATAATCCATTCCTCAAAATATGAATGCCATCTTGTCTTTGAATAGTTTTTAACGATTTCTTAAATCCATAAATAATTATGAATTCCTTATTTAGTATCACTTATCTCCAATTTTATATTTCTTCTATTGGGGTTTATAATACAATCTGATATCCAAACTCATGCCGTTGCTTGGCGATACAATTTAATATTTGTTACTGCTAAGCTTCCTTGGTTTTTTTTCATCTTGTAATATTTTAAATATTATTTTTGGTTTCTTCCTATTCCATATAAAATCATTTATCCTTTTCTGCCATTTAAAAAAAAACTTTTTATCTACATGGATTGGAATCTTTTGAAACAAAAATTCAGCTTGGGTAGTATATTCATTTTAACAGCAGAGATTATTCCTAGCCATGACATTTTCAGTTTTTCCCATGTTTGCAAATCTTAAATAATACTTGTCCATAACTTTTTGATATTTATCTTTACATAAATTATAATTTTGTCCTGTTACATATATTCCCAATATTGAATTGGTTTTTTGGTGACAACGCAATCTGTTATGTATTCTTTCTCTTCTTGTTCTGTTCACTGCTAATAACATTATCTTAGTCTTCTTTTTATTTAATTTATATCCGGAATACAATCCAAATCTGATTATTTGTTCCAGTATATATTTAAGAGAAACATTTGGTTTTGTTACTGATACAACAACATCATCAGCCTAGCTTTTCATCTTATATTCTTCTTTGCCTTCTTTTATTCCAACAGTTCTGGTGTCTTGTCTAATTTTCAAAGCCAGTATTTCCATTGCCAAAATAAACAGTAGAGGTGATATCGAGTTCCCTTTTCTATTTCGATTTTCTCCGTTACGGCCTGGCCAGATTTCGAAAGCGTCAGTGGTTGCTTTAGCATGCAGCAGGCGCTTCCAGACTCTGTCAGGGTTAAACCCAAGCTTAAGACAGGACTACATAGGCAGGATTTTGCAAGCCCAAGTAGCTACGATCAGGTACTGCCTGTGTAGTGTAAGACAGGCGCTTAGAGTCTCTCTACAAGAGACGTCTGACATGTGAAGAACACATGTTGGGAGATGCAATGGTAGGCAAGAAGGGTCATTTTAAAAGACAGAGCTGGTGGCAAAGGTTTTCCTATACACTGGAGCTGTGTGAAGGGGCTGGGGAATGCCAGAAGGGAAAATTCGGCCCATTATAACCTCACCAGGTCCAAGCCCAGCTCTGGAAGGCAGCTCCCGCCCATTTCCATTCCTCGCTGCCCTCTGGTTGTGATCCTGCACAGTTTTAGACTGGAGAGGTGAAACTGACAGAGCCTTCAGGAAGGCAAAGATGAAATTAACAAACCCTCTGAGGAATGATCGCTGCCGGTGCTGTCTTTTTAAATTACGCTTCCCAGCCAGCATTGCATCTCCCTACACTTGACGAACATGTGCCAAGGTGTCTCATGTAGAGAAACTCTCAGTAAAGGGGATCAGTGCATGCTCAGAGGCCCTGGTTTTTTAATATTTTTCTGATACTCCCAGGCCAAGCCCTGACACACCCTTATGCAAATTGAGGCAAGAGGAAAGGCAGGGGGGTACAGATTCTAATTAATTAATAAATTAAATCCTGGACAGAACATTATTCGCTCTTTGTATGAGAGCCATAATTTACATTCATTTTCTCTCTTTTTTAAAGTTTCGGCTGCAAGCACGCTTTGAATTTGGCTTTAAATAACCACTCTAGCAACTAATGCACGGAGGAGGGGTGTGGGAGTTTCTCTGCATTAAAGGAGAGTAGGGTGTGGGGAGAATTGAACAACAGGCAACGTGTGTGGGGGGTGGAAACAGATGGGAGGGGGTGAGGTGAATGCAGGAAGGAGGAAAAAAATCAAGAGAAGTGCAAAGAGAAGGGCCGATTCCAGGCGGCCCCCCGCCTCGCGAAACGTCGCACGTCGTCGCGCAGAAAACGCGAAATAGCGCGTTTTCTCACGCGAGTTTTGCGCGACGTCAGAACCGAGGTCAGAACCGAGCGGCCCTGCCGGATCAGACCCCACAGGCCAATGGAGTACGCTCTCTAAGAAGCCTGCAACCAGAGGCCCCCCCCCCCCACTGACCGCTTCCCAGCTGCTAACCACTGGAGAAATTCTCCCTCTGAACCTAGAGGCCCTGTTCAGACAGTGTGGCTATTAGCCATTAACAGGTTTATTCTTCAGTCTGTTCAACTACCTTTTAAATCCCACCGAGACAGTGTTTCTCTCTACATCTCTACATCTTGTGGCAGTGAGTTCCAGAAGTCATTAACGGAACAGGATCTAATCTTCTAGATTTTTCACAAATGCGCCGGGGACGTGGCATGCCCCCAGTACTAAGAAAGAACTCTGCAGCAGTATTGGGCTAGAAATCTCCAGCCGAGATTGCTGGAGCGGGGAGGGAGGACAGTATGCTATGATGGTACACATGGACATCAGTGCCACAGGAAAAAAAAATATGGGCGTGAACCCATATTTGCAGTGGACTTGGCAGGAGGTAGTTGTGAATTTCCTGAATTGTGCAAGGGGTTGGACTAGATGACCCTAGAGGTCCCTCCCAACCCTATGATTCTATGAACCAAAGGAACAGAAGTGCCCGTGCCTCAGTTTTAGCAACTCTCCCTGTTAAACCAAGATTAACAAGCGGGACTCTATGCAAGGCAGAGCTCTGGAAGAACAAAACGGATCCAGGTAATTCTGCTGTACCCCAAGCCTCAGCCAGCTGACATCAAAAGCATATTCTATAACAAAAGACCTCCTTGCAGGCCAGAATTGCAGCAACACTCTTGAGTTCGCTTCTGGGCGCCAGCCTGGGAAAACTGGGCTTTTTGAAAATACAACAAACCAGAAGCTGAACTTTTCGACCACAAGGATCAGTTTGAAAATAGGAAGGTGGGTTGGGGAAGCTGGACAGCATTTGCAGTGGACATGAATGGTGGTAGGGAGGCCACAGCTGGGGTTGCCAACTCTGGCTTGGGAAATTCCTGGAGATTTGGGGGGTGAAGATTGGGGAAGGTGGGGTTTGGGGAGGGAAGGGAGCTCAAGTGAGATATGGTGGTGGGGAGTACCATCAAGTCATAGCTGACTAATGGCGACCCCCTAATGGCAAGAGACTAACAGAGGTGGATTGCCATTGCCTGCTGCTGGTCTTTGTCTCCCATCTAATTACCAACCAAGGTCAACCCTGCTTAGCTTCTGAGATCTGATGAGATAACTGAGATGTGTAAGACCCTAAAGTCTCCACTCCAAAGCGGCCGTTTTCATCAGGGGAACTTATCTCTGTCACCTGGGGATCAGTTGTCATTCCCAGAGAACTCAGCTCCCTACCTGGAGGTTGACAACAGAAGCCACCTTGCCCTTTAGCGCCCTTTGCACCTACCACGACTAGTCAGAACTACCCTTCTGCAAAGGATACGCCAACTTGCATAATTTGCAAACCTTCATGAAGATGTGTTTATTTAAGCACACTCTATATTCAGCGGCAACTAGAATTTTTGCAAACTCTTTCCTATCACAAAACTCGTAGCAAAGAAGACAAAATGAGATGGGGTTACTAAGTTCTGGCTTGGGAAATTCCTGGAGATTTGGGGGTGGGTTGGAAGCAGCAGACACTGAGGGGCCAGCCCAGTTATAGAATGGGTCCAAGGCAAAGGCAGATCTTTTATTTGTTTATTTCCACATAGTTCAAGGCGGCTCACAAAACGATTTCAAAAACTCCAGATTAGAAACCAAGGGAAAAATCTCTCCTTCCCCCCTTAAGAGATGCCTGCCCGTCGCACCCCCTCGAAGGCCCTGGCAAACAAACAGGCCTTACCGCGTCTCCTGGAGCTCTCCGAGGAGGGGGCCTCCCTCCCTTCCTCAGGGAGCCCATTCCACAGGGCACGGGTCACAGTGGAAAAGGCCCCGGCTCTGGTCAATGCCACACAGGCCACCCCAAGGGCTGGGATAGCCAGCAAGTGGCTGCCTGAGGATCACAGTTGGTGCACTGGGATATATGGAAGGAGACGGTCCTTCAAATATGTGTAGGGTTGCCAGCCTCCAGGTGGTGGCTGGAGATCCCCCGGAATTACACCTGGTCTCCAGGCCACAGGGATCAGTTCACCAGGAGAAAATGGCTAATTCCATAAATGGAATTATGCCATGCCAAGGTCCTTTCCCTCCCCAAACCCCACTTTCTCCAGGTTTCACCCCCCACCCCCAGATCTTCAGGAATTCCCTAACTTGGAGCTGGCAACCCTAAATATGTGGGTCCCAGGTCATGAAGGTCTTTAAAATCCATGACCAGTATGTTGAGTTGAGCTTGGCAACAAACTGGCAGCCATTTCAAAATGGGTAAAATATGTTCCCAGTGGGTAGCGTAAGGTGGCCAGGTTCCCTTATGTTCCTGGCGCTCCACGTCCGCGGCCCTGCACTGATGCAATGATGTCACTTCCAGGAAGTGACATCATCATGCAAGGCTGAGCAGCATGCACACACTTCGCTGCAGGCGAATTTGGGTCCCAAATGGGTCCCGTTTGGCCTGTTGGGGGCCCAAATTGGCTCACTGTAAAGTGTAAGGGAGCGCTTTTGGGGCGATGCAATGATGTCAGTGATGTCGTCGCGCCAATCCCAGGAGCAGAGTGGCCAGCCTCCAGGTGGTGGCTGGAGATCTCCTGGAATTACAACTGGTCTCCAGGCCACAGAGATCAGTTCACCTGGAGAAAATGGCTACTTTGGGGGGTGGACTCTATGGAATTATGCCATGCCAAGGTCCTTTCCCTCCCCAAACCCCACTTTCTCCAGGTTTCTCCAGGTTTCACCCCCCAGATCTCCAGGAATTTCCCAACTTTGAGCTGGCAACCCTACCTCTGACAGTAGTTGGGCTGCCACATTCTGGACCGGTTCTAATTTCCAGGTTGTCTTCAGGGGTGGCCCCACATACAGCATGTAGCAGTAATCTAACCGTGAGGTTACAGAAGCATGAATCAGCATGGCCAGATTGGCTGAGTCGAGGTAATGTAAAATTCAGACTCCAGTGCACCAGATTAGGCCGAGGGCAACAGTAAAGGCGGTGAGACACCCTTTGCAAAATTATCCAGCCAGGGAGGCGTGTGGGTGTTTCAGCCTCCAGCTCCCCGCCTCGCTGCAGTGCAGCAGCACACCCCGATACCAAATCCTGTGTACCCCCTCCCTTCCAACACCCCCCCCCCCCGCCAGTCAACTCTAAGCCCAGCATTTAAAAGAACGCATCGAAACAGCATCATCTGGTTTCTTTGCTCAAGGCTTGGTATAAATCATTGCAACAGATGTCAGATATGATCAGCTTGACAAATCAGCCCTTTCACTGGCTCAGATATGGGGCGGGAGGCCAGAAAGGAGTGTGGAGGGGGGCACACGTTCTGGCCGGCCCCTGCCTCTACCCATAACAATCGCCGGAAGACAGGCAGCAGCTGTAGGCATCCGGTTAACTGGGACCTGGGCGCAATAACATTGTGGGCATGGCCGAGTAAACTGTAAGGGGGGCAGGAAATGTTGTTCAGTGCTTTGAGCAGCAGAGAATGCTTTAATTTGGTTGTGGGGCTGGCCCCCCCCAGGCAGTTTCCCCTCCTCGAGCCATGAGATATGGGTTGAAGGGGAAGCAAACATTTCCTCCCAAGAATCGCCAAAATTCAGCTTATTGGGCAGACTGGAATTTTACCCTCTTGACCAGAGCAAGAGACATAATTAGCCAACCTCCAGATGGGGCCCAGAGATGTCAGGGAATTACAACTGATCTCCAGACTACAGATATAATATATGACCCTGATAATTGCCACCTAGGGGTAGAGTGGCCGGTACTTTTTGCAGGGCAATCAGACTAATAACAATAACTATAATAACATTTGATTTATATACTGCCCTTCAGGACAACTTAACGCCCACTCAGAGTGGTTTACAAAGCATGTTATTATTATCTCCACAACATACACCCTGTGAGGTGGGTGGGGCTGAGAGAGCTCTGAGAGAGCTGTGACTGACGCAAGGTCACCTAGATGGCTTCAAGTGGAGGAATGGGAAGCCAAACCCGGGTCTCCAGATTACTGTCCTGCCGCTCTTAACCACTACAACAAAGACTAGACCTTAGGGTTGCCATCTCTGAGTTGGGAAATTCCTGGAAATTTGGGGGTGGAGCCTGGGAAGGGCAGGGTTTAGGGAGGGGCGTGACCTGGGTGGGATATAATGCCACTCCAGTGCAGCCATGTTCTCCAGGGGAAAAGTCCACCCTCAAAGCAGCCATGTTTTCCAGAGGATCTGGAGATCAGTTAAAATTCCTGGAGGCCTCCAGGCCTCACCTGGAGGTTGGCAACCCTGCTGGGCCTGCTCCTGAGGAAGGTGGGGTCTTTTAGGCCTGCTTCCATTACGTATGCCTGGCGGAGTCTTTGTGAGCCACAGGTCAAATAAATCCAGAGGAGTCCGCCGTGCTAGTCTGTAGAGTCCAGTGGCACCTTTAAGACTAACCCACTTTATTGTAGCATACGCTTTCGAGAACCACAGCTCTCTTCGTCAGATGCATGGTGCATCTGACGAAGAGAACTGTGGTTCTCGAAAGCTTATGCCACAGTTCAAATAAATCAGTGTCCTTGATCTGCTCATATGGGCTACGAGCTTTACAACAGAGATCACTTTCCCTGGAGCAAATGGCTACCCTGGAGGCATTACAGCCTGTAGAGGACCTTCCCATCCTCCCCAGATTCCACCCCCAAATCTCCAGGAATTTCTCAACCCAGAGTTGGTAACCACAGACTGCAAGGCCAGAAAAAACTAAGTCCTGTCGAAACAACTCTGGTTAGGCCGTGCCCAGGCAGGCGTCTTCTGTGATAGCAGACAGAGGGATGGAGGGAGGCAGGCATTCCAGGCCGCATCGGGGTTGGCAGCATTTGCAGGGCGGGGCATCCTTGTGCCCACCATGAAAGGGTGGTTTGCTCCACAGACCGAGGCCCCTCGAGGAGGCGTGTAGAAGGGCTGCCGCTGTTTTGCTTTGGAAAATGCTGGGGGAGGCCTGCTTCAATTGTCCAGCTGGTATGGCAGCCAGCCAGGAGTGGCATTCGAGCATCTCCTCCTCCGCCAGGTGCCTGCCGGCCCTCTGCATCCTCCGTCAGTCTTGGGCGGCCCTCAGCAGGCTGGCATGGAGCCAAACCAGATAGGCGGCTGGAGGGTCCGTGGCCAGATCTCCAGAGCATTTTTCCTAATTGGGATTAGCAGCTGCAGGCGGCCCAGTTAGGGTCAGGAGGGCAGCACAAGGGGGGCATTTAACCATTTCCCCTGCACCCTCGGCCAGCCTCAAGCAACCCCCCTCCCGCACAGAGCCCCTCTGGGTCACACTTGGGTCGCCTTATGGTGCATGCCTCTTGCCCCAAACGGGGCAGGCATTGGTTCTGTCTGACATTAGGGGAAAGGTGTGAGGAAGGGAAGCATTATCCCCAGTCCCCTGCAATGCAGCCCAGACCCACACCTGGCCTCTGGGGGTTGCGACTTATCAGCGAAGCCACGCCGGAGAGATGATCGTGGATCATTCGGCACTTAATAGGGTTGCCAACTCACACTCGTGAAATAACGGGAGATTTGGGGGTGGAGCCTGAGGAGGGGAGGGTTTGGGGAGGGGAGGGACCTCTGCAGGGTAGACTAATATAGAGTCCATCCTCCAAAGCAGCCAGAATTGTATAGTTAACGTCCTTGAATTTGACTGTACTAATCTCACACTGTGTGATCTGCCTTGAGTCTCAGTGAGAAAGGCGGACTATAACAATAACAACATTTGATTTATATACCGCCCTTCAGGACAACTTAATGCCCACTTAGAGCGGTTTACAAAGTATGTCATTATTATCCCCACAACACCCTGCGAGGTGGCTGGGTCTGAGAGAGCTCTGAGAGAGCTGTGAATGACTCAAGGTCACCCAGCTGGCTTCCAGTGGAGGAGAGGGGAATCAAACCTGGCTCTCCAGATTAGAATCCCGTGCTCTTAACCTCTACACCAAACTGGCTCTCAATGACATTAATAAGAATTAAGAATTAAGAAGTCTGGAGATCAATTGTAATTACAGCTCTCCAGCTCCCACCTGGAGGCTGGCAACCCTAGCACAGGGTAAGACTCCCCCCCCCCACATTCCTCCCCCCCCCCCACTCAAAAAGGCAAGATGGCTTGTCCTTCCCTACCTGCACTGATACCTCATAAAAGCTTCTTTCTCCCCTGGGGAAGAAAAACTCTGCACATGGTCAAAAGCTCTGAGTGTTAGAAAATTTTGTTTCAAAGATGGAATCTCTGCAGGCCCTCTGCCTGCTGTACGCACAGAGATTTTTCTTCCTTTCTTATAACACTGGAACATGGAGCTCACCCAAAAGAACGTGGATGAGAGCGAGTTCCAAATAACTAAAAATTCTCATTTAAACCATGCACGGTTGGCTTATGGGGCTCGCTGCTCCTGGTTGTGGTGATGACCGCTATCAAAGGGGTTAGAGGAATTCATGGAGAGCAGCCATCCATAAACATGTTTGCTATAATTATATTTATTTTTATGTCGTTTATAGTCCGCCTTTCTCATTGAGACTCAAGGTGGACTACACAGTGTGAGAGTAGCACAGTCCGTATCAGGAGCATTTCCCTAAACAATGCCATAGGGTCAATAGATACAAGCTCACAAAGACATGGCATTAGCAGGAATCCAATACAACATAGGGGTGAGGTCTCTGGTTGCTCACTCATTAGTGGATCATCTGAGATCCCCTCCCTACACGGCAGCCCTCCTATCCGAGTGAAAAGCCTTTTTGAATAATTCGGTTTTGCATCATTTGTGGAAAGCCAGGAGCGTGGGGGCTCTCCTCACCTCCTCAGGTGGGCCATTCCACAGGGTGTGGCTGTTGATTTCGCCGATGTGCAGGGTGGCACCTGCAAGATAAATGGATAAATGGAACCTCCACTTCCCGAGGCAATCTACCTCTGAATACAAATGCTGAGGACAGACAAGAGAGAAGGGCTGTTGACCCGGTGCCCGGCTTATTGGGCTTCCCAGGCTGCTGGGGGAGACACAAATAAGGCTTCGGTGAACTCCTGCTCTGATCCAACGAGAGCTTTTCTTAACAAGAGCACTTCACGCTGATTAAATGGGACACTTGACCAAAGAAGCAGCCTGTTGTGCGCGTGCAAAGCTTTCCCCTTGTACACCCGCACAAGCACTCAGCCATCGTGGCTTGATCTGCTCAGATTCCCCTTTGCAACTTCCTCAGAATGTACCGAGAGTGACATAGTTGTACTGGCCTGCTCAGAAAACTGTAGGTTGGAGCCTGCAGCTCTGAACTTTCCCCCCTTTGGCTCTTGCACTGTGGGAAAGCAAAACACCACCTTTAGCAGAATAGGCCTGTAGGATCCAACTCTGTTCCGTACTGTAACTGGTAACGGGGTCCCAGGAGTAGAAAGCCCCAGTTTCCTGCAGGCTCTGCCTGCTCCCTGTTGGCAGCCATCAAGGGCGCATTGCAAGCCCTCTGATGTCCAACGATTGCGCCCTTCACGTCGCTGGCGGGACCTGGAAGACATCCTCAACCCAACAAGGACAGGGGGAGATGTTGTTGATACAGCTGCAGCGTCCAAAAATCAGTAATCCCCGGCCCTGACGGTGAGGGATAAGAGAAAGACTAAACACATCCACAGTGAAGGAAGGACAACGGGGTGGGGGTGGGTGGGAGGGAGCCTCAAGAAGAACAATCCACGGTGACCTTCCAGCCGTTGGGCTTTGCTCCAAGGCCAAAACGTCCCAAGAGCGCAGAAATCCGTTGAAACAAACACACAGAGGGCACCCCAGGGGCTCAGGTTGGCATGCCCTCACTACCCTGGCCAGGACTATGGCTGCCAACTTTGGGTTAGGAAATTCCCAGAGATTTGGGGGTGGCGCCTGAGGAGAGGAAGTTTGGGGAGGGAAGAGACCTCATGGGGTGTGAGGCCAGAGAATCCACCCTCGAAAACCACCATTTTCTCCAGGGGAACAGGTAAGTTCTGGTTAGAGCCAACCACCATAGCAGTTTACCCTGTTGCTCTTCAATGTTTTGGGGTGGGGAGAAGGGGTGGGGCCCCCTTTTGCAAGCCTCCTGGCGCAACTACTTGCAAGTGCCTCAACGTCTGAGTGTTCAACAGGGCTGCTCGCAAAAACGGGAGCAGTTTGGAATCAAGCACAGAACGAAGCCTGCGGGAGGGAGAAACTATTAGAAACAGCGGGGACCTTTGGCCCAAGGGAATCGGGCACAGGGTGGCACTCATAGCACCCGGCGAAGGGCTCCCACAAGACGAACTCAGGGATAAACGCTTTCTGCTATATTAAAGTCATCCAACGACCCCATGCTACAGCTATTCGCGCGAGGCTAAGCACAGAGCCCCACCTTCTGCAGATGTAAGGTTGGCATAAAGGGTTGCCAGCTCCAGGTTGGGAAACCCCTGGAGATTCTGGGGTAGAAGGGAAGGGGCTTCAGTGGGGTGTAATGCCACATAGAGTCCACTCTCCAAAGCGGCCGTTTTCTAGAGGGGAACTCATTTCTGTAGTCTGGAGATCTCTTGCAATTCTGGGAGATCTCCAGGCCCCAACTGGATGTTGGCAAGCCTACGGGCATGCCGGTTTGGTCACCGGTCCCACTTTGAAATGCCCTCCCTTGGAGGTAGCTTTCACTTCGTTGCATGACGGACAGCATCTCTGCTATTCCACCAGGAATTAGAGAATGATGCATCCGATGAAGAGAGCTGTGGCTCTCGAAAGCTTATGCTATAATAAAGTTGGTTAGTCTTAAAGGTGCTACTGGACTCTTTACTATTTTGCTACTACAGGCTAACATGGCCTCTGGATGTATCAGGGCAAGACCTCTGTCGATCAAGACTGGGGCTGCTCTTGGTTTTTGGCTTGTTCCCAGCGTTGCTGTTATTAGTTTTGCCTTGCCTATTCTACGCTGAAAAGCCGCTTTGGGAAGAGCCGTGCTCAAAAGCCACCCCCGCCGATGGCGATCAAGAGAGAGACATACAAGGCAAGGGTTTGTTTGTTGGCTTTGTTATGAATAAGTTCGGTGCTGGGATGTTATCAGCATGTGGGATGTGTGTGTGGAAACACCTTAGAGCCTTTGAAAACCTGGACTGTATTGTGCTCAAAAGCATGCGCCACGTTCCTCTGGCCTGAGTGCGCAGAGGTCCCCTGGGACTGGCCAGGCTCACGTGGTCCCAGCGAGCTGCCTGGAGAATCGTGGGAAGGGCTGCGCGCTGGGAGGCAAAGGGCAGCCCTGCCGGCCCACGAGCCCCTGCTGAGCTGCTCCCTGGGCCCTCTGGGGACCAGTCCTGCGGAAGAGTGCCAGAGAGGCTCTTTCTGGGAACTGTCACGGCCTGAGCGGCCGTTCTGGGAACCTGCAAGCTGCAAATTTTGCTCCCTGGGTGCGTCAGCGGCAGAGTTGCAGTGTGGGAAAGCTGGGCCCTGTTGTCTCCCATGCACCACGGGAAGAAAACCGGAGGGGGGCTGTTTGATGCAAGACTTTCGATGAAAGGGGAATGAATTCCCGGCTCACGTTGCTCCATTTGATAGTTTCCATTCGAAGATGGCCTGACCCTGTGCACCTCTCTGCCCCTGGAGAGAAACTGCCTCTTTGCACCAAGCAATGCAGATAACCAGTTTTCATTTTTCTAGAATGAAAGATGGGGGGGTTAAAACAACCGCTGAGTCCTGCCCGCTGTTCAGGCCACGGATTTGCAAATTGGGAACTAACCTAGACAGGCTTTTTCCAGAGGAAGACCAAAGCACGTCATGGGTGCAGGCCACGAGGGAAACACTTCTCTCTGGTTTGCTTCAGAAACTCCAGAACATCAAGGAATGGAAACAGGCAACATGATTTTCCTCTCCTGATGAGAAAGAGCGAAACCAAGTTTTCTTTCACCAGATTTGGGGGGTTTGTAGATTTTCATAGCTCAGTTTTAGTTGAAATCAGGGACTTACTTTTATTTCAAAATTATTTTTTTTAAAAAACTTAAGAGTGCCTCATCTGTAACATCTGTTCGGGAAGATGTACAAATGAATAGGCTGATGTGATGGTAAGTGTCCAACTAGAACCGGGCTCCTTCAGGGACCTGATCACTCTCTTTCAGCCTAACCTACCTTGTAGGATTGTTGTGCAGATAAATTGTGGGTAAGGACAACTGCAGAAGCTGCTCTGGAGGGAGGATAGGAGAGAATTGTAACCATAGATGAGTTCAAGGAAGTCAGGTGGCAGAGACTGGAGGGAACAAAAGAGGTGAAACTGGCATTGAAGTTTTCCCATCAGCAAAGTCAAACACATTTTGCAAGAGAAAGCAGAGAGAAGGAGAAAAAGTCAGGACAGTGTAAATTTGACAGGGAAACTTGCCCATTGAAGCAAAGGGATTTCTAAAAAATTGAAATAATAAAAATAACAAACAAGTACGCTTTTGAAACAAAGTCCCAAAGCAGCCAGGTCTGCCCAAACCTTTCTAGGCCTTTGGGCTCTTCTGATTACATAGGAAAACCAAACACAGAATCTCTGAGCCTACAGCACTTCTCTCGCCACGGATCAGGCCCTGCTCAGAGCCACAGATGTTGCTTGAAATTTTTCCGAATTGAACTCTGACTTAACTCCAACTATAACAACCGTTAAAGCTAGAGTTGCCAACTCCAGGTTAGGAAATTGAGAAGCGGAGCCTGGAGAAGGAAGGGCTTCATTGGGGTATAATGCCATAGAGTCTACCCTCCAAAGCAGCCATTTCCTCCAGGGGATCTATTCTAGGTAATCTGGAGATCAGTTGTAATTCTGGGAGATCTCCAGATCCCACTCGGAGGTTGGCAACCCGAGTTAAAACACAAGATTACTGAAGGTGTTGAGAGAGTGAGAAAATGCACCCCCCCACACACACACACACATGAAATACATATCTGATGTATATTTCACATTATTAACTTATGGAACTCATTGCCCCTTGATGGTCACAAACAAAGACGGCTTTCCTTAAGAAAACTGCGCAACTGCATTTATCGATGAATACTTAGCCCCAACAGCAAAATTACTACGGCAAAGCTGGCCTGGGCATCCTCCATCAGCTGCATCTGTCTTTCTGCGATTCACCAAGAGAGCCAAGAAGCAGCACAGGGCAGAGAAGTCACTCCCTCCTGCCTCTGGAAATCCAGCTCAAACCCTTCTCTGCAGTCCCACCAACCTCAAACCTCCTTTCACCTCTGGACATGCAGACAGCACTACAGGCAATCCAGGCTCCCCGTTTCCCAGCCCCCAACTACAGTCTCTCACAGACAGCCCCTCCTTATTTCCTGTGCTCTGCTAAGGGCTCGCCCTATCCCAAATCCTTCAATTCGGCCCCAAGGCCGTTGACTTGACTCCCTTGATCCAAGTCTGGAGATGTCTTCCACCCTGCGCCTCCGGAGTCTGAAACACCAAGGCAGGCCCAAGCTGAGGTCCGGCCACAGGACTGCAGCTGGCCTGTCTGGGAGATGCTCCCCGCTTGCCCCACTGAAGCAAGAGGACCCCTAGAAATCCTTGCAGAAGTCTCGGCAAAGGACTCGGTAAATACAGGGAGCCGAATCAAATTGTCATAGATCCAGAGGGGTTAGCCGTGTTAGTCTGTAGTAGCAAAATCAAAAAGAGTCCAGTAGCATCTTTAAGACTAACCAACTTTATTGTAGCAGAAGCTTTCGAGAATCACAGCTCTCTTCGTCAGAAGAGCACCTTTGGCTGGGAGATGCTTCGGTTGAGGGACTCTGGGGCTAGCCTCTCCTCTCCGGCCATCGTTTCATTCCTTCTCCAGCCATCGTAGCCCCTGAACTGGCAAGGGGGGCCGGTTGCCAGGGCTCAGCATAGCCCAAAGGCCCAAGGGTTGCCAGGCTCCAGTTGGTGGCTGGAGATCTCCTACAATTACAACTGAACTCCAGGTCATAAGGAACAGTCCCCCAGGAGAAAAGGGCTGCTTTGGAGGGCAACCTTTATAGCATTATACCCTGCTGAGGCCCCCTCCCCTCCAAAACCCCACCCACTTCAAGCTCCACCCCCCCCCCAAATCTCCAGGAATTTCACAGCTTGAAGTTGGCAACTCTAGGCCCCCCCTTTAAATAGCATCCTCTACTTACTCTGCATGGCCACTGTAGAAAGTGAAATGCCACAGAAGAGATTTCTCTGCACACCCAGCCCCTTCCCTATTCTGGGGGCCCTGCGAGCAGCAGATAATAACAACAACAACAACAACAACATTTGATTTATATACCGCCATTCAGGACAACTTAATGCCCACTCAGAGCAGTTTACAAAGTATGTCATTATTATCCCCACAACAACAATCATCCTGTGAGGTGGGCGGGGCTGAGAGAGCTCTGAGAGAGCTGTAACTGACCCCAGGTCACCCAGCTGGCTTCAAACTGGGAATCAAACGCAGTTCTCCAGATTAGAGTCCCAAGCTCGTAACCACTACACCAAACTGGCTCTCCGGTCCCTGGAAATCGGATTGTGGCCTCTCTGCACACAGCTGCCGTTTCTTTTAGGAAGCACACAGCACCTCGCATGACCTCCCCCCTCCCCAGCCCACCATGTCAAGCCCAAGGGGCAGAGAACGGGCCCTGCATTCCGAGATGGATTCCCTCCGGACTCATTAATCCCACAATCCCGGCTTTGCTCTGTAGCACCAAATCCTGTTTTCGGTTGCAGGAGGCCCAGGGCCACAATCCCAACGGCAGCCCAGGCCAGGCAGCCCCAGACTGCCACCTCTACCTCTTCCTACAGCCAGCGTCCTCTTAAAGGGGGGGGGGGTTGGCTTGGGGCTGCCGCTCTGCCCACATCTGCACTGCTTCCTATTAAAAAATAATATGATTCCATCCAGTCAAGGCGCTGAAAGAGAAGCCCAAGCCGGAGACAGGTGTTTTCCTGCCCCGATCAGTTTGGGGGGCATCAGTGATCCTGCCCCCATGCCCACCGTGGCAGACTAATTGTCAGAGGTGGGGAGGTGGAATAATGAAGGGTGGCGAGGGCAAGGAAAGCCGCCGCACACCTTCTGCCAGGCTCCGCTCTGTCCTCTCCGCTCCTTTTCCTCCACCCGGTGGGATCCGTCTGGCTTGATTGGCAATTAACGATGCAGAAATCAGCTGTCACTCGTTAAAGCCCGGCTGGAATGAGTCGGCCGAGTGGATCTCTCTGTACTTTTTGCCAGCTTGGATTTTATTTTTAAAAAATCCTCCTTCCGCTGTGTTGAAACCTGCTGGCCTCCACCACGGATGTCCACCACCCCACCCTGTCCAGAGGCCTTGCCTGGCCCAGATCCGGAGAGTCATCCAAAGCAGGTTGGGACTACAGTTGCCAGCTCCAGGTTCGGAAATTCCTGGAGATTTGGGGGGGTGGGGGGGTGGAACCTGGAGTCGATAATGGTTCTGTGAACCGGGGCAGATCATGAGGGGGAGGGCAGGGAGTGCTTAATTCTTGTGGCCCCTTCTTACATGCCCGGGGTAATGCCAATTGCCACTTTATTTATTTATTCTATTTTTATTTTTTTATTATGTCATTTGTAGTCCGCCTTTCTCACTGAGACTCAAGGCGGATTACAAAGTGTGAGGTTACTACAATCAGTGGCAGGACAAGGGCAGGAATTTCCCTACAGTGTCAAGGACATCTCCATAAACAATGCTATAGGGTAAATGAAGACAAGTTTACAAAGACATCGTTAGCTTCCGGACCACTCAATTTTCCCTAGGCCAGTTTGGCTAGGGATCCTGATGGGGTGTGTGTGGAGGGGGGGAGCATAAGCTTTCGAGAGCCACAGCTCTCTTCGTCAGATGCATCTGACGAAGAGAGCTGTGGCTCTCGAAAGCTTATGCTACAAATAAGTTGGTGAGTCCTAAAGGTGTTACCGGACTCTTTACTATTTGACAGTCGGAGTGTTTCCTCAGTGCAAGAGGCTTCCTTGAGAGGTTGCGGGCTCCCCTTCCTTGGAGGTATTTGTGTGTGTTATGTGCAGTCAAGTCATCTCCGACCCATGGCGACCCTATGAATGAAAGACCTCCAAACGGCCTATCATTAACAGACTTGCTCAGAGCCTGCGAACTGGAGGTATTTAAGAAGAGGCTAAGATGGCCATCCGACAGCCATGCTGATTCTGTAACTCAACACGTACGTACGCAGACCGGAAGAGGGAGGGCATGAAGGGCTGAGCCGGTGCTGGGCGCTTTCTTACCCGTCGCCATTTTGGGGTCAGGAAGGAATTCTCCTGCAGGCCGGCTTGGCCGGGGATCCTGGAGGCTTTCTGCCTTCCTCTGGGCATACAGCAGGGGCCACTGAGGGAGGTGAGGGGGCGGGGGGAGATAGTTGTGAATTTCCTGCATTGTGCAGGGGGTGGGCTAGATGAACCTCGAGGTCCCTTCCAGCTCTACGTTTCTATAGGTAGATGAGCAGGCCAAAGCTGGAGCCACCTCCCTCCAGGACCGGAGTCCCAAGGCAAAACAGAAGTTTGAGGCTTCTGGGGGAAGATCCCAAATGGGTCATTTGGCAGCTCCGTTCCCCAGGAGCAGGTGTGATCCCCCACCCTTTCCTAAGGTGGTGGCCTTGCGGAACTCACTGCCACAAGATGTGATGATCGCCACCGCAAAAGGGAATGGGCAGATTTATGGAAGAGGAGAGGTCCATCGCTGACTGTTAGGCATGATAACTGGATGGGGCTTCCGGGTTCTGCGGCAGAATGCCTCTAAAAGCCAGTTGCCAGGGAGTGGGCAGCAGAGGGGGGGCCTGTGGCTAGTAGGCCTCGCTTCTGAGCTTCCCTGCGGCACCTGACTAGCCTCAGTGGGGCTAGATGGACTCTCAACCTGACGCAGCAGGGATGTTTGGGCTCCCACACGTCTCCTCTGCACGTTGCTTTGGAGAATAATTGCTAATTCACAAATATTCTCTAATGCTCAAGAGGCTCACTCCATAAATGAAAACTAATAGCTGCCGTATATTTCAAACATCACTCCGTGAAGCCTTCCGTCTGGGAGGCAAAAGTGCCGTTTTAGTGAGCCCCTGGTGAGCTGCCAGGCATAAATTGTGGCCTGGCCTTGGATCAGCCGCCCGTTTCCCTAAGCACTGCCAGGAGGGATGAAGCCCAAGGCAGGCCTCCCACTCCAAGCACCCCATTTCCGACAGCGGCTAAGCAGATGCTTCCAAAAAGGCCACAAAGAGACCCTCGCAGCAACAGCCTTCTCCCGTTTCTTCCAAAAATGGTCACTCAGAGGTGAACTGCCTCCGCAAATGGAGGTTCCATCTACTGATGGCTTAAAGTTGGTAGTAGATCCATTTAAGAACGTAAGAGTTGCCTGACAGCATCAAACTAAAGATGGATCCCTCTCACCAACTGCTGGCCAGCCACGAGGCTCCCTGGGTGACCTTGGACTGAGCAGGCTCTCTCGGACTACTCCTCAGGGTTGTTGTGAGGATAAAATGGGAGAAGGGAGGCTTTGAAGGAAGGGTGGGATAAAGGCAAGTAAATAGCCACTCAGGTGCCCACCCAAGCAGCTCAGAGTGGGGCACAAAGGTCTGAGGTGGGATTCACAGATAGACTGCCTCGATCCCTGGAAGCGCCATTCAGTGGTTAATTAGTATACTTATACTCTTCCCTGTTATTGGATGCCCAGCAACTGATATTTACCATATTTACTTGAAAGGAAGATGATGCAGAATGTAAGACAAGCCCCACCAAAATATTATACACAAAAAAAGATTTTTTTATTATTGAACATAACTGTAACCTGTATGTGGATTTAAGAATCTTGCATTTGAGTAAATACAGATGCCCGACTGCTGAACATGGAGCTAGATGGCGAATAAGTCACAGCTACCACTAACCTCCAAAATCCTTCTCTGAAGCTATGTATGCTGACAAACAACATCATGTCTTGTGATGCTACATACACACACTGCACGGAGATGCCCCCATAAACACCTGTGCTGAAAATGCATATTCCACACCACCTTCACCCAGTTGAAAAAATACTACTCTCTGGGTGCTCTACAGAGCTTTCAGGAAAAGAGAAAGGTCCCTGCCCCGATGAACTTTCAATTTAAGCATTTGCCAAGGGGAGATTGGAGGCTCTCGACTCATTTGTCAACTTCATCCTTAGAAAAACAAAGTCTGTTTTATTAATTCCATAGTTTTCCAAACTCATAACCACCAGCCGTTCATCTTTGCGATTTCAGGCTCCCATGTCTATATAAAGCAACCTCAACTGCTGCAGAAATTATTAAATTCACAGCCAACGCAACCTCCACAGATCGATCTCTGTCCAGTAAGCACAACAGTAATACAATCAGAGAATCACACCGGTTCCAATTGTGGGGCTGATCTGCGCCAGGGCTCAGCAGAGCTCCCACACAGCAGCCAGTTCCCATCCAGAGCTCAAACCTGGAGGATAAAATCAGGAGGTGGCCGGTTCCAATCTCCTCTCAGCCACAAACTCACTGGGTGGACTTTGACAAGTGGCTCCTCCGGCGAAGGGCTGCGCTTAGTGGCAGAAGCCTCGAGTCACACATATGCAGTGCCAAGTTCAGTTCTCAGCATCTCAGAAAGCACACACAGGGGGAAAGCTTTCTCAGCCAAGACGCTGGTGGGCTGCTGCCAGCCAGAGCCAGCAATAGCAAACTAGACGGACTGAGGATAAGATCCGGTATAAAGCAGCTTCATTCATGCAATATGGGGTTAACACACCAGCCGACCTTCCAGGGGCGTAAGGACGACATAAGGAACACTGACAACAGTACAAAAGTGAGTATGAGAAATGTCCCTGAGCAAGTGCAGAGTGCATTCTGTTCACCCAGCAGCTGCCGGATCAAACGGCGATGTTTCCAGGCAGACACAAATCCAAAAAGCGGCACCAAACCCTTTCCCACCAGCGCGGTTTGATTCCCACCCTCGACCCTGCTCATAGCTTTCCTGGTTCCAAGCCCTTTTTTCAAACAGGACCTACGCGCTGAAAGGGCTGGAATTATCCCCAAGTTAAGCAAGGATGTCGACAGCTTGCCACTAAGAACAAGCAGCATCCAGGCTCCTTGGACAGATCCAGGCCACCGGCTCTCCCGGATTAAATGTGGAGGGGAATAAAAAGGGAGCTTGAGGCAGCTAGGCCTGGGTACCGCACCGTCTCCAGAAAAGCTTCCCTTAAGGAACCTTTTAAAGCATCCAGTTTGGAGCCTAAATGCAAAGGAGGGGGGAATAGATATTCTGAGACAAGGGCAGGACTTTTCACAAAACTTTCTTACCGAACATTTTTCTGATGAAGGAATCTTTGACTCTCGAAAGCTCCTACCCTGGAAATCTAGTTGGTCTTTAAGGTGTTACTGGGCCCAAATCTTTCCCTATAACACACATTTGTATACATTTGAGCTGGGGGAGTGTGAGATGGCATGCTGCTTTTAAACCTATGGCGGAACCAACCCTGTTATTTGCAGCTGCCTTCCTCCACTTCAAAGCAGGGCTTCAGCACTTTTAGCAGTTGTATAACAGGTGGAAATTCAACAGGGAGGGTTTGAAATGGTGGGGGGCTTCACAAATGGAATTTGTCTCCCCTGGTCAAAGCCCCAAAGATCCATAAAGGGAATAAGTTAGGGGGAGGGGCAGAAATCACTGTTGTATTCAGAACGGACCATAAAGATGGCAGATACTGGGGCAAAATTAACATTCTCTGTGCATCTGTCCTCCTCTGTCCAGGAACAAGCAAACTCCCGTAGGAGTTCCTGTGATAGACATGTGGTGGCTCGGTTGGCTGGAAAGAGAGAGGAAAAGAGAGGCGCTGCATCGAAGCAGAGCAATTTGGTTGGTGTAGAAATATGCAAGCATCCAGGTACCCCAGAACTCTTCGCCAACCCAAGCCCCCAGCCCTCTGAGTGAGAGACATACATCCTCAGGGGGAGGACTTCCTGACAATGGCTTCTTTAGCCCCCCTGATGTGGGAGACCCAAACCTCCACTCTGGCCCAATTACACGGCCTACTATACAGGGTTGTTGTGAATCCAAAAGGCCACTCTGAGCCCCTTGGAGGAAGGGCTGCATGCAAGGGGTTATTCTTTTATTAAACAGGATTGAAATCAGAAAGATCTCCACGAGATTAATATATAACAGAAGCCTTTTGTATCAGTATTTTTCAAAATAAAACTAAGACATTCCCAGTTTTCTTGCCAGTATTAATTATGCCCACATTGCAGTTGGGGAAAACCGAGGAGAAGAAAAGGGATATTTCTAGACTACTTTGCAAGCTCTGGGCAGAGTCCAACCAGGGGCTCGAGCCTGTTAACACCCCCCCCCCCCAGCATTTCATTTCTAACTGTCAGAGTTGCTGAGGGAGGGAACTCTGTCTCAGCTTAACCTACCTCACAGGGCTGTTGATAGGATAAAACAGAAGAGGGAAGAGACAAGCCAGGAGGAGCTCCTTGAAGAAGCAGTAGGCTGCAAATGGGACAAATATTTCCACGTCTGAACACACCCTGATGCTGGAAACCAGTTTGGGGGCTCAGGAGCCCTCCTTCCCAGTTCCCCACACCCCTGGCTTCTGGTTCCACTGGAGTGAAGCGCAGGTTCTCAGCTCTTAAACAGCCCGGCAAGGTAGGCCTGTGCTTTCACGGCAGATGGGCAGAGGGCGAGAGAAGAACCGAACCTTAGCCTGGACTTTCGTTTCGAACTAGCAGTGCTTCCTAGGGGGCTTACTCACAAGTAAGTTTGCCCAGGCGTTGGTGGAGGCGCAGGGGAGAAACCGAGGGCTCTATAGCAAAAGTCGAGGCATTGTCTCAGGGGGAGGCGACTTTCTCGCGAGTCAGGCTGCGCTCCCCGGCCCCCTGCCTTCTTCGTCCTGTCCCCAGGAAGGATCGGGCAGCCTGTTTGTCTCCCTTTGTTTTTAAAGCACACGCGGGTTCTTCTGCAATTCCAAAACACCCCAGCCCCGCGCCCCGCCCGCGTCTCTGGCAGCGAGAAACCCTCCCGCGGTCCCTGCGACGTGCGGAGAGAATTCTTTCGGGTGGCCAAAGGGGGGTCCCGTCCCTGCCCCCCCCGGTGCCATTTCAGAAGCCAGCCAGCTGACGCCGGTTCCCCAAGCTCAATGCCCTTCCAGTTCCAGCGCTCCTTCTCCCCCCTCCCCAGCTCGGTTCCAGTCTCCCAGCTGTGTGAGTTTTGGCTGCGCGGAATTGTTTCAAAACAAGAGTTTTTTTGGCCCCAGACAGGATGGGAGGTTGGCAGCCACAGTCAACACACGGGCGCGCGCCCGCCCGCCCGCCCGCGCGCTCACACACACACACACAGACCCCGCGAGCTGCCACCCCCCTCCTCTCTTTCTGCCCCCCCCCTGAACAATGAATTTGTGGGGGGTGGGTGAGGAGGTCGTTTTTTAAAACAAACCCACCAAGGAAAAAGCGGTGCCAATTTCTTGTAGCAAAATCTCAGCTCGCCACTGAAAGGGCTGCAGCGTTTGCAGCCAAGCTCCTTCCTCCCCCCCCCCCCCCGCAGCTTTTTGCAAGAAGTTTCATGCCTAAAATAACACCGAGAGACACGGATTTCGGAGCCAATGCCACCAGCGCGCACACGCACACACAAATACACAAACACACAAACAGAGCTCTCCCCTCTTGAACTCTGGAGAGAGACAGAGACAAAATAAAACTTCCCGAGGGTTGAACTTAAAGCCAGCCTGGGGGGTGGAGGTGGGGGGGCAGGCCTTTGAAACTGACCAGGCTGCCCACAATATTGCCACCGCCGGAGAAGGCGAGACCAAAGCAAAGCGCTCGCGACCCGGGAGGGAAACGCACCGCGGCGGCTGAAACTGACACGGCGAACCCGCCGGCGGAGGGCTTGAAATTGACACGCGCGCCGGGATTGCTTCGCCGCGAACGCGGAGGGGGGATGCGAAGGGGCCGCTCCGACCGGAGCCCGGAGAGTCGCCCCGTGCAGAGGCGCGCCGCGCTCAGCCCGTGCGGAGGACCGGCGATCGGCGGCGCGCTGGGCAGCCCGAGGCGCGGCGGAGAAAGGCGAGCCCTCCGCTTACCTTGCCAGCCAGGGGGGCCCTTCTCGCCTCTGCAGAGGAGACGCGGCGAGGTGCGGGCGGGCGGGCGGGCAGGACGAGCGGGAGCGCAGCCCGGTGCCCGGAGCCTGCGGGATTCAAGCCCTCCAACTTCGCTGCGACGGCCGAGCGGGCGGAAAAAGGAGGCGGGGGGGAGCCGCTTCCAAACAAAGCCACTGGCAAGCCAAGGGCTCGTAACTCAACGCCGAGCCCGGCCGGGCCCACCCCTTGCCGCAGCCCGCGCCAATCTGCGCCCGGCGCTCTTGCGCGCCGCTCCGCCTCCAGCAGCCAGCCGGGGCCGCCTCTCGCCCAGGCCTCCCCGGCGCCGGATCGGGGCCTCTCTCTGCCCGCCGGCGGCAGCCCCGGAGGGCGGCGTGTGTCTCCACGGGGGGCGAATCTGGGTCCCGATGGAGGAGGAGGGAGAGGAGGAAAGGCTGGGGGGCCGCCGGGCGGGGCGAGGTCGGGGCCCGAAGCGAAGCGAGGCGATGGATCTGCTTGCAAAGACTTGGCGTCTCCCGCTCCTGCGCTCCTCAGCCGTTTTCCAGCGCGTTATTTCAGACATCGGGACAACGGCCCTGTAGGGTAGGCCAGCCTCATTACCACCCAGCAGGCGTGTGCGTTATGTGCTATCAAGTCGCCTCCGACCCTATGAATGAAAGACCTCCAAATCGCCCTCTCGCCCACAAACTTGCTCAGATGCTGCCAACGGGAGGACTTGGCTTCTGGGATAGGGTCCAGCCATCTCGGTTTGGGTCTTCCTCTTTTGCCGCAGCTGTCCATTTTTCCTAGCGTTATTGTCCTTTCCCGTGAGTCTGGCCTCCTCCTGATGTCACCAAAGTACTCAGGAGAGGCAAAGGAAGTGCGTGGACTTGAACCCCGTGCCAGAGCGCTTGCCTCTGACGTGTGGTGTGATACAGTGAGCTTCTCCTGTCCGCTTTAATCCCCACAGCAACCCTGCGAGGTAGGATGGATGAGAGACAGGGAATCGGTTAGAATCCCTTATACTTATATATTGCTTTTCTGACAATGACTCAAAGCAGTTTACAAATGAATTTCAGCAGCAAAGATCTGAACCTGGGGCCCTTCCTGCCCCTCCCCTCCAACTCTCTCTTGCACCCCACTGGCCTGGAAAATGGATCGGCAGCTCCATAGGGCCGAGACCAGCACATGGGGGCACTCACTTGGAGACTAGGAGGGTGAGAGGCGATCTTTGAAAGGTGTCTTGGCCGACGCAGTCCTTCCCAGGCACATACACACTTTTGTACTCAGCTGCTGCTCTCCGAGCCATCCAAGAGGCTCAAACACACCCTGCGGAGCAGGATAACGGCCAGGAGTGGATCGGGGTCCTCTACTCTGCTTTCAAAGACCCATCACGCCTTTGCTTCTTGCCCTGTACTTGGGACAGCCCAGAACCTCTGGATAAAACCCAGAAAAGAGCCCCCAAAGGAGGCAGAGGGAAAAGTCAATGAAAAAAAGTGTATACATGTAACCGTGTGTTACAAAAAGTATTACTAGAAAAGTAACACGTGCAAAAAGCTACAAGGACATACCTGGAATCATTTATAAATACACCAAACTACTTAATATACAAATATGAACAATCCAATTCACAGAAGGTCGGCGGCTGCCAAGTAAATCCATTACAATATATTATTACTTTCCATTGTAGGTGCTGAGATGAATCTGAAAGAAGTTAAGGCGCAGCCACGTGCAAAAATAAATTCTGAAATAAATTCTTCAAAAGTACAATTACGTTCTTTATCTTTCTCTTTTAACAGGTGCTGTAGTTAAAGGGCACAAAGACCCCTGCGACTCGACAAGAAGCCAGCTAATAACTTGTTTCAAGCATCCTTCCTCAGGAGCCGCACCAACAATCACACCTGAGAAGAAAAGCATCACCCTTGAGACTCTCTGGTGGTGCATCACGTACCGCACAATGCCGGCCGCTTCGGAACCCCTGGGTGGCATACCTGGCAACACAGGGCATCCTCCCTCTCAGTGCTGGCGGGTGCTTTCTGCCCAACGGGTTTGCAAACCATAGGGCCCCCCCTAGAGTTCTCATTCTGAAAGCAGTTTCCTGGCATACCTCAACGCTGGGCTTCCCCAGGATTAGGTTGCCAGCCTCCAGACGTGTCCCAAAGTTCTGCAGAAATCACATCTCCAGAGATTAGTTCCCCTACAGGAAATGGAGTTTTGGAGAGCAGACTCTATGACATCGCATCCTCAGTTAGCTCCTCCCCCTAAAAAACCCTGTCCTCTTTAGGCACCGCCACTGGTCTCCAGGAATTTCCCTGGCTGGAGTCGACAACCCTGCCCAGGATACAACCGGAGCCTTCATTTGCACATCACAGCTTCTGACTCCTGGGTTAAAATAATAGTTTCTATGCCCAGGACAAGATCCAAGTCTCACCAGGAACAGCAGTGAGTTGAGAAAGGAAGTGGTCTTTTCTGGGTGCTGCTTTGGCAATCCTCACCGCTCAGATAGACTGCTCCTGCTTAGAGGAAGTGTGCAGGAAACCTTCGGACCGAAGTCAGCATTAATGGGCCTGAGTCGTGTGTTTCTGGTTTTCTGTCCCCCCCCCTAAACTCTGTCCGATGGCTGAATATGCTAGATTGTGTCAGGTTGCAGGCTCAGAAGATTCGTACCAAAACAACCTGCCTGGCCTGCTGCCCTTATTAAGCCTCAGAACAAACTGCTATCACGTTCCTTCTTGAAACCAAGCTTCATTGGTCAGTACTATCTAGTAAACATTGCATGACTTAACATAATATTGAGGAATATGAGTTTCTTATCTTGATGCCATTTTGTATCTGTTCAGGTTCCAAACCAGTAAAGTACCTCTCTCATGCCAGTTTGGTGTAGCAGTTAAGAGCGTGGGACCCACCTCACAGGGTGTTTTGTTGTGGGGATAATAATAACACACTTTGTAAACCGCTCTGAGTGGGCATTAAGTTGTCCTGAAGTTGTATATAAATCGAATGTTGTTGTTATTAATGAGACACTCTCTGTGATGCTGTGGTTCTTGCAGACTACAGGATCAAATTTTATAAAACATCTTCCAATGCCATGAAGTTATCTGGAGCCCGAAGCCTCCAGCACCAACCATTCTCCACCCCCCCCCCCGCCAAAAATAATCTTCGATTTTGTTGCTAGTTGCCTGCTTTGCTTTTTTTCTGTTTTTATAACAAGGTCTTTTGCTAAAATGCAGAAGACGATGACTCAGACTTTTAAAAATTTTGTGATTTCTCAGTTGCTTGGGTGGGAAAATTCTGGAATAATTAGCTGCGCAGCGGTCAGGGAGGGAGTGACAAGTTTGAAGAACAAGAAATGCTGAGTTTTCCCATAAGATCAGCTTCCGTGAAGTCTGGACTGCTGCCCCACAATTGACAACTTGCCACGGGCCAGTAATCACAAGGACCTGTCAGCAGAGAGGGGAACTGGAAATCAGTGGGATGCTTTTCACAGGTCCGATGAAACTCATGGGCAGTTGATCCAAGACAGGAAAAAAGGAAATACCGCTTCACACAAGAGGAAGTTAACTGTGGAACTCACTGCTACCGGATGTGGTGATGGCCACTGATTTACAGGAGTTTAAAAGAGGCTTGGGGAAGTCGAGGGGAGACAATGGCAGCCATGATGGCCGAGGGGGACCTCTGCGTTCAGAAGAAGAGTCCAGTAGCACCTTTAAGACGTATCAAGTTTATTGTAGCATAAGCTTTCGAGAACCACAGCTCTCTTCATCAGATGACTCCAGAGGCCAGATGTCACTCAAGGGGCAGACCACAGGGGTGGTCTGTGGCCAGCAGGCCCTGCTTGTATGCTTCCCGGTGACCACTGTTGGCAACAGGATACAGGGCTAGGTAGCCCACTGCTGTGACCCAGCAGGGCTACTTGTCTGCTCTTTTTTTTCATTTGTGTGAATCTTAACCTGATTCATCGATTCAGTTTGCATAGATGGTTGTTGTGGGTTTTCTGGGCTGTATTGCCGTGGTCTTGGCATTGTAGTTCCTGACGTTTCGCCAGCAGCTGTGACTGGCATCTTCAGAGGTGTAGCACCAAAAGACAGAGATCTCTCAGTGTCACAGTGTCACCTCTGAAGATGCCAGCCACAGCTGCTGGCGAAACGTCAGGAACTACAATGCCAAGACCACGGCAATACAGCCCGGAAAACCCACAACAACCATCGTTCTCCGGCTGTGAAAGCCTTCGACAATACATCAGTTTGCATAGACTTGCTTAAGCGGACAATCACTCTTTGACAGAAGTCGTATTTTGTTTTTTAGGTGGATGTGTACATCGATTGCAACCAGCAGCATATTTGGAGAGGCATGCCCTCTTGGGCGAGACAGAAGGGGGGGGGGATGCCTCTTTAAGTGGATGCCTGCGGTTGATAATTATTTCAAACGCGAGCGGTTAATGTAAGCACACGCATTAAAAATAATGAACAGTTTGTTACAGAAAACAGAGCTTCTGCCCAGGTTAATTGGGAGGGGGAGGATTTTCCATTCGCAAACAGCTTTTGAACCAATTCGAGGATGAAGCGGGTCAACTGCTGGCCTCCTTTTATCTTGGAGCTTTCCCATTTAGACAAAACAGGGCCGAGCGGGGGTCAGGAGGGAGGGTTGAGGGTATCATGAATGGGAGGAGAAAGGGGAAATCCTGTTTGTCTCTCTTCATAATGGAACAAGGGGCATCCTGAAGAAACCGACTAGCCAGATGTTTAAGACGGCCCAAAAGAAGCGTCCGGTCACACTGTTTGTAATCGACAGCCGCAAGGTGTGGCGAGAACTGCCACTAGGTCAGCTGGCTCTTTCTGACGGTGAGCAATTCAAAGAGGAGAAGTCCATCAATTGCAATTGGCCGTGCCAGTTATATGGAGCGCCCATGTACGAGGGCACTATATCCCTTGTACATTGGGGGGGAGGAGAACAACAGGGGTTGATGTTCTGAACTGGTGCTCAATCACGGGCTGGACGAGGGTGAACAAGCGGAAGCTTAACCCTATCAAGACAGAGGTTCTCTGGGTTTCATGGAAAGGCTGACCAGCGATGTCTTGGATGGAGTTACACTTTCCTTGAAAAGTCAGGTTTGCCGTTTAAGCGTTTGCTGCTTGATGCCGCGGTCACCTTAGAAAGCTAGGTGGCTGCAGTGGCGCAGAGTCCATTTGGCCAGCTTGGACTGGTGTGTTAGCTACACCCGTTCGTGGTTCAGTCAGATCGAGCCATCGTGATCCATGCCTTAGTTACATCTCAACTGGACTACTGCAATGTACTCTACTTAGGACCACCCTTGAAGAGTGTTCAGAAGCGGCAGCTAGTGCAGAATGCTGCGGCTAGACGGCTGGTTGGGGCCAGCTACTGGGACCATGTGACCCCAGTACTACAGCAATTACTCTGGCTACTGATCCATTCCCTAGCCCAACTTAAGGTGTTGTTTTTGACCTTTGACACGGGAGAGGGCCTTTTCAGTGGCAGCCCCATGACTGTGGAACAATCTCCCCAGGAAGTGCTCCTGGCACCTCACTCTGTCTTCAGGAGGCAGCTGAATATTATCTTACTTAGGATGGCTTTTATTTAGCGACTTTTTAATGCGTGGGTAGTTTTCAATGTATTTTTATGTTTGTTTCTGTTTTATATTGTAAACCGCCTGGGGCTCCTGTAAGGTGGAAAGGCAGCAAATTAATGTTTTGATAATGGTGATGATGTTACCAGTAACAGCCCACTCCCATGTCCAGGACCACTCTCTAAAATGCGACTCCCTCCCCCCAGATCTTTGCTGCCTGTGTTAATTTAATCTCCAACAATCTTCAGGGTCAAGTAGCAATTTTCTCCAGGCCAGTTTGGCTAGGGATCCTGATGGTGTTTTTCCATCTTCTGGGCATAGAGTAAGGTTTACTGAGTGTGTGTGTGGGGGGAGGATTTGTGAATTTCCTGCATTGTGCAGGGGGTTGGACTAGATGACCCTAGAGGTCCCTTCCAACCCTATGATTCTATGATTCAGCAACCGCCTACCTTACAAGGTTGTTGTCACAATGAAAGGGATGAGGGGAGAATCACATTGATTGCTTTGAGCTGCATGGAAGAAGGATGAAATAAGAAAATGTCATTAACACAGGCCTCCTAGCAGCAGCTAAAAATACTTCAAAATTATTCTGAAAGGCCTTTCTAATTGGATAGCCCCGGCTTCGTCTACTTAAGAAAATTACTGTTTACATTTGAAGGCTTTTAAAGATGGCATGTATTATTAGGGAAGCTGCGAACCTCACAGTGAATGCTCTCAATGGGTGGACGTACCGTGCTCAACAGTGGCGAGCAACCACGAGCCAAACCTCTGGCCCGTTTGCTTGTCCACCTGGAGGGCTGGCAGGCAGCTTTGTGTCATCACGTTTGATTTATATATACTTAATGCCCTCTCCGAGCGGTTTACAAAGTGTGTTATTATTATGAATGAAATAGATCAAGATGGGTAGCCATGTTAGTGTCTGTCTGTAGCAGTAGAAAAGAGCAAAAGTCCAGGAGCCCCTATAAGACTAACAACATTTGTCGTAGGGTAGGAGCTTTCCTGAGCCACAGCTCACTTCTTCAGTAGAAAAGAGCAAGAGTCCAGGAGCCCCTATAAGATTAGCAAAATTCGAGGTAGGGGATGAGCTTTTGTGAGCTGTGACTCGTGAAAGCTCCTGCCCTACCACAAATGTTGTTAGTCTTACAGGTGCTACTGGACTCTTGCTCTCTTCTACTGCTATATGTAAGGACAGTGATATCAGGGACATTAAGAGCGAGTGTCAAAGCCAAGAACAAAATCCACGTAAAAGCTTTTGAGCCCTTATGGACTCTTCAAAATTTTTAAAAGATAGGAAGGTAGAAAGCAGATCTTTTAGGCCACATTTCCCACCCTTCTGTCTCTTTTAACTCTTGTAACATCCAACCTTGATGAAGAGTTCTGGCGGGCTTGGAGGCTTGAGCAATGATTTGTGTGATATTGCTTGGCCCAGTAAAAGATGCCCCACGAATTTTGTTCTTGTTGGGAAGGGTTGGGTTGCATGGACCGAGATGGCTGTACATCTTTTTTTAACAGCAAATGGTAAGGCTTTTTTAAAAAGTGTTTATTTATAATCACCGATGGACTGACTGATTTGCTCTGAGTTTATCCGTACAATCAGCTGCCAAGCTAACTGCAATGACAACGAGTCTTAAGGGGAGGGGGAGGGGGGGAGCACTCCCATCAGGCTGAGAAAGTGCAAATGTGAAAATCTTCCCGTTGCATTGTATTGTATTGTTTTGTATATGTGAAAAGTAACCCATCAAATAGTTCAGAACTGTTTGCAAACATTGGTTGTTGTGGGTTTTCCAGGCTGCATTGCTGTGGTCTTGGCATTGTAGTTCCTGACGTTTCGCCAGCAGCTGTGGCTGGCATCTTCAGAGGTGTAGCACCTAAAGACAGAGATCTCTCAGTGTCACAGTCAATACATGTTTCGACAATACATGTTTGCAAACAGCTCAAATGACTGACGAAAATTGTCTCCTTCGTCTAGGTGCATGAATGGATGGCGTGTTCAGGTATCACTGCTGATTATCCATTGCTCTTTGCAAACAATCTTGAACATCTTAAATAGAAAGGCAGCATAGAAAGTTCCTAAATAAATTAAAACAGGGCTTTTTTTCTGCTGGAACGTGGTGCAACGGAGTTCTGGCACCTCTTGAAAATGGTCACGTGGCTGGTGGCCCCGCCCCCTGATCTCCAGGCAGAGGAGAGTTTAGATTGCCCTCCGCGCCGCTCGCATGGAGGGCAATCTCAACTCCCCTCTGTCTGGAGATCAGGGGGCAGGGTCACCAGCCACATGTCCATTTTCTCCAAGGGCAACCCACTGAATTCCACCACCTCTTTTCCCAGAAAAAAAGCCCTGAATTAAAATATCAAGTGGATTAAGCCTGCCTCCCCTGCAAATCTTTAACTTGATCCAAAGAAGAAATCGCATGGTTCCCGAAGGAGAAGTGTGCATGCATTATGGTGGGGCGAACATCAAAGAGAAGGCATGGATGTCCCTGAAAGGACGGAGCAACCAGGGACTGGCTGCAGCAGGAATGGGCCTCCCGCCTTCTCCCCTTCCTAGTCTGAGCTCATTCGTTCCAGCGAAAGGCTCCGTTAGTGATGCTCATAATTAAATGTGTAAGAGCTCCATCTCAGGATTGATGGGTGGGGGGCAGGCGAGGATTCGCTGTCTGCTGGCCGTTAGTTGCCTTCTGCTGCTAAAGGATGCCGGAAATTTTTGAGGGGGAGAATTCATTTCCAGCAAGTTCTCCCAATTTGTTTCAGGGCAAAAGCCTTCAGTTACCTTTTTCCAATTGTCCATTTTTTAATTTAATTTTTTTTTTACTGTTCTGATTTTCAGGGGGTTTGACAGGAGAAACTAGTGTTGAATTTGGCAAACGGATACTTCACACTGGCAGACACAATTTTTCCCTCCCCCACTTCATCCCCACAACAACCCTCTGAGGTAGGTTGTGCGTGTTATGTGCCGTCAAGTCGCCTTCAATTTATGGCAATCCTACGAATGAAAGATCTCCAAAACATCCTATTGTTAACAGACTTGCTCAGATCCTGCAAACTGAAGGGCGTGGCTTCATTTATTGAGTCCAGCTATCTCGTTTTAGGTCTTCCTCTTTTCCCACTTTTTCTAGCATTATTGACTTTTCCAGAGAATCTTGTCTTCTCATGATGTGACCAAAGTATGATAGCTTTAGTCTTGTCATTTTAGATTCTAGGGAGAATTCAGGCTTGATTTAATCTAGTACCCAGTTATTTGTCTTTTTGGCGGTCCATGGTATCCTCAAAACTCTCCTCCAGCACCACATTTCAGATGAATCCATTTTCTTCCTGTCAGCTTTCTTCAGTGTCCGACTCTCACATCCATACATGGCAATGGGGAATACCATAGTTTGGATTATCTTGATCTTGGTCCCCAGAAAGACATCTTTATCTTTAAGGATCTTTTCTAGCTCCCTCACAGCTGCCCTTCTGAGTCTCAATCTCCTTCTGATTTCTTCATTGCAGTCTCCCTTTTGGTTGATGATTGAGCCAAGGAATAGAAAATCTTGAACAATTTCAATTTCCTCATTGTCAGCTTTAAAATTGTGTAATTCCTCAGTAGTCATTCCTTTTGTCTTCTTGATGTTCAGATGTAATCCTGCTTTGGTGCTTTCTCCTTTAACCTTTATCAGTAGCCGTTTCAAGTCTTCATTATTTTCTGCCAGTAATGTGGTGTCATCTGCATATCTCAAATTGTTAATGTTCCTTCCACCAATCTTCTCTTCATCTTCTCTTCATCTTCTTCTAGATCTAATCCAGCTTTCCTTATGATATACTCTGCATAGAGGTTGAACAGGTAGGGAGATAGTATGCATCCTTGTCCGACACCTTTGCCAATTGGAAACCGTTCTGTTTCCCCATATTCTGTCCTGAGGCCTCTTGTCCAGAGTACAGGTTGCGCATCAGAACAATCAGATGTTGTGACACCCTCATTTCTTTTACCGGTCTCCACAGCTTTTCATGATCCATGCAGTCAAAAGCTTTGCTGTAATCTATACAACACAGGCTGATTTTCTTCTGAAATTCCCTGGTATGTTCCATCAGCCATTGTAAATTTGCAGTGTGATCTCTAGTGTCTCTTCCTTTTCTGAATCCAGCTTGAACATCTGGCATCTGTTGTTCCATATATGGTAAAAGTCTTTGGTATAGAATTTTGAGCATCACTTTGCTTGCATGGGAAATTAATACAATAGTCCAATAGTTGCTGCTCTCTTTGGCATCCTCTTTTTTGGAATTGGAATGTAGACTGAGCATTTCTAGTCTGTGGACCATAGGTTTTTTTTTTCTATATTTGTTGACAGATTGTTAAGATCTTGATGGACTCCATTTCTGTAGTTCTATTGGTATTCCATCTTCTCCAGGCATTTTGTTTCTCCCAATCGCTTTGAGGGCAGCTTTTACTTCACTTTCTAGGATTTCTGGTTCTTCATCAAAAGATTCTTCATCGAAATTATCTGTCATCCTTTCATCTCTTTTGTATAGTTCTTCAGTGTATTGTTTCCATCTTTCCTTTATTTTCTCCTGATCAGATACTGTATTTCTATGTTCATCTTTCAGCATCCTAAGCCATGGCTTGAATTTCCCTTTGATTTCTTGGATCTTTTGGAACAGATCTTTTATTCTTCCTTTTTGTTGTTCTCTTCTATTTCTTTGCACTGGCTATTATAATAGATTTCTTTGTCTCTGTGTGCAAGTCGCTGAAAAGCTGCATGTAAAGTTTTGACCCTATTTCTGTCACCCTTTGCTTTTGCTTCTCGTCTATCTTTAGCAATTTTAAGAGTTTCCTCAGCCATTTAGGTTTCTCTTTTCTTTTGGCTACAAGAATAGTCTTTGCACATTCTTCCTTGATAATATCTCTAGTTTCAGCCAATAGTTCTTCTGGCTCATGATCAATGAAACTTAGCCCGTACACGGGCTTTCTCTGTGGTGGCCCCTACCCTATGGAACAGCTTGCCTGAAGAGGTCAGGAGAGCACCCACCCTTTTGGCTTTCCTCAAACAATGCAAAACTGAATTATTCAAAAAGGCCTTTTTCTCAGCTAAGAGGGCGGTAATGTTGGAAAGGGGTCCCAGATGGTTCGCTAATTTCACCATTATGTTGCCTTACCTATTATCTGTTGCTTTAAATATATACCCTTATATTTTACCTGTGCTTCATGTTGTCTAATGTCAGTCCTAGAACTGATTATGTTTTGTTTCAGTAATTCTTCAACCTAATATTGGATCCTTGCTAATACTGTCTTCAGGGCTGGCACCCGAGTTTCTGTTTCTGGCACCCAAGGCTGGGGGCAGCTTCAGGTCTGTTGCTTCCCCCACATGTGCATGCAGAGCGCGCGCATGTGCGCACAGACTGCATGATGATGTCACTGAGTGTGACATCATCATGCAGCATTCTGCTGCCAACCAGCCCCATTGGCGCGCAGGCGGCTGGGACAGCGTGTGGGTGGCCTCCCAGCCCTCCCACTCCATTGCTCCATGTGCTGCCCTGGACACCTGCTGTGCCTGGGCCGCGGCTGCTGCATCCACCCCGGGGGGGGGGCATGATGGCGGCAGCAGCGACAGCACGGGGGTGGGAGGCCTAGGAGGCTGCAGCAGCTGTGGGCCAGGCACGGCAGACAGGTGGGGCGGCACGTGGGTGGCTTCCCATTGCTCCCACTCAGCCACCAGCACGGCTGCTGCCAGCTCCATGGTGTGCACCCCTGCCCCCGGTGCCCCCTCTGGTGCCTCAGCACTCAAGGTGGTTGCCGGACCTGCCTCAATGGACGTGCCAGCCCTGTACGTCTTTGTAAACTTGTATTCATTTACTGTATGACATTGTTTATGGAAATGTTCCTGACACTGTATGGAAATGCCTGCCCTTGTCCTTGCCACTGATTGTACTAATCTCACACTGTGTGATCCACCTTGAGCCTCAGTGAGAAAGGCAGAATATCAATGACATAAATAAATTAATTAATAAATAAAATCTGTTCCTTATGTGGTCTAAATTCTTCAGAAATATTATTTAGATTGTATTTTGGCACTATGATTCTGTTAGTGCTTCTCTTTGGCTTTATTCTAGCTGAGGTAGGTTAGAGTGAGGTCGTCCAGTGAACTTGATGGCAAGGTGACGAATTAGCACCAGGGTCTCTCCCTAGTCCGTGCCCAGCACCAGACTGGATGCCTTTTACTTGAAGAATATGTTGTAGGAGGGGAGGCGGCATAGTATAGCCCAATCTCATCCGATCTCGGAAGCTAAGTAGGGTTGGTCCTCGGATAGGCGACCACTAAGGAAGACTGAGAGGAAGGCAATGGCAAACCACCTCTGCTTCTCAATTGCCCAGAAAGCCCCAGCAGGGGTCGCCATAAATCAGTTGTGACTTGATGGCACATACACACACAGCAGAAATGGCCATTAAAAAAGTGATTTCAAGGTTTCATTTGAGTTCTAACCTGCCCATCAGACATGCATTTCGCAGCACGTGCTGCACATATTTGTGGCCCAGTGCCTAGGCTCTGGGGTTGTGGACAGCCCAACATCAAGGGCAGAAAGTAGAAAGTAGGCCTCCTGGCAGGGCCTGAATGGTATGATGGCACACACCCTACCAGAGGGCTAGAAGGACAAGTTTAGACAAGCAATGGCCACCGGCTTACGCAACTTGATTTGAGGATTAGACCACTTCAGGTGGCTCGGAGTGCAGTGTACGTCTGAATGCTCTAAATGCCGAGAAGGAAGCCATAATGTGAACACATGAAGCTGTCTGAAGCCAAATCAGATGGTTGTCTGCCTGGTCTTTTTAACTGGAGATGTCAGGATTGAACCTGGGACCTTGTACATGCAAAGTAGAGGCTCTGCCACTGAACCATGGCTCCTCCATTTTCCTTAATGCCCTGCTCTTTGGGACTGCTGAAGGCACCTGGCAGGCAACTCCATTGCAAGTTTGGCCAATCCCTACTCTACCCTGCCTTACAACAACAACAACAACAACATTCAGTTTATAAACTGCCCTTCAGGACAACTTAATGCCCACTCAGAGCAGTTTACAAAGTATGTCATTATTATCCCCATAACAACAATCACCCTGTGAGGTGGGTGAGGCTGAGAGAGCTCTGAGAGAGCTGCGACTGACCCAAGGTCACCCAGCTAGCCTCAAGCGGAGGAGCGGGAAATCAAACCCTGCTCTCCAGATTAGAGTCCTGCCGCTCTTAACCACCACACCAAACTGGCATGCTGGTTTTCACAGCTCAAGGGAAACCCAGCAGATTTCAATTGCCTCGACATCTTTCCTCTGTGGCCAAGAGCACTCTGAGACAGAGGAAGATCAGGAGGGATCTCTGCCACTGGAAAAAGATCCCTCCGTAATCAAAATCCCCTGGATTTCACTAAAGCACTGTGAAATGCAAAGTCAGGCCGGCAGGGCTGGGTGGTCCATTGATGTGACCTAGTAAAGATGTTGGGGGGGGGGGCATAGCGGACTCTGCTACGGCAGCCTCCTGGGAATGGGGCACAACCCATTACACTAACCATTCTGTACAGCTCGAAGTATCTACTCGCCTCTGCAGTAAGAAGAATCATCATCAGGTGACCAGGAAGAGGAATGCCTGTAATTTTGTTTTTAATTTCAAGCTATTGATCCCCTTAAATGGGGAGGGGTCTTAGAAAGCCTTAACTATTAAGACATGTTACTCTGGAGTAAGTCTGTATAGATGACCTGCTAACTACAGTTCTTGTCTCAAGCCCTCATGTGGCCCCCAGTCTGCAGAACAGAGCCAGTTTGGTGTAGTGGTTAAGAGCACAGGACTCTAATCTGGAGAACCGGGTTTGATTCCCCACTCCTCCGCTTGAAGCCAGCTGGGTGACCTTGGGTCAGTCACAGCTCTCTCAGAGCTCTCTCAGCTCCACCCACCTCACAGGGTGATAGTTGTAAGGATAATAATAACACACTTTGTAAACCACTCGGAGTGGGTGTTAAGTTGTCCTGAAGGATGGCATATAAATTAAATGTTGTTGTTGTTGTTGTTGAGATACAGCTAGAGACGGGGCTTTATGGGCGGTGCGCCCCCACCTGGGAAAAGCTGTTCCTCTGGAAGTTCAACCACTGCCTACATTGCTATTTATCAGGCCCCAGATCAAGAGGATTTTATTTGGGCAAGCTTTTATTGAAGCCTTTCTCTCTGGCCACTTCACCACCCGTTTTATTCAATATTCAGTCTGATTTGTAGCCTTATGGATTTTGCATGGGCGTTAATCATACCTTGGTTTTATTGATGTTTTGCTCCCTGGCTGTTCTTTCTTCCTCTGTTTATGCTGGTTCGCTAGGTTTTGGGATGTTTTTTGACCTTTTGCTGCTATTGGTTATTTTAAAACTGTTATTGATCGCCTATATTGCCGTTATTTGTGCGAGAGTGTTTCCTATCCAACACTGCTACGTGAGATCCATCAGGGACTGAACTGGCAACATATTTCTTTCTATTTTAAAAAAAGCCACCTGGTAGGTTGTTCGGATGTCTCAGTAAGAAAGAAACATTATGAATGGGGTTGAAGCTTATTGTCCACTGCAAAGATTTAAACGTCGCACAGCTGCATTCTTCTACTCCTCTTGGCTATGTTGTGTCTTGTCTAACGTTATGAAATTCAAGAGGGGAAAAAACCCCAGCGAGATCCAGATTTCTTTCAGCGTCAGCTTCCTTTTGTCGGCTTTGCTAAACAGAGACACAATATCAGTGTTAATAAATTTGGATTCTTTACTGTTTTCTGTGTTCTTTGAAATGTAATGTATACTCAACTATTGTGGCAGTCCTAATATCGATAAGCTTGGAAATTCAAATTATATAATGAAGCTTTTAAAAAAAAATCACTCCAAGGCCCATGAAAAGAAAAGACACATGGTTTTGCCTGGAATCCTGGCGTTTGTTCATTCATTCATTCATTCATTTAATGTCATTTATAGTCTTCCTTTCTCACTGAAACTCAAGGCGAATTACATAGAGTGAGATTAGCACAGTCAATCTCAAGGATTTTTCAATAAACGATGCCACAGGGTAAATAAATGAAAGTTTACAAAGGCATAGCATTAGCCAAAAAAAAATCCAATACAGAGTTGAAGAAATGCTGAAACAGAGCATAAGCATTCTAGGACTGACATTAGACAACATAGAACTACCCAGTAGGGGCATACTTGAAGCAACAGATAGGACAAAAGGCGACATAGTGGTGAAGCCTGTGGCCTCTAACTCGTTAGCGGAGCATCTGTTTGCTGCAGGGCCGGATCTACGGTTGCCAGCGCCCAGGGCAACCAAAGACCAGCCACTCGCGCGTGCACGCAGCACACGCGCACTCCCGGCGCTGCGTGATGATGTCACTTCCATGACGTCATCACACAGGGTGGCGCATGCCGCCTCGTAGCAAGCTGGCTGTCCCGGCATGCCGCGGAGCTCGCAGCGGCAATGCAAGCAGCTGGGAGGCCACCTGCGCCATTCGCCTGCCCCACAAGACAGGGGGTGGCTGGCTTGCTGCTTGCAGGGCAGGCGAATGGCGTGGGCGGCCTCCCAGCCACCTGCACTGCCTTTCGCCTGTCCTGCCGCCCATGCGCTCCCAGGGCTGGCAGCTGCGCCCGGCGCCCCCTCTTTCGCGGCGCTGGGGGCAGACTGCCCCCCCTGCTCCCCCCATCAATCCGGCCCTGATTTGCTACCACCTCCTTACAATACAGCCCTCCTATCTGAGTAAAAACCCCTTTTGAATAATTCGGTTTTTCATCATTTGCGGAAAGCCAGGAGAGTGGGGGCTCTCCTCCTGACCTCCTCAGGCAGGCCATTCCATAGGGTAGGGGCCACCACAGAGAATGCCCGTGTACAGGCACCTGTTGATTTTGCCCATATGCAAGATGGCACCTGCAGGAGACCCTGTTCAGATGAGCGAAGCTGGACAAGACCCCTCTTGGAGCCACACACAAGAGAACTTTCCCCAGATATAACAAACCACCCTTCCTTCACCCGTTCTCCTTTCACCGCCCTCTTTCCATTTGTCACACTCTTTCATTTCCTTGACTGACAAAATCTTGCTGTCGAAACCTTAGCCAGGAGAGGTAACCAGCGGGGCAGCAGGGCGTGTGTGCCTGTGCCTGCCCTGAAGGTTACCAAGCCCGGACTTGCTAGGGCTGTCTTCAGAGCCAAGACAGCTTCCTCCTGCCGCTTGCAAGTCACAACCCGAGCTGCAGCTTTGCACACAACAGCCAAAATGGAGAGAGGTTTGCAAAGGTCGGCAGAAATGCCGGGCCAAGGGTCGGGTGCTTCTGCTGTCCCCTGGGCATGGCTTGGCACAGCCTGTGTTTCAGATCTGAGAGGCAGCAAGCTGATGGTTCAGACACAGGAGACCGTTTTCCCACCAAGTCATTCCACCGCTCCATCTAGTTCAGTTGGCCTTCTTCAACCAGCAGCAGCTTCTCAGAGGAGCTGACCCCTGACCCCTGGAATCCTTGACCAGGAGCTACCAAACCTGCCACCTTTTGCATGCAAAGTAGAGGTCTGAGCCGGGCACCCTCCTTTGGAACCAGGGATGCTACCTTCTATTGGGTCTGAGTCTTGGTCCCTCCCGTTCAGCAGCCAGGGTTGCCAGCCTCCAGGTGGGGGCTGGAGATCCCCTGGAATTACAACTAACCTCCAGACTACAGAGATCTGTGCCCCTGGAAGAAACGGCAACTTTGGACGGAGGACTCTGTGGCATTATACCCTGCTGAGGCCCCTACCCTACCCAAATTCTGCCCTCCCCAGGACCCACGCCCCAAACGTCCAGGAATTTCCCAACTCTGTCAGCAGTACTGGCTCCTCTGATGGGCTCTCCAGGGTCAAAGGCAAAAGAAGGGCCTTTCCCAAGAAGCGGAGATGCCAAGGAGTGCAGCAGTCTATCACCACCCCCTCCCAAAGCAGCAGCCACGACCCGCGAAAGATGCTCCTTTTATCCTACAGGATTTCCCTCCCCACCCTTTAATCTGCAAGCAGAGGAGACAGTCCTGCGCTCCTAGAAGGCGGCCTTTTCTGTCCTGGAAGCTGCCAGGACAGCAGCCTTCAGGACAAGCTCCCTTACGGGACCCCCTTTCCCCTATCGGCCTGCGTGCAAAGGACTCTGGGCCACAGCGCTGCAATGCGCTTCCCACTTCCCTGAGCAACGAGAAATTCCAGGGCAGCATCTTGAGAGGGTTGTGTTGTCTTTTGATGAGAGAGATAGAACGTGAGAGCGAGGAGGCTGGAGACTGACAGTGGCCTTGGAAGGCTTGATTTGCAAATATGCTAGCAGAGCAGAAGTGGGATCAAGCAGGCACTCCTTTAGCAGGCAGCAATTTCCCAAGGCTGCCCCCACCCCTCTTTCAGCAGGAGCTCAGTGCTCCCTCTGCCTCCCTCCAAACTGCTCGCTTTGTGCTTTCTCTGCCTCCCTCCCTTTCCCTTTCTCCCTCTCTCTCCGCCGCTGCTCCTACTTAGCCAAGAAGCGTTACCTTTGCAAAGGTCTGGCAGGTATGCTGTTCAAAACGGCAAGGGTGCTCTGTCTCTCTCGCTCTCCCCCACCAAACAGAGTACCAGTTTGGGGCCCCCAACTCCTACAGGAGAATCACCCCCACGGGCAGAAAATCCAGAGACATTTCGTAAGAAGTTTGTGTTTCTTATTTATTTAACAAACATATTATTTGGTAGATGTACATGCTGTCTTCCAACGTGGCAACTCTTAAAACAAGAAATAAAAAACTAAAAACAAGCCATCGAAAGGGTCGTCTAAACCCTGACCTCATCATGATTATTAATTACTACAGGTGTGCCTGTTTCCCCCCTTCATGATATTCAATGGTAGTTTGAATAATGAATGAGCAGCCCTTCCTAGAGTTGCCATTCTCCAGGTGAGGCCTGGAGATCCCCTGGAATTGCAGCTGATCTCCAGACAACAGAGATCAGTTGACCTGGAGAAAATGGCAGCTTTGGAAGGTGGACTCTACCCAATAACAACAACATTCGATTTATATACTGCCCTTCAGGATGACTTAACACCCATGCAGAGCGATTTACAAAGTATGTCATTATTATCCCCACAACAATAATCACCCTGTGAGGTGGGTAGGGCTGAGAGAGCTCTGAGAGAGCTGTGACTGACCCAAGGTCACCCAGCTGGCTTCAAGTGCAGGAGGGAGGAATCAAACACAGTTCTCCAGATTAGAGTCCCACACTCCTAACCACTACACCAAACTGGCTCTCAGTGTGGTCTCTACCCTCCCTAAGACCTTTCTTCCATATCTCCAGGAATTTCCCAACCCGGAGTTGGCAACCAGCCTCTGCCTCTTTACAAATAGTTGTTGCAAGACTGGGTGAAGAAAGAGCCTCAACGATCATCCTTTCCTGGCAAACTCTAGACAAAATTAAATTGATATCCAGGGTCAGATCCGCCGTTCTCCCCAACAGGGACCCGAAGTGGCTTCTGAGAATGCACGCCTGGCCGAATGTCAGCGTCCTGTCTGTGTTCAGTCATGCCATGATTGTCTGTATGTTGTAACCACAATACTCATTATTAACCTGACGTATTCTCTCCTTAGTATAAGCAGGGGTCATTTCCAAGAAAAAGAACTGCAGGAACTCATTAGCATAACTCATTAGCATAACTCATTAGCATATCTCATTAGCATATGCCACACCTCCTGACATCACCGGAAGTGTGTCAGAAGGCAACGTCCGCCCCTCAGGCCCCTTTCTGCAAAAATCTCCAGGTATTTCCTTAAAGTAGAATGAACTCAAAGCAGCTTATCCTTCTCTGGAGAGCCAGCCCTGCTTGCACCCACGCACTCACTCACTCTCACAAGTCACAAATGAAAATAAAGCAGCATGAATTCCAAGCAGCTTGCGTTCCTTTGGAGTCCAGCCCCACTCGGCTTGCAATCGGAGGAAAAGGAATCACGTGGGCGGGGCCAAAACCCACGTGACCTCTTTTCAGATCTACCGGAACACCATTCCGGTGCGTTCCGCCTTCAAATGAGCCCTGAGTACAAGTGTTACTTTTGAGACCCAGAGTGGGCCTTTCCTGTTATCTTATAGAAATACGCTCCTCTAAGCTAGCACTGACCTTGGAGAGTCCAGATGCCAGCTCTGGCTACTTCGCCCAGATGCTGGGAATGTATGATTGTATACTGAATGTCTAGCTATAACTAAAAAGGGTTCTCACAGGACCTGTGTAGACTGCGCGCCAAAACCTTAACCGTTATTTGAGCGTGGGAAAATCAAGTATAACATAGAACTGCTTGCCTTGCCTTATCACTTCTACCAAGCTCCGTGATGGAGGGCAGACCTGCACTGTCAAATCCTAAATAAAGTTTTTCTTCTGGAACCAATGCGTGTTCACTGGAGAGGGGCTGAGGGATCTACCTGCTGGGAACTGACAGTCAGCTTGCAACTTTCAGGGGCAAAGTGGGGATTGTCAGGTGCGCTGCCCACTAAACCACCCTGGCACAAATGGCCCAGGCCTCTGTTTTGAAAAGGAGGGGATATTTTCCACCCTCCCTGCCTGTGCTGCCTTTCTTCCCAATGAGGGACAGAGCAGCTTACATTGTTCTCCTCCCCTCCATTTTATCTTCACAACATCCTTGTGGTGTAGGCCTGGCTGAGGCTGTGGCTCAGCCAAACTCAGTTAGCAATCTTCGATGACAGAGAATCGAACCCAAACCTCTGTGATCCTAATCTAACATTCTAGCCGCTGCTCCAAAAAGGCTCGGACAGGCCAGAGGAAGAAGATAACCCTCCTATGCTTTTTCACCAAGGGGATATTTTTCCACCCTCCCTATCCATGCTGCCGGCACTTTCCTGGCTTCTCGTAAGTAAATCTTTGCTCCCTTTCAAATAGCAGAAGGATGTTGTCGCACCAATCTGTGCCAGGATGGTCCAATTCCCTTCGTTTTTGGCAGTACAGGTTCCACCAGCACCCTGAAGTGGGTGGGCTTCAGGGGAGAGGGCTAGCTACTTGTGGGTGAGTTACACCCACCCCAGGCTGACAGGCAGACGAAGGGATGGAGCCTCTTATTTATATTTATTTATTTATATTTATATCGATAACAATTCCAAACAGAAGCACAGCTAAATCAGGCGACACGGCTTAAAAACGCCAAATTGTAAATACTTGAGAAGATAAAAATGCTTGGCTGGACGTCTTTTTCTCCTTCCCTGCCCCCAGAACTTACAGTCCGCTCTGCCGCCTTCTTATCCTTATTTATTTGATTGTTTGTATTATTTATAGTCTGCTTTTCTCACTGAAGGTAGATTATAAAGTGTGAGTCAGTCCAGTCAATTCCAAGGACATTTCAATAAACAAGGTGATCGGGTATAAACCTGAAAATCTGCAAAGATTTAAAACCAGCAGGAATCCAAGACAGAGCTGAAGAAATGCTGAAACAAAGCACAAACCTGTCTAAGACTGACATATTAAACAACATAAAAAGCAAAGGTTTTAAACAACATATTAAACAACATAAAAAAGCATATTAAACATAAAAAACATATTAAACAACATAAAAAAGCAAAGGTTTTAAACAACATATTAAACAACATAAAAAAGCATATTAAACATAAAAAACATATTAAACAACATAAAAAAGCAAAGGTTTTAAACAACATATTAAACAACATAAAAAAGCATATTAAACATAAAAAACATATTAAACAACATAAAAAAGCAAAGGTTTTAAACAACATATTAAACAACATAAAAAGCATATTAAACATAAAAAACATATTAAACAACATAAAAAAGCAAAGGTTTTGAACAACATATTAAACAACATAAAAAAGCGTATTAAACATAAAAAACATATTAAACAACATAAAAAAGCAAAGGTTTTAAACAACATATTAAACAACATAAAAAGCATATTAAACATAAAAAACATATTAAACAACATAAAAAAGCAAAGGTTTTAAACAACATATTAAACAACATAAAAAAGCATATTAAACATAAAAAACATATTAAACAACATAAAAAGCAAAGGTTTTAAACAACATATTAAACAACATAAAAAAGCATATTAAACATAAAAAACATATTAAACAACATAAAAAAGCAAAGGTGACCTAGCACCGAGTCATTACTGACACTTGGGGGGACGTCGCATTATGACGTTTTCTTGGCAGACTTTGTTAAGGGGAAGGGTGGTTTGCCATTGCCTTCCCCAGTCATCTACACTTTACTCCCAGGCAGGGGTCATTTCGGAGAAAAAGAGCCGGAGGAACTCATTAGAATAACTCATTAACATATGCCACGCCTCTTGCTATCACCAGAAGTGTGTCATTACTAGTATAACTTATTTGCATATGTCACACCCCCTGACATCACCTATTCTGGCTGTTTTGGACCCAATCCTGGCCATTCAGGGTCGAAATTGGGCCCAAAATGGCAAAAAGGGGCTGAAAATGGCTGAAAAGGGGCCCAAAATGGTCAGGATCAGGCTGCTGATGAGCAGTAGAGTAATCCACCACCTGTCAGAGGCCCAATCCAGGCTGTTTTGTCCCCAATCCAGGCCGAAATGGGCCCAAAATTGCTGAGAGTCAGGTGGGCGGGGCGCCACCTGACATGTGACCTCTTTGGGGAACTGCCGGAACTGCATTCCCGTGCATTCCCCCTTGAAATGAGCCCTGCCCCCAGGAAACTGGGTACTCCTTTTACCAACCTCGGAAGGATGGAAGGCTGAGTCAACCTTGAGCCGGCTACCTGAACCCAGCTCCCGCCAGGATCGAATTCAGGTCGTGAGCAAAGCTTGGGCTGCAGTACTGCAGCTTACCACTCTGCGCCACAGGGCTCCTATTAAACAACATAAAATAGGACCATACTTAAAGCAACAGATAATACCTCGTAGCGCATAGTAGTAAAGTCTACGGTCCCTGTCTCTTAAGAAAAGCATCTCTTTGAGACCATTCCTTGCAGTAAAGCCCTCCTACCTGATTAAAAATCCCTCGTGAATAACTCAGTTTAGCATCATTGCAGAAATTCGGAAGAGTGGGAGCTTTCCTGGCCTCTTCAGGTAGGCTGTTTCATAAGACGGATGAGGCCGAGAAGAGGTGACTAACCCAAAGTCACCCAGTGAGCTTCATAGCTGATGGAGGATTGGAACCCAGGACTCCCTAGTCTCGGTACAGTACTTTCACCACAGCATCACACTGGTTCCTAAAAGATTTGCTGCCAACTGACAGTGCCATCCTACACAGTTACTTCCGTTGAAGCACATGGAAATCAATGGGCTTAGACTGGAATAACTGTGCAGGGTTACGTGGAAGGGTGAGTGCAGCCTCCCAGAATAGGCCCTGTTTTTTATGTCACTCCCGGATTCCCATCCGACCTGACTACTGTAATGCACTCTACATGGGTCTGCCCCTTGAAGACAATTCAGAGACTCCAGTTGGTGCAGGATGCTCAGTTATTACCAGGAGCTAGACAGAGCATGTGTATTATTCCTATTCTGCAGTCACTCCATTGGCTACCCATCACTTCCTGGGCTCAATTCAAGGTTTTGGCTATCGCATACAAAGCCCTTTACGGCCTTGGCCCCTTGTGGCAACTGAGCCACCTCTTTTCCTATGCCCTGCCAGGACAGCTTCGCTCATCCGAACAGGGCCCTCTGCAGGTGCCACACTGCAAACAGGCAAAATCAACAGCTGCCCACAGACACGCATTCTCCGCGGTAACCCCCACTTTACCCAATGGCCTGCCTGAAGATATTAGGAAAACTTCACTCTCTTTGCTTTCCGCAAACTGTGCAAAACCAAATGATTTCGGAGGGCCTTCACACACAGAGTTGTGTTGTTAAGTAAATGGTTCAGAGAGATGTAGTACACCACGGTGCGCTGTTTGTCAAACTATCTCATATCAATTTGTTCACCAATTTCTATCGGAGTTCTGCTTGTTTCCAAATTTCTTTTACCTTTTCATCTCAGATTGTTTATTGACTGTCCCAGTCGATGAGTGCATTGACTTATACTGTGTAATCCAACTTGAGTCTAATTGAGGAAGGAGTACTATAAATAATGTAAATCAATAAATCCACAGCCAAATCGGAGGACAAACTCGCAATGCCTATTGCACGGGATGTACCTTTTCAGGCTTAGGAAGGACTCAAAACTGAATTATTCAGGAGGGCTTTTTTTTTACATAGTAGGAAGCAGGGCTGTACTGTAAAGAAACGGCTCGAAGAGATACTTTGCTAAAGGGATAGGAATTCTAGGCTAAACTACTGCTTACTGTCTGTTGTTATAAGTATGTTCCTACTGGGCAATTTCTCGCCATTGTTTAATATGTCATTTTTGATTGCTTATGCTCTGTTTCGGCATTGTTTCCTCTCTGTATCGGATTTTTGCTTGTTTTCAAATCTCTGCAAATTTGCATTCGCAAACCCTATTGAATTGTTTGTCAAATGTTCCAGCGGCTGATCGTATTGACAACATTGTGTAATCCTCCATGAGTCTCAGAGAGAAAGGTAGACCACATAACACAAATAAAACAGATACATTTTTGTGCTGCATGAAGCGAAAACTCTCTCTCTCTCTCTCTCTCTCTCTCTCACACACACACACACACACACACACACACACACACACACACACAGAGCCATCCAAAACTGCCCACAGCATTCCCATCTGGCAGCACACGACCAACCTGCACATACGGCAAGCCCCATTTCAGCTCCTCTAAGATGCCCTGTGAACCTCTGTTCTAGATCCCCTTGCGGGGGCCAAGGAAACATGCAGCGTTCAGTATTTGCAGAAAAAGCCTTGTTTTCTTCTTCCCTTCAGAGACACGTTTGTCAGTAATAAAAAGACCACTTTTTACGGTCAAAACCCCCCAAGACGGTCCCGGGGCACAATGCATGGAACATGGCCGCTTTAACATCAATGGAAGTATAGATCAGCTCCGACAAGCTGGGGAGTCGTGCCTCGGGCTTGGGCGAGGCAGCGTTGAAGTCTTGCCTCAGCCCCGTGGTGTGCGGAGTGTTTTTACCATTGTGTTGGAGGGGTGTCCTTGAAAGATTTTCCGGACTGCAGCTGAGCATCCCTGAAAGAGGGCTTGCACATGGCCGGCTGCCTTTTCCTGCAATCTGCAGCCATGGGGAAGAGCTGGGCACATATTCTAGGTGGGCTCTTGGCTCCGGCTCATGAGCCAGAAGTCAAAGCTGAGGGTCCAGGCCGGAAGCTCCCACGAACCTGCCACAATTCTCCGGAAATTTCCACACCGATCAAGGTTTCCTCCGCAGGTGATTCTGTGCGGAAGGCGTTCCTTGAAGACAGAAGCATTGACAGCCACAGGCCGAGTGTCTAGCTGAGGACAACCTGAAGAAGACGGCACCGGTAATGATTTCTACAAGTGCAGCACTGGATATTGGGTACTGGGATATCATACTCGTTCAGTATGAAAGTTGCTAGTCCTTACAATGGCTGAGATAAACCTCGAGCATCTTTCACGTCCTTCCCTGCCCTCCCTCTCTTGGCCTTCCTCCCCAAACGTTTGACCCACCTAAATACTGGGAGCAGAATCGAATCATGTCGCTGGACCACGGGAAGGCGATGGGAATGGCAAGTCAGGTCAGATGTCGCGTGAAACCTGGGCCGTTTCCACACTACTTACCTTCATCCGGAACGCCGCGGAATGTCGCGAAAAAAAACAGAAGGTATTGTTTTCTCACGCGAGTTTTGTGCGACATCACGCAAAACTCGTGCGAGAAGATGCTATCTTCCGCGGGGTTTTTTCACAACGTTCCATGGCATTCCAGATGAAGGTAAGTAGTGTGGAAATGGCCCAGGTGGCTTAATTAAACTAGTGATGGTTAGTGTCATTGGCTGTGTGCAGGCCGGAAAGGTTGGTTTGCAGAGTTATTGGAAACTTGTTTGACTATCTGTCAGAGCAGGCTCCGAAAACATGGCTTTTAATTGGGTCTTAATTATAGGGTTTTTTTAGGTGGGTAGCTGTGTTGGTCCGCGGTAAAACAGCAGGGTTTGAGTCCCGTGGCACCTTAGAGACCAACAGGCTAAGTGAAAGCACTCTGAAAATCTGATCAAGATAAACTTGCACTCTGGAAGTCTTGTTGGTCTCTAAGATGCCACTGGACTCAAAATCAATCATGATTTCATGATGTAGTGATTTGAGCAACAGACTAGGATGTGGGTGATCCAGGTTCAAATTTCTGCTCTACCATAATAGTAAAGAGTCCAGTAGCACCTTTAAGACTAACCAACTTTATTGTAGCATAAGCTTTTGAGAACCACAGCATCTGATGATGCATCTGATGAAGAGAGCTATGGTTCTCAAAAGCTGACAATGCATCTGACGAAGAGAGCTGTGGTTCTTAAAAGCTGTCGATGCATCTGACGAAGAGAGCTGTGGTTCCTGAAAGCTGTCGATGCATCTGACGAAGAGAGCTGTGGTTCCTGAAAGCTGTCGATGCATCTGACAAAGAGAGCTGTGGTTCTCGAAAGCTGTCGATGCATCTGACGAAGAGAGCTGTGGTTCTCGAAAGCTTAACGTTGGTTAGTCTTAAAGGTGCTACTGGACTCTTTACTGCTTTGCTACTACAGACTAACACAGCTAACTCCTCTGGATCTATGCTCTACCATAGGAACTTGCTTGGATCAGTTACACCTCTCGGCCAGACCTACCACACAGGGTTGTTGTAAAGATAAAATGGCAGTGAGGTGAACAAGATAAGCTGCTTTGGATCCCCATTGGGGAGTTAAAGCATGATATAAATGAAAAAAAAACAGAACAAATAAATAAATCCTGGCTTGTTTCTCATTGCTATGTAGGCTGGGCTGTCAGCTTGATCGATGTGGGAGATTCCAGGGGGAAAGAGCGATCCAGCATTCTGTGGAGCCAAACCCAGGACGTGAATACATGTCTGTGTGACAAAGCCTGTTCTCTCACAGTTGCCACAGTTTTGCGTGATGCCTGAACGGAGCCAGTATCTGGCTTCTGCGGATTGTGCAACACACACGTGGCTCTTTTTCGGCACAGAATACACCACACTTCCGTGCACATAACTTTCTGGCAAAGGGCCAAGGCCAACTCTCTCCTCCCAGGCCCAACCCCAGATCCCTCCATCTGGCCTCCCTGGCTACCTGAACGAGACTTAGGCCTGTGAGGTATCCGTGTAAGCGACCGCCTGCTAATTAGACGCCAATCGATACTCTCAGCAAAAGCATCAATTAAAGCCATCTTCTCCCAGTGCCATCCGTCCCCAACCGGCTCTTCTCCTCTCGTATATTAATCAGCTCCTTGGCCCAGCTCCCCTTCCAGACAGCCTCCCTGCCTGCCCCCACCCCCAGCGATTTGCAGTTTTTATCCCTCCATCTATTCATTACAGGCTTTCTCCCCCACCCCCAGCCCAATCCCCTCCTTCCGATATTTCTGCCATCTTCTCCTTCCTCCATTATCTTGCTCCTCCGCTCTCCATCTCTCTCTCTCTCTCTTCCCCTGACAGGGAGGTATGGATCCTGTGCTATGCTGGGAATACAAATGTGGTGCCTGGAAAGCGGATTAGGTGTCGCCGGCTTTTGCTTGGTGTCAACAGTTATTCTGGGATGGGAGGAAGGGAGGGAGAAGATACTGAAGCAAACCCTGCTAAGGGCCGATTAATGCTTTGCGGGATGATCCAGGTTGCTGTTGGGACTGGCGTGTGAGTACCATTCCCATGGAATGACTGATGCAGTAACACAACGTGGCCGATTTACGTTGGGCTGTCTGTCCACGGAATCTTATGGAAGACAAAGTCCCTGCCCCAAGGAGCCTCCAGTCTAACATTTAGGCCAAGGAAAGCAACCGAAGGAGTTAGGCAGAAACAGGGATCAATATGGGGGGGGGATGGACATTCGTTCTGCAGGCAGGCACTTCGGTTCCGTTTCAGGGCGATTTTAATATGTTTTATGGTTCTTATGAATTTGTAGATTGTTGCTGTCATTGTGACTGTGTTTTAACTGGTGTAATCCGCCCTGACCCCATTCGTGGGGAGGGCAGAATAGAAATATAATGAAATAAATAAATAAATATGGAATGCCGAAGTGGCTGTTTTGCTATTGACTGGCGCACCAATTCAGATGTTTGTCTCTCAGGCTCTGTGGGGTTGCTTTTGCCCTGCTGGGGCCAGCATATAGGTCCTCTCCCCCAATGCAGAAAAGCATCAGAGGAGGCTGCCGGTTGCATCTCTGCAGGAGTCGTGGCAGAGGTCTTGCCTTCTTCCAAACAGCCTCTGTATCAACGGTAAAGCCCGAGTACATAATTAATTGACCTGACCCCAGTAGACAGTACCTGTTTTTTCTCTACACGAGGCCCTGCTCTGGGCTTTGTGTCCGGAGGTGTGACTGGAGGACTAGAGGAGGCCCTTACACAAAAATGTGGAATTTCGTTCAGCCCGGTAAACCCAGAGCCTTGCGGAGGAGTTTTATTTACATATCCTACCTTTCTCCCCAGAAGAAACCCATTTTTCTCCTCTTTCCATTTTGGCCTCGCAACAACCCTGTGTGGTAGGTTAGGCGGAGAGCATGTGACTGGCAGTAAATCACTCAGCGAGGTTCCAGGGCAGAGCGGGGGATGCCACCTGGTTCTGCCAGATCCTAGGCCTACACGCGAGCCACCATTCTCCGCTGACTCTCACAGTGAGGTTCCTAGATCAAATGCGGGCATCAGGACTTCAGATGTGATGCCAGAATTCTCCTCGTCTCAACAGAGCATTCGGGAACACGGCGTTTCTTTGCCCGAGGGCAAACACTGCAAGCCGAGTAAAACCAGCCATGCTAACACCCTTCATTCCAACCCAGTGGGGGACAGACCACTTTCATTAGCGAATTACTGCCGCCGCCGTCTTCATTTTGGTGGTTAGCAGCCAGCCGCCCTGCAAGAGACACCCGACGGGATGCGCTCTCTAATATCATGCAGGCCGGGACTCATGACGATCGGGGTCTCTTTTTTGCCAAAGGGAGTAATTGGGTCGGACATCCGCAGTCGACTAGGGAAAGGAGAAAGCTTTGGAGGTGTTAAAAAATGAGAAAAGGGGGCAGCATTTTTATTTGTTTGTTTGAAGAATGCACCCCCTGCCCTCACATTCGAGAAAGGCTCTGCTCTTGTTATAAAAAGTCGCAACCACTGAAATGACAATCAAAAAGGAAATCAAAGCTCAATGTGGGTTTCGATTCAAAGAGCGGGAAAACACCAACCCGTTGCGTGTGTTGTTAAAAGCTCAGGTGGACAGGACAGACTTGACCTGACCTCTATGGGGCACCACAGTGAACGTCCCTGGGGGGAGAGACTGGCCAGGCCAGGGTGCTTCCAGCGTTCTGGCCAAGCCCCAAAGAAGGCCCGTTTGAGGCACCACCATGGTGTGAGGCAGGGAGGGCTAAGTGCACCACAGAGGCCGTGCTTGTTCCTGGCCACTGGTGATGGGCATTGCCTTGGGGGCACTTGACTGATTATCTTAATTTGTGGTCAAGTTCATGCAGGAGAAGGCCGTACTTCAGTTGGCCTCACCCCAGACTACTTTGAGCTTTCAAGGTCAGGGTCTTTATCACCTTGAATTGTGCCCAGAAACACACCGGATGCTTTTCATTTACGGTTTTCCCCTCCCCATATTATCCTCCCAGAACCTTGTATGATAGATCAGACGGCAGAAGACAGACTGGCCCCCGAGAGAGGATTTGAAAATGGGTCTCCTTGTGCTCTAAGGCAGCAGGGAGAGAGGAAGACCCCAAGCGAGACGGCCGGACTCAATAAAAGAAGCCACGTCCTCCAGTTTGCGAGATCTGAGCAAGTCTTTTAATGACGGAAGGTCTTTCATTCATAGGTCATAGATGCAGAGAAGTTAGCCGTGTTAGTCTGTGGTAGCAAAATCAAAAATAGTCCAGTAGCACCTTTAAGACTAACCAATTTTATTTTAGCATAAGCTTTCGAGAATCAAGTTCTCTTCGTCAGATGCATGATACAGAGACTGGTCAAACACAGAAGAGCAGGAGAGGGAAGAGGCAATTAGGGGGGGAGGGGGAGGGAGCAATCAAAACATTCCTTTGCTAGTATATGTAAACATCTCCTTTTGGTGTGTGGATCAGTTGGCTTCAAAGGAGTTTGCCCTGTTAGTTTGTAGAAGCCAAACAGCTAGACCATCCAATTCCAATGCAGTATGGGCCTTCGGTAACCACAGCTCTCCCTGCCAGATGCATCTGACAAAGAGATCTGTGGTCCCCAAAAGCCCACGCCAGGTGTCACTGAGCTCCCCCAGACCCCACCTCTGTAAAGGAAATCTGTTACCTGTGGTAATGTGATAACCATTCATAGTCCCTATTCAGTCCCAGCTTGACAGAGTCAAATTTGCATATGAATTCCAGTTCAGCAGCCTCCCGTTGGATTTTGTTTTTGAAAGGTTTCTGTTGAACTACAGTGACCTTTAAGTCTTTGATGGAATGTCCTGGTAGGTTGAAGTGTTCTCCCACTGGTTTCTGGACGTTTCCATTTCTAATGTCAGATTTGTGTCCATTTATTCTTTTGCGTAGAGGTTGGCTGGTTTGTCCAATGTACAGAGCAGAAGGACATTGTTGGCACATGAGGGCATATATCAGATTGGAGGATGAGCAGCTGTAAGAGCCAGAGACAGTGTAGTTGATGCCATTGGGTCCTGTAATTGTATTCCCTGGGTAGATATAGGGGCAGAGCTGGCATCTGGGTCTGTTGCAGGGCCTGGTACCTGTGCTGGTGACTCTGCTGGCTGATTCATGGTTGTGAGTGAGAAGTCGTTTAAGATTGGGGGGCTGTCTGTAGGCAAGGAAAGGTCTTCCACCCAGGGCTTCTGAGAGAGAGGTATCATTTTCCAGGATGGGTTGTAGCTCACTGATGATACGTTGGATGGGTTTGAGCTGGGAGCTATAGGTGACCACCAGTGGTGTTCTGTTGTTAGTTCCTTTAGGTTTGTCCTGGAGTAGGCTGTTTCTGGGTACTAGTCTGGCCCTGTTGATTTGTTTCTTCACTTCATTTGGTGGGTACTGTAGTCCCAAAAATGCTTGTTGTAAATCTCTTAAGTGTGAGTCTCGGTCGAGAGCATTGGAGCAGATACGGTTGTAACGTAAGGCTTGGCTGTAGACAATAGACCGAGTGGTATGTTTAGGGTGGTAGCTGGAGGCATGTAGATATGAGTATCGGTCTGTTGGTTTCCGGTATAAAGTGGTATTTATTCGTCCATTATGTAGTTGTACAGTGGTGTCCAGGAAGTGTACCTGTTGTGTAGAGTGGTCCAGGCTTAGGTTGATAGTAGGGTGAAAGTTATTGAAGTCCTGATGAAATCTCTCAAGAGCTTCCTTCCCATGGGTCCAAATGATGAAGATGTCATCCAGGAATCTTAAGTACAGGAGTGGTTTCGATGGATGGGAGCTGAGGAAGCGTTGCTCCAAGTCCGCCATGAATATGTTAGCATATTGTGGTGTCATGCGTGTGCCCATGGCTGTGCCGTTAGCCTGTAGATATAGGCTGTCACCAAATTTGAAGTAATTGTGAGTGAGTACGAAGTGGCAAAGTTCAGTGGTGAGGTGCGCTGTGGTTTTGTCTGGGATAATATTCCTGATGGCTTGCAGTCCATCCGCATGTGGGATGTTGGTGTAAAGAGCCTCAACGTTCACGGTTGCTAGGATGGTGTCATCAGGTAGGTTGTCAATGGACTGTATTTTCCTGAGGAAGTCAGTGGTGTCCCGTAAGTAGCTGCGTGTTCTGGTGGCATAGGGCCTGAGGACAGAGTCCATGTATCCCGAGACTCCTACTGTGATGGTGCATTTTCCTGCAACAATTGGGCGTCCTGGGTTACCCGGCTTATGGATTTTGCCTCTTGCCCCTAATTGCCTCTTCCCTCTGCTCTTCTGTGTTTGACCAGTCTCTGTATCAGGCATCTGACGAAGAGAACTTGATTCTCGAAAGCTTATGCTAAAATAAAATTGGTTAGTCTTAAAGGTGCTACTGGACTCTTTTTGATTTCATTCATAGGGTTGCCGTAGGTCGGAGGGAACTTGATGGCACATAACACACACACACACACACACACACACACACACACGCTCTAACCACTGCACTGCGCTTTATCTCTGAATTCCCTACATTGTTCAGGGGGTTGGACTAGATGACCCTGTAGGTCCCTTCCAACCCTATGATTCTATGATTCTATGAAGTCTGGCTGAGCAACCACTGGAAAACTGCAGCCAGCTCACCAGAGGGAGTACAGGGCACAGTCATCCCTTGCGATCCGGTCACCGAGATCTGCTTCTCCCCCCCCCCCCCCCATGCTGGCATCCTCATTTGGCATGTCCTTGGCTGTGGTCTCCTCCCAGAGGAAGCCAGGAAGCCCTCAAGTCTTGTTTGGACTCTGTCAAGGTTATTGTACAATGTTTTCAATGACTGGAGTTTGGCTTTGTGGTTAGCCGCTCCGAGCTGCTGGAAAAGCCGTTTATAACGAGCAGGACTCGGAAGAGGTGGCCCACAAACATCCTCAGTACATAATTATTTTTAAATAAAAGAAACCAAATCACTGAACCCAATGAAATGACTCGCCAGGTGGAGCACAAATCTGAGCATGTACAGAGGGCTTCTCTTCCGTCCTGATGCCAACCCTTGTAGATCAGGGAGAAGCGTTCCTGGGACAATGCCCTGGGCAGGGGGCAGAGACAGTCGGAGCAGCTAACTGGAGAGGATGTAGGGTTGCCAGCTCCAGGTTGGGAAATTCCTGGAGGTTTGGGGGGTGGGGTACAGCCTGGGGAGAAAGGGGTTTGAGGAGGGGAAGGACCTCAGTTGGATAGACTCCACTTTCCATCCACTTTTCCATCAGTTATAATTCCAGGGAATCTCCAGCCATTACCTGGAGTTTGGCAAGCCTAAGAGGAGGGGACTTGGCTCAGTGGGAAAGCCCCGGAAATGGGTGCAGAAAGTCCACGTTCCATCACTAGGAGCATATCCAGCTGTACTTCATGCAGTTCATTCATTCATTTAGCTATTGAAAAGCTATTATCATTGAAAGCTATTGACGCCTGCCTTTCTCGCAGACATCCGGGACCTGAAGCAACTAACTGATGCAAACAAAAACATTTGTATAAAACGTAAAAAGTTTGGCACGTCCACCTATCAAAACTACATGCAAAGACCTTCTCAACGGCATCCCTAAGAGAGCCCCTAAGAAGCCAACAGAGTTCATCCAAAATAATAAAGAGTCCAGTAGCACCTTTAAGACTAACCAACTTTCTTGTAGCATAAGCTTTATTGTAGCATAAGCTTGCATCTGATGAAGAGAGCTGTGGTTCTCAAAAGCTGTCATTGCATTTGACGAAGAGAGCTGTGGTTCTCAAAAGTTGTCATTGCATTTGACGAAGAGAGCTGTGGTTCTCAAAAGCTGTCATTGCATTTGATGAAGAGAGCTGTGGTTCTTAAAAGCTGTCAATGCATCTGATGAAGAGAGCTGTGGCTCTTGAAAGCTTATGCTACAATAAAGTTGGTTAGTCTTAAAGGTGTTGCTGGACTCTTTACTATTTTGCTACTACAGACTAACACAGCTAACTCCTCTGGATCTAGCCTTAATCCAGCAACTTGGAAGGTTCACTTGAAAAGTTCTGTCTTGCAGCCCTAGTAAAATTGAAGGAGTGGGGCGGGGGGGGGGGTTCCTGGTTTCTTCGGGAAAGCTGTTCCAAGGATCAGAGCAACTGCAGAGCAAGCCAGAACCGCTTTGCAGGGGGTGTTTGTAGATGGTGGCTGTGCTGAGCAAAGCTGCCTTGGTTGAAAGGCAGTCCTGCAAGTGTGTAGGTCTTTGGTCACAAAAGTAAGCACCAGTACCTTGAACTGAAAATGGAAACCAGTGCAAGTATCACAAGATACGAGTAATCTCTGCAACCCGTCCCTGACAAGAGACAGGCTGCCGCATTTTGCACTAACTGCAGCATCCAAATAGTCTTCAAGGACAGACCCACATAGAGCATGATACAGCAGTCAAGCCTTGACATTACTATTGCATGGGTCATGGCCAGATCAGCAGTCTCAAGGTAGTGGGAAAGATTATGGGCCAGATGGTAAAAACACTTTTGGCCTCTGCAGACAATCACCTGAAATTGCCAGATTGATGCAAAGGTTGGAAAGGAAAGCGCCTTGGATTGGACTCAGAATCCAATAGGCAATCGACATGTCCCCAGGTGGAAACTGATGACTTGGCCGAGCCATGCCTCATGACCAGGCAATGGGGGATTTCAAGGACTGCCAGGCTGGCGCGGAGCCCTGTGCAGTAATGCTATCGGCTGGCTTCTGATTGTGACACACACACACCCAACTGGATGTATTTGCTTGTTTATTTTCATTTAATTTAAAATATCCTGCTTTTCTCCCCATCAACAAGACTCAAAGCAGCTTGCATTAAATTCAAAAACAAACACAGTATCGCTTCAATGGAAATGCAAATATATACTGGGGGGAAAAGGAATCAAGCTAGGAGAGAAAACTTTCGACGGCTGATGGAGCAATTCCAGCTCAGCCCAAAGCTTCGAGCTCCCCGTCCTGGGTCCAGAGTCCAATATTTTGGGCTCCTTCTCGTTAAGGAAGGTACAGAAGACCCTTTCCATAATGTCTTAGATCTCTCTGGCTGACAGCACCGTATGTGGTCCTCGCCCGTTTAAATTCCCTGGTACCTCTCAGTACCAAACACACACCTTGAGAAGAAAGCACGCGAGCCACACAAGAGACCCACTGGGATGTTTCAGGATGTTAATCGGGAAGAGAGGACGTACTGGACCGCTGGCAGTAGGAATGCATCTGTGTAAAAGCAAGAGATTGTGATGGCATAAACACGCAGGTGTGTGAAACGGGATGGGTCCCATTGTGTCCCTGCTTGCAATCTCCCCACACCTGGATTCGCAAAAGCGCTAGCAAAGACTGAAGAACAGCCGTCTGCGTGTTTGTTTAAGCTGCTGCAGAGGGGCCCTCTTTACAGCAGGTTTCACGTTCCTGCAGCGCCAGAGCCTGCAGATTCCCAGTTTGGAGCATGTGTGCAATCCGCGCACATTGATCGTTGCGCAAACAGTACTTACATGTGTGCGGGTCACATAACGATTTTGGTCAGCACCCAAACTACAGCACAGCGTTAGAGAAATGCAGGTCCCATGAGAAATAAAGTACTCTCCGAAGGCCCCCATGAGCCCAAAGGAGGCTGTCCCTCACAGCTCTGCATGAGTCAGTGCTCTGGAGGCATGCCTTGGTCAGTGACTCACACAGAATGGCTGAAGGGATAAGCTCCTCTCAGCCAGGGGCTTGGCTCGGACCAGGTTGGTGGGGCAGGCCCAGGAAGAGATGCCAGTTTGGCTGGGAATGAAACGAGCTGAGGCCCAGGGGTGCACCGGCAACTTTCTCTCCCTGCTGCCCCAAGCAGTCACTTGGGTGGCTCAGTTTAGATTGTAAGAACCTCCGGAATGGGGCCAGCCTGCCTGTTTCTCAGGCGACTTTGTTGCTGTTTACCTGGAAAGACTGTTCTCTGCCTCCCAAGTTTCTTACTTTCCTGAGGAGAGCAGTGTAGGGCCGAGTCCTCACACCTTCAGAAGGGGCAATGCTTTAACCCTGGAAGCCTGTGGCCTGCTTCTTCTAGGCGTTCCAGTTAGGGTTGCTAACTCTAGTATGTCCTAGTCTGTCCTCTAACAGCTCGCATGCAGCCCTTTCCCCATTTCTTCTTCATTAATGCAGAGCCATCAATGCGCATGGCACTCTTGAAAAGCAAACCAAGGCAGATCTCTGCCCCTGGAAGGTTACAATCTCAACTTCAACATGTGAGGAGAAGGCAACCAAAGGAGGGAAGTAAGGGCAAAGAGGACAGCAACAGGAAAAGCACCTGGGCTGCGTTAGGCCGTTTTAATCTACCTGTGGAGGTCTGAAACGCATTCCTTTTAAAATACACAGGTGGAAACTCTTTGTCTGTTTCAAAATAACACTTGAAGCACAAAACCAGAGGGCTGTTCTGAACTGAAGCAACTGTTTCTCTCTTGGCCTACTTCTTCAGCCTCCAGCAGGATTGGACTCCGGTGGCACCTTAGAGACCAACAAGATTTTCAAAGTGTAAGCTTTTGAGAGTCAAAGCTCCCTTCTTCAGATACAATCCCTGTACCTGTAGAAGGGAACTTTGACTCTCGAAAGCTTACGCCTTGAAAATCTTGTTGGTCTCTATGGTGCCACTGGACTCCAATCCTGCTGTTCTACTGCAGACCAACATGGCTACCCACCATACAAGCGAATAGCCCTCTGACTGAAGAGGTCAGAAGTTAATTTTATTCCAAGTATCATGAAAACCTCGTGTCCCAGCCCATAATCACTCAATGTGATTTGAAATCCCTCTGATCAGCCTTGAAATGATGAAATATACAAAGATATAAAATACACTCCTATTTGTCAAAGATATCAAAAACAGGTAAGTATACATGTTATCATCCTTTATTCTATCTATTTTAAATCTAAAAGATAAAGCCCAGTTTTAAGACTCTCATAAAAGCATTTACAGAATGATTAGATAGTCTCACAAAACCCATGTCTGAGAAATTCAGGTGGCTATCTAATACAGACTCAGTTGTGTGAAAGCCACATAATTGTATCAAAACCTTCCAATTCATCTCTTCTCATGGTATGAGATGAACAGGGTGCCACCATTGAGGTGGTGAGATGGGCGTCGCGGGCGCTGAGGAGCTGAAGGGGGCGCCAGAGGGGGTGCCGGGGGCAGAGGCGCATGCCATGGAGCTGGCATGCCTGGCCCACAGCTGCTGCAGCTGGCCAGCCCCGTGCTGCTGCTGCCACCACCGCCAACACACGCCCCCAGCTGGGCGCAGCATTCGTGGGCCAGGCACGGCAGGCGTCCGGGGTGGCATGTGGAACCTCCCCAGCCACCCACTGCAGCCAACTGGGAGTGCGGGCAGCCTCCGTGCGCCGTCCCAGCCACCCACCGGCCAATGGGGCCGGCTTGCTCTATGATGACATAACACAGACCGGGGGGTGCGTGGGCACAACAAAGTAAAAAAGAACACACACAACAAAGTAAAAAAAAAACAGCAAAAACATAATAAGCATATTGTTGGTCTGTTACAGTTTTTTCCGTACAACACTTCCTCCTTTAGTGTCCATCCGCTTGTGGTCTAATTAATATCCTTTTTCTGTATCTCATCTTCTTAATACCTCCAAATCCTTACTCTTAAAAATCAAACCCACAAATCATTAATTCATTTTTCTTAGTTTCCCACAAAAAGTCTATAAAGGGTTTCCAATTTGCCATGAATTTAGACAGTGTTTTGTCTTTAATTAGTGCTGTGAATTTGGCCATCTCAGCTAAGTCCATCATCTTTCCAGTCCAATCTTCCAATGAAGGTAGATCCTTATCCTTACTCTTCCATTTCTGAGTGCTGCCATTACCAAATGTAAAATTAAAATCCCCTACTCTCTCACACCTCTGGCAGAATGATGTTCGACCGTTGTCCATTGACAAAACTAAGTGTACCCTTTGAGGGTGAGTGTTCCACATATTTGGGGCCACTACTGAACAAGCCCTGATCTTCATGGATTCCAAACCAGCTTTACCAAAAGATATGAGCAAAGCCTCCCCCATCTGTTTTCAAGGGTATGCAATACATACGGTAAAAGCTGCTCCCTGAGACACTCCATTTAGGACTTTAAAGATTAAAGCCACCATGTTGAGAAGTGCTCAGAAACCTACTGGTAACCAATGAAGATCTTGTAGGATCTGAAAGCCAGTTTGGTGCGGTGGTTAAGAGCACGGGACTCTAATCTGGAGAGCCAAGTTTGATTCCCCACTCCTCCACTTGAAGCCAGCTGGGAGACCTTGGGTCAGTCACAGCACGCTGGAGCTCTCTCAGCCCCACCCACCTCTCAGGGTGTTTGTTGTGGGGATAATAACATACTTTGTAAACCGCTCTGAGTAGACATTAAATTGTCCGGAAGGGCAGTATATAAATTGAATGTTGTTTTTATTATTATTAATGTCTATGATCCTGGCCATTTGCACCAATCGACAGTAAATAATTCCTGTAATTTGTCCAATCAACAGTTAAGCAGCAACATTTTAAATTAATTGGTGTTTCTGGATAGACTTCAAGGGCAGCCCCGTGTACAACGTTATGCAGTAATCTAATTTTGATGCTGCCAAATCATGGATAATAATAGCAGAACCAGTCTGGTGTAGTGATTAGAATTTTAGGCCAGGAACTGGAATCTCTGGGTTCATATCTGTCATGAAGTTTGCTGATTTTGCAGCAGTCATTCTCTCAGACTAATCTACCACACAGGGTTTTTGTGAGGCAAAAAATGAGGAAGAGAGAGAGAGAGAAGGATAAAATTAGAATCATAGCTTTCATTTTAATATGGGAGGAGGGTTTAGGATTAAAGAACATTTTAACAATTATTTATCAACCCATCAAGAAGGAAATGGCTGAGTCAATGTTTTCTTTTCTATATCCTTTTGTAGACAAAAAAATTCCACTCTTGAGAGGCAATCAGAGAGCTACTTTGACAAGACATACCCTGCCTGAACATGCCGAGCCGGGAGCACAGTCTGCTCTGACCCGCACCTCCCCTCTCCATCCCACACACTTTGAAATTTAATAGGCCAGTGTTGTGGAAGCACCTGTGTAACGTCCTAGTAAGTTTCCCCGGGAGGAGAGGATAGGCTAATGCCAGTCCAGACAGGCAAACAAGTGTTCTGCTTACGACGACAGGTGCATGCAACGGAAGGCAGCGACTTCTCCAGAAAGGTTAACATGGGCATGAAAGTAAATATAAGTGAAGAGGTAGGCGCTTTAGCTCACCTGAAACTTCTTAACAGTTCGGGGAAATAGCAGCCAGCTTTAAATATGAGGCAGACTGCAGAGAAAAGTTCTCTCTTTGTTTGTTGTTCAGGTGGGTAGCCATGTCGGTGTACAGTCGAAGAGCAAAATCCAGGGTCCAATAGCATCATAAAGACCAATTAGATTCCCAGGATATAAGCTTTCAAGAGTCAAAGCTCCCTTCATTAGATATTTCCAAGAACTTTGATTCTCGAAAGCTCATACCCTGCAAATCTAATTGGTCTTTCCTTTCTCCTCATTTGCGACTCTAGAGGAACTTGCAAGAAAATACATAGGATGACCAAGGTGGCCTTGATTTGTGCAGATGAGTAATGTGCCCCCACCCTGAGGCTCGAAGTTGTTCTCATTGCATCCTTTCTTTGATAGCACTGCAAGGTACTGTGCATCCATGGTGAGGGAAGCCCCAACTGAAAGAAGGGAAGGGAAGGGACATGGGAGAAAGAGAGATCCATTTTCTAGTCTCTGCAGCAAACATGGCTGTCATGTGCCTCATTCTTGCATACCTGTTTTGAGCAGTTTGTCACTGTTGGGGCTGCAGGCAGCTATTTATCAAGAGCTATAGCACCCCAGAGAACTCCCAGAGACAACAGAAGTTGACCCATGGAAGACCAAGGCCTAACTGTCTAATACTTAGCATGATACTTTTAAAAATTTGCTTTATACCATGCCTTTCTTTCATCATGAAATTCTATTATTTTTAGTAGCAGTAGCAGCAGCAGGTTGCTGTTGTTCCACAGAAGGCAGAACAGAATAGCTGACCCTGTCAGAGAGATGAGACTGCAAGTTTGTAACTGGCCCATTGTCACTCAGTCAGTGTCCGTCAAGGGTTGTTAGTCTTGAACCCATAACCTGGGGCCAGTAGTTCTAGAGCCTTGATCTACACGCCTTCTGAATTGCCCATCTTCACAGAAATGCTGCTGGCCAACTCTCCCCTAGCTGTACCCAACTGAAGCTTCATGTTTTCCCATACTGAGGCTGCATTGGCAACTGCTTCAATCCACTCACCCCTGAAGGTTTCATTAGCTTCAAGACACCCCCCCACACACACACACACAAAATACAGGCACAACACCACCCCCAAAACACAAGGGTTTTCTTTTAATAAAACCTAGAAAAGAGATTCAAAAAGGAACCCACAGTTTTCTGGAGCCCCAGTGGTTGTTTGTGGGTCTCTGCTTTTGTGAAGATCACAGGGAATTGAACAAGATCACCATCCAGAGTCATTTCCTGTTGCCTCTGATCCTAGAGCTGCTGTATCAAGGATGAACTTACTGGCATTTCTCAACCTTGAGAGTGTGTGCGTGCGCAAGCATGCACACATTGATATTCTTAGCAAAACCTGTGAAAGGGGTGCCTGAAAAAACACCTTCCAAACTTGATATGGTCACATGGAACATTTGATTCTGTCTTTTGGCATGACTAGTGCTCCAGGCACTTTTCAAGACTTCATTCATAATACCCTATGTACCTTATACAATCTCCGAGACCATTATATTGTTGTCTATCTGGATGATATCTTGATCTTTTCCTAGAAACAGGACACATATTACATCTCTGTGTGAGAAGGACTAGGCTGCCTATCCCAACATGGGCTGTATATCAAGTTGGAGAAGTACTCATTTTACCCATCCTAGTGGAATTAGGCCATCAAGAATACCCAGCAATTTATGGATTACTAACTACTATAGAATGTTATTCTCTGCTTCTCTCAAAGATTTCATATGGAGCAAAGGGCATCTTCCTTTCTTGTTTTTGTAAGGCATGTAAAGGCATCTTTTTATCAGAGAGCCATCTGTAGTGGCTAAGAAGCAGCAATTTCCATGGCATATATTCTAGAAGATTGATGGGCATTGGAGGTTGCTTGTTATGTAAGTGGTTTGATTCTGATGCCGTTTTTTTATGGCATGTGGTTTAATTCTGATGTCCTAGTCTCTGTAGGCCCCTTGAGCCTTCAGAGAAAGGTGGGATATAAATGATTAAATAAATGAAAAATAATCACACCTACAAATACTGGACTAAAGAAATCAACAGTGTTTCCATGGCCCTCAGAAACTTTTGATCACTTGAAGAATGACACTCCCACATCCCCAAGCTTAGCTCACCCCAATCTTTAGCAGTCCTTTCTTGTGGAGACTGATGATTCTGGCATAGCCCTTGGTGTACCATGTCATCGCAGTGAACCAGAGAACATCAAGAACTTCATCTTTCCATTTACTTCTCCCAGAAACTGGAGTGTCAAGCAGAATTATAGATGTCGTAGGACTGGTAACATGACACATCTAATCAATATAACTTTTGATCGGCTAAAAAGGTGTCGCCAATTACTCATCAGATTATATATAATTTTTATACAAAGTCTTATAAAAACTGTAGATGAGCATACAAAGCTATCTTTTATTGAACCAGACCGTCACACCATCTGGTTCATTACTGTAACTGGCAGTGGCTCCCACGAGTCTTGGATTGGGCTTTCACACACCCGCCCAAATGCTAATAAGATCTCAAACAAGACAAACCAAGGGGATCCGTTTGTGATGAAGTAAAATCCCATCCTTCTCTGTTATCATCTGAACACCTGCGAGCCTCCAACAGGAGATAGGATCTTCTGTACTCAAAACTGGTGCTGTCCCACTGAGCCACGAGACCAACCCACTCTGTATCATCTCCTCCGATAGACAGCAGTTCTTCAGGGTCTCAGGCAGGGGCAGACTGGCCATTTAAACTACATGAAAATTTTCCAGTGGGCCACTGCCCACAGGAGCCACCGGAGGCCAGGAGCAAGAAGAGCCAAGCCCCAGTAGAGTTGCCGGGCAGTGTTTGGCAGGCTGCAGGAAGGCGGTGGGAAACACTGGGGGGAGGGTGCAACACTGGCTATGGCATCATGTCACTTCTGAACAGAAGTAACATAAGGCAGTTCTAGGAATTGCCAGAAACTCTATGATTAAAACCATAAAGTTAACCAATAATCTAAAACCATAGATTTTCTGGCAATTTCTGGAGCTTCCTATCTCAGTTTAGAAGTGATACTGTGCATGATGCTGTGGGTTTTTAAATATTTGCCAAAGCAGCAGTGGGCAATGGGAGCGAGAGGCAGGGCATCAGAGGACAGAACTTGAAACAATGGGTTTAAACGACAGGAGGGGAGGTACCAGCTGGACCTTAGGAAAAACTTCTTCATGTTAAGAGTAATCCAGCAGTGGAATCAGCTGCCTAGGGATGTGGTGGCTTCCCCCTCACAGGCAGTCTTCAAGGACTGGCTGGACAAATCCTTGTCAGGGATGCTTTAGGCTGTTCGTGCATTGGGCAGGGGGTTGGACTAGACAGTCTCTGTGATTCTATGATCCCTGCCCCCACTGGTGGAATGGGACCCCTAAACTAACTGTATCTAAGTCTCAGGGACCCCTTGGCATGGACCTCTTGTCACCAATGGCTGTTGGTGTCAGCTCCAACCAACATTCTCCTCCTGCACTGCTCCCAGTTTGTGTGTGGGGTCGGGGGGGGGGGAATGCAGTGGAGGGTCATTATCAGCCCTGCTGAGCTGAGCAGCCCCATCATGCTGGTTTGTAGAACGGCAGGAGCCACTCGGATTTGCTTGCTCCAGGGACATTTTCACAGCCCTGTCTGCTCCTGGTCTCAGGCAGAGAAAGGCATTTCCCTGCTACCTAAGATCCCTTTGACTGGAGATGCCAGAAACTGCCCTGGGGTTTTTTCTGCATGCAAAGCACGTGGTCTACCACGAAGCCAGGAGGCCTCCCCCTGACTCGAGGCTGTTATCAGAGAGGTCACTAAAGAAGGAGCTGGGCACAATGCATGCCTTTGTACTGCCTTCGCTGACATCCCCAAAGAAGTCAGTGATTCACACGGCAATGGATAAGAACATCGCAAGCCCTGAGCCGGGGGGGGGGTGGGTGGGCTGGTCTTATTCATCTTGACACCCAACGTTTTGCCATTTAAAAAAATAATGGGAGTGAGGAGATCTGGTCTCCACCAAAAGCTAGCAAAGCCAGCTTGGTGAGTAAATAACGGGGCAATTTATTTATAAAAGGATCGCTTTGATGTTGATAATTAAAAAGTTGGCCTCCTTCCCACAGGAATTAATTGTCCCCGACCAAAAGCAGCACCAGCACTTTTGGGAAGAAATGCAATGAATCAATTGGGGGGAGGGGGGTTGGGGGGGAGATATAGATATATATATATATATTGGGGTGCTGGAGCTGTGGCATAAATAAGTCCAGTTTTGGAGATTAATAGCATTGAGCCTTGCTAAATGAATAACTGGCAAACGTTCTGCCAAGCATTTGCCTTTTCCGGGCAATTGCAATTGGCAAGGTGGTTTGAATTTCTCCCTGACAGCCAAAGGAAGGCACTTGGGTGTCTGAGACATAAAATCCTTGTCTTTCTTCAGAGAGATTGAAGGAGCACAGGGTAACTGAATGTGCCTAGAGAACACCACCCTCTGAAGGCGGGGCAGCACCCAAACAGGCTGGCCGTGAAACCTGTGAAAGGAGAAGACAGAGTCAGCCATAACTGGCAAGGTTCTATGCGCCCTCCCCATAACAAACATGTATCCTTACATGTTGCCTTTTGAAATCTGGGTGAGGATTTCTTACTGGTTGAGTTGGCAGCCCTTAAAAGAGCATTCTTCTAGCTTCTGCTATACGATATGTTTTTATATCCAAATTAAAATGGAAGACGCACGTCACTCTCCAGCCCCCAGAGGTGTCTGTTTAGAATATGCCAGAGTCGGAACAACACCCCACCCTCTCTTTCCTCTCACTGTTCCGGTGGTGCCTCTGAGAACCCCGAGCAATGACTCATGGAGAGTCACAAAGGGCAGCCCCCTATGAGGGCAGATGATTCGTACCTCTCTGGATCGAGTGCGATGGAACAAGCTAATCTCACCTGAAGAAGAGAGCAGGCAGATTTCATCTGCGGTTGAGTGGATGGATGGAGAGGTCAGCAGGGCAGGGAACTGCTCTCTTAGAGCTGACGCTGCAAAATACCATGTTGAAAAGACTGCCTTTTAGGGACACTTCAGGCCTTTGTGCCCACAAACCTCTGACAGGTCAAGGGAAACCTTTGCAAGCAGGGAAAAAACCCTCATTGCAGAACCATGCTGGCGGGGGGGGGGGGGGGGACGACACACCCACCACTGAGACTGACCTTCGCGAAAGCTTGGCTTGCAGATCCCGGTTGCATGAGGGTGGCAGCAAAGAGAGGCTCCTGGTGGTCTTTTGGTAGCGCCAACCTCCAGGCATGCACAGGGTGGATCCTTGGTATCCCTGGGGCTCAAAAAGTACTCGAGTACTTGGTATCCTGTCCATTGGTATCCTGGGGCTCAAAAAGTACTCAAGGCTCCTGGGAGCTCATGGAGACCACGAGGCTACCTGTTGTGTCTCTGTATGCTCACACAGGACTGGAGGCTACAGGACTGGAGACCACGAGGCTACCTGTTGTGTCTCTGTATGCTCACACAGGACTGGAGGCTACAGGACTGGAGACCACGAGGCTACCTGTTGTGTCTCTGTATGCTCACACAGGACTGGAGGCTACAGGACTGGAGACCACGAGGCTACCTGTTGTGTCTCTGTATGCTCACACAGGATTGGAGGCTACAGGACTGGAGGCCACGGGGCTACCTGTTGTGTCTCTGTATGCTCACACAGGACTGGAGACCACAGGACTGGAGACCACGGGGCTACCTGTTGTGTCTCTGTATGCTCACACAGGACTGGAGACCACAGGACTGGAGACCACGGGGCTACCTGTTGTGTCTCTGTATGCTCACACAGGACTGGAGGCCACAGGACTGGAGACCACAAGGCTACCTGTTGTGTCTCTGTATGCTCACACATGACTGGAGACCACGAGGCTACCTGTTGTGTCTCTGTATGCTCACACAGGACTGGAGACCACGAGGCTACCTGTTGTGTCTCTGTATGATCACACAGGACTGAGGGGAGAAAGCGAAGGGGTGCACTAAGCAAGCTCCGTAGGGGGCGGGTTAACCCTGCTTTTGGCAGCAGCAGCCATTAACGATCAAACCAGCCCTGCGCTGAAGAAAAGGAGAGCCCTGTTGGATCAGGTCAAAAGACCACCCAGCCCAGTATTCCGTACCCCACACTGGCCGACCAGGAAAGCCTTTGAGCACGGCACAGAGGCCAAAGCCTCCCCCCAGCTGTTACTGGCGATCAGAGGTAGACTGCTTTTGAATATGGTGGTTCTTCAGCCATCCTGCCTAATAGCCGTTTATGGAAGACATAAACCAACTCACCTATAATCCACTTTCCCCAGAGCGTGGTGGTTCTGTGAGGGGTGAGGGATCTCTCCAAGGGGGAATTGCCAGCATCTGCCCAAACTACAATTCCCAGGAATCCTGGAGAGAAGCCGTGACTATTCAACTGGCAGGTATCAAGGTCTGCCGTCTCAATCAGTTTCCAATTGTGTTGTATCAGGGAACCTTTTCCATGTATTTCATGGAAAGCTGATAAGGATTCTGGGAAGCACATGAAAGAGAACACTCAGAATTTTGGACGGGCGATTGTGTCCACTGTAGACTCATATGAACTGAAAGGATGCCCTACCAGCACACACTCAGCAAGCTCTTGGCTTGTCCCTGTCTCCTGGGAATAGTCCCTGTTTTCAGGAACATTGAGGTGTCAGGGACTCAGGAAAGCATCATCATGCAATGTTCTAGGAATCCCCCAAATCTCTATGGTTTTTACCACAGAGATTTGGGGAATTCCTAGAACGTTGTGCAACACCACTTCTGGGTACAAACTTGGAAGTGATGTCATGCGGCATCATGTGATACTTGCCCCCTCTTCCAATTTGTGACATTGACCAGCACTAGGAGCCCAGAAGCTGGGGACAGGAATTTGCCTGCCATAGCAATCAGACATCGCTACTATTTCTCACGTCCTGCCTCTTGGTAAATTGCAGCCCAGACTTTTACATTTTAAAATGTGAGTCACTAGTGTTATTATTCTTTGAGGTTCAAATCTTTGCCAGAGTCTCTAGAAGTTAGATCTTTGGTTGCGTTTGGTCTCTAGCACACATCCACGTCAACGCCTGAGCATGAACACCAGGCCTGGCGTTTCCCACTACGCATCTGTTAACGGAGACATACAGTGCAATCCCAAGAAGGCCTTCCTGGGTGGAAGCCGCTGAGCAGATTTCAGTAGGATTGTGAGCAGACCTGCTGAGGGTTGCATTTCTGGAGCCCCACAGCTGGGCCAGTCCATCTGGTCCAACCTCCTGCTCCATCCAGAGCTAGAACATGCCACCGAGTTAGCTGTCCAGCCTCTGTCTGAGAATCTCCACCAAGGGAGAGTCCAGTTACCGCCCACCCCCCTCACCAAGGTAACTGGCTCCTTTGTTGAATGTCTCTTGCCGATCAGAAGTTTCGCCCAATGTTCACCCGAGCTCTCCTCTCCTGTAACCGAAGCACATTCGATCCAGTCTTGCTCTCTGGGGAGGCACAGCACAAGTCTTTGATTTGGCCTCTTCAGCACTTCAGGCAGTTGAAGAGCCCCATCCTGTCTCCCCTTAGCTTTCTCTTCTCCAGGCTCAATATACCTTCAGCCATTCCTCACCGGATTTGTTTTCAGACCATCCACAAATTCCGTTGCCCTCCTCTGAACCTGTTCCAATTTGTGTATAAACTGCTGAAAATGTGGTACTCAAAACGGAGCGGGATACGCAGCCTATAATCTCACCCACCTTTTTCACAGCCACACCAGGCTACTGATGCTAGACTTTAAACCCTTGATAACATAGTCTAGGACAACGTCGTGCAGAGTAAATGAATAAGGCAAATGGCAGGTGAAGGAGCGCCTTCAGCAGTGGTGACGGTAGCGAGTTCCATCAGCAATCCTTGGTTTGAGACCTGGGGTGATACAAGGAGGTCTGGGACATATGGCAGGGTATGCCATTCTCACTGAACCCCTCATAAGCTTCTCAGAAACCGCAGTGGGGCCTTGAAATTAGGGATTAGCCGAAAAGGGCCATTGGTGCTTCCCTTTGGTTCCATGCTCTCTCCTTGTCATATGTCTGCCCCCTTTCCTGTTGTATTCCCGAATGATGCTTTGGCTTGTCTGATTCTCTTGATAGGCTGCTGAAGCAAGAATAAGTCTGAGAAAGATATGAATCTTAATAGAGGGGGGAAATCACTGAGAGGAAAGAGTAGCAGGTGCAAAAATTCAGATTCCCGGGTTTTATTTCTGGCAAGGGAGAAACAGAATCAAAATGGAGATCTCTAAATCAAACCACGCGGCTTCCAAATTTGGCCTCATCCTGATTTGACCCCCACCTCTAGAATAAGCCCAAGCAAACCATCTCAGATAGTACATGGAGGAATCAGGGTTTATTACATGCTCACAAATTGAACAGGAGGCTGCTGGTATCTCAGATTTTTTTCTTTTGCCATCACGTCACAGCCAACTTATGGTGACCCCTGCTGGGGTTTTCAAGGTAAGAGATGAACAGAGGTGGGTTGTACTACTGTAGCAACTAGGGGTGTGCACCCCAAAAAGATTTGGGTTTCCCGCTTCGAGTTTACTCGAAGTGGGAAAACAATCCGGAATAACCTGAATCAAGCTGCTTCAGGATTCGAGTATTTAAACTGCTTCAGTATGCTCTGTAAAGACCTGATGGGAGGGAGAGGAGGGAACCCCCTCCTCCCCCTTCCATCAGGTGAAAAAAGGCAGGGGGGAGCTTAAAAGCAACAGTTTTCTTGCTATTTTCAAATGGCAAGAAAGTACTGTGGCTGCTGCCACTCTACACAAAGATTTCCGAAGCATTATGAAGCGCTTTGGAAAGCTTTGCTTTGTTTTTTCCAAATCGGCTCAGTGATGCTGGGGCCAATTCAGAAATACCGGGACGATTCGGTTTAAAAACCCGAATCAGAAATCTGAAGCACACACCCCTAGTAGCAAACCCGGACTTCTTTGGTAGGCTCCCATCCAAGTACTAACCAGAGCCGACCCAAGATAGGGCTAACCTGAAGTATTCAGGTCAGGATGGCACCTCAGACTTTTATTTATTTATTTATTTATTTATTTAAAACATTTGTATGCCACTTTTCTTGCCAAATAAGGTCCCCGAGATGGCAAACAGTAAAAAATTAAAAGAAATCAAAACAACATTTTAAACAATTTAAATTTATATTCAGAGTGACATTTAAAATAGTATAAATGTGATTCAATTTAAATACACACACACACAACATCAAGAACAGAAATGAGGGCCAATAACAGTTATTGACGGGTATGCCAAATGAAACAAAATGTCTTCACCCAGAGACATGGAGATATATCAAGATGGGTAGCCGTGTTAGTCTGCCTGTAGCCATAGAAAAGAGCAAGCGTCCAGTAGCACAGACAGACAAAATCTGTGACTCCCCGAATGCTCATCCCCTACCACAAATGTTGTTAGTCTTATAGGTGCTACTGGACTCTTGCTCTTTTCTATTGGCCAAAGACAGCAGTAGAGGGGGACAGATGAAGCGCCCTGGGGAGGGAGTTTTACATTCATCCGCTTTAGTGGACCAAAGCTAGTTAGTCTTTAAGGTCCCACCAGCCTCTTGGTCAGTTTTGTTGCAACAGACAGCAGACTAACACAGATATGCTCCTGGAAGTATGACAGTGGAAGATATCAATACTGGTGTGTTTTTTTTTTCCGGGGGGGGGGGAATGTCTCATTCCCCATTGCTCCCTCCCCAAAGAAACACAGCCCCCTGGCCCCAAAGGAAATGCCTGTGGTGCCTCTTTGCGGGCGCCTGTTTTCTGCTTACCAATGGCTTTATGAACAATAGACATCGCCTCCCAAGATCCACCCCCCCCATGCACCCAGGCCTTCTGTCATTATCCTCATCAATCATGCTAAAACAATTAAAGGCAAAGGCAATTAGCAGAACAGCAATAAACATCTGCAGCGCTAGGGTATATTACACTCATCCATTAATATTACGCCACGGAGACGACTACAGGAAACCAGAGGGAGAAGGTGCAGGGGGAACACGGCTGGCATTAAATACACATTGTACATTCGGAGCGGGGAAAGGGGGAGGTTAGGTGCAGAATCCCATGTTTGGCAAGGCCCTTGCTCTTTAAATGGCTGTGTGACGGGCGGAGGTTTCACATGGGATGCATTTACTGGCACAGTCTCTCCGTGCTGGGAAATCCTACACATGTTGAACATCTGCCTGCCCTCCAACAGTACAGAAACCCTTCTAGAAATATTCGGGGGGGGGGAGATTTAGCTGTGAGTCCAGATACGTTGCAGCCTGTCAGCGATTATTCAGTGCCATCGGAAAGGCAGTCTCTGCACACGTCTTTGCTCAAAAGGTAGAAGACTCTGGGCATGCTGAAGAAAACATTTCTGCCGAAAAAAAGAACCAGACGAGCTTCGGAACCAGACAAGTTCAATGCCCATCAGCATGGCTTTTTTTTCTGGGAAAAGAGGTGGTGGAACTCAATGGTGGAACTCAGGACTGCACAATGATGTCACTTTGGGTCAGCTGGAACAAGGGGGGGAGTTTTTTAACGTTTAAATCGCCCTTGGCAAAAAGGGTCACATGGCTGGTGGCCCCGCCCCCTGATCTCCAGACAGAGGGGAGTTTAGATTGCCCTCCGCACCACTCTGCACAGAGGGCAATCTAAACCCCCCTCTGTCTGGAGATCAGGGGGTGGGGCCACCGGCCATGTGACCATTTTTAAGAGGTGCTGGAACTCCGTTCCACCGCTTTCCCGCTGAAAAAAAGCCCTGCCCATCAGTAATGAAGAAAACCCAGGCTTAAGAGACCGTTCAACTTGTGCTTTAAATTAGCACCTACATTTTCATTTGCCTTAATTTTAGCTGCAAGAAGCAAAGCTGGAGCCGCACGACAATCACAAAGTGCAGCGCTGAAAGGCAACAGCTTCGGGTGCAACAGGGAAGCCATTTTCAAATTTCTTTTCTCTCACTTGGCACAGGAAGAGGAAGAGGTTGGTGCATTTGAGTGGTGTGTAGGACAGCTAGCCCTTGGAGAACCTCGGCCTCCTTACTTTTCTTCAACTTATCTTATCAGTTGGCAGCAGGGTGTGTGTGTGTGTGTCTCAATCTTTGATTAATTCATTGCACCGAAACTATCAAATATTGCATGGCTTCCATAAATGCCTGTGACTCCAGCCTGCCCCACACTCTGTACAGCCTCACCAGACCTTGCTTCCATGTGAGTGCCTTGTGATCTGCATGGGGCAAACGCTTGGAGGAAGCGCTTGTGTGTAGACCCCCTTCTTGTGATGAGTAAAGCTGGTTTTAGAAAGTTGTTGATCATGGGAGACGGTTATGCACTTCCTCTGTGCATTCGTCCCTTGTGGACCAGTCCAAGATTGCATGGAGGTATGGGTTGGGGCAGTATCCTACTATATAAAAAGGTTAGGGTTAGGGCTAAGCATATTCAAGGCAATTCACTACCAACTTAGTGCACCTCCAGAGGGCTCTGTTGTGGAGGGAAGCCCAGATGAGGCAGCCAGACCTCCAGAGAGCATGCCACGGTGGGAAGCCTAGGCCGGGATCAGCACGGAGCAGGCAGCAATGCCCGCCCCCCCCCCGTCCCCCCGCCTTCACCCAGCTGGGGTCAGGAGCAGAGCAGGCACCAATGCCTGCCTCCCCTTCACCTCGCCGGAATCAGGCACAGATCAGGAGGCAAAGCCCACACCCTTTCACCTGGCTGGGATCAGTAGCGGAGCAGGTGGCAATGTCTACCCCCCGCCTTCACCCAGCCGGGATCAGTCACAGAGGAGAAGGCAATGCCCGCCTGCTCACCCTCCCTTTTCTAGAGTCCATTGTAGTTTTCCCAACAACGGGCTTTGTTACTAGTAATAACAACAACAACAACAACATTCAATTTGTATACCGCCCTTCAGGACAATTTAATGCCCACTCAGAGCGGTTTACAAAGCATGCCATTCTTATCCCCACAACAATAATCACCCTGTGAGGTCGGTGGGGCTGAGAGAGCTCTGAGAGAACTGTGACTAGCCCAAGGCCACCCCACTGGCTTCAAGTGGAGGAGTGGGGAATCAAACCCAGCTCTCCAGATTAGAGTCCTGCTCTCTTAACCACTACACCAAACTGGCTCTCAAGAGATTGGGTGGTGAGTTTTAATTGGCAGTAATTGGCTGAGCGGGGGATCAAACCTGCCTCTCCGGATTGGAGTCCTGCCGCTCTTCACCACTCTGCCCTGTGTTATTGGGTGAACACACTGATGGGACGTTGGTACTTCATTCTCCATCCCAGGTTTCCAAACTTTTGCAAGACACAAGAATCCAGGCAGACCCAGTGGGCATGCTGGGCTGGCCACACTGTTTTCAAAGAGGGCTGGGGAATGTGGAGGGAAGGGAAGGGAGTTACCTGCCCTGAATACTGGGTGCTGCAGTCAGTGGAGATCAGAGAGTGGCGGCAGCAGGGGGCATCACCCCTTGTCGAGGGGCCACTACCATGGCACCGATCCCGGCACTTAAACTCTGAGTGAAGAAGGCCTGGAACTGAAGCCGGGAATCAAATCATTGCCTTTCTTCCTCTTGGCAATCTCTACACTTTCTCCTGGCTACATTCAGGCCTGGTGACGGTTACTCAGCAAAAAGAGCAAGGCGCTCTGTACATGATCAGAGGCACCTTTGTCTTGATTCACAATAATATTGAGGGCTGGCTTTGAAAACACATTCTAGGGCTAACCCCTGCCTCAGATTAAGCCAGGGAGACCTCCGTGTTAACTAGTTACGTTTGGTTTCAGAAAGGTTTCATCTCATCTGTCTTCAGCTTTCTGCTTGTTTCAGATTTTCTATAACCATTCTCTATTGCAGGTGCTCACTGAATTATCGTATTTTGCGCAGGGAATGTCCTAGCTGTGTAGATTAAATCGTATTTCACTCGCTCTGTGCGACGTGCCTTAGGTCTCAGAGAGAAAGGCGGACTATAAATAATGACGAGGATGAATTTTTATCTCTGCCCGTCAAGGTTCTAACCCTGTTGCTGTCATTTCTTCTAGGAACTCCCTCTCCGCCTCCCGCACACCGAAGCATCTCCGTGTGTTCCGGACCAGCTACTGCCGTCAGTAAATTGGATGATCTCTGGTAAGAAGATTATGATCTATCTTTAGGTGGAGGGGAAAGAATCCACTATAAGACGCTGAACCTTTGACTCAGAAGACCGTGCACAATTCACCCTCTTAAGGCCTCCCCCGAAAAATGTATATTTTCTGCTTCCTATGTCCCATAAGCCTTCAAGCTAGGCATTCTTTAAGACTCCTAAGATAGTCTCAGTGAAGAGACTCAAACAGGCAGTAGATCCAGAGGAGTTAGCCGTGTTAGTCTGCAGTAACAAAATAGGAAAGAGTCCAGGAGCACCTTTAAGACTAACCAACTTTATTGTAGCATAAACTTTTGAGAATCACAGCTCATCTGTCAAAGAGAGCTGTGGCTCTTGAAAGCTTATGCTACAAGAAAGTTGGTTAGTCTTAAAGGCAGGGGCGGTGACAGGGTTTCTGGTGCCCATGGCTGCCCCTATGTGTGCGTGCACATAGTGCGTGTGCGCACCCCCCTGGACTGTGTGATTATGTCACTGCGTGATGATGTCATCATGCAGCAAGCCAGCCCCGTTGGCTGGCGGGTGGCTGGGATGGCGCGCGGAGGCTGCCCACGCTCCCAGTCGGGCGCAGTGGGTGACTGGGGAGGTTCTGCACGCCACCCCAGACACTTGCCGTGCCTGGCCCACGGCTGCTGCACCCGGCCGGGGGCGCATGTTGGTGGTGGCGGCGGCGGCGGCGGTGGCGCAGGGCTGGCTGGCTGCAGCAGCTGCAGGCCAGGCACGCCAGTTCCATGGCACGCACCTCCCCCACACCGGCACCCACTTCGGCGCCCCCTTTGGCGCCTCAGCGCCCGTGGTGCCCGCCTCACTGCCTCAATGGTGGTGCCGGCCCTGCTTAAAGGTGCTACTGGACTCTTTGCTATCAAACAGGCAGGATTCCTATTAGGCTTGCCAACCTCCAGGTGGGGCCTGGAGATTTCCTGGAATTAGAACTGATTTCCAGACTACGGGGGTGATAACAACAGCATTTACCGCTCTTCTGGACAGATTAGTGCCACGCTAAGAGCGGTTTACAAAGTATGTTATTATTATTATCAAAAGAGTTTTCAGCTAAACATTAGGAAGAACTAGGGCTGTTGTGGGTTTTCCGGGCTGTATTGCCGTGGTCTTGGCATGCCAAGACCACGGCAATACAGCCCGGAAAACCCACAACAGCTATTGTTCTCCGGCTGTGAAAGCCTTCAACAATACATTAGGAAGAACTTCCTGGCAGTGAGAGCGGTCCCTCAGTGGAAGAGGCTTCCTCGGGAGGTGGTGGGCTCTCCTTCTTGGGAGGTTTTTAGCAGAGGCTCGATGGCCACCTGACAGCAATGCTGATTCTGTGAACCTGGGAAGATCATGAGAGGGTTCTGTGAACTTAGTTCACAGAACTAAGCATCAGTGCTTAGTTCTCACGGCCCCTTCTTACATGCCCAGGGTAATGCCAATTGCCACCTTGGGGTCAGGAGGAAGCAGTTTTCCCCAGGCCAGCTAGGGATCCTGATGGAGTTTTGCCATCTTCTGGGCATGGAGTAAGGATAATTGAGTGTGGGTGAGGGAGGTAGTTGTGAATTTCCTGCATTGTGCAGAGGGTTGGACTAGATGACCCTAGAGGTCCCTTCCAACCCTATGATTCTATGAATCTATCCTCATGACAATCACCCTGTGAGGTGGGTGGGGCTGAGAGAGCTCCGAGAGAGCTGTGACTAACCCAAGGCCACCCAGCTGTCTTCAAGCGGAGGAGTGGGGGATCAAACCCGGTTTGCCAGATTAGAGTCCTGCCACTCTGAACCATTACACCAAACTGGATCGGTTCCCCTGGAGGCAACGACAGCTTTGGACGGCAGCATCTATTGGCATCGCATCTCCCCCAAGCTCTCTGCCCTCCCCAAATTCCACCCTCCCCAAACACTGCCCACAAATCTCCAGGAATTCCCCAGGTGGGAGTTGGCAACCATTGCTCGTGCCCATCAGCCTCTTTTTCTGAATGCTGAGGGCCAGTCCCAGAGCAGGCAGGGTGAGAGCGGACCCCCTGCCAAGAACATTTTCCTCCCGAACCAAGAGAGAAACAGAGGTTTCCCCTGTAGCTACTTATGCAAAACGTTTGCATTCTCTGCTTAAAATGTTCTCCGGGCGATTCAGTTACAGCCTCTGCCTAACAACAACATAAGAAATATGACGGAGCGAGCAGGAGAAAACTTTCAAAGCAGCTAAGCAAGGCGCCTCAAAGCCAGAGCGACTGCAGTGCCCTAAAAAGTAGGATGCCGGTGGAGATAAAAACACTTCAAGGTGGTGGTGGCGGTGGGGGCACAATTTATCCAGCGGCACAGGAAGGGATGCTGCAGGCCAGGGTCTAAGTGAGACAGATGAGGCGCCTGTCGGTGGGGCGGGAGAGGCAGAGTCGGGGTACATCAGAAGAGCAAGTTCCGCTGCTTAATGCATCACAGACACGGAGCAGGGCCGAGGCCCCTGCCGGCAGATAGGCTCTGCATAGAAACGTAATCCTCGGGCTCCTCTTGCTTTTTAAGGGAATAGGGGGAGGTTTCATTAGCAGAAGCGGTTTACCATTGCCGCCTTCTGCCCAGTACCAACCAGGGTTAGTTGAAGTGACACAGCCATTGTCTGTGAAAGATCCTCCGCCAGTGTCACCTTCCACTAGAAGGTGACACCTTGAGAACCAGTTTGCGGTAGTGGTTAGGAGTGGCAGGACTCTAATCTGGAGAGCCGGGTTTTGATTCCTCCACTTGAAGCCAGCTGGGTGACCTTGGGCAGTCACAGCTCTCTCGGAGCTCTCTCAGCCCCACCCACCTCACAGGGTGTTTTGTTGTGGGGATAATAATGGCATACTTTGTAAACCCCTCTGAGTGGGCGTTAAGTTGTCCTGAAGGGCAGTATATTAATCGACAGCATAGCATCCAGACAAGTGGCGCAGAGGGCAATCTAAACTCCCCTCTGTCTGGAGATCAGGGGGCGGGGCCACAAGCCATGTGACCATTTTCGCCGAGGGCAATTTAAACTTTAAAAAACAACCCCCTTGTTCCAGCTGACCCAAAATGACATCATTGTGCGGTCCTGAGTTCCACCACTGAGTTCCACCACCTCTTTTCCCAGAAAAAAAGCCCTGGCCGTAAGACAAGCTGCCTGCTCCAGTCTCTTTGACTAATAGTTGTATGTAACTCAGAAACTTGCATGTCAGAAGCCTTAACCTGAGGCCAGTCATAGGAGATTTAATTCCCAGCATCGCTTCCGATTCCATTTCAGTGCCTCTTCTCACCGATTTCACGCAGCCCTCTTAGAATATCTCATAACCTCAATTTACTGGCCACAAACATTAATTGCCCAAATCAATTTGTTCTGAAGGGAAATGTTGGCCTTTCATCCCACGCTGGCACGGTAAAACAGGTACTTTAAAAAATATAATCAGATCTATCCAACCAGCTGGAAAAACATCAATTACCGATGGTTGGACGGGCCCCTGATGCTGGGAGATTTATCCCCAGGCTAGGCCCGCCTGATGCCATGGAATCGTTCTTCCATCCTTTGGCCGTGAGCGTCCATCTCTCCACGATTACGGATGCTAATGAATTCCTAGGCACGGCCAGAAGCCGGGCAAGAACAAACAAAAAAGCAAGAGTTTTTGCACCAGGCCCAAAGCAGCCTGTGTGTGTGTGGGCCCCAAGTTTTTCAGAAAGGCAGAAAGGGATCGAGCAGATCCCTGATCACAAGAACTGGGACGTGGGGATCTTAGCTTTGCTGTTTACTTCCTAGACCTCACGGTTAAGACAAGGTGATTGAAAGGACACGGATGGCACCTGCTGAAAGCTCAGCGAGCTGATCGGAGAAGACAAAGTAGGCAGAGAGTTTCTTTTCCCCCCTCCTATAATACTAGAACTCCCTCCAAAAGCACCAGATTCAAGAGCAACAGAAGACAGCATTTATACAATGTATGACTAACCTATGGAACTCACTGCCAAATGATGTAGCAATAGTCACAGGCTAACATAAGTATGTGCCATCAAGTCGTGATCAATTTATGGCAACCTCAAGGCAAGAGTCTGAACATGGTTGATTGTGCTAAGTTTCAGAGATTGGACTATACCATGCCACCTTCTCTCAGCCATTGGCTTAAATAGCCTTAAAAGAGGACACAGTAAATATATGGACGTCTATAAATGGTTATTGGACATGAATGGAGCCTCCACGAACAGGTGTCGTATCTCTGAAGACCAGGTGCTAGATGACAAACATGTAATATCGAGATTAGATTACTGCAATATGCTCTACATGGGGCTGCCCTTGAAGAGCCTCCAGAAGCTACGTTTGGTAAAGAGTATATTGTAATAATCTAATCCCGATATTACATGTTCGTCGTCTAGCACCAGGAGCTAGATGACAAAGCTCAGGAGCAGAATTCTAAACTGTTTAGCATGAGCGTGGACAGTCCGAGCTTATCAAGGGGCTTCCACAGAGCTGGTGTTTGTGTGGCATCCCCACCACTGCCGCCACCAAGCATATTTCTTTAAAGCAGAGCTGGAAAATCCAGCGGGATTCCACAGGGCTGGCCTGCCCATTTCAGAGGCAGCCGGTATCTCAGCTCGGCTTAAGCCCAGTCCGTTGCAGCCCTTCCAGCCACCCACCCCGAGTCCATCTGTTCTCTTCCTCCCTTAGGCAAGCTTACTTGTCTGGAGCAGTGAGGCAGTAAGGGGGGGGTGTAGGAAGGAGGTTCATCTCCTACAGGCTTAGCGGATCTCTGCCGAGCAGGGTTTCTGAAAGGGTATGCCTCAGCAGGGTATAATGCCATGAAGTCCTGCTTCCAAAGGAGCCCTTTTCTCCAGGGGGACTGACCTCTAGGGCCTGGAGATCAGTTGTAATTCCAGGAGATCTCCAGGCACCACCTTGAGGCTGGCAACCTAGAAGTGGGTGGCAAAGGGGAATGCCATGTTTGGCTCCACGGGGCAGGCAAGGAGCAGAAAGAGGTCCCCAATTCTTGCTCTGCTGACCTCACCCAGCAGACTTGGAGAAAGGAAGGCGGTAGGGAAGGAAACCAACCCTCTTGGGTACCAAAGGTGCCAGTCCAGGCCCTGAAGGAGATGCTGAAGCCAGCTGTCTGCTGCCACCTCTCCCCTGTGTGAAACAGGTGCCGTCATGAAAAGGCACAGCATGTCTCTGGGCATATTCAGAGGGCATTTGGTCCCCCATCCAATAATCACTGGAACATGGCTCATCCTGAGGATGTGGTGGTGGCAGGGTCGACTTTGGGGTCAGTGCACCTCTCCCGAGATAGTGGCTGATTCCGCACACGTTGGATAATGCACTTTCAATGCACTTTAGCAATCGTTTGGAAGTGGATCTTTTGTTTCACACATGAAAAATTCAGTTCCAAATGATCTCTAAAGAGGATTGGAAGTGCATTATCCAACGTGTGCGGAATCAGCCATTGTGTGGCTTCTTAGAATGAAGTGGATAGAGTACTGGACCGGGATCTGGGAAGACCTGGTTTTAAATCTCCACACTGCGTGGTTTAGGGCCCGGCATATATTCTCAGTCTAACCTACCTTGCAGGGTGGTTGTGAGAATAAAACAGGGGAGAACCGTGTATGCCTCTTGTCGCTCCTTGGTGGAACAACCGGACAAAAATGTGATTTATGGATTTGTTTACAAAAGACAGACAGAGAAGGAGGGAGCTAAAGGTCGAGTGGCAGTCTTAACTTTGGGGTCCTGGAAGTAGGGTTGCCAACTCCAGGTAGGGAAATTCCTGGAGATTTTGGAGGTGGAGCCTGGGGGGAGGGGAGTTTGGGGAGGGGCCTCAGTGGCATATAATGACACAGAGTTCTCCATCCAAAACTGTCATTTTCTCAAGGGCAACTGATCTCTGTCACCTGGATGTCAGTTGTAATTCCGGGATATCTCCAGCCACCATATCTAGGGGATTGCCAACCCTACCTCGAAGTAGAATTGCCAACCTTCACTTGGGGTGAGGTTACACGTTCTCCTTAGCCCCCTGGTGGGAGGCTGGGGACCTGGTACTTAACCTTAGCGCCAGGAACTGATCTTGCTTTGCAGCAAGCCAATTTTGGCCTCAAACGGGCCAACATAGGCCCGTTTGGGGCCAAAGTCAGCCCAATGCAAAGCGCAGGAGCGCTTGATATCGTCGTGCCACCCCGGGAGCGTGCCCAGGATGCCCTTTCTTGTGCCTCCACACTGGCCTGGTAAGTGGAGATGGGGGGGTGGAGGGTGAAAGCACAGGGGGATCCTCTGCCCCCCACCTGGTTTTAGATCCTGGTTTGGATTGCTCAGTGACCAGAGGGGTGAGTGAACCCCCTAAGTCTTAGCTGTTTTTCACCCCCCCCCCCCATGGCCCGGGAGCCAGTACGGATTAAACCCTGCAGCTCTGAATGAACAGAAGAGGGGGGAGCCTTCCCAACAGGGTACAAGAGGGCCCAGGCCTCAGCCTCTGAGGCGGATGGCAGCTTGTTGCCTCACCGGAAAGCAGCCAGGAGGCGGAGAGGACAGAGGCGCCTCCAGAGAGGGATTAGAAGAAAGCCTGTAGAAATGAAGCGCCACTTGAGGTCTGAAGCGACGGCGGCGGAGGAGAGGAAATTAAGAGACACAAGGATGCACCCGGCACTTCCCAAGTGTTTAAAATCCAAAGTCCAAAAGAATTGGCAGAAAACAATGTTGTTCAGTCGAGGACAGGCTGAGAACCATCAACTTCTTGCTTCAAGGTAGACTTTTCATTAACCGTTTGGCAGAGCCGCCTGCCTCAGTGCGATGATGGAACTGGCTGCTAAGGAGGGCTGCTGAATCTTAGCAGCCAGGAAACAGCCACTTGGGATTTGGGCAGAAAGCTCCTTCTAGGTAGCGAAGAGGGGAAGTCTGGATGACCCCTGGCAACCCCTCCCAGAGGGACAGCCTAGCGGCATGCACCCATTCAACCTCTAAGAAGGTAGGGCTGCATGTCGCAGGGCCCCGTGTAGAGGAGGGCTTGGCATGCAGGCGCTGCCAGGTGGCCGTTTGCTCTGGCCCTTGGAATGCAGTCACTAATTGCCTTGGGCATCTGAAGAAATGAGCTGTGGCTCACGAGAGCTCATACGCTACCATTAATGTTGTTAGTCTTATAGGTGCTTCTGGACTCTTGCTCTTTTCTGCTGCTACAGACAGACTAACACGGCTACCCATCTTGATCTACATTACCTTGGCTATAGTGTGAAATAGTAAAGAGTCCAGTAGCACCTTTAAGACTAACCAACTTTATTGTAGCATAAGCTTTCGAGAACCACAGCTCTCTTTATCAGATGCATCTGACGATGCATCTGACAAAGAGAGCTGTGGTTCTTGAAAGCTGATGATGCATCTGACGAAGAGAGCTGTGGTTCTCGAAAGCTTATGCTACAATAAAGCTTATGCTACAATAAACGATGCATCTGATGAAGAGAGCTGTGGTTCTCGAAAGCTGATAATGCATCTGACGAAGAGAGCTGTGGTTCTTGAAAGCTTATGCTACAAGAAAGCCAGGAACAGCAGGGGCATCACCAACCACCCGAAACAACCTGCCGTGTTTTCTCTCTGGTTGATGGAGAAAGGCAGGGGTGGGTGGTGGACTTCCACCCATACCTACGTACCACAGATAGATGGGTTATTTGGTTCCAGGCCCCACCCAAAAATTTCCCAGAAACGTCCCAGCACCTGACCCAGTTAGGAAGCACTAAACTGTCCCAGTTTTGATTCTTCTTGTATCGGTTTGTATTATCATCAGTGGGCTTGGGTTCTCAGTTTTCACCGCTGGTTTTGCATTTATTTCTTGACTGCCATTGATTTATTGACCGCTTTCCCACCAAACTGAAGCTCTAAGCAGCCTACATATCTAGCCCCCACCCATGACAATAAAATTGCTCTAAGCAGCATACATATCGAGCCCTCCATTGCAATTCGGCATACTTATCTAGCCTGCCATAAAACTGCAACTGGAGAGAGGAACCCTGCAGCCCCTTCGTTCTTAATGCAAATTGAAGCCCCCACTTCCCCTCCCCCTGGCAAGAAGGTTCTTAACTCCGCCCAGAAGGCCTGGGTGGAACAGACTAGCTTTGGAAGGTGCCGCACAGTTTGGAGGTGGTGGCAGAAATGGCAGCCTTGCGTGTCTTGGCTGGACCAGGCTCGGTTTAGAATGGTTCCTTGCGTGGAGCTGAGCACTTGGGCAGATGGAGATGGGTAGAGGTAGTTAATGAGATATTCTGGACTCCGGATGCTGTACAAGTGTTCTGTGCAGTTTATACTGCATTGTAGATTAGTTATATGTATAATGTATGAGTAACGCATAACGCCATCCTAGCCTGGATAGCCCAGGTGAGCCTGATCTTGCCAGATCTCAGAAGCTAAGCAGGGTCGGCCTTGGTTAGTAATCGGATGGGAGACCTGCAACAACAACCAAGGTTGCGGAGGCAAGCAACGGCAAGCCACCTCTGTCAATCTCTTTCCATGAAAACCCAGCCAGGGGTCGCCATAAGTCAGCTATGACTTGAGGGCACTCTTCCCCACAATGCATAACACCAATTCATCGACATACGAACGACATTGAAAAATGCACACGTTTCATGGGGAAATTGTGGGACGAGCAAACAAAAAATGACATAGAGATAAGTAGTCCCAGGTTGGATTCACTCAAAGGAGAAGAAAAATTGGATTGGGCATTTTGGGGTCAAAACAATGAAGAAAAGGAATAGAAAAAAAATCCCTTCCCCCAGGCCACATTCACACGCTCGAAATTTAGATTTCAAGAAGCCGAATGCCTGATGCTGGGGACTCGTCCCCTCTCCCCACTAAGTCCCCTTCCCATCCTGTCACAGGCCCAAGAGAACACTCTCCCACTGGAGGGGGCATTGCGCTGGATCCACACCTTGGATCACTCTAAAACATCCGAAACCTATTCCCAAGACAAATCTCAGAGCTTGAATTTGGCACTTAGCATTTCACTTTGGAGCCCAGAAGCCTGGGTGAATGACAGAGTGCGGCAGACCCATCCCAGCTGTGAGCTGCCCGCTCAAGGTGCCTTCAGTACGGTCCCTTTAATCAATCAGCACCCGTACCCCTCACAGATTGCCTCGCGGACACCCCATGGCATCTCTCTGAAGTCCTGGCGGCGTAAGATAATTGCCACCTTTCATGTCAGTCTGGAGCAGACGCTGGGAGGGAGATCTGACGCAGAGATTGGGTGCCGCGAGAAAGTGATGGATCGCCGAGGATGTCTGAGCTCAAGGTCACGGCAGCAGCGCAGAGGCAGGACGGTTGGGCATCGACACCCCCTGGAAGTGTGCTACCATGCCAGGCTGGAGGCCGCAGTTTGAATCCCAGCATGCCTCAGGACGAAATGGCCACATCTGGAGAAAGAGCTGCCTGGAAGAGAACTGCAAGAGAGCACCGTTTTAGCAGGGATTCCCCTGGACAAGCAGCAGAAGGTCGCAGGAGTTTGACGTGCTCCTTTTCAAGGGTGCTTGAGAGAATTTGGGGAGCTGTTTCTATGCACCTATAAAATACGTCGTAGAGAACTAACTAGTTTTCACCTCTCCATCAGAAGGAAACTGAGCCAGGAAGCAGAGAGGCAGCAGGGCGACACATCCTGGTCACCCCAAAAGATGGCGGAACGATTTGTCCAAGGCACGGTTCTTCCTTCCCCGTTTTGTTCCCACAACAACCCTGTGAGGTTGGCCGTGCTGAGAGACAAGAGCGACTGGCCCAAGGTCATGCAACGAGCTTTATGGAGGAGTGAGGTTTTGAACCTGGGACTCCCAGATCCTCAAATAACAATCTAAGTATTGCACCACGCTGTCTCTCTGAGAGCTATTGTGCAACCCAAGGAACAGGGGCCCGTTTCCTCCTGCTCACTGGGCTGCACCTTTGTGGACCCACAAACACAGCTTCAGCTGCCAGTCTTTGGCCTCTCGTTGCAGCATCAAAGCCACGGAGGTTGCGGCCCTGCTGGTCCTGCCACAGGATCCGTTTCTCTTTTCAGAACTGAGCAGACCCGCTGCCATGTCTGCACCCCTCCATCCATGCCATTGTTTTAATCTGTCTTGTTACTGTGAACCATGGCTAATGCTGTGCCTTAATGTCATATTACAAATGCCATAACTGCGTTGCTTTTGCAGGCATACTGAGAACGCGGGTGTCTTACCTCCCTCCTCCCGTGAAGCTCCCAGTGCTTCAACCTTGTAACTGTCCGTTTGATGTTGCGGCTTAATCTTCTGCCTTCCGCAACATCGAGTGATTCCGCACACGTTGGATAATGCACTTCCAATCCTCTTTATCAAAAAGAGTCCAGTAGCACCTTTAAGACTAACCAATTTTATTTTAGCATAAGCTTTCGAGAATCAAGTTCTCTTCGTCAGATGCCTGATACTCTTTATAGATCATTTGGAACGGATTTTTTTGTGTGCGGAACAAAAAATCCACCTCAAACGATTGATAAAGTGCATTGAAAGTGCATTATCCAACATGTGCGGAATCAGCCATCTAGACTGATATGTAAACTATGCAAGAAGTTCCCAGATCTTTTTCGCGCTCAAAATCATATTTGCTGTTGGGAGGGGGGGGGAGTAATTGTGTTTAAGAGCAATGGATTTTTCCCAGGTTCCTATTCCTGTCAAGTTATTGTCTACCTGCTCTGTTGCTTACCTTGCTTCTGAGTAATCCTATGGACATACCTATGGAAATGCTTTGATTCCTGAATAAAGCTTTTTAACCAAGGGCCTGGACTTCTTGATGTAAGGGTGCAGGGGTCTATCGGCCGTAGCCCGTCATCCACAGCCTGACACCCACCCAGCTGTCTTTAGAAGAACCTGGATATTGCTCAGCAGAACCAGGCCGTCCAGTTCCGCCCCAGTTTGTTTCCAGACGGCAAATATGACCCCCTACAGAAGATCGGAACAGAGCAGGATAGCGAGGACCGGCCCTCTTGCTTACCCCCAGCATCTGGCACTCCAAGATAGACTGCCTCAGTGTGTGTAGGCTTGATTTAGTCCTAACTAACAGCTGTCGATAGCTCTCTTGGTCCTCCTGGGTGAATCTCTCAAATCCTTTACAAAGCCTCGCTAACCAAGCTGCCCTCGCCAGCGCATGTGGCAGGGGAGAGCTCCCTCCCTTCGCTCCCCCTTTAATCTCACTTGTGTTGCCTGCAGTGAAAGGGGGGAGTGGGCTTCCTCCCTCTGCCTGCAGAAACCCAACCGGATAATTAGCTCATGCCTCATTAGCCAGGCGCGCGCTTGCGCTAGGGCCCTAAGCGTGCCAAGGCCTCGTCCCTGGCACAGCCTTCCCGAAAGGAGTGGGGAAAGGAGAGCCAACTTCTGGGCCGGCTCCATTCACCACATCCTGCTCTGCCCGCCGCTAGTGGGTGCTTCTGGCAGACGTGGCTTTTGAGGGCGCTTGCCAACAAATGACAGCTTGTGCTGCCAGCTCCATTGCCAGTCAAGGAGCACAAACTGCTGGCCAAGATTCATTGCGCTTGCTAAATGGAAGCAGTTATGCACCCTGCATGGAGGGGGGGGGCAGACACCTCCAAAGCGAGGCTGGGAAGGGGACCCACGAGTCCTGCCTCTCAGAGTCTCCGTACACGAGACATCTGACACATGAAGAACACATGTCGGGAGACGCAATGTTAGCTGAGAATGGGAGTGTAAAAAGACAGAGCCGGCGGCAGGGCAAAGGCTTTGCTATACACTGGAGCTGAGTGAAGGGGCTGTGAAATACCAGAAGGGAAACTTCAGCCTATTATAACCCCTCCAGGTTCAAATTTGGCTCTGGAAGGCAGCTCCAGCCCATTTCCACTCCTCGCTGCCCTCTGTTTGCCATCCCACACTCCGCTTTAGAATGGAGAGATGAAATTGGCAGAACCTAGCAAATATGAGATTGACAAACCCTCTGAGGAGTGATCTCCACAGGCTCTTTCTTTTTAAACTACGCTTCCTGGCTAACGTTGCATCTCCCTACGCTTGACGAACACACCCTGAGGAGCCTCGTGTAGAGAGACTCTGAGAGTGGACAATACTTGGCAAATTCCGCTGATAAACATCTACTGGTGATCCCTGACTCCAAGGATGTCCGTTTGGTTCTAACCACTAGTGGTTTACTAGTCCTGTCTCAGCTATTCTGAAACCTCTCTTACTCTAATTGTGTAGAGGAACAGAATTGGGTCTTTTGCACATGGTCAGAAGAGCCCTTGTCTCTCACACACATCATTTCCCCCAAGCAATTGGGGGACAAGGGGCGTTGTCCCAAGGCAACGGCCTGGCTTACGTTGCCATCTGACCAGAAACACACACACACACCCCAAAAACACTTTATTCCAAAGTGCAGAAATCAGGAGGCAAAGTTTTCCAGGGCATACAGGTGGCAGCTGCACATCGGCAGCTCTGGAGGGCACAGCTAACAGTTGTGGGTTAAGCAGCAGCCAAGCCTAGCGCCTGCTTTTCTAAACCGTGTGCCCCAATTTCCACAGCTAGACAGCTCCGGCACACAAGGTGGGCCTTGCCTAGAAAGCCTTTTTTAACACACACAAAAATTAAGCATGCAAATGATTGTTATTAATCATTGCCCTTTGTCATAAGGTGATGAATTTGTAGCTTTCCTGTGAGTAAGAGCAAAGATACCAGGCCTGTGGGATTCACTGGTTTTTATTGCAAAGGTATTGGTTCCCGGGATGTGGTTGATGGAGCCAGGAGTCCAGGAGTGGAGCCAGGCAGAATCCAGTGGGTCAGAGGCAGGGCATGGGCAGGGCCTGTAATTACCTAAGTTTAGTATATGATTGGCATCTGGCAGAATTATAGCTTTACGAGCCAGGCCCATATAGCGGCCTTGCAAACAGGTCTACTGAAGTTACTAGCCCTCAAAGAGTTCTACCAGCCCACATTCCCACATATAGCTTTGTCAGTCATTTGTGGCCGGAAGGAGGGGAGAGGAGACCCCCCCCTCACCAAGTCTGCAATGTTTTTCCAGCCTGAGTACCTGGAGTTGACCACGTGAGTGGCTATGTAGAAGCGTGGTGGCACGCTAAGGTCCATTAGCAACTCTACTCCTTCCCCCTTCCCTTCTCTTTTGTTTGTCAGATGGAAGGAGCAAAAAAGGGAAAAAAAGCATTATCTATTCCAAGAACACCTGAAATTCGCTGTTCTCGGCTATTTTGAGCACTAATTGTGGAGCTGTTTTGGACAGAAAACATCTGGTGCTGAGGAGGGATGCTCGCCGCGCATGGCACACAGCGCACGGTGGGCCTTCCAGGTGCTCTGAAGGAAAATAGCAGTGGGAAGATGTGGGGAGGGGGGGGAGGGGGGCTCTTTCCCCTGTTCCTGCTGCATCTTCTGCAGCTGCGGGACGGGCAAGGATTCAACAGGTGCAGCTTTCACCGGTATGCAAAAATGGGAGAAAATGCTTCTGCTGCTGCAGGCCCTGGATGAAGCGCAGGCAAAAAGTGGGCCAATTCAAGAGAGGGGAGAGAAACACAACTCATCATTCAAAAACAGAAAACACCTCTCTCTCTCTCCCCTTATCTTCTGCCAAAGTATCAAAGGTTACCAAGACTTCCTTTAAGACCAGTTTTCAATGCCAGCCCTTAGGTGAAAACAAAACTTATTTATTTTTTTATTTTATTTATGTCATTTATAGGCCGCCTTTCTCACTGAGACTCAAGGTGGATTACACAGTATGAGATTAATACAATCATTATCAAGTAAGTACATTTCAATACGGTAAACATAGAGCCAGGGCCTTTTTGGTCCTGGCTCCCACCTGGTAGAATGCTCTGTCTGCCGAAATCAGGGCCTGGCAGGACCTACTATCCTTCCACCGGGACTGCAAGACAGAGTTGTTCCACCAGGCATATGGCTGAGGCTGGGCCTTCACCAGCCTGAAAAAAGGGGTGTATAAAATCTTAACCCTCCCTGTGAAGGCTGTCCACCATCCTATTTTAAATGTGTATTAATACACGGTTGTTTTAATGTAGATGAATTTTTAACTGTATTTTAATATGTTGTTATCTGCCCTGAGCCCGCTCGCAGGGAGGGCGGAATAGAAATTTGAAATAAATAAATAAAATATACACGTTTAAAGACATAGCATTGGCAAGAATCCAAGACAGAGTAGAGATACTGGAGCAAAACAATCAATTCTAGGACTAACATTAGACAACATGGAGCGCTGGTTGTACATAGGAGTACCTATTTAAAGCAGCAGATAATATATAAGGCAAAAATGGTGATGAAGTCTATGATCCCCGACTCGTTAGTGAAGCACCTGAGACCCCCTCCCTACAATACAGCCCCCCCATTTGAGTAAAAAGCCTTTTTGAATAGTTCGGTTTTGCATCGTTTACAAAAAGCCAAGAGAGTGGGGGCTCTTCTGACTTCCTCAGGCAGGCTGTTCCACAGGTCAAAAATAAAGTCAAGAGGGCACTTTTCACAACCGGCGAAACCCAACCACCCAGCACACACACACACATACACACCAGAGATTTCATAAGAGCCCCAGAACTGCTGATTCCCAAAATTAAATTCTGCTCCATTTGGATAGATATCTGTGGGTTTGAACCTTTTTGCATGTGGATAGAACGGGATGAGCACCTGAGGTGGGGAAATACGGGGCAAGGGTTTGAACTCCTCTTTTCAGAGGTGGCAACACAAAAGCCACCTTCTTGCCATGGTGTTCAGCAGAGCAGAAAACCCGGGTGCCCAGCGCCGTTCCAGCTGCATTTTGATCTCCCCTGCCAATCAGCCAGAGAGTCCGCAAAGCAAAGGTCAAGACTGGTCGAACTCCAGGCAGCGGAGAAGAAAAGGAAGGCTGGCTCCATTTCCTTTTGGGGAGGGGTGCAAAGCCTTTGGCCCTCCCCCTTTTTCTAGAACAACTGCATTCCACCGCCAGCCACAAAGGAGTCTCCAATCACAGCAACCTTTTGCTCATAGCTTACGAATCACTTGGCTGTCATGGGGTGCCTTTGGAATGTCCCAAAAGCTCTGGAGACAACCACTGTCTAGTCATGTTGTCAATACCCGTGTCAGGTACGTCAATATTAGTATATCCATAGTGTGGGTGTTGGGGGAAAAGGGGGCAGAGAGCAGTTTGCAAAGGCTGCAGAGGGATTTTTTGTGCAAAACAAGATTCCTTAATTCTTGCTCATTGCTGATCCTACGTCCAGGGCTTGCTTTCTGGGAAAAGAGGTGGTGGAACTCAGTAGTGGAACTCAGGACTGCACAAGGACGTCACTTTGGGACAGCTGGAACAAGGGGGGAGTTTTTTAAAGTTTAAATTGCCCTAGGTGAAAATGGTCACACGGCTGGTGGCCCCGCCCCCTGATCTCCAGACAGAGGGGGGTTTAGATTGCCCTCCGCGCCACTGGCGCGGAGGGCAATCTCAACTCCCCTCTGTCTGGAGATCAGGGGACGGGGCCACCAGCCGTGTGACCATTTTCCAGAGGTGCTGGAACTCCGTTCCACCGCGGTCCAGCTGAAAAAAAGCCCTGCCTACGTCTGGATTAGAGTTACCAATATCCTGGCCAGCTGTCCCAATTGTGCCTTTAAAACAGTGGTTTGAACTGAAGACATTTGCCAGTAATTGCAGTTTTCACTCCATGCTTGAAAATCATCACTTGCTTAAGGGCCACTGCACAAGAGTAGGCCAGTCTGCTTAGTTTATGATCAGTTGGCAAACTTAGTGCCAGCCCAGTTCCCAACCATCTCTGCACTGACTTCTTTTCCCTCTTCCCTCCCTTCTCTCTGTCCCTTGGGCCCCTCCTCTCACCCTGTTTTCAGAAGGTTTGCACTATCTATAACCCTCTTCCAGGCAATAGGAAGACTCGTGCCTGTTTACACACATTCACCGTGACCCTTTTGCTTCCAGGTCAGTTACGCGCAGCAACTTTCTCCCCTTTTCTTAGTAGAAGACTGTTGGTTGTTAGACCTATGCAAATAGGTCTGAAATGGGGGTTGGGATTGGAGCAGCAGCTGCAGTTGTGCCTAAAGCTGGGGGGAAATTATTCTGTTTCTTTGTATGGTATCACGCCAGGCAGAAGGTCAAGTAGTAAGACCTTCCCCCATCACAGAGAGAGCATCATTTTTTGGAATCCTCCGAGAGCTTCTAACAGCAACCATTAAAGACACAGGAGCCCCGTGGCTTAAAGTGCTGACAGCCACACACAAGCAGCTTCCATGGGAAGCCTTCAAAAACGCAGTGACCAGCCAGCGTGCCGGCTGGCTTCGTGCGCAAATGAGGATCCGTTCTTTTTCTTCCCACCTGTATTTCAGAGATGGAAGTGCCAACGGCAAAAAAAAACCAGTTGACAAGGAGCAGGAAAGAAAGAGTTGCGGTCCCATCCTCCCCCCACCCAAGCCCTTGGCGCAACTGTCACACAGCGACACAAAGGAGTGCGAGAGAACAAAGGGGAAGGGGGTGCAGACAGTGGCAGAGGGCACACCGGTGTGGTGCGGAAAGTGGATGCAACGGGCTCCCTTTCAAGAGGGGAGTTTCCAGAGACGGAGGCAGAGAGGATGTGGCAAGATTTAAGGACTTGCAGGGGCTGAGCGACCGAGGCATTTCACGAGCATGATGCCCACAGCCTCCGAGCAGCAACACCTGAGCCTGCTGGGAACCGCATCTGATGGTATTGGCTCCCCCCCCCCCAAATAACTTATACTACAATAAATAGCATTTATAAGCCAAGACTAGACCAAGATCCTTTCTCGCACTCAGCCACTCAGCCACTCAGCCACTCAGCCACTCAGCATTCTTCGTTGTTTCCAAACGGCTTCTACGGATTTCGGGATGAAATAATACGAACTGACAGCGACGTGATCATTAAAACTACTTACCTGTTGAATACTTGAAGAACTTTGATGGACCTTTCTTGCTCCTAATATTGATACACTAAACTGCTTTCCATTGGTGTATTCCTTGTTGTAAATTATTGTAATACTGTGTATAGGGTAATATACCTTTTGGCTTGCTTCCTTTATTGTGTTTGGTGCAGCAAGACTAGACCAAGCCCTTTGGGAAGCCCAAATACCTGACATGGTTCGGGGATCGTGCGACACCACGGCGGGGCAGGGGGAAGCTGCATGGCAGTATGGCTCAGTGGTACGTGCATGCCGAAGTTCCCAGGTTCATTCTCTGGTGTTTCCCCTTAAAAAGATCAGGCAAGTGGTGGACGGAAGATCGGGAAGGTGGATGTGGATGACCTTTCTCTGCCGGTGATCCCGGAGAGCTACTCTTCTCCTCCAGTCACAGAAGACAAAGGCCAGCTTTCGTGAAGGAGGGCCTGACTGGGAAGAAAGACGCTTTGTGTGCTGGGAAATGAGGTGCTGAATCGGACCAGATCTTTGACTGATGATCCAGCAGGACCTTTCTGGTGGTCCTTGGATGAGAGCTGCGGTTCGCTTTGTTGGGATTTAGCAAGTGCTTCGCTTTCCGCCATGAAAGAGTTAAACTGTTTGTGTTACTTAGTTAGTAAATTTATTTGCATGTAACCACTTAGGCCTCAAATACGGATTCCCACCAAGGAAAGGGCAGTCTCTAAGCATAATCAAGTAGAATTAGGATTTTCTATTGGTTAACCTGTTTATTTGGGGGGGCAATTAAGTGAAGCTGTTAAGTGAAGTTTTATTGCTCTTTGTTCAGAGAGACTCAGCCTGAGTCTTGAGCCATCTTAAGTTACTTTTTACTAGCAAGCTGTAGTCAGTCTAGCAATTCCTTATTTTCTTTCAATGTAACCAGGGCCCGCACCACCATTGAGGTGGTGAGGCTGGCGCCATGGGTGCTGGGGAGCCAGAGGGGGCGCCGGAGTGGGTGCCAGGGGTGGAGGCGCACACCACGGAGCTGGCGTGCCTGGCCCGCAGGTGCTGCAGCCGGCCAGCCCCGCACCACCGCCGCTGCTTCCACCACACTCCCCTGACCGGGCACAGCAGCTGCAGGCCAGGCACAACTGGTGTCCGGGGCGGCATGTGGCACGCGGGCAGCCTCCGTGCGCCATCCCAGCCACCCGCCGGTCAATGGGCCCAGCTTTGCTGCATGATGACATCATCACACGGTGACATCATCACGCAGTCCAGGGGTGCGCGCGCGCTATGTGCATGCGCGCATGGGGGCAGCTGTGGGCGCCAGAAACCCTGGTGCCACCCCGAATGTAACCCTATTTTTATCCTTTATGTAGTAATGTATTCTTACAGAGCTATACTAGAGTGTGTGTCTGTTCTCTTTCATTCCAGTGCGCAATCTCTGTCTTAAACTCTGCTAATTTCCTACCTGCTTCCTTTGCTTTGGGTTTCTGTCGATGGGACTCCGTATTCATTTTTACATTTGACGTAACCCACTTTTGATCGGAAGAAAAGCAGGATATAAATATTTTAAAATTAAACGAATACTTTTTTTTTTAGGTATACTTTATTCCAGAAGTTTTCCCTCACAAGCCTGATTGCAATGGGCAAAAACTCCCCCCCCCACACACACAGCATGCACAACTGGGCCTCCACACAAGCATTTTCCAGCAGGTTCTGTTCCAAAGTAGCTGTGCTGCTCGCCACCAATCGTCATGACATCTAAGCTGGGTGCTTGAGCAGATGTGGGTTTGTTTCGTGCCTACAGGACCGGAAACGGTGGTTCATTTGTGGTTTGTACGCAAGAAAAACGCAGATTGCTAAAGCGGCTGATTTGGATGTCGTGTGACAAATGGCTGTTCATTGCAAAACACCTGCTAAGAGAGGATGCCTGAGGCTTCTGTGAATGCAGCCAGTGTAGGGTTGCCAGCCTCCAGGTGGTGGCTGGAGATCTCCCGGAATTGCAACTGATCTCCAGGCCACAGAGATCAGTTCACCTTGAGAAAATGGCTGTTTGGAGGGTGGATTCTATGGAATTATACCACGCTGAGGCTTTTCCAAACCCTGCCTTCTCCAGGTTTCACACACACACCCCAAATCTCCAGGAATTTTCCAACTTGGAGCTGGCAACCCTAAACCAATGACTGGCCCAAGGGGACCCAGTGAGCTTTGGGGCACAGCACAATTGGAACCCAGACCTCCCCCAGTCAAACATGCGTCTCCCAACACTGCCCCAGTTCCCTGCTTCACTTGGCCAGGCGGCTCTTTGCCTTGCGGCACCGATGGGGGATCCATTCCTTGCCTTTTGCTGAAATTCCAGAGAGCCCAGACTGCAGGTTGCTCCATTTCAGGTCATCGACCAGATTAATAAATCCAGCATTCTCTCTCAGCCCAGTCTACCTCACAAGGTTGCTGTGAGTATAAAATGGAGGAGCGGAGAACCAGGCACACTGCCTGAATTCCCTGAAAGCCCACAGGATGAAAAGACACTAGAGCGAGAGCGCTATGGGAAGAGGAAACCGGGTATATACTCCAGCTGTGTGCCATTCTGGCCCCGGAAGTAAGTTTAATGCTCAGAGTCTGGTCAAAACGTCAAGCTACGGTTGCCAACTCCAGGTTGGGAAGTTCCTGAAGCCTGGGAGAAGCGAGGGTTCATGGGCTGGGGAGGGACCAGTGGGGTAGGATGCCGTAGAGTACCCCCTCCAACGAAGACATTTTCTCCCCGAGGAACTGATTAGTGTAGTCTGGAGATCAGTTGAAATTCCAGGAGATTTCCAGGCTCCACCTGAAGGTTGGCAACCCTTCAGGCCCTAGGGTCAGGGCACAAGGATGCATGCAATGTATGGAAGCCAGCGGGATGACCTTCACAAGCTCTCAGCCCAGCCTACCTCGCAGGGTTGTCATGAGAAAAGTAGAAAGGAAGAATGAGAGCCAGTTTGGTGGAGTGGTTTAGAGCGTGGGACTCTAGTCTGGAGAACCGGGTTTGGTTCCCCACTCCTCCGCTTGAAGCCAGCTGGGTGACCTGGGGTCAGTCGCAGCTCTCTCAGAGCTCTCTCAGCCCCTCCCACCTCACGGTGATTGTCATGAGGATAATAATAACACACTTTATAAACCGCTCTGAGTGGGTGTTAAGTCATCCTGAAGGGCAGCATATAAATCAAATGTTGTTGTTGTTGTTGTTGTGTTCTAAGCCCCTTTGAGAAAAGCAAGATATAAATAAATAAATGCAGACGTGCATGCACCTGAATTAATTTCCTGCAGTGGATTCTTGATAAAGCTACCACAATCGTACGTGTTCAGGCAACCCACAGAGAACTCGTTCACCCACAGACCCTATCACATGATTCAAATGCAAACGTGTTTTGTGCTTTTGTTTAGAGGCATGCTCCAAAAATAAACACCAGCCCCCCTCCCTCCCCAAACCAGAGCCAGCCCGTTACTAGATTATCCTGAGTTCAACATGAACGTCACTGTTTGCAGGCAGTGGAATGGCAACTTACACACGAGCTGCTGCCAGCGGGCTCGACCAGGCCTGACGTAAGAGAGCTCCGATTAAGATCTCCTGATTAAGATCTCTTTGTTTCCACTAATTAGCTGCATCTGAACATTCTGCTGTTCCCTTGTGGAGCTAATTGCAGATTGGTATTTATTGTATTATTTATTTGGATATTTATACCCTGCTTTCCTCCACAATGGAGACTCAAAGCGACTTCCAGCATCATTCTTCCCTCTTCCAGTGCAGTTATTAGCTGCTGTAGCATAGTGGTTGAGTGGCTGGGCTGCAAATCAGCACTCTGCTGATTCGACTTCCACTCCTGCCATGAGCTCAGCAGATGGTCTTGGGTAAGCCCCTCCTCTCAGCCCAGCTCCCCAGCTGTGTTGTGGGGATAATGATAACGCTGACTTTGTTCACTGCTCTGAGAGGGGCACTCAGTTATTATTAAGTGCAGTTATTATTACAGAGCTGCTGTAGCATAGCGGTTAAGTGGTTGGGCTGTGAGCCAGCGCTCTGCTAGTTCAATGTCTGCTACTGCCATGAGCTCAGCAGATGGCCTTGGGTAAGCCCCTCCTCTCAGCCCCAGCCCCTCAACTGTATTATGGGGATAATGGTAACACTGACTTTGTTCACTGCTCTGAGTAGGCCACTGATCTGTCTAGTAGAGCGGTACGTAAGTGCACTCTTGCGTGTGCTGCTGTAGCATAGTGGTTGAGTGGTTGGGTTGCAAATCAGCACTCTGCTGGTTCGACTTCCACTCCTGCCATGAGCTCAGCAGATGGCCTTGGGTAAGCCCCTCCTCTCAGCCCAGCTCCCCAGCTGCATTGTAGGGATAATGATAGCACTGACTTTGTTCACCGCTCTGAGTGGGGCACTTGTCTGTCCAGAAGGGCGGTATATGTGCAGTTATTATTATAAAACTGCTGTAGCATAGTGGTTGGGTTGTAAGTCAGCACTCTGCTGGTTCGACTCCCACTACTGCCATGAGCTCAGCAGGTGGCCACCTCCCAAGGAAGCCTGTTGCACTGAGGGACCGCTCTAACTGAACAAGCTGCCTTATACCAAGCCAGAGTATCGGCCCATCTAGTTCAGTACAGGCCAGGCAAGCTGGATGTGGCTCTCCAGGCCGCTGGACTCCAGAGGTCTGCTAGCTGGATTGCCTCTGGGACCTTCTGATCCGAAGCACACGTTCTACCCCTGAGCCACGGCCTCTCCCAGCTGGCTTCCTTCAGTGTTGGCACACGTGCACTGAATTGTGCGTGCGCTCAAGTTGCATTCCCCCCACCCCGTCCCACCCAGAGACCACCACAGGGGAGACTGAACTCAGAAAAGGAGTAACAACATGGTAAAAACACATCTCCCAATATTCCCCAGGAAGGGGAAAGTGGGCCAGAGAAGAGAAAAGAGGGGGTGAGAAAACTGGGACACCCCACGATGGAGGGAGACCCTATCGGTACCCAAGTGTGGCTACATTCTTCCAAACTAACAGAGGGTGTTGCTTTGTTAGGCTGTCCGAGCCTAGCATTCCCTCTCAGGCCTGAAGCACATGGAGAGCTATCTGATTGGCACAGAGGTAGACCTCCGTGGGGGGAAGACCCCAGCCTTTTGAGCGTATTAAATGGAGAGCAGCGTGGACAGGGAAGAAAGCCAAGAGGGGTGAGAGAAGCGTCTCCTCCCGCCGGTTTCCAAGGAGGGCCCAAGACGTGTGTTGCGTTGCTGAATTGCATGCCACCCGCAGGCAGCCCTGGGCCATGGCGTGCCGATTCTGCTTTTGCTCAACACTGACCCATTTTCTTCCCAGAGAGGAACTCTTGCGGGGAGGGGCTGGGGGGGGGGAGGATGGAACAGTTCCAAAGAATACTTTTCACTAATTGGTGAGAGAAATAATCTACGGTTAGATCAGGCGGCTATGAAATCTAAGATTCCCCAAGCCTGATCGGAAAGCGGGCGGGACAGGCCGCTGCCCTGGTAAGCAGGCAGAAAAACCCAGCCAAGGGTGAGGCTACATGACCGGTGGTGACGCAACTGGCTGAACTTCCAGATGGCCGGAAGGGGAACGAAGGACTTTTGCAGAGTTTGTGACTGGCGTGGCCGGACATCGGCGCAGGCCCGGAGGTGCCACCGTTTCCAACATTGCAGGGCACAAGGCTCGGCCAGAGCAGCATATGCTGTCCACACGGAGGCAGCACCCGCTCACCGGAGGTCTTCTGCACCGGAGGTCACCTACAGCACTCAGCTCAAACCAGTTCAACACATCCTCAACGACTTGCAACTTATGCGGGACAATGATACGCTCCTCTCACAAGCATCGGGAGGCAAACGTTTTCTGGCCCGGAGACAGCCCTCCTAACCTGAAACAATTTCTTGCTCATTATAAGGTATTTGCCAACACTCCCACGGACGCTGGGACCAGAGTCTGCAAGAAACCGAGATGCCAACTCTGTCCCCGTATTTACTCCGACAGCATGTTCTTTGGGCCTAACAACACCAGTTATACCATCTCTGGATCGTTCGCTTGTTCTTCTTCCGGTGTTACATATGCTATCAAGTGTCAGCAAGGCCCTTTGACTCTCTACTTGGACAAGGAGGGTAACGAAGATGATGAGGGGTCTGGAGACCAAGTCCTATGAGGAAAGGTTGAAGGAGCTCGGTACGTTTAGCCTGGGAGAAGACAACTGAGAAGCGATATGATAACCATCTTCAAGTACTTGAAGAGCTGCCGTATAAAAGATGGTGTGGTTTTCCATTGCCCCAGAAAGTCAGACCAGAACTGACAGGTTGAAATTAAATCAAAAGAGTTTTCGGCTAAACATTAGGAAGAACTTCCTGACAGTGAGAGCGGTCCCTCAGTGGAACAGGCTTCCTTGGGAGGTGGTGGGCTCTCCTTCTTTGGATATTTTTAAGGAGAGGCTAGATGGCCATCTGACAGCAGTGCTGATTCTGTAAACCTGAGCAGATCATGAGAGGGAGGGCAGGAAGGGCTACAACAGTGCTTAGTTCTCGTGGCCCCTTCTTACATGCCCAGGGTAAGGCCAATCGCCACCTTGGGGTCAGGTAGCAAATTTCCCCAGGCCAGTTTGGCTAGGGATCCTTACAGTGTTTTGCAATCTTCTGGTCACTGAGTGTGTGTGGGGTGGTGGTATTTGTGAATTTCTTGAATTGTGCAGGGGGTTGGACTAGATGACCCTGGAGGTCACTTCAAACCCTGGATAGCCCAGGCAAGCCCGATCTCATCAGATCTTGGAAGCTAAGCAGGGTCAGCCCTGGTTGGTACTTGGATGAGAGATCACCAAGGGAGTCCAGGGTTGCTACATAGAGCCAGGCAATGGCAAGCCACTTCTGAACATCTCTTGTCCTGAAAACCCCAGCAGGGGTCGCCATAAGTCAGCTATGTCTTGACAGCACTTTCCACCAGCTACTAGGGGAGGTTTAAATGAGTTTTGCTTTCGGACGTCTGCATAGGGGGGAGCACATAGGACCAGGGCCGGTGCCAGAGTTTCTGGTGCCTGAGGCCGGGGGCAGCTTCAGGGCTGTTGCAGCCACCACGCATGCACTCGCACCCGGACTGCATGATGACATCACTGTGTGTGACATCACGCAGCATGCCGCTGCGAGCCAGCCCTATTGGCACGGCAGGCAGCTGGGAAGGCGCATAGGTGGCCTCCCAGCCCTCCTGCTCAGTTGCCCCACGCCGTCCCGGCCGCCTGCTGCGCCTGGCCCGCAACTGCGTGCAGGTGGTGGCAGCAGCAGCATGGGGCAACTGAGCGGAAGGGCTGGGAGGCTGCCTGCTCAGACTGCCCCATGCTGCTGCCGCCAGCACGTGCTCCTGACCAGGCACAGCTGAGGGCCAGGCGTGGCAGGCGGCCGGGGCAGTGTGCGGGCAGCTTCCCAGCCCTTCCGCTCAGCCGCCAGTGCTGCCGCCACAAGACCCACAGCACGTGCCCCCGCCTCCAGTGCCCCCTCTGGCGCCTCAGCGCTCAAAGTGGCTGCTGGACCCGCCTCCATGGACGCACCGGCCCTGCATAGGACTATCAAGAAGCAGCTTGCAGAGGAAGTTTTCCTTTGCTGGGATGACTCTGTTTTTAAAGCCAGTGTCCAGGCAGGTGCCTTCCCGCTGCCTGCTCCCTCTTCTGCTTTGGTTCCCCGCAGCCGCACAGCAGCTGCACAAAGGAGAACACAAACTGGGTTGGAACATGTCTGAGGGGGAGGTAAGGCTGCTGCCTTCCCACAAGCCATTTTACCACATGGAAACAGCACCCGTGTGTGTGTGTGTAGATCAAGATGGGAAGCCGTATTAGTCTGTCTGTAGCAGTGGAAAAGAGCAAGAGTCCAGTAGCACCTACAAGACTAACACAATTTGTGGCAGGGTATGAGCATTTGTGAGTCACAGCTCACTTCTTCAGATACAGCTAGAATGGGATTCTCTCCGTCCTTATTATCTTGGAGAGCAGAGTGATATCAGACGCCAAATGACAATAGCAGATGTGATTGGATAGGGTGGGTATGCAGTGGGGTGGCGGGTGTGGAGAAATCAGCATTGGTCATGAGACAGGAAGCCCAGGTCTCGATTCAGTCCAGGGGGATGCATTGTCTTGAGCATCATTATCAGTTGCAATTCAGCAGTCTCTCTCTCTAACCTCCCTTTGAAATTCCCCTGCAGGAGAACTGCTACTTTTAGGTCAGCAACTGAATGTCCTGGAAGGTTAAAATGCAGCCCCACTGGTTTTTGAATGTTTTGGTTGCTGATGTCAGACTTATGTCCATTAATTCTTTGTCGAAGGGGCTGGCCAGTTTGTCCAATGTAGAGAGTGGAGGGGCGTTGCTGGCACGTGGTGGCGTAAATCCCATCGGAGGATGAGCAGGAGTCTGAACCCGAGATGGTACGGCTGATGTGGTTGGGTCCGCTGATGGTGTTGCTCGGATCGATATGAGAGCAAAGTTGGCATCTTGGTTTGCCGCAGGCCTCGGTACCAGAGTCCGTGTTGACGTTAAGTAGTTGTGTGTGTGGCCGGGGGTGGGGGGGGCGGTATTTCCTAGTTTTGACTGGTCCATGTGCAAAGAATACTCCATGTGGAACAGCAAAATTTGGAAAATAACCCTCCTCCTCTCTCTCCCCCCCCCATGCTATTTGAGCACAGGATAACAGCTAGGAGTGTGGCCGGAGCCCTTCCTCCACCATACCACACTGTCACAAGCCCAGCTGGGCTTTCCTTAAAGCCATTCCCCACTGCAGTGTGGGAACCTGTCCCGGACCCCACTTGTTAAAAACCTGAATGTGGAGTTTGGCCCTTAAGGAAGCAATGGAGGAGCTCTCCAGCAGTGTTTTTTTGGGGGGTGAGGATCACATTTCTGGATGATTTTTCAGAGACCAATCTTCGCAGAGTGCACAGCTACTTTGGAAGGAAGGCAACACCCATGCCTGGGTGTCCTAGCCCTGGTTCTTTTAGCAGCTGTACCTGCTCCCTGTTTGGCACCCGTGGTCCTCCAACCTCCCCCCACCCCACACACACACCATAACCTCCCCTGCTCAGTTATTAAAGCCCAATAGCTATAATTCCTCTTGATCAATTCACACCCGAGGCCCGCTCTGTTCATTTTCTGAGCACGGGCCTCCCAGGAGCGCCAGGGGGAAAGAGGGAGGGGAAATATGCTTATTAAAATGCAAATCAGTTTGAAATTAAACTTTCAAAAGAAATTCTTCTCCTCCCCCCCCCTACCCCTTCCTTCAGCCAACAGGAAACGCTGCGGCAGAAAGCTTTGCTTGAACAACTAGCCATGGGTTTGGCGGGAGGCAAGCGGCAAGAATTGAGGGGTGGTATACAGTCGCCAACTGCCAGGTGGGACCTGGAGGTCAAGTGGAATTACAGCTGGTTTCCAGAAGCCAAAGATCAGTTCCCCTAGAGAAAATAGCAACCTTGGAGGGTGGCCTTTATGTCATTATACCCCACTGTGGTCCCTTCTCTCCCTAAATCCCACCTGCCTCAGGCTCTCTCCCCAAATCTCCAGGAATTTCCCAGCCCAGTGCTGGCAACCCTCTCTTTTGCTCTGACAAGGCCAGTATTAATTCTCTAGAAAGGCAGCGTGAAATGTAGCATTAAAAGGAGGGAACGTGCACTGTACACTTATTCAGACACAGCCTCTACTCCAAAGGTGGAACTTCCCAGCCGAACCAATATTTCCGAAACTTCAGAGACGTTTTGGCTGGATTCCAACTGGAAGAGGGCTCTCTTGGAGAGACACTTGGAATCTTTGCTGGCAGAATCGAGAAATACTTTCCACTATGCAAATACTTTCTTTAAAAAAAAAGTTTTTGATAAAAAAAATCGAGAAACACTAAATTTACTTTCACAACCCAAAGCAGATGGGATCACAAGCGCAAAAACCTCTTGGCTGTGGGGCTGTTGGAGGAAGGTGGCAAGAAACGGGGCGGGGGGTGTCCCTCCGTCATGGCTGGATCTACCCCCAGCTGAGTTCCCTCCCCAAGGCATGTGTTGTTGTGAACTTTAATTGATATTCTATATTAGATTTTGATTCCCCTTGAGCTGCTTTGGGAGCCAGCTTTTGATAATCTAATAAATAAAAGCCAAGCAATCTGTGATGTGGTTCTTTGTCACACCTCCATCTCGTTGCTGCCAATCTCTCTCCTCTGATTTCTTTCTTTCAGTCTCTCTCCAAAGGAATACAGGGGAATTTTCAGCCAATATGCAAGCCAGAGGGCCGGCTGATGGATGAGTCAGACCAGCCGTGGAATAAGAGGAGGGGGACTGGGGGGCCTTCCCTTTAACCCAGGGCTATACTCCACCTGTGCAGGTGGGCCCAGATGCAATAGATGCAATCTTCTGGGCCCAGGCCTTCCTTCCCAAACTGTTGCCGTTCCCCAAACCATCCCAAGAAATTCTACCTCCCCACACACACTTGAAATAGACTTGTCTCCAAGCCTGAACCCAATAATAACAACAACAGTGTGCTTATATACCACTTAAAGGGGGCAAACACAATCAGTGTTATTATTATCCCCACAATACAGCTGGGGAGCTGGGCTGAGCGGAATGGCTGATTCAAGGCCATCTGCTGAGCTCATGGCAGGAGTGGGAGTCGAATCAGCAGAGTGCTGATTTACAGCCCAACCGCTTAACCACAATGCGACAGCAGCTAATAACTGCGCTTATATACCTCTCTTTGGGAAAGATGAGTGCTGCTCTCTGAGAGGTGAACCAAGTCAGTGTCATTATTATCCCCATAATCAGGACTTTTTTTCAGCCGGAACGCGGTGGAACGGAGTTCCGGCACCTCTTGAAAATGGTCACATGGTCGGTGGCCCCGCCCCCTGATCTCCAGACAGAGGGGAGTTTAGATTGCCCTTCACGCCGCTGGAGCGGCGCAGAGGGCAATCTAAACTCCCCTCTGTCTGGAGATCGGGGGCAGAGCCACCAGCCATGTGACCATTTTCGCCAAGGGTGATTTAAACTTTAAAAAACTCCTCCCCTTGTTCCAGCTGACCCAAAGTGACATCATTGCACGGTCTCAAGGACATCCGCAGACTATATACGTGTGTGTGTGGTACCAGGGGCACTGCCTCCCGCCAGGAGTTGCCCCCTGTGCTGGCAATCCACTGAGTTCCACCACCGCTTTTCCCAGAAAAAAAGCCCTGCCCACAACACAGCTGGGGAGCTGGGCTGAGAGGAGGTGCTGACCCACGGCTACCTGCTGAGCTCATGGCAGGGGTGGAAGCCGAACCAGCAGGGTGCTGTTTTGCAACCCAGTCACTTAACCACTATACTACAGCAGCTCTTTATAATAATAATTGTTCTTATATACTACTCTTCAGTGCCCCACTCAGAACAGTGAAAAAAGTCATTGTTATTACCCCCACAACACAGCTGAGGAGCTGGGATTGAGAGGAGTGGCTCACCTAAGGCCACCTGCTAAGCTCATGGCAGGAGTGGGAGTCGAACCAGCAGAATGCTAATTCACTGCCTGACCACTTAACCACTATGCTACAGTAACTCACATAACAGTACTGCTCTTCTAGACAGGTCAGAACACATTCGGATCAAAGTCAGTGTTATTAGTTTCCCCACAATACGGCTGTGGAGCTGGGCTGAGAGGAATGACTTCCCTAAGGCCACCTGCAGAGCTCAAGGCAGTAGTGGGAGTCAAACCGGCAGAGTGCTGATTCGCAGCCCAACCACTTAACTACTATGTTATCGCAGCTCATCACCACAACTGAACTGCACAACACAACTCTGTGCACAAAACAGGCTCCCTCCTGCCCCAAGTTTGTTTTGCTGCTGATAGAATTACATCTGTGGAAAGCTCGGAGGGACTGTCCTTAACTCCCCCTTGGGGACCAGATTCTGCATGCCCTGAATTCTCACACTTGTTAACTTCCTTTCTGGCCACAGTTTTCCCAGGGCCACAAATAAGGCTGTAACATTTTACCCCCTAATGGTGTGTTTTTTTCATACTCCATGAGCCCCCAGAGAAAGATCCCCCCTTGGCCCTTTTGACAACATAGATGCAATCTTAGTTTCCATATCCAACAAAATAGTAAAGAGCCCAGTAGTACCTTTAAGACTAACCAACTTTATTGTAGCATAAGCTTTCGAGAGCAGCAGGTCTCTTCATCAGAAAAGGTGCTACTGGACTCTTTTTACAATTTTGCAACTACAGACTAACACGGCTAACTCCTCTGGATCCACACCCAACCACGTTCTGCATTGTTTTCAATGGCAGCCCCATCTAGACCATAAACAATAAACTAACCTGAATGCAATCAGGTCACGCTTTTGAAGAACGGCTGTAGCTAGGGGAATCAAAAAGAGTCCAGTAGCACCTTTAAGACTAACCAATTTTATTGTAGCATAAGCTTTCGAGAATCACAGTTCTCTTCGTCAGATACATGGAGGGCCAAAAGAAACTGGTCAGATATAGAGGAGGAGAGGGGAGGGGAGGAGGAGAGGAGGGATGTAAACAACTCCTTTGATATGGAGATGCAGGCAGCTCCTTTTGATGTGGGGATCAGTTTGCTTGTGTAAAGGTTCAAAGGAGTTAGCCGTGTTAGTCTGTAGTAGCAAAATCAAAAATAGTCCAGCGGCACCACCAAGACCAACCAATTCCACTGCAGCACAAGCCTTCGATAACCACAGCCCTCCCCGCCAGATGCATCTGACAAAGAGAACTGTGGTCCTCGAAAGCCCACGCCAGGCGTCACTGGGCTCTCCCCGACCCCGCCTATGTAAAGGAAATCAGTTACCTGTGATAATGAGATAACCATTCATAGTCCCTATTCAGTCCCAGCTTGACAGAGTCAAATTTGCATATGAATTCCAATTCAGCAGCTTCCCGTTGGATTTTGTTTTTGAAAGGTTTCTGTTGGACTACAGCGACCTTTAAGTCTTTGATGGAATGTCCTGGTAGATTGAAGTGTTCTCCCACTGGTTTCTGGACGTTGCCATTTCTAATGTCAGATTTGTGTCCATTTATTCTTTTGCGCAGAGGTTGGCTGATTTGGCCAATGTACAGAGCAGAAGGACATTGTTGGCACATGAGGGCATATATCAGATTGGAGGATGAGCAGCTGTAAGAGCCAGAGACAGTGTAGTTGATGCCATTGGGTCCTGTAATTGTATTCCCTGGGTAGATATAAGGGCAGAGCTGGCATCTGGGTCTGTTGCAGGGCCTGGTACCTGTGCTGGTGACTCTGCTGGCCGATTCATGATTGTGAGTGAGAAGTCGTGTAAGGTTGGGGGGGCCGTCTGTAGGCAAGAAAAGGTCTTCCACCCAAGGCTTCTGAGAGAGAGGTATCATTTTCCAGGATGGGTTGTGGCTCACGGATGATACGTTGGATGGGTTTGAGCTGAGAGCTATAGGTGACAACCAGTGATGTTCTGTTGTTAGTTCCTAGTTAGTAGCTAGGGGATCATCCAAAGGTGTAATGTGCCACAGAGGAGTCTTTGAGCAGCTTTTTCAGGGACCAAGAGCGCTTTTTGGGGGGCCCTAATTTATCCCATTAATTCACACTCATAATTAAGAGCCTCCCCCCATCACAAGAGAAGCGCTATGCAAAGTCTGTTCTTTGACTGTTCCCAGCTACTCTGGAGCTGAGACGCTGGCAGAGTCATTCTCAGGAATTAGATCCAGAGGAGTTAGCTGTGTTGGTCTGTAGTTGCAAAATAGGAAAGAGTCCAGTAGCACCTTTAAGACTAAGTGACTTTATTGTAGCATAAGCTGTTGAGAGCCACAACTTACGCTACAATAAAGTTGGGTTAGTCTTAAAGGTGCTACTGGACTCTACTATTCTCAGGTCTGTGTGTGTTAAGTGCCATCAAGTCACTTCCTGTCATTAGCCGTCTCCAGTCTACCCTGCATGCTTAAAAGGAACACAGCTATTGTTCAGATGGGAGTCGCGATGTCAAGAGAGAAGGGATGTTAATCATTCCCCCTCTTCCCCAGTGCAGTCTGCTGATTAAAACTGCACTCCGCTAACAAGGGCTTGTATTGTGTGTGCCATCAAGTTGCAACTGATTTATGGCGACCCCAGCAAGGATTTTTCGAGGCAAGAATGAACTAAAGGGGTTTGCCTTTGCCTTCTTCTCCGTTCCAATCCCCGTCTTCCCTGCTTAGCTTCTGAGGTCTGGCAAGATCGGGCTATACCACACCATACCGCCACGGATCTCTAGTATTAGAAGGGAGAAAAAGACACGCGTTCTTTGCCTGTCTTTTTCCCTTTTCCAGATCTGGTGGGCATGAAATATGTTTCAATGGGCAAAACCACACTGGGTAGAAGTAACAAAGCCCCTCTCCTGCACTGCAGCCTCAGAGCCCAACACAACTGCTATGTGCTTTAAAAAAAAATAAAAGCTAGGAAAATCCCATCACAATTCCCCAGTCTCATCTAGTTAGACCAGCCACCTACCCTCTCTGCTTTGCTCCATCTCCTTGGAGCGGAGGGTGCCTCAGCAGAGCTTAGGGGCCGTCCCCTTAGGATCTGTAGGGACAGGGCCGACGCCACCATTGAGGCGGTGAGGCAGGCGCCGCAGGCGCTGAGGTGCCGAAGGGGGTGCCAGAAGGGGTGCCGGGGTTGGAGGCACGCACCATGGAGCTGGCGTGCCTGGCCCACAGCCGCTGTAGCCAGCCAGCCCCGCGCCACTGCCACCACCGCCACCAACACACGCCCACGGCCGGGCACAGCAGCCGTGGGCCAGGCAAGGCAGGTGTCCAGGGCAGCGTGCGGAACCTCCCCAGCCACCCACCGTGCCTGACTGGGATCGCGGGCAGCCTCCGTGTGCCTTCCCAGCCACCTGCCGGTCAATGGGGCCGGCTTGCTGCGTGATGACATCATCACACAGTGACGTCATCACACAGTCTGGGGGGCGTGCATGCACATGTAGAAACCCTGGCGCCGCCCCTGTGTAGGGAGCACCCATTCGGAAGCAGGAGGATGCTTAGTTTGGGACTGCCCCACACTTTGTGATTGACCTCTGCACCCGCGGCAGCCATTTTGTGATTGGCTGCCCTGCCCCAGTGCCACCATTTGGGGATGGCACACACTACCCTTTCTCAAAGTTCCAAAGGGGCAAAGTATGTGTCTTGCCGATCTCTGAATCTGCCACAAACTTGGTGCAAGTAGCAACTGCCCCACCCTTCCCCTGGCCAGCTCAGCTTGTGCAGGCAGTGGCCAAAGATGGGTGCTAGTTAGCGTTGCCAAGACCGGGTTGAGACATTCCTGAAGACTGGGGAAAGTAGGGCGGTCAGCAGGCATGTGATACCATCAGGGCCAGTGCAAGGATTTTTTGCACCCTAGGCAAGGCTAACTACTTGTGTCCCCCACCACTGTTAATCAATTTTCAAAAACAGATGAATTGTAGGAAAAATATAAAGCACAAAACTTGAAATTGCTAATTTTTTTTCAAAAATGTGAGAATAAGTAATACAACAATCTTTGATTTTCTTTCTCAAATTCAAATCAGTTTTAGCACACAAATCACAAGGCAAACCATGTTGCCGCCAACTCACTTCTTATCCCAGCGCAGGCACAGTACACGGGGATAAGAAGCGAGTCGGGGGCAAAACGGTTTGCCGCCCCGCCCGCCACTTCCTCAGGGCCTCCAGAGGCTCAGAAAGGCCCAGCCTGGCTGTAGGAAGGCCCGACACCATGACACCAGGCCTTCCCGCTGCTTCAGGGCTTCTCGAGGCCCAGGAAGGGCCAGCATGGCAGCAGGAAGACATGACACTGCGGCCCCGGGTCTTCCCACCGCCTCGGGGCCCGGTGCGGCCCAGCCCAGTGGTCCACTGTGGAATGGGGCTGCCCAGCCCATTACAGCGCAGGACTGCCTGGCCCAGCGGCCCGCTGCAGTGCAGAGCAGCCCGGCCTGGGGGCCCACTGTGATGCGGGGCAGCCCAGCCCGCAGTGGCGAGGGGCTGCCAGCTTCACTGCGACGAGGGGCTGCCCGGCCCAGCAGCCCACTCCGGCCTAGGGCTGCCTGACAAGTTGGGGCACAGGGGTGGCCAGCTCAGCCACCCCTACTAAAGCCCATTGTATCATGTCACAATGGGCTCTGGTGCTAGTTTTGAATAATCCTGTGAATTGTGATGTTAAAATTTAAGCCTCTTGAATGTTTCCATTTCAAGAACATCAAAATCTCATTTTGCATGCCTTTTCCTTTGCAAATTTTATCACCAATTTCTTCAGGTCAAGCGCTGATACTTGGACATGTTCCATTGATACGGTTGCCAAACCAACTAGTATCTTTTGCAACATTGGCCGTTTCCACACGGCTTACCTTTTTCTGCAAAATAGCAAAATCTCACGTGAAATCTCGCGAGAAGATGCTGTTATCGCACGAGGAGACGCGATAACAGTGTCTTCTCGCGAGATTTTGGACAAGATTTCGCTATTTTGCAGAATAAGGTAAGCCGTGTGGAAACGGCCATTGTTGAACATACATACATTTTTATAAGTTTGAACTCTGAGAAACTTGCATTCACCACGTACAACTGACACTCGAAGTGTGAGAAGGATCCTTAGAGCAACAGAAGCACTACCCAGGAGTTTTTGCTGCAGTATGAAGAAAAGTACTCCTTGTGGTGATATAGACTTCGGAAGACTTCGAACTATTGCTATACGTTCACAGCACAGATCTCCAGCATCAATATCTTTGTTTCCATCAGTGATTTTTCCAAATTCTTGCAGGCCTTAAGTATGTCTTCAGTAAATTTTTTGTTGATACTGTATATATCTTACAGGAAGCCAAATAGGGAATTATATATGTTGTAGCTGTTGGAATCTCTCTTCAACAGATTGTCTGACCATGTCTAAGACAGCATAATAGAAACCTACTTTGAATTTCTGCTTCGGATCTTGTTTTGCCTCTTCTTGGGCCTCCTTCTCAGACGGCTCTTTCCTTCTCCTTTTTCCGGCTTCTTCTGTCTTGAAGTTTCGTAGTATTCCAAGCTCCTTTGCAATCTCAGTAGGATCTATCAAAACCTGTTGAAAACCGTCACCACACCAAATTGTCTTTTGAGACGGCTATTCCCTCTACCCTGTTGGGGGACGCTCAATAGGTTTTCTCCCCCACTCCTGCCCTGTTTGCCGACTTATAACCCCAGGAAGCAGGCCACAGTGGCTGGTGCCAATGGGACTTTTGCAAGTGATAGGGGGTGCAGAGAAAACTTTGATAAGACGTTACAATTAATTATATTCTATAGCACTGTTGTAATATTTATTTTAAAATAAAAATATAAATTGTCAGTTGCTTTTTAAAAAGAAACTAATCTGTATAAAACTGTGCCCCTCAGGTCAATTCTGTGCCTTTCTGAGGTCTGCGCCTAGTTGGCCTAATGGAAGCACCGGCCCTAGATACCACAGAGCCCGCCCTCCGGAGCAGCCATTTTCTCCAGGAGAATTGACCTCCATCATCCGGAGATCAACTTCAATGCTGGGACAGCAAAATAGTAAAGAGTCCAGTAGCACCTTTAAGACTAAGCAGCTTTATGGTAGCATAAGCTTTTGAGAGCCACAGCTCTCTTCGTCAGATGCATCGTCAGCTTTTGAGAACCACAGCTCTCTTCATCAGATGCATGGGTTTTAAGGTCTCCATGCATCTGGTGAAGAGAGCTGTGGCTCTTGAAAGCTTATGCTACAATAAAGTTGCTTAGTCTTAAAAGTGCTACTGGAGTCTTTACTATTTCAATGCTTGAAGAACTCCAGGCCCTGGAGGTTGGCAGCGCCAGTGGGACTCAAGAGTTTTTCCAGCGGCAGCCGCTGCGGGGCACCTGGGAAGACTCCTGGCCTGTATGTGAACAAACAGGCTCATGAGATGCCAGGAGGGAGAATGCGCCACTTGCTATGCTTGCTTTAAAACGGGCGGAGGAAGATGTGCCTGCGCACCCCTTCAAGCCGTGTCACGTGGGGGCGTGGGGGCAGGGGGCTGCTGGGATCAGCCTACAAACCTTCTCCCCTCCTGGTCTGAGGCTTGAGGGTGCCGTGACAGCACTGAGAAATTCCAGTTACTTCCACTTTTGATCTGGCATCCTAGTTAATGGATGTTTGTGCCGTTGCTTCTCAAACAAGCCCTGTTAAAAAGGGCCCTTGGAGTCATTTTGATTTGGCGTGTTTGGCTCATACCTGCTTCTCGGCGGAGGACGAATGTTACTCTGCTGCCTTATGTAGGTTTTCCTGCCGGCATTATTGTCCAATCAATTCCTTTTCTTCCTTTTTACGGTTTCATTTTTTTTCCTCAGCCACGCTGGGGGTTCCCATTTACAGAAAAGAAAGGCAAGGGAGAAATGCTCGGAATGCCAATAAATCAATAAGACTAAAACGCGTTGCTAAACACTCCTGGATCCTACGGACAGGAGTGAACAATGTGGGTTTGGAGGCTGGAGGCTGCGAATGGGTCGGTCATCTCCAGGGGCTTGGCCTGAAGTGGCCGGCCTGGGGGGGGGGGGGCTCAGCCCATGAAAAAAAGGAAGGCTAAGGTCCCTTATGGACAGCAGAGGTTTTCTGGAATAGCACCAGTTAGCAGGAGCAGAGTGGCGGCTGGGTTAAAGCACCCATCCGTGCTCGGGTGACCCCTCCAGCTGAAGGGCAGGGCGGATACCTGGCTGTGTGAGGTGGAGAAGGCTGTCAAGACATAGCCAACTTATAATAGCAGTTTTAACTTCTGAACAAGAGGCTCACAGACAGGTAGGGTTGACAACCTCCAGGTGGTGGCTGGAGATCTCCTGGAATTACAACTGATTTCCAGGTTAAAGAGGTTCAGTTCTCCTGGAGAAAAGGGCTGCATTGGAGGGGGGGCTGTACGGAATCATACCACACTGAGGCCCCTCCACTCCTCAAACAATGCTTTCTCCAGGTTCTACCCCCAAAACCTCCAGGAATTTCCTAACCTGGCACTGGCAACTCTTGTGGGCTGCAGCATGTGCAGGCAGAGAGAGTAGAATCTTTCTCCCTTGTAAGGTTGCCCACTGCAGGTTAGTAACCATCGTGTCTGGGGTTCTGGGGCAGCACGTAAGGTTGCCAGGGTCCCTTTCATCTTCCGCCAGGAGGGTAGGGACACCTGGCACTCACTTTGTGCTATCCACAAGGATCCTCTTCGCGCTTCGCCCTGGGACTGACGCAATGTTATCACTTCCGCAAGTGACATCACCGCAGCGGCTGCACAAGCGCCCCCGCTCTCCGCACAGGGCCCATTCGGCCCCAAATGAAGTGCGGAAGTGATGTTGCCGCGCCTGTTGGGATCGTGCATGTGGTGCGCATCCCTGCAGTGCCTGCTGGTGGCGGGCAACCCCCAGGAGCCTGCCACCTCCCACCAATCGCCAGGCGATCAGCGGATGAGAAGAGAAATCCTCAGGCACCTGGGAACGCTAGGCAGCAGATCTGCTATCCTATAGGCATACCTCTTTTCCTCCACATGTTCTGCTGTTATATTTGTAAATACAGCCAATGTTATTTAAAAACAGACGTAACTCCAGCCAGTCCCAAGAAATGCTGCCCCTGGAATCACTGACCATAGGGATAAGTGGGAAGAGTGTAACAATAAAAGGACACAAATGAAATGCTTCGAGACTTGCTGATGTCAGTGGCATTAAATGAATTCTCTGTGAATGGAAGACACCATATAATCTTTTGCTTCTTGACCTTTTCTTATCATAATTTCTGATGGTTGGGCATACGTTTCTGTAAGGACTGTTGCGGCAGAGGCTGAGGAAGGACAAATCCTGGATGAAAATAAGTCAGAGACGCCTGAAGGGGAAGATGTACCCTGAAGGGAGGCCATCTGGAACAAGGCCCTTTTGGTTACCACCTTGGGCAAGATTGCCAACACTCACTCATACTTTTTGCTGTAGCCAAGAAACAAGGCAACCAACAGATCAGATATTCATAAACCGCTTCAGGCTTTGCTCAAGGGAGAGGTGGTAAAAGAAAGAAAGAAAGAAAGAAAGAAAGAAAGAAAGAAAGAAAGAAAGAAAGAAAGAAAGAAAGAAAGAAAGAACGAACGAACGAACGAACGAACGAACGAACGAACCAACGAACGAACGAACGAACCAACGAACGAACCAACGAACCAACGAACGAACCAACGAACGGTGTGAAATCCAAACCTGTGTTTTCCAGCTTTCCAGCTGATGTGTCAGATGCATCTGACGAAGAGAGCTGTGGTTTTCGAAAGCTTATGCTACAATAAAGTTGGTTAGTCTTAAAGGTGCTACTGGACTTTTTACTATTTTATCACTGTTTTGGATTCAAAAGGCAGGGATATTGCAAAATTATCCAAATTGTCAGAAATAGTTCAATTAATAAATGATTGTATTTAAAAAAGCATATTTTTCTGACAGCTGGAAATCTGTTTTTGAATTTCGGAGGAATAAATTAAATATACTATTAGCCTTGTATAATCGTGCTTCACTTTTACATTATATAGGACAAAGGAAACAAGTAAATAGTGAAGACTATGTGTGAATCAAGTAACATCAATAAATTTTCAAACTTAGCACATTCAAAGCCCTTCATGACCTGGGGCCCTCATATCTGTGCCACCGCCTCCTCTCTATGTTCGGCCACGACAGCTTTGCTCATCTGGTCAGGGCCTTCTGAAGATATTGCCTTTCAACTGGGCAAAATCAACAGCTGCCTGCTCACGTGCTTTCTCTTTGGAAGCTCCCTCCTTACGGAACGGCCTGCCTGAGGAGGTCAGGAAAACTCCCCCTCTCCTGGCTTTCAGCAAACTATGCAAAACTGAATTATTCAGGAGAGCTTTCTACCCAAATTATAGGGCTGTGTTGTAAGAAGTAGCTCAGAGATGTGCCTTGGTAGAGACAGGGACTCTAGCTTACGCCACTGGGTACTGTCAGCTGATGTAGATATGCTCCTACTAGAGAGTTTCCACGTTGCTAAACATGCCATGTTAACTAGTTGTGCTTTGTTTCAGAAAGATTTCATCTGTCTCCAGGGCTTTTTTTCAGCAGGAACACGGTGGAACGGAGTTCTGGAACCTCTTGAAAATGGTCACATGGCTGGTGGCCCCGCCCCCTGATCTCCAGACAGAGGGGGGTTTAGATTGCCCTCCATACCACGCGGAGGGCAATCTAAACTCCCCTCTGTCTGGAGATCAGGGGGCGGGGCCACCAGCCATGTGACCATTTTCTCTGAGGGCAACCCACTGAGTTCCACCACCTCTTTTCCCAGAAAAAAAGCCCTGTCTGTCTCCGCGCTTAATGCTTGTTTCAAATTTTCTGCTACCATTCTCTGTTGCATTTGTTCACTGAATGTCCTAACTGCTCATTATTGTACATCGCTCAGTAAATGTCCCGGCTGTTGATTATATTGCATTTCACTTCCACTGTGTAATCTGCCTTGAGTATCGGTGAGAGAGAAAAACTTATATAATTATAATTATTATATCGTAATTATTGTTGGTTTATAATTTTCTCTATTCAGGTGAATTGGTTCACATTACTTTGTTATAATGTCATGGTGTCATGAATAATATTGATCTTCTCCCAATTTCCTATGAATTTCCCCCCCACAACCCCCTCTTTTTTTGTTCCACTCACTTGACAATTGACCACCCTGATTGATAAGGTCTATTTTTATTTTAAATTATTTATTTGTATCTCAACTTTCCTTCTAAGAGGCCAAGATGGCTAACACAACATATCTCAAAACATAATTACAGCCAATTAAAACTCGTCACCACCCAATCTCTTGAGAGCCAGTTTGGTGTAGTGGTTAAGAGAGCAGGACTCTAATCTGGAGAGCTGGGTTTGATTACCCACTCCTCCACTTGAAGCCAGCTGGGTGACCTTGGTCAGTCACAGCTCTCTCAGAGCTCTCTCAGCTCCACCCAACTCACAGGGTCTTTGTTGTTGTGGGTGTTAAGTAGCGATGGGCACGAACCAAAATATGAACCAAAATTAAGCACAAACCAAGCCGGTTCGTGCTTCACGAACCGCGGTTCGTCAGATCCCATTTCTGACAAACTGCCACGAACTTTAGGCTGGTTCATTTGGTTCGTTTTTTGGTTCGTAACTGCAGACAGCCTGGTGCCAATCAATCAGTTTCCTAGGCAACAGGGGATGGACTTCCTGCAGACCTTATGCTGACCCAGAAGTGACCTTCTTCTGGCCTGGAAGTGACCTTCTGCTGAACCGGAAGTGATGATTTTCTGACCCGGATGTGCCGTTTTCATGAACCAAACAAACCAGTTCACGAACCACGGGCAGGTTTGTGAAAGTTCGTGGTTCATGGTTCGTGAAATTTGACGAACCACGAACCGCATGGTTTGGTTTTTTCCCAGTTCGTGCCCATCTCTAGTGTTAAGTTGTCCTGAAGGGCGGTATATAAATCAAGTGTTGTTGTTGTTATTGTTGTTGTTGTTGTTATAGCAGCTCAAAAACTCTGAAAATTACAAAGATTTCCCCAAAAAGGGGTGAAAGAAAACCCATTCCAAAAATGGCAAATGAAACCACACAATTTTCTGCTGGCCTGCTTTCCAGAAAGCTTGTTCCAAAGTGAAAAGACCCCAGTTTAGGAGATGGCAGGAGTCACTCCCGTTGAGGGAACAGCTAACAAAGTTGCGTGTGAAATGGCGCAGGAGTCCGTACGAGGAAACCTTCAAAAGAGTGGCACGTATAATACCATGCTCTCCAGTGGCATTATTCCGAACAACTGATGGAAGTTTCAGTGACAAAACAATTCACCAGCCACTCGGCTTCTCAAAGAAGGCATCTTCTGAAGTAACTGAGCCGAAGCTGTCCTTTGAGGGATGCAGAAACGTTGTCTTGGATTACAAAAGCAAGAAGGGGAGCCAGGGAAAAAGCAACCGAGCAGAGAGGGAATGTTTGTGAAGTGGCTTCCTTTTGCTGCAATGCTAAAGCCGGCCTGGTCTCCAGAATCTCGTTGTGAGCAATTGCGTGTTCTCTGGGTTTGGACAACATCCCCAAGACCTCTGTTCAGAGCTTTTTTTCAGCGGGAACGCGGTGGAACAGTGTTCTGGAACCTCTTGAAAATGGTCACATGGCTGGTGGCCCCGCCCCCTGATCTCCAGACAGAAGGGAGTTGAGATGGCCCTCCGTGCAGCAGCCATGTGACCATTTTCTCCGAGGGCAACCCACTGAGTTCCATCACCTCTTTTCTCAGAAAAAAAGCCCTGCGTGTGTTGGTTACAAAAGTTAACTGTCGGGGGAAGCATGTGGCATTTTTGGCATGACCAAGGAGCACAAACAGAGCCTAGGGTGGAAGCACCTCTACCTCCAAGCATGTCGAGCAAAGATGGCACCAGACAGAGTTGGTTAAAGGGATTTTGTCACAGAAAGATGAGGCCCCCCTTACCTTCTACTGTGCTATTGCTGGCGGGGTCTGAGAAAAGCCCCTATGGTAGGACACCCAGTCGACATCACCACAGGGTGAGGAGACAAAGAATATTGCTTTCTGTGTGGACTATGGCCAGGATCGAAATGAATACTCCTTCCTTTCCCATCCCAAACGACCACTTGGGTGGCTTGCCCAAACTCAGCACCAACAAGAGGCCAGACACACAAGACTTGGTGTGGTGGACTCTGGTGACCCACAGCAGCCCTCTCTTAAAGCCAGTTTGGTGTAGAGTCAGACTAGAGCCTTGGAGGCCCAGGTTCGAATCCCCACTCGTCCATGGGAAACTCGTGGGGGACCTTGGGCCAGGCACACGCTGTCAGCCCAACCTACGCCATAAGGTTGTTGTGAGAATGTAATGGAGGAGGAGAGAAGGCCGTAAGCTGCTCTGGAGTACCGCTAGGGAGAAAAACGGGCTATAAATGGTGTAAATAAATAAATGCTTGTTGGACTTAATATTAGCCAACGTGTGCTTGGGCAAACATTTTCGAGGCAGCCTTGTAAGCCAGCACCAAAAAGAAAAATCCATAATTGCCCCCCTCCTGTCTCAGGCCCTCACCCTGCCTGCAAACCCTAGATATATCTCAGACCCCTGCCCTGCTTACAGGTTCAGCTACAACTCAGGCTATATTATATATATGCAGGGGGTTAGATAAAGTAATCATTTGCTTGTTCACTATGACCCTTTTTCTTACCTATAGATTATAAAGAAGTTTATACATAGCTGTTTTCTGTCTCACTGAAACAGGAAAGTTGTGTGGGTTTTTGCAGGATAAGTATAGCTGTGCTCAGACATGGAAAATAGGAAGTAAGTAGCAGATACTTGTGCTCAGCTATATAAAATGGGACGCAAGGTAACAGACGCACCAAGGGCTATGACCTTTGCGGTTAAACTTGCAGACGTGTGTGTGTGCTAATGTGTGACAAACTATGTATGGTATAAAACAAATATGAGTAGGGGGTTTCGCCATCAGAGTAATGGGAGATGTAAACTAAGGCGGAGTTTTAGGCGAAGACCGGAAAGGTGTAACTCCCAAGTACCTCAGCAAATGGGGAAAGGGAGAGGGAAATTGCGGACGAGGATAGGATGCTTGAAATCTGTCAATTATTAGCAATGATTTACAGTCTATAAAAATCCTTGTTCAGGAAGCCTCTGGGTTCCTCTTTGGCACCCACAGGTCTGTGTATTCCTATTGCTTCAATAAAACGGCTTGTTCCTCTCAGAGCCTCGATCTCTCTCTTCTTGTGGTTTGAAGCGGGAAGGGTCTGGCCGTCTGGCCCAGCTGCCTTCGGGCGACAGCCTCCAAAGCGGTAAACACAGAGCACAGGAGGAGGAGAAGGCTTTAAAATGCAAGCGGCTTCGTAGCTACTAGGGGTGTGCAAGGAAAAAACTTTCGGCTTTCTTGTTTCGGGATTACCCGAAACAAGATTCTCTACCGTCATTAGCCGAAAGCCGAAACAAGAATCTCTTTCGGGATTCGGGATTCGGCATTCTTTCGGCATTCTTTCGGCATTCTTTCGGGTTTTTTTTTTGGGAAAATGCCTCCGTCTTTCAGGACGCCTGGAGGAGGCATTTTCCCACCAAATAAGCCCAAAATTGGTGGGGACCTTCCTCTAACCCTTCTCTAACAACTACCCAAGTTTCAGACAGATTGGACTTTGGGGGGCCATGTTATGGCCCCCCAAAGCAGGTCCCCCCATCCTCCCCATAAGAAAGCAAAGGAGCAGCATATTGTTAGCATGCTGCTGCTGATCTTTCTTCATTATTTCCTATGGGGAAAAAATGAAGAGGCAGGCTTCCTTTGCCAGGGGTGGCATTTTGCATGCAAAATGCCCCCCAGCCCTCAGGGGCCCTTCTCCCACCCCTCCTCCCACCCCCCACCAAGGCTCAGCCTGCTCCCACTTGGGGGGGCCATTTCATGGCCTCCCCAAGTAGGTGCTCTAATCTCTACCACTGACAGCTGGGGGAGGCTTGTGTTGCCAGGGGTGGCATTTTGCATGCAAAATGCCCCCCAACCCTCTGGGGCCCTTCTCCCACCCCTCCTCCCACCCCCCACCAAGGCTCAGACTGCTCCCACTTGGGGGGGGCATTTCATGGCCTCCCCAAGTAGGTCCTCTCAGCCCCTAAAGTCCACCCCTTACAGCCCCACACAAACACAATTCCCCCCCAGCTGCCACACACAGACCCAAATCCCCCCAGTAGCCCCTCACAGACCCAAATCAACCCCCACCTGCCCCACACCCACCATAACCCCAGGAACAGGCTGGCCTGCCCTCCCCTTTTGGGAACCCCTAAACTCTCTTTCCCAGGGCAGTTCTGCACAGACAAGGGGTGCCACAATGGTGGCAGTGCCAAATCGTCCCTGGGAAAGAGCACCTGCCCTGGCACACAGACAACCACCCCCCTGACCCCCCCACCACCCGCAGAGAAGGCTGGCCAGCCTGCCCCATTGTTCCCTATGCTGGGAACCAACCTCCCATCAAAGAAGGGAACACAGACACACAATCATTAAGTTTAAAAAACCTTTATTTTCTCATTTTCAAATTACAAGTGGTCAACAAATCACAACATATTACACTTATTGTCCCTCACAGCACAACACAACACAATTAACTACACATCAGAGAATCTTAAACACAATTTTTCTTTTGAATGGACAAACAGTAAAGTTTTGAACATTACAACAGGTTACATAGTGAGCGGGCACAACAGGGCATGGAAACAGAAGATGATCATAATAACTACCAGCCTAATACAACTCTCCCTCCATAACATGACTTAATGGGGGGGAACCACTGCAACAAAATCCCCCCCCAACCCTCTGGGGCCCTTCTCCCACCCTTCCTCCCATCCCCCCACCAAGGCTCAGCCTGCTCCCACTTGGGGGGGCCATTTCATGGCCTCCCCAAGTGGGTGCTCTGCTCTCATCTCTACCACTGACAGCTGGGAGAGGCTTGTCTTGCCAGGGGTGGCATTTTGCATGCCAAATGCCACCCTCACCCTCAGGGGCCCTTCTCCCACCCTTCCCCCCACCCCCCACCACATGCATTCCTTGACAATCAAGAAATCTGGAGTTAAATATAATGTGCATGTAAGTCCCTCAAAGACAGAAGCAATATGGAGGTAATGACCCATTTGATTTCCACAACCTCAGACACAATTAGGGATCCGTTTCCCCTTGGTGGGGGATCCCCCACTCTCACCTATCACCCCGAAGGGGGAAAGTCAGTGAATGAGCCTTCAAGGTACGCTCCAGGGGCTGCTGCCGTGATGTCACTGATGTCATCTGGCTGCCCTGAGAGTATTCCTGTGCTTTGCAGTGGGCTGATTTGGGCCCTACAGGCCAAAGCAGGATCCCTTGTGGCCCAAATCTGCCTGCTGTGAATTGTGCGTGCTCCCCAGCCTTGTGTGATGATCACATCACTTCCTAGAACAGACATCATCATGCCAGAGCATTGCCATGAAATGATCATGCGTGTGTGAACAGACCCTAAGTATCCTGTAGGCTTCAGTGATGGTATAGTAATGTTTTCACTCACATTATAGAGAGAGAGAGAGACAGAGAAGGGGGGGAGGCACTGAACCTAGATTATTTCTTCTATTTTACTGTCCCCTTCCAAAGCCAGGGTGGCATTGGCACAATGCCCCCCTCCCCCCGGCCAGAGCCTTAGTAACAGCATGCATTGACAGGCCCATGCATCATAGTCCTTTTTGAGACCCAGCCAAGTTGTGTGCCTTTTGGAGAAAAATGTTCAAGTTGCTGGTGGGGGTATGAACAATTTTTAGATATCCACTGTAGTGCAATGGCTAGAGAGTTGGTCTAGAATCTGGCAGACTCTGATTCTGTGCCTTGTAGGCTTGATGGATGTTCTTGGCTCAGCCTAAGTAAACAATTGTGTTGTGTTTTCCAGAGGCAGTCTAGGTGATTTTGGGGCCCTGGACAAATGTTCTGGACGGGGCCCCAGAACCAGTGCCGCCCCACCACTGGCTCCTTGCCAAGGCCAAGCAATTTGGTCACCTAGGCCCCAGATAGAGTGGGCAGGAGTGCGTTGTTTCCTTCCTCCCCCCCCTCCACCCCCTCATACAACTAAGAAGGCCATCGGTGGAGTCACTCCAATGTGAGGCATGGAGCAGCTGTCTATTGTTAGCCTGGTTGTGATGAGGGTGAAACAAATCAAGGGAGAACAGCAATGTGTAAACCACTCTAGGTTCCCATGGGGGAGAAAACCGGGGCATAAGATAAACCTTTAATTTGGTGGGGAGGGGGTATATACATTTTATGTGTATGTGTCTGTATGTTTTATGCATTCAAATCACTTGTGGTGTACTTTAGAATTATATTGAGCTCCACAGTATCCCAAAAACCTTGTCCATGTATTGCAAACCGAAGTCAATCTACCACATCTAGGGTATTCTTCTTTTCCCTACTGCCTTCAATTTTTCTTAGCATTATTGTCTTTTCTAGTGAACCTTGTCTTCTCATGATGTGACATAAGCACTATCATCAATTGATATCTTCAAGGGAGAAAGCAGGCCTGATTTGGTCTGGATGCCACTTACATGTCTTTTTCGGAGTCCATGGTACATGTAAATTGAAACTTTCTTCCCACTTCGCAGTGTGAATGCTTTTTCCTCCTATGAGCTTTGTGTAAATTTTACTGTACTGATACTGCTCATTTGGCCAAAAGGCCTGCCCTTGATCAATGCCACATTAAATACTTCATAATAAAAATATGTTTTTAGAACCATTTAAAAGTGTCCTTAAGTGCCATACGCTGATTTAAAAAAACATAAGCTAAATGTTTGGGAACACAACCAGATATGTGAATGACTGAAATGCAGCCCAATCCCACTGCTACTTAAAATCCATTTTTGATGGAGGTCTGGATTGTCTTACATTGGTGTCATTGGGCTTGGAATCAGGAACCTGGAAGTGTTCCATGGGGGCTACAACTTTCATGCCAAGGCTAAGAGGGTGGGAACGGGATCTCTCTGGGGTGGCAAACTCTGGCCTTGGAAGTTACTGGCAATTTGGGGGTGGGACTTGTGGAAAGGAAAATCTGAGTAGGGATCTCCCCCAGAATCCATGGTCCGCATTTGCCCTCTAAAGAGATTGCCCTTGGAAGCAGCCAGTTTCTCTGTAGGGAACTACTCTCTCTAACCTGAACTCAAGCCCAACCAGGAGTTTGGCAGCCCTAGGAAAATTTCAGAAAAAGATGGCAAAGGAGGGCCAGCAACTGATAGAGGCATGGAAGCCCACACCAGGACAGTAGCAGGGGCCTACTTGGGCACAAGGGACGACCAGTGCTCTCATCCCCCATAGTCCACTCCTTACAGCCCCACACAAACCCAGTTCCCCCACCCCAGCTGCCACACACAGACCCAAATCCTCCACTCAGCCCCTCTCAGAACCAAAACCACCCTCAGCTGCCCCACACCCAGTACCCCAAGAACAGGCTGGCCAGCCTGCCCCATTGTTCCCTATGCTGGGAACCAACCTCCCATCAAAGAAGGGAACACAGACACACAATCATTAAGTTTAAAAAACCTTTATTTTCTCATTTTCAAATTACAAGTGGTCAACAAATCACAACATATTACACTTATTGTCCCTCATAGCACAACACAACACAATTAACTACACATCAGAGAATCTTAAACACAATTTTTCTTTTGAAATGGACAAACAGTAAAGTTTTGAACATTACAACAGGTTACATAGTGAGCGGGCACAACAGGGCATGGAAACAGAAGATGATCATAACTACCAGCCTAATACAACTCTCCCTCCATAAAACGACTTAATGGGGGGGAACCACTGCAACAGGGTCCAGCAGAACCAATGTCATTTCCTGTGGCTGTGCTTTCAGTTCAGACACACAAAGCTGAACTGGGCACTTCCAAGGCACTGGACAATGGTATTTCTGGAGCAGTTCTGCAGAGGTCTCCCCCCACCCCCACACCAGCCTCAGAATTTACCTGGGAACATCTGTGAGAGATCATCATTGGCCGGTGCCCATCCACCACTCTTCCCGCATCCCCCAACCATGCAAACCCAACATTAACACCAATTTTTTTTTTTAAACATGAACATTCAATCAACTTTTAAAAAACATAATCACAACATTTTTTTGGGGTTTTTTTTTTTAAACATGAACATTCAATCAACTTTTAAAAAACATAATCAAAACATTTTTTTTTGGTTTTTTTTTCCTTTTTTTTACATGAACAGAACATCAACTTTCAAAAAACAGTACAACAATTCTTCTACAATTTTTTTTTACAAGGATTTCATCTGATAAAAACACCTAAGCAATCCCTATCTAACCTGTTTCTCCCTCCAGTAGCAATCCATGTTTCTGGGGCATTATTTTTCATAATAAATTTGGTCCCACAGGGTATGTCTCAGTGATGGGAGATGTTTTGAATACCCTGGGGGGGGGGCGCTTTCAAATTGCTGGGTGTTTTCCCTTTGCCACTGGTTCCTAACCACCCTCCCTCTACTGGCCGGTTTTAACTGTATATACAGGGTTTTATACAGGGGAGAGCGCGATTCCAAAGGATTGGACTCATAGAGGATGCAGGCCACAAGTTGGGCTCACCTCAGTCACTCTGGAAGTCCAGTCCTGAGAAATCGAAGAGGCGAGAGTTGACCTTCAGGAAGGTCAACTGCTCGACTCTCCATGGGAGAAGGCGAGTGCGATGTGGGCCGACAATGTCGCCCGCATGTGAAAAGACGCGCTCGCTCTCCACGCTCGTCGGAGGGCATGAGAGCAGCCGCTGCGCCTCGAGGGAGAGGTCCGGCCAGACCGACTCCTTCCTGGCCCAGTAGCTGAGCGGATCGGTGGAGAGCGACTCGCAGGGCTCCGCGAGGTAGTCCCTGACCATCGCCTCCGCCGGATCCTCTCTCACGGTCCTCACGACCCCAGAGGGGACGAGGGCCCACCGGAGCATCTCCATCTCCATCGGCACTCCGGTGGTGGCCTCGGGGGGGGGCCTGCGCAGAGGGGGCGTCAGAGGGACCCGCACGGCAGGGCCCCTCTTGCGTCCCCCCTGTCGACAGGCGTCCCCTCTTGGCCTGCCTGCGCCTCACCCAAGAGCAGAGGCCGTCTCTGGCTTGGGTGAGGTTCCCGTCCCGCTCGGCGAAAGTGCCCTTTATGCGCGGGTCACACATGGTCGCCAACATGTATGACTCTTCCTTAGTGAGAGGAGTTAGCCTGGCAGCTATGCCCTGCTGCAGCCTTCTCACTAATGCGCGCACCGCTGGAACAAGGTCAGCACGGGGCGCGACCCGGTCTGCAAGGGTGGCCAGATTCCTCTGGAGCGTGTGCACCAGGGGAATGACCAGACCGAGGGTCGCCGTGTCTGACGAGACCGCCACAGTGAAGTCCTTGAAGGGCTTCAGGACCTCCACTGTCTGGGTGATGGTGAGCCAATCCTCCCGGCTGAACTCACCCACCTGACTCGCACCGCGGTTCTCGGAGAGCCACGCGTGGAGTGCGGCCTTCTGCTCCACCAAGCGCTCAAGCATGGCGCAGGTGGAGTTCCAGCGAGTGCTGACGTCAGTGATCAGAGCGTGCTCTGGCACACCTGTCCTGACCTGTGTCTGGCGCAGTTCGTGCGTGGCCTTCACGCTGCGCGAGAAGTGACCCGTGAGCCTCCGACATTTCTGGACAAGTAACTGGAGTTCACGGGTCCGGGTATCCACGGGTTCCTTCGAGGAGCCCAACCCCAGCGCATCTCTCACCACTAGGTGAAGCTTGTGAGCGGCACAGTAGACGCTCTCTCGGCTCACTAGATGCGCCGCTGCCCTCATGTTCTTGCCACCGTCCGTCACCATGCATCCCACGGTGGCGGGTCCCTGGCCTATCCACTCGTCCAACTGTCTCCTTAAGGTGGCAGCGATGTTCTCCGCCGTGTGGGACACGTCGAGCACCTCGGCGTGAAGCAAGGCCTTGCAGTAGCCGGCCTGGCGGTCTCGCATCCTTCCCTGTCTAGCTGTGCTAGGCACCTCCCCCCGGCCCCCACCCAGAACCGACTCGGGTTCCCACCAGTGAGCAGTAAGCGAGAGATACGCTTGCTGCACACTTGGGCAGGTCCAGATGTCCGATGTGAAGTGCACAGTTCTCCCGGCAACCCGGGACAGCTGTGCCTTCACATGATCCCTGGCAGCCCTGTAAAACGAGGGCACCACCGATCTGCTCAACGACGTGCGAGCAGGGACGGCGTACCAGGGAAAGCAATCTTGGAGCAGCCCTGAGAAGCCGAAGTCTTCAACTACGGAATACGGTTGCCCATCCACTGCTATCATGTTGACGATGTGGCGCGTGATGCGCCTGCTCGCCCTCCGGATCCCCTCTCTGGGCACACTAGCGCCCTGCATACCAAGCATCTCCGGGAGAGAGGCTTGGCGTCCCTTTCCTGCAGGTACCCTTAGGGGGAGAGCACCAGAGGAGCCTGCCTCCTTCTGGCTAGCTGGCGGCCGTGCGGCGCCACTCGAACCCTCCTCCCGAAGAAGCACCGCCTGGTGGTGCCTCTTCATATGGTACCTCATCCCAGACGTGGAGAGATGCCACACATCTTTGCCACGGCTGACGCGCTGCCTACAATGCAGGCACAGGGCTGCTCGGGGATCCTCCGCTGCCTGGAAGTGCTTCCAGATTTCGGAGGAAAAGGGCATCCCACGCTTCCCAGGAGAAGCGCTTTCGGGACCACCCTGCGGCACCTCCTGTGAGGTGCTCTGGCCGGACACACCGTGTCCCACTCTCGGCCGGGCAGGTGGGGATGGACGAGGCTGAAGGGGCAGAGATGTGGGCTCTTCCACCACAGTCTCTGCCTCTTCCTCCCGCGTCCTCTCCTCCTGCACAGCCGCGAGAGGCCTGCTGCTGGCCTCAGAGGAAACTGGGGTGGACCGCCCCAGGGGGGGTCTCACGGGCAGTTCCTCCAACATCCTCCGGGTTCCTGGGGTGAGCGGGAGCGCAGGGAAAGTCATGTGCTCCGCGCCCATCCCAGGAGACACCACATGCTGCCCCTCCTCCAGCAGCTGGCTCGCAACCACTGGAGGAGGAGGAGCCTCAGCAGCAGGCCCCTGCCCAGTGCCAGCCCCTGCCTCACGCACCCGGGTTGGGGGTGGCCCTCCAGCAGCTGCCTCAGGAAAGAGAGTCTTGCGAACCCTCTTCCTGTCACCAGAAGCCAGGCTGGTGAACGGCAGCAGCGCAGGGGAGGGCCTCCTCCGCTCAGATGGAGGGGCTGCCGCAGCAGTCCCCCTCCCCCTCCCTTCCTCCCCTCTAGATTTCTCCCTAGCCTTTCCCCCGGGGCCCCTCTCTGCTTTCCTCTCCGACATACTTTCCCCTCCCAAATTCAACCCTAACTAATCAGAAAAGATTTAGAAAACAAAGGTCAACTTTGTTTTCAAGACCTAACTAACCTGCTCTAAATCTGTGCTTCTAGTGGCTCTGTGACTTGGAGATGAACAATCAAGTGCCTTTTTAAGCAACCCTATTTATGTCAGGGAACCTGAGCCTGCCAATCAGCTGAATTCCTCTGGAATTGAGCTGGCCCTAAACCCCAATAACAGGTGACAAAGCCTTAAACACTCACACACTAGTATGCCCGGGCCGGCCTGGCACCACCACGGGTGCCAGAGATGGGCAGTGGAACCCTAGTTATGGGGGCACTAATGGGAAGCCTATTGACAGCTATTACAAATTTTTATATATATATATATATATATATATAGAATTCAAACCTAACACTCACTCACTAATGCTTTCCCTGCTGAGTCCCTATTTAGTTTTTTAAAAAAAACTAGGCTCGGTTTCCCTAATAATTATGTTGAGGGCAATTATCCACTGATCACCTACCAACTGGCCTACCTACCTAAGAGACACTATTTAGCGGGACCGATGTATCTGTGGTATGTCGGTGTGGGGTGTGGATGTGGTGTTTTGAAGATGAGCCTCCCCCCTCCCAAGCTAGCAAGAACCCACCCCCAAGGCCACCCAAATGTGAACCCGGACTCGCTCACAGTAACACCAGTCCTGCAGTCCAGCGATGTTCAGGCGGTCTTGCAGCTGGTCCTCCTCTCCTCCACGATGCTGTCAAGAAAATTGGAAATGTTAGCAGAGTCAACACCACACGCCGCACACGCAACCCCCAAAATTCAAGGCCCCGTTGCACAAGCCAAGTCAGCCCCCCCCCCTTAAAGGCTAGGGCCAACCAGCAGCAAAACAAAACACATCCACCCAGCAGAGCTTCTGGCCTGTGCAGGCCAAAAGCTGGCACACTCATTTTTTAGTCCTGTGAAACAGTAGTTCAAGCCCACCCCACACTCAAACTTGAAAAATGAAACATGAAAGAAAGCAGGCACTGCGATCAATGCTGGCCCCCCTAACCCCCAAACAATATCCTCTTGCCCAACCAGAAAATGCCCCCCCCAGCCCAAGCCATAAAGACAGAGCCAAAGCATATGCTCGCAGGTAGGCACAGCAGCAGACGTAAGCTCAAAAACCAAATTTAACAACAACCCTACCAGTCCACCAGTGCAGATGTCCAGCAATGTTGATCCTCCACGCAGAGATCTGCAGGCCGATGTCCACCAAGTGCAGTCCAGTCCAGAAGAGGTCCACCAACGATAAACAACCTGAATGTGAAGCAAAACAGTGAGTGCCAGGCCAGCAAACGGGAAGGGTTACCAAAGCCGGAGCAGCAGGCCTGTGTGTGGGCCGAAGGCTGGCACAGTTGATCAGGACGGAGCCTGTTGGGAATCCTTGCAAGCAGGGGACCAGACACAGAAAAGCAAGCCACACCATTCCAGATTGTGGAGCACAACTGTGAGTGCCAGGCCAGCAACCAAAAAGGGTTACCTTGGCCAAAGCAGCATACCTGTGTGTGGCCCACAGGCTGGCACAGTTGATCAGGACGGAGCCTGTTGGGAATCCTTGCAAGCAGGGGACCAGACACAGAAAAGCAAGCCACACCATTCCAGATTGTGGAGCACAACTGTGAGTGCCAGGCCTGCAACCAAAAAGGGTTACCTTGGCCAAAGCAGCATACCTGTGTGTGGCCCACAGGCTGGCACAGTTGATCAGGACGGAGCCTGTTGGGAATCCTTGCAAGCAGGGGACCAGACACAGAAAAGCAAGCCACACCATTCCAGATTATGAAGCACAACTGTGAGAGCCAGCCAGAAGAAAGGCTTCTGGCCTGTGTAGGCCCAAAGCTGGCACACTCTTGTTTTAATCTTAAAACAGTGGATCAAGCTTAAAGAAGGCAAGCACAACAACCAATGCTGAACCCCCCCCCCCCCCCACCATCAAACATTGTCTGCCCAACCTGTCCCCCAGGCCATACCTGTGTGTGGCCCACAGGCTGGCACAGTTGATCAGGACGGAGCCTGTTGGGAATCCTTGCAAGCAGGGGACCAGACACAGAAAAGCAAGCCACACCATTCCAGATTGTGAAGCACAACTGTGAGAGCCAGCCAGAAGAAAGGCTTCTGGCCTGTGTAGGCCCAAAGCTGGCACACTCTTGTTTTAATCTTAAAACAGTGGATCAAGCTTAAAGAAGGCAAGCACAACAACCAATGCTGAAACCCCCACCCCACCATTAAACATTGTCTGCCCAACCTGTCCCCCAGGCCATGCCAAGAATAAACTGCAACACCTTTTTGCAGAGGCAGGCCACAGCAGCACATTGCCCAGCATCAAAAAAATTTACAAAAATTTTAAAAAGGCCTACCAGGTGTCCTCTCAGGATGTCCAGCACAGTTGATCCTCCAGGCAGATGTCCTCCAAGCTCCAGGTGCAGTCTCTCTTCTTCTCCTCTCTCGGTCACAGCTCAGCAGCAGCAGCAACAGAAGTGTTCCAGACAGTCTTGCTCCAAATTTAAATCCCCTGCTGCAGCCTCAGCCAAAGATTTAAATCTATTGGCTGGCATGAGAATGCAGCAGTGGGATTGGTGACTCCTAAAGTCCCCACTCCCCTGCCTTTCCCCACCCACACTCCAAGAGCCACCCTCCTCCTGCTCCCCCTCCCCTACCTGTTAGTTTTGGCGGGAATCTCTGCTGCTTTGCAAATGCAAAGTGCAATGCAATGCTTGCACCTTGCATTTGCAAGGCAAAGCAGGATTCCCTATCCTCCTTTGCAAGAGGGGTGGGGGGTGACAGAAGGAGTGAGTGATTCACTCCTTCTCCCCCCCCCTCCCCTCTTCTAAGAGCCTGCAGGAAGCCTTTGCTTCCAGCAGGATTTTGCTAGCCGCTTGCTAAGGCAAACGGCTAGCAAAAACAAAATGGCGATTCTCGAATGCCGAAAGAATGCCGAAAGAATCCCGAAACGTTTCGGGTTTTTCTTTCGGCAATCCCGAAACGTTTCGGCATTCCCCGAAACGTTTCGGGATTCCTGAAGAATGCCGAAACACTTTTGTTTCGGCATTCTTTCGGCATTCTGAATGCCGAAACGCACATCCCTAGTAGCTACCAATACGATCATCAAGTCACCAGTTCGAGTTCTCTTTCTGCTGGAAACTCAAGCTGCTGCCTCTCCTGTCCTGCCTGCAAAATAAGGATCAGAGAGGTCTATTCTGCAGCCGTATTGTAAGGATTGCCAAACTAAGGCATGCAAAGCACTTCGAGTGCTCCAAATGAATTCACCCATATATCTTCTCATGCTGCCTCATGGGAATTATAATACCCCCTTCCCCCTGCAGGCGCCTGACGGATTCTTATTCTTAAAAGCGCGTTCTTAACAAGCGTATCAGGGTGAGTCGCTTGTTTCCAGGCTGATTCTGCCACATGGCCCATTCTTTTTTAATAGGAAAGCAGGCAAAGTGTTCAGGTGGCATATGCGAGAAATAATCTCGCTCTCGCACTGCTTCATGGGGGTTGTAGTTCTTCGGAGAGGGAACTCCTGTTCCCTGTTCATCTGAATGGTTATTGTCCCATGTTCTGACGAAGAACTGTTCTCATGAGCTGCTTTCATGTACCTGAAGCAACTTCTGTTGGGAAGCCCAGTTGAGGCAGCTCCATAATCTATATTGCAGTGCCCCCCTCCCACAAGACTAGAGTTGCCAGTCCCCTGCTGGGGGCAGGGGATTCCCCGCTCCCACCCTCTACCCCCTGCCTCCACTTACCTGGCTGGTGGGGGGAAAGGCAGGGGAACGTGCCTCCCAGGGTGTGGTCCCAGGCGGCACAGGGCACTCCCAGAAGCTGCCATGGGCCAATTTCAGCCAAAACAGGACGAAATTAGCCCTCTGCAGTGCACAAGAGCACACCAAGGCCTGTCACACCACCCCTGCAGCGCTCTGCAGCAGGCCAATATCAGCCCGAAACGGGCTCCATTCAGTACGCTGTGGAGGGCAGGAGCACTCCAGGGCCCATTGCGCCACCCTGGGAGCACTCCCATGCTCCGTAGTGGGACTTCAGCCCCAAAGAGGCCTGAATCAGCCCGCTGCAGAGTGCAGGAGTGCTCCTACGGGTGGTTCATGGCCTGCGCGATGAAGACCGTACCCCTCCACTTTATGGCCAAAGGCCATATAACTAGCAATTCACTCTGAGCTCATTTATTAATGTTATTTATAGTCCACCTTTCTCATCAAAACAAAAAACAGATTACACCATGTAAGTTCGTTCCGCGAGGTTTGAGTCCAGTGGCGAGTTGGAGACCAACACGATTTTCAAGGGGTAAGCTTTCGAGAGTCAGAGCTCCCTTCTTTGGATACGAGCTCTGACATAAAGAGCTTTGACTTTCAAAAGCTTACACCCTGAAAATCTGGTTGGCCTCTAAGGGTCCATTGGGCTCAAGTCCTGCTGTTCAACTGCAGACCAACACAGCTGCCCCCCTAAAATGTAAACCAATGCAATCAATAGAACGAGACATCTGAGGACCGAAATAACAGGACTAGGATTACAGAGATCTGAAAACAAGCATAACTATTAGACCGGATATATATTATACAATGCAGAAAATGGCATTACATAAGTAGAAACCAAGACAGCGAGGGCACGATAATACATACGGCAAACAAAGAATAGATGCTATACACAGTCCTGTTCCTTTTATTAAGTCGCCTTCTGGAAGCCGTGCTTCATTACACTGCCTCTCATTCACGGGAATTATTTTCTTCCTGTCTTGCCCCCCACTCCCCCAGCCGTAGCAGCAGCCTCATTTGCAGAACACGTCCATGTCTTCTCTATTTATAATGTGTTTTTGGACTGGAGTCCCCAAAGGATGACAATGTGTGCTTCATGCAACAGATTCTTTTTAAAAATTCCCACTTAAAAATTAAAGCCATAAAATAAATGGACCCCTGAGAAGAAATGTGGTTGGGGAGAGAAGTGAAAAGCAGCTGAACTTTGAAAACACTGACGCTTTTAAAAGCTGCACGAGACCAGCGGAAAACCCCAAACAACACCCAACAATAAAACCCGAAGCATCAAACAGCATTTTAAAAAAGCCTCCCCAAGTGGAGGACAATCAATTCCCCTGCATGGGGCCGGTGGTGGCGAGAAGAAGCCCTTTGGAGCTGATCCAGAAGCAGGCACGTGTTGGCATCTTTGCTGGCCTCCTTCGTTCTCCCGGCCCTTGATCTCAGCATGGTAGCCGGTCCACAGCCTCCTTGCTTTCTCTCAGAGCAAAGCAGCCCATTGGGTGGGTCCATGCTGAGACTGCCACAGTGGCAGGAATGGTGCCCTCGCACATTTATTGTGTATCCAGCTGCCAACGGAGCCCGAGTGGAGGAAGAGCAGTCCTAGGGACTGTTCCAGGCACCCTGGCCTGATTCAGAAGAAAGGAACGTTTGGCCTTTGCAGGTAACAGGACCACCTGTGCCTGGAACAGCTACGCGAGCAGAAATCCAACAGATGTCGCTGATACCGCTCTCCTTTCACCAGCTGAATTCCTGTCTGTGCCTGTTTGCACTCCAGTAGCTTTTTAAGTCCTCGGTCAGAAGTACGTTCCAATGTTCTTCTGTAAACAAAGGGCCGAGCTAGACGTGCAGGTTTTTAAAGAGCTGGGTCTGAGTTCCCTACAGCTGCACCGCAGCTTTGGGGAATAGCTGTTAAAAAATAAAGGAGAGCCCAAACAGTCTCAGAATGCCTCCACGGTGGGGGGAGGGGGTCCTCCCTCCCCCCTCGAGCCATTTCCCCATGTCAAAATAGGGGAGGGAGATTTTTTTCCCTGTTTTTTCTGCTCTACATGGAGGATTATGTGCATGTGTAGCGTAAAAACGGGGGGGGACATGAGGAAATGGCTTGAGGGGGGAGAGAGAAGCCCCTCCTTCCCCATGGAGGCATTCTCAGGCTGTTTGGGCTCTCCTTTATGTTTTAACAGCTATTTGCTTTTGAACTGCTGTATGGCTGTGGGAACCTGAGTTGGGTCTGGGGAACTCTTTTAAAACCTGCATGTCTAGAGAGACCCAAAGTTAATCAGGCCAGCGATTCTTCCAGCTAAGGCGAGAGGCTTAGAGGAAGATGGGGAAGTGGAATTATGTTTTTAAGGGCTGAGATGTGGGTCCTTTCTCTTTCAGAACCAGCATGCTAAAGTGGTTAGAGTGTCAGAATGTTGCCTGGGACACCTGTATTCGAATCCTCACATTGCCAAGGGTGACCCCAATTTTGCTCTTCTACTACAGACCAACACGGCTACCCACCTGAAACTTTAGAATCCAAGGTATTCTTATTAAGATTTGTAAAAAAAATCATGTTGGAAATATGATCTAGAATTAAGTATAACCATGATCGGTCACAGCTCCATGCAAAAGCATGGAAACTGAAGACACCAATCTTAATTAACGATTGTTAAAAGTAGTAAAGAGTCCAGTAGCACTTTTAAAACTAACCAACTTTATTGTAGCATAACCTTTCGAGAACCACAGCTCTCTTCGTCAGATGCATCTGACGAAGAGAGCTGTGGTTCTCGAAAGCTTATGCTACAATAAGTTGGTTAGTCTTAAAGGTGCTACTGGACCCTTTACTATTTTGCAACTACAGACTAACACAGCTAACTCCTCTGTTATTAAAAGGTATGGTCAGTAGCATTGCTGATTAAGCTTAATTTATTATTGAAGAGAGGAAAATAGGGTTTTGTCAAACAAATTTGTGAAGAATTAGACCATGTTCATTGAACACTGGAAGTTGAGATTTTGAGATGATGTTCGGCATTATGTGCATTTTATTTATTTTATTTATTTATGTCCTTTATAGTCCACTTTTCTCACTAAGACTCAAGGCGGATTACATAGCGCGAGATGAGTACAGTCAATATCAGGGATATTTCAATAAACAACGCCACAGAGTATGTAAATGCAAGTTTACAAAGAAACAAAGAAGGGAGCTCTTTGGGCGGAGAGGGCAGAAGTTACATCCTAAAAAATCCTGTTGGTCGCAAATCCGGCTGTTACCCTGCAGATCAACACGGCCACCCACCTAAGCGATTCTCAAACTGACATTAATAAACAACATAGAACTACTCAGTAGGATCTTACTGAAAGCAACAGATAGTACATAGTGGCACATACTTAAAGCAACAAATAGGACTAGAGGTGATGAAAATGATCATATGTTTTAAACAGGGCCTTTTTTCAGCAGGAATGCGGTGGAATGGAGTTCTGGCACCTCTTGAAAATGGTCACATGGCCGGTGGCCCCGCCCCCTGATCTCCAGACAGAGGGGAGTTGAGATTGCCCTCCGCGCCAGCGGCGCGGAGGGCAATCTCAACTCCCCTCTGTCTGGAGATCAGGGGGCGGGGCCACCGGCCATGTGACCATTTTCTCTGAGAGCGATTTAAACTTTAAAAAACTCTCCCCTTGTTCCAGGTGACTGAAAGTTACATCATTCTGCAGTCCTGAGTTCCACCACTGAGTTCCGCCACCTCTTCTCCCAGAAAAAGAGCCCTTAAAGATGACTTGGATAGATTGCGTCAAGAAGATGTAGCCAATCTCTGAAGAAAGAAACCGTCTTAAAATCAGGAAGACAAGCAAGAACCACTGCAAAGCAGCATCATTTTAAAAGTATGGGGAGGCAAAATGACTCCACTTGCGTTGGGAAGCATACTTCTGATATTTTAGGCTTTCCGTACATGCTTGGAGACACTCTTTCCCCAGGGCTAAAAATGGGCTATATGTAAACTATGAACTGCTGCTCCATTGTCAGCCGGTATCTACCAGAAGTAACCAAATTTCCTTTCACCTGCCTCAGTAGCACCAGTAGGTAAATCTGTCTTGTTCAGCCACTCAGCAGACAGGCGGCCCGATGCCAAGCATTTATAATGCACAAGGTGACATCAGAATGCAAGCCGCCACCACCCTGCACATCTGTGCTGGGGCCCGGAAGACATAAATAGCAGCGCCGTGATGGGAAAGATCTGGTGCTGAACAGCGGCAACTGTGCAAGACCACAAAGGTGCCTTGCAGACCAGTTGCAACCGCCGCCTGCTACTGTCTTTCATGCTCAGAAAAAAAAGATTGCACCTACAGGTTGCCAACTGATTTTGGGGGGGTGGAAATCACCTTGAACAAGATGTGATTTTCCCCGGCCGTCTTTCCCTCCCTCCCTCCCTCTTTTTCGCTGGCCTGTCCCCAACTGACCCAGCTTCACTCCTGGTCTGGCCCAACCCAAGAGGAGGGAAATGAAGACATCAAGGTATTTGTGGGCGGGTTGCCAGTTTTTCGACTGGACTCTGAAGCTGTGCCTTTCACCACAGTTTGCCGTGCAGCAGACCGCAGCCGGTGAGAACATTTACCTCTGTGCTGCAGCAAGATTCCTTTGTTGGTTTCTGTACAGCACTGCGCAGCTAACGGCACAAGGGAAAGGCAAACCTACTCACTGGTGGCCAGTTGGAGATTTGACCCTGGGTCTCCCAGACCTTAGCCTAGTGCTTTAACTACTACACCGTGCTGTACCATGGGGTGCAAGTTCCCCCTCTACCCGCCACTGTCCTCCCTACAGCCCCCCACAGCTGTTTTCTTAGGCTCAGATAAAGAGAAAGAGATGCACACACATGGAGAGTGTAGGAATGGAAACCACAGATGGAGAAGGGTTAGTATTGACTGCCCAATTGCACACCCCCAAATTGCTATATTTCTATCCCTCCCTTCCTTCTGTTTATCCTCACAACAGCCCTGTGAGGTAGGGGTGTGCGTGAGAGAGAGAGAGAGAGAGAGATTTGACCAACCCCTAGACCAACCCTGTAACCATTACATCATATGGCACTACACTGACCCCACCATCTTCTTTGAGGCAGACCCAAATCCTACCCTCAGAGCTGGCTTGGCCCTTGTTGAACAAGACGACTTTCGCACACACAGGCCACCTTTCCCCAACTGGTTCTTTCAAGCTGAGGGAGGTCTGACAAAGAGGCTAATTATTTCCCAGCCCGTGTGTATCTTTTTGCATTTATGCCCAGCAGGAGCAAAGGGGGAAGGGGAAGAAAATTTAAAATCATGGAATGACAAAGGCCACAAGCACAACAGTCATCAAATAACTAATCCGCCACGGAAGTCACCTGGCTCCCAGCTGAGCTCACACATACCAAAGAGGATCAAAAATCTGAGCTCCGAAGAATCGCATGAAGTCACACCCAGGGTGCGAAGAGGGCAGAGATCCTGTATGCCGTGGATTAGGAGCTCGTGGGAACAATCAAGAGGACTAGAAACCCAAAAGAGTGGCAATTGATTCAGAGGATCCTAACTGGTCCCTTGATCGCCTTGACAAAACCCTCTTTGACATTAGACACCCCCTCACACACACACACCCCAAATGACAGAAGGTTTTGCACATCTGGCCCCCAAAGTCTGAGCAATGAAGTTTGCAAAATGTACTAAGCGGGAGGGATCACACATGAAGCTGCCTTTTTACCAAATCAAACCCTTGGGCCATCGAGGCCAGCGTTTTCCACCTTGATTGGCCGCAGCTGTCCAAGGTGTCAGGTGGAGGCCTTTCCCATCACCTGCTATCTGATTCTTTCAAAGGGAGAGGCTGGGGAATAGAACTTCTGACCTCCTGCGTGCAAAGCAGAGGCGCTTCCACTGACCCAGGGAGGGATGGGGATAAAGCCTAGCAGAGCCCACCTGCCTTTTGCATCTCCTTCTCCTTCCCTCTCGCCCCCTCCCACCCACTCCAGAGCTCACCACTATTTTAATCAACCCCCGCCAGTTTCTTATTCTCATTTCCAGTGTTATGAAAAAAGATATTTCCTCGTGGCTCTCCAGCGCTTGGCTCACGTAATGATAAGGGCTTGCTGCTTCCTTCCCCATCACAGCCAAATCTCCCTGGAAACTGCCGGCCTGCCTCACCTCCGCAGCCACCTGGTGAACAAGACAGGGCTTAGTCTCTAAGAGGCCAAGCTCTCGTGTCACAAGTACCACGGGTGGGCGTTTGCCACGTTCCACGGTTTTCCTGCGCACCTGCAAAATCAGGGCAGTGAGCAGCCACAGTCAGAATTCAGCTTCCTCACAGCGGACGGACATGTTGGGAATAGAGTTGCCAGCCTCCAGGTGGCAGGGTGAACTTCTCCGGGGATCACAAGAGATCTCCAGGCCACAGAGATCAATTCCCCTGGAGAAAGTAGAAAAGAGTCCAGTAGCACCTTTAAGACTAACCAACTTTACTGTAGCAGAAGCTTTCGAGAACCACAGTTCTCTTCATCCGATGCATCTGAGGAAAAGAGCTGTGGCTCTCGAAAGCTGTCGATGCATCTGGTGAAGAGAGCTGTGGTTCTCGAAAGCTGTCGATGCATCTGGTGAAGAGAGCTGTGGTTCTCGAAAGCTTATGCGACAGTAAAGTTGGTTAGTCTTAAAGATGCGACTGGACTCTTTTCTGTTTTGCTACTACAGACTAACTCGGCTGACTCCTCTGGATCTATGACCTGGAGAATGTGGCAGCTTCAGACACCAGACTGTACGGCATTATATCTCGCGGAGCCCCCAAACCTCCAGAAATTTCCCAAGCCAGCACTGGGAGAAAAAAAATGGATTCCTGCCAACTCCTGTTTCCTCACCACACTCTTAGGTCCTGGGGGGGGGTGGCATATGATGGGGGGAGCTTGCGGGGTCCCACCTGCTAACCTTCCCTGACATTCCCCCATCACAGCACTGACATTTTTTTCCCAGACAGAGATGGGAAGTAGTGTAGGTGGTCAGCCCGGCCTCCGCCATTTTAATAGCCATTTTACTATGGCTGCTCATGATATCAAAAATACCACCAGGCCTCTGGATTTAAAATGGCCGTCGTATTGCCACCAACGAGCCTCCAACAGTTGCGGAGTCCTGCCCGGGAGAACACGGCCCGCATGGAATGCCGCACAGGAATGCGGAGTGATTACGAGGTGATTGGATTTGCAGTCCCTCCAGCCCCACAGGAGTCCAGTGCAACAAAGGTCTCACAGTCCCATCCCCATTTAACACATTCCTTTCCCTCCTTCCATGATGAGATCTCCTGCCCTTGATTGAGGAGTTAATCAAATGACATTCAAAAGTTTATACAGTTGTTCCTGGGAAAGTACAGTCCCCACCTAAACTCATCAACTTAGCTCCGGTGGACTTCATTAACAAACTATCCCTGTTGTGAAGCGCTAGAACATGTTTTGCATTTGCTTTCACACACCCCGGCAGCTACCAATCAAGGTAAGCAAACCTTTTGTCAAACCCAGGAACTAATCGTTGGAGCCTTTGTTCTAACGACTAGGTGGGTTCTCCCACCTCAGGGCACATTTCACCTATAAAGGTAGAGCCCTGGCCTCATTCAAATTGTGCACGCTTACTGGATCCAAAGCGCTGTTCCATTGAGGTTTACCCTAAGCCTCTTGTTCCCTTGGCCAAGAATGCTGGACGTTTGAAGCTCTCCCTCCACGGACTTCCCTGATCATCGGATAGGTAGATATATTTGCTCCCTTTCCCAATTCCTAACCTCTGGCTAAACTTCCTAGGACTCTGTGTGTGTATGTGTAGCCATTTTACCCCGTAAACTCTGTGTGTGTATGTCCATGAAATCTTGCTTTTTAATAAAAGTTGTTGTTTGATTTTAAGCATCAGCCTCATTTGTTATAATGGAAGGGACCCCATAGAAATTGGTAATAGATCCCAGCGGTTACCGGCCTCTTGCTTAGCTGTCTTCCTTGCTTGCTAATTCCCCCCCCCCCCCAAATTCTTTTATTGCAAGGAGACCAATTTGGGTAGCAGTAGAGGTTTGTGAGGAGGGTAGAAGTTTGAAGGGAAGAATGCCACTATGGGGGGCATTTGGCTGGAGGGAGCCGATATGGATGAATCCGACCAGAATCACCCACACATCCACACAGACCGTCTCTCCCCATATATTCCCCAGAGGACACTCCGATCAGGGGACAAACACCTGTTGGTGGTCCCTGGCCCCAAGGAGGCCTGCCTAGCCTTGACTAGAGTCAGGGCCTTTTCAGTCCTGGCTCCCACCTGGTGGAACGCTGTGTCTGCTGAGATCAGGGCCCGGCAGGACCTACTATTTTTTCACCGGGCCTGCAAGAGAGAGTTGTTCCGCCAGGCATATGGCTGAGGCTGGGCCTCCGCCGGCCTGGGAAAAAGGGGTGTATAAATCTTAACCCTCCCTGTGAAGACTGTCCACCATCCTGTTGTAAATGTGTTGTTTTTTAACAAACATGAATTTTTAATTGTATTTTTAATATGTAGTTATCCGCCCTGAGCCCGCTTACGGGGAGGGCGGAATACAAATTTGAAATAAATAAATAAATAGATGTGCCCTGGAGAGACTAGCGCCCCCTAGCTGTAGAAACCTCGCTGTTCGGCAGGCCTGCCCATGTGCAATCCCGTGAGGGACTGCCCGAAAGACAGACAATGAACATTCGTTGTTGGTTTGGTTCTGGCTCCCTCTCAAGCCCTGCAGAGCGCACCTGAGGGGCCGTCTCACCTGACCGGAACCCCCCTTCCTCCCTAATAACTGTGCTGCTCACGAGCGAACCACTTTCTGTACCAACGATTAGGCTCTCTTTCAACTCCGTTGCGGGCTTCCCCCCCCCCCCAGTCACAGCCCCAGTCCTTTGGAGCAGATCCTTTTTCCAGATTTATTTGTGGAGGGCTGTTTATTGAGGAGATGGATTTGGCAGCTGGACTCCGGGCCTGCCAATTGCATTACCTGCTGTTAGATTCATCTTCATTGTCAGATATTATGGTTTCCTGCCGTATACCTGAGGGTACCCGTTTATGGACACGTGAAGCTGTCTTCCACGGAGTCAGTGAAGAAAAGGGGGCTGGACAAAGGCAAACGAGGGGGAAAGGGGGCAACTGGTGCAAAGGGAAGAATCTTTCATAATTGTACCCCCCCGTTCACGTTTCGCATTCAGCTTCTTTGGGGGGAATCTTCTTTTTAGTGTCTTTTCTGTATATGCACTTTAGTAGAGTCACTCGCTTATTTTTTTCTTTGTTCCACTGAGTCATGCCATCAGTCTGTCGAGGCAGCCGCTCTCCAGGGTCTCAGGCCAAAGACTTTCACATCACCTGCTACTCAAAACTTTTGCTGGGGACTGAAGCACGGACCTTCTGTGTCCACGACTCCTGTGCCATGACTTAAGCCACAGCCCCTTTGTAAACGAAGCTACCGTCAATGCCAAGTCTGTGCAAACCGTGCAAGCAAATACTGGTCAGTACAGAGGCTGAGATTAGGCGCTCCTACCCAGAAGTTGCTGCAACCCAAGCAGGCACATGTTCTCTAAACAGTCTTTGGTGGTGGTGGTGGTGGTGGTGGTGGTGAAGGGGTAGAAACATTCTGTCCAGTACATCTTACCCTGTTCTCCCTCTAAAGATCTAAGGATGGCATTCATGGCTCTCCTTTCCCCATTTTATCCACACAACATCCCTGTGAGGTAAGACAGCATGCATTTGACCCAGTGAGATTCATGGCAGAGTAGAGATTTGGCACAGAGTGGTAAGTAGCAGTACTGCAGTCCGAGTTCTGCTCACAACCTGAGTTCGATCCTGGCAGAAGCTGGGTTCAGGTAGCCAGCTCAAGGTTGACTCAGCCTTCCATCCTTCTGAGGTTGGTAAAATGAGTATCCAGTTTCCTGGGGGTAAAGTGTAGATGACTGGGGAAGGCAATGGCAAACCACCCCGTAACAAACCACCCCGTAACAAATGTCTGCCAAGAAAACGCCGTGATGCAACGTCCCCCCATGGGTCAGTATGACTCAGTGCTTGCACAGGGGACCACCTTTACCTTTACCTGGGTCTAAGCATCCTGCCACACTGCAGAACACGGCTGAAGCAATCAAGGGGAGGAGGAAGTTGGGAGAAAAGCTTCATCCTTCTCATCTATTCTTTCATTCATTTGGTTCCTCTTTGGGGTTTGGCAAAGGCCGTTTGTGTAGGAAAGAATTATTCTCGGTTGTATTCAGAGCAGACAATGGGCAGAGAGGAAAAGGAACCAGAGGGAGAGAGCAAGCAGAGGGTGGAAGAAGGAGGCTGCTGCCCGCGGAGAGCGTGGGGTCAAACTCTCTTCCTAATGGCTCTGTGCTTCTTCCCTTTTTCTAAAGGCTCACAGCCGGCTCCTCTGAACTCCAGCGCCCCGTCTGCAGTTAACAGAGTCCCCTTTGCTTGTTCAAAGCGGCTCCGAGGAAATTACATTGCTTCTTTTCACGACCCGGCAGCTGGTTTCGATGCAGCCTCGAGGGAGCAGGTGGAGCACCACGGCAGAAGGGGAAGCCACCCAACTTCCAGACTTTGAAGGGTGCCTCACATAGAGTCTTCCACAAGGTTACCCTCTCTGCTTAAGGTGGTCCTCTTGGCCTTCCAATTTAGGCATGCCAAGTGCCTGTTTGAAGATGGTAATCTCCCACCAATGGGCCCTCCCGTCCTCCCTGACCCTCAAGCTGGCAGGAGAAACAGTTCAGGGCACAAATGACGTGGGGCTACGTGCCAATGCCACATCCAGGCAAGAATCTGGACATGATGTCGGCCAATGCTAGGGCTGGAAGCCTCCAGGTGGGATCTGGAGATCTTACAACTGATCTCCAGTCCATAGAGACCCATTCCCCTGGAGAAAACGGCTGCTTCGGAGGGTGGAATCTATGGAATTATACCTCACTGAGGCCCCTCCCATCTTCAAACCCCACCATCTCCAGGCTCCACCTCATAAATCTCCAGGAATTTCACAACCAGGACTTGACAACCTTAGCCTATGCTCTAGAAACTCTGTGGTAATACTATAGAGTTTCTAGAGCATCAGCGGATATGCTAACATCACTTCCTGGTTTTTGACTGGATGTGATGTCAACACCTAGCCCCACATCGTTTACCCCCCACACTGTTTCTCCTGCTGTCCTAAGAGGAGAGAGTGTATGGGAGGGCCCATTGGCAGGAGATTGCTGCCACTTGTCCTGCCCCCAAACCTCCTGGGGATGTCTTCGTGAGTCAAAGTTCAGCTTGTCAGGCTGTCGAAAGCTTGGGAATAGAAAGTGCTGTCAAGTCACAGGCAACTTATGGCTACCCTGTACCGTATTTGAGGCAAGAGACAGTCAGAGGCAGTTTGCCATTGCCAGCCTCCAAATAGTAAACTCACATGTCGTTGGAAGTCGCCATCCAAGTACTAATCAGGGCCAACCCTGCTTAGCTTCCAAGATCTGAAGAGAACGGGCTAGCCTGGGCGATCCAAGTCAGTGTATAAGCCCTGTATTTTGTAGGTCTTTAAGGTGCCACTGGACGAATGTGGTTAGTTACCCATATGATAAAGACTGTGAACCTCAACTGACCCAATAAACTAGAAATTGATTGAAGCCTGAAAGCAAGTCCATCTCCACCTCAAGCCTCCCCTGCAAATCCTGAAAATAAAAATAATGGACTTGGTCCCACTTTCAGAGTAGCTGAAGCAGAGTACAGATTTCGTTTTTTGCAGCACAAGCTGGAGTAATGGAGGAGTGCATGCACATATGTGCACACACACACATAATAATTTGGAAATCCCAGGTCCCTCTAAACTGTCTAGTACACTTTTCTCCTGCCTCTCCTCCAAGGAACACCAAGGGGCAAGCAGGAATATCTCCATTTTATCCTTAAAGGAACCAGATCAGGTAGTCTAGGCCGAGGGAAAACATTGAGTCCAGGTAGGGTTGCCAACTCTGGGTTGGGCTATTCCTGGAGATTTGGGGTTAGAGCCTGGGGGACAGTGGAGTTCAGGGAGAGAGCTCAGTGATACCATAGGGTCCACCCACCAATGCTTCTGTTTCTCCAGGAGAACTGATTTTTCTAGTCTGGAGATCGGTGGTCTTTTTGAGAGAATTCCAGCGTCCACCTGGAGGTCCATCCAGGTCACCCAATGAGTTGCATATGTGGGGGAGATCAAAATCTATTAGGAGCTTTCAGTCTCCCACCCCCCTTCCCTTTAGCAGGCTCCCCGCTTGTCTCAATATGCTGTCCCCTTATGGAGCATGCTCAGTGTATTATCATTATCATTATAATTATCCAAAACAATCAATAATAAGCAGAGGTCACATGTTATTATTAATTGGCCTTGCTAAGCTGATACGTTTCCACCGGAGACCTAAGTATCGACCAGATATTATCATTATCATTATCATTATCATTAATGTCATTTATAGTCCACCTTCTCACTGAGACTCAAGGCGGATTACTCAGTGTGAGATTAGTAGAGTCACGGATAATTTCTTCCATACCTGCCATGGCTGTAGGTGGCCAGTTGTATTTCTTTGGCTTGGCAAATGGGAGCCGAGCCAACCACTTCACACTTGGAAAGAGTGACAAGTGTCTATCATCAAGCCCAGACAAATAGGGTCAGATTGTAATATTTATAAAGTTATACCCAGCAGATCCCAGTCAGAAGCATCTTCCAACTTAAAGTTAAGACAACCAGAAGCACATAATAAAGAACACAATATGGAGCAAAACACAAAACAGATAAGAGAGATGATATCGGCTGCCTAGATATATGGTGGGTTCCCCCTCCTTGGCAGTCTTCAAGGGGCAGCTGGATGAATCCTTGTCGGGGATACTTTGGGCTGTTCCAGCACTGGGCAGGGGGTTGGACTAGATGGTCTGTAAGACCTCTTCCAACTCTAGGATTCTGTGCTATAAAATCAGCAATAAGGTCAGGTGACACAGAGACAGCGGAGTCAAAAGGAAGTCATCAAAGGAGGGGAAGAAATGTTTTTTACTAGCAACTAAGGCATAATGGATTCAAGACCAGGTGGCCCTCAGAGAAGGGGGGACGTCCCAGAGACGAGGCCCCACCACAAAGAAGTCCCTGTTTGAATCTGCTTATTTGCAAGCAGTTCCTGGGCAATGCTATTTAACCTCAGGGGTAGACTGGCCATTTGACTGACCGTGAAAGCTACCCTGGAGAGCTAATCAGGGATCCCATGGAGAGATCCTCCCAGTGATCCACGGTAATCGGCGGTGCTCTGAGGAATTAGCTAGTAACTAGAATCCTTTGCAACATGTTGGGGTTGCGTGGCTGATGTACTGGGGTGGGTTCTGCAGCCGATGATAACATCATTTTGGAAATCGGGGCAATCCAGTTTTCACTCTCTTTGACATGCAACAACCAACCAGGAATAACCACCAGGTGTCACCCGCTCCTTACATTCCAAAAATCTGCTTTATTCACTGGCTGAAATTTGAAGATGAGTTGAAAATATATTTTGGGGGCTCAGCCACACATGTGGCTGAGCCCCAAGAGCTAGTTGCTTTAGCCCAGTATGGCGGAGAGAGTGTCCGGAGTTGGGCAGCCCAGAAGAAGGCTGGTTGCTGGGGGGCTTGATAAAATTTTATGAGCTCTTAGCACGTTGAATAAGGGCTGTATTTTCTAAGCTGAAGAAAGAAGCCTGGGTCCCAGGTGGTTTCCATATCAAGAGGACTGTAGCAAGGGATTCTGGCATTTGGTGGACCCACAAAGTTGGACTTTGATCACCACAAAGTGGTGTCAAGAAGAGACAACCAGTTACTCGACTGGACTCAAAGAGGTCATCGGTTGCAACTTTCTGTTCTTTGTTGCACCGATGTGTTGGGTTGTAAAAATCTAGCAAACAAAGGAATTCAAGACCACCTAACGACAACCACTTCAATTGTAAACATTCATAGAATCAATAGAGTAATGACAAATTGCCAATATATGTGCAGTTCATACAATATTCAATATCCGTTCATAATTCAATGTTGTATCAATACATTTATACAGTCTTCGTTGCAAGACCCATAAAGTGCTCAGTGCTAGTGAAACAACTAGTTAATCGTCCACAGCCATATAGCTTCTGATCATAAGTCCGTAAGCAGGATGATGCAATCTGATACAATTCAGTACATCAATATGAATGGCCAGGGAAGCACTATAGGTCATGAATCATGTAGAAAACAATATCCATCTGACGGGAAAACTGGTGACGAATCCCGTTTCTGGAATCCCTTTCTCAAAGATGGCATATATACACTCCGACGTTTCCTTCATCCACTTCAGACTTGCACTTAAACCATCAATTGCATAACGCCAGATGCTGCATCGAGCGAAGGCTGCAGCGGTTGTCGTTAGGTGGTCTTGAATTCCTTCGTTTGCTAACCTTTGTCAGGACACTCCTGCTTCTGTTATGGTTGTAAAAATCTAGCTGGCTCGTTCTGACAATTGAAAAGTTTTAATTTAAAGAAATTTCTTACATTTGTTTTGCAGGTTTGGTTCCTACTTTAGCCCCATAGAGTTCCTACAAAGAGAGGTCATATAGGCCCCCTCTGCTGATGTCTTTAAGTACTTGCTCTGTTATGTACCTTGTCCAGGAACAATTTTCTCTGCATGGTGTGCAAATTAATTTACATCCATCTGCCCATTCTTCCTAATTTCAGGAAGTTTGAAGAGCAACCTCTGAGCCTCTGTTGGCTTATTCCCTGGCCTACCTAAGTATCTCCAAAGTAGAGATTTTCTACCAAATTTGTTTGCTAAGTTTGGAGAAAGGGAGATGGGGGGGGGTCATGCTTCCTTATGTCTTTTATGTGACGACATATTCACCTTGAGCACCTTTGAAGGAAAGGTAGCTAATAGATACTTTAAATTACATAAAATAAATGTCACTTCTGGTGTTTTCAGTGATTCTTAGAGTGACCCTCCATCATGTCCAGGTTTTCACTTCTGGTGAAAACCTAGAAATGACACAGAGTATCTCTAGGAATCATTAGAGACTCTATGATAAAATCATAGAGTTTTCAGTGATTCTTAGAGCAACCCTCCATCACGTCCAGGTTTTCACCAGAAGTGACATGATGGCACACTTGATGCCACCAGGTTTTAAAAATAATTTCCTCCCAACCAGGGGACTGGCAAGCCTAGCCAAATTTCACAGTGACATACCCACTTCCAGTCCTGTGCAAGTCTGGTTGCTCTGCCTATCCCCAAAGGACACAAAGATTGGGTTGTGTGTGTGACCAACACACAAACAGAAAGAAAAAACCACTTTAGACATCTGGCATGGAGAAAAGATGATAAGATCAGTGATACCACAGGTAATACAATTTGTGTTCTTCCAGGCATAGGGCCAAGCTATTGAACCTTGGCTACATACATAAAACAGCACCGAATCAACCTGTGGGACTACTTGCCACAGGAGGCTTTCATGACATTGCCTTACAAAGGGCAACGAAAATTATCAGGCAAGGCTAAAGCACCTCAGACTAGAGTTTGGGGTGGGAGGAGGTGATGAACAGGTGTCACAATAAAGATCTACAAAATTATACCTGGTATGAAGAAAGCAGGTAGAAAGATTCATTTCTCTGTCTCCTAAAATTAGACCTTGGGGTTACCCAATTGGCAGTAGAATCAAGACAGGCAAAAGGAGGTACTGCCTCACACAAGGGTAGCTATCTCGTGGAACTCTCTGCCACATGACATGGTGGCTTTGATGGATGGCTTAGATGGATTTTGAAGGAGCGTTGACAGATTTATGGAGGAAAGGTCTGTTGTTGGCTCTGAGCCACGATAAGCAAAGGGGATCCCTGGGCTCAGAATGCCTCCCATAGTTAGACGCTGGAGATCAGTCAGCGATGGAGGCCTCTGTCCAGAAGGCCTTGGGAGTGGCCTTTCCCACAGCATCTGACTGGCCACTGTGTGCAAAGAGGAGGCAGGACTAGACAGATGACTTATTTATGTATATATGCATAAATCAAGGCGGATTACTCAGTGTAGGTCGAAGCAATCAATGGCTGGGACAATAGGGTAAGGATTTTCAAATTTGAAAACAAGCCGAAAATCTGATACAAGGCAGAAAAAAAAACATAAGCAAGTTGACATTACTTATTACATGACGAGGAACTATCCAGTAGGGGTATACTTACATCAATAGACAGTACACAGTACTATATTCCATAGTCCCTATCCCATTCCAGCATGGATGCTTCAGGCTGTTCCTGCATCGGGCAGCGGGTTGGACTAGATGGTCTGTAAGGCCCCTTCCAACTCTATGATCCTATGAGGATGAGATTCTAAGGCATCTCTCTGAACCGTTTCTTTACAGCTCAGTTATATTACCCATGTTGGGCCTTGCGAATAACTCGGTTTTTCACCGCTTGTGGAAAGCCAGCTTGGCCGTTTCCAGACGGCTCCCCGCTGCTTGGAAGAAGCCGGAAGATCATGAAAAAAATGCGGAAGATCGGGTTTTCTCGCGTGAGATTTGCGCGACGTCATGTGACGTCGCGCAAATCTCACGCGAGAAAACCCGATCTTCCGCGTTTTTTTTGTGATCTTCCGGCTTCTCCCGAGCAGTGGGGAGCTGTCTGGAAACGGTCCAGGACAATGGAAGCTTTTCTGACCTCTTCAGGCAGGGCATTCTATAAGGTGGGGGGCACCACAGAGAAGGCACGTGAGCGAGCAGCGACTGGTACCTGCAGAAGGCCCTGTTCAGATGAGCGAAGCAGCTGTGGAGGGCATAGGGAGAGAGGCAGTCCCATAGACAGTGAAGGGCTTTTTTGTTTGTAGCCGTGTAAGTCTATCTGTAGCAGGAGGGGGAAAAAGCTAGAGTCTAGTTGCATGTATAAGGCTACCAAAATTTGTGGTAGGGTATGAGCTTTCGTGAGTCACAGCTCACTTCTTCAGATATCTGAAGAAGTGAGCTGTGACTCACGAAAGCTCATACCCTACCATAAATTTTGGTAGTCCCATAGGTGCCACAGGACTCTTGCTCTTTTTAGTTTGTGATAACCCAAATCTTGAATTGAGCCTGGGAGCTGATGGGAATCTCCTAATAAGAATCTGGCTCCAACTGGAGTCTTCAAGTTGGTTTCAAGGAAAGACCTACGCAGAGCACATTGGTCTGATCCAGCACAGATACTTTTCTGCTCTTGCGTTAAATGGCTTTCGAAAGGGTTAGAGATGATTTTTGTGATTTGTAGAATAGCAGCATGGCTTTCTAGGTACCTGGTAAGATAAGTACTGGTGTGTGTCGGCTGTGGGAAAAATGACATGCCAGATTTAGTCGGGCTGGGAAGATGATCGAGGGAGGCAGAGCGTGGCGAGGCAAAAGATGGATCCGTGCGAACGGAGCTGCTCGTGCCGTGTTTCTCTTGGGAATGAGGGCGGGCAGCTGGGTGCCACGGCTTGCTGAAAGAAGGGGACTCGGGAAAGAAGGCGAGGAGGGCTTTGCCAGTGAAACCAATCATGCAAGCAAACCTAAACCTTTTTCAGGAAAAGGGGGCATCTGATTGACAGGTGCTGAGGGCGAAAAACGGGAGAAAGGGATTCGGAGCACGCTTTGATTGACAGCTGGGGGAAGACTGAACTGTTTCAGGAGTTATAGATCGGACAGCAAAACAATCCTGATGCCCGTCAGAACCTGAAAAGAGCCCTGCGGGACTAGACCAGTGAGGGTCCATCTAATCCAGCAACCTGTTGTACACAGAGGCCGAAACAGTGGCCAACGAACAGGGCCCAGGCACCAAGGCCCTAGCATTGCCAGCTCCAGGTTGGGAGATTCCTGGAGATTTGGAGGGTGGAGCCTGGAGATAGTAGTGTTGGAGGGACCTCGGCAGGGTTTCATGCCATAAGTCCACCCTCCAAAGCAGCCATTTTCTCCAAGCTTACTTCTTCAGACACCTGGTATCTGAAGAAGTGAGCTGTGGCTCATGAAAGCTCCTATCTTACCACAAATTTTTAGTTTTATAGGTGCTACTGGGCTCTTGCTCTTTTCTACTGCAACAGACAGACTAATATCTTGATTTTCTCCAAGGGAACTGATCTTTATGGCCTGGAGATCAGTTGTCATTCCGGGAGATCTCCAGCTACCGCCTGGAGGCTGGCAATCCTATCCCTGAGGCTGCCTCTCAGCACTGGATTGAGAGGTTGACTGCCTCTGGCTGTGGAGGCTCATTTCATGGATTTCTCCACTTTCCATGAATCTGTCCAATCTGTCCAATTCTGTCCAATTCTGAAAGCCATCTGTACCATGGTGGCCCTCCCTGCGTCCTCTGTCAGTGAATTCCCCTGCCTGTTCCTGGGACAAAGACATCCAGGGACTGGAGACGGCGAAGTCCCCCCCACTCTGTTATGAATTCTCCTCCATCCCTTTTCCAGCCCTGCCTGTCGGAGCCTCCACGGAGCCAGAGTCCCTGAACTGCTTCTTGTTAGCTGTTTTGCCGGTTCCTGCCAAGGTTTGCTGCTTCAGGGGACGATGGAGCGATATTTTTAGGCCTGAGAAAACAACACGCAGGCAGACGCAGAAGAGAAGGGAAACGCTGAGTGGGCAAAATGCTAATCTCGAGGAAGTGGGAGAAAGCGCCAGGGAAGCGCAAGGCCGGCCGGGCTGGTGGAGGGCTCCTTGGCAGCTGACTCCGCTTCCCTGGCGAGCTGGGCCCTGACTTCCTCGCAGGGAGGTTAGCAACAGCCTGCCCCTCTGCAGCTGTGCCGGTGGGACAATCATCAGTAGCCAGAAAAGAGGGGGGATTTGGGATTTGGGGCTGCTACCTTTTACTCCGCTCTTTTTCATAACAGGCAGGATTGGAACTGTACCAGTTTAGGGGGAAGGCTTCACCTTTTGAATGTCTGCCTGTCTTGCTGCTCTTCAAGGAACAGGCCTCTTGCCAGATAGAAAAGGGGGGCACGGAAGCGCAACCTCTCTTGAGTTCAGTGTGAGCTGAGAGCAGAGCCGCGTCTTTTAGAAAAACAACAAAGTCTGGCCTTCTCAACTTGTGTTCAGGTGTCAGTTCAGAAACAGACGTGTTTTCATGGTGGGCTGTCTCAGAGACCCCCACCCACCCCGACCTTGAGCCTTTCTGTATTCCATGAGGACTGGCTCTGTCAACGGATCGCTTCTTCTGCTGAGAGCCTGTCCCGTGCATGGTGACGGTTGGACTATTTTGGAGCTGGCTGCAGGTTGCTCTTTCCGTGTTTAGAAAATGACAGAGAGGTTGTGCTTCCCTAGCCCTCCCTAACCCTGGGCTGCAGCCTGGCCTGTGATGCTCCAGCTCCCCTCGCTGGTGGACGGTCAGCAACAGAGAAGCTTTGGGGGAGTCGCTTGCCCTGATTTATGGGCCGCATCGACACTGAGCTTCTCTGAGCCCCCTTCCAGTAGAGCTTACTGGGCAGCCTTGATGTCACACAGCATCCCTGTGTCTTCCTAGCGGAGATGCAGGGCCCAGATGTGCTCACAGCCTCCAGTTTATTCATGTGCCGGCAGCTAGAGCAGGGTATATGGTTGCCAGCTTCCAGGTGAGGCCTGGAGTTTGGCAGGAATTGCAATTAATCTGTAGATCAGTTCCCCTGGAGAAAATGGATGCGCTTGAGAGTGAATTCTGCAGCGCCACATCCCCGGCTACGGTTGCCAGGGCCCTTAACTTCCTGGCAGGAGGGTGGGGGGACCTGGCACTTAACTCAGCAGTCGTCTTTCATGCATGAAGCATGCATGCGCTCCCAGCAGGCGCAATGATGTCACTTCCAGAAGAGACGTCATTGTGCCTGTGGGGAGGACGCCCACTGTGCTTTGGCCAAGTTTCTTGCCTCCCAGGCCTGTTCCCTGGGGCCTTTCCCCCCTGCTAGCCAGGTGAGTGGCGGTGAGGAGCAGAAGCTGGGAGCCAGGGATCCCCTGCCCCCACCGGGGACTGGCAGCCCTATTGCCCACTGAGCTCTCAAACCCCCCCCCCATTCAGTCTTATTCAGGTACCACCCCCAAATCTCCTGGAATTGCCCAAGCTGGAGCTGGGTAGTAGGCCTGGAAAGCGCTGAGTTCAAATCCCCCTCCCTCCTCTGCACAGCTCAGTGAGCGAGCAAGGGCCAACCGTTCGCCCTCAACTTCCTTTCAGCCGTTGGATCATGAGGACTAGCGACTTGTGCATGCCATCAGCATCACATTTATCATTGTCTTTTGATTGTTATTATTATTTAAGGCTCAGCTGTTTCCCAAAAGAAGAGGAAGACAGGGGAACTCAGCCAACTGAGGGCCAAACTACAAGTGACGGCAGCCATGGGTCCTCCTCTTGGCCGCCAACCCCATTTTAAAACTGTTGCCACAGAGCCCCCCCCCATTGCTGTTCTCATGTTCCAGGCAGCATGAAAGGTACATCTGGGGAGTGAAAAAGATGGAGCTGATAGTTAACGTGCCCGACCTCAAGGGGATGTTGGGAGGACTGAATGGGGATCACTTTGAGAAGAGGGAAATGAGAGCTGTTGACACAGAAGAGCCAAGTCTTTGGCTGGCCTGAACACGGAAGCAGGGAGGCGGGTTTGATCTCTAGCCCCTGGAAGCTCGGCTGTTTCCTCAGGAGCAGAGGGAAGGCTGCAGAAGTTGACCTGGTCTAGTGCCTGCTCACAGAACTAGCAGCTGGGGTGACTGTAAAGGGGAGGGATGCCAGCCTCCAGGCGGGGCCTGGAGATCTCCTGGAATTACAGCCGATCTCCAGCCGACAGAGATCAGTTCCTCTGGAGCAAATGTCTGCACTGGAGGGTGGACTCTATGGAATTATGCCCTACTGAGGTCTCTCCCCTCCGCAAACCCCACCGTCTCCAGGCTCCACCTCCCTCCCCCCAATCTCCAGAAATTTCCCAAGCAGGAGTTGGCAACTCTAGGGTGAGAAATGGGAAGGGGGGGGTCCCACCATCTAGCCATGATTGAAGTTATTGCCACAGACAGAGGGATGCTTGACACCAACAAATTTTTTGTAACACAGTGAAATCCTAAACAGAATTACACAAGTCTAAACGAATTGATTTCAGTGGGCTTAGACTGGAGTAACTATGTTTAGGATTTCACTGTAAATCTCCCAAATCCAGATTGGGTGTTCCTGGGTATTTGGGGGTGAGGCCTGGGGTGGGAGCTCAGCGGGATATAATGCCACAGAGTCCACCCTACAAAACAGCTGTTTTCTCCAAGGGAACCGATCTCTGTCACCTGAAGATCGGTTGCATCACCTGGAGCGACTCTCTGCCGCTACGGACTCCTCTCCCTTCGAGTCTTGGGCGTTCCTTGCGGATCCTCCCGCCCAGGAGACGGCGACCACGTCGGAGCCCTCCGCTGGGCTGGATTTGCTTTGAGGAAGAAACAAGTGAAGGCGATAAGGAATTATTTTGAACTGTGAATGACTATTTTCTCTGGACTATTTTACTTGGTTGAAACTGGAAAAAAATTGATATCCAGCGTATGATTGTAAACGAAATGTGGATGTGAACTTATTTATATCTGTATTTACTGTGATCTGTTGGAGCACCTTGCACTTTATATTAATCATAGAATCCTTTCTAAAAATTGACTTTAAATTAAAATATTCAAAATTTAATTATTATAGTGCTGCACAGTGCACTTTAAGAAGATTCAGGTTTATGGATAACTTCCGCGGTAGGTCTTTGGTTCTCCCACCTGGAGATTGGCAACCCTATGCCAGGACGGACCGCCTCAGGCTCTCAACATGGGTTTTTTTCCCCCCAGTTCTTCTATCTCAGCCCCATTATTTCATTTTATTAGGAATCTTCGCTGTCTAACTCAGATGTTATGTAATCCATCTTGGCTCTCAGTGAGAAAGGTGTACTATGAATAAATAAAATAATCCACTTGCTGACTGACTGAATGGCTTCATTTTACTTGGGACCTTCGATATTCGATTCAAATATTGCTATCGTATGTTATCATATTTTTGTAATCGGTTTATGGATTGACTAGTTCTAGCATATTTCTATTCTGCCTTAAATTCCACTGAGAAAAGTGGACTACAGATGAAAATAAAAATATTTTAAACAGTAAATAAATGAAATTAAGATTGAATTATTGCGATCTTGTGATTTGTCTTTTATAGTTCTCTGTTTTAAATTTGTGTTTATTGTTATTATTGGTATGGTTAGCCACCCTGAGCCTGCTGGAAAGGCAGGAAACAAATGGGATTAAATGAATGAATAAATAAATAAATAAATAAAATCCTGTCCTCCTCTTGCAGCCCCTTCTAAATGTCCTGTCTATGTGATTGCTCCAGCCATGACGGAACAGAACAGAAACCCACACCGATGATGTTAATTTACTGAGGAGGAGCCTGGAAAAAGCAAGTCAGGTGCAAACACTGAAGCGCTTTGACGATATTTGGTGCAGGCAGCGTTGGGCAACGTTTCTACTGCAAGTGCCCAACCCTTTGAGCCTCCTTCCTGCCAATTGATGCCAACCTCTTGAAATCGGAGCAAGTAGTTTTGGAAAGTGAGCTGAGGGGGACCCCTTGTGGCAACTCCTGGGACATGCAGGCGAGAGAGAGAGAAAAGGACTCCCTTTGAAAGGGGAGGGTCTCCAAGAAGACCAAGAGACCCCTACTCCCAATGAAAAAGAGTCCAGTAGCACCTTTAAGACTAACCAATTTTATTGTAGCAGAAGCTTTCGAGAATCAAGTTCTCTTCGTCAGATGCATGATACAAACTGGTCAAATACAGAAGAGGAGGAGGGAGAGGGGAGAGAAGGGACATATATCAGAAGGGGACAAGATGCAATTAGCGGGGAGGCAACCAAAACATTCCTTTCCTAGTAAATGTAAACATCTCCTTTTGGTGTGGAGTCAGTTTGCCGTGTTAGTTGGAGCAGTAAAAGCATCCAATTCCTATGTAGTATGTATGTAGTACTCCCAATGGAAGCTTTTCCTTACAGATACATACCATGGGGTCCTCTCAGTTCTTTCTTGGGGCCCAGTCCTGTCTGTGTTTCTAAGGGTTTCCCCGCTGCACCCCAAGAAAGGAGACTGCAATCTACATAGGGTTGCCAGCTCCAACTTGGGAAATTCCTGGAGATCTGGGGGGTGAAACCTGGAGAAACCTGGAGAGAGTGGGGTTTGGGGAGGGAAAGGACCTTGGCATGGTATAATTCCCTAAAGTCCACCCCCCAAAGTAGCCATTTTCTCCAGGTGAACTGATCTCTGTGTCCTGGAGACACGTTGTAATTCCAGGAGATCTCCAGCCACTACCTGGAGGCTGGCAACCCTAAATCTACAGCAGATGCCACGTTCTCCTATGGATGCAATGTGTCTTCCTTCCATAATCTGTGCATAGAAGAGCCATCAAGAGGCTTATTTGCGAGAGGTTTGCCAAGTTCCCACAAGGGGTGGGGGATCCTTCACCCCAGCAGGCCCTTCCCCCATCAGTCAGCTGGGCGTCGGTAGAACAATAAGTGAGAAATGGCTGGGGGGGGGGAGGTGAAGACCAGCATCTCAACATGCTGATGTCAGTTCACATCTTGTGCTGACAATCCTAATTGTGTAGTGGTCAGTGTCAGGCTAGGCCCTGTATTCGAATCCCTCCTCAGCCACGAAACTCATTGGGTGACTCTCTCTCAACCTAAACTCCCTCACAAGGTTGTTGTGAGGACAAAAAGGGGGATGGGGTATGAGCTGATTGATCCATTCAAAAATTAGGGCTATGTGGTGGTGGGAAATCCCATCAAGTTGCAGAGAACTTACGGTTTTCAAGGCAAAAGACATCCAGAAATGGTTTGCCACTGCTTGCCTGCCCTGAGCTAATTAGCTCATTCAAAAATGAGTGTTAATCATGAAGTAAATAAATACATATTCTCTATTGCTAACGTTTACTAAGAGTTTTATATAAAGAAAATGACAAATTAACAAAAAAAGAGAACTACGCACACAATAGCCAAATAAAAAAATAACAACTAACAAACAGAAAATAATAACAAAACAGACAAAACAAACCAAAGAAAAAAAATATATAAACTAAAAGAAGGCTTCCGATTTTCTCCACAGCAAATATAATTTTCAATTTTTTTCTTGCTCTATGTTACAAAGAAAAGCTCTCTTTTTCCTAATGGCCAGCATCCTTATTCTGCAAACTCACAGATCATCAAATCTAATTCATGCAAAAAGTCCATAAGGGATTTCCATTCAACAGTAAATGAACTTGTTGTCTATTCTCTAATCAATGAAGTAAGTTTTTCCATCCTTGCTCATTCCAACACCTTTACCAACCATTCCTCTATTGCAGGCAGTTTTGCACATATAATAGTCTCGCTGCCTTCTATTGCTAAAGTTTAAGTGTGCTTTTGGATCGGAAGATATTTTATTAAAATATCTACCCCACACCTTCAAAGTGGCTTACAGTAGCCATGTGCACTAGCTACAGTGAATGCATGTACAGTCCATGCACAGCATATACTTTATTTTTCTTTGCACGTGCACTGACTAATTCTCACATACATTCAACACACGTAAAGCTGCATGTGTGATCGAAAGCCCACATTTATCCAGAGACTAATTCCTGATTTCCTTTGTAAAGTCAATGCACATTGGTTCCCTTACAAACATGCATGCGTACATACATGCAGGATGCACGCGTGTTCAGAGCAATGCATGAACAGGACTAGAGGTGCTGAAAGGGGAACAGACTGTGATGCTCGTTCAGTCTCCTGGATCTCCTGCAGAAGGGAAAAGGTAGTAGATGAGAAAGCTCTTTCTCTGCCTTAGACCTCAGAAGTTGGTGCCAGTCAGAAGGGACAAGACTGACAGACTCAGAAGTCAACTTCCTTTACGAGTCATCCAATAAAATCACACACCAAAATGGTTACACGATGAAACAAACTCAGCCAACAGCCCGTTCAAAGAGCTCACAATCTCTTCAGACCCAATCGGGGTTAGCCAATTCCATGAGCTTTCTATGGCAATGATGGAGCCAGAAAAACCTGCCTCAGAGAGGACATGGAGCGTTCCCCTGCCTTGGGGCTACCACTGGAAAGGTCCTGCTACATGGCAGGCCACGGGAAGGTCAAATATCAATCGGGCCAAATGCAGTTGTTGTTCATGGCTCTTTCAAGACTTGCTTTCAGCGCAGCTCCTATTTGCAGTGATACTTCTTGGATGGATATTTCTGCTGTTGGAGCCCAGTTAAGCACGCAGTGCTGCCTCTAGTGTGTGGCTGGCTCCTTGGAACTTGGGAAAGGGAGCAGGCACCGCAGGCTCCTACCCAAGGAGCAGTTCCCACTGCCTCTCAGAGCCAAGCTACAAGTGACGCCTGACACAGGTTGGACACTTGTCAGCTTCCCTCAAGTTTTGATGGGAAATGTAGGCGTCCTGGTTTTACAGCTTGGCTCTCCATTACAGCTGCAAGACCAGGATGCCTACATTTCCCATCAAAACTTGAGGGAAGCTGACAAGTGTCCAGCCTGTGTAAGACGTCACTTGTAGCTTGGCTCTCAGAGTACGGACTTTCTATCCTTTAATTTTATGCACAGGTCAAATTTATATATTTATTTATTTAAAACATTTCTATGCCACCTTTCAACCCAAACAGGGCCTCCCAAGGCAGTGACCATCAAAACATTTCAACATTAAAACAGCATTTTGAACAAGGAGATAAAACATTTAAACAAGTCCATAAAAACATATAGACGTACAAAGACACATCATGACAACACAAACACGGAGGAGGGAAAATAACACTTATCTGGGCGTGCCAAACAAAAGAGAAAAGTCTTCACCTGCCCACGGAAGACAACAATTGAAGGACAGAAGAATCTCCCCAGGGAGGAAGTTCAAAAGTTTTGGTGCCACAGCTGAGAAGGCCCTTTTTCAGGTTACCGCCTGCCTCGAATTAGATGGCAGCCAGAGCAGGGCCTTCATAGATGACCGGAGTAGATGGGGACGTTCCTATGGGAGAATGCGGTCCGTAAGGTATGCTGGCCCCAAGCCATATAGGCAGGGCTTTTTTTCAGCTGGGATGCGGGGGAATGGAGTTCCGGAACCTCTTGAAAATGGTCACATGGCTGGTGGCCCCGCCCCCTGATCTCCAGGCAGAGGGGAGTTGAGATGGCCCTCCGAGGGCCATCTCAACTCCCCTCTGTCTGGAGATCAGGGGGCGGGGCCACCAGCCATGTGACCATTTTCTCCAAGGGCAACCCACTGAGTTCCACCCCCTCTTTTCCCAGAAAAAAGCCCTGCATATAGGGCTTTAAAGGTCAATACCTGCACCTTGAATTGGGTCCAGAAGTAAATTGGTAGATGGAGCAAGACTGGAGTGATATACTGCCTGAAACCCGCTCCAATCCACATTGTGGCTGCAAGCAGCATTCTGCACCAACTGTAGATCCCAGACAGTCTTCAAGAACACCCCGCATAGAGCGCACTGCACTACTCAAATCCAGATGCTGCCACAGAAAATTAAGAAAAATCAAGAATGGTTATTGTTGAAGTAGACCAACAGTAAAGATAAAAATTTTAAAAAGTTGAATATAAAATGTTGAGTATATGTGAGTGTGGGGAAACACCCCTTTGTTTGTGGATTTAACTTTCTATGGGCTGCAGGAGGGAGGGGCCAGTTCCGGAGTAGAATTTGATTGATGGGGGGGAGTCGGTTGGTGGGAGGGAAGGGGAGGAGGGGGGAGATTGACTGTTGGGGGAAGCAGGGGCGGTGGAAGGGTTTGTGGTGCTCACGGCCGGCCGGCTGGGCGCCCTGCCCACGCGCACACAAGTGCGCGCACACCGGCCTGCATGATGACATCACGCGTGACATCATCACAGGAGCGCGCGCGCCGCCGCCATCCCGATCACTGCAGTGGGCGGCCTCCGAGCTCTCCCACTCGGTAGCCTGCACCGCCACAGATGCCTGCCTGCAGTGGCTGTGCCCGGCCGGGGGCTTGTGCTGGCGGTGGCGTGGGGCAGGAGGGATAGGAGGCTGCTGCTTTGTGGCGCGTGCTCCCACCCCCCGCGCCTCCTCCAGCGCTCCCTCCGGCACCCCGCGCCTGAGGCCACCACCTACCTGGCCTCAATGGGCGTACCAGCCCTGGGGGAGAGATGGCTCTGAGGGGAGATGTAGGTCTCATGTAACCCCAGGTAACAAAGCATTGTGCCTGCCCTACACAACATCTAATTGGGGCATGAATATAGAGAAGGAGAGAGAGTAGGGGTTTCTGTTTATGTTGTGTTATTCCTTTCGTTCACTGTATACTTGCCTGTGTAGAGTTAGAAGTTAAATAAATTATTTTGGAATTAATGAAGGAAGATCTTCTATTCCACATAGACCCCCAACCGCTTGGGCCCACTAGCAGAGGGGGGGGGGGTTAGGAGGCTGTCCCGCCTAACCAGGACCCCATACAGGGACAGTGGTGACAGCAAATACCCGGAGACAGGAAAGAGAGATGGCCCCTCCAGGTGCCAGGCTAGGCAAGGGAGGGGTAGGCAAAGCGGGGTCTACCAGTTAAGAAAAAAAGAAGGGAGCAACCCCGATTCGCCACAGTGAGTAATGATATGGAGAGAAAATTCTGCCCAGATGTGATTGAACGGACGAATAAATTGTATGAATCTGCCTCTATGGCTAAATTAACTACTTATGTGCATAATAGACCAACGCAGGAATTCCAGGAAAAATTGAGAGATTTCTTTGAATATGTAGCTGGAAGCTAAGAAAAATTAAGGATAGTCCATATGGATATAGATTAATTACAAAATTAAGATTTGAAAAATGTTGAATATAAAATACGACGTATATGATTGAACATAGAATGTACGAGTATAAAATTTTGGGTATAAGTAACTAAGGAGAGGGAAAGGAGTAATATTATGAAATCTAGCTGTGGTATATACCTTGTTTATATTTTTTCCTGTAGCTTAAATCTATTATTCTGCATTTTGTTCAAGATTTTTTAAGCACTTTCAAATGTCTTTTTTTCTTTTTTAAAAAACTAGAAGTTACCAGGGCATGCACCACAGTAGCAAAATCTTTCCCCTCAAGAAGGACCGCAGCTGGTCCACCAGCCATACTAACAATGACTCTGCCCTCAGAGACGTAAATGGGGACTTTCTGAGTATGAGCCGACCTATAGGAAATTTCCCTTGGTTCTTCAGGCATTGTGATGCAGCGATCGAACACACCAGATAAGCATGAATTGCCCCTGATCCGCCTCCTTGTATCAAAAGCAGTCTTGGACATCTGGGAGCGAAGGCTGAAAGCCACGGTGCCTTTTGCCTCACTCATGCCTCCCATGGGCTTCCCCTTCAGCTCCCTGCAGTCATATTGGCAGGGTCACACAACAGCCACGTCTCATGTGGCCTAAAGAGTGCTCCAAGAGAGATCCAGATTCTCACACATGATGACATGATGCACAAAGCATCACCCAAGGGCCGTCACACAGTCAGAGTGAAATAGCAGGAGTGTCTGCGCTTGCTGGGCGGGTCCTCGTGTGGTGTTCTTCAAGGGGCATGGCTTTACACAGCAGGGAGGGAATTTTGAGAGAGGCACTAGGCAGACAACAGATGGATGGAGTACGTGCCTTGGAACTGAGTATCGCCTACAGTTTGCTGGGATTCTTAGGGTTGCCAGCTCCAGGTTGAGAGATTTCTAGACATTTGTGAAGCTTGGGGAGGGGGCAGGGACTTCAGTGGGGTATTACGCCATAGATTCTGCCCTCTGAAGCTGCCATGTTCTCCAGAGAACTGATCTCTGTTGTCTGGAAATCAGTTGTAATTGTGGGAGAACTCCAGGGCACACCTGTAGGTTGGCAACCCTGCAGGAAGTCTCAGAGTATTGTTAGCCCCCCAATTGAACAGCAGCCTAATTACAAGTACGGGCTGTTCCCTCTGGGGGCAGTACCCATGCGTGGCCACAAGGGGTCCCCCTCACCATGCGCTACAGAAAAATTCAAACATCACTCATAGAGCTACTAGGATTTTGTGACCCAGAAGGGACCGTCTCCAATTCAGAAGGCAGGTGACATTAGAGCAGATGGGTCAACATGAGGTTTGTTAACAGCTGAGCACCACAAAACTCAGCATGAGTGTTGCTAATTAAATGATGCTCTGATGTATCAAAGGGGGGATAGTAAGACCATCAAGTCTGACCTGTGCCCCCCTAAACCAAGAAGCAGACAGGCACAAGACCCTCCAAACAGAAGAGCAGCCCGGCTGGATCAGACCGAAGAGGGTCCCTCTAGCCAATACAACAGCCAATCAGACAACCAGTTGCCCTGCAGGGCCAAGAAACAGAGGAACAAACAGAGCAGAGAGTCGAAGGCCTCCACTTGATGCTGCTGCCCGACACTGGGATCTAGAGGTTTGCTGCCTCTGTCGGTGGAGGCTCCCTTCAGGCATTATGGCTGGTAGCCATTGACAGACCTCTACATCCTCCGTGAATCTGTCTAACCTCCTTCTCAAGCCACCCATGCTTGTGCCCTTCGCTACCTTCACTGACAGCGAATGACAGTTTAACTACCCATTGAATAAAGAAATATTTCCTATCACACGGCCCTCAGACTTCCTTTCTGTAAACTGAAAAATCCTGGAATCGGCAGCTTTTCCTCATAGGAGAGGAGCTCCAGCCCCTTAATCAACTTGGCCGCCCTCTTCTGTACTTCTTCCAGCCCTGCAATGGTTTTGCTGACTAGCCTGCCAGTCGCCCGAACTGCTTGTTGATGGATTCTTGGGACCCTTGTTGCCTGGTCCTTGGACTGCCTTTTGGACTTGCTGTTGAATTGCACTGTGACTTCAGATTGTGACCCGAGAGACTTCCCTCTTTCTGGCATGAAAACAACCCCCTTCCATTTCTTACAGGCTGCTTCATTCCACTGATGCTTTTTTGCCCAGGCTGTTGCTAATTTGCAATCCTGGTCCCTGGGCCGGGAAGCACAGTGCACTCAGGGAGATGAATCCGGCCCTCTTTATATCCCCTCTTTGCACTTTTTTTTCCTATTTTGACCTCCACATTCAGAGCCAGCTGGTCACCTGCACCCCCAGCAGATGCAGGGTCTGTCGCCAGGAGAAGGCCCTGTGAATGTCACCTGGAGGAAACGCCATCCAAGACCTGGTGGGGAGCACAGAAAAATACCAGATCTCTCCCAGCAGCAGGATCTTGTAGATCTTTTCACAGCCCCCCTCTCTAAACATCACCTACTTCCGCATGGCCAGCAACCCAGCTGAGGAAATCATCTACCAGAGTGGAGACGGGAGGGTAAGGGGCCTTTTTTTTGGTGGTGGGGAATCTTTGCCTGGGACAAGGCCTTGGGTGTGCTGCCACAGAGTTGTTACACTGGGCCAGGAGCATTGCTTGACTTCTCTGGGCTTTGAGATCAGAACAAAAGAAGGTATCAAGCCGATCCCTTCTGGATGCCCTCATTCTAAACGGTTTTCAGAAGGCGTAGTTTGGTTAACCCAAAAGAGACCCTACAGCGCCACCCAATGTGAGCACCCAAGACAGTCAAAGGCCTTCTTGTGGCTGAAGATTCCTAACCCAGAGCAGGAAGCCCCATTAAGAATAAACCAGGGTTAATATTAGATCTAGAATCGATGCGTCTTCTAAAAAAATCATTGGCCATTCTTATTATGGAATGTTCACCAAAATACTTGACATTGGCCGATACTTCGTTCAGTGAGTCTTAGGTGACATGCGATGGCTTTGGGCATTTCGCTGTGTGTTCTGCATAGCTTTGTATCTACAACTCACACAAGCAAGGTCCTTTGTTAATGTCACATAGAGGCGATTGTGCCGGACTCTGGTGAAGGTTCTTCTTATGGAGCCACACAGTGGCTTGGATCCTATGACTGACTGCCCTTCATGCTTCTCTCCGGCTGCTGTGAAGGACATCCTCCAACAAATGGAGAGAAGCACAAGGAAACACAAGTCATAGAATTCCAGCTGGTGTCTCTGAGCCAAGCTACAAGTGACGAGTGACACTTGCCTGGCAAGTGAACAGACTCATGTGTATTCATCCCTGTTCACTTGCCATTCACTTGCGCTCCGCTTGATCAAGTGGAGAGCAAGTGAACGGCAAGTGAACAGGGAGGAATACACGTGAGTCTGTTCACTTGTCATTCATCACTTGTAGCTTGGCTCTCTTTCAGATCAGGGGAGGGAGTGGGGGAAGAGAATGAGAATGAACGGCTTGCGTTGTATGCTGGCTGTGTTCTTCTATTGGCGCAGTGTCCTTCTCCAAGTCGGACTACATGGTCTTGACCATTGTCCTCTTAGTGCTAAGTCTCAGGGCTGCTTTTTGGTGCTAGAGAAGTCAGCCTAGGCAGGTAAACCAAATGTTTTGACCTGAGTATTTTGGCCTTGATGACCTGGATGCATTTTGCATTTTGAATGATCTGGTGTCCTTTGACTTGGCATGCTGACTGTCTGGAATTGCTGCCCAGCTTCTATGTTAGCCAGAAACAAGAGAAAGCCCAACTAAATGTGATGGCTAACCTATGACCACCATAGGTTCACTGTTTTCCATGCGATTTTTTCTAAAATACAGTCCCCATAACCTAAAGGTCCCAAAGTTCAGGAAACCTGAAAATCCTGAAATAAAGTCTGAATAAGAATGGGAAAACCCAAATCTTGATCTTTCAAGTGCACATTAGCAGCAGGATACATGGCTGTGTTTGGGATGAAAATGTGAACAGTTATTTGAAATTTGATGATTGTCATCAACAAATGTATAGTCCTTGAGGAAGAGATTAACTCTCTTCTCAAAACCTCAAGATGACGCTTTCCAAGGTGGAAAAACCAACACATTGAAATCTCATGGAAATCAACTGAACCATGTTAGATTTTGCCCAGGATTAGTCGATCGACATCCTCTGGATGTATTGTCATTGACAAGCAGAAAAGTTATGGACGTTCTCATGAGGTGTACTTTGTTTCACTTTAATGTACATATAGCAATTTTGGATTTACAAATATATTTTTAAAAAATAATTAATCGTATCAATCAACTTCTGCAGCCTTCTTGTACCACTCGTATGAGTGTGTGTATGTGTTTTATGTGCCGCCAAGTCGTCTCCGACCTATGGCAACCCTATGAATGCAAGAAGTCCAAAACGTTCTACCTTTAACAGACTTGTTCAGATCCTGCAAACTGGAAGTTGTGGCTTCTTTGATTGAGTCCAGCTTTCTCTTTTTAGGTCTTTCTCTTTTCCTGCTTCCTCTGGGAGTTTGCCCGCCACCGGTGGGCACCTGGGAATCCTAGGCACACGCAGGGTTGGCACCCTCGTTCAGCTTTCCTCTTAGGGTTGGGGGATTCCATGATATCTGGGGGTGGGGCAGGGGAGGGCAAGGTTTGGGGAGGGGAGGGAGCTCACTGGGGTAATATGCCACACAGACCCCCCCCCCCACTCCAAAGCAGCCATTTCCTCCAAGGGAACTGATTTCTGTCACCTGGAGATCAGTTGTAATTCAGGGAGATCTCCAGCCACCACCATTGTGGGTTTGCAGCTCATCTTCTCCTCAGTTTATTGCTCCACATGAGCCAGGGCCTTTGTTCCTGTCCTGATGCCGGAGAGGAAGGAGGACATGGCCCATTATCACCCCCTCGGTCTCTAGCTGGCCCCTGCTGGGCAAGGGGGCTGCCAGGAGCCCAGGCCTGAGGCCGAGGCCGAGGAGGGGAGCGGCCTGCAGTAGGCCCCAAGCCAGCCTTTCCCTCAGGCCTCCTGGCTGCCCCTTTCCCTGCAGGCCTCTGTTTCCCAGGCAACCACCAAGCCTCAGGATTGGGCCTGGTGACAATGGAGGGAAAGGCGGGAGCCAATGGCTGCTGAGGAGGCGGAGCTTGGAGAGAGGCTATAAAAGGCCCTGCCCAGGGAGGGAGGATGATCAGTCTGAAGGTGGAGAGGGAGGGAGGCTGAGCTAGTAGGGAGGGGAATCTCTTGCCCTGAAGCTGTTCAGACCTGGAGGGGGTCAGGGATTGAAGGAGAGAGGAGCCCAAGTAAGACAGTGTTGTTAGAGGACCTTTTTTTTCCAACTGGCTTCCTTCCCATGGTTGCCAGTTCTGGGTTGGGAAATTCCTGGAGATTCAAGGGTGGTGCCTGGAGAGGGCGGAGTTTGGGGAGGGATCTAAGTGGATTATAATGCTATACAGCCCCCCCCCCCAGCCACTTGAGTCCAGCTGAGCTGTTAGAAAGTAAAAGGTGGCAGAGCTTTTGTCCAGTCCATTGGCTCCTGCCTTTCCCTCCGTTGTCAGCAGGCCCAATCCTGAGGCTTGGTGGTTGCCTGGGAGGCACAGGGGGGGTCTGTGGGAAAGCCATTTCCTGCCCCCCCCCAACAGACTCGGAGAAGGAGGTTATGTGGTGGGGAGCGTTCCACAAAAGACCCAAGTGGAGAGGGAGGAGCTGAAGCAGCAGTGACAGCCCCCGATTTCCACCCTGCTCACCTCTGGGGTTCCCTCTCCAGCCTGGGGATTCCAAGTACCTGATTGAAATACTCATGCAATGTTTTACCGATATAGCAATATTCCGTTCCTTATTTTTAAAACAAAGCGGAAAAAAATCTGTGACGTGGTGGAAGTCGGGTGGGAAGCAATACTGGAAGATGGCGGGGCGGGGTGTGTGTGTGTGGAATGTAGGGAAACCTGTCGTGTGGAAGCCCCATTGCCGCTGCACTGTATTTGGCTCCTCCCAACTGCAGCAGGGCTGTCCCCCTGTGGAAAATACCTTAAGATGGTCCTCTTCCTCCCACCCCTCACTCTCCCGTTTTCTCTTTCTTTCATCCTGGTCAGTCTCCTGTAATTTCCTGGCTGCTTCTCTTGTCTACTGGCCATGTACGAAGGTGACTTCTCCCTCCAGCCTCCTGTAGATTATTTATCACAGGTGCAGGATCTCTTTGGGGTCAGCAGGCAAGAGAAACAGCCCCTGTCTGGCATATGAGTGAGAGACCCGATTCATACATGCAGGATTATGAGGTGGCAGAGACCTGGGCTAGTGGTGTGGACTGCATTAAGTTCAGGCTCTTCTCTCTGCTTTTTCCAGGCATGGTTTCAAGGAGCTTCACTTGAGACTGCACGTGGAGGAACGTGTTTTGGGATGCTTCCCTCTGCTAAAATCCTCCTGTCACAGCAGAGAAAGGGCGGAAACCTTTCCCCAGCAGAGCTAGTTTACCTTGTGTCAGGAGATTTCAGTTCCTAGTTGGAATCTCCCACTTGGCGCCTGCAGTCAGACATCCCATCCTATCATCTCATTCCCAGCACATTATCCTAGTTGGGTGGAGCAGGCTGGAGGGTCTTGGCTTCCCTCAGAGGGAGGGGGGAGTGCTGTGGCTTCAAGCAGGGCCAGGGACTCAGGGCCAGGAATAGATTGGCATAGTTTGGGAGGAAGTATTTCAAGGAGGGGAGGGGAATGGAAGGATAACAAAGGTGGGACCTCCCCCCAAAGAGAAGGGGTGCCTGGGGGGACAGAGAGATGTTGGGCCAAACACTCTGGAGTCTTCCGAGATCAAAAGCAGTATCTTGAATCGGGCCCCAAAGCCATTCCAGAGAGACATTTACGGAAGGGGCTGGCTCAGAAAATGAATCTGCAGAAAAAATATTTCCTGCCTTCTTTCTTTCTCACCTTTCCAGGCAGCAGTGAAAAGACACTCTTGGTGGCTTCTCTGCTCTTTCCTACATGCAATGAAGGGAAAAGACCAGCCATGCAGCCAGCTCAGGTATCGGACGGGATGGGGTGTCCTTCTATGATGCGAGGCTCAGCCTCAGAGGGTCGGGTTCTTTCCCCTCAGTTCTGGCACGCAAGGTATCCAGGATGCCCACTTGGAAGGTGGGAAAATGGTCACCCACTGTGGAGGATTACTTGTCCCAGAAGCCTGCTAGCCTGCCTCTTCTCCCCCTGCGAATGAGGACAGCCATTCTGGACCTAAGATGCTCCTAGGAAGTCTGGGGAGGGGGGAGCCAAAAATCCCACAGGGCTCTTCTCCCTTCTGGTTTGATGCTGCTGTTTTATTTTGTCTTTACCATTCTTGATTTTGCTTATTAGGTATTATTTTATTTATTTATTTTGTTTCCTCTGTTCTCCCTACCTCCACTTGTTTCTCACAAGAACAACCTTGTAAGATAGCTTAAATTGAGAGCCTCATGGGCCCGCAGTCCCCTGGTGAGAGAAGGAATGCAAACTCAGTTGTCCAAGGCCCTCATCCTGGGTCGAGATGTGGCTGTGGAGGGAACCATGCTGGCTTCTCTGCCACTTACTTGGTTGGCAGCTGGTATTTCTATCACAGCCTGGCAGGGTATAGACACTGAGTCGGAAGGGTTAGCCCCAAACTGCACTCCACCCCACCCCGATGAATTGCCTGTGGTGCATTTATGGAGGGACAGAGTCAAGCAGGGTTAGAAATGCTGGATTTATGTGTGTGCCATAAGAGGTTTTGGTTTTTTTACTGATGAAAAGGCCCTCACATTGCCAAACCTGAGCTGATAGCCTGGCTGGAAGGAGAAGAAGAGCTGTTTCTCCTGGACCCTGATGAAGAGGAGGGACTGCGAGGTAGCTGCTTCGATCTGTTACGGGACTGTGTGTTGCCTGAGCCTGACTCCAAAGGCTGGTGCATTTCGGTGGCCTTGTTTTTCATCAGAGTTTGAGCTTCTTCTCCGAAAAGGTTGGATAGTGATCATAAGAATAAAAATAATAACGTTCAGTTTATATACCACCCTTCAGAACAACTTAACGCCCACTCGTATGTCATTTTTATCCCCACAACAGTAATCGCCCTGCGAAGGGTGTGGAGCTGAGAGAGCTCTGGAGATGTGACTGACCCAATATCACCCAGCTGGCTTCCAGCGGAGGAGTTCTCCAGATTGGTTCTCCTGATTAGAGCTTTGCCGCTCTTAACCACCCCCCCAAACTGGCTTGGGATAGTGTGTGAATGCTGAAATGGTGCTTGTAGACCCTGAACGTGTGAAAATAGGCAACTTCTTTTCCCCCAGTGAGATCACTTCTGCCAAGTATTGTCCCCTCTGAAAGAGGCAGAGTCTCTCTCTCTGGCAAGGCTGTTTCCCAGCCTGTTACCCCCAAGATCCTTGGAGATGGTGGGGCCTTCATCCTGGGAGGCTCTGCCTGCAAAACAAAACGTGTTTTAGCACAGAGACATGACCGTGAGCAGCTCTGGGCAGATCACGAGGGGGAGGGCAGAATGGGTTACATCAGGTCTCGTGGCCCTTCTTACATGCCCAAGGTAAGGCTGATGGCCACCTTGGGGTCAGGTAGCCATTTGCCCCAGGCCAGTTTGGCCAGGGATCGTGGAGGTGTTTTGCAGTCTTCTGGGAAGAGCAGGGGTCACTGGAGCAGTCGGGGGAGGGGGTAGTTGTGCATTTCCTGCATTGGGCAGGGGGTTGGACTGGATGACCCTGGAGGTCCCTTCCAGCCCTATGATTCTTACTCCAGATGGGTCTCATATGAATACCTTTTAACTCCCCATCCTCCACATGCAGAGCAAAGTTGTAAGTGATTCTGAAGGGGCCTGGCACGTCAAGGTTTACGTATCAGTGTAACATTCAGAATCTTGTAGCAGAAATCCTGGCTTAACCCTCCTCTTTTAAACCTTAGCCAGGATTCATCTCTGTCCATTAACAGCCCGTGGCCTGCTGTTCAGAGCAGCCAGTCAGGAAGGCGATTAAGGCCCCCAAGCAATTTGCTGAAGTGGTTCGAACGGGGGAAGGACTGCTTCACAGAGAGAAAAGGGTCTGGCCAGAGCGATGGCTGATTGCAGAGGAAGGGAAGCACAGACTCCAAGTGAATGGGAGACTTGTGGGGGGCAGGGGCACTTCTCCCTAAAGGGGCAATGCATGATAGACAACTGTCACTCTTACTGCTGGGGGAGCAGCTGGAGGTGACTGGAGAGTAAACTCACTTCTGAGGTTGGATGCTCTTTTTTTCCCATTCCTGTTTCCTTCCCTTGTTTCATTACCAAAAAAGATGTAGTGGAGTGGAAACCTTTGGGGGGAAGGGGAGCCTTGCTCCTTCATTATACTGGAGGGAGGATGTGAGTTGTGTTCCACGATTGTGGGGGGCCCTTTTGAGGCTAAGAAGTCCTTAATGAGGAAGGATGTGGTCAGGTAGTCTGCCCTGGGCCCAGGGGCTCAGGTCTGTCCCTCTATATGATCCTTCCTCTGATGTGGGAGGATTGTGGGTTCTCCCTGTGGAGACAAAGCACCCCAGGTGACTATCCTGTGCCTGGACCACTTGAGAGAGCACCAGAAGAACTGCGAAGCAAGGCTTGGCCTGGAGATGCCTGTGAAGGGTTCCCTTCAGTCTGGGCCTTGCCTTATGGGTTGAGACGTGGCTGAGGAGGGAAACTTGCTGGCTTCTCTGCCACTTACTTTGTTCTCAGCTGGCATTTCGCTCTCAGCTTAGCAGGGAGCAGGAACAGAACTGCCAGCGCCAGATGGGTGATTCTTGGCCCCATACTGCACTCCACCCCATCCCGGTGACTTGGCCTGTGAGGCATTTCTGCAGGGACAGAGTAAAGCAGGCTTAGAAGCGCTGGTTTTATGTGTGCATTGGAAGAGTTATAATGCTGTGGGTTTTTTCCCTGATAAAACAGGACCTCAGCCTGCCAGACCTGAGCTCGTAACCTTCCTGGAAGAGGAGGAAGAGCGGTTTCTCCTGATCCCTGATGAAGAGGAGGGAGTAACAGGTAGCTGCTTCGATCTGTCAGGTGCTGTGTGTTGCCTGAGCTTCCTGCCAAGTGCTGGTAGATTTCAGTGGCCTCGTTTAGCCTCATAGTTGCTTCTCCTCAGAAGAGCTTGGAGAGGTTGAATCTGCCTGTAGATCATGAAAAAGGCAGCTTCCTTCTTCTACAGTATTTTTTCAAGTTGAGTTCAGTTTCACCCAGGCTCTTAAATTTCTTTCCATTTCCATGCTTTCATCCTATTTTTCATTGCTTTAAAAAATAAACGTGCTGGAGCTGAAGCTTTTGGGGGGGAGGGGAGCCATACTCCTTTATCGTACGGGAAGGGTAGAGAGAATACATAGCGGTTATATTCCCAAATTGGGAGGGGAGTACCTTTTGAAGATAGGAGGAAAGGTCATTTCACCTCTGGCAGGGGGGATGGATGGGAAAAGACCCTGCAGACCTTGCTTTTTCAATTGGGAATGAGCATCTGTTCTGCAGGCAATGGTCCTCATGTTGTTAGACCTCAACGAGGAGCCTTTATCCTATGCAATCTCCTTTCTTCTTTCTCAGGATTGCCTCTCTAGACCTTTGAACAGTTCACACTCTTCTCTGAAAAAGACCCTTTTAACGGTAGCGATATTCCCCCTTTTACAGCAGCCAATATGGAACTAGGGGGAAATTCTGAAAACAGTCCTTGTTCGAGAGAGACTCCACAAAGCAGGAGCTCTGCACCAGTCCCAGTTAGGTTAAAAACAAGGTCAAAGCCAATGGAGCGAGAAAAGGAAAACATATTTTGAATTACTCAGCTAACTGCTACCACAGCACTGATTTTATTGTCTCTCACTGCTCTTGCCTAGTGTATTTTTAAAATTACCTCTCTTCTCCCTGCACTTGGGCTTCCTCTGTGCAGCTGAGTGTGCCTCCTCTGGCAGCCATTTTGTGGTTGGCTCCACCTCCTTCCACAGCAGTTTGTCCTTGCACCCATCACCCTCTGCCAGGGTGCCCACAGGCTCAAAAAGGTCAGGGGGCCCTGAGAGGGAGAGTCTGTCCAATATCGAACAGATTTCAGTTCACCTTTAGAGGAGTATTTTTTCTGCCTAAATAGATGTTACAAACGTGTAGTCTTTCAGTAACTGCCAGCAAGACAAATGTGTGGGCTCTGAATTCTTCCTAGAAACTAAAATGGTTAAATTGAGATTATTGTACTTTGATCACATCACGAGAAGATTGGTGAAACGGGGCCTGTTCTCCCACTGGTAGACCCCGCTCTGCCTACCCCTCCATTTTCACCTCTGGCCAGGCACCTGAAGGGGCTGTCTCCCTTTCCTGTCTCCGGGTACTTGCTGCCACCACTGTCCCTGTATGGGACCCTGGTTAGGCGGGACAGTCTCCTAACCTCCCTCCTTTGCTAGTGGGCCTAAGCGGTTGGAACAGAAGATCTTTCTTCCTTCATAAAGTCCAAAAAATCCTTTATTTAAGTTCTAACTATACACAGGCAAATATACAGTGAATGGAAGGAATAATAAAACAGAAACCCTTACACTATCTCCCTCTGCTTCTCTGTACTTATGCCCTAATTAGATGTTGTGCAGGGCAGGCACGATCCTTTGGTACCTGGGGGTTACATTAGATCTCCATCTCCCCTCCGAGCCATCTCCCCCTCCGCTCTCCAGCCCCCAACTGTCAACTTCCAACTCCTCTCCATCAACTGACTTGCTCTCCCTCCAATCACATTCTACTCCAGAACTGGCCCCTCCCCTCTCCAGCCCATAGAAAGTTAACTCCACAAACAGAATGGCATTTCTCCACAAAGAATCTGCCCTGAGCCCACTGGTGTGGAGAGGGCGGACTATAAATTGAATAAATTAAATTAGAAGACAATAATGAGAAAGACAGTAATGCTGGGCAAAGTCGAAGGCAGTAGGAAAAGAAGACCTAACAAGTGGATTGACACAGCAAAGGGAGCCATGGCCTCTATTCTAAGAGATCTCAGCAAGGCTGTTAATGACAAGATGTTTTGGAGGTTTTCGTACATCGGGTTGCCATAAATCAGAAGTGACTAGACAACACATATCACACATGGGGTATCACACATGGATACCCCCTTCCCCGCAGTATGGCTTTCACACAGATGGTGAAATCAAAAAGAGTCCAGTAGCACCTTTAAGACTAACCAATTTTATTATAGCATAAGCTTTCGAGAATCAAGTTCTCTTCATCAGATGCCTGATGGTGGTTTCCCTGTTGCTGGTGCCGCTGAAGATAAAGTACTGCAGTAAAGGGGCATCCACTTGGCAGCTTTCCCTGTCCCAGTCCTGAAGTGGGGCCCCCAGCATGGTTAGAGTTTTTTGAAATCATAATAACATTTATTTATATACTGCTCTTCAGGACGACTTAACACTCAGAGCGGTTTACAAAGTGTCATTATTATCCCCACATCAACAAACACCCTATAAGGTGGGTGGGGATGAGAGAACTCCTAGAAGCTGTGACTGCCCCAGCTGGCTTCAAGCGGAGGAGTGGGGAATCAAACCTGGTTCTCCAGATTAGATTCTCGCACTCTTAACCACTACACCAAACTGGCTCTCAGTTCTCAGTAGGAGAATGTTGCTATGTTGATACACAACTGTAATTAAGAAGAGGCTAGATGACCACCTGACAACACTGGTGATTCTATGACTCTGTGTGAATGTAGGCAGATTGGGGGAGAGAGGCCATGAAGGGATGAGCTCGTGCTGGGTTCTCGAGCCCTAATACCGATCGTCACTCTGGGGTTAAGAAGGAGTTTTCCTCCAGGTAAGATTGGCCAGGGATCCTGGAAGTTTTTGCATTCCTCTGGGCATAGAGCAGGGGTCACTGAGGGGTTGGAGAAGTAGCTGTGAATTTCCTGCATTGTTCAGGCTGTTGGACTAAATGGTCCTTGGCGTCCCTGCCAGCTCTGTGTTTCAGTGGAATGTGTAACAGGTTCTCTACATTTTCTGAAGATCTGTCTTATTTCTCCACAAGGAAAGAGGAAAGCTGGACATTCAGAGAACTTGCTACATCTGTTCTGACAATGGTCTGTTAATGTAATGACATTCTAGTATCCATTTTTTAAAAAATAAAAAGCCACCCAGTAGCAGGAGAATGAAATGGCTGCTATGGGTCTGAAAATCCAAATTTTGCCCTAAGCGCACTACAATGCTCTGAGGAAGCAGGGAAAAAACTGCTCCTCGGAAGGATTGAAATCGTTGCAGGCAAGCCATGTAGAAATGGCCATTGCTGCCTACTCAGCAGGAGATAATTTTGTTCGTTGCCTAATTTCCGGCTCTGTGTGCTCGTGCCAGATGTGGTAAGACAACTTCACAAGACATTGTTTTGTACCCCAGGGAATGAGGGATTTACTCTGTGGGTGTGGTCTTCTGATCCTAGGCCACGGATCTCTCTCTCTTGTTTGTTTGGGCTATGTACATTACCGTAGGAATGGCTCCTCTGCCACTGGAATTTAGAAGGCACTGAGAGAACGAGGGGAGGACTGGCTACAGACTCCATGAGTTTAACCCCTGAGAGTTAAGAGAGGACAAACACAACCATTAGAAGACAAAGTAGACAACTCTGACAATAGTATGTGGAGCAAGTGTCCCATCATCACACAAGATGTCTTCTTTTTCTGCAGGAGGCGTGTGGGAGTCAACAAGTGAAACATTTGAACATCCCGTGCCAGGAAAAGGGAATTCATATTCTGATGTAAAATAGAAGGCTGAATCTTGCAGGTCATTGAGGAAGGAGGAGGGAAAACTCCCACATAAAGAAAGGGAAAAGTCTGGTGTTTCACAAGGTGGTGACTCTCAAGAAATGCCACTGCATCAAAAAAATGAATCAAGAGGGCAATAGAAATGGCATGGTAAATGAGGAAACTTTTCGTGAAAAATCAGATGTTAATGTGGATTGGAAAAAGACTACCAAAGAGAAAAAACATATATGCCTACAGTACAAAAAAAGAATCATCAAAGATTTCTCTGAAAGAATTCACAGAGGGGAGAAACCCCTGGAGGGTGGGGAAAGCTCTCGTGAGAGTGGACACCTTGCTCAGTGTCAAAGAATTCACAAAGGAAAGAAACCATATAAATGCCTGGAGTGTGGAAAAAGCTTCAGTCGCAGTGGAAGCCTTTCTTCCCACCAAAGAATTCACACAGGGGAGAAGCCATATAAATGCCTGGAGTGTGGAAAAAGCTTCAGTCAAAGTGGAAGCCTTTTTCCCCACCAAAGAATTCACACAGGGGAGAAGCCATATAAATGCCTGGAGTGTGGGAAAAGCTTCAGTTACAGTGGAAGCCTTTCTTCCCACCAAAGAATTCACACAGGGAAGAAGCCACATAAATGCCTGACGTGTGGGAAAAGTTTCAGCCAGAGTGGAAGCCTTTCTTCCCACCAAAGGATTCACACAGGATACAAACCATATAAATGCTTGGAGTGTGGGAAAAGCTTTGGCACTAATGGAAGCCTTTCTTCCCATCAAAGGATTCACACAGGGGAAAAACCATATAAATGCTTGGAGTGTGGGAAAAACTTCAGCAGTAGTGGAAACCTTTCTTCCCACCAAAGAATTCACACAGGGGAGAAACCATATAAATGCCTGGAGTGCGGGAAAAGCTTCAACAAGAGTGGAAGCCTTTCTTCCCACCGAAGGACTCACACAGGGGACAAACCATATAAATGCCTGGAGTGCGGGAAAAGTTTCAGCAAGAGTGGAAACCTTTCTTCCCACCAAAGGATTCACACAGGGGAGAAACCATATAAATGCCTGGAGTGTGGAAAAAGCTTCAGCAGAAGTGGAAACCTTTCTTCCCACCAAAGAATTCACACAGGGGAGAAACCATATAAATGCCTGGAGTGTGGAAAAAGCTTCCGTCACAGTGGAAACCTTTTTCGCCACCAAAGGATTTACATGGGACAAACCATATAAATGCCTGGAGTGTGGGAAAGGCTTCAGTCTCGGTGGAAACCTTAAGGTCCACCAAAGGATTCACGCAGGAGAGAAACAATATAATTGCCTGGAATGTGGAAAAGGCTTCAGTCAGAATGGAAAATTGTCTTCCCACCAAAGAATTCACAGAGGGGAGAAACCATCGAAATGTTTTGAGGGTGGAGGACTATTATGTCAAACAAATTATAAAATTTAAAAGCTATTCAGTCAAATAATACATTGTTACAAAGTACAATCCCAGCAAAAGCCCATTAAATGTGAACCTCAGTATCCACTTCACTCCTGCGTGCCCCACACAGGAGTCATTTAGGGTTTCCCACCTCTACATGGTTGTCTGGAGTTCTTTGAGTTGGACCTGATTTCCTGGTCAGAGAGACCAGTTCCATTAGAGCACGTGGCAGCTTCCGATGGCCGACTCTAAAGCGTCCAAGCTGCTGCTTCTCTCCAGACTCTGTTCTCTGCAAGCCTCATCCCCAAGTATCCAGGATTTTCTCAAGCCAGAACTGGCTGCCCAAGATGAGTGTCCGAGTCGCAGCCTATTGCCCATGTGCCTTCTGCCAAGCAGGGGTACGGCAGATATAGGGAGGGACATGACTGCATCCCCAGCAAAGTTTTCCCGCACCCCCATCATCCACTGGAGAAGGTTGCCCATATGTCAAGTACCACTGGGGGGTAAATACAGCAGTCAAAAGACAAAGCCCACCCATTTTTCTAGCAACAGTCTTACCTGGCAACAGATTTTAGGCTCAGACCTACATTCACCATGCTGAAGATCAGTGCCCATTCCACCTGGCAAGCATCCACATGCAATGGAGTAAATCTTTTGCCAAAAGACAAGATTCACCTGAAGTAAACTGGTTTAGTAGTCATTACCTCTTCCCGTGGAAAATTGGGCCTTCCAACTCCCATAATAGGGGTTAAGACTTCCCCATATCAGAACTGCAATTCTCAGGATGATTTGGAGAAAAACATGATGGGGGAAATGGTAACAGCTGTAACGTAGGTTTGCCTTTCACCTCAGCCATATAGTTCTAAGGTGATGGAGAAGTTGCTGTCTTTCAGCCTTAAAAGTTCTTTGCATTGCTATGTCCCTTTGCCTTTTTATCAGTGATCTCAGTTCCCTAGTTTTTGCTCTTGGTTATGTAGATTAGTTTGTTTAGTGAACCCTGTTGAACAGATTTTTTAAAAAATAAATACGCAACACATGCAATGTTTATACATACCCTGTATGCCATTTATATATGAAATGTGTTCTTACAACATAGCAATGTGGCCACACGCAAAGGAATCGGATCACTGTGTTTTAGGCATCCCACTGCAGCCCGGACATCACCCCCCGGACATAGGGGCCCAGGCAGGGACCTTGCAAAGATGGACATGTCCTTCGGTTCATTCCCCACATTAGAGGACAGAGTCAGGCCCACCCTGGACACCTGATGTTTTGCCCTGCCAACCACAGAAAGGGGAGGGCATGGCCTAGCTGATGTGCTACACCCGAGACTCATTCTTGAGGCACTTCTCATGAGCCCAATATGCGACAGGGAAAATGACTATTCTGGAAGATGCTGGCTTCCAGATAGCTCTAACGCGCAGCCTCTTTCAACCCAGATTTAAAGGAATCCTTACTTACAGTTGGAGCCAGTGAACGAGACATGATTCCATTAGAAGTATGGTACATCTTTATTGTTCCAGATTTATTCGTAGACTAGCGGTAAATTCATTATGACTGTTGCATCCTTGAGGGAAAGGGTCCGAACAAAGGGGGGAAGAGGACCATTAACACCTTCACAGGAAGCCTACAATAAACTTCTATATTGGAGGGGGGACTACAATTCCCATGAGTACCAATCGTTAAAGGGACAGCACATAGTTCTGACTACACAGATACGAGGCTTTCTAAACTGTGGTTACAGTACACTCCCCGCCTGGGATCCTATGGATTCCACCCCAACATGCAAGCTAGTGGAGTATCCTAACAAGTCTAAGCATATATGTCATGCTACACTATTCTCATAACTAGGCAGTAAAGGCTAAATATAGCATATAAGCAACAAATGGCATGCAAAGCTTGAGCTTCAGTCTTCAAGATCAGTCTTCCAAACAAGCAGGATCACTTCGGTGACTGGTCTGGTGAAAATCTTCGGGCCGTCGTGTCTGGCTACATGAACGTCAGTCTTGCGGACCAACCCGTCCGCGCTGGGTAGAACTTGATCTATAAGTCCCATGGGCCACGAGTTCCTAGGAGCGTCCTTGTCTTTCAGGAGGACGACATCACCTTCTCGTAGGTTGGGCTCAGACTTCTCCCACTTGCGTCGGCATTGCAGAGTTGGGAGGTACTCTTGTTTCCATTGCTTCCAAAAGCTGTTAGCGAGGAGTTGAACTTGCCTCCATTGCTGCTTGAACATATCCTTAGAGATGAAGTCTCCCTGAGGTGCAGGCCAGGTACCTGTCTTCTGTGTCAGCAAGGTGGCTGGTGTTAAGATGGTAGGGTTCTCAGGATCAGACGATACTGGAACTACAGGTCTGGCATTGATGATAGCGGACACCTCTGCCAGGAGGGTAGCTTGAGGTCTCACTCATGAGGCGCCTGAACAAGTTTCCCAGGATACCCTACAACGAACCACGTAAACTTTGGGACTTGGCTGATCTTCTTACTGAGTTGCAGACTGCTAAGAAGAATCCAGCACTACCAGGGTTAGCTTGCCTCGATCAGTACTACACACAGAGGAGCATCACAGAGAAACTGCCACGCCCACTTCAAGATAAGTGGGGTGACACGGTGAGCTCCTACAAAAAGGTACATCGTGGAGCATACCCTCCTTTCTCAAACCTCGTGAGTTTCATTGTCTCACTGGCGGAGACACGTAATGATTCCCAATGCGGATATTACACGCATCCTAATGAGCCTCGTGATGAGAAGACTCATTCTCGGGACATCAGGACTGTGCCTTCATGGGATACCAGGCACAAGTCTCTACGGGACTCCAGAGCCAAGACAACTGCTTCGGTGCTAAAAACAGGGGTCTCCACAACGCCGGCCGAAGCCACCGTAAGTAAACCTTCAACATCGAAGTTGCCAGCACAGCCATCAGCACAGAAGTCGACGGCACGACCTACGTATTTCTGTCCACTCCACATGGAGGGACACTCTGCGAACAGGTGCCCAACTTTCAGGAAACTGCCACTAACAGTGAGGAAGTTCACGATTTCAGAGCTCAAGATGTGTTCCCGTTGTTGCCAATCTCGAGAACATGCCTCAACTGATTGCAAGACTCATATAAAATGCTACGAGTGCAGCAGTGACACACATGCAACTGCCATGCACCCAGAGGCCACACCAACACAGCCAGTTGTGCCTGATAACCCTGCCTCCCAAGGGGAGAAGCCTGTTTCGGCCCACTGCACTCAAGTGTGCGGCGCTGGAAGCAACAACCGGTCCTGCCATCAGATATGTCTTGCCAAAGTCTTTCCGGGTGGCCAACCTGAACAAGCCATCAAGATGTATGTCATCTTAGATAGCCACAGTACCCGGTCCCTGGTTGACCCAACATTCTTTGAGCTCTTCAACATATCAGGAGATGAACTGCCATACACCCTCAGAACGTGTGCTGGGGTCCAGCGCACGGCGGGGAGGAGAGCCGCCGGGTTCCAAATTGAATCTCTCGACGGCAGTATCCAGTTCTCTCTACCTCCACTGTTGGAATGCGATGCCATACCAGATGATCACGACCAGATTCCAACACCAGACGTAGCGCTCCAACATCCGCACCTACAATCAATAGCAGATCATCTTCCTGCCCTGGATCCAGATGCACAGATCTTGCTTCTGCTAGGGATAGATGCTACCGATCTGCTAGTTTGCCACAAGGTGATCGTTGGACCTCCTGGCACCCCACATGCCCAGAGGTACGACCTAGGATGGGTCATAGTGGGGAATGTGTGTGTAGATCGCTTACAGATGCCAAACCAGATGAGCGTCTTCGCCACAACCATCATGGATAATGGACGAGCCTCACACTTGAAGCCATGTCCAGAACACTTCACACTAACCGAAGAGGACTATGGCCTTGGAACTACAGTGTTCCGAACAACCAAAGATGATAACATGCTCGCCCCATCTATGAAAGACAAGCAATTCATACAACTAATGGAAAAGGAACTTCAGCAAGATGACTCTGGAAGTTGGATTGCTCCACTCCCTTTCCGCACACCTAGGCAGCGATTGCCCAACAACCGTGAACAAGCCCTATCTCGACTCAACACCTTGCGCAGAACCCTGGCAAGGAAGCCTGAGATGAAGGCCCACTTTGTGGAATTTATGGACAAGATGCTGCAGAATAAGCATGCAGAACTTGCACTTCCACTGCGAGAGGGAGAAGAATGCTGGTACCTGCCATTCTTCGGGGTATACCACCCCCAAAAGCCCGGCCAGATCAGAGTGGTCTTCGATTCCAGTGCCCAATTTCAAGGATTCTCGTTGAACAAGGCCCTCCTAACTGGACTGGACCTGACCAACAGCCTACTTGGTGTACTAATCTGCTTTAGGAAGGAAGCTGTAGCTGTCATGGCAGACATCCAGCAGATGTTCTATTCCTTCCTCGTCAGAGACGATCACCGCAACTACCTACGCTTCTTATGGTTCAGCGATGAACTGCATAGCCAGAAGATTACCAAGTATCGCATGCGAGTCCACGTGTTCGGCAATGGACCTTCCCCAGCAATTGCCAACTATGGGTTGCATCAAAGTGCACGCATAGGAGAAGGGAAGTACGGCCTGACACAAGGCAATTTGTGGAACGGGACTTCTATGTGGACGATGGGCTGAAGTCCTTACCACTCCAGAAGAAGCCGTGGACCTGTTAAAGAGACCACAACAAATGCTGGCTGCAGCTAATCTTAGGCTGCACAAAATTGCATCCAACAGCACGAATGTGTTGGAAGCATTTGCTCCAGAAGACCATGCCAAAGGACTACAGGACCTAGACTTGGGTGGCGACACTCCCCTCCTCCAACGCAGCCTTGGACTGAGTTGGGACCTGAAGAGGGACGCCTTCATCTTCCGAGCACCAGCCCAAGAGAAACAGTTCACACGACGAGGAGACCTGTCGGCAGTGAACAGCTTGTTTGATCCCTTGGGGTTCACTGCACCAGTGACCATCCAAGGAAAACACCTCCTACGCACTCTTTCCTTAGGCACCAAAGACTGGGATGAGCCTCTTCCCCCCGACCAAAGACAGGAATGGGAGGCCTGGAGAGGTTCACTCAGCTGCCTGCAAGACATCCAGATCCCCCACGCACCTACGTACCAGTCTCGCCTGCCGCCACCTCCCATAGAGAGCTACACATCTTCTCAGACGCATCAACAAAAGCGATTGCGGCCGTAGCATATCTGCAGGTCGTTGGCGGGGAGAACCAAGTCCACGTGGGCTTCATCCTGGGGAAAGCTAAGTTAGCCCCGCTACAGGGACACACCATCCCATGTCTGGAACGATGCGGTGCTGTGCTCGCTGTGGAGCTTGCAGAGATGATAGAGATGGACCTTACCTTTGATATCACTACCTTTTACACAGACAGCAAAGTAGTACTCGGATACATACACAATCAAAGTCGTCGGTTCTATGTGTATGTCAGCAACCGAGTAGAGCATATTCGACAATCCACGTGCCCTAGCCAGTGGCGACATGTCCCTACGGATCAGAATCCGGCAGACCACGCAACACGGTCTATCCCTGCCTCACAGCTGGCTGAGTCCTCCTGGTTGAAAAGACCTGACTTCCTCCTGCGTTTGGTCAATCCAGTACAGCACGAGGAGGAACACTACAAGCTCCTAGACCCAGACTAGGACAAGGAAGTTCGGCCTCAAGTCACCTGCATGAAAGTGGGAGTTGAGACCGACTGCCATCTAGAAGCAAAGAGATTCGAACGATTCTCCAAATGGAAGCCACTTGTTCTAGGGATGGCACGCCTCATCCACTTTGCTCGCCACCGGAATACAGAGCCAACCTCGTCAGAAGTACGCCACAGGGCAGAGCTCCTGATTTTCCAGAGAGTACAACACGAGTTCTATGTAGAAGAACTCGAAAACACCAAGAAAGGGTTGCCTGTACCCAAGAACAGTCCGCTACTTAAGCTGAACCCCTACCTCGATGATGATGGCTTACTTGAGGTAGGAGGGCGTCTGAAGGCAGCTGATACAGGCTCAACAGTAGTGAACCCTATCATCCTTCCAGCTCGACATCACGTGACTGTCCTCTTGGTGCGCCACCACCACGAGCGGGTTCATCATCAAGGACGTCACTTCACAGAAGGAGCCATCAGAGCAGCAGGCCTATGGATTGTGGGAGCAAAAAGATGCATCGCTGCAGTCCTACAGACTTGCATACAATGCCGGAAGCTCAAAGGTCCCCATCAGCAGAAGATGGCCGACCTGCCACCAGATCGACTCAGCACTGAGCCCCCTTTCACTAATGTTGGACTTGATGCATTTGGCCCCTGGAATGTAGTGACACGCAAGACCAGGGGAGGACAAGCCAACAGCAAGAGATGGGCAGTGCTATTCACATGCCTGAGCATCCGAGCCATACATATCGAAGTGATCGAGTCCATGGATACCTCCAGCTTCATAAATGCCCTCAGAAGATTCCTTGCCATACGGGGACCTGTCAAGCTACTGAGGTCTGACCGTGGCACGAACTTCGTTGGCGCCTGCAAGGAGCTGGGAATCAATGGAAGCACAGATCTTGATCCAACCCTCAGCACCTACCTGAGTGACCAGAATTGTAAATGGATCTTCAACCCTCCCCATGCCTCTCATATGGGAGGAGTGTGGGAACTCATGATTGGCATTGCGCGCAGAATATTGGACTCTATGCTAGCAGGAAAACCTTCTCTCACTCATGAGACCTTGGCTACCCTCCTGGCAGAGGTGTCTGCTATCATCAATGCCAGACCTTTAGTTCCAGTATCGTCTGATCCGGAGAACCCTGCCATCTTAACACCAGCCACCTTGCTGACACAGAAGACGGGCGCCTGGCCTGCACCTCAGGGAGACTTCATCTCTAAGGATATGTTCAAGCAGCAATGGAGGCAAGTTCAACTCCTCGCTAACACCTTTTGGAAGCGATGGAAACAAGAGTACCTCCCAACTCTGCAATGCCGACGCAAGTGGGAGAAGTCTGAGCCCAACCTACGCGAAGGTGATGTCGTCCTCCTGAAAGACAAGGACACTCCTAGGAACTCGTGGCCCATGGGACTTATAGATCGAGTTCTACCCAGTGCGGACGGGTTGGTCCGCAAGATTGACGTTCGTGTAGCCAGACACGACGGCCTGAAGATTTTCACCAGACCAGTCACCGAAGTGATCCTGCTTGTTCGGGAGACTGATCTTGAAGACTGAAGCTCAAGCTTTGCATGCCATTGGTTGCTTATATGCTATATTTAGCCTTTATTGCCTAGTTATGAGAATAGTGTAGCATGACATATATGCTTAGACTTGTTAGGATACTCCACTAGCTTGCATGTTGGGGTGGAATCCATAGGATCCCAGGCGGGGAGTGTACTGTAACCACAGCTTAGAAAGCCTCATATCTGTGTAGTCAGAACTATGTGCTGTCCCTTTAACGATTGGTACTCATGGGAATTGTAGTCCCCCCTCCAATATAGAAGTTTATTGTAGGCTTCCTGTGAAGGTGTTAAAGTTTTATGGTCCTCTTCCCCCCTTTGTCTAAGCTGTGGTTACAGTACAATGACACTTCCAGTCGCCTGAGCCTCCCCCACCCCACGCTTGCCCCATCAAACTGCAGTGTCTTGGGAGGGTTTCAGACCCAGAGACTTGCCCCCCCTCCCTTGCAACTGTATGCATACCTCTGTCTCCCCATTTCCTCTCACAGTGGCCGGCATAGTTTGTGAGTGAGGGGGAGGGGACTCCAGAGGCGTGGCTGAACCAGTTGGTTGTGACAAAATGAAAGCCCAGTGGAACCATGAACACCGAGTGCATTTATTCCATCATGCACTTCAGTGAATCTGTGATGTGTGAAAAAGCAGTCCTATTGGGAGGTGCAGCATGAGAGGATAGGGTGGGAAGTGAGCCTCATCCCCCTCCCCCAGTGCCAAACAGGCAGGGGCGCAACCATTGTTGCCTTCAGACTGTATTGGACAGCAGCAGGAAAACAGTAATGAGGTCTGATAAATGGGATTGCTGGCTCCCTCTGCCCAGTATGGCCCCAGTATGCCTTTGCAAGCTGTTCCAGGAAAGCCCTGGGGAGGTGGGGCAAGGAGTCCATTGCAGCATGCTAGTGGTTGGGTATGTGTGCCGGAAGGAGCTGACCTGGAACCGTTGAAATGGTGGACCAAGGGTGGACAGGCGTGAAGCACACTGGTCACTGCAGCCAGCCACTGTCGGGAACATCAGCGTCCCTGTTGAATTACCACCTGCGTGGATGCTAGAGATGCAGGCAGTTTTGATAAACAGCATGGTGGACATGACTGCTCCAGCCATGCCACTGGGACTCCAGGAGGTTCTGCAGCTCCCCCTACCACCGTTGGGTGTCTATTTTCTAGAACACTAATCCTGTGGGGCGGGCCGTATCCATCCAAATGACTGGATTTCTCCATCTGTCAGAACCGCTGCATTGGGTCCTCCTGATCCAGAAAGGTAAGAAGTCTGGCCACCAGGTCTACAGGGAGCACTGGAGCTGCTGCCAGTCCCTCTCTCCCCCCCCCCAACTCTATTTGTGCCCCTCTTCACAGGGAGGAAGGGGCTCCCTGGAAGGGGCTGCAATTACACCGTGGTAAACAGTGGACTAGCCTTGGCTTGCATCCGCCCACGTCACTGGCCTCGTATAAGGGACCCTACTGATCAGCAGAGGTCTGGCTGGGCTGCCTGGAGCTCCAGCCTTGCTTAGTAGCAAACCACTTAACCCAATCCTATTTCTGATAAAGGTCAAAGCGACTTCCCTGTGCGACTCCCTGCTCAAATCAGCATGCTAATTCCTTTTTTAAAAAGCCCTCCTTAATGCCAGGCGCGAGTGAATCAATAAGGGAGGATCCCTCTAAGCATGCGCAGAGTGCCTCTCCCGTAATCCTGACCCAATCCTCTGTTTTGGGAGTAGAGGGCAGTGATTCTAGGTCAGCCATTGTTGGCTGCATCTAAGAACAGGAGCTGTGGATCACTGATCAAGAAGGGTCTAGGTTCAATCTCTAGTATCTCCATGTTAAGGGATCCAATAGGGGTGGCACGGAAGACCTTTTTCTGCCCTGGAGATCTGCTGCCGTTCAGAGCAGAGCTGACGGAATAGACAAAGGGATCAAGTTACAACGCAGCTTCATGTTTTCACGTGATATTCTGCATCTTTCAGCAGTGAAGTTCAGTGGGCTCCAGCAAACGTTTCTGTGGCAGCTTTTCAGCTTGTTGAACATGGGGAAGGGGCTTGAATGGGAATGTGTTTTCTGTTCAGCTTTGAAAAGCCTGTTTGGCTGAACTGATCACTTAAGTTTGAATGACTGAGAGCAGATAGTATTTTATTCTGCCACCAACACCTACAGTCAGAGATGGAACCAGCCCATTTGTCATCAGGCATTCAACTGCAGGCTCCTCAGGGCTTTAGGCTGTCTGAAATTCAGAGTCTGAAAAAGGGGAAATGTCCTATGCTTATACCAGGGAAAGTTCTGTTTCAGACCTGTTTTCAAAAATGTTCCAGGGCCAAGACCAAGTTCCAATTTAAATGGGTCAGGTGGTGCGGCTGTGTTCTGGTTTCCCTAGCTGTTACCCTTTCTGAGTGGTAAACCCCCCTGATAAATCAAGCCCAGGATCTGCATGCCAGTTACCAGGAATGACATCAGTCTATTCGTGCTTTGCAATGGGGCTTCTGGGAAGTAGGGACTGACCTGCAAAATGAAGACATTTGGGGGACCCCAGCTCAGGCCTGGGTGCGATGCAAAGCTGGGATCTCAGCTGTGTGGGGGCAAACTGTGGGTGCTTGACACCAACTAGGCTGCTGTGCGCCAACCGCTCCTCATTCTGAGGCCAGCCCAGGATTTGGGCTGTCATTGAAGAATTTGTTTTCTTAAAGTGGCCTATTGTTTCTCTAACTGTTTAGGCCTTGCCACACAAACAAAATGTCCCGCTTCCACAGTCCCCTCTCCCCTAAAACTTTCCAAGGGCCCAAGAACAGGACTCTGTGCTTTAGATGGGTAGATGGAAAGGAGTCCGCGCCACAAAACCAATAGAAATGGAACACTTACGTGCATATCTGCAGCTTGTCTAATTGTCTCTGTGGCTTCTACGGTTTTAGTATTATTGCCCTTGTACTTCTGAGATGATCAATATAGTCATGAGGTCTAGAATTTCATCAAATGGAAGGCTGTGGGATGGAAATGACTCTTGTAGCTCTAGCTGTTGACCTCCCCCTAAACGTAGACAAATGCTCCGCTGTTGCTCCTCCTGGGTTTATCTGCAGTCTTCGACACAGACATGTCGTCCTGTTGTGGCACTTGGAGGCAGAAGTAGGTATCGGGGGATGTGCCTTGGACTGGTTTAACTGGTTCCTCGTGGGATGGACTCGGAGGGTCGCTATTGGAGACCAGCTATCCTCAGAATGGGAATTACCTTGTGGGGTTCCACAAGGCACAATCGTATCCCCCATATTATTTATCCTTGATATCAAGCCTTTAGGAGAACTCATTCGTAGCTGTGGAATTGGATGCCGTCATCAGTATATAATAACCAGCTCTATAGCTTGTTTGCCAAACACCCTGACAACCCTACTTCCCAACCTCTAGGTGGTGGCTGGAGTTACAACTGATCTGCAGCTGACAGAGGTCACTTCCACTGGAGGAGAGGGCTGCTTTGGAGGATGGACTCTATTGCATTATATTGCACTGGTGTAAGCGGTTGGCCAGGCCTCCGCCATTTTAATAGCTTTATATATAGCTGCTTGTAATATTAAAAATGTTCAGGCCTCTGGAGGAGTGAGGCAGGTGGCAATGCCCGCCTCCCGCCTTCACCTAGTTGGTATTAGGAGTGAGGCAGGTGGCAATGCCCACTACCCAACTTAACCCAGCTGATACTAGGAATGGAGCTGGTGGCAATGCCCTCCCCTGTCTTAACCCAGCTGGTATGAGTGGCGAAGCAGGTGGCAATGCTCACCCCCTGCCATCACCCATTTGGGATCAGGAGTGGAGAAGGTGGCAATGCCCACCTCACACCTTCACCTGGCTGGGATCAGGCGCAGAGCAGGAAGCAATGCCCTTCTTCCCTTAATCCATCCAGGATAAGGAGCAGAGCAGGTGGCAATGCCCACCCTCTTCAACCTACCGGAATAAGCCACTGAGCAGGTGGCAATGCCCACCCCCTCCTTCACCAGCTGTAATCAGTGACGGAGGAGGAGTGAATGCCTGCCCGCCCAACCTCCCCTTTCTATAGCCCGTTGTATTTCCCCCCAACAACGGGCTATGTTGCTAGTGTTACTATATTTGTAAAACCTGAGGGTTTTATGTTGGTGTAAAAGTATGGCGTTCCCCTAAATTTGTAGTTTAATTCTATGTTTGGATTTTAATCAATTTATGTTTAAGCAACAGATGTGGAATTAATTCTGAAGGAGAGTATGAGTAACAATGATTTATTTACATTAATTCTCTACCTTACAATGCAAGTTTGGACCAGGATTTATTTGGTTTATTTGGGACATAGAGCTGCAAGAAGACCCTGCGCAGGCAGATGCTCCAGCCGCTTCATACCAAGTGCATGGCAGGTCAGAAGTGTCATACCCCGTCCTGAGCCCACTTGTGGGGAGGGCGGGTTAAACACCAAATAAACTAAACTGTACATCCTTGGAAGAGAGAAGTTAGGCAAAGACTGGAAGGATGCCCGGACAAATCTCTGTACAATTTAATCTCTTTTAGAACAAACTCGGTTATGTGCATTTCAGTGGGGAAATGTGTTCTAGGCTAGACAAGGGCTTCTCCGACCGTGGGAAGATGACAAATCAAAAGATCTTGGTACAGTCGTGTGGTTTTCACTTTGCCCCTGAATCCTCTTTAACCAGAAGGCTGTTAGTACGGTATTCTACAAAGCAAGGGGCAAGCCAATGCCTATCGTTGCCATCACATCTCTGCTAGCTTATAGCACACCTTGGCCCACCCAACTTGGTTTGCCGTCTTTATTTCCCAGTCCACTCCGGGCTCAACGGTATACAAGAGGCACAGGTACCATCAGCACTTTGCATACTTGGATCTTTTCACTCCAAAAACATACCATGCATTGCTCACTCGTCTTGGGGCCAAAGTCTGTGTTATGTATTGCTTGAGTAGAACAAAGACTCCTGAGGTCTACAAAGCTATTGGTGTTTGGGTGCCAGCGCAGCCAATCAGAACTGTGCTTTGTAGTCCGCTGTGCTCAAAAGTAGATAGTTGTAAATAGTTCATGCAAATGACGGAGTCTAATTGCTCACATTGTATTGGTTGTTGTAAAAGTGGGAGTGGTTTCTACAAGTATAAATTGGTTACTGTTGAGCCTGAGCCTTCAGTCTGTCTGCTCCCAGTCTCCAATAAAGATGTTAATTATAATAAAGAGCTGTTAATCTCAATATACAATGGTATGTATCATGTATTATACTGAAGGATGCCTCGAGGGGAAACATAAGAGGCTGCTTCCATCCCAGATATTGCTCAGTGGAGAACTCAAGGGCCTTGTCACTTTACCCTTTATCAGGAAGGCTGAATGACTACAACGGAGGAAATCAGCCCGTAACTCCTTATAGCTATGGAACCTAATGGCCAATGTGCTGGAAGCCAGAATTTTTTCTTTGTTTTTAAATTTATTTTTAATAAAACAAACCTCATGCAAAATAGAAATAAAAATATGGCAATGATAGTGCAATAGTGGTAGGTCTATACATAAACATCTATAAAAGGTTTTCAAATATTGAACAATAAGTTCATACACAACTGTCATCTATATGCCATATATTCAAGTACTGATGAAGTTGGAAAGTCCTTGATCCATCAGATTATGGGAAATGGGCATTTGTCTCTTGTATTTCCTAACCTAAACAGCACTCTTGTATTTTTTTAAAAAAGAAAAATAAACTGAGGGGGCCCCCTTGTGGCCACCTCTTGGGTATTTGGGTGGTTTCTGTGTTATTTAATATGTCAGTCTTCGGAATTGCTTATACTCTCTTGCAGCACATCTTCAACTCTGCATTGGATTTCTGCTTCTTTAAAATTTTGCCAATTTGCTTTTCTGTACCCTACTACATTCTTTATTGAGTTGTCTTTGACATTGCCTGCACTCACTCCCACTGTGTAATCCGACTTGAAGTCTCAGTAAGAAAGGCGGACGATAAGGTGGAAGTGTTTCCCTTGTTGGGAAAACAAGAGAACCAAAAGGGGGGACTTGTGGAACCAGCTTAAAAGGAATCATAAGCGGCCTGTGTATAAAGTGCCCCCCCCTTCCTTCCAGCTTCTTCCATGGCTACAATAGAAAGTTCTCTACTTTGCCACATCGTGGAGCAGTTAAAAAAATTCCAAGGTTGACTCTCTCCAGAAGTGATAAGAGGTGAGCAAACACCCCCTCCTCTCTTGAAAGATATGTGTTTGGCACTGTGTCGGTCATGGTGTTGGAAAAGGGGTTGGTGTTAAACCAAAGAAGGCAAAAGATGCAATTTAGCAATATGATAGGCTACACAACGCTTGCAGAAATCTCACGAGAATAGTTGTGTGAAGTGAACAAAACCAACCAGTGGGTATATAGGTGGTCAAGTGTCTGTGAAAACCAATAATTAACCACTGTAAAGCGATGCTCTTAGTGAACAGGGAGGAATACATGTGAGTCTGTTCGCTTGCCGTTCAAGCGTCATTCGTCACTTGTAGCTTGGCCCTTAGTGATGTAAGCAAAAGGGATAAAAGATCAGGTATTTCTTTGTCTTACTGGAACACATGGAGGCCTGCTTTGAGGACGTGTTCTCTATATTGCAATATATAAATCAACCTTGTTCATTTCATTCCTTTGTCTCCAAGTGGATTGGAATTGTAACAATATGCTTGTAACAATATCACAATATTATTGGTTGAAATTAAATCCCACAAAGACGGAGGTCCTGCATGTGGGTCTGGGGGCCATGGGCACGGGACTCCGGCTCCCCGCTCTTGATGGAGCGCTACTTGCGCCAGTTTCGAGAGTTCGGAGCCCGGGAGTGGTCCTGAATGCCTCCCTGACTATGGAGGCACAGGTCGCTGCGGTTGCCCGGTCTTTGTTTTTCTAAGATAGGCCCGGCAGCTTGTCCCCTACCTATCGACCCATGACTTAACTGCAGTGATCCAAGCAACGGTCACCTCTAGACTAGACTACTGCAACTCGCTCTACGCAGGGCTTCCCCTGGGCCTGATCCGGAGACTACAGATGGTCCAAAATGCAGCTGCATGGGTCCCAATTAGGGAACATATAACACGTATACTACGCCAGCTGTACTGGTTACCAGTTGAGTACTGGATCCGGTTCAAGGTTTTGGTATTGACCTATAAAGCCCTATGTGGACTGGGCCCAGCATATCTGCAGGACCGCCTCTCCCTGAGCCTGCGAAAGCAGGGAGGGCAGTCGTCCTTTCTCTCAGCACTCCTCTTCCTGGCGGTTGGCCCTTTCCCCCAGAGTTTGGGAGGGTGGAGTGCTGGGATCAGGTTGCTGCCCAAAACTGGGCCCCAAAGCGCACAGACGCAGTGATGTCCTTTGAATGGATGGTTTATTTTACGTGCAAAAATTGTAAGCTTTTCCACGTTTATTTGTGAAATCATGTTTTTGTATGTTATGTTCTATTGAATTCTATAAATATTTTAAATGCTGTTTTAATGTTTAAAATGTTTTAATGTTTTGATGTTCACTGTCTTGGGGACTCTGGGAGTAAAGAAGGCACAGAAAATTTAAATCAATCAATCAAATATTTTATTTAGGGAACATACATGCTGTCTCTCTAGTGGGTTTACAGGTTAAATCCACACCGTACAATCATAAAGCACCATAAGTTAGCAATATAAAAAACAAACAAGCCATTAAAAATGCGTATCAAAACAATACACGCCAGAAATAAAAGCATCGTTAAAGCCAGAAGCTGCAGTCCTAAATTATGCGGCAAGATCATGAACAGAGACGGCCAATGTCCCTCTTGCCCTGCCACCTTGCAAAGACCGGCGGAAGGGGGGCATGTTCCAAATTCCTTTCCATCACCACCACCGCAATGGTGACTGTGTCCCTTTGAAAAGGCTCTGGTGGGACAGAGAGAGAGAGAGAATGTCTGGGAAGAACAGTCAAGACGAGATCAGTGGTGCAGGGCTGTCATTGCATAAGCAGACAGAGAGGTCTCTGTCCTCAAAGAGCTTGCAGTCTTAAATAAAAGCCAAGAAGGGGACCAGCAAGGGGTGCCGGGTGCATTTTGGGGAGGAAGAATGGTTAAGCACGGCCATCACCGAAAAAGAGGTCTTTGAAGGAAGCAAGAGCCCTTGTCAAATGCACACACAGAGCTCCTTCCATCCACCCCACACCAGGCTGTTCCCTCCACAGGTGTGCCTCCCCCAACCCATCCAGTCTCAGCTCAGCTGCCTGCCTGTTTTTTCCTGTCCACTTCCCCAGTTTCCTCCCAGAAGGGAACTCCATCAGGAAAGAGGCTCCAGCGTTGGTTGAGCAAATCCTCTTCTTGGATGGCTGCCACTGGGCCAGCTTGTCCCTTGGTCTGCCGCTGTGCAGGAGCCTTCTTTCTCCTCTGGCAAAAGAGCTTTTCTCTCCCCCTCCTCCCTCCAATTGAAAACCAAAGGCATAAGTTGGTTGCTTTTGTTGTGCAGGTTACTAGTCCTCATGATAATGCTCAGATTATTTGCCTTGTGTTTATTGATCGGCGGGACTTCAGGGCCTCTTAACATCTACGCGACGAGGGGAAGTTCCACAGACATACCCTGAGGCCAGCATGTCGTGTCAGGGGAATGCTAGACCTGGTTTGCGTGCCCAGCCAGAAAACAAAAGCCCTGCTATTTTGAGCTGGAGATCCAAGCCTGGTGGCCTGGCATCTAGCAACAAAGACGGAGTGTGGTGGCAAGCAGGAAAAATGGCTTCTGTCCCCTCGATTCACCTGGGGAGGGGGGTTGGAAAAAGCAATACCCTCCCCCTAAAAAAAATTAACAAGCAATGAGCTTGACGAACCCATGGCACAGGGGCGTCCTGGCCCCAAGGTGCCTACAGTTGAGGTTACGACGGTTGGCTAAGAGCAGAAAGGGAGAGTGGAAGATACCTGGAGCAAGATACCTGCCTGTTCCTGCCTTGTGAATTTTTATCCTGCCCTTCAAGCTCAGGGCAATGTACATCGTTCTCCTTTCCCTCCTTTTGTCCTCGCAACAACCCTGTGGGTAGGTCAGGCTGAGGGAGAATGACTAGCCGAAGGTCACCCAGTAAAAGATTCACCACAGGGCTTGAACCAGGTCCCCAGCTTGTGGCCCAGCTCTGCATGCACCACATCACATCACAGGGGGTTCCCCGAAGAGATGTTAAGGATGAGGGAGCAGCGATCATCTCTCCCGTAGCAGAAAGCCGGTGGCACAGTGCACTCTTGGTACCAAAAAAAGGTCTAAAAACTGGACATGCTCAGAGGAGCCCACCTCATGTTTGCTCTGGATACGACTCCTGGCTAAAGGAGGCAAACCCAGAACAGGGACTCGTGCAGGGATGCGCCAGGCAGCCTCCCCTGCGGGCAGATAATTCCGCAGCATCCATCTTTCAGGAATGAAAGAAAGATCGAGCCATACCCAAGGCAGCACAGTTACCCTCTCCCAGAAGAGGCTGATGGGAAGGAGGCAACCCCAAAGAGGTGACTCATGCAGAGACCCAAACGGGCAGCCTCCTCCTCGGGCCAGGTGATTCTGCTATGTCTCGAGACCTTGAAGCAACGATCAACCCCTGGTGGTGAAACACAACAGAATTGCCCTCCCTTAGCAGAGGCAAGCCCAGAACAGTGATTCATACAGAGTTGCAGCAGGCAGCTCTTCTGCGGGAATGGGTGCTGTGGGCTTGCAGTAGCCTTTCCTCATGTAATTGATTTATTTCTCCCCACACACTCTTGCAGCACATTCATATACTTCTTTCCCAAACGTGGGCCAGCTGCCCTAAAGATCCTGGATGTATTTTTCAAATGGCTGCCCTTCCGAGATGTGCTGAAGTGCCGGGTCTGCTGTCCTGTGCTTAACCAGAGAGTGTTTTGAGTTTCCTGCCCTTCAGATGGGCAGATAAGAGAAACAAATGGTGAAAAAACCCCACCAGCCCCCGGGTAGCCATTTTAGGAACGCTCCGCATCTCCTTTATCTCTTCTCTGCCCCTCACCCTCCCTCGTGGCTTCCTTTGCAGCCGATGCGGTTTAGCGAGATTCTTCCTCTCTTCAGTTCCCCCCTCGACTTTCAGGCTGGGTTTCTTCAAAACCGCTTCCCGACTGCAAAATCAGCGAAGTTCTGGGGCTTGGTGAGAACGTGCAGGTCGGGAAGGCCTCTGATTTGGGGCGAGAAACCCCTGCCAGCCCCCCTCTCGTTTTTCTGCAGCAGAGAAGGGCCCCGAGTCCCTTCACCTTCTAGAGCTCTGTCTTGGGTTTTTCTTCTTCCACTTTTACCTCACGGAACCTTTCACTTTCTCACGAGAGGAAAAACCGGAGGTCAGTCGAAAGAGGCGGAAAAATCTCTCTGCCAGAAGGGCCAAATCTGTCACGGAGTATGACACCACGTTACAAGGCAGAGACGGGGCCAGCCACAGAAGTAAATGCTCCATATGACCCTCTGTGATCTACCAAGAAGGCCCTGCTAATGACACCTTTTCATAGGGTTGCCATCCTCTAGGTGGGGCCTGGAGATTTCCCAGAATTACAACTGATCTCCGTAGATCCAGAGGAGTTAGCTGTGTTAGTCTGTAGTTGCAAAATAGTAAAAAGTCCAGTAGCACCTTTAAAGTTAACCAACTTTATTGAGGTACAAGCTTTCGAGAAGCACAGTTCTCTTTGTTAAATGTGTGGCCAGAGATATATAGGTCGTGAGGGGAGGAGAACAGCTCTCACTCCCTGCACCCTCTCCCCCCTCCCCTTACCACCTATATATCTCTGACCATACCCTCCATGCATCTGACAAAGAGAGCTGTGGTTCTCAAAAGCTTGTGCTGCAATAAAGTTGGTTAGTCTTAAAGGCACTACTGGACTTTTTACTATTTTGCAACTGATCTCCAGAATACCGGGACCAGTTCCCCTGGAGAAAATGGCTGCTTTGGAGGATGAACTTTGTGGCATTATACCCTGCAGAGGTTCCCGCCCTTCCCAGACTCCACTTTCTCCAGGTTCCACCAGGGCTGGATCTAGGGTGGCTGGCACCCAGTGCAACCGTTGCCTGGCCCTCCACGTACAGTGCATGCACTCCCGGCGCTGTGTGATGATGTCACTTCTGTGACTTTTTGGTGGTGCCGGGGGGCAGGCTACCCCCTCTGCCCCCCCTCAATCCAGCCCTGGGTTCCACCCCCAAATCTCCAGGAATTTTCACCCACTTCTTCCAAGAAGGCTTGAGATGGACCTCCACCAAGTGCAGCATGGAAATTTTTATGCCTTGGGCTAGCCTTGAGTAAAGCGGGGCTCCTCAGGTCTACAATCCTATTGGGAAATAGGGTTAGCAGCAGCCAATCATTCCTCCGGGGTAGGAACCAATTGCTGCCTTGTAAACATGTCACCTTTTGCCTGCACATGCAAATGAAGGCTCCTGTGTTCTCACTGGGGGGTGTTACTGAAAGGGGGGCGTAGTTTGGGGTGTCTATATCTGGCTCCTTGTATATTGTATTTGCAATAAAGTTACTTGCATAAGCTGAAATCGCTGCCTGGCTGAAATCACTACCAGCAGAAGGCTCAATACAGAATAGAAATCTTCAGGAATTACAAGGGGACTCCAGAATACAGTGGTCCGTTCCCATGGAGAACACGGCAGCTTTGGAGGGCATCACATCCTTGCTGATCTCTCTCCCCTCCCCAAACCCTGCCCTCCCCTTGCTATAGCCCCAACAGATGTTAAAACTGCCACTCTCCCCTTGATAAAAATGCACCATTCCTCCAAGTGGAAGCCGCAAGAAAAACAACAACGGAGCACGAAGACTGTCAATGCCCTGAGGGCAGAGACTGGCCTCTCTCCTTTTGTTTTTTTGCTCATAAAACTCCCCGACCAGAAGGCACAGGCTACGTAACTATTAGGCTAATATAAATTCATAGGCAGGGTGAGCCCCGGTACTTCTTAGCGTGGATGAATGGATGTTCCTCCTTTCAGTTCTTCATTATATTATTATGTGTTTACATCTCAGTCAATTGTTCCTGTTCTCTGCTTTTTGCTGCAGATTTGTTTCTTCAGGCATCACTTGCTGGGTGGTTTATATATATAGTTTCATAGAATCCTAGGGTGGGAAGGGACCTCCAGGGTCATCTAGTCCAACCCCCTGCACAGTGCAGAAAATTCACAATTACCTTGCCCCCCCCCCACACACACACCCAATGACCCTCGCTCCATGCCCAGAAGATGGCAAAACACCATCAGGATCCCTAGCCGAACCGGCCTAGGTTGATATGGCATTGACAACATTCTTAGGGTTGGATCTTGTCGATCTGCACGGCACTTTCCCGCAGCTAAGAGGTTCTCTTTGCACCATGGGAAAGTCCTCCCATTATCCATTTAATGTGACCTCAACAATCTCATTTATCTGTAAAATGCAGCTGATTTACTGTTGTACAAATACGATTGAAAATGTGTACATTGCACAGGGGGGATTCAGTGCAAAAAAGGGTCTGAAGAGTTCACTGGTTCCATTCAAACAGACAGAAGCAAAACCGAAACGGAGATTTTGGCAGTCTTACAGGTGGTACAGAACTCTGTGGACATGACGTTGAATATAGTGGGTTGTTGGGACCATCTCACTCCAGTCTTCTTCTACCGGCTCCGGTTTCCAGTTTGCTTCTGGGCTCGACTCAAGGAGCTAGTATTGACTTTAAAATAGTAAAGAGTCCAGTAGCACCTTTAAGACTAAGCCACTTTATTGTAGCATAAGCTTTTGAGAACCACAGCTCTCTTCATCAGATGCACTGTCAGCTTTCGAGAACCACAGCTCTCTTTTTCAGATGCATTTGATGATACATCTAACGAAGAGAGCTGTGGTTCTCGAAAGCTGACGATGCATCTGACGAAGAGAGCTGTGGTTCTCAAAAGCTGACGATGCATCTGACGAAGAGAGCTGTGGTTCTCGAAAGCTGACGATGCATCTGATGAAGAGAGCTGTGGTTCTTGAAAGCTGACAATGCATCTGACGAAGAGAGCTGTGGTTCTCGAAAGCTGGCAATGCATCTGATGAAGAGAGCTGTGGTTCTCGAAAGCTGGCAATGCATCTGACGAAGAGAGCTATGGTTCTCGAAAGCTGACAATGCATCTGACGAAGAGAGCTATGGTTCTTGAAAGCTAACGATGCATCTGACGAAGAGAGCTATGGTTCTCGAAAGCTGACAATGCATCTGACGAAGAGAGCTGTGGTTCTCAAAAGCTGACAATGCATCTGATGAAGAGAGCTGTGGTTCTCGAAAGCTAACAATGCATCTGACAAAGATAGCTGTGGCTCTCGAAAGCTGACAATGCACCTGACAAAGAGAGCTGTGGCTCTCGAAAGCTTAAGCTACAATAAAGTTGCTTGGTCTTAAAGGTGCTACTGGACTCTTTACTATTTTGTGACTACAGACTAACACAACTAATTCCTCTGCAGTATTGACTTTGTTACCCCTCTACAGCCTAAGGCCAGCATAGCTCTAGCGCTACCCACTCTCTTATGAACCCACCCAACCACACCTGTTGTCTTCATAGGCCCTGCTTCAAGCACCCCCACCGTCTGAGGCAAGACGGTAACCTGAAAAAGGGCCTTCTCGGTCATGGTACCAAAACTCTGGAACATGGCACCTCCCCCCAGAGATTTGTCTCTCTCCTTCAATCGTTGCTTCCTCCAGCAGGTGAAGACTTTTTTTTTTTGGCCTGGCATTCCCTCCTTCCTGTTTATATATTTTAACAGGATGTATGTTGTAATTGTTCATGCGTTTTGGTTAATTGTTGGTTTTAACCGGTTTTATAATACGTATTTTTAAAAGCTTGTTTTAATGGTTTTGAACGCTCTCCGCCTTGGGGGGGGGGGGAGGTCCTAAGTCGAGTGGAAAGACAGCGTTAACATGTTCTAAATAGAATAAGTAATAAATAAAATTACGTTAGGGATGAGGCGTTCATCACCTTTTGTTATTTAACAGTTCCAGAAGGCTAGCCACGTTACCGTGTAGCGGCGGACTTAAACGGAAGTCCGATGGCACTTGGAAAGCTCTGAGTCTTGAAAGCTTTGTAGGAAGGGCCAATGGCTCATCCAAAGAGCGTCCGTGTGGCATGCAGGAGACCTATGGCCTGGAGTGCGCAGTCAGTCTGCGTAGATATACCGATGGACCAATGGTCTGATTGGCAGTGAAATCCTAAGCAGAGTTACTCCAGTCTAAGCCCATGGGCTTAGACTGCAGTAACTCTCCTTAGGATTTCACTGTTAGTACACAGCCAACTTCATGTGTTCATGTGTTCATGCTGGAATAAACTTTCTTTAAAGTGCCCTTGAACATCTGCCGAAGACATCCACCAGCCTGTTCCAGCAATGCGGCACCTTCCCACCCATCGCATCTCCATCGTAAGGCACTGATGCCAGAGACGCATTATGCCGACGTTGCCGTCAGACACGCCAGCCCCGAGGCGTCAGGACTTCAAAGCATTTCTGGGCGCCGTTGCCAGATACTCAGATAGACTGATAGACTTTGTCTGGTCAAGTCAAGAACTGAACCGTCCACCTGCGTGGAATGCTCTCCACCCCCGCGGGGCATAGATGTGGATTGCACAGCACACCAAGTATGTAGGCCGTCCAGGTCTCTTCCGTGTCACTCATCCCTCCTCTCTCCCTCTGGGTATCTGTAAGCAAGCAGTTGTTATTTCTGGTTGTGAAGATTTGTCAGCTGATGGGGCGGGCCGCCTTAAGGAAGTCTCTGTGAGGCTGTCGGACAGCCTTGTCCCTTCTCTGTTGCGCTCTTTTCTCACTTCTTCTTTTCCTCCTCACCGTCCAGCGCTTCGCAGGGGCTGTTCGTATGTGCTGCTTGACATCACGGGCACGGTGAGTAACAAACGGCTTCTGAGAAGGAGGGTGGCATAGCTTCAAACAGAAGTACCCCCCCCCCAAGATCCAGATTTTGGAGGGCAGATGTGGAATAGGATGTCTATTTGTTTTTGTTTCTTTCAAAAATTCATTTTCCTCCGAACGTGTTGCAACAGGCAAGCAGGGTTGAGTCACAGAGATGGTAAGAAATGAGGAAGTCGCGTGGCTGCGGGGAAGGCGCAAGGCTGAGTTTGTGCCCAGACTCACTCTGCCCGGTCCCAGAAAGCTGGTTCTTTAGGCGAGGGCGCAGCACAAGACTGTATTAAAGGGCAAACCATGGCACCTCAGAGCATGTGCAAAGAGCACTTCCCTCACCACTGACTAGCTGCAGGTCTCAAAGAATTAAAAGTTGGGTACAGGGAGCCTTCCAGGCACGTTAAAGCCCCAGCAGCTCCTGCTTGTAGAAATTAAGCTCAGCAGGGAAGCTGTCAAACGGGCCAGTGAAAAGAAATTTAGATACAGCCGGAATCCTTTAAAACAAGCTGTGTTGTGGACAAAGAGTATGAAAGAAAATATTCACCTGAGAACACACCAGTATGCAATTAGAGAAAGTCATACTGGGGTACGGGTTGATGTCTTGGAGAGATGCAGTTTTCTTTGTAAAGGGGGCAAGTTTCTAGTCCTTATGCCCTACTGAGTCAGAACAAATCGGCCCATTGAATTCAGTATCCTGTTTCAAATAGGAAGCCAGATGCCTTCAGGAAGATAATCCCTTCCCTTCTTTCTCTGCTCCCCACTCCCACCTCCACCAAACACCAGAAGCACGCTGTTGTTGTCAGCTCTGAATCTGGTATTCTCAGGTTTTTTAGCACAGAGTATCCATTTCATTTTTCTGGCTGGTAGCTGCTGAGAAACCTCTCCTCCATAAATAAGAATAACTGTGCTTATATGCCGCTCTTCTAGACAGATGAGCGCCCCCCTCAGAACAGTGAACAAGGTCAGTGTTATTATTATCCCCGCAATTCAGCTGGGGAGCTGGGCCGAGAGGAGGGGCTGACCCAAGGCCACCTGCTGAGTTCACAGCAGTAATAGGTTTCGAACTAGCAGAGTGCTGATTCGCAACCCGACCACTTAACCACTATGTCCTTCCAAAGAGCTGGTGCCCAGTACCACCCCAAACGTGGGGGGATGTTTCTTTGGCTTATGAGACGGGAATCTTCCCTCCGTATTGTTTCTCTACATCAGACATAGTACGTATGTATACATGTCATTTACGGTCCGCCTTTCTCACTGAGACTCAAGGCGGATTACACAATAGGAGAGTAGTACAGTTAGTATCAAGGACAATTTCGTAAACACTGTGGTAGGGTAAATAAATACAAGTTTACAAAGATATAGCATTAAGCAAGGATCCAATACAGAGTTGAAGAAATGCTGCAACAGAACATAATAAATTCTAGGGCTGACATTAAACAGCTTGAAGCACAGGTAGCTCATAGGAGCATGTATTTAAGACAACATAAGGCAACATAGCGGTGAAGTCTTCGGTCCCTAACACATTAGTGGAGCATTTGAGACACACACACACACCCCACACACACACACAATACAAAAGCCTTTTTGAATCATTCAGTTTTGCATTTCACATCTCCCCTAAGAGCCAAACATTTATTTAAATATTTATATACTATCCTTCCATGCACTTCAAGGCAGCTCACAAATCACAAATTAGAACCTACAGAATGAAATAAAGCCCTCAATACCCGCCCCCCCCCATAATAGGTATTGCAGTCTATAACCCATTAACATCTCTGGCAAATAAAAGAGGACCTGGAAGCCCCTCCAGAACATTTCTAGAGACAATACCCACCCCACGTGGCCCCCAAGCGCAGGGAGCATGGGGGGGGAACTAGCAAGTGGAGACGGGAGTGCCTTAACTGGCACATGGGGAGATATGGGGAGAGATTGCCCTTTGGGTTGACTAGACACTGAGAGGTCTGAAATGCAGCAATAAAGGTCCCCTGCTCAGCTACGGACTGTTTTTCCTGACATCCGTCTCCCACCCTGCAAAGCTGTGATTTGCTCTCAGGAGGGGTGTGTGCTGAGACTTGAGAGGCACATGTCAGTTTTCTCCCAGCACTTCTAGAGGGCCAACGGAGGTCAGGAAAAGACTTTCCCCCAACCCTTAAGTCAAGACCCCAGTTAGGGTTGCCAGGTTCGTATACCCAGGGCTGGCACGTCCGTGGAGGCAGGGCCGGCAGCCGCCTCAAGCGCTGACCAGGGGCAGGGGCATGTGCCACAGAGCTGGCAGTGGCAGCGCTGGTGGCTGAGCGGGAGGGCTGGAAAGCTGCCCACGTGCTGCCCCGGCCACCTGCCGCGCCTGGCCCGCAGCTGACTTGCTGCAGCCTCCCAGCCCTCTCGCTCAGCTGCCCTGCGCTGCCACCGCTGCCAGCACACGCTCCTGGCCTGGCGCAGCAGCTGTGGGCCAGGTGGCTGAGGCGGTGTGCGGAGCAACTGAGTGGGAGGACTGGGAAGATGCACGCGCACCACCCCATCCGCCTGCTGCAGCCTCCCAGCCCTCCCACTCAGCTGCCCTGTGCTGCCGCTGCTGCCACCGCCAGCACACAGCTATGGGCCAGCCAGGAGCGGCAGGCAGCCGGGACAGTGCAGTACGGGGCAACAAGCAAGAGGACTGGGAGGCCACCCGTGCGCCATCCCAGCTGCCTGCTGTGCCAATGAGGTGGCCGGCTCACAGTGGCACGCCCTGCGTGATGATGTCACTCGCAGTGATGTCATCATGCAGTCTGGGTTCACGCGCTCTGCATGCGTGCACGTGAGGACAGGTATCTGGCCTCAGGCACCAGAAACCCTGGCACCAGCCCTGCGTATACCCTCCCAATCGGAGGGGGTGTCCTGGCACTTACCTTGAAGCGCGTGCACAATCTTAGCGCCAATGTGATAACGTCATTTCCGGGAAGTGACGTCATCGCACTGGCAGTGGGCTGGCTCCTGCATTTTGCACGGGGCCAGTTCAGTCCACAGGGGGCCAAAATTGGCCCTGGTGAAGCGAGGCAGCCTGCCCGTTGTGGGGTGCAATTACATTACTTCCCGGAAGTGACGCCATCGCACCGGGAGTGGGCTTGCTCCTTCATTTTGCATGGAGTCAATTCAGCCTGTTGGGGGACAAAATTGGCCCCTGCAAAGCACAGGGGCATGCCAGCCGCTGTGTGTGATGGCATCACTTCTCAGAAGAGATGTCGTTGTACCTGCTTGTAGCACGCCTCCTCCCCTGCCCCCACTGGGGGAGTGGCAGCCGTAGCCCCAACCCACCCACAGATACCTCCTTGAAGCTTAAAAAAAACACCCTGAAATACATCCATTCGCAGACTTCCCAAAGTCCCACCAACTTTGGCCTTTACTCTTCTCTCAAGCCCAACTTTTGCTTGAGACCCCAAAGCGTGCAAAGAAAATGCATCCTCCATTAGCTTGCCAACGGGCATTGCTGTGGCACTGCAGGGAAGCAGGCGTGCACTGGGGCTCTTGGTTTGTGCTATTACCATACAGTACAGCAGGAAAGTCCAGGGCCAAACATCGCCTGTTGGATTTCTGCTTTTCATGCATCTCTCCAAATCTGAGACTGCCGAGGCTGGAGGGGAGGCTCTGTGGCCAATCTAGTTCAGCACCCAAACCAACTTGCCAGGAAATGATTCTCCTGAAAGATATTTCACGCAAACATTTTTGCCTTTGCGCTTGTCCACCGTCAGGTTTTCCTCCCTGCAATTAAGACACAGGCATTCCTTTCACAGGGAAGCCGGCCTGAGGTCAGGGAGCAATTAAAGACAATGCCAAACATCAGCTCCCAGCTAATGAACATCCTCCCTCCCAGAATCGGGCAAGTCTCACAAGACAACGGAAGCCGTGTGACACATACAGATGCGGATACAGGAAAGCAATTGTTTAGACCCGGCTTGGTTTTTCTTGCTCACCATATTTCTCAGATGAGAGGTACCAGGGCTTAAAAGGGACAGCCTCCTGCCCAGATCAGCTTCTTGCATTCCAGATGTGGACAAGGCAGTTTGAGTTTTATGGCCTGGGTGGGAGAAGGGGAGCCCTCTTTGCACAAGCCCGTAATCTCTTGTGACGTTCAGGGGATGGGATCCAATCCCTGTTCTGCTTCCAGAGAGCCACACGTCCTTGAACTGTTCTGCCCTAGACAGCTGCCTAGTCCGCTGACATGGCTGAGAGCCAAGTGACGTCTTACACAGGTTGGACACGAGTCGGCTTCCCTCAAGTTTTGATGGGAAATGTAGGCACCCTGGTTTTACAGCTTGGCTCTCCGTTACAGCTGCAAGACCAGGATGCCTACATTTCCCATCAAGACTTGAGGGAAGCCGACTCGTGTCCAACCCGTGTCAGGCGTCACTTTTAGTTTGGCTCTGAGCCATCCCTGGGGCAATAACTGACGTGATACTCGGCAGGAGCACTCTGCACATGTTCAGAAGCAATCTGTCACTACTCCAAACCTTCCAGGACTGTAGTTTGGCTGTGATTCAACTTAAGCCCTGCCTCCGTTCAGCCAGGTGCATCCCGTTTTTCCTCCCTTTCGGTTTCAGGTTCTAGCTGCTTCCTAAAACGCTGCCCACAAGAACTCAATGTCCCGTTCACCTGCACTCATACCCTCGAGGTAAAACCACACACTATGGAGGGCTTACCTCCATTGTATGTGGTGCACATACTCACACACACACACACACACACACACACAGAGGGACACTTGTTGCTGTTTCCCTCACAGTCACTCTACACGTTACTTCATTTCTGATTGGCTTCTATGTGCACACAATACCTCCATGTGGAGCGGCAAAATTGGGGATCATAGAATCATAGAGTTGGAAGGGGCCATACAGACCATCTAGTCCAACCCCCTGCCCAGTGCAGGATCAGCCTAAAGCATCAAATGTCTTCCCTTTGCACTCTTTATGCGTGGAGGAGAGGGAAGGTTGGGAGAAAGGCAGCAGCTTCCCAAATCCATTTGCATGCTGGGTTTTTTAATAAAAAAATAGAAGCCAATCCCCGAGGTGACGTGTGTCTGTGCAGAGGGCAGTTTGGCTCCGTGGCGAACTCGTAAAAGAAGTAACGGGTAGCGTGACCGTCAGCACATAACGGGCAGCTCCCCGTCAGGAATAGACAGAGAGGCCTTTGCTCTTTGCTGGGTAGCTTGCTAAGAAAAGCGATGTCCTCACTGCTGGTGCGCCATTGGCAAATTATTTATTTCGCGCTCAAGACTGTGTTGCCCTGAGACAGTGTGGTGTAGTGGTTATGATATTGAACTGAAATCTGGGAAACTGAGGTTTGGATCTGCATTCTGAGTTCCTTGGAAGAAGGCTGGGATAAAAAAGTGCTCAGGAAGTGCTGAATCACCACATTGGGGATCTGAGGGTCTGGGCTGAATGCATTTTCCCAGGACTTAATGCAAAGCGGTTGCATCCTAGCCCTCCAATGCAACTTAAGAGGCCTTCCTCTACCACAGGGTGGCTTCGCTTTATGTGACTTCAGACTGTCTTGTTCAAGCTGCTCACGCCATCTCTTCTTTAAAAATTGTGTTCATGTCAGAACAGACAATGGCGGGCTGGAGTGAGAGGTCAGAGTGATTTGAAAGCCCCTGGAGTTTCCAAAAAGGGGCTTCCGGAAGAGCCGGGGTTCTCAAGTGAAGACAAAAGGATAAAAACAGGAAACCACCTCGCATGTGTGGAGGTGGTGGGCGGGGAGAAGGAAACAGTTGCCTGTGACAAAAATATTTTAAATCCTCACGCCTTCAAAGGACTGACACAAATCTGGCCGGCCTCTTCAAAGCCTTCCCAAGAGGCAGGTTGGGGCTCCCCCCACCGCCACACTGGACATGCTGCGGTGAATTTCAGCAGAAGAGGAGGAGGACAAATCTCGGTTCTGATGAAAGCACGCGCCTCGATCCCACAGTAAACATGACTGACCACAAGGCCACAGTTGCAGCTGCACCTCTGCAAAATCCCAAAGGACTTTTTTTAAAGATTGCAAAGAAAGGCAAGGAGCAAAGGTAGTGGGAGAGGAACCAGGCGCAATCCAACACAAAGCTTAAGAGAGTTGTGGCCAAAGCAGCAGAGAGAACTTAAAGCCAGACAGATTAATTGTCGGCAGTTTCTATGGGCTAGAGACCACTTCCTCCCAAATGTTTCAGTATCTCTCCTGTTTAAGAATCTTACAGTTGGATGCCTCTGAGAAAGAGAGCTGTGGCTCTCAAAAGCTGATGATGCATCTGACGAAGAGAGCTGTGACTCTCAAAAGTTTACGCTACAATAAAGTTGGTTAATCTTAAAGGTTCCACTGGACTCTTTACAATTTTGCTACTACAGACTAACACAGCTACTCCTCTGGATCTTACAGTTGGAAGGGGCCTTGTGGGCCAAATTCCTGCTTAGTACAGGAAAGCCAGCCCCACAGCATTCCTAAACAATGGCTGCAGATCTCCAACAAAGAAGAACCCCTATCCCTTCCCACTCCCAAGACTGGCTCGCTTCTTAAACCAATCTTATCGTTAAAAAGTTTCTCCTCAAGTTCAACTGAAATCAACTTTCCCAGGCCCATCAGATCTAGTCTTGCCCCATGGAGCAGTCGTCTTCTTGGCCCTCTTCCATTTAGGGAAGGCACATATTTGGGGGCAAACATATTCAACAACCCAACGTGACTGCCAGTCCCTGGCAGTTAGGTCCCCAAGTTCTCCACAGTTAACACACAGGTGTTCCAGTTGAAGTAACTTTATTAGAGATACATTCAGTACAAGGTGCATAGACAGCAGAATTGGCAGAAGTGACATAGGTGGGGCTAGCATTGCTAGTTATAGGGAATCTTCCCACCTTAGGGAAAGAGGACTGTTAACAAGGGTGGGGGGGAGTTGGGTGAGACATTGTTTTAATGTAGACATTGAGAAAGATGAACTTATCTTTGGTTCCCAAGGATACATTTCGAGCCAGTCTCAGCCAGCAGTCAAGGACACTGTCTCAGCGGAGCGAAAAAAAGAAAGTAAACATTTTCAAGATAACCAACTGGCATTACAGCAATAAAGAATTCCCCATACTCTCAGAGACCAGAAGCCAATAGACATTCATGGCAGATATGCAGGAGGCATATATGACAGTGACCTGTTCGGCTAAAGCAAACACTGGCATGCAGACACCTCACTGGGATCCAGTGAGAGGTTTTGGGTAGGGACTCGGGGGTAATCGGCTTCAGTTCTCCACAGCCCAAAGTGACAGAGGGAGAAGTCTGGGGTAAGGAGAACAGGGCCATTCCCACACGTCTTACCTGAACCCGGAACACTGCGCAGCATGCCGGAAAAAACACGGAAGATCGCGTTTTCTCTCGCAAGTTTTGCGCAATGTTGCACAACATTGCGCAAAACTCACGCGAGAGAACGCGTTCTACTGCGTTTTTTCTGGCACGCTGCACAGCGTTCCAGGTTCAGGTAAGACGTGTGGGAACGGCCCAGGCCTGATCACATTGATTTATTCGTTTACAGTCAATGACCATCAAGAATCACCAATATACAGCCGCACCACTCCCAGAAAAATGGGAAACGCATCAAATTTCCGAAATATGAAACATGAAACATGGAAAACACATTATAAAATTTACATTACACATTAAAATGTTAAAATGCATTGTAAGGTTTATCATCAGATTTAAAATACGTATGAAAAAACTAAAATACTCATTAAAACGTTAATATACTAAAAGGGAGGCAGAATAAATCTCTTTGCTGTGGAAGTATATCACGTAAACACAAAACTTGGCTATAAGCCTAGTAATAGTTAAAAAGTTCACCTGATCTGACAAAAATTTCTCCAAGCAGGCCTTATCTGCAAGAGTTATGGGTCTATCAAGAAGAGGATAAATCATCTTATTTCGTGAATCCTTGTAAAAGAAGACATGTTCCAACAATTCCACTTCACTCATAGTGCAAGAGTAAAATCTCTCTCTGCATATGAGATCTTTGTATATCTCCCTTCTAACACCATTGACGGCTTCGCTGCACCTCCAGCTAGGGTAAACGCCCTCCTGTGGGAAGGAACATCAAGCTGGGCGAGATAATGAGCCGTGATTATAACATATCTGGATTTCGCAGGAGCCGTAAAAGTTGGAGATTTCATTAAGTCTTGTTGGCGCTCTGTGCCTCGAACCCGTTGCTTTATGATGCATTTTGCGGAGTCACTGTTCTGTGATGCGTTTTGCAGAGTCACCTAAATTACACCGATTGCATCCACCTAGGCTGAAAGAGATTTTGTATTATTAAGGGAAAGAGGCCTTTTTGGTTGGTATGAACCTTAAGCCGCTGGAAAACTGATAGCAAAAAGATCAGTAAAGGCCTGATTGCTTGTCTTCTCTGCGGCCCATGCTGACAGCCGGCGATCAGCTGTGGACTTCTAACCCCCCAGCTGATCCCTCTTCTGCTGGGAGTCGGGTATGGATCTCCTTCTGGAGAAATCTGGCCATCAGTGGGCCCCTGACGACTGCACTTGGCCTGCTTGTGCCCAGCAGACATGAATGTGAACAGCCAAACAGCCCATTGATACACCGGTTGTCTGATCTCAACTGAACAGGATATGAGCTGAACCACTGGATGTTCGAACATCCCTACATAATAAAATAGTAACTGTGCTTATTTACTGCTCTTCTAGACAGATGAGTGCCCCACTCAGAGCAGTGAACAAAGTCAGCATTACTATTACCCCCACAATACAGCTGGGGAGCTGGGGCCGTGAGGAGGGGCTTAACCAAGGCCGCCTGCTGAGTTTGTGGCAGAAGTGGGATTTAAACCAGCAGAGTGCTTCTTTGCAGCCCAACCACTTAACCACTATGCTACAGCTGTTTTCCATCCCATAAGGAGCAGGCCCCGTTCCTCCAAATACAAAGTAAAACTTTGGTTCAGGCTTCATGCCTGTAGAAACTCTTACCAGGCCTGTCTGCTGAGACAGGCACAGCCTCTGCTGCTCCGCTGCTCCTGGGCTCTCTCTTGCTTTGAGAGGGTGACCTTGGGGAGCCCTGGAGCCTAGCCTTGCTCTCCGCTCCAAGCCATCCTCCCTAAACTTTCTCACTGAGTTAATGTTCAATTAAGTAACGAGCCCTGACCGGTTCCTTCAGTCGCCACCACCTTGAAGAAGCCTCTCTGTTTCTAGGCAGTTGACCATTCTCTCTCTCTACACCATGCTAGACCAGTCTTGGCCAGCTCTGCTACCTTGCAGCCACTACCAGCTCCCAGCTGTGGGAGAAGAGGTCTTCTAGCTCCATGCCGTCTCCAGGAGGCCTAGAGTGGACTGGCATGGATGGACTTTGGTAAGAACAACCAGCCTTGGAACCAACTCAGAGAATGTTTAGACAGCTAGCCAGCGAGTAGCGTTTTAGCTAGTTAGAAGGCAATTGTTTTGGCCTTGCCTAAATGCTTTTTATGAGCAGTTTCTGCCTAGCGCACGCTCCTATGTTCTTCCCTTAATAAATTCCTTCTATATTTTACCGGCCTGTGTCCAGCGTTGCTTGCTAAGGAGGTACATACATTCAAAAAAGAACCCAGAAGCAAGGGTGCTTCAGGCGAACGACCAGGACTCTTAGAGGCTCCGAGGAGTCCTGTGTGATCAGGAGAACGGGCAGGGGTGGGGGATGAGAGCCTCTGGGTCGACACGCATCCCTTCAGGTAATGGAAGACTGCGCTCACGTCTCTCTCCCCCGCCCTCGGTCTTCTGTTCTCAGGCTAAACATATCCAGCTCCTTTAACCTCCCCCCCCCCACACACACAATCTTCGTTGCCCTCTTCTGAACCCAATCCAGTTTGCATCGAGGTTCTTTTTAACTGCAGCACCCAGAACGGGACGCAGTAGCTCTTTATTTTGGCCCCTCTTTTTAAATTTCTTCAGCTCCCTGCCATCCCTACCTGCTTGGAAGAGCAGAGTAGGCAGAAAACCTGGCACACGCTTTTGCCAACGCAGCCTGCTGCTTTATGGGTCAGGGCACTCATCCAGCATAGACATTATACAAGAGAAGGGAACAAGACAACTCTAATCCTTCTTTAAAAAAAACCCACACCCTGGGAATCCCCATTCAAAGCAACCACAGCTTGTACTAGGATCAGGTGAACTATTCCCAGGTTGTGTTGGAGTGACACACACAGAGCAGGCAGTGTCTTTCCCCCACTGCCGTAAAAAAAAAAGTGTGAATCAATGAGATGTTTCTACTAAAGAACAGAGCCAGGCTGGCATAGTGGTTAAGAGCGCGGGACTCTAATCTGGAGAGCCAGGTTTGATTCCTCACTCCTCCACTTGAAGCCAGCTGGGTGACCTTGGGTCAGTCACAGCTCTCTCAGAGCTCTCTCAGCCCCACCCACCTCACAGGGGGATTGTTGTGAGGATAACAACATATACTTGGTAAACCGCTCTGAGTGGGTGTTGTTGTCCTGAAGGGCAGTATATAAATTGAATGTTGTTGTTAGTGTTGTTGTTGTTGTTAAATGCACCAGTGTGTTGGGGAAAGAAGCATAGGTTCTAGCTGTGCCAGGAACTTTGGACCTGAAGGCCTTCCCCCATAGTTTTCAGAACAATGGCCATAATTCTGAAATTCAGCACTGATACATTTTCTCCAGGGGAAGTGATCTCTGTAGTCTGGAGATCAGTTGTAATTGCAGAAGATCTCTGGAGGTTGGCAAACCTAAATGCAGCTGATCTCCACAGTAGAAAAATCAGTCCCCTCAAGAAAACGGCTGCTTCGGAGGGTAGACTCTATGGCATTTTCCCCCAGCCTCTTCAGGCTCTATCCCCAAATCTCCTGGAATTTCCCATCCCAGTGTTGGCGACCTTAATTCGGCCTCTGAGAGCTGCCTCAGCATTTTTAATGGCCCCTCGACATGAAGCCGCTGCAAGAGGCTGTCCAGAGATTCGGGCTGAGTTGCCACCAATATGGAGGTGACGCTCAGCATTTTCTCAAACTTCCAGTGGACCCCAGGGGTGCTGTGGAAACCGTGAACAGGCAATATTGAGAGCTAACAAGCTGAAACTTAATCCCAGCAAAACGGAGGTGCTACGGATGGGGGAAAGATTTTGACCCAGGAACCGGGGTATCTCCTGTTCTGGACGGGGTTGCACTCCCTCTTAAGGGAGCCTTGGGGTACAGCTGCATCTGGGCCTCCTGTTGGATAAGATGGTGGCAACAGAGGTTGGGGTACCTTTTAGTAGCCGACGAGCCTGCTGCAGCTCCTCCTGGACTAAAAAGATCTTGCCACTGCAATGCATGCACTAATAACATTTAGTGTTGTTGTTGTTATCATTATTAGAACCTGGGCCTCACTAATAAGGAAGGTAACTATATCTGAATTGTGGAACTCACTGACACAAGATATGATAACTGAAATCAGCCCAGCTACGGTTCTAATATTCGGCTGCCCTTGGAAACTGCCGAGAAACTATATTTGGCACAAGATGCTGTGGCCAGAATGCTGACTAGAGTGGGTCATAGGGACCATATCATTCCTATCTTCTACCGCCTATACTGCCTCCCAGTTTGCTTCCAGGCCCAATTAAAGATGCTGGTATTGGCTTTTAAAGTCCTATACGGCCTGGGACCTGCATTCTTAAGGACTGCCTACTCCATATGACCCTACCTGACCACTCTGGTCATCTTCGAAGCCTAAGGCTGGATGGGTGGCAGTGCAAGACAGAGCCTTCTCAGTCATGGCTCCAAAACTTTGGAACTCCCTGCCGAAGGAGATGCATTTATCATTGTCTTCCACCAGTGGACAAAGACATGCTTGTTTCGTTTGGCATTCCCTCACAAACTCTGATTAGCCCAACTTCCCGTTTGTGTGTCTGTGTGTTTATGTTTTATTTATTTGTTTTAGATGTTTTATATTTATATTTGTAATTTCAACACTTTGCCCCCTGGGGACCCTGAGTTGGGTAGAAGGGCAGATTAGAAATGTTTTAAACTAAAGCATTTCACAAATTTCACATCTATGCATATAATTGTATATAGTTCACTAAGACTTTGTTGTTCTATTTTACTTCTGAATCAAAAAGAGTCCAGTAGCACCTTTAAGACTAACCAATTTTATTATAGCATAAGCTTTCGAGAATCAAGTTCTCTTCGTCAGATGCCTGATCAAAACTGGGCAGATACCGCGCCAAGCGGCGCGGAGGGCAATCTCAACTCCCCTCTGTCTGGAGATCAGGGGGCGGGGCCACCAGCCATGTGACCATTTTCTCTGAGGGCAACCCACTGAGTGCCACCACCTCCTTTCCCGGAAAAAAAGCCCTGGGTGTAAGGATGCCTTAACCAGCTCTGCTTCTTTCCCATTCCCCTTGCAGTCAAGATGGAGACCTTCAGCTCCCGCAACCTGGCCTTGCAAGCCGAGAAGAAAATCCTCAGCCGAATGGCCAGTAAATCCATGGCCAACATGTTCATCGATGACACGAGCAGCGAGATCCTGGACGAGATGTACCGGGTCTCCAAGGAATATACCCAAAACCGGGCTGAATCTCAGAAGGTCATCAAGAACCTCATCAAAATGGCCGTCAAGATCTCCGTCCTCTACCGCAACAACTGCTTCAGCGACGCCGAGATGAGCTTGGCGGAGGAGTTCAAGCACAAACTCCACCAAGGGGCTATGACGGCCATCAGTTTCCATGAGGTGGACTTCACCTTTGAGAAGGCCGTCTTGGCCCAGATTCTCCAAGAATGTCGGGACTTGCTGCTGAAGCTGGTGGAGAAGCACCTGACGGCCAAATCCCTCGGGCGCATCCGTCACGTCTTTGACCATTTTGCCGATACAGAACTCCTGACCCGGCTGTACAGTCCAGGGGAACCCTATCAGCCCCGCTTGAAAAAGATCTGCGAGGGGTTGAACAGGCTTATCGACGAAGGGAAATTGTGAGAGGGGAGACAGGAGAGAACGACTCCGGAGACCCCATCACACAAAACTTGCCGCTGGAGAAATTAGGCAGAGAGAGCCGCCAACCCCAACATCTGATAAAAGGGGGAACGGAAGAGCCCCGGTACCCACCCAGATGTTACCCTGTGGCCCGGACCTGTGGACAATCTGGGCTCTTCTTGGAGGCTCATCGCCTCTCTGCATCCACCACCACACTAATTACTCCAGCCAGATTTCTAGAAAAGTTGTAGATCTTGCAGAATCTCCTGCCAGAGTCACTAGAAGCCACCCCCCACCCTTCCATCTGAGCCTTTGGGATCCCAGCTGGTCTTTGCAACCAGCAAAAGTCAGACATTTAAAAACTGTTGCAAAAAGAGAAGTGGATATTTTCCTCACACGCTAAGAGGGGAGGGAGTAAGATTGAAGACACTGTTTTAATCACTGCTTGAGTATCCTTTACTAGGCAACACCCCTGCAAATCTTCTAGATCGCAACTGATGCGAAGAAATGAGCTGTTGTATTGTACGTGGTTTACCCCTTAATTTTTACTTTCTTCTGTTGGGCGGGGGCAAGTGGGGAAGAAATATGCTGCGTCATCAGTCACCTAGCCACTGGCTAGCAAGTTACGGCTGCTTTAGAAATCCCCTCCCAGTCTCTTACAAACCAGATTCAGGCACAGTTGATGCTGGCTGGGCCCAGAGCTCAACAGTATCGCCCTCGCTTTCTACTCAGAAGGTCGTGGGTTCTACTCCTGGCATTTCCAGTTTAGGATCACAGGAAGCAGGAGCTGAGCAAGGCCTTCGCTCAGGATCCTGCGATCAGGCCCAGCTAAAGGGGCCAAGGAAGCCGGATGAATCTGCTTCATCAGAGAGCCAGGACCGCATGCTGCCTTCTCCCAGATGTCATAGAATCATACGGTTGGAAGGTACCTCCAGGATCATCTAGTCCACCCCCTCGGTCCCAGGTCAGGTGCCACCTGCTTTCCCCCGTGGGTGCCGAAAGCTCCCATGCAAGTTGCATCTGCCTCTTCCCGTGGTCCTCTCCACCACCACCCCTTGGGGTCAGTGGCAGCCGCTTTCCTTTTCTCCCCAGTGGCCTGTTTTCTAGTCCCGCCCCCCCAAGACTGGCAGTGACCTTGCCATAATAATATGGCCACAATGGATGCAGCAGCAGACCCTACCCCACCTCCACAGGCTTCCCCCCATCCTGCTCCCCCTCCCCCTCAGAGGCAACCTTAAAATAAGTATGAATCTGGGGCTTGATCCTGGAACCACATAGAGTACAATCCCAAGAACTGTGTGCAGGTGGCATTCAGACCCAGGAGGGAAGGGGGCATACGTTCAGCCCTTCCCTGGCCGATAGAGATGAATCCCCCACCGGCTGCATAACTCAGCTTAGAGGACGCCCACTTCAGGTGCAGAAGGGCCTGGATCTTGCTGTAAGCCCCAACTCCACCCTGCTCTGGGAGAGTGGGTCGGTTTAGCCCCAACTCCTTGCAAGTTTAGCCCCCCAAACCAGCCAGCTGCAAGGAACCAAACCACAATAGCCCGGGGTCCCCAAACATTTGGAATTCTGACATGGTGTGGTGGGCGCAACAAAATGGCTGCCAGAAAAGAGCTGCATCTGGAGGCGGCCACAAAACGGCTCTACCGCTTCCCTTCAGTCACACAGTGAACGTTCTTGTGCTGTGGAAGTAGCTTCTCCCAAAGCGATGGTTTTAAAAATCTGCACAGCCCATCACATCTCTCATGGCCAATCAGAAGTGGTGCTTGGCAAAAGCCCCAGCTGGCCCCACCCGCTTTCTACAAATGCTTGGTGTTGGCGGTCAGTGGTGCCCAAGGGCACCACGTTGGGGACCCCTGGCCTAGCCCATGTAGACACAGCAGTGCTGGCAGAGGAGGGTGTGTGGCAGAAGGTCCGCTGTAGGGCACCTCCTTCCCCCAGAACCAGAAAAGCCAACAGTGATGAGTTCAGAAGTGCACTGTGGGGGTAAGGAAAGGAGGCAGGGGCAGCAGAGGGATGCTCAGCACAGAGCAGCAGCCCCTGGCTTGTGCCCAAGAGAAGGGGACACGGCCATTTCCTTCCTTACCCCTTTTGGAAACTCTCTCAGGGAATGCTGTTGGACGGAGCCTCCTCCTACAACTTGACTCAGGAAATACAGAGATTGAAAATAAACTCTTTCCCGCTTCCTCCTTAAATAGCACGGTGTTCCGGTTTCTGTAAACCAGGTTGGCAAGAAATCAGCCAGCCAGGGAGCAGGTGCTGCTCACCTTCTGGGAGTGAACGCCAGATTCAACTAAGGTTGCCAGCCTGCAGGTGATGGCTGGAGATCTCCCGGAATTACAACTCTTCTCTGGGCCATAGACGTCAGTTCGCCTGGAGAAATCGACTGCTTTGTATGGTGGTCTCTGTGGCATTATACCCTGCTGAGGTCCGCTCCCTCCCCAAACCCTGCCATATCCAGGCTCCACCCCCAAGACCTCCAGGAATTTCCCGACCTGGAGCTGGCAACTCTAGATTCAACCCACCAGACAAAGCTGATCAGCAACTACTTTCTAAACGGGGGGGGGGGGGGGGTGCTGTATTTTGAATGGGGCAAGGGCCGGGAGCACTGACTCTACTCCAACCCCAAATTAGATTAACTCTTTCTGGGCCAGCAACAGAAATCTCTAATTTTCCCTGGTTCACAAAAAACTGTTGGAATCTCAGAAAGGAGCGAGAGCAGCTGCTATGCTGGAAAAGACAGGAAAAGCCCCCAAGGTAGAATTGAGCTGCTGAGCAACTGGGGCTGTTAATTTTGGGGAGGGCAAAAAGTTCTGAGACTGGCACCTGGGGTACAGAAGCCCTGAGTCGCATGCCACCATGACCTTGTATCTTGCAGAAGACGTGGAAGCACTCCGTCTGCTGTGAGGAGCGGGCTGCAGTCATCTGGGTTGGTCACACAGCTGAGATATTTCCAGGGACTACACTGGACTGGATTAGACCTGTTTTATTTGAAAGCCTAGCACTAGACCTAGGGCTTTCCCGCACACTCGACTTATTCCCGGTTTTCTTAGCCGTCGATCCCCAAGCATTGGAATCGGTTTGGGTTCGCTTCTTCCGCATGTCTGCCCTTCTTTTGCATTTTTACAGTTGTGGAGTCGGTTTATTTTGTTCTGTGTGTGCCTTAAATAACAAGGGGTTTCAAGTCAGGGTACTTTTAGGTGGGCAGCCGTGCTGGTCTGCAGTAGAACAGCAGGGTTTGAGTCCAGCGGCACCTGAGAGAGCAGCCAGATTTTCAGAGTCTGAGCTTTGGAGAGTCAAAGCTCCCTTCTTCGGACGCCTTGCTGGTCTCTAAGGTGCCACTGGGTTCAAACCCAGCTTTTTAAGTGATTCTGCTACCATTTTCGGTGACATCATCAGTGACGTCATAGTGCCCCCCCACCCTTTTATTTTTTGCATATGCTTATAATGTTATATTGATATAAAGACTGTTTTTTTAAAAAAATCAAAAATGATCGCATAGGGAAGCCTAAAAGAGGAGCAGCTCCATCAGCTAAACTGAAGTCCCTCCTTCACTGTCCAAACCAGAGTCCAACCCAGGTTGACCCAGAGCTAGAAGGCGGAGGCACGCACCAGCAAGGCAAAATGACCTCTGTTGGGACGGAGCCTGGAGCACCAGCAGCTATGGGCTTTGCAAACCACGCCACTTTTCTGGTGCCACCCCCTTCTCCCCTGGTACCCCTAAGCGTTTGCAGTTTTTTTTTTAAGAAATCATAATTTTCATAGCATTACATTGACCTGCCACTGTAACAAGACACACAGCAGATTCTCTGAATTCCCAACTTTCATTTAAACCAAAAAGTCTTTAGCCCCTTTTATTGCAGAGATATAAAGGAAAAGGTGTATCTCTGCAATAAAACAGGATACAGACTTTATTAAATGAATGCTGGGAATTCATAGACTCTGCCGCATGCTATGTTACAACGCTAAGGTGATATAACATTATGAAAATGGCCATTTAAAAAGATAGGACACAAAACCAGAAGAGGGGAATGAAGGGGGGGAGTGGTTTGACAATATTGAATGTCCAGTCATCAAAAAGGGGGGTGGAGGTGGGTGAGAGTGGGTATGATAAGCAAACGCGAAATAAACATTATGCACAGGGGAAAAAATGACTCAAACTCAGCTTCCAGGAAAAGGTTGGGGTAAAAGAGGTCTCAAAAGAACTGGGGGGGAAACCAAAAAACCCAAAGTGAAAACAGAGGGCAAAAAAGTGTGTGTGGAAATCAGGGGATAAATCCACGCAGTATGGGTCCAGTACCAAAGGGGAAAACCCAAGACGAAATGATCAGATGATAATTTAAAAGGAGTCAGAGAACAGGCCATTTTTAAAGAGAGGGCTGTAGCTCCTTGCTCCCTTTTCCTTGAGCTATCACACCTCTCTCACTCTTCAGTGCGTATTGGCAAGCAGGGTCTTCACACAACTGGATGGGGGGAGGTTTCCAGGGGTTTCTTCACAGGTAGCAGAAACTCCCCCAACCGTCCTGTCAGATCCCAAATCTGCATGTGTATTTTTGGCATCTGATTTGCAAGTGTGTAATCTGAATAAGGAAGGAGGTTGATTTCTGGGCAGAACCTTTGATCAGCTCAAAAAGAACATCCGTCTTAAATCAAGAACCAGTCTGTCTAGTTGCCTCCTGCACCAAGCCACATTCACAGGTAAAGTTACTCAAGGAGAAGTTTTTCAGGATTCCCCATAATATTCAGAGATCCTGACAACTTCCCAGGGCCTGAAAGATCAGAAAAGCTGGGTGCACCGGTTCCCAGTCATGAAACTTGTCATGTGATCTTGGACCAGCCACTTCCCCTCAGCATCTCCTACCTTACAGGGTTGCTGTGAGGATAAATAAGCCATGTATGTGGCCCTGAGCTCCTTGGAAGATGGATAGGATATTTAAAAAGATAGCAAGAGATACTAGATAGTAAAGAGTCCAGTAGCACCTTTAAGGCTAACCAACTTTATTGTAACATAAGCTTTCGAGAACCACAGGTCTTTTCGTCAGATGCATCTGGCAAAGAGAGCTGTGGTTCTCGAAAGCTTATGCTACAATAAAGTTGGTTAGTCTTAAAGGTGCTACTGGACTCTTTACTATTTTGCAACTACAGACTAACACGGCTAACTCCTCTGGCTCTAAGAGATACCAGCTGTGAGTGATTATATTATTCTCAAAGATATTCTCTTCTTTCAATAAAAATGCTTCCAGTGAAAGCAGGGAGAAATGGGTGACAGAATCTCTAGAGGGCAAGAAGGCACCATCTAGCCCAGTATTCTGTCTCTAGCAGCGGTCAGCCAGAGGTCTGGTACAATGCAGGGCATCAACCCGACAGCTGTTCGTCTGTTGCATCTGGTACACAGAGGTAGAGTGCCGCTCCATTCGACTCGCACAGGTAACAGCTGCAGGTAGACACATCGCAAGAATACAAGAATCGTCCTGATTAATCAGATCCGCCTCCAACAGCAGGCTATCTGTTTGCAGCATCAAGGAAGCAGAGGTAAACCACTTCAGAACTGGCAAATGGAACATTTCTTAAACCACAGATAAGCACTTTTATTCTAGATTAAATTAGAGGCTCATTTCACTTTTCTGCCCCAAACGATTTAGATTCAGTGACCATAAAACTACCTGCAGAGAAGCTTGCCTCCTGTAATTCTGCACGAGTTCACTCTTCTGGTTTTATCTCAACAGGCAAAGCCAGAACAGTGACTTATACAGAGACACAGCAGGCTGCCTTCTCCAAGGACAATTTATCGTTGCCCCTTCTTTGCCTGAGAATGACAATTAACCAATCCCACTCAAAGCAAGGGTATGATAGAATTATCCACCCCCACATAGCAGGTGAATGGGAGAAGGCAAGGCAGCAAATCACACAGGGACACAACAGGCAGGCTCCTCAACAGGAAGATACAGGAGAAGAGGGCCACACCAAAGACGGAGCAAAAAAAAAAAAGACCAAAACGAAAAATGGGGCAGTATAACAATAAAATAATTTTTCTTCCTACTGCACCTTTTTTGTTTTGCTCCTCAGCAGAAAGGCCAAAAGATCCTACAATTATTTAGTAAATCTTTCTCACAGCCCCTGAGCAGTGTTGTCAATTTAAGAGACCTTCTGACATAGCAGGGTGGGGGAATAAACAAACTCCAAAGCAAAGAGAAAAACAGCCGCCTAAGTCAGCAAAACTCGCTGGTCGTTTAATCACAGGGTGAGCGGCGCAAGCATTCCTGGGCACCCACAACAGTGTCCCCAGGTGGATGGAAACCACACGGGGACCAAGAGGTGGGAGAGTCTCCAGTCAGAAGACAGCGGCACCCACCCATTCCCTCTGCCCAGAGTCCACCTGAGCACCTTACAAATGATGTCGGCATCTTGCCGCAACATCCCCCCCCCCTTCCCAACTCAGATCTTAAGAACAGAGGGCTGTTTTTCCTATTTCCGACATGCCCACCCAGTTGTGATAAAAGCTGATCTCCCCACCACATCTGCGGCTGGCCTGGGAAGTTTGTGGGACATCCCTTCGTGGGCTTCAGGACAGACAAAGACAGAAGCCCGGAAGGGTCAGAAAGCACTTGGGTTACAGAGGCAATAAATAGAACACACAAAATTCAATGCACAGAAGGAAAAGGACACAAAAAATCTGAAACAGCCTCTCCGGAGCTCACAGAAGGGTCCAGTCAGTGTCCCGGGAGACACCAACCTCATCCAATATGACGATCAGCGGGCCAGTTTTCTCCCACGGGCACGCTCTCGCTGCTCTTTGGAACCCACCTGTGCCCTTGCGAGTGCCACCTGAACACCCAAGAGAGTATTCAGGTACTCTGTGACCCTTTCCAGAGGCCTGATGCCCTCGGGGCGGGGGCAGCGGGAGGAACATCGGGGAGGGGGGAGCTTCACTAAAGGCAGACACGATGCCCCCGGAGTCCCAGAGACCGTTGGACAGAGAGGGGGGAGCGGCAGACATCAAAGCTTAAAGATTTCGTCCTCTTGATCCCGGAGGCTGTTGGCGCGGGCAATTTTGGTGAGCGGCACCGGCCCCAGGACTGCGCGCTGCTGGGTTTGAGGAGAAGGTTCATTCTGGTAGGAGGAGGGGGCAGGGCTTGATCCTGGCTCATTCTCAGGAACCCTGGAGTGGGAAAGACCAGGAAGCGGGAAGGGGGGGGGAGAAAAACACGAGATGTCAGATCCGGGGATGAAGTTCACGGCTGGCGTTATGAGGCCCAGGGAATGTGCTGTTCCTGAGGAGCGCCTTGTAGAACCAGGGCGAGATGCGCCTGGCCTAGCTTCTCTTTCCAAGACCAGTCGGTTGTCTCTGGTAATCCCCACACAGGACACGGTAAGGCGGATGTCTTTTCTTTCAGCTGGGCCTCAGGTATACTAGCCCTGAACATGGAGGCTCTTTCAAGCTGTCACTACACCTGCCAATCACTCCCAGCAAAATTCACAATGATCAAGTTCACAAGTCCACCGTGATTAAAACACACACATAAAACGCCTGTGTGGACCCTAACGCCTCCCTTCCCCGGTTCTGGACCCGAAGGCGCCTGCACAGCTCAGCAACAAAATCGCCAGTGCCACGACAGCCCCAGGCAGAAAGGAAGTGGCAGCTCTGCAGAACCAACCGCCTGCGTTACTCACAGAAGTGAGCCAAGCCACGCACGGCTTGGCCCACAAGCACGCCCCCCCCCAGGACAAACAAAGAGCACAGCACAGCGATGGCCCTCCCAGTTCAGCTTCCCCCAGCAGCCAGCCAGCCCAGACACGGAGGACAACCCCTCCCTTACTGGAGGGCGACGTGAGGGGAAGGCCTCAGCCGCTATGCCCTGGGGTTCGTGTGTCCAGGGATTTAAAATGTTCATTTAGCCACCTCTCTACCTTGCAGGAACTCAAGACAGCTGTCTTATATTTTATTGATTGGATTTTTATACCGCTTCTCTTCAATCGAGAGCTCGAAGCAGTTCACAGCAATTGTGTGTGTTATGTGCTGTCAAATCACCTCTATGGCGACCCTATGAAGGAAAGACCTCCAAAATGTCCTATCTGTAACAGACTTGCTCAGATCCTGCAAAGTGGAGGACCTGGCTTCTTTTATTGAGCCCAGTCCTCTCATTTGGGGTCTTCCTCTTTTCCTGCTGCCTTCCACTTTTCCCAGCATTATTGACTTTTCCAGAGAATCTTGTCTTCTCATGATGTGCCCAAAGTACAACAATTACATCTGTTAAAAACTAATGCAAAACATAATATAGTCCATAAATTAACAATAAAACAATAGCATAGCACAAATACTTAAAACCGCTCTAGCCCCAACCCCAGACCATAAAACCCTGCAGGTAACATAAAATTGCAGGGAGATATAATGCACAGCAATTTGCTCTGCCTTATGAAAACAGGTTGGCTACTGCATGATCAAAAGTGCTGGACTGGATGGACCCTGGATTCTCTACTGGAATCCAGAGAGAAATTGCCTCTGTACTTGAGCTTCCGTTTGGATACTACTTGGACAGTCCTCTTTTGTCTTATGAGTTTATTTAATCCTCTTTTAAAGCTGTCTGTTCTAGTGGGCATTAGCTCGATCTCGTCAGAGCTCGGAAGCTAAGTAGGGTCAGTACTTAGATGGAACCAAGGAAGTCCAGGGTTAGTATACAAAGGCAGTCAATGGCTAACGATTTCTGTTGGTCTCTTGCCTTGAAAACCCCAGCAGGGGTTGCCGTTGAGTCAGCTGCGACTTGACAGCACATTATACACACACACGAGCATGTGGACATCGCTATTGAATTGCAGAATTATATCCAGCCGTTCTCCAAGGAACCTGACTCTAAATTAAGAGGCTCTTCTTCCAACCGGAGACTACTTAGGTTGGAGAAAGGCTTCAACCTTAGCTCACTGGAGTGGAAGGACAGCGGGTGGGATCAACCAGCAGTGAATTCCACAGTTTCATTACTCATTCAGTAAACAACTATTTCCTTTTGTCTATCCTGAAGCTAAGGTCCATTAGAGTGCCCTCAAGTCCAGGGCCGGCGCGCCCATTGAAGCCAGGTAGGCGGTGGCCTCAGGCGCAGGGTGCCGGAGGGAGCGCCGGAGGAGGCGCAGGGGGTGGGAGCGCGCGCCACAAAGCAGTAGCCTCCTATCCCTCCCACCCCGCGCCACTGCCAGCACAAGGCCCCGGCCGGGCACAGCCGCTGCGGGCAGGCATCTGTGGCGGTGCAGGCTACCAAGTGGGAGAGCTCAGAGGCCACCCACCGCAGCGATCGGGCCGGCAGCGCACGCGCTCCCGTGATGACATCACGCGTGATGTCATCATGCAGGCTGGTGTGCGTGCGTGCGCGCTTGCGTGCGCGTGGGGGGGGCGCCCGGCCGGCCGCGAGCGCCGCAAACCCTTGCACCGCCCCTGCTCAAGTCCTAATGTTATGGAAAAAGGAGAAAAAGCGCTGGAGAAAAAGTCACACAGAAGCAGACAGAACATGCTACAGAACCCACGGGAGAACCTATGAAGCGGAAAAGAAAGCTAGTTCATGACCATCCCAATTGTTTAAGATATCCGGACGCCTCCTAACCCCTAAATCTGAACCTTCACAGTCCCAAGAACAGACAATTAACTGCTGATAAAATAACACGAATACGCTCTGATCTAGCTGCTAGCTGCAATGCAAGTGAGATAGAAGAAATGCCAAATACACCATGCAGCTTATATTTGGACTGCTTTGAACCAATCACAGTGACAGATCTTAACAGGATCTTGATGTCTATGAAAACCACTACTTGTGCGCTCAATCCTTGCCCATCCTGGCTGTTAACTTCAAGCAAGGACCACATAAGTGAGCCGCTGAGGTCTATTGTAAATCAGTCACTAACTCAGGGCACCTTCCCCTGACAGCTCAAACAGGCAGTTATCCATCCACTACTTAAAAAACCATCCCTAGACAAAACTGATGTGGCCAATTATCACCCAGTCTTTAATCTGCCCTTTCTGGGCAAAGTGACTGAGAGAGCAGTAGCTGACCAGATCTTCTTGGAAAACTCTAGTGCTCTGGACCCTTTCCAGTCTGGATTCAGACCAGGGCATGGGACAGAGACGGCGCTAGTAGCATTAGTGGATGATCTCCGTCTGAATCTAGACAAAGGCCACGCCTCCTTATTGCTCCTCATGGATCCGTCTGCAGCCTTTGACGCAGTAGACCAAGCCATCCTGTTGAGGTGTTTAGAAACAGAAGTGGGCACCAAAGTATGTGCCCTGGACTGGTTTAAATTGTTTCTCATGGAACAGACTCAAAGGGTTGCTGTCAGAGATCAGCTATCTCCAGAATGAGAAGTATCTTATGGGGTTCCGCAAGGCGCAATCTTATCTCTCATGTTATTCAACCTCTACATAAAGCCTTTAGGAGAATTCATTCGCAGCTATGGCGTGGGATGTCATCAATATGCAGATGACACCCAACTCTATATCTCGCTATCCAGGTCCCCACAGGATGCAGTGGAAATCTTAGATTGCTGCCTGACAGCTGTGGTGAAATGGTTGAAAAACAACAAATTGAAATTGAATCCAGACAAGACTGAAGTGATGCTTGTTGGGAAGGCAGAGATCTTGAAGGACATTGTACTCCCCACTTTCAATGGAGTCCGTTTGACCCTGGCAGACTCAGTTAAGAGCCTAGGGATTATACTGGATCCAGCTTTATTACTAGAAAACAAATTAATGCAGCGGCAAAAAATGCTTTCTACAACCTCACTTTAGCCTGGAAGACGGCTTCTTATCTTGACACGGCTGACCTGGCCACCTGGATCCATGCTACGGTAACATCAAGGCTTGACTACTGTAATGCTCTATACATTGGCCTCCCATCTAAGTTAACTAGGAGGCTCCAATTGGTGCAAAATGCTGCAGCTCGATTGTTATCAGGAGCGAGCAGGAGCTTGAACATCACTCCCACCCTACAGTCGCTCCACTGGCTACCCATCATTTACCGTGCTCAGTTCAAAGTATTAGTTATTACATACAAAGTTCTTCACGACTTTAGTCCGGCATACCTACGGGACGGCCTCCCTCCCTATGTCCCTCCACGGCAGCTTCGCTCATCTGAACAGGGTCTCCTGCAGGTACCAGGCTGCACACGGGTGAAGTCAGCAGCAGCCCGTACATGGGCTTTCTCTGTGGTGGCCCCTATCCTGTGGAATCACCTGCCTGAGGAAGTCAGAGGAGCCCCCACTCTCTATTCTAAAAGGCTTTTTACTCAAATGGGAGGGCTGCATTGTAGGGATGGGGTCTCAGGTGCTTCACTAACAAGTTGGGGGTCACAGACTTCATCACCATTTTTGCCTCATATATTATCTGCTATTTTAAATATGTACTCCTATGTACAACCATCGCTCCATGCTGTCTAATATTAGTCCTAGAATTGATTATGTTTTGCTTCAGTATCTCTGCTATGTCTTGGATCCTTGCTAATGCTATGTCTTTACATTTGTATCTGTTTACCTTATGGTATTGTATTGAAATGTACTTGATACTGATTGTATTAACCTCATACTGTGTAATCCGCCTTGAGTCTCAGAGAGAAAACCCCAAAACAGTTTCTCATTCCCAAACTGGATTTGGGGAACTCTTGGGGATTCCCCCACCAAAAAACCCATAAGCTCAATAATAGCTTATTATTATTAGCTTATTATTATTATTATTAAGTGTTTCTCTGTTTAGCAATCAAGTCCTAGCATAATCCTTACTCCATAAATCTTCGCATCTTGTGTTGTTTCCCTACCCTGAGCCCCTCCAAATTTATGGGGTCCGTTTTCTCAACTGTAAAATGACCATTAATTTTTTAAAATGTATTTATGCAACTTATAGTCCGCCTCCTACTCAGCTCCGTCTTTCTCTATCCAAATCCACAGGTAGCGAAGTAGAAGCCTTAAGTCACGGCCTGACAGCTCGGGTTAAATGGCTGAAAGCGAACAAATTAAAATCGAACCCAGACAAGAGGGAGCGGATGCTGGTTGGGAAGGCAGAGAGATGGAAGGATATTGCGCTCCCTGTTTTTCATGGGGTTCAGTTGACCCTTGCAGACTCAGTGGAGAGACTGTGGGTTATACTGGATCAAGCATTGCTGCTAAAGAAGCAAGTAAATGCAGTCGCAAAAAAGGCCTTCTCCAAATTCAGTCTACCCCAGAAGAAGGCCCCCTAACCTCGACATGGCCAATAGCACCACCTGGATCCACGGCATGGTAATATTACGACTAGACTATGGTAATGCGCTGCACACAGATCTTCCCTCAAAAATAACTCAAAGATCCCAGTTGGTGCAGAATGCCATAACTCGATTATTATCAGGAGCTAGGAGAAGCATGCATATTATTCCCATTCTGCAGTCGCTCCACTAGCTTCCCTTGTGGCAGTGAGTTCCACTGCTGAATCACAACTGATAACGAAGCACCCCCCCCGGATTGAATCAAGACCTAGGCTTCCTGTCTCATTGCCAACGCTGATTTCCCCACACCCACCACCCCTCTGCATACCCCACCCTATCCAATCACGCCTGCTATTGTCATTCACTGGCTTTTGTCATTCAGCATCTGAAATCACTCCACTCACCAAGATATACGGACTGATGGACTTGCATTCTAGCTAAATCTGAGAAGTGAGCTGTGGCTCATGAAAGCTCCTACCCTACTCTTGCTCTTTTCTATAACTTCAGTTACTGGGCTCAATTTAAGATTTTGGCCATCACATACAAACCCCTTCATATCTACAGGACTGTCTTTCTTCCTATATCCCCAAGACAGCTTCACTCAGTCTTCTACAGGTACCACGCTACACAGGAATAAAATCAACAGCTGCCTGTAGGTGTGTATTCTCCATGGTGAACCTCACCTTATGGAGTGGCGTGCCCGATGGGGGTGCAACTCAGTAACCCAAAAGCTACCTGGTTGTGTCTACGCTGTTTGCAGAAGTATCAGACACCCCCAAAGTATCCACACGTTACCCATAGCCACAATGTAATTAAGCAATTAGGGTGCTGGATTCGGATCTGGGAGACCGAGTTCAAATCCCGTTTGCTGAGTAACCTTGGGCCACTCACACACTCTTAGCCTAACCTACCTCACAGGGTTGCTATGAGTATAAAGCGGAGAGGGGCAGAATGCTGGTAGCCACTTCGGATCCTCAGCGGAGAGAAAGGTGGGGTGTAATAAATGAAGTAAGTAAATGAATGTGCCCCTAGGACCTATGGGGAAGGCAAAGACTCACACGCTGTCTCCCTCCCGCAGTTTCTTGGTGGCAGCCTGCTTGGAGCGGCGGATCTCAGAGTCCAGCTTGAAGAGGAAATCGGCAGCCGAGAGGTCGTGTTTGGGGGCAGAGGCCGAGGCCCCGTTCTTCCGCTGGGGCTTTTGCCGCTTGGCGTTCTCGGGCTGGACACCCCCTGCCTCTTCCTCCACCGTCTCCTCTTCTTCCTCCTCAAAGTTCAATCCATTGGTTAGCTCCTTGGGCTCCACCGGGACTGGGATGTAGAGGGTCTTCTTCAGGAAAATGGAATCGTTGGTGTACAGCCGATTTGCCCTCTTGATCTGCTCCGTCTGGAACGGAATCACAAAGGAACCCGTCAGCAAGGCCGCCTCAGCCCCGAGTCTCTGCAAGGGTGCAGAACTCCCATTTCACGAGAAACTCATTCTAATTTTTAGAAAGCCTGTGTCCAGCCCTCACGGCTGCAAATATATGACACATACGCAACTGTGCAGCTTTCTCAAGACACAATTTAGTACCGATTGAGCTCTTTCCTGCACCAAAATTTGGGCTGCACAAGTGCCAAATTTAAAGTGAAAATGCAGCCCTGCCCCTTCCTCTTAATGTCTCAAAAAGAGCCTTTTTGCGAGAACACACTGAACTCTTTTTAAATCCTTCTGAATATACAGGCCAGTGGTACAGCTTGTAGCTGTGAGTTCCACAAGTTACCTATGCCTCGTCAGAAAAAACAGGCCCTTTTCCCAATCCTGAATCAACTGCGAAAGGACATACTGTGGAGTCATATTGTCTGAAGACAGCCGTGAAATCATTTTAAACACAATTGCGGTGGCAAGGTTTGGATTTGCTAGATACCACAGAGAAAGAGAAGGCCTTGTTCTGACAGAGAAGGGACAGACTGTGAAAGCAGGGGCCTTGCTCTGAAGGTCCCGCCAGCGTCCTAACATGACCTTTTTGAAAGGAAAAGAGAAAGAAACAGTGGAAGAACACTTACTGGTGATGAACTGCACAAGGCCAAATGGATTCCAGCAAATCCAAGACCTCTGCAGAAGCCCAGAGTCACTGTGACTTCTTATTTGACACTTCCTGGGGTCAAGCTCCAGCACTTTAGAGGTAAAACCAGTGCGGGGGGCTCCAAGCCAGAGGAAATGTGCTGAATCCCATTTGCCCCAATCAATTCTTCCCCCAGATTTCAGGGCTGTGTGCACACATCTGAAACACATCCAGTATTTTTTAAAAGCACAATTGCTCAACTTGTTCTCCCTGGGTTGTAAATACTAGGAATGGCCAGTACACCCCCCCACCAAGCTTTAAATAGTGCAATGCCCCCGCAGAGACTCACCGTGACCCCATACTTCACCGCCAGCCCAGGCAAAGTGTCTCCGGGTTCCAGGCAATGCTCAATCCGCCTCTCCCGTGCCGGGGAACTCAAGGACTTCACCAGGCTGCCATAGGATCTTGCCTTGCTTCCTTGCAGGAGCCCTGCCCCACCAGGGGAGCCTTGCTTTGAAGGGGAAGCCATGCCCCCTAAAAGGCTGCTATGCCCCCCCCTTACCTCGATGGTTGCCACGGCGCCTTAAGAGCTGGAAGGTGACCACTACGGAGTGATCCTACTCCTGCCACCATCACAGATGCCCATCTTTAGGGCTGCCTTGTTCTCTCCAGCTCTTTCCTCTTCGCACCCCAGGACCCCCTCAGGGCGACTCCTCTCCCTCCACTCTCTCCACCCCACCCCCGATCTGCCCCTGACACTTGGCTGCCCCTTTCCAAAAAGAAAAGCCCAGCCCCCCTGCTGCCCTCCCTGCCTTTCACACCCCCAAAGGATCCCGGGTCTTTCCTGCCCCCCTTTCTCCTTCCAAAAGCCCAAGCAGGAATTTCTCCAGCTAAACAATCCCACCTATCGCCACCTATCAGTTACAACCGACAGAACCCGACTGCTGGGATTCTACGCTGGATAATTTAACAGAACCCCAACCGACTCGTGGCCCCGCCCCCGTGCAAAGGCTTCTGGGAGTTGTAGTGCGCGTGTGCGCACTAGTTCATTCTTGCCTATTGCAACCCTAAAACCTTCTGATTTTAGGAGTTCTCTGCCCTCTCTCCTCCCCATTAAAGAAGAATACAGCTGCAAATTTAGACCCATCACCCACCCACCCAAAATCCTGGAACTGGATGGGCGGGGGAGGTGAGACCACATTTCCCATCATGAGCAAAACAAAAAGAAACTCCCTCTCTCAAAGGATGATGGGAGTCGTAGTCCTGAGCAAGGACAAAACTAGGTTTTTAAAGATGCAAGAGAGAGGAAGTCCAACGAATACGCTTTCTTGGTCGTAATCACGTGGCTCCTGTTCTGGGATTTAAGGTTTACTTTGGGACCCAAAAGGCCTCTTGCAACTTCTATCAGAGACCGGGAGAGGTCACATGGTGGGAAATGCCTCCAAATGCATGCTGGGAAACGTAGTCCAACGTGCAGAGGGCGTGGTCCGACTTTGTGAAAATGTCAAAGAGGCTTCTGAGGAGGAGTAAACAACCTCCTTTTTGGTCTGTATTTATCCAAATGCAAGACTAGGTTCCACCCCACCCCCCACCCCCAGTTATACCATAAAAGAAAATGGAAGAAAATTGATTCATTTGAAATGCGGCACTGGAGGAGTTTTGCGGACACCATGGAAGTGGGTCCTAGATCAACTCATGCCTGAATTCTCCCTAGAAGTTAAAATGACAGAACTGAGGTTATTGTACTTTGGTCATCTCATGATTCTCTGGAAAAGTCAATAATGCTAGGAAAAGAGGAAGACCAAAACGAGGTGGCTGGACTCCATCAAAGAAGCCACGCGCTTCAATTTGCAGGATTTGAGCAAGGCTGTTAATGACGGGACGTTTTGGAGGTCTTTCATTCATGGGGTCGCCATAGGTCGGAGGCGACTTGACGGCACATCACACACACACATACCATAAAAAAATAGAACGAAAAAATAGTAGTCTCACGTTCACATCCAAGTTACAGTTACAGTATCAAACTTTTGCGCGCGGAGAACATTTTAAGGAGATCATTTTACACCCAAGGGAGTCTTCGAATAAATACGGGCATCTAGAAAAAACCCCTATCCCAAAATATAATTTTGTTTGCTCTCGAAGTGAGATTCAATTTGGTGCATCCGCCCCGCTGGATACTGCCGCACGCACACACCCAAATTATGCAAAGACGGCCAGGGCTGTGCGGGGCCGGAGGGGGGCACAGCCCCATTGCACTGCATTAGTTAGCTTTGGAAATGAAAAATAATCGTGGAGGAATTCCAAATGCGCTTGATGAGACTGAAGCGGAGCTCGGAGCCCGCGTCCTATAACCGAAACCATGCGCAACGCTGAGCTCCGCTTTGCAGCCCCTGAAATCCTGCTCCCCGTTAGCACCCGGCGCATGCTGGGAAATGTAGTCTTGGAATTGCATTTTCCCCATACTTAAAAACTTCGCGAAGCATACTGGGAAATGAAGTCCTGCCTTGGCCGCGCAGAACGGCTTCCTACGGCGAGCTGCGCGGACGGCACGCTGGGAAATGTGGTGCGCGCGGCCTGATTGGTGGTTGGGTTGCCGGGGCTCTGCGCCCGGGGCATGCCGGAAGTCGTAGTCCTGGAGGACTGGCTTGGCAGGCAGGATGTCGTTCAAGAGGGAGGGAGACGACCCCAGCCAGCTCAACACGCTCAAGGTGAGGGGCAGGTCAAGAGGGGAGGGGGCCGGTTGCGCTGGCGGCGTTTTGGAGCTGCAGCCCCTGCTCCCTGCCGCAGGACAACGGGGCGGGCGCTCTGCTCATGCTCAGGGGCTTGTTCAGGGCAAGGAAATGATTCTGGGCGGCGTGGTTTCCAGCCTCTAGGTGGGGCCTGGAGATCTCCCGGAATTGCAGCTAGTCTCCAGGCAGGGTTTGAATCCTGTGGCACCGTAGAGACCGACGAGAGTTTTAGGGTAGAAGCTTACCAGAGTCCAGCTCCCTTTGTATCTGAAGAAGGGAGCGTTGACTCTTATGCCTTGAAAGCCTTGTTGGTCTCTAAGGTGCCACTGGACTCAAATCTTGCTGTTCTACTGCAACCCAATCCGGAAACTGCTCTCCAGGTCCGGTCCCCTGGAGAAAGGGGCTGCTGGACTGTCTGCCATTATGCCCCACTGAGGCCCCTCGCCTCCCCAAATCTCCAGGAATTCCCCAGCCTAGAGTTGCAAACCCTAGTTGGCCTTGATGTTACACTTTTGCCGTTCAAGGATGCCAACACAATAATCCCAACAACGGCCCTTTGAAGGAGGCCACTTCTAGCTTCCCCAAATTGCACAGGGAAGGAAGGAGGCTGAGAGAGAGAGAGGTCTCCGGAAAGCAATCACTGGAGACTGTGGCAGAGGTAAGGCCTGAACCTCTTGTGCCGCTCCAGCCCCAAAGCATGCGTCAGTCTCTTAGCCGCAATGCTGCACCCGCCGCTCCCAGGCCCAACAGCCCTAATCCTAGGCACCCAAGAGGGAGCTGGTGTACTCTATGCATGCTCTGGAGAAAGGGACTCTGAGGTCCTACCCTTGCAGCTTTTGCATGGCCTGTGATCTCTTGAACTTGGTATGGATGCTGGGGAAGGGGTCTTGTTTTAGTGATGCTGTGTTTTATTCTAGTTAGGTTTCTAACTAGAAATAACTCCTCTAGTTAGGTTTCTAACTAGAGGAGACAACTGAGAGGTCCTATAATAAGTATCTTCAAGTACTTGAAGGGCTGTCATGTAGAGGATGGCACGGAGTTGTTTTCCGCTGCCCCAGAAGGTCGGACCAGAACCCACGGCTTGAAATTAAATCAAAAGAGTTTTCTGCTAGATATTAGAAGAACTTCCTGAAACTTAGAGCGGTCCCTCAGTGGAACAGGATTCCTCGAGAGGTGGTGGGCTCTCCTCCTTTGGAAGTTTGTAAGCAGAGGCTAGATGGCCACCTGACAGCAATGCTGATTCTGTGAACCTGGGCAGATCAAGAGGAGGAGGGCAGAATGGGTTACATCACGGCTTAGTTCTTGTGGCCCCTTCTTACATGCCCAGGGTAAGGGGTCAGGTAGCAATTTTCCCCAGGCCAGTTTGGCTAGGGATCCTGACAGTGTTTTGCCATCTTCTGGGCATGGAGCAGGGGTCATTGTGTGTGTGTAGGGGGGAGGTAGTTGTGAATTTCCTACATGGTGCAGGGGGTTGGACTAGATGATCCTGGGGGATCCCTTCCAAACCTATGATTCTTTGGGGGCTACTTAGGGCTGGAGCCTGGAAATCTCCCAGGGTTACAACCAATCTGCAGACTACAGAGATCAGTTTTGGAGGATGGTCTCTCTGGCATTATAACCTGCTGAGGTCCCTTCTTTCCAACACCCTACCCTCTCCAGGTTCTACCCCCACATGTTCAGGAATTTCCCAACCCAGAGCTGGCAGCTCCGCTTGCCCAAGTAGAAAGGCTGGGTATAAACTGTCTGAATAAATAAAAGCTGTTGCCTTTTAGACAGTCTTAGGTGAGCTGCCTTCTTTCTGCCTCAGGCCTCCCATCGGCAATATGAGAATCATAACGCTGGCCTACTTTACGGGGCTTTGAACATGTGAAAGGTCTATGTAGCTGCTATGTATTTTTGTTATTAGTTTGGATAACCTGTGTGTGTACTCTGTACATGGTCAGATGCTCCACTACCACCCCTTTCCCGTGTTTATTGTACTAGTACATGTGTGAAGATGGTCCAGGGAGTGCCTCCAGCCCTGCAGCCGCTGAGGTGTGTGGGGGGGGGGGCTGCACCTGAGATTTGAGAGATGCTGTTCTTGAGGTCATATAGATCCAGAGGAGTTAGCCGTGTTAGTCTGTAGAAGCAAAAATAGAAAAGAGTCCAGTAGCACCTTTAAGATTAACCAACTTTACTGTAGCATAAGCTTCCGAGAACCACAGCTCTCTTCATCAGGTGTTCTTGAGGTGCGTCCTATGTTCTTGTTGGCTACACTGAAAGATCTGCTTCTTTCGATTTTTTTTTCCAGAAAAGGAGAATTGCTGATCTTCTGGCTCATTACATCCCGGAGGATGAAGCTTTGCTCCTGAGGGACGGCAGGTCAGAACCGGGGACGGCGGGACAGTTGTTCATTTAACACGCAGACAGATGCACGCGGAGCATTTTAGAGGATTCGCACATTGGCAGCTGGAGGCCCTGGGCCCCTCTTAGGCCAGCTGCCAATGCCCAAATTGTGTTTTTTTCTGACCTGAAAGTAGCAGTTATCCTGCAGAGGAATTTCAAAGGCAAATTAGAAAGAGAGACTGCTGAATTGCAACTGGTAAGGAAGCTCAAGACAATGCAGCCCCCTGGACTGAATCGAGACCTGGGCTTCCTGTCTCATTACCAATGCTGATTTCTCCACACCCACCACCCCTCTGCATACCCCACCCTATCCAATCACGCTGCTATTGTCATTCACTGGCTTTTGGCATTTACCTGCTATTGTCATTCGGCATCTGAAATCACCCCACTAATCAGGTTATAAGGACAGATGGACTCACATTCTAGCTGTGTCTGAAGTGAGCCGTGACTCACAAAAACTCCTACCCTACCCCAAATTTTGTTAGTCTTATAGATGCCACTGGACTCTTGCTCTTTTCTACAGCTACAGACAGACTAACACGGCTACTCATCTTGTTTTTTCTAAAGAAGTCATCATTGTAATTTTTGTTAGAGTCATAAATTAGAATGTGCCGAGAAGGGGGAGGGGGGGAATCACATTTGGCTGGGACCAGGCTAAATTTTCCTTTAGCAGGATACTGTTCCTGAAATAAACAAAGGAATCCGGGCAAATGGAACGGCCCAGATTGCATCTGAAGAAGAGAGCTGTGATTCTCGAAAGCTGACAATGCATCTGACAAAGAGAGCTGTGGTTCTCGAAAGCTGTTGATGCATCTGACGAATAGAGCTGTGGTTCTCGAAAGCTGTCGATGCATCTGACGAAGAGAGCTGTGGTTCTCGAAAGCTGTCGATGCATCTGACGAAGAGAGCTGTGGTTCTCAAAAGCTTATGCCTCAATAAAGTTGGTTATGCTTAAAGATGCTACTGGACTTTTTACTATGAAGTAAATAGATCAGCTTACAGTTACATGCTTTAGTGTCTGTCATGAGTTCACAGTAGCCGAGGCTGAGCTGAGCTTGTCAGAGCCTGGCCACTAAGCAGGGCGTAGTGTCCTGTGCAAAGAAAGACAGTAGCAGGCCATCTCTGCTCATCTCTTGCTCTGAAAACCCTTGAGGGGTCATCATAAGTCAGTTGCAACTTGATGGAACTTAATTATATTTAATTAGTTCACCCCCCCTAAAATCCAGTAGCACATTTAAACAAAAAAAACCAGTTTAATTCGCCGCCCCACCAGGTAAAATCTGCTCTTCTGTCCTGATCTCCCATTCCGACCAGTGCGGGCCAGAGGGACCACAACAGAGCAGCCAAGCCCCTTCTGTGCAGGCTGAGGGGCCCAGGTCTGCTCAACATTTCCAGGTGGAGGATCTCGGACAGGGGCTGCTCTCTGCCTCTGACCTTGGAGAGCTGCTGCTAGTTGGAGCACAAACTTGGCGGGTTGGATCAACAAGACAGCTCCATTATATCTTTGTAACTTTCAAGGGATGTAGCCAAAAGGAAGGGGAATCCCGTGCGTTGTGGCTGCGAGTCCCACTGCGTCATTCTGCCGGTGCATAACTTCTCAGTCCTGTTCTCGTTGCTCTCTCCCCCTCCTTGCAGATATGCCTGCACTGTGTGCTTTCACAAGCCAGTGTTCGACACTCTTGATATGCTCACGGTCCATCGATCGGGAAAGAAGCACCTTGCCAGTAAGTCTGCTACAGCCCAACATCCTGTTACCTCATGTAGCACCGAGACAGCGAGTCTGGACTTTCTGAAGGCAACCCACAAAGTGAGGCTGTCGTACTTTGGTCACATTGTGAGAAGACAAGATTCTCTGGAAAAGTCAATAAGGCTAGGAAAAGTGGAAGGCAGCAGGAAAAGAGGGAGACCTAAAACGAGGTGGCTGGACTCAATCAAAGAAGCCACGTCCTCCAGTTGGCAGGATCTGAGCACGTCTGTTACAGATAGGACTTTTTGGAGGTCTCTCATTCATAGGGTCGCCATAAGTTGGAGGCAACTTGACAGCACATAACACACATACACACAACCCACAAAGTGCCTGGCTGAGCAGAGATTTGAACCCAGAGCCAAGTATGAGTCGCACGTGATCCAGCGTTCTGCTCTGGTGTCTCTCTCACCTTCTCTCTCTTTTTGCTAGGCTTGCAGAAGTTCTACGGGAAGAAGCGTTCCCTGGAGGATGAGGTGCAGAAACGCCACCAACAGGCCTATCTCCGGGCAGAAGAAACTGGCGCTCAGGTAGGGCTCCGGCACTTCGGGGTGCTCCGGCACTTTTCACGGCTGAGTAACAGTCAGAATTTAGTTGGGGAAGCTTCTCCAGTTACGGAAATGTCACGAGAGGAGAAGCTTCGCTCGTTGATCTGTGACTGTTGTGCAAACGGAGACATTGCCAACGGATGACATCCACCCACCCTCTGGGTTTTTTTTTCATTTTTGAGGCTAGGAGGTGGAACCTGACCTCCCCTGCTCAGAATTCACTTCCTTCTGATCCAGTCCACCTAGTGGAGGACCAGTAACTCTCTGGTGTCCTTTTCCGTATTCCTGCCGTGATCTCCACCAGTGGTCCTGATCCCAGTGCAGTGGGACCTGCATTGTCTGCTTCCCATTCCGAGTAGCCGTACCCAGGACTAGGCAGTCTACCCCACTGAGGCACAAGCGTGAGATAATCCCGTCCGAATGGAGGATTTCAAATAGGAGCTGGAAGCGTGTGTGTCACTCGTGCCTCTGCCACTGCCTGGTCCTTTCCGGTCCCAGAAAAGCTGCCAGTTCTGTGTGCTAGTTTACTTTTGTAGCGTCTGCTCTCAGTCCAGTAAACAGCCGAGCCATCGCCGTGGAATTAATTCTCTGCTGGATTGTGGTTGCTGCGTTTCCTTTCTCCAGGCTGCTCCCGGCCCCGCCCCTTTGCTCCTGCGGACCAAGAAGATTGCCCAGAATGCTTTGCTGAAATCTGCACCCTATAACAGCTGCTGTCGGCGGAACAGGTAGCTTCCTAGGACAGAGCGCTGTTGGGAAAGTTGCACAAGAGGTCCGTCAGTGAATGACAATCGTGGAAGCTGGGATCTGAACCTTGCATCCACCCTCAGACTCATAAGATGGCCAGCCACTTGGCTTCAATCTTCCCATCTGCAAGATGGGAGTAATAATTCTGGCCTACCTTACAGGGCTGTTGGAAGGATTATAGAAAATCATGTTTGTGCTATGGAAGCTAAACACATAAATTATTTAAATTGTCTGTTTTGGCCCAGGTGGGCAATTTGGGACCGTCATCTGAGTCTTTATGATTGACCTGTATGTTGTTTATGATTTTAATGTAAATTTTATTGTACCTTTTAATATAGATCTGCTGATTTTGTTTTTATGATTTTCACTGTTATTTATTGTGCTTTAAATTGCGGTTTTTATAATGTTGTGTCCCACCCTGAGCCCGCTTGCGGGGAGGGTGGGATATAAATCCAATAAAATAAAATAAATAAAAATAAAAATTGTTATCTGCTCTGAGCCCATTTGCAGGGAGAGCGAGCTAAAAGGCGAATAAATCAATAGGGATGCCGCTGTCTCCGTGGCTACGCAGCCTGCCGCTCTGTCTCTCTCTCATTGGGTGTGTTATTTGGTACAGGCCTGCCGGAAATGAGTCTGGCTTGAGTTCTTCGAAGACAAGTACCGACATCAAAGCCACAGAGGGAGTGGAGCTATTGAGACCCAGCGAAGTGACGCAGATGGGCAGAGACAGACCAGTCGGGGTTGACGCCACTCCCAACGCACAGCTGCCTGGATCCGCTAATTCAGTAGCAGGTAAAAGGGGTGTTTGGAACAGGCTGGGGAGGAGGGGGCTGCTGCCTGCCTTTCAGGGGCTATGCTCTGGTGTCAAATAAGATTTGGCAGTTTTCTAAGTCCCGTCATGTTGCCAGATTGAGTGGTGGTGGTGGAGAGTGCCCTCAAGTCATAGGTGACTTACGGCGACCCCTGCTGGGGATTTCATGGCAAGAGACTCACAGAGGTGGTTTGCCATTGCCTGCCTCTGCAACCTTGGTCTTTGTTGGAGGTCTCCCATCCAATTACTAACCAAGGCCGACCCTGCTTAGCTTCTGAGAGCTGACAAGATTGGGCTCACCTGGGCTATCCAAGACAGCCTGACTGGCCGTAATTTGATAGTTTGTATGAATTGCTTTGTCCCAGGGGGAGGGTGGGGGGTGGATGAAAGAAAAGCTTGCCTGGGGCCTGGAGAAGCTGTGCACTGGGAGATGGGGGCGATGGCTCTTGGGAGGCAAAGAGATGGGGAGGTGGGCTGGCAGAAGGAATCCCTCCTGAGACGAGAGGCTTTTGCAAGAGGACTGGAGAGGCCGGGGGGCTTCAGAGTTGCCAAGGAAGCAGGAAGACGCGTGTTTGGAATATTGCTTGGCTCCTGGAGGAAAACAGCAGGGTGTGTTGTTGCAGGTAAAAACTGGTCTCAGCCAGCGCTCTCTCCATTCCAGATTTGCAGAAAGAAGCTTCTCCGGGGTGTGAAAAGAAGAGCAAAAGGAAGGCCTCTTCCACCGCCACGCCTCATTCCCAGCCGGAAGACCTCAACCCGGAGAAGCGGCAGGCCCTGGAACATTATCTGCGGTTGAAAAGGTAGGTTGGCAGCCGTATATGGATCCAAAGAGTACAAATCACCAGGGTAGTAGCACGGGTGGACTACAATCAAGGAAGGTCTGTCTGTCTCGCTCTCTAGTCTACCCCACAAGGTTGTTGTTACGATAAAATGAGGGAAGGAAAAACGGTATCTGCTGCAGTAAACTCCACGGAGGAAGGGTGGGAAATGAACTAGATCAGTCCACGGGCTCAGCGATGCCAGGGGGCACCGCCAACCTCTTCTGCCTTTCCTTCCTTCTCCCAAAGCTCCGGTTGGATCCAGGATGGCTCCGGCAAGTGGGTCAAAGATGAAAACGTGGAGTTCGACTCTGACGAAGACGAGCCCCCAGCACTGACTCCATCTTGACACCACTCTTCCCCACCCCTTCTCTCCTTCCTGTGGGAGCATCCTGGAGGCGCCTGGAAATGTGTCAGCAGCCTGGCAGGAAACCGCCAGGCATTAAAAAGCAAATGTTTTTATTCCGTTCATGTGATGATTTAGATAGAAGGGAAACTTAAGCTGCCTTATCGATCTCCACACCGGGGTTTCACTTCACCTGTTGGCCCCATCTGTGTGTATCAGCCATAAGTGTGAGCTTTCTTAACACACCCTAGTGCAAAGCCTGGCATGGGGGACCTTTCTCATATCCTTAAAGAAGGGGGGCTGCGGGAATTTCCTGGCTCTCGTTGGCTACCGGAGAGGGGCAGGGGAAGCAGAGAGGCTGAAGGAAGGTACGGGGCCCTAAGGAAAGAGAGAGTCAGCCCAGAGAAGAATGAGAAGGGTGATCCAGAAGAGCAACTGACACCGAGGAAGAGGAGGTGGCTAGAGGAATGGGTCTGGAGAAGGGGAAAGAGAACGGGCGGTGGGGGAATAGTCTCTTCACTAGAAGCCACAGAAAAGAAGGAAGCTCAATTTGTTGCATTGTGCGGGGGGGGGGTGGACTAGATGACCCCGGAGATCCCTTCCAACCCTAGGATTCTATGATTTACACACCGATTTAAAAGGGCAAATCCAGCAGTGGGCAACTGGGGCCGGGTGCCAGTCCCCCACCCTGGTGAGGACAGCTTCCAAGTTCCTTCCCACCCCTCCTCAGTTTTTGTCTGACCACAGTTGAATATACCCATCCATGTCTGGGCTGGAGGTGCCCCCCCTCCCCCCGAAGGCATCGTGGGTGACTGCAGTCCGGGGCGTGTATTTTCACTCCAGCCTCACAAGTGTGCCTGGAACACTGCGGTCCTCTTCTGCCGTCGGGTTTGACGCCACCCTGGTCTTCTAATATGTCATTTCCATCACCGGCTTGCGTGAACTTTAGGGCTCCTGACCTTTTTTCCAGCTGTCGGTGTCAGCTAAGGAGGTTGAGCTGACGGGAGGAGACCTGCTTGGTTCAGCGGCGCCTTCCACGTGGAGCAGTGGGAGAGCTCGGAGTATGCATGTGACGGGCCCTGCCAGAACTGCTGAAAGACGGACAGACCAGGGAGGGGAGGGGAGAAGTGGCTGCCTCTTAAGATTTGGACTCTTTCCTCGGTCTTCCTTGTGGGAGCCTTTCCAAGCTTTCTTGCAACCTGATCGGTTCAGTCTCCATTTCATCTGCTGATCTCTGTGGGGGGGTATAAATACATGGGCCAGGAGAGTGGAATTCTCCCCCCTACACACACACACACACACACACACCACACACCATCTGCCTCGAATAATTCTCTGCAATGGCAGCGCCTTTACACTGCAGCCACTTTTACTTACTGTGATCTTTACAGCTAAGGTTTGGGTTTATTACCTTGCACGCAGAGTCCTGCGTCGGACAGCCTAGAGACTTAGATTGCAGGCTTTTAAAATTCTTTGTGCCTCTTTTCAGAATGCCTCTTGTTTAAGTTCTTTCGGTTTCCTCTCTCTGCTTAAGCTCATTTCCCATTCTGTTCTCATCTCCCACACTGACGTTTGTGCCTGGAACAAAAGAGGCCAGTGTGGGAGGATTCTTGAGCTTGGCCCTGAAGTTCACTGGGTGGTCTTAGGTCAACTACTCTCTTTTTCAGCCTAGCCTACCTCAAAGGGTTGTTGAGAGGGAAGGTTCTTCACATATGACTCTCTCCCAGAGAGAGTCCAGATTTTATCTGCCCAGACTTCTCCATCTAATGTAAATCGGGTCACCCTGTCTAGGAAGACAGACTTTCCCCCCTACTTTCCATTTTTATGATTAAACATCGTTTCCCCCCTATCGTGTCACCAAGGTTAGAATGAATCAGGCCGCTCTCCATACAAAATGGCGGCTGTCGTCCCTCTTCCCCTCAGCTTCTGTCAAGCTGAGCAACACATCCAAATTCAGCAGGGAGCACATTTGTTTACGATGCCCTCAGGCACCCTTCCGTGCCTCTCTTACGAGTATCTCTTGCACCCATAAAACACTCATCCCTTTGGCCTGTGGGCTTTCTGAGGAAGGGCCAGCTGGCAGCCTCCGTTGCCAAAATAAGACTTGCTTGTTGATTCCCCGGGCCCAAGTGGGTCCCCTCGGTTTCCATATTTCCCTTTATGCACAGTCGACGCTGCTGTGGAAAGTTTGAATCTAATCCTATAAAAGCTGCGGCTTGCCTAGCGTTTGGTGGGGCAGGGGAAAAGTTGGGACTGATTTTTTTGTTGCCCTTTCCAAATGTTGAAATGACATTGGGCGGGGGGAGCACAGCTCCAGTATCCTTGTTCTGCACTGCACTGCGTCAACCAACAGGAGTGTGGAAGAGAGACCAGTGTGAGCCTGTCGCTGGCCAGCCTTCCCACAAAGGAGGGTTCGGTGGCCATCTTTGTCTCTGCTTGATTTCTTTCCTCACAGTGGCTATCCCCGGTTCTGTCCATATAGGAGAAAACTTATTTGTGCGTTTACTGAATTTAAGGAAATGCTGTAGCAAGTGGAGAGATGAATCTCTTCTATGGCTGTTTTCACACTGCTTACCTTCTCTCAGAACGACCAGGAACATCGCGCAAAAACCTCAGAAGATCACGTTTTCTCGCACGAGATTTGCGCGACGTCACACAAATCTCGCATGAGAAAACGTGATCATCCGCGTTTTTTGCGCAATGTTCCGGGTTGTTCTGAGAGGAGGTAAGCAGTGTGAAAATGGCCTATAGCTCTTCTTTCTGAGGAAAACAGTCTGCTGGTTCTAGTCCAGATTACTGGATAAAATTAAGCAGGGCTGTAAACCAGCACTCTGCTGGTTCAAATCCCACTTCTGCCACAAACTCAGCAGGTGCCTTGGGTCAGCCAATCCTCTCAGCCCCAGCTTGACAGCCATATTGTGGGGATAATAATACACTGTTTGCCACTTTGAGTGGGGCACTCATCTGTCTAGAAGAGCAGTATATAAGCACAATTATCATGAGAGCTGATGTAACATAGTGGTTAAGTGATTGGGCTGGAAATAAGCACTCTGCTGGTTCGACTTCCACGCCTGCCATGAGCACAGCAGGTAGCCTTGGGTCAGCCCCTCCTCTCAGCCCAGCACCTCACCTGTGTTGATGACATTGACTTTGTTCATCGCTCTGAATGGGGCACTAATTTGTCTAGAAGAGCAATATATAAGTGCTTCTGTTGTTATTCTGGTAAATCATTACCAGACCTGTATAGTTTCCTGTGTCCTGGCTGCTATGTGTTTTTATATGGAACCCTCTAGATTCATGGATTTGGGATGAGGGATGTGCAGTGGTCATTGGCAGTAACCCCAAAAGGCGGGGGGGGGGGGAGTTAGGGGAAGGTTTGGAAAGGGTCTCTTTGGGCCTCCTGAGGCACACAGGGTTGCCTGAAGAGGAAAAGGAATTCTAAGCCTGCAAGGTGGTTGCCACAAGACAAGATGTCTTAACAACGAGTGATGGGTTCCCGGTATGCTTTCTTAATAAACCAACTATTATACTGGATCCAGGCCCATAAGGTGTGTGTGTGTGGTGGGGATGGGGGGGGGGAGAGAAACTATTGCAATAATAATTTGGTGTTGATTAAGTTTGCCATCCTCCAGATGAGGCCTCCCGATCTTCCAGAATTACAACTGATCTCCAGACTTCAGAGATGTTTTCCTGGGGAAATGGCTGCTTTGGTGGGCGGACCGTGTGGCTTTATATCCCACTGAGGTCTCTCCCCTCCCCAAGTTCCACCCTGCCCAAATCTCCAGAAATGTTCCAATCCAGAGTTGGCAACCTTAATGTTGTTGTATCACAGTGGAAAGATGAAATAAATGTATTCGGTGCACTTTGAATGTTTCCAAGTTGGCTCTTTCTGTTTCTAGCACCAGCGACCGAAGAATAAACAATGTGAACCTACCTTAAATAACGGTTGAGAGAATCCCTGAGATCTTGTAGACAATGTGCTTTGAATGCTCTAGAGCAGGGGTGGGCAATTGTTTTGGCTCGGGGGCCACTTTGTGGGAGTGGAGTTTAGCGGAGGGCCACACCTTTTAAAATGATTGCATTCATTAGTTAACTTTGCATTTCAGAAAAGGTATAAATTGTACATAAAAATCAATAAATATAAATTAAATAGTGGTAGTTTTATTCAATTTATTTATTGTGCTAATTTCATATCATCTATAGCTGCAAGCACATTTAATTTTAGAAGGAAATCTCGGTTCAAGGTGGATTTTTCTGACTGTCTTGGCGGGCCACAAAAAACTCTCTAGCGGACCACATGTGGCCCACGGGCCACAATTTGCCCACCCCTGCTCTAGAGTACGACACCATTACTGAGAATTACTATAGCCCACCGAATAAAGAGTCAGATGAATTTGTGTCTAACAAAGGGGGTGAGAATCCACGCCCTTCCTCTCAGAAGAAACGCTAAACCTTTCACTGCCTAGAAACCTTAAGAAACTGAAATATATATTCAGGCTAATCTCAGAGCGGTACCTAATCGTTTTAATAGCAGTTCCCGTACGAAAGGATTTTTGCAGTTCAATTTGGTCCATCGCAAAGAACAAAGCCAGTTTCTTCCCCAGCAATATCGGTCTGAGATCTCTTTATTTACAGAGGTAACCAAAGTCTAGGACGTGGTAATAGGACTCCAAGGAAGAAAGAACCTGAGTTTGCAAGAATGAGGAGAGGTTTTGGGGGGGGGCAGGGGGGACAAGACAGGAGGCTGCTATTTCCAATAAATCTTTTTAAAAAATTCTTTCTGCTTACAAGCCTTGACCTTGGGAGAGGGTCAGAGCTCAGGACCTAATTTTTAGGCACAGGAAGGCGCTAAGGGCACTCTGGATTCTGGCAGGGAGTAAGTCATTATGTTTTCTTCTGCTTGCGACCTACAAAAGAAAGAAAAGGAAGATGGGAAACTCTGCCGGCAACCCCAGGCCACGCCAGCTCTTCTTGCCACCTTAGAACATGTTTTTATGGCTTTGCGTCCTTTTTCTTACATTCAGAACTCTGGCCCATGAGCAATCTGAAATATTTATTTACTTCATCGATATCCCACCTTACAGAGTTCTCCCTCATTACCCTTCTTATACATGCCCAGGGCAATGCCAATCGCCACCTTGGGGCCAGGAAGCAATTTTCCCCAGGCCAGTTCGGCTAGGGATCCTGACAGTGTTTGGCCATCTTCTGGGCATGGAGCAGGGGTCACTGGGTGTGGGGTGTGTGGGAAGGGGAGGTAGTTGGGAATTTCCTGCATTGTGCTGGGGGTTGGACTAGATGGCCCTCGAGGTTCCTTCCAACCCTAGGATTCTACGACTCCATCCTCAAAACAACCCTGTAAGGTAGGTTAGGCTGGGCATGTGTGACTAGTCCAAGGTCACCCAGCATGCTTCCATGGCTGAGTGAGGATTCACACCCGGATCTCCCGGATACTAGTCCCACACTCTAACCACTACACCGCATAGACTCTCAGTGTGGGGCATAACTCAGCAGCACGCAGGAAGTCCCAACTTGGATCTCTGGTATCCGTAGGCAGTGGCTGCAAGGAAAGACCTTACTCTGAATTGGGCACTGGAGGGCGGCTGCTAGTCAGAGAAAACGAATCTGCACTAGGCGGACCAATGGTGGCAGAAAGTGCCATCAAGCCATAGCTGACTTATGGCAACCCCTGCTGTGGTTTTCAAGAGACTGAACAGAGGCTTGCCATTGCCTGACTCTGCACCGCAACCCTGGTCTTCTTTGGAGGTCTCCCATCCAATTACTCACCAAGGTCAATCCTGCTCAGCTTCTGAGATCTGAGAGCCTTACTCAATAGCCCTGTTCACAGGTTACAGTGAACACATGTACAAACCACGTATAGTGTACACTTGATTTTTCTTTATACATGCATTGAGGAGTTCTCATGTGAGGTTCAACGCATGCACAGCTGAACATGCAATTTAAACTCTACCTATAACTGGGAACTGGTAGCTGGTTTCATTTGTGAAGTGAATGAGTGTGGGTTCTTTCTTACAAACAGGTGTGCGTGAGTACATGCAGGTTCTATATGCACTCACTGTAAATGTGATCAGGGCTGCGTCATATGCTCCTGTTTTTTTTGACTTGGAGAAAAAGGGTCAGCGGCATTGCAGACCAGGGGTGTGTTTAGTTTAAAATCTACCTGCATAGAAACCTGTTATGGCCTGCCCACTGTAACAGGGCCCTGGCTTTGGGTGAATGGCCAGAATATATCTCTTATACACTAATAGCCAAGTAGCCCTGATCTGAGGATACTTAAATCCAGAGACTGGACCCATTAATGGACAAGACAAATCTTCCTAAACACCTAACAATTCCTCAGGTTTGCAGAAAAATCTAAAATATATATAAAGCACTGCCTGTAGCTTTAACCAGATTCTGTCAGTGGCTGTTGCTAGGCAACCGTAACAGTTTAGCCAGTATTCCAGGCTTGATTTCTGTCAGTTAAAGGCAGGGGGAGGGGGAAGGGCCCTTTCCAGGGCTGTTTTGGCTGTTGAGGAAGGACTCATTGGGGCCAGGCCTAGAAGCAACCACCAGGCAACTTGAAACCATGCAATATGCATGACTCATCCAGGCTGGCAGTTTCCTACTGCCCAACAGCAGCCTGTACCTCCAAAAGCCAGTGTAGTTTTGTAGTTAAGAGTTTCAGAGTAGGACCTGGAAGATCCAGGTTTGAATTGCCACTCTGCTGTGGAAGCTCACTGGGTGACTTTGAACTCTCAGACTAACCTACTTCTCATGGTTGTTGTGAGGATAATATGGAGGCAGCGAGCTTTGGTTTCCCATTGCGGAGAAAGGAAGTATATAAATGAAGTAAATGAATACATATATATGAAGAGGGGCAGATAAAAGGTAAGTTGTTTAGTGGGTTTGGAGAGAAGAACATAGGGAAAGGTGAGCATTTGGAGGCTGCCAGAAAGAGGAGAAAGAGGAAAGAGGAGCAAGGCTGTTAATGATAGGACGTTTTGGAAGTCTTTCATTCATAGGGTAGCCATATGTTGGAAGTGACTTGAAATCACATCACACTCACACAGAAAGAGGAAAAGAGGAAATAGTGTGGTCTCCTACCGTGCAACTGAGCCTGGCACCATGCAACTGGGCCATAGGGGGGAGGCTGTTGATGGTGGGGGAAGGTGAAGACGGGGGGTGGGAGGGACAGACAAAGGGGTGTGGGAAGGAGGGAAGGAAGCAGGAAAAGGAGAGAAGCTATGGGGGCAGGAAGGGAAAGAAGACATGGTGGGAGAGGGGAAAAAGCCCCCCTGCAAGTCCGTGTGGGTCCCCCACGTGTGTGTGTTTGTGTGTATATACACCAGAGCAGCGTTGAACTTCCAGAGTCCAACTGAAGCCCCAGTTACTTGGCAATGGATAGACCACCCACAGCGGGGCTCAATTTACTTACGTAGTTCGTTGTTCTTGGTTATAGCAATGGATGCCCTGGCTCTTGGTCCCTGCTGTGTGAAGTGGTAGCCAAACCGGATGATGGAAGGGCAGTTTTCCAACATGGCGGCCATCTCCATCTCCACTGAGTCCCCCAGCCTCTGACACTGCGAAGGTGACGAGAGACAGGAAGGCAGAGTATGATGGGCGGAGGGACACCTGGGTTGGGCCTGACATCACCCTTTTTAGGGGTTAGGGGTAGAAAGGGATGGTGTAGACTGTATGTACAAGCAGGGCTTTTTTTCAGCTGGAACGTGGTGGAACGGAGTTCCGGCACCTCTTGAAAATGGTCACATGGCCAGTGGCCCCGCCCCCTGATCTCCAGGCAGAGGGGAGTTTAGATTGCCCTCCGTGCTGGAGGGCAATCTAAACTCCCCTCTGTCTAGAGATCGGGGGGAGGGGCCACCGGCCATGTGACCATTTTCTCCAAGGGCGATTTAAACTTTCAAAAACTCCCCCTTGTTCCAGCTGACCCAAAGTGACGTCATTGTGCGGTCCTGAGTTCCACCATCTCTTTTTCCAGAAAAAAAGCCCTGTGTTCAAGATATGCCACTGGCGAAGAAGTAGAAAAGGGCAATGAAAATGACCAACAGCTTTGAGTCCATTTGCTGTGAGGAAAAGCTCAAATTTGGGGGACTTTTTTTGTTTCGGAAAAAACATCACTAAGGGATGTGACCGAAGTTTATAGATTTACAAACGCGGTGAAAGTGGATGGCGGGAACTTCTCCTTTTCCTCCAATTCTAGAATTCAGGACCACGAGAGGAAAAGTATTGGCAGGTCATTTAGAACAGGCAGAAGAAAAGACTTTTTCACAGATTGTGTATGTATCTAACGTGGAATTCACTGCCATTTTTAACAAATGGCTGCCTGGATCCATGCTATGGTAACATCAAGGCTTGACTACTGTAATGCTCTATACATCGGTCTCCCATCTAAATTAACTAGGAGGCTCCAATTAGTGCAAAATGCGCAACTCGATTGTTATCAGGAGCAAGCAGGAACTTGAACATCAATCCCACCCTACAGTCGCTCCACTGGCTACCCATCATTTACCGTGCTCAGTTCGAAGTATTAGTTATTACATACAAAGTTCTTCACAGCTTTGGTCTGGCATACCCACGGGACCACCTCCCTCCCTATGTCCCTCCACGGCAGCTTTGCTCATCTGAACAGGGTCTCCTGCAGGTGCCAGGCTGCACACAGGTGAAGTCAGCAGCAGCCTGTACAAGGGCTTTCTCTGTGGTGGCCTCCTATCCTGTGGAACAGCCTGCCTGAGGAGGTCAGAAGAGCCCCCACTCTCCTGGCTTTTCGTAAACAATGCAAAACCAAACTATTCATAAGGCTTTTTACTCAAATGGGAGGGCTGTATTGTAGAGAAGGGGTCTCAGATGCTTTGCTAATGAGTTAGGGACCATAAACTTCATTGCTATATTGCCTTACATATTATCTGCTGCTTTAAATATGTACTCCTGTGTACCACCTGTGCTCCATGTTGTCTAATGTTAGTCCTAGAATGGATTATGTTCTGCTTCACTATTTTTTCTACTCTATATTGGATTCTTGCTAATGCTATGTCTTTTAAACCTGTATCTATTTACCCTATGGCATTGTTTATGGAAATGTCCTTGAGACAGTATTGAAATGTCCTTGATACTGATTGTATTAACCTCATACTGTGTAATCCGCCTTGAATCTCAGTGAGAAAGGCGGACTATAAATGACATACGTACATAAATGGCCATAAAACGTGACTGGAATCTCCACATTTAGGGAAGTATAGCTGTGAATACTGGACAGTGAAATAGGTAGATACTAGAGGAAGACTCTTGCCTTCCTACCCTGGCTGTGATCTGTCCAGAGCATCTTGCTGGCCCCCGCTGGGAAAAAGAAGCCAAACGAGATGGACATTTGGATGTACGCAGCACACCACTTCTTAAGAGACTGCATGAGAACAGAAAGGTACACGGGACCCAAGTTTACAGACCACCAACGAGCGCCTCTCTTAGATCTGCCTGGTGAACCTGAAAACGTCAACGGCCCCTCGCATGTGCACGGAATGAAGGATGCCTGACCTGGTTGTCCACCTTGAGCTCGGACAGTGTGGTGTTCTGCTTCATGGCTTTAATGACTTCCATCATCCCGGCACTGGTGATGAAGTTGGATTCAATATTGAGGCTTTGGAGGATCTTGTTCTCTTTCAGCATCTCAGCCGCTGCCTGGGAGAAAAAAAGCCAAGGTGATGCCAGCAGCCCCTGTTGCAAGTTAGCCCTGGCATCTTCCTAGCTGATTGAGGCTAAAACCAGTTTCCCTTGAATCTGGAGCCCATAACATGAAAGGGCAATATTGATTAATCCTTCTTGCTTCGGTCGTGGGATCTCCCAGCTATCTCCTCTCTTCCTTGCCAGCTCTTTGCTGGACTCACACCCTGGACCAACTCACCAAACTTCCTCAGGGAGCCTGCCAAGAAAGAAGAGTCCAGTAGCACCTTTAAGACTAACCAACTTCTTTGTAGCATAAGCTTTCAAGAACCACAGCTCTATTCGCCAGATGCATCTGACAAAGAGAGCTGTGGTTCTCGAAAGCTGATGATACATCAGACAAACAGAACTCTGGTTCTTGAAAGCTGACAATGCATCTGACGAAGAGAGCTGTGGTTCTCAAAAGCTGACGATGCATCTGATACAGAGAGCTGTGGTTCTCGAAAGCTGATGATGCATCTGACAAAGAGAGCTGTGGTTCTTGAAAGCTAATGCTACAAAAAAGTTGGTTAGTCTTAAAGGTGCTACTGGACTCTCCTTTCTTCGTCAGATGCATCGTCAGCTTTTGAGAACCACAGCTCTCTTCATAGCATAAGCTTTCAAGAACCACAGCTCTCTTCGTCAGATGCATCATCGGATGTATCTGACAAAGAGAGCTGTGGTTCTCGAAAGCTGACAATGCATGTGACAAAGAGAGCTGTGGTTCTCGAAAGCTGTCAATGCATCTGATGAAGAGAGCTGTGGTTCTCGAAAGCTGATGATGCATCTGACAAAGAGAGCTGTGGTTCTTGAAAGCTAATGCTACAAAAAAGTTGGTTAGTCTTAAAGGTGCTACTGGACTCTCCTTTCTTCGTCAGATGCATCGTCAGCTTTTGAGAACCACAGCTCTCTTCATAGCATAAGCTTTCAAGAACCACAGCTCGCTTCGTCAGATGCATCATCGGATGCATCTGACAAAGAGAGCTGTGGTTCTCGAAAGCTGACAATGCATCTGACAAAGAGAGCTGTGGTTCTCGAAAGCTGTCAATGCATCTGATGAAGAGAGCTGTGGTTCTCAAAAGCTGACGATGCATCTGACGAAGAGAGCTGTGGTTCTCAAAAGCTTATGCTACAAAAAAGTTGGTTAGTCTTAAAGGTGCTACTTGACTCTTTACTATTTTGCATCTACAGGCTAACACGGCTAACTCCTCTGGATCTATGCTGAGAAAAAGGGAATCTTCTGAAGAGCTACGTACATGTGCCACTGGGTCGTTGCTCCGGGTGGCCACCAGACTGAGCCTCTTCACTTGAGTGTTGGTTTTCATGGCTTCACAGATTTCTTTCAGTGTCTGAATGGGAATGTCCTGTCAGGAGGAAGAACAAAACCCACACTTTGTAAAGTTCTGAAACACCTACGCTTCACTAACCTGGACAAGGGCTGATAAACTGAAGCTGAATTTGAACAAGATGTTGGTGTTACTGGGAGGCAGAAGGACTGACCTAGATATTCAGGTACGTCCTGTACAGGATGGGGCTGCACTTCCCTAAAGGAGCAGGTTCACAGCTTGGGTTTCTGCCAGACCTGGGCCTCCCTGTTGGATAAGCAGGTGGCAGTGGTAACCCATGGCACCCTTCACCAGCTTTGGCTGGTGAGCCAGCTGCAGCCTGGGTTAAAAAAAGATCTTACCACAATGGTGCATGCCCTGGCAACATCAAGCTTAGACTACTGCAGTGCACTCTACATGGGACTGCCCTTAAAGAGTGTCCGGAAACCACAATTGTTATAGAATGATGCCGCAAGAGGGCTAACTGGAGTATTATAAGGACCGCATCACTCCAGTCTTGTTCCCTGAATGAGCCTCCTTCCTGTTTTTTTTTTGTTTTTTTCTCTTTTTTCCCCTCCTTCCAGTTTTAATTGTTGCATTTTTTATATATGCAATGTTTTGAAAGTTGGTATTTAACGTCTTTTTAATTGTTTGTCACCTTGTGGGTCCACAGTGGGTGGAAAGATGGGATTAAAATGTTCAAAATAAATAATCTGAGCAATCAATTTTTAAAGTTACTTATATTGGTGGTCATGGCAGTAAAATAGGAAGTTTCATCCACCTCCAGTGCCTCTTTTTAGTGCTCCCAGGAGACACCGACCTTAATATTGTTAAGGTTAACTTCTTCAAGATCTTTGTCGTTGCTCTGGATTTTCTTCAACGTCTCATCCACGTTGGTGGGGTTGGGGGGCTCGTCCGGGACTGGCTTGTATTTATCTGGCTGCACCACACCTATGAGAGAGGGACACGCCATAGAAATTTTCATAGAGGAGAGAGGGTGTGCTCTTCATTTTCTGCTTAACATAGACCTTTGACATCATTGTTCCAGAGCCATACTTGCACTAAGAAATGGCAGTACATAGCGGTCAAAAGACTCTGTGCTACAAATCATAAATGTAGGCCATTTTCACACTGCTTACTGGCCACAGAGCATCGCGCCAAGCTCCCAGAACGACAGTGTCTTCCTGGTGTGATTTCGCGTGAGAACAGTTCTCGCACGAAATCGCACCAGGAAGACGCTGTTGTTCTGGGAGCTTGGCACGATGCTCCGTGGCCAGTAAGCAGTGTGAAAATGGCTACAATCTCTAACATACTCTAGGTGCCATTAGGCAAGCCAAAGGCTCTCAGATTATGGTCCTTTTCCACCAACCCACCCCAATAAAGAACATAAAGCTGTGAGCCTCAGTGACCCTCCGACCATTATCACAGCAACCGGAATTGGAGCTCACTCACTGTTTATTCCTTCTGTGTTTGTGATGTTGCCACTGCAGATAGCGTCGTAATATTGCTTGTTGCTCATCAGTGTGTACATGCCTAGGATGGCTGCAAGGAAGCAAAAGAGAAACAGGCAGCTGTCAGCCACACTTGTGTGTACATCAAAAGCAGAGTTGCTTTTGTGACTCCAATATGTACTCGCAAGGCTTAGGAAAAGGCAGCGTGTGCTGGGTTGCGGGGGGAGACGGATGCTCAAGTCCTGCAATGAATTCTTCCATGCTCCACCTTAGCAACTTTGCAGATCTGAACAGGGCCTTCTGCGCATATAAACCTGCAAATCGGCAAAATCAAGCAGTTGCTCCTATATGTGCATTCTCGGTGCAGGCCCCCACCTTGTGGAATGGCCTGCCTGGAGAGGTCAGGAAAGTTCCCACTCTCTTGGCTTTCCACAAAGTGCAAAACTGAATTATTCGAAGGGGGGGTCACTCAGGCAATAGGACTGTGCTGTAAGGACATTGTCCCTGCCGCTTTGATAAAGGGGCAGGGACTGTAGACTATACTACTGGGTAGTGTCTGGTTGATGATCAGGATTCGTAGCACCTTAAAGACCAACTAGATTTCCAGGGTAGGAACTTTCAAGACTTTGACTCTCAAAAACTCACAACCTGGAAATCAATATCAATCAATCATTTATTGCGGTCGCAAGACCAGCCAAGATAAGTACAGATAAAAAAGAACGGTTTTTAAATACTTAAAATGGACAAATACATAAAAGATGACAATATATATATATATAAAACTATAAATCTCACTTCATTAATTCACTTCCCAGCAATTGACATTTCCTTCGTTAAGTTATTCCATTTCCTGAGTACCGTCACACAGAATTTTGCAACTGCATAAGATACAGTTCTCTGACTATCCTCTAAAAGATATACCCGAAGGTTTCAGGGCTAAAATCCATGTAATACTGTAATGGTTTGAATTTATAAAGCAGTGGAATAATTAATTGCATCCTATCTTCTTGATAGAATTCGCAGTGTAAAAGTACGTGTGTGATATTTTCAGCCATTTTATTCGAACAGGGACAGCAACGCTGTTGCAAAGGCAGGTGAGAGAATCTCCCATACAAAACTGCAGAGGGGAATGCATCAAATCGTGCTCTAGAGAAGGCCCATCTACATCTTTCATTTGTAAAATCTGAAAGATATGGGGATGTAGTGTAACTCAGTTCTTTTTTAGGCTCTTATAACTTAGAGGGAGTATTGCCTCATCATTTTGGGACTCTATATTCATTCATCTTTGCGTTATTAAAGCTTTTGCTTTGTTGAGTCCCATATCAAACAGGGCTACCGGGTCTAAGCCAATCAGTTTAATTTTATCAGCTATCTTTGAGCACCATGAAGTTCAGAAGCTAGCAACAAGGGCATTAAGCCCTTTGGCTCAAGATGAATTCTTAGCCAATAATAGATGGCATGTTCCCAGATTTTTAGTTCGACTCGTGCCTAAGAATGACATTAGGAGTACATCTAGGTACATTAAATAGCGATCTAAGAAATTTAGATTGGACCGTTTCTAAGATCTTAACATTAGCAGTTAGTCCCATTTGTGATCCATATAAGAGTTGCACTAATAATTTTGTTTGGAAACGTTTCAGGGATGCAGGTATAAAGCCCGCACCTACAACCTGGAAATCTGGTTGGTCCTTAAGGTGCTACTGGACCGGAATCTTGTTCTTCTACTACAGACCAACACAGCTACCCTCTGGCAGCAGCTCACTAGAGCCTCACTTGGAGATCTTTCGTATCACCTACGACACACTCCTTCCATTTATATCCCACTTTTCTCCTCAATGGGGACTCAAAGCAGCTTACACCACTCTTCTCTCCTCCAGTTTATCCTGACAACGATCATGCGAGGTGGGTTAGGCTGAGAGTGTGTGACGGGCCCAAGGTCACCCAGCAAGCGTCTGTAGCAGCGTGGGAATTTGAACTTGGGTCTCCCAGATCCTAGGCTGACATGCTAATCACTCTGCTATGCTGGATCTCTCTGCCTGGTCCTTTGAACTGGGAATTGAACCTGGGACCGTCAACATGCAATGCAAGTATCTGCCCCTGTCCATCGGACCTGGTTGAAACAGGTGAATACGTTCTTTCGCACTGCTCATTTTATAAGGACATTTGGAAAATATATATTGCCCCTATCCTGTCCAAGTATCCCAGCATATTGTTGTTGTTATTGTTATTGTTGTTATTTCGATTTATAAACCGCCCAACAGTTGAACAACAGTTAAAATCAATAAAAACAAGAAAACAATAATTCTAAAATCAACATACAATAAATAATAATAAAATAAATTAACCAAATACATTAAGGCGCAATGGTGGGGAGAACTCCCCCACCCCAAAGGTGGAAGGCCGACATGGCACCGCCCCATTCAACCACCGAATGCCTGGCGGAACAGCTTCGTCTTACAGGCCCGGTGGAACAATAATATGTCCCGCTGGGCCTGGGTCTCCATTGACAGAGAGTTCCACCAGGCTGGGGCCAGGACTGAAAAGGCCCTGGCCCTGGTTGAAGCGAGGCCATTTTTATACTTCCCTTCTCTTTCTTGATCGTTTTGATAAAATGAACCTTAAGCTGGCCAAATTTTGTGCCTTGGCATGCTCAACAAGGAAGCATTGGTCTAGTTTTTTATTATCACTATTAAGAGCACTATAAACCCCTTACAGTATAAAAGTATGTATTATCCTAATAAAATGATGTATTATTCTTTTATGCATTACTTTTTACTTACTTGCCATGTTTGTAGCGCATGGCTGATCATGGATCACAAATAAAACTGAACATTCAAAGCTAATGCTATACCCCTGAGCCACAGCGCCCCCCCCCCCCCAAAAAAGCCTATAAAATGAGAACTATCGCCATCTACAAAGCCAGAAAACTCAGGCCAGCACAGAAGTCCCCCTCCTTCACTACCCACTTCAGGGATTCTTGGGCCTTCTCTGACCCAGGCGTCCAGATTTATTCATGTCATTTTTAAACCACCTTTCTCACTGTGACTCAAGGTGGATCACACAGCATAATTTAAATCAACAGAAATGGGACATCCAACAAGCAATGAAAAAAATCCAAAAACAAGCAAAAGTCTGAAACGGAGGTGAAATAAGCCATACGTATTTACATGACATGGTAAACAATGCTGAAATTACATAACAGGATCAAACTTAAAGCAACCGTCCATACGTGCTATACGCAGCAGTATAGTCCACAGTCCCTGTCCCTTTCAGTTGTCAGTCTCCAGGTAAGGTCTGGAGATTTCACAGAATTAAAACTGATCTCCAAACTACAGAGATTAGTTCCCCTGGAGGCTTTGCAGAGTAGCCTCTATGGTATCATATCTATGTTGAGCTCCTTCCCCCCTCCAAACCCTGCCCTCCAAAGACTCCATTCACCAAGGAATTTCCAGAACCTCAGTTCCTGGGAAAACCCAGACATAATGTTAGTCCCCTCTACGAATCGCCAAAAACTATTATGGTTTTACCATAGAGTTTCCGGCGATTCCTAGACAGGAGTAACAACAGCTGCCTCGCTGTGTTCCCTTCTGGTCTCCTGCTGATTGTCAGGCTGGGCCTGGCCACCTGGAGTTCTCCTGGAATTACAACTGATCTCTAGACTATAGAGATCAGTTTTCCTGGAAGAAATGGCAGCTTCAGAGAGTGGCATCTATGGTACCACATGGCTGCTGAGCTCTCTACTTCTTCCTTAATTCTGCCTTCCGCAAGCACAACCACCATACCTCCAGGAACTTAAGCTAGAGCTAGCATCCTTACACGTGGCTGCCAGTTACTTTCTGCAGCCAAGAGGAGGTGGGAGCAGGTCACGGGGCTAGGTGTGCCCACTTGAGGTTTGGGGGGGGGAGCCCAGGGAGGGTGGGCCTAGAGGGAAGGAAGAACATCTGCTGTATCATGGTGGTTAAGTGGTTGGGTTGTAGGTCAGCACTCTGCTGGTTCGACTCCCACTACTGTCAGCCGGTGCCCTTAGGGAAGCCCCTCAGCCCAGCTCCCCAACTTATTGTGGGGATAATAACAACACTGACTTTGTTTGCTGCTGTATCTAGAAGAGCATTATATAAGCACTCTGTTGTTGCTGTTTTTGTCTTTATAGCAGGGTATAATGCCACAGGGTCTCTCCAAAGCTGGCATTTTCTCCAGGGGGAGTGATCTCTCTAGCCTGGAGAGAGAGCTCTAGCCTGGGGCCTCCTTTTCCAGGAGGTTTGGTTCCCCAGGGAACCCATCTCTCCACCTGGCGAAGGCTGCTTCTGCTCCAGGTCTGCCTAGGCCACAATCAGCTCTGATTCCCAGAGCTCAGCAGGAAGCAGAGGGGGGGCTGGCCAGGCGCCAGCCACAAGCTAAAACCAGACACTTCAGGCTCACTCTTGGCCTATCAGTTTACACCTGCCAGGGAGCTGCTTTGGCAACAAAAATAAGCGGGGCATTGGAGGGGAGTGGGCATCAAGGGACTTTCCGGCTTGCGGGCAAGTTGGGGTAACCTGCCCTCACTCACCCACCCCCTGGAACAGGGAGTGCCATCCAGAAAATTATATCATTCACGGGAGAGGATTCCCTGTTGTCTCTCTGCATGATTAATTGCTCTGGCCTGGCCTCCTTCCAATCAGTCTCCACAAGCAGCAGGTATTTCTGCTCTCTTGTGTATGATTGCATCATCTTTTTAAGCTGCTACATCCTCCAGTTTGCAGGATCTGAGTAGGTCTGTTAGAGATAGAACGTTTTGGAGGTCTTTCATTCATAGGGTCGCCATAGGTCAGAAACAACTTGACAGCACATAACGCACACACACATTTGTTTTGTGCTAGGCTTTTAATATTCACCCGTGTTACTTTCTTTTTTATACTTCTTATTTAACAGGGTTGTATATATATTCTTATGACTATTCTGTTAATGTATGTTTTATTCCACTGGTCTTTGACCGTAATAAATGACTGATGGATCAATTGATTGATACTGGAATTTATCATAGAATCCTAGGGTTGGAAGGGCCTGCCAGGGTCATCTACTCCACCCCCCTGCACAATGCAGGAAACTCACAGCTACACCCCCCCCCTTTTATTTGTCAATTTTCTGTTGTGCTGTGTTTGTTTTGTGTTTTATTTTGTAAGTTGCCTCGAACAGGTTCTCTGGAGAGGTGGCATAGAAATTTTCTAAATAAATCAATTAATGGACACATTCTGGATTATACAGAGATGCAGCGCAGTTTCCTAACCTCAGAGGATCTTGCCTGCGTGAGGTGCAATCCCAGGGTCACCTTCTTCCAAGCAGGAGGTACACCCAGAAAAGTGACTCGCCAGCACGGAGAGTAGCTTTTATTTCTACCCGTGCTTGTGGCACTCTGTGATTTCCCTCGTGAGGGCAACTGAGACAGAACATGGCGCACCTGATCTGGGAATCTGTGTTTGCAACCCTACAGCAGATATGTCTGTTCAGGGGAATATGAACAGAGCTCTACCCAAAGCGGTTTTGGCCCATCCCTTTTCGAAAGCGTGCTTCCCTTCGGAAGGGGAAAGCGCTCTGCACGCAAAAGAAAGTACTTCGCCCGAACGAAAAGAAATGTGGGCACTGCTCAGAGCAAAGACACCCTGCCCATGTTCCGAGGTGCTAGCTGAGTCAGCAGGTTGGAGTTATCCCTGCTACTAGATAGGACCGGTACATGCAATCAGCTCTTGGAGGGGTTTGGTATTTAGGGGAGAGGATTCACAAAGCCCACTTCTTCCATCGCACAAAGTAAGTTGTGGCGCTTGTGCAATTCTTGGGGGTAGAAGGGAGGGCTGAGGTGGAGCATCCCATGTCCTCTACAGAATCAGCCCATGGGTCCATTCAGCCCAACGTCCTCAAGTCTGGCTCCCCCAAGGTGTCCCCAGCCCTTCTTCTTGGGATTCTTTTAAGTGTAGGCGCCAAGAACAGAATCTTGAACCTTTCATGTGCCAAATAGGAGCTCATCCACTGAGATGTGAAATCACAGAAAGGACAAGACCTAACCACTAGGGATGCCAGCCTCCATGTGGTGGCTAGAGATCTCCCGGATCTACAACTGATCTCCAGGCAACAGAGATCAGTTCCCTGGAGAATATGGCTGCCTTGGAAAGGGGGACTCTATGGCATTATACCCAGCTGAGGTCCCTCCCCTCCCCAAACCCTGCCTTCTCCAGGTCCCCCCCCCAAATCTCCAGGAATTTCCCAGCCAGGAACTGGCAACCCTACTAACCACCGTCTGAAAGGCTGGGTGACACACCCTGCCTGCCTGAGCAACCCAGGCCTAGAACTGTCTTGCTTATTCCTAGTATGTGATTTTTACAGATAACTGCCTCTATATATAGAAGTTCCATTTAACTACCGCATAAACATCAACAGACTTTTCTTAGAGGTGAGGCGATTTTTCTAATTCCATGACTTTATCATTCCAGAATGTCACTCTGTGCCGTGACCCTCTTCTCCTTAATTCCAGTTTAATCGGGAGAATTTCGAAAACTGGATCACGAGCAGCTTGCAACGGCTTCAGTTCGTCCCATTCTTGCACTTTGCCCCCTCCCACCTTTTGAGCAGACGAAGGCCAGGAGCATTCCAAGAAATCCGTAGGCAATAGGCAGGGCTTTTTTCCAGCTGGAACATGGTGGAACGGAGTTCCGGCACCTCTTGAAAATGGTCACATGGCCGGTGGCCCCGCCCCCTGATCTCCAGGCAGAGGAGAGTTTAGATTGTCCTCCATGCAGCACAGCGCGGAGGGCAATCTAAACTCCCCTCTGTCTGGAGATCAGGGGGTGGGGCCACTGGCCATGTGACCATTTTCGCCTAGGGTGATTTAAACTTTAAAAAACTTGTTCCAGCTGACCCAAAGTGACATCATTGTGCAGTCCTGAGTTCCACCACCTCTTTTCCCAGAATAAAAGCCCTGGCAATAGGCATCCCTCTCTTTTCTTCCCTGTGAGTTTTCCCATTCTTCTTTTATTTGGCATGTCTAAACCCGGGAGACCATGACCACATCTTGTGGCAGTGAGTACCACAAGATTTATGAACAAAGCACATCCTTCTGTTTGTCCTGAATCCACTGCCAAGAGGTCCCGGGGGGCCCTTCCCAATGTCTTCCACACACACCCTTCTGCCCCTCCCCTTTATCTTTTTTTACCAGCAATGTCGCACATCTCTGCATCAGTGGCATTAGCTAAGGCCTCTTCCAGTTCGGGCTCCAGCGTGATCTGCTCTTCTTTGGGGATCTCTCGCTTGGGGTTCTTCGGGATGAAGGGTTTTCCTGTCACCAGGGGACACAAGAACAAAAATTCGCACCAGAAAAGCAAAGCAAACTTGGTAATAAAAGGCAGTCGGTTGTGTGTCAGTCTTCTGGAAGAGTTGGCAACCTCCAGGTAGAGCCTGGAGATTTCCCAGAATTACTATTGATCTCCAGACTAGAGAGATCTGTTCCTGTGGACACAATGGCTGCTTTGGAGACTGTATGGCATTATGTCCCACTGAGCTCCCTCCCCTCCCCAAACCCCACATTCCTCAGTCTCCACCCCCAAATCTCTTGTAATTTCCTCAACCCTACTTCTGTGTCATGTTTCATTGGGTGGGCTTTCACCCTGCCATCCCTTCACCAATATCCAGCCACAGAATTATTATTTCTAAATAGTAGAGAGACCAGTAGCACCTTTAAAACTAACCAACTTTATTGTAGCATAAGCTTTCAAGAACCATAGCTCTGTCAGATGCATTGTCAGTTTTCAAGAACCACAGCTCTCTTCGTCAGATGCATCATCAGCTTTTGAGAACCACAGCTCTCTTTGTCAGATGCATCTGACAAAGAAAGCTGTGGTTCTCAAAAACTTATGCTACAATAAAGTTGGTTAGTCTTAAAGGTGCTACTGGACTCTACTATTTTGCAACTACAGACTAACATGGCTAACTCCTCTGGATATTATTATTTCTAATAATTCATTTCTCCTTATTGTCAGATTTTAGTACTACAAAGATTGCCAGTAGTTGGAGATGCTTGCTTCGGAATTAAAGCCTGCCTCAAGCTTAAATCTGCAAAAGTTTTGTGTGTATAAAGGTGAGATTTTTGCCGCTCCTCACTGAAGCTCACCACCTGTGTTTCAGTATGAGTCACTGTTCTGTGTGAAAAGAGGCACGCTCAGGCTAGTGACTCATGCATAGATGCAATGGGCAGCCACTTTTACATACAGGTAATTCTGCTGAATCGCTGCACTAACAATGATCAGTCAGTCCAGTCCACCACCACCACCATGCATAACTGTTCAGTCCACTCCAGCATGGGCTGATTGGAAAGAAGAAAGACCAGTGCAGAGACTCATGCAGGGATGTGTCAAGCTGCCTCCTCTGATGGTGAGTACCTTTCTCTGAAACAAGCCTTCTTTCACATGACAGTTTTCTCTTAACACACTACTTTCACGGTTTGGGAAACGACTACTCTAACACCATCAGGGCAAGAAACTTGCTTCAAAACTGAACATCAGCATTTTTGGAATTCTGAAGCAACCCTGCGAGGCAGGCCCATTTCATGGAATCTCTCCCTTCTGTCTGCCAGGCTTCCTTCCGAGTGCTGTCAAAATGGCCTTCAATAAAGTGGCCAGCTTAGATGGAGCAGTTACAGAGAGGAAGCTACAGATGTCCTGACCTTTTGAGAACGCTCAATTTCTGCCTGGGCTCCCAGTTCCTAATTGAAATAAGGAAAGGCAGGCTGAGCGGCCCTTCGCTATGTGCTCGTCTCTGGCTCTTTCCTTCATTCTAGCTCAGGGAGAAACAAATAAGCGTGGGAACTGAGCAAGCGAAGGAAAGGGCACTCCTGAGAGAGCTCTCATCTTCCCTTTGGCTCACCGGAGGCACCTGTTGCTTCTTATCAAATGTGCTCAGAATATTCTGACAAAGCCTCTCAGCTGAGGTTGGCAATTGCTCTGCAAGAATCCAATGCAACAGAACTTCCTGGGCCCAACACTGTTGCACAATACCAGGGAAGGCTCCCTCCAAAGGGTTCCCAAATAGTCTTTCTGGCAAAGCTAGGGTTGCCAAGCTCCAGGTGGGGCCTGGAGGTCTCCCAGTATTACAACTGACCTCTATACCCCAGGGTATCAACTCCCCTGGAGAAAATGGCAGCTTTGAAGGGTAGACTCTACGCCCTTCCCAGGCTGCATCCCCAAATCTCCTGGCATTTTCCAACCCAAAGTGGCAACCCTACGCAAGGGACTTGTGTTGCTAATGGCTCTGTGGCAGACACAAAGAGCCAGTGCAGTGTAGCAGAGAGCACTGGGCTTGGATTGGGAGACAGCTTCAAATCTCCACCTAAACCACCTCACTGGCTTGTTGTGAGTTTAAAATGGAGAAACACTCTGAAGTCCCTAGAGGAAAGACGAGGTGAAAAATGGGAGGGAGAGAAATGTAACAGGCGAAGTATTTGCTACTCCACCTCTGGGAGGGAAGCTGCACCAGGTCAATTTCTGCGTGGTGGGAATGATAAAAAGGCAAAACCTTTTCATGCCACCCAGAGCTCCCTGGAGGGCGGTTGGTGTTCTACTGGGAGGCAGAAGTGAGCCAGAGGTTCAACAGCTGGCCAATGTCCCACTTTTGCACTGCCTGCCACTGGCAATATTGTGCAAGGGCAGCCGAACACCAGCCCTTGATTGCTGAACCAGAAGGAGCCGGTGCTCCACTTCTTGAGCAAACTCCCAGGAGCCATTTGCCAGGCAGGAGTAAGGAAGGCAAAGCTTTTCCTGGCAGAGAAACAACAGGATGGATAGAGTTTTGCCTGGTTCCTCTTTAGTCCTCCTGTTTTATTGATTGGTAGCTGCAGGGGGAATGATTTTTGCAGTCAAATGGCAGGCTAAAAATAGCATATAGGCAGGCATGTTTAGCTCAACCTTATTTTCCTAACCTTATTTTCCACAGAGGAACCCTGAAATTGATTTTTCAAAACCTAAGGAACCCCTGCCTATGAAAACAGGAAAAGCTGATGGTGGGGAGTGCAATTCAATCACTGCAAAATTATTATCAAGAAAATGTATTTGAAAGGAGCATGTGTGGGTGTGTCTGCTTGCATTGTAAAAAAAGGGTGAGGCATTTATTCTGTCTTTTTTTGCATTATCTAACCTTTTTTTCAAATATTAAAATGTCAAATCAAAATTAAGTTTAATTAAATATCAAAATAAAGTTTACACTCAATGTAATGTTTACTTTCAGTGTGATATTTGGGCTTGTATATTTGGAATTTTTGTGACATTCCAAATTTTTAATTTATTTATTCCTTTATTTCTCATGGAACCCCTCATGATGTCCTGTGGAACCCCTGGTCAGGAATAGAGATGGGCATGAACCAGAAAAAAACTGAACCATGTGGTTTGTGGTTCATCAAATTTCATGAACCACGAACCACGAACTTTCACGAACCTGCCCCTGGTTCGCAAACCAGTTCGTTTGGTTCGTGAAAACGTCACATCCAGGTCAGAAAATCGTCACTTTCGGGTCAGCAGAAGGTCTGCAAGAAGTCCATCCCCTGTTGCCTAGGAAACTGATTTATTGGCACCGGGCTGTCTACAGTGATGAACCAAAAAATGAACCAAACGAACCAGCCTAAGAGTTCGTGGTGGTTCGTCAGAAATGGGATCTGATGAACTGTGGTTCGCGAATCATGAACCGGACTGGTTCGTGCTTAATTTAGTTCATATTTTGGTTCATGCCCATCTCTAGTTGGGAATCACTGGCAGAACTTCTATAGCAGAGCAGGGCCAAAGGAAAGGGTATAGCCCCAGAACCTATTTCGGAGCCATAGCCATGGAACAGGTGAAGAAACTGAAAAGAATGTGCAGAGTATCTTGTCCTTGCCCTGAGGAGCAACGATCAGTCCCCACAAATTTAAGGGGCCAGGAGATTTACTTTCCAGGGGCAGCTTAAACTCCAACACTTTTCATTTTTGGGAATTCATCTCACTTCCACACTTGGGATATCCAACCCCAAGCCCAAAATATCTGGGGCCGGTTGCAATTGTCAAGGAGAGAATGTCGCTCTGAATGTGTCTGTCGTGCTCATTCCAGGAGGCTTTGCCCAGACAAAGCAGAGCTGAACGCAAGACCTCCGCTCCTTTGCCAAGCCTGAGCAGAGCAGTTAGACAGCAAACAGAGCTCCTTGCAAGACCCTGGCTCCTGCAGAAGCGATCTCTTCTTACAGTTCCTCTGGCAGCGAGCCAGAAGGCACATTTGCAACAGGAAGAATTCTATAATCCTGCTTTAACGGGTGGCAGCATCGAGCACTGAAATGCTTTTGCTTTTAGGAAGACTGGAATGAAAGAGGCAAGCTACTCAAAGGAAGAGCCAGCTTTTCTGGCTTCAATAACCGGAACCGGGAGGAGGCACTGAAGGTCAAGGAAGGCTGGAGAACTTTGGAAGCTGACTCGGGAGTAGGGCCACTGCGCTCAGTGCGGCTGGCTGTCAAATCCACGCATGGAGAATCGGGCCGGCTTTTCAGGGGAAGCAGGAGCCAAACTGCCGTTCCAAGAGATCCTGCAAACCCTTTCAAGGGGCGCTGAGTGTCCCTTCGTGGGTCCGGACATCTGAGCTACTCTCCCGGCTATTTTGAATTCTCGTCGAGCTCCAGGCAGAGCTAAATATAATCCCTGCCCTCAGTCCCACCCCGGACCTGGGCTTGCAAGCGCACTGGGATTCTGGCAATGCCCGGGAAGAGCTCTTGCCTGCTGCCATCCTGGAGCACAGCTGGTCCTGAGCACCTCCGAGCATTGGGTGGGTCCGTGGCTGCACCTCCCGCATCTTCTATGGCATTATAGCTCTGCAAATGGGGCGATTTGTGCTGAACAACCAACAAGAGTTTTGTGTACTTAAAGATGCTAGCAATTGCATTTTTTTTTGTAAAGTCAGCAGCATATCCTACCCATTCAGACATCGTGCTGAAGCTCTGAACCCAGAAATATGCTCCAAACGGTCTACAGGCAAACTCTGGTCGACACCTCCTGGTCTGCTTTTTGTTTTATGTCCTCCCAGGGCTCAAACAGATGCAATGGAAATCCATTCATAAAATTGCACAACTAGAGACTGGTGCTGCCTCAGTTTGCCTTGGGGCTAGGCATGGGAGGGAGAGGGGGGGTTTACCCTTCGACCTCCACTTGGTTTTGCTGCACCAGACTGGACTCCCTGCTTTGTTATTAGCATTTCAAAGGGAGGAAAATGTGTTTTTAAAACATGTGTTTTTTTTTTTTTGAAAAATTTTTTATTGGGTTAGAACATTTTTATTTTTACATTACCGTCAATTTTCCCCTAATTTTTCGTTTCTAACCCCCTCCCTTTCCCCCCCTTTTGTTGACTTCCAACAGCTTTCCCACCCTCTGTCCCTTTTCCCTTACTTCTATTAAATTCCTCTGTCTAAAACAGATATACATTCTCCATTATATTAAGCAGTACATCTTTAACTCCTTTACTTATTATACACCCAAACTATACGTCTTTAAATAAACAATTTATCCCATTTTCCAGTTTTGAATATTTCTATATAAACCTATATATCATAAACCATAAAAATTTCCCACATTTAAATCAAACAATTTGATTTGTTCTCTATATATTACTCATTTCAACTTTTTATGGTAATTCTATATAACTCCTCGCATAATCAATCAATTTAACTCTTCTATACATTCAGTTTGGTGCATATAAATCTTATCAAAGAAAGAAAATATTGTTATTTACTCAATCCTCATGTTTAAACCTTATCATTAATTATTCTCTATCAATGTTCTATCAGTTAACCTATACATATCTATATATATCTCAATCAATTAATCTAACTGCTTATAAATTCACATTTCTCTTCCTCCCCCGGTAAAGTCACCCCTCTCTTTTATACTTTTATTATACTTCAGTAGTTCTCAAACTGCCACAGTTTTCCTCCCACCTCCCATTTCTTCTCCAGATATTGTTTCAGCTTCTCCCAGTCTGTGTTAAACTGCCCTGAGTCCAGATCTCTCAGTTTTCTTGTCATCTTGTCCATTTCAGCCATATACAGCAATTTGTAGATCCAATCTTCAATAGTTGGCACTTCTTGTACTTTCCATTTCTGCGCATACAAAAGTCTAGCTGCTGCAGTCATATAAAAAATCAACGTCCTATGATGGGCTGGAATTCCCTCCATTCCCAAGTTTAGCAGCAGGAGTTCTGGGTTCTTATTTATTTGAAACTGTAAAATTTCACTCATTTCTCTTATTATTTCCCCCCAGAACTGCCTAGCTACCTCACACGACCACCACATATGATAGAGGGAGCCCTCATGTTTCTTACATTTCCAGCATTTATTAGAAGTATTCAAGTTCCCTAGCGCAATCTTCTTTGGTGTCATGTACCAACGATAGATCATTTTGAAAATGTTCTCTTTAATATTAATGCATGTCGTTGTCTTCATTGTAGTTTTCCACAAGTATTCCCATGCCTCCATTGTTATTTCTTTATTGAAATTTATAGCCCATTTCACCATCTGTGTTTTAACTATCTCATCCTCAGTATACCATTTCAACAGTACTTGGTATACCTTGGATATTCTTTTCTTGTCTTCTTTAAGAAGGGTCTGCTCTAGTTCCGAGTTCTCTGTTCGTATGCCCCCTTTTGCAAAGTCCGAGTTGTATAAGTCTCTAATCTGTCTATACTGGAACCAATCATAGTTAGGTGATAGTTCCTCTTGCGTCTTTATTCTAAGTTTAGATACTTCAATCTTAGTTATTTCTTTGTACGTTAAACATTGTTGTTCATTATCCACAGCTCTCGGATCTATCACCTCATATGGAACCACCCACAAGGGGGTTCCTTCTTGTAGGTAAGTTCTGTACTTCTTCCAGATTGTATATAGACTTCTCCTTACAAAATGATGCAGGAACATCGAGTTGACCTTTACTTTGTCATGCCATAGGTATGCGTGCCATCCAAAAAAATTTTTATATCCCTCTAGGGCTAATAGTTTCTTATTCTTTAATGTCATCCACTCTTTTAGCCAAACTAGGCAGATTGCATCATGGTAAAGTCTCAGATTGGGCAGTTGCATTCCGCCTCTCTCCTTTGCATCTTGTAGAACTTTTACTTTCACTCGAGGCTTCTTGCCTGCCCAAACAAAATCTGATATTTTCCTCTGCCATTTTTCAAATTGTTTAGAGTCTCTGATGATTGGTATTGTCTGTAACAAAAACATTACTCTTGGTAACACATTCATCTTAACTGCTGCAATCCTGCCCAACCATGACAAATTCAGTCTATTCCATTTGATCAAGTCTCTCTCTATCTGAGTCCATAATTTTTCATAATTATTCTTGAACAAATCTATATTTTTTGCAGTCAGCTCAACTCCCAAATATTTCACCTTACTAGTTACTTCACAGTCCGTTGTTTCCATTAACAATTGTTGTTTCTGCTTAGTCATGTTTTTACATAGTATCTTTGACTTCTTTTTATTAATGAAGAAACCTGCCAAGTCACCAAACTCCTTGATCTTATCTATCACTTTTGGCATGTTCTCCAATGGATCTTCTACAATTAACATTATGTCATCTGCAAATGCTCTAACCTTGTATGAATAGTCCTTTATTTTTATTCCTCGTATTTCCTCGTCTTGTCGTATTTGTATCATCAGAATCTCCAATACTAATATGAACAACAATGGAGATAACGGGCAACCTTGTCTTGTTCCTTTACTAATCGTCAATTTCTTGGTCAGTTCATCATTCACTACAATTGCTGCAGTCTGGTCCCTATATATTTCTTTAATTGCTCTGATGAATCTTTCTCCCAATTGTAGCTTTTCCATAGTGGCAAACAAAAAATCCCAGTTTAAATTGTCAAACGCTTTTTCAGCGTCTACAAAGAAGAAACCAACCTCTTTATCGCAACGCTTGTCATAGTATTCAATAGCATTGATCACTGTCCTTAAATTGTCTCTTATTTGTCTGTCCGGCAAAAAACCTGCTTGTTCTTCCTCTATAACTTCCGAGAGCCACCCCTTCAGTCTCTCCGCCAATATCTTTGCAAAAATTTTATAATCATTGTTAAGTAATGATATAGGCCTGTAATTTTTCACGCTAGTCAGATCTTGGCCCTCTTTTGGGATCAATGATATATTCGCTTCGCTCCAAGTGTCTGGAATTCTTTGATCCCTAAAAACTCCGTTCATCACCTCTTTTAGGAATGGTGCCAGTTCGTTGGCCATTGTCTTATAAAATTTAGCCGTAAGTCCATCTGGCCCTGGCGCCTTTCCTAGATTTGCGGATTGTATTGCCATATTTATTTCCTCGTCAGTTACTTCACTGTTCAACTTATTTCTCCAAGCTTCCGAGATCTCTGGAAGTTTGGTTTTCTCCAAATATGATGCTATTGATTCTTTGTTTACTTCTTTTTTATTATACAGCTTAGCGTAAAATTTATAAAAGGCTCTGCTAATGGTAGTCTGCTCCAAATACGTTTTGTTTTCTTCACAAATTTTATTTATTATTTTCTTTTCCCTTTTCTTCTTTAATTGCCATGCCAAATATTTCCCAGGTTTATTAGCACCCTCAAAAGCTTTTTGATTCAGTCTTTTAAGGTTCCACTCCAATTCTTTATTACTCATTGCTGTTAACTGTTCTTGAAGAATTTTAATTTCCTGATGTATTTTCTTTTTCCCTGGTCTCTTTTTTAACTGTACTTCTTTGGCCTTTATTTTCTCCTCAATCTCTTGTCTTTTCTCCTCTTTCTTTTTCCTTGCTCTACCATTTAAGTCCATTAGTATGCCCCTTACAACCGCCTTATACGCGTCCCAAACTTTACTGGTTGGTACTTCTTTATTCACGTTGTATTGTATAAAAAACTTAGTCTCTCTTCTCAATGTTTCCATATTCTCACTTTCCTGTAACAAGTCCTCATTTATTCTCCAGGCTTTCCTTTTTCTCCTTTTTCCAAATTTCCACATAATTGGGTTGTGATCTGAGCCTACCATCGGCATTATTTCTACCTCCTTAGTCCATAACGCTAAGTCCTTTGAGGCCCAGATCATATCAATTCTTGATAATGTAAGATGCCTTGCAGAATAAAAAGTAAACTGTCTGGTTTTAGGATATTCTCTCCTCCATACGTCTTCGAGAGTCTCTTGTTGAATCAACTCAAAAAAAAGCTTTGGCAATAGTCCTCTTTTCTTTTGTGCTTTTGTAGTCTTTTTGTCTAGTTCCAAATCTGTCACTCCATTGAAATCTCCAGCAAGAATTATCTGGTCATATACAAGATCGTCTAGGTGCTTCCTTAAGTCCTCAAAGAAGCTTTCCTTTGCACCGTTAGGTGCATAAAGTCCGACTACCAACACTCTCTTTAAGTTCCAATTACATTCCACTGCTACAAATCTAGCTTCCACATCTCTCATAACAAATTTTGGCTGCAGCTCCTCTTTTATATACAACACCACTCCTCTTTTTTTCTTGTTGGAAGCCGCTACAAATTCTTTGCCCAATTTTCCAGATTTTAAATATTTTACATCCTGTTTTCTAATATGGGTCTCCTGCAAACAAACAATATCACATTTTTGTTTTAGTAGCCAATGAAAAATATTTTTTCTCTTATTCGGTGAGTTTAGTCCATTTACATTCCAAGATAATACTTTACACTCCATATTCATGATTTTGTTGGTAAGTCTTTTTCATTGTCCTTAAAAAATCTCTCCATCTCCCGCTCAGATCTGATACGCTTTTTTGCCCCTCCAAACTCAAAGGACACTCCTTCCGGTAACTCCCATCTGTACCTAATGTTCATGTCCTTCAAAGTCTGAATTAGCACTCTATATTTTTTCCTGTCCAGTAACACTGATCTGGGCAATTCCTTCATTATGATAATCGTCTTGCCATCAATCTCCAATGGATCTTGAAATTGTTTTGTCACAATCCTCTCTTTCATATTTCTAGTTGTAAACTGCACGATCACATCCCTTGGTAGTTTCCTCTGGGTTGCGATTCTCGAGTTCACACGATACGCCACATCTAGGATAGCCACAATTTCCTCCTCCTCCTTCCCCAGGTATTCAGCCAACACCTCAGTCATCTGTTCTTGCGCTGACTTCCCTTCAACTTCTGGCAGACCACGAAAACGAAGCTGCTTCTCCATGTGTTTAGTTTCTGCAACTGACATCCTCCCCTTTACCAATCTCATCTCTGTTTGTTGCGTTTCTATTAAATTCTCCATCGCGTCTTCTACTGTTTTGACTCTCTGTTTCGTTCCTTGTAATTCACTGCTAATCGTTTCCACGCCTTTTTTCACTTCTGACAGCTCCGACTTTACTGTCTGTGTAACTTCTTTGACCTCTTTAATAAGCTCCAATTTCGTGTCCTTAAGTTCTTTCATCATGTCTATAAGTTTTTTGTCCAAATTTTCTATTGCCGATTGCCACTCTTTTTTCGACATCGTGGGGCTTGCTTTAGCTCGCTCCCACGAATCTGCTCTCTTCCTCAGCTCCGTGGCGTATAATTAAACGTTTTCCTTTTTTTCAAATGTCCCAATCTTTGCCAAAATTAATTTTTTATATCCAAAATGTCGGGCGTCTTTTCTCTATGGTTTCTCTATGTTATTATAATCCAAGATGGCCTACTTCCTCTTCCGCTGAAGCCACGACCCTTCCACTTTCAAAAATGGCGATTCCCCACTTCCTGTCCCTTGGCAAGGGCCGCTTCCCTCCAGCCACTCTATTGTTGTTACGCACTTCCTGTCTCCCGTCTTCCCACAGCAGGTCTCGCGATGGTGTCTTTTTCCCACAGCTCCAAAACCACAGGTATTCAAAACAATAGTCCGATTTTTGTAATAACTTCTTTAAACTTAGTCTCTTTTAAAATACAACTCCTGCCGAGTCTTCACCTCCTTTTCACTAGTCTGTTGCAGTTTAAAAATCTACTTTCTTTCCTCTCTGTTTTTGTCAATCTGTCCCGTTTCAAGAGATAGCGATCTTTACCTTCTCTTCAACTTTCTCGGGTTGTAATCGCTGTTTCGATCTTAAATTCTCCTCTCGACTTCCCTCCCCGATCGAAGCTTGGGTATGTAGGTCTTATGCCAGCCGAATTGGCCCCAAAATTGCCACAGAGATTATAGCCGACCCGTCGCAAGGTGGGACCTCAAGGATCGGGGGGGAGACTCCTTGTGTAGAGCCCCCCCTCGTCCGAGATCTAGCTCACCCTAGGGTCTTAAGCGTTCTTTGCCTGCTCCCCGCCTGAGAGCAGTCGGCCGCGGGTTATTTTCATCCCTCCGGCCGGTTAAAACGGCAATCCGGTCAGCTCCGCAAATGGAGCTGCGTTAGACCTCCATGAATCCCAAACCAGAAGTAAAAAACATGTGTTTTGATAGCTTTCATTCTGGTTTGCCAATTCTGATATCACACCAGACCAGAGTCTACTTTGTACAATTCTGAACCAATTTCAAAATATGCCTTCTGATTTTGGTTTGCCAGCAATTGCAAAACCATGGCAGTCAGTTCAGAAACATGGTTTGATGCGATGTTTTGACCAACCCAGCTGCTGAAACAGAGAGTGATTCCGCACACCTTGGATAATGCACTTCCAATCCTCTTTATAGATCATTTGGAACGGATTTTTTTGTGTGCGGAACAAAAAATCCACCTCAAATGATTGATAAAGTGCATTGAAAGTGCATTATCCAACGTGTGCGGAATCAGCCTGGGTGTACTTTCCCCCTCTCAGGGCTAAACTACAAGAGACGAATTACACGAGGATTCTCATGTGAAGGGAGTCGCAGTGTTAGCCGGGAAGCTGAGTTTTAAAAGACGGATTGGAAGGCTTTGTTAATTTCCCCTCTCTACAGAGCCAACAAAGCTCACTCCTCAGAGGGTCTGTTTATTTCCTCTTTGCCTCCCCGAAGGCTTTGTCTCTTGTAGTTTAGCTCTCACCCTCCAAAGGAGCAATGGGACTGGCTAGTGAAGGACAAGGGCTGGGCCATAAAATGCAGGCAGGCAGTTCAGCCTTCCAAATCAGAGAGATGCCGGCAGTCAAGGCCAAGCGAAGCCAGAGTGGCCTGATCCAAATCCAGGGAGGTGGGGGGGGGGGTTCTGAGCCAGGGCCTCTGGTCTATCTTCGCTGCCGCTGGAAATGAAGATAGACAGGGCAGTCCAAAGAGGACTGAAAATCCTTGGTTAAAGACCAGGCTTCGGATCTTCACAGCAGGGCTGCACGCCAAGCCCTTCTCTTCAGTGACAAGCACACGTAGCCCCGTGGAGCCCCTCAGCTGAGGCTCAAAGTGAGCCCACGGGGTTTCTTCCTGGAAGTCAGGTTGCCAGCTGTCCAGAAAGAAGGCCCGCCTGGCCAGCTCTTGGCCTTCTGCAGCAGCTGGATCTACATAAATTTGCACCACAGACAAAAACACAGTAAGGACTGTACACTAAGCAGATGTTAAGGGAGAAGGCAGGTTGGATGCTTGGCAACCCCGCTTGAAAGTGATGGCCTCCAAAAGGATAGCAGGAGGTACCAGCTCTGGACGGCTGTGCACCTTTGTCATCACCCTCCCTAAAGGCCACCTCTCCCCTTTACCTTTTTTCTCGCCAGTGAAGGGCACCAGGTCTTCGCGCTCCTTCACCTCCATCGCCTGTTTCTCCAGGTGATGCATGAGGGCGTCCCGATCCAGTGGCCCCGTAGGGCTCTTCTTGGTCTGGTCTCGTTGACGAAGCCCAGCTGGGAGCATGACGTTCTAGGAGGCAAAGCGGAATTGGGGAGAGATGAGATGGTCCCTCCGATGACCTGAAGCCGTGGGTTTCACTCCTGCGCCTTTGGCGATTGAGCAGAAGACAGAATCTCTCAGCCAACTCCATCAGAGACTGAGCAGGCAGTACTTTTCATGTGACTCTCAAGGAGAAACTTCACCTGTTGGATGCTTGCCTGTCATACAGTAGTTGCTAAAGCAGTCTAGCCAGAAGGACTGTGGCCAGAAAGATTGTAGCGATCCTTGTCATTTGTTTATTAAAATTTATACCCTGCTTTTCCACATGATTCAAGGTGGCTTAGAATAATCAGGGCTTTTTTTTCAGATGGAATGTAGTGGAATGGAGTTCCGGAACCTCTTGAAAATGGTCACATGGCTGGTGGCCCCGCCCCCTGATCTCCAGACAGAGGGGAGTTTCGATTGCCCTCCGCGCTGCTCAGCGGCGCGGAGGGCAATTGAAACTCCCCTCTGTCTGGAGATCAGAGGGCGGGGCCACCAGCCATGTGACCATTTTCTCCGAGGGCAACCCTCTGAGTTCCACCACCTCTTTTCCCAGAAAAAAAGCCCTGAGAATAATAGTTTTAAAAGAAAACCTTTTCAGTTAAAACCAAAATAAAATAACAAACCTTCCCTTCTCTGTTAAAAGTTGCTGGACATTCACACCCCCTTAAAAGCCCTGGCAGAGAAGCAAGCGATGGAAGGCCTCCTGAAGATTACCAAATGAAATATTTATCTATTCAACGGATTTATATGCCACCTCTCCAGAGGCCTGCTTCAGGTGGCTCACAAGTCCAAACAATACCCTGAAGTCAACAACATAAATGGTCGATATTTAAAAACAGCCATTAAAAAAACCATACATGGAACCCAAAATCTTGATGCCTGCATCCCTCAGACACATTCTCCTAATTTGAGCTGGCTTGCAAAACGTCAAATTATTTTTTTCTTTTATTCAGATTTCCAGTCCTCAGTATAAAAATTCTAACAAATATTATTTGAGGGCCAACATTCAGGGATTAAAAAGACATCACCCAAGGAATGTAGGATGAAATTTTTATGTTAATATATTATCCCTGAAAGATGGAGTTCAAGATTCCTGTTTTGGAAATGTTGCCAAATGTCAAATTTGTGTGGAATTTTAGTTTGGACCCACCTCCGATCTTTTAGAATTTCCTTTCTTGTCAAAACTTGGAATTCATTCAGTTGTTAGAGGGGGAAGAGACTTGCCTCTACCCTGGGGTTGCCAATCTCCAGGTGGGGAGTAGAGCATTCCCAGGAACACAACAGATCTCCTGACTACAGAGATCTGTTCCCCTGGAAAAATAGATGCTTTGGAGGGTGGACTGTATGGCATTATACCCTCCCCACTCCAAACCCTGCCCTCCCCAAACTCCACCACCAATCTCCAGGAATTGCCCACCCCAGAGTTGACAACCCAACCCCCTGCCTCCAAATCTGCCGTGGTCTCACTTCAGGATCCATTTCCTGCAGCTCCAGGTCCAACTGGGCCAGTTCCTCTGGCGAAAGTTCCTTCAGGAGCTTGTCTTCATCGATGTCTTTATATTTCTCCAGCTCTTGCCGGTATGACGTGGTCATGGTGGGAGCAGCTTATCTGAACACGGCAATGCCCCGTCCGATGATGGAGAAACGAGCCTGAAGCTTGGGAGAAGAAAGAGAATGTCTAGTGAACAATCCCTGCCTATGACAGTGTGGAGGGTCGGCTGTAGTCTAGAGTGCTTCTTTATAGAACAGTGTAATGGTTAAACAACGAACACATGAATCTGCCTTATATTGAATCAGTCTCTTGGCCCATCAATCCAGAGGAGTTAGCCATGTTAGTCTGTAGCTGCAAAATAGTAAAGAGTCCAGTAGAACCTTTAAGACTAGCCAACTTTATTATAGCATAAGCTTTTGAGAACCGCAGCTCTCTTCGTCAGATGCAGTGTCAGCTTTTGAGAACCACAGCTCTCTTCGTCAGATACATGGTTAGCTTTCAAGAACCACAGCTCTCTTCATCAGATGCATCTGTGGGTCTTGAAAGGTGACGATGCATCTGACAAAGAGAGCTGTGGTTCTCAAAAGCTTATGCTACAATGAAGTTGGTTAGTCTTAAAAGTGCTACTGGACTCTTTACTATTTGGCCCATCAAGGCCCCTATTGTCTACTCATACTGGCATAGTCTTGGGTGGAGGTCTTTCAAATCACCCAAACCTTTTTAGTGAAGTTGCCATGGACTTGAAACTGGGACCCCTTGTATGCAAAGCAGCTGTTCTACCACTGAACTACAGCCTCTCCCCAAATTCCTCCTATGGAACCTCCTACCACAAGGCCCTGTGAGAGGAAACCAGTGGAACTCCCTGCCTCATGATTGTATGAATGTTCTAAATTATAAATAGAAGCAACAGCAGAGAGACTGAACATTGCAACCTGTCATATTGATGCCACTGTGATCTATATACACTATTTCTTTGCTTGTTAGTCCACGAATATAGTAGATGAGGGAGGGGGACATCACAAAGGGTCTTTTTTCACATTTTTCCTTAACAGACTTTCTATGAAATTCTGGTTTTTCATTCCAATTCACAAGCCAATTCATATTTTGTATTGTCTTGCAATCTCTGTACCATTGCTTGTGCTTATAATTTATTATTTTCATTGATTGTATCTGACAATATAAATTCTGACCCACAAAAGGTTATAACCTGAAGAATGCCATGGTCTTTAAAGTGCTATGGTACTTGGATTTTATTTTCACAGACAGGCCGGTCTCTTTCTCTCTGTTATAGTGTCCCCGAATGCTTTGCCATGTTAACCTTTGGAACTTTCTGCCACGGTTATTATCATTCATTTCTAGTTCTCAGTATTCTGTCTCCGTCACTCTCAAGCATCCATACCAAGAAACTGAGCCCAGGGTGGGTGGGATTATGTAGATATAGGGGTGGAGCTATGCAGATAAATACAAGCTCTGTTATAAGTGGCACATATTGAGTTCTGTAGAAGGAGCCAAAGAGGTGTCAAAGACATTGTTAGAGGAGGTGTAAAATGTACCCTCTGTCAATTGGTGCACACTTTGCGGTCTCCCATAGAACTGAATGGCTACCATTCTTTTTTCACAGAAAAAAAAAGGAAAGCAATTATTTAGGGTCATCTCAACAGAGGACAAATAACCCCATCTGAGACTGGGCAGAGGGGTGGGGAATGGTAGTACAATAGCTTATTTGTATTTATTTATTGATTTACACAATTTACATCCCACCTTTCTACCCTCATCAGGGCCATCAAGTCAGCTAATAGATAAAAATCATACGTAATAAAAATACAACAACAACAACAACATTCGATTTATATACTGCCCTTCAGGACAATTTGATGCCCACTCAGAGCAGTTTACCAAGTATGTTATTATTATCCCCACAACAGAACACCTTGTGAGGTGGATGGGGCTGAGAGAGCTCTGAGAGAGCTGTGACTAGCCCAAGGTCACCCAGCTGGCTTCAAGTGGAGGAGTGGGGAATCAAACCCGGCTCTCCAGATTAGAGTCCTGCTGCTCTTAACCACAACACCAAACTATGCCTTAAAAACCATTAAAACCAAACAATGAAAACCAAAAGCTTCCACGAGGAAAGGAGATAGATCCAGAGGAGTTAGCCATGTTAGTCTGTACTAGTAGAAAAATAGTAAAGAGTCCAGTAGCACCTTTAAGACTAACCAACTTTATTGTAGCATAAGCTTTTTGGGAACCACAGCTCTTTTCTGATGATGCACCTGACGAAGAGAGCTGTGGTTCTCAAAAGGTGACAATGCATCTGACAAAGAGAGCGGTGGCTCTCGAAAGCTTATGCTACAATCAAGTTGGTTAGTCTTAAAGGTGCTGCTGGACTCTTTCCTATTTCACCAGGGCAGGGTCTCTGTTGGGGAACTACTGTGCCTCCCTGGGGGAGGCTTGCCCCATGGGGGCCCCCGCTTGCCCTACCCATGCCTGGCTTCTTGCTAGTCATTGGTCAGCAGAGAGCTCAACTTGCTTTATTCGCCCTGCTCACTTAGCAATATTTCCCACTTGTTTCTGTGATGGGACTTCCTTCCAAGTCCACTGAGGACCGCAGCTTTTAGGCTGGCATCCAAAAAGGATTCACGCTGCTTAGTTGCTAGGAATGGGTATGTCAGGATTTGAGTTTGGACAGAGCCTCCTCCTGTCTTTGAATCTTTCCCCTTGTCCCTGGCAGGGGTATGAGAGGCTCCATCTTCCACATGTTAACTATACTGCGTAAAAACTGCCTTTTATCTGTCCTAACTCTACTGAATATTATTCTAGTATTATGAGAAAGGGAGAAACGATTCTCTCTATCCACTTGTTCCTCCGCAGGAATAATCTTACAAATCTCTATCATGACGCGCACACCCCACAGCTATGTTTTCTGTGAGCCAGAGAGCCCCATCCAAACCCCACAGTGTTTCCCCTGAGAGAAGGTGTTCTTCTAACTTCTGGATCACTTTGTCAGTTCTGCAGTCTCCTATTTTTGAGATGGGATGGCCCAGATATGGCTGGATCTTAGTTTAAACTTGTCTTACAGCTAAACAAGGAGGCCCGTTGATTGGAGGAAATTTAGGGCTACAAAAATATACTTTCATTGGCACCTGAATGTGCGTGCATGAGTGGGAAGAGATGTGGTACTTGGGGGTACATGAACTTCTCGTCTTGGCATTGCCTTCCTCCAAATAAACATAAAACATATAACATAATGATGTATTGTCGAAGGCTTTCACGGCCGGAGAACGATGGTTGTTGTGGGTTTTCCGGGCTGTATTGCCGTGGTCTTGGCATTATAGTTCCTGACGTTTCGCCAGCAGCTGTGGCTGGCATCTTCAGAGGTGTAGCACCAAAAGACACTGAGAGATCTCTGTCTTTTGGTGCTACACCTCTGAAGATGCCAGCCACAGCTGCTGGCGAAACGTCAGGAACTATAATGCCAAGACCACGGCAATACAGCCCGGAAAACCCACAACAACCATATAACATAACATTCAATTTATATACCGCCCTTCAGGACAACTTAATGTCCACTCCGAGTGGTTTACAAAGCATGCCATTATTATCCCCAAAACAAAACACCCTGTGAGGTGGGTGGGGCTGAGAGAACTCCAGAGAACTGTGACTAGCCCAAGGTCACCCAGCTGGCTTCAAGCGGAGGAGTGGGGAATCAAACCTGGTTCTAAAGATTAGAGTCCTGCCGCTCTTAACCACTACACCAAACTGGCTCTCAGAGTATCTCTCTGTCTTGCCCGAAGCTTACCAGGGAGATTGGGCAAAGGGGAGGATTAAATGAGTCACCAAACAGAGGAAGGACCCCCTCCCCTCCAGCTTGTGACCCGGGTCTTCATCTCTAGGGGCCGATTGGTGTATTGATGTGGTACAGCTCTCCAGTGCTGACTGTGCCACTTCAAACGATAGGTGGGGTAAGCTGCCTCAAGCAGGTTCTCTGGTGAGGCAATACCGAAATTTTCTAAATAAATAAATTGCAAAATGGAATGCTTCCCCTCAGGTCCAAAGCTGCATGCTTATAGAAAAGTAACTCATCAAGGAGAAGGGAAGGCAAGAGAAACTTTTTCCACAATGTGCTATCTTTCCACATGCAGGGGTGTTTTTACAGTGTAGTCTCAAGGCTGGGAGGGAAGGTGACATGGTTGGATCTCGGAAGCTAAGCAGGGTCAGTAATTGGATGGGAGACCGTCAAGGAAGACTGCAGAGGAAGGCTATTGGAAATCACCCCTGCTTCTCACTTCCCTTGGAAGCCCCAGCAGAGGTTGCCATAAATCAATTGTGGCTTGATGCCACTTTACACACATCCACACACATGTCTGAATGCTCCTCTATGAAAAAGTCCCTGTACATAGAAATTGAGTGTGATGGGGGAAGATAATCTGGCAGGCTACTCCCTGAAATCTAGTCTTCTATAGAGGAGGGCCTGGGGCTCAGAGCCAAGCTACAAGTGACGCCTGACACAGGTTGGACACTTGTCAGCTTCCCTCAAGTTTGGATGGGAAATGTAGGCGTCCTGGCCTTGCAGCTTGGCTCTCCGACTGCTGTCCAATGGACTTTTCAACTGTCTCTTGTCCAACATTCCGCCAAGCTGCCTACAGGCAATATGTAACATAGAGGGACCAGGGGGTGGTCTTGCTCAGAATAAGTCAATTTCCAATATTTATTTTTCCATCCTTGAAACCATCTTATGTAAATGTGAATACGAGATAAAGCATGAAAAGAGAATAGATTGTTTCTACCAAGTTAGATTTGCATCAAGCCATAAACCCCAGATCTCTCTGCCTTCGTACCACAACATACCTCTGGGCTATAATTAAGGCTGCCAACTTCGGCTTGGAAAATTCCTGGAGATGCTTCACTAATGAGTTAAGGACCACAGACTTCACCACTGTGTTGCCTTACGTACTACCTATTGTTTTAAATACGTGCTCCTCCGAGTAACCTGTGCTTCATGTGGTCTAATGTCAGCCTTAGAATTGCTCACGTTCTGTTTCAGCATTTCTTCAACTCTGTATTGGAGTCTTGCTCATGCTCTGTCTTTGTAAACTTGTGTTCATTTACCCTATGGCATTGTTTATGGAAATGTCCTTGATACGGACTGTACTGATCTCACACTGTGTAATAAATATTTGGGGGGCGGAGCTGGGGAGGAGAAGGCAGGGTTTGGAGAGGGGACGAACTTCAGAGGGGTATGGGATAGACTCCACCCTCCTGAGCAGCCATTTTCTCCAGGGGAACTGATCTCTATAGTCTGAAGATTAGTTGTAATTCCAGGAAATCTCCCGGCCCCACCTGGAGGTTGGCAAGCCTAGCTGTGATCTCTGCACGTCCAGCTCAGCCCCCCTCGGCCTCCTGGGGTCTCCTGCGTCTTCAGACAGCTCCCCCTCCCCTCACCATTCCCCCAAATACCTGCCCACTGCCACCTTTCTCACTCCCTTTGTGTTGCGCCTCCCAATCTACCTTTTCCATGCACAACCTTTTAGGCTGGGAGAACCTGTCGTTCTTTTCTCTTCCCTCCCTCTTTGCAATTTTGCATCAGATTTTCCATTGCAAAACAGTTCTGGTGGACCACTGGATGAAAAAGCCAGATTCGGTGTCAGGTATACAAAAATGCTTCGCTGGCAATGTTGGTGGAATAACTAGAGGCAGAGATGGCTGGTGGCAAAGAAGGGGAGGCAAAGTGGTCCAACTTTTGTTTTGAGAATGCTGCCCCCTCCCAACCCGAGCAGAGCCAAGGGGGAATCTGGGCTGGAGCCAAGATGGAATTTTGGGGTCCGGCGTAACCTGGAACTTCTCTAGCTTTTCAGAGCCTGAGTTCTGGTTCCCTGACCCAACACAGTTTTACCTGTCAGTCCAGTAAGATACTGGCAGGTAGGCTAACTCCTGCTCTGCTACTTGTTTTGGGTTCCATTCAATCAAACCTTCAGTTATTTGTTACTGAAGGGGTGTCATAATCGGCACCCCTAGTACACCATAAGAAATAACAAACCAATCAATTAATTAAAAGCTCTCCTCGGCCTTTCATAGCACCTGCCCATGGAAGAGACTACCTGTTGCTTCTCTGCGTGAGTCACTGCTCTGGCCTTGCCTCCACTGGAGTGGATAACTCTACCTACTATCTGCATCAGCTACAGACTGGATCATTAATTTGCCTCCGAGCCGGAGCCAAATGACCTGCTCTCAGAGACAGTTGCTTGTTGCATCTCTGAATGAGTCAATTGTTTAGGTTTGCCTCCTTCTGTTTAAGAAGCATGTCCACGACAGCGATCCATACATAGGCTTGGCTCTTCTGAATAACTCTTGCTTATTCTTTTAAAATAAAACCTCTTGCAGGTATGAAAGTGTGCCTTGGATACCTGCTGCCTCCCCCAGCTTCAGCCCCACCTGCCCCCCGTCTGCAATATTGACATTACAGCACTGAGCTTCCTTGCAGGGCTGTCATAAACATAACTAAAATTATAGATCTGAAACGCTTTGCCCTCCAAAACTGCGGTCTGCTATTCTTGGTCTTTCCCCCCCATCTATCCTGACCTGTTCTGTGTGCTCCTGGTAAAAGGTCAAGTTCTTTTTCTAGGGACTTTTAATTAACTTCTCTGTTACTGACCTACTTCTCCCTCCCACCCGCTAGTTTCCTCCCAGGGATGAGAGACTTTCTGAAAGGAGGGTTTTTGTGGAGGGCCGGGCAGGCCCCCTCCTGCTCTGCTATCTCAGGCCGTGGCATAAAAGAGCCCTTGTTTGTTGCGAGGCCACACAAAAGGGAAGGTTGTGTGGAAGAGATAAGGGGATGGAGCCCGGCCAGCTCTTCCCTGGATGGGGGACAGCTGAAAAGGGCTTTCTGTGCGTTCCCCCCCCTCCTGTGTGTGGCTTTGCCACACGGGATGGGAAAACTTCACTGGCGGGATTCCTGCCTGCCATGCTTTTGTGCATTTCACCCTGGTGGGCAGGAAAAATGCTAGATTGAAGATCACGTTGGAGAAATACTCGAAAAGACGACGACCCTGGCTGTATTATGACGCTGAAAGATGTTACAAAATTACTGGTCGTTAACGGTGACTTGTGTGTGTATGTAAGATGTGTTGTTGACTTCTCTGTTCACTTGGGGATGGGGGTAACGTTGTCCATGGATGGAATTTTTCACTTGCCACTATAGAGACCTTTTTCCTCCAAGTTTCCAAATGAGGGGCCATCCTTTTTTCCCTTAGGGGAAAAACCACTCTAGCCAATGCTCTCCTCTGCCCAGGAGGACCAATCTCTACTCCAGAATCCTTGGTGCTGTTCCTTTTCCTGGGAGAAACGGACTGCTGCGAATCACTTCTGAGCCCCTCGCTGGCAGTAAATTTCCAGCTCGAAGAATCTTGTATTCACAATAAAGGTGTTGAGGTTTAACCTGGGGGATTATACCATGCACAGATCTGTTTCCTCTACTTCCTGTGAGAGGGATTTGACCTTGGGTTGTCAACTCCAGGTTGGGAAATTCCTGGAGATTTGTGGGTGGAGCATGGGAAGAGAGGGGATATAATGCCACAGAGACCCCCCCCCCAAAAGCAGCCGTTGTCTCCAGGGGAACTGATCTTTGTAGTCTAGAGATAAGCTGGACTTTTGGCAGAAGGTTGGGAACTCTCGTTTGACCAACTAAATGTAGTAAATGTCTATTGTAACAACCTCTCCAGCAAAGTGATTAAAAAAACCCTCCTAGCTCTAGGATGTCATTTCTTGGGACTGACCAACTCTCAAGAACAGTCTTATTTTGAACTTGGAAATTTATGGTTTGATCTATTCCTGGACCCGTCCTCCTAGTTTGTAGGGGGCTTGGATATGACCAGCAGCACGGACGTGCCTACTGGCCTTGAAGCTCTGTTTCTGACGAACACATTTTGGAGCTGAGAGAAGTGATCCCTGCACATGTTTGAGGGGTCCCTGTCACTCCACGAGGTCCACAGGGAACTCGTCCCCACCCTCGCTCGGCCTTCTAATGATTGCGGCATCCTGTGGAGCCCCGATTCAAAGTGGGGCAGAACTCCCTGGAAGTGCAGTGGAAACGGTTATCTGACACAGGCAATTTGGATAGGAAACAGCTCTGGGAACATTTCCAATGTAAGAAGCTGAACAATTGCCTTGAATGAATCTGGCGGAGAGTCCATCTAATGTAGAGAGTTTAGTTGGGTAGCTGTCCGGGTCTGCAGTAAAACAGCAGGCTTTGAGTCTGGTGGCGCCTTAGAGACCAACAAAATTTTCAGAGTGTAAGCTTTTGAGAGTCACTCAGAGCTCCCTTCTTCAGACAGAAGAAAATCCAGAGGAGTTAGCCGTGTTAGTCTGTAGTTGCAAAATAGTAAAGAGTCCAGCAGCAATTTTAAGACTAACCAACTTTACTGTAGCATAAACTTTCGAGAACCACAGCTCTCTTCGTCAGATGCATCATCGGCTTTCGAGAACCACAGCTCTCTTCGTCAGATGCATCTGACAAAGAGTGGTTCTCAAAAGCTGTCGATGTATCTGACAAAGAGAGCTGTGGTTCTCAAAAGCTGACAATGCATCTGATAAAGAGAGCTTTAGTTCTCAAAAGCTTATGCTACAATAAAGTTGGTTAGTCTTAAAGGTGCTACTGGACTCTTTACTATTGTGAGACAGAAGAAGGTATCTGAAGAAGTCAGGAGCTTTGACTCTTGCTCAGATACTGCAAACTGGAGGATGTGGCTTCTTTTATTGAGTCCAGCCATCTCATTTTAGGTCTTCCTCTTTTCCTACTGCCTTCCACTTTTCGTAGCATTATTGACTTTTCCGGAGAATCTAGTCTTCTCAAGATGTGACCAAAGTACGATAGCCTGAGTCTTGTCATTTTAGCTTCTAAGGAGAATGCTTATGAGACAGGAATACTTCCCTTTCCCGCACCGCTTGTGATTTTTCTGTCTGTTTTTTCTTCTGTCGAAACAGCCCCAGCCAGCCTCTTTAAGCTTTCCTCTTAGGGGGGATTTGTACGTGTGGCACTGATCAAAGGGCAACTCCCTACTCCAGAGCGGGTTAGGGATGCCCGTCCGTGTCTGTCTTGCTGAGGACGGGCCCAGCCAGGTGCACCAGTGTTGCCTGAGCGCTAACAGGGCCGGGCTTAGCTGGCTTTCCAAGAAGAAAGCAAGGACACAGCAACTCGCGGCATGCTGGGAAAACTGCCACGTCTTCCTCGGATTTGGTGTGAGGTTCTTTCTCACCCCCACCGCCAGTGAGCTGTTGTTAGGAAGCAGATATGCCTTAAAGGTGGGAAATGTTTGGTACGTTGGTTAACAAAGGGCTTTAGAATTAAGACCCAGGGCCCCGGCTACATCCTAAGAGGAGGGGCACATTTCTTTTCTTGGCCTGCTTCAAGCATCATTTCTGGGCCCACGGCCTCCCGGTCTCGGCAGTCAAGCGACTGCGTCCCATCTAGGGTGGCCAGCCTCCAAGCAGAACCTGGAGATCTCATGAAATTATAACCAATCGCCAGGCTACAGAAATTTATTTATTAATTATTTATTAAATTTATTATTTATTATATTAGATTTTTAGTCCGCCCTCCCCACCAGGCGGGCTCAGGGCAGAGTACAACATTTCAAATTACAGAAATACAGTTATAAACAGATAAAACTGACTTCTGCTAGAAAAACGGCTAATCTGGAGGCGGATTCTACGGCACTATCCCATGCTGAAGTCCCTCCCCTCCCCAAACCCCGCCTTCCCCAGGCTCCGCCCCAAAAGGACCTCCAGTGGTTTCCTAACCTAGAGTTGGAACCCTGGTTCCATCCCAGAACTAGCCTCAGAGCAAAATGCAGCCGGTCGCAGGGAGATGTGCAAATCGCTGCTTTAAGGTCAATGGATGACAGCAAGGAAGGCTCCGGGCATCTCCTTGCCCCAAGCAAGGTACGGCCATCCTCTCCTCTGGCACCATGAGCCCGGTCCGAGCCCAGCCTCTGTAGCATCCCTGCAGGGGCTCAGCTCGGAGGTGGCCAGCAAGGGCTGATGGCGAGGAATAAGCCAGACCCCTGCAGTGAGGTGGTGGCTCCTCCCTGTGCTGCCCCAGGCAGCCTCTTGGGTGGCTTGTCTGGAGAACCATCCCTGGGTGACGAACGGATGGATGCTGAAATCTCTTTATGAGATGGCAAAATAGTCTTGTTCTTTGGGTCAGTTCTAATGTACTGTTTTTTGCATTTTTTTTTCAAGATGGGTAGCCGTGTTAGTCTGTCTGTAGCAGTAGAAAAGAGCAAGAGTTCAGTAGCACCTATAAGACTAACAAAATTCGTGGTAGGGTATGGGCTTTCGTGAGCCACAGGCTCACGAAAGCCCATACCCTACCACAAATTTTGTTAGTCTTATAGGTGCTACTGGACTCTTGCTCTTTTCTATTCTTTTTTTGCATCTCTTTTCATCTTCCCTTTCAAAAAAAGTGTGTGTGTGTGGGGGGGGGGGGTGCATACAGTAACAGAGTGTCTTTCAGGGCCCTGGTAGGGGGTGTCCTACTTTGCAAGGCTGTTGCGACGATCAGACTGTAATTCACCAGTCCTTCTCGGAAGCAAATGCTGGTAGAAATGAATTGCAAGTGCTCCTGGGTGCGATTAGGCAGAGCTGTGAGCAGTACAACTGAGATAAGAAATCATGAGCGAAACGGATGAATTCTCCCCCTTTCGGTATGCATTTCTAGGAGGCCAACTCTTTTCTTCCTGGGTGGGCCTCCTGTGCTTTGAAAAGGAGTGCCACACCTGGAAATGCCACACAACCGCCACCACCCGGCCTCTGCCACTGCAACTCCTGGCTGGGAAAAGGTCCTCTACTGGGCAGGCATCTGAAACACTGGGGGCTCCGTGACTCAGCCTCCTCTCCCTTGCCGCCCCATTTGCTTGGAACATTTCTGGAAGGAGGAATGCCACTTCCTTTCTCCCTGTCCCATCTTCCTCCCCAAGCCCCTCTTTTCTGTGACCTGCCCCTTCAGCTTCTTTGCTCATCCTGGCTTTCATTTAAAAGGAAGGGCAAATAAGGGATGGTGAGAGGACAGAGCAAGGACTGGAAGACCAGGTTCAAAGTCCTACTCGCAACGGAACTCCTTTGGGCAAGTCGCCCTTCGTGGCCTAACCTACCTTGAAAGGGTGTTCTGTGGACTAAACACATAACCCTCCTTGAGTTCTTCAAAGGAAAGTCAGGATAAAAAGGGATGGATTAATAGATACAAAAATGAAGCTTGACTTCCTGGTACCCTCCTGCCCATCTCCCACCTAGGAAGGCCAATCTCCAGGTGGGGCCTGCAGTTCTCCTGGGGTTACTATTCATCTCCAGAGAGCACCTCCCAACTTTGGAGGAGGGGCTTTAAGGCATTGCATCCTCAACCAGTCACCGTCTCCCCAAACTGTCCTCCCCAGACACCGTCCTCAAATCTCCAGGCATTTCCCAAGCTTGAGTTGGCAACCCTACTTCCACCCCCCTCTGTTGCAGCTGTAAATTTCCCAGGGAACCCCCCCCCCGTTGCCTCACTCTGTACAGTGACACACACACAAAGCCACAAAGAGGAATGGGGGGTGGGTGGGAGGTGGCACGTGCAGGGGGAATCCCACCGCAAGCCTGTTTTGAGGACCAAAGAACGGCGTAATCCCAAACACCGCACAGGTTTACTGCTTTTCCTCCAGTGGTCCCCTCTGGCATTGCTCTGCCCCTTCTCTTCCCATTCCCACGGCTCCTTCAGGCAGCCTTCTAAGGGTGTTCGCTTTACACCACCATGGCTTGTTTTTCAGTCCGGGAGGGCAAAGCATAAGCTGTAAGGCGATCTCTCAAGGAGCACCCCTTCTCATGAGTCACAACTCAGTTCTCGGCCCTTGACGTCCCCAGCCGAGGGTGTGGCTTTGCACCCACCGCAGAATGCGGAGGCAGAATAGGCCGTGCCTGGGCGTCGTGTTTTTAAAGACTCCCCTATGTAAGAAACGAAATCCCTGCAAGTAAAAGAAAACTACCAGGAAGCCTTAAAACCTCTCATACTGGTTTGCTACTTTTCTACTTGCAGGGAGCTGTGTTTCTTTGATGGTTTAAATACGGGGGTGAATGCAATAAAGGCATCACCCGCCAGCAGTCTGAGGCAGCACTGCCCCCCACCCAGGCTCAGCCACCTCATTCACAGCAAACCCCGTGAGGACCAGGCCTGAATGCATGTTGCTTGTGTGGATGGAGGGCCGGCAGTTCTCTTTGCTCTCAGTGGCCCTCCCCAGCGCCCAGGGATTCCACCTCAAAGGTTGGCAGCACAAGGCACCCCAGCCCAGGATTGCCACCCCTCCGCCCCAGTTTCTTCCTTGCCTCTAAAAATCCAGAGGCTGAGAATCAAAGCAAGACTCACCTTTGGTGGGCTGTGGCAGCCGCTGACTTTTTCCAAGCGGTGTGAACCCAGCAGGCAGGGCAACGGTGAGGCAGCCAGAGAAGTGTGTGAGATCAGCATTTTATTATTTTAGCTCTCCAGCCGGGCGGACGGGCGGGCGGGGTGGGAGAGAGGGCGAGATCACATACACAGGCTCCGTTATCAATCACTCCCCAGGCCCCAGCAGACCTCCAGTGGCCGTGCTCGAGAACTGCCAAGCCCGAGGACTGGCTTGTCGCGAAGATGCTCGCCGGCTGTTTGAAGAAAGCCACAACTTGGCTCAGAGGCCTGCATTCACACAGGCACACAGCAAGGTGTGTGCTACACTGCGGCATCAAAACAGTAAGCTGAGCCAATGGTCCCTGCGTGGATGGGAGCACCCTTTGGCGCACTCGGTTCAGACTGTGCCAAGCCAACAACAACAACAACATTCGATTTATACACCGCCCTTCAGGGCAACTTAACGCCCACTCAGAGCGGTGTACAAAGTACGTTATCATCATCCCCACAACAAAACACCCTGTGAGGTGGGTGGGGCTGAGAGAGCACCCGGCTGGCTTCAAGTGGAGGAGCGGGGATGGAAATCAAACCCCGTTCTTCAGATGAGAGTCCCGCGCTCTTAACCGCTACACCAAACTGGCTCTCTCAACAGAGCCCACGGCACTGCTAGCACTGCACAGACCACTGGACTCGCCTGCCTCCTGGCCGCCAGGGGCCCTCAAGGACAGCAGCCCACGAGGAACTTTCCCAGGAAGTTAAAAGGCTGGCCAGCCCACATCTGCACATACATCTGCAAATGGGACTCTGGGAACACGTGTGAAGGGAGCCACCACCCACCCAAGAGCCTTTTGAGACAAAAAGTAAATGCAATTGTACCGTCTAGCCAATGCAGGGTTAACTTTTCAGTTACAGACTATTGGAGTTGCAAAGAAATAAAATTGAATTCAAAGAAATATAGCCACCCAGAAGGCAACCCCAACAGAAGAGGTGCAAGTCACTCCCTCTCCCAAGGTGTGCCCATTTTTGTCCACAGCCATCCCACTCAGGCCTAAAGGGAGAGGGGCCGTGGAACAAGGGAAGGGCTGGCAGGTGCCCCCACTGAGGGCCAGCTTCTAGTACCTGCCTGAGCTCCTAGTCGGGGACTGGCCCCAGAACTCATTTGAGAAGCCGCTCGTCAAACTGTGCAACTTTCAACAGTGCCTCTGAGGTCGAGCTGAGTGCTCTTTTCATTGCTGAACTGCGGGCTGACCTCTACCCTGTGGGCTGATTTTCTACCCTGAAAATCTTGTTGGTCTCTTAAGGTGCCGCTAGACTCCAAACCCACTGGATTAGAGGAAGTGGCTTCCACACACACAGACACAGAGATGACTTCCCTTCTGGCCACTCAAGCAATGAGCTTGTGGTTGGAGGCCTTGAGCATCACCAAGTACTGTGATTCTACATGAGGCAGAACTTGCTACGCAGACTTTTCAGTTGCAGGTTTTATGCCTTGTGCATAAAATCCAGAGCAGCATTTCCGGAGGCACCCCATGATGGAAGCCTCTTCAAGCCTTTGGAGGCTTCTAGTTATTTAGTGTGAAAAATTAAGAGGTGCCAGGGCGGGGAGGGCTCAGTCTTGCTGTCCCACAAGCCTCCCCCCCACCCTCCGCAGAGTCCCCAGAAAGGTTCTCTTTCCTCCTAGTCCGAGATTTATTTATTTGATGCCTTTCCAGGGACCTGCTTGAGGTAGCTCACAAGTAAAACCAAAACCATATAACCAAAAAACAACAGCACATAACAAAGCCAGGGTATGAAAACAGTGGCCCTCGAAAGTTTTTTTTTTTTTTGCAGCATACATCCGGTTACAATAGACGTGGCGGTCTCTCTGGTGCCCCGGGACGCTGCTTCTCCTTTAGCCACAAAGAAAGAAGACCAGAGAGAGTTCATATTTGGGGCCAGTGGGGGGACATTCCCTTCTCACCCAGCACAGATTCTGCTGTTTATCCCTCTCCTGGCAGCTCGGATTGCATTCTTGCCTGCCCACTTATCAAGAGAACATCACAACCGGTTGAACCAACAGGCAGGCGCAGAGGAACTCTTTGGTGCAACAGCATCCTGCAACCATTGCTTCGCTTAGGTTTGGAATGAGAGGTCCCCCCCCTCGCCCCCGAGGTCACCTGGCCCTCTCTCTTTGCTCCTTCTCCCGTCCTCCTCCTCTTCCAGCGCCTTAATTCGTGGCATGGATTAATTAAGAGCCTCCCACAGCTCTGTTGGATCAGACTACCGGCGGGCTAACAAGCCGGGCATGGAGCCTGAGGCCTTTCCCTGATGCTGCCTCCTGGCACGGGGCGGCGGGGTGTGTGTGTGTGTCAGAGGTTTGCTTCATTGACCTCTCATGTTCCCCATTCACCCAATTTGTGGGGATTCTCCTGGAGCTCTTATTTACTTATTTAATCACGTTTGTACCCTGCCCTCCCGGCAAGCAGGTTCAGGGCAGCTCACAACAATAAAAACAAGTCGGCCTTGATTTTCACCATCCACACTTATTTATTTATGACATTTATAGTCCGCCTTTCTCACTGAGACTCAAGGTGGATTACACAGTGTGAGATTAGTGCAGTCAATATCAAAGACATTTCCATAAACATCATAAAAATAGACTCATCTGCAAACTTGGCCACTACGCTGCTCACCCCCCCGTTCCAGATCTTTTATGAACAAATTAAATAGTACTGGATCCTTGTTTACTTCCCTCCATTTTATTTACTCTTTGCTGCTGGTTTTTTAAACCACATTTTTATCTATAAGGAGGTAAATCCTCTTATCCCATGTCAGATTTAACATGCTTGTTTGTACGTACTGCAAACAAGAGAGGCAGTGTGATGTAAAGGTTAGAGTGTTAAGAGTAGAGAAACCTGGGTTCAAATCCAGTCTCTGCCATGGAAGCTCACTGAATGACTTTGGGTCAGTTGCTCTCTCTCACTGTAACCTTTCGTGAATCACAGCTCACTGCTCCACTGAAGAAGCGAGCTGTGACTCATGAAAGCCTGCCCTACCACCAATTTTGTTAGGCTCATAGGTGGTATTGGACTCCTGCTCTTGTCTGCTGCCACAGACAGACTAACACGGCTACCCATCTTGCTCTATCGTCCTCACCTAACTCATCGCGTTGCTATGAGGAAAAAATATGACCACTCCAACCCCAGGTGCCATCCTGAAGGGCTACAAGTCTGAGAATTGAACAAAATACAGAATTCATTGGGAAGCTGTTTATTTTTTTTTAAGAGACACTCAGAGTTGGAAAGTAACAACTGTGGGAAAAAGGAAGTCCAATTTCAATTTAAAAGCACGCCATGGGCACCGTACTCACCCTTTCCTCAAAATAGCGCCTGGGGCTGGCCTTAGATCCAGGTCAAGGAGGGGAAGTCAACCAGACAGCAATGTCTAATTCCACTTGTCTGACTGTGCTCCCCCACAGCAGCCCCCAAACCCAGGGCTCAGTGCCTCAGCATAAACAGCCCCATGGCTGGAAGAAGAGAGACCCCGTCCCCTGAGCCCTTTTGGGGAGAAATCTCAAGCCCCCTTGCTCTGCAGCCGTGTCATATGACTAGGGACCTGCTTGCTGCAGTCCGATGCAGCCCTGGATCATGGCCTGGCAGTCCTAAGCAGACAGCCAATATGGGAAACCATGTGCCGTTCCAGACACGTCACCCCATGTGCCTTGAGGGCAGCATTTGGCTTGGCAGTTCTCCAGACAGCAGGGGGCTTAATCCCAGCACAGGGTTTGCCAAGGGAAAGAAACAATGACTAAGGTAAAAAACATACAGTGACAACCAACGAAGTGACAGCGTCCATTCCCTTTCAAGTCACTTTTTTGCAGAAATAGAAGGGGTGTCCACAGCAAGGAGGCAAAAGGTAGAGCCCGCTCTGGGGTGTCCTATGTGGCCGGGACGCTCTGTTTGATGATGATCTTCTGCCTGGTGGCCCGGACACTGGAGTCAGTTACCGGGGGGCCCACCCCAAGGGCAGCCGAGGCAGCTGCTGCGTTTGGTAAACCGTGGGCTGTGATGTATTTCTTGTAGGCTTCGCGGATGATCTTGAAGGCCCGGATGTTGGAGTAGGGAATGTCAGTGATGGGGTCGCGGTAGATGGCGGCCTTGTGGGTGACGGGGCAGATCTCCTTCACAGGCAGCTTGGGGGGGCGAGATTTCGGGAAGAAGCGTTCAAAGGTCTCGTCGTCGCTGAAGGTCACGAAGGAGCGAGAGCATTTAGCAGCCAGAGCGGAAGTTGTAGGGGGAACCTCCGAGGGCAACTGTGCGTCCTGGTCCAAACTGAGAAGAAGACATGACTCAGGGAGGGCCGATGCACCAAACAGCTGTGCCTCCTGACTCTTCCCAAAGCTTATCTTGTAATACTTCTCCACCTCTGAAATTGCTCTCAACTGCTATGCTAAGCCCTATTGTCTAGGAGACAGATTGAGGGGAGTCCAGAAAAGCCACCCTAAGTTCATCCATTGTTCATTGTTTTATTTTACTCAATATTAAAGCAGGTGATTTCTGCCACTCATGAAAGCAGAAGAAAAACCACAGAAAACGCCTACCAACTTGGGGACGCTCCAGGCATGCAGAAAAACAGGGCTCTGAATTAATCAGGAGAATGAGAATATCCCAAGCTGACTGGTGAGGGCTAAGCATGACCCAGGGGGTACAGAAGGTTGAGAGCTATTTATTTTAAAACATTTTTATAATCATAACAACAGTGTACTTATATACCGCTCTCCTAGACAATTTAGCGCCCACTCAGAGTGGTGAACAGAGTCGGTGCTATTATTATTCCCGCAATGCAGCTGGAGAGCTGGGGCTGAGAGGAGGGGCTTCCCCAATGGTACCTTCTCTAGCTCATGGTAGGGATTTGAACCAGCAGAGTGCTGATTTGCAGCCCAACCACGTAACCACTATGGTGCAGCAGCTCTGTAGCACCTTTCTGTATGCTACTGTTCTACTCAAACAGCTTCCTCAAGGCAGCACACAGGAAAACTTAGAGCCATTTAAAGGGGAAAAAATTAGAAGGCAACGAGGAAGATGATTTGCTTAAGCTCTTAAGAGCTCACAGCATCTTGCGTACCTGAGAAAAAAGGGGGAATTTTAAAATCTTATACCCCCTCTCTTCCATTCTCTTCCAATGGCAGCCCACCTACATATAAGATCAGGGGGGTCCATCTTTCAAGGACTCCTCAAGGTATGCAGAAAAATAACAGAACAATCGGGTCCAGCAGCTCCATAAAGACCAATGAGATTTCCAGGGTGTGAGCTAGGGAGCTTTAACTCTCGAAAGCTTACACCCTGGAGTCCAGTTGGTCTGTCCCTAATCTTGCTCTTCTACTATAGAACAACACCCACCTAAAAGAAAAACAATAGTTTTTTTGGGGGGGGGGAATCACCTCCCCATCAGAAAAAAATCCATCCCCAGCCCAATAAGGACCAAGGGTACTAACTGACCCAGAAGAAGGAGAAAACAAAGGAAGCAGGTGGGGAAATTGGCCATGCCCTTAATAACAACAACAACAACAACAACAACAACAACAACAACAACATTTGATTTATATACCGCCCTTCAGGACAACTTAATGCCACACTCTGAGCGATTTACAAAGTGTATCATTATTATCCCCACAACAAAACACCCTGTGAGGTAGGAGGGGCTGAGAGAGCTCTGAGAGAGCTGTGACTTGCCCAAGGTCACCCAGCTGGCTTCAAGCGGACGACTGGGGAATCAAACCCGGCTCTCCAGACTAGAGTCCCGCACTCTTAACCACTACACCAAACTGGCTTAGAGGTTATACAGTCCTAAACTGGGATATCTTGGAGGAGGGAGGGGGTGGCCCTGAGCAGCTTGCAACTTAAATTTCAAACAAAAGGAGAGACAACAGGTTAAAAGAATTTTAAAAATGTAATTAATTTGAATAAATGTATTGCCAAAAGCTCAACCAGGTGCCTTCTTGAGATTCTCAAGAATGTGTTCTGTAAAAGGGAAAAGCTACAAAAACTACCACCTGTTCTCAGAAGAAAAAGCCACACTTGATACTTTTGCATTCATTCCAGGTCACACCAATACACCAGAACCAGAGGCTGCTGAAAAGTATTCGAGGCAAAGCTTGTCCGGCGGTCTCAGTCCTGCCAATTAAAATTGGCCCCTGCCATTTAATCATGGATCCTGAATAACTTTTTTCTTGGAAGTTTTCTGAAAGAGGACAGCAATAACAACAGGAAACCCTACCCCATAAAAATACCCCCTACTGTAAATCCTAAATTTAGGTGACCAATATATGGATCATGTAGGCTAGCTATTGCTAGCAAGCGCTAAGGGAAATGTAGTCTGCACATATTCCAAAACGCTTTATTATTATCTGACATCTCCCAGGGTCACATCCTAGTCCTGCAGTCACACGGAGACCTGGCCTGTTTTTATGACAGTTTGCATAATGCGACTGGATCTTGAAAGACATTGTGTTCCCCACTTTTGATGGAGTTTGTCTGACCCTTGCAGACTCCGTTAAGAGCCTAGGGGTTATACTGGATCCAGCACTACAAGAAAAACAAGTTAAGGCAGCCACAAAAAATGCTTATTACTGTCTCATTCTAGCCTGGAAGACGGCTTCTTGCCTCGACACGGCCAACCTGGCCATCTGGGTCCATGCTGTGGTAACATCAAGGCTTGACTATTGTAATGCACTATACATGGGTCTCCCATCTAAGTTAACTAGGAGGCTCCAATTGGTGCAAAATGCTGCAGCTCGACTGTTATCAGGAGTGAACAGGAGCGTGAACATCACTCCCATCCTACAGTCGCTTTATTGGCTACCCATCAGTTACTGTGATCAGTTCAAGGTATTAGTTATTACATACAAAGTTCTTCATGGCTTTGGTCCAGCATACCTACGGGACCGCCTCCCTCCCTATGTTCCTCTGCAGCAGCTTCGCTCATCTGAACAGGGTCTCCTGCAGGTGCCAGGCTGCACACGGGTGAAGTCAACAGCAGCCCGTACAAGGGCTTTCTCTGTGGTGGCCCCTACCCTGCGGAATGGTCTGCCTGAGGAGGTCAGGAGAGCCCCCACCCTCCTGGCTGTCTGCAAAAATGGTGCAAAACCGAATGATTCAAAAAGGCTTTTTACTCAGATAGGAACGCGGTATTGTAGGGAGGCCATCTCAGATGCTTCGTTAATGACTTAGGGACCATGGACTTCACCACTATGTTGCCTTACCTACTATCCGTTGCTTTAAATATGCGCTCCTATGGCTATGCTTCATGCTGTCTAATGTCAGCCCTAGAACTGCTTATGCTCTGTTACAGCAATTCTTCAACTCTGTACTGGATCCTTGCTAGTGGCTATTTCTTTGTATTTACCCTATGGCATAGTTTATGAAAATGTCCTTGATCCTGATTGTACTAGTCTCATACTAGGTAATCCCCCTTGAGTCTCAGTGAGAAAGGCGGACTATAAATGACGTAAAATAAATAAATGCACCCTGCTAGGCTGAAACAATGTTGTGCTGGCTTGCAGAGGGTGCTCTTGCAGTTCTAATTCTGGTGGACCGGAGGCTGGAGAAAAGGCTTAGAACCCTTGACTTTAAAAAAAAAATGCCTGCTACTTACTTCCTCTTGGATCAAGTTCTCAATTCCTGGTTTATAATGCGGTCACCCTTCCCACTGTGCACAGATCTTTGAAATTATCTGTTGCTTTAAATTTGGACCCCTATATCCTACCTGTGCTTCATGTTGTCGAATGTCAGTCCTAGAACTGATTATGTTCTGTTTCAGCAATTCTTCAACTCTGTATTGGATCCTTGCTAATGTTGTCTTTTATTTATCCTATGGCACTGTCTATGGAAATGTCCTGATAATGTATGGAAACGTCCTTGATTCTGATTGTACTGGTCTCATACTATGTAATCCGCCTTGAGTCTCAGTGAGAAAGGCAGACTACAAACAAATAAATAAATGAGGGGACACTGATTTTGCACACCGTGCAAGTTGCAGGGGGAGATAATGGTGGAAAGAGTGTTTAATCCAGGTGGGCAAATAGCACTCTGTGCACGAACTACAAAGTGGTAAGAACAACTTCCAGGCACCAAGGAAGGAAAGTGTCAACAAACCAGAAAATGACTTAGGCCTTTGAACTTTTTGACCGAATGAAATGCCATCAAGGACAAACACAAATGCCCGTTGACAGGAGGGGGGCAGGCACAGAATAATTTCTCTGCAAGCCTCATCTGCTCCCTTCCAAAGCCAGGCAAAACCTACCCTTCAACATCCACGTTTTCCTCCTTGCAGCCCAGATCAGAGATCAGGGGCATAGTCCCCGAATAGTAGCGGATGGTCGGCCCCAGGCATTTGCGCTTCTTCTGGACCTGCCGCTTCTTGTCTGCCTCGAGGCGCTCGTATGTCTCTGCAAAACAATAGGAGGAGGGGAAGAGGGCAACTCAGCTCCCCCGTCCCTTCCCGCAACTCCTTTTTTCACGAATGGGAGCCTGGCCTGGTTAAAAAGCACACGGGCAAAAGCCCCGTCCTGGGTGGCTGAGACGTGCACTTAAATCCTAGGGTGTGTGTGTGTCTGTGTGTGTGCACGCACACATATGACTCCATGGCTATGCATGTGGGGTTGGCATGTGAGGGCAACACAGCTCAGGAGTAGGCCATACTGTGTCTATGAGAGGCAGCACTCAGTTTAAAGGCAAAACCAAGTACATCCACATGGCCTGCTCCAAGACAACACAGCCCTGGACCTGCATAGGTCAATCTTTTTTGAAAAAACACTCCCAACATCGCATTGAAACCTTCTCTTTGGAAGCACAGCAGAAGGGAGCTCTAGAGAAATCATGGGCGTGACTATCCCAATCTTAATCCTCATTCAGGGGAGTCAATGAATGACCACCAAAAGTTCTGTTTTTTAATTCGTAAGATTTATATTGCACCAGTCCCCTTATCATAGAATCATAGGGTGGGAAGGGACCTCTAGGGTCATCTAGTCCAACCCCCTGCACAATGCAGGACATTCCTAAATACCTCCCCCACCTCACACACAGCGACCCTTACTCCATGCCCAGAAGGTGGCAAAACGCAGTCAGGATCCCTAGCCAAACTGGCCTGGGAAAAATGCTAAAACCCAAAGCTGCGATCAGCACCAGCCTGGTCATGTAAGAAGGGGCCGCAAGAACTAAGCGCTGATATAGCCCATTCTACCCTCTCCCTCTCATGACCTGCCCAGGTTCACAGAATCAGCATTGCTGTCAGAGGGCCATCTGGCCTCTGCTTAAAAACCTCCAAAGAAGGAGAGCCCACCACCTCCCCGAGGAAGCCTGTTCCAGAGGGACTGCTCAACTGTCAGGAAGTTCTTCCTAATGTTGAGCCAAAAACTCTTTTGATTTCAACCCACTGGTTCTGGTCTAATCTTTTGGGGCAGCGGAAAACAACTCCACACCATCCTCTATATTGCAGCCCTTCAAGTACTTAAAGATGGTTATCATACCACCTCTCAGTCGTCTCCTCTCCAAGCTGAACATACCAAGCTCCTTCAATCTTTCCTCATCGGGCTTGTGCCTCAAGATGGCTTTTGTCTGTAAAACAGCAATCTAAAAAGCGTATCCTCACATACACAAATATACCCCACCTCCCCATTCAATGCAATAAAAATCTAAGGCTGTTGTTAAGTGTTTCTGGGGATTAACTGTTTAGACCATTACTCATTTTCACTTACATTGATTTTAAAAACTCTTCGTCCATGAATTTCTCGACTAGTCACTTTTCTGCCAGCCTATGTTCAGACTCACCCAGAGACCGCAAGTTAATCTCCTCCGTTATCTTGGCCTCTTCCAAAAGCTCTTCCTGCGTGAGGGGCCTATCGTAGCTTGGGCCAGCCCCCTTCTTACGCTTCGACTGCACCTGGCGCTCCTGGACGCGAAGGAAGGTTTGGCGCGTATGCTCCGTTGTTGACTGGCGCATGTGTTTACGGCCTGGGGAGCGGGCACAAGGGGAAAGTTTCAAGAACTAAGCAGACGGCTTCCAATTTCAAGGTTTTTTAAAAAAATAGTGTGACATTTTCCATGCAAGCTGCCACCTAGGCAACTCACTGTCTCCCACTTCATCCTGGATCTCGGCCGGCGTTGATCTTTCTTCCCTCGCCTTCTGGGAGCTGCTGGCGGATGTGTCCGGTTTCTTGGGCCTCAGGCTTTTGATGGGTTCCTATAGCAGGAGACAGAAGTTTTAACAAGGGGAAAGCTACCAATCATCCTGAACCAAGGAGTAGTTTTGCCTCAAAACTGGGGATATGAAACAGCAATTTACCAGAACAGCTTCCCAAAGATAAGCAATCGAGTTCTGCCCTGACCTTCTGACGTACCTTGTAGGCTTTGGTGACCACCCTGCGCTTCCTCTTCGGCTCGTCGTCATCCTGATCGCTGCCGGGCTCGTCTCCTTCATCAATATCGAAATCCGAATCCACTTCATCATCACTGTCTGACTGGTCGCCTTTGTACTCATCGTCCCCAGACTCCTGCCATAAAGACCAGCAAAGCTGTCAGTCAGGGCAGCTGTTCTTGCCCAAGCCCAAGCCCAAGCCCAAGCCCAAGCCCAAGCCCAAGCCCAAGCCCAAGCCCAAGCCCAAGCCCAAGCCCAAGCCCAAGCCCAAGCCCAAGCCCCTTTCTGTCGACACAGCCCTGTTTCGACAGCCTGCTCCAAAAGGCTCACCGTTTACCTCCTCTCTCCAAGTCACACCCTTGTGAAAAGACAACCAGGGTAGTGTCTTGGTTAGCAAGCAGAATTTGGACTGGAGAAACCTGGGTCCAAACCTTCACCCAGCCCATAAAGCTCACATGGTGGCTGTTGGCAGGTCACTACCTCACAAGGTTGCAGCGAAGATAAAAGACAGAGAGTGGGATTCCATGGATCTGTTCTGCTAACAATGGTGCTGGGGGAAGGCACCACTGTAACTGGAATAGATCAGCAGAATCCAGTCCTTTGTATGTCAACTTGCGCTCAGAAAGGCAAAGCTACACGGCCCCATCTCTCCGTCAACTCCACCTGCTCTACCTTCCAGGCTTCCCCTCCTCCTGCAAAAAGCCACATACTGTCAGTTCTAGGGACGGCAGTCCATGGCAGACAGATCCCCAAACCCCTCACAGCAAGCACTCCATTGGCTGAAAGGTCTTTATTCAGAGATCCATTAAGTTCATGGGTACATCCATAGATGGGATAGGTTGGCAGGAAGGAGTATACAAGCATATGCACTATTGATATAAGGAGCATTATTCCCCCCTCCCCTCGAGCAGTTAGTATTTAGGCGCAAAAATCCTTAAAAGTTCCATGAGAACATAATAGCTTAGTCTGGACAGAGAAAGGCAGAAGATTACAAGGAATAAAACTCCCTCTTTCCCCTGTGAAGAGTTACAGTACAGCTGCAAGGTCACTGAGCACACTTTCAGAGATAACAGTTGCTCGTTCTGGGAGTAAGGCACGTTCATTTTCAAGCAGGTCCACATTGGTACTTGATTATGTGACTACAGTACAAAGCACAATCAGATGAGCAATGCATGAGATTATTAGAGCAGAGAAACATAAATGACGTGGATGGGTGCAGACATGACACATACCATCCATCATTTACTTCCCACCTTTTCTATCCCACCATCACATTGTTCTGTAAGAATTAATTCAAGGTCCCCACGAGTGACAAAGGTATCTTTGTATCATCCCACCTCCTTTTCAGCAATCCAACCAACAGCTTCACCATCTGCCAGGGCATTTCTCTCAAGCCTGCCACACCCAGCCCAATGGAACATGGAGCCCCGTCTGCTCTTCGAAACTCTGCTCACATATGCCTCCAAAAGCCATTTTCCTTATACTTGTTAGTATCCCCCCCAACTTCGAAAAGAGTGATATATGCCAGGGCAAAAAAACTAAAATAAGAGACAACACAAACTTTTGAGCTTTCCTAGAAAAGGATCTTGGGGTTGTACTGAGTCGGTCAGTGTGATTCCGTGGTGAAAACAGGGAAATTCCACACTTGGGAGTTATCAGGAAATGGAGAGAAAGCAAAAGAGACGTCATCCTCGTGCCGTGATGGACATCCACAGCGTGGCTGCACTGGGAATTCTGTTTGCATACAGTCCATCACGTACCTCTGACTGCATAATCTCAGTAAGTCCTGGTTGCATAATCTTGACAAAATCAAAGAGGTTCAAACACTTTCTGTACTGGGAAAAGAGGCTAAAAAGGGCAGGGCTTTTCAATTTAGGTTGTAATGGGAGGGGGCATGTATAAATTGGTTAGAGAGAACTTTCTCTCTCTCTATTAGAACTCGAGGGGCACCCACTGAAGTTAACGGATTGAGGACAATGCAACTTACAATTACCATTTCACATTTATACTTAAGGTACAAGCAACGCGGGGGGAGGGGAATGTTACAAAGAAAGGCCAGTTTGAAACAAGATCCAGTCAAAAGATCAATAGATCCACGCACAGTAGGTGGGGACCGCTCCCAACTCTTGATAAACAAGATTAACATTAGATCTAATCCAGGAAAGAATAGGGTAAAAGGTGATAAGCAGATCCAGTTTACAAAGGATATGTAGAAGTTTAGCAAAACAACTGTAAAAGGTGGGTATGCTAAGATATTCACAACTTATTCTCACCCACTGTGAGTGGATTTATTACTCTTATGATTGGATCTTGCTTCAGTCTGGCCTCACTTTGTAACCTCTCCCCCGTTCTGTTTATCTGTTGGTTGAAGCATTAAGTATAAATGTATTTGCAAGGATGCACCTTCCAGTTTGGTGTAGTGGTTAAGACAAGCAACAGGACTCTAATCCAGAGAACCGGGTTTGATTCCCCACTCCTCCGCCTGAAGCCAGCTGGGAGACCTTGGATCAGTCACAGCTCTTCCAGAGCTCTCTCAGCCCCTCCCACCTCACAGGGTGATTACTGTTGTGGGGATAATAATGACACACTTTGTAAACCGCTCTGAGTGGGTGTTAAGTTGTCCCGAAGGGCGGTATATAAATTGAATGTTATCATTATGTTATTCTTCTTCTTGCATCTGATGAAGGGAGTTCCAAATCGTGAAGTCTTATGCTGGAATACATTTTGTTAAGTCTTTTTAAGGTGCAGTTAGATTCCCATTTCATTTTCCTCCAGCAGACAAACTCAGTTCTCTCTCCAGAACTGCAGCTAAACAGAAACACCAGGTTCATTGTCAATTAATATACTTGTGGATATTGAGGACAGGAGAGAAAAACAAAAGGGGAGAGACCGGGGTTTCATTTAAGCATCTGATTAATCAGGGGGCTTTTCAACTGATCCAACTGGGCAATCCTTAAGACAGAAACCTACAGTCTCTATTAATTATTTTACCCAATGGAATCGCCATGTTCAAGAGCAGTATACCTTTGAAGAAGAGATTCTGAGGATGAGCAACTGCCAAGATGCTATAATAGCCGAAAGGCATGGAGAAAAATGTTTGGTCGCACTAATGGAGGCTTAATATGATGTTATTTATCAAGCACCATTATTTACTTTCCAAGTATGAATAATGTCACTTGCTCATTTCTACGTATTAAGCTTCTACTAAAGGGACAGGGCATTTTCCCATAGAACTACAGACAAACATACAAGCAGCACAACCCCAAGAACCCTTTCTTGGGAGTAAACCCCACAGAACAGACCTGAGTAGGAATCCGAGTAGACATGCTTAGGACTGCACAACTGACAATAGTGCATCTGATGAAGAGAGCTGTGGTTCTCAAAAGCTTATGCTACAATAAAGTTGCATCTGTTGAAGACAGCTGCGGCTCTCGAAAGCTTATGCTACAACAAAGTTGGTTAGTTTTAAAGGTGCCACTGGACTCTTTGCTATTTTGCGGCTACAGACTAACACGGCTAACTCCTCTGGATCTATGACAGAACAATGGGATTGTTGACAATCCCATTGTCAAATCAGCCAACCGGGTGCTTCTGAGTTTCTGCTCTTTTTTCTTTGTATGGTAAGACTGGTAAGACTGCTACATATAGCACACCCAGGACCGAAGCCTCTTTCTGCAGGCCCTTCTTCACTTTGCATCACGTATTAGACATGACAGCTAAACAGAACTTTGATGCACAGTGGCAGTCTACCTCTGAATACCTCAGCCAGATCCAGAGAGGAGGTTTTTGTGGCCTCAGATACATTCATCAGCTGCTCGTAACTTTGACAGCTAAATCAATCTATCTACTAGTACATTTTTATCCTGCCCTTCCTTCAGGAGCTGTCTCCGGTTCTCCATTCCACAGTTCATTCTCCCAACAACTCTGCGACTTAGGTGAAGAGAATAATAGTAATAATAACTGCACTTATAAAACTGCTCTTCTAGACAGATGAGTGCCACACTTAGAGCAGTGAACAAAGTCAGTGTTGTTATTATCCCCACAATACAACTGGGGAGCTGGACTGAGAGGAGGGCACACGCTGAGCTTGTGGCAGTAGTGGGATCTGAATCAGCAGAGTGCTGATTTGCAGCCCAGCCACTTAACCACTATGCTACAGCAGGTCTCAGAAAATGACTGGCCAAGGTCACCCAGCGAGCCTCCATGTACAGAAGCAGGCTACCTCTTCATATCAGAGGATCTGCAGAGAGCAATCAATAGGGGAGGGCTGTTGCCACCACTAACTCATAGCAGGGGAGGGGAATCCTAGCAGTCCTTCATTGGAGGAAGGACGCTGGGGCACTGCTTAAGTCAGATTTCTTCTACTGTGTATTTGATTCTTGCTAATGCTATGTCTTTGTAAACTTGCATCTATTTACCCTATGGCATTGTTTATGGAAATGTCCTTGACGCTGTATGGAAATGTTCTCTATACTGATTATACTCTTCTCATACCGTGTAAACCGCCTTGCATCTCAATGAGAAAGGCGGACCATAAATGACATAAATAAATAAATTCTGACTCGCAAGACTTGCAACGCGTCCAATCCATTGGTTCGTTAGACAGCCCATCAACTCCCCTTTTAGCCAATCAGAAGAAAGCGGTGTTCAGGTTCGCCGGCGAAGACCCCCCCTCCCGGCCGCTCTGCTCCTGACAGACACCGCCGTACCTCCGTAAAACCCCCGTACGTCGTCTGGTAGAACTCGTCCTCCTCCTCCGCCTCTAGCAGTCCTGAGAGCCGGTTCCCTGCCGTGCGCCGCGGCGCTCTACCGCCCGCTAGGCCCGTCGAGGCGGACGGCGCCGACGCCATCTTGTTCCTCCCCCCTCTTCCCGCCTTCCGAGAAGAAGCCGATCGAGTCTTTCGACTCGCGACTGCGCAGCCTCAACTTCGCCGGCCCGAGCGGTTCAGGCTGGCGGGCGCGGAAGGAAGCAATCGAGTACCGAGCCATTGAGAAAGATAAATGTTAGGCGTCGCCGGTCGAGCACCGATCGACAGAGTGGACTTCGAAAAGCAGGGGACGTAATCGAACGCTATGAAGATCGATGGGACGAAACCGAGGGAAAAGCAGCGATAAGCTTTCGAGCAAGCGGCTCTTGGCTCAGCGGAGTTAAACCGTTCCGTACAAAGTGTGGCCTGGCTCACTTGCACGAGTCATCTAAATGTGGAAAATGTCGTGCTTTGAGCTTTATCGTACCCCATGTACTTCTTGTTATGTGCCGTCAAGGTGCCTCTGAGCCATGGCGACCCTATGAATGAAAGACCTCCAGAATGTCCTATGTTAACAGACTTGCTCAGATCCTGCAAACGGGAGCCTCAGTCTTGTCATTTTACTTTCTAGGGAGAATTCAGGCTTGATTTGATCTAGTACCCGCTTATTTGTCTTTTGGGCTGGTTTCTTCAACATGTCTTTTTGGTTCTCTTAATTGCTCTTGAGTGCAGCTTTTACTTCACTTTCTAAGATTTCTGGTTCTTTGTCAAAAGAGTCTTCTTCAGAGGTCCAGAGGAGTTAGCCGTGTTAGTCTGTAGTAGCAAAATAAAAAAGAGTCCAGTAGAGCACCTTTAAGACTAACCAACTTTACTGTAGCATAAGCTTTCGAGAATCACAGTTCTCTTCGTCAGATGCATGGAGGATAAGAGGAATCTGACCAGTTTCTTCTTACCTTCCATGCATCTGACGAAGAGAACTGTGATTCTCGAAAGCTTATGCTACAGTAAAGTTGGTTAGTCTTAAAGGTGCTACGGGACTCTTTTGAACTCTTCAAAGATATCTGCCACCCTTCTATCCCTCCTGTATAGTTCTTCAGTGTATTGTTTCTATCTCTTAAAGAAAGAAAGAAACAAAATTATAACCCTAGCTTCCTTCATAAGAGGCCTGTCGCTTTCATTCTTTGAGGCCTGAACCAGGTGTTCTCTGTGTGGTGTTCATAAATATACAATCTGCCTTCAGGACCAGAGAACTGGGCTGCTTGATTACAATTCTGTACTTTTTCTTGTGATTTTGGCTCTTTTCCAGGTAACCTAATAGGGCTGGGGGCATTTCAGAGGGATCAAAGGAAGTTTGCTAGCCTTTGTAATCCCCATGGAGAGACACCATTTGATTTTTTCCTGACTTGCCCAGAGATGTCGGTGAGCGACGATCTTGACAATCATGGCCTGGAATATCTTTCCTCCCCTCCCCCCACCTCCTTTTTTAGTTTGTGACATCTAGCCTGAGGAAGAGTTCTGTTGAACTTGAAAGCCGGTGCATTGCTTTGTGTCATTGTAGCTGGTTCTAATCAAAAGTATTATGTGGATCGCAGGAGTATTTTTTTTGGCATTTCTTGACATCCACTTTGAGTCCCAAAGGTGGTAAGCTGGCAGGGGATGCTGGTTGAACTTTTCTTTCCGCCTGGGCAACTGGCCAAGGAAAAGTTTTCCCACATCTCAGTTGTGGGCTGGTTTCTGCAGCTTTGTCAGCTGTTGCGGCAAAGCAAGATCCCTCGCCTTTGAGCTCTCAAGCATTATCATGTTGACAGAGGCAGAAAGCGGAACAGGAGCTGGGTCAAATAGGTGACGCAAGGCCAACTTCCTGGCTTTAGCTTAAAGGGTATTTCATGGCTCCCATTCAGAGTGATGCTGGACCAAAACAGAAATTAGCACACTCCAATCTGCAACATGAAAAGTAATAATCCTCCTGACCTACCCAACAGGGCTATTTTGGGTTGCCACCTCCACATGAGGAAATTCCTGGAGATTTGGGGGTAGAGTTTGAGGAGGGGAGAGGGACCTCAGCATGGTATAATTGCCATAGAGTCTACCTTCTAAAGCTGCCATTTTCTACTGGAGAATTGACCTTTATAGTCCAGAGATCAGTTGTAATTCTGAGAGAGATCCAGGCCCCAGCTGGAGGTTGTGACAAACCTAAAGAAAATCAGAGGTGCTAAACCTTATGAAGTATGAAATAAGTGAGGTTTAATAAAGTGCTAGGTGCAAAACAGTTTGTTCAGTCAGTATCATAAATATTTCATAAATAACAATTCAACTATACCAATCTATAAATAGATAAAGATATACAGAACTGGCAACAGTATAAGGAACTGTGTATCGGAGGATCCCCTGTTGTTTAGCTACCCACCTGGAGGTTGGCAAGTCCCAGGCTATTGTAAAGATTTCTAACATAATGCATATAGAGTTTACTGACAGATGGTCTTAAAGCAGCAATCTATGCATCCTTACTAGGGAGTAAACTCCCCATTAAACAAAATGGATCTTTTCAAAATTGGGTTACGTAGCATTGCATAAATCCAAAATGTATGATTATCAGTTAAGAAAATCTTTACAGATGTGTGACTTCAGACTGAAAAGAGCAAGAGTCCAGTAGCACCTATAAGGTATCTGTTAGAGCTGCTATAGCATAGTGGTTAAGGGGTTCAGCTGTGAATCAGCACTCTACTGGCTCGAATCCCTTAGGTGAGAGACAAGTTACAAGTGACGTCTTACACAGGTTGGACACTTGTCAGCTTACCTCAAGTTTTGATGGGAAATGTAGGCGTCCTGGTTTTACAGCTTGGCTCTCCATTACAGCTGCAAGACCAGGATGCCTACATTTCCCATCAAAACTTGAGGGAAGCTGACAAGTGTCCAACCTGTGTAAGACGTCACTTGTAGCTTGGCTCTAAGCCACTCCTCTCAGCCCCAGCTCCCCAGCTGCATTATGGGGATAATAACACTAACCTGTTCACCTCTTTGGGTGAGGTGGTAATCTATCTAAAAGAGCAGTATATAAGCACAGTTATTAGTATTAGTATTATTATACCCTACCACAAATTTTGTTAGTCTTATAGGTGCTACTGTACTCTTGCTCTTTTCTACTGCTACAAACACAGCTACCCATCTTGATCTGACTTCAGACTATTCCCTAGGACTCTTCACATTTATTTATTTAGCTTATTTATACCTCACCTTTCTCACTGAGACTCAAGGCAGAGTACAGAGTACAGAAAGAGGGGGGGAATCTAATATACAGTATAGGAAATCGAATGAACAAAGCCCTAGGACTTGGAATACAAAACTGAATGTCAATATCAATGCAATAGGATGAGGAATACAAAATTAATGGTGCAATCCCAAGCAGAGTTACTCAAGTCTAAGCCCATTGATTTCAAGGAGCTTAGACTGGAGTAACTCTGCTTAGGCTCACATGGTATATGGCAATGTGAACAGCACTGCCCAGGCAGGCATAGTGCAAGCAGTCCAGAGTGTGAGTATACACGCTGCTTGTTATACAATAAAAAGTATACACTTCCCATATGAAGTTTCTTGTGTCCCTCTTCAGACCTGATTCCAGAACAAGAGGGCCATCCTAGACATCACCCTAGCAGAAGACTAAAAAACAAGTATTTTTTTGTTCACCTTTGTCATTTTCCATACATTTGCAAACTTACTTTCTTATGTCAACCCACCTCCAAATGAATGAAGCTTTGCCCTGCTGAAGCAGCATATCTCTTGCAAAGCTAAATGGGTTTATCCTAATGGCCACTCAGCACTGTTTAGATAATGCTTGTAAAGAAGGATTGCATTTTATAACTTTGTAGGTGAAATGGGTCAGTCTGAAAGCGAAAAAAATAAAATGTTGCAATTCCATAGTTCAGTTTGCAGCAGTCGCCTATTTCCTAGGGCGAGGGGCATTGTCAGAAGATGTGTAGAATCTCAACTAAAAATCCTGGATTAAAACGGAGTTATTTGGTTTAGCTGGATCGTGTGGCTTGGTCTGTAGAATGTCTAGCAAAGCAACAATCAGGCAGCGAGGCCAGCCGTGATCCCACATGTCAGGACAAATGGCTTTCAGATCATCTGTTTTTTGATAGATAATCCTCACAAACAGATCCGATGAATGCATTTGGGGGCGGGTGGAGAGGGGATATTCCAAGCCGCCTCCATAGTGAAAGCAAGTAAGGTCACATGATTGCATTACCTGCTTTGTTCTGATCTGATAAAAAGAAAACAAACCATCTGCGTTCCTCGCTTGAACTTTATCTGGTTTGTGACATTTTTCTCCTTGATTACTTTGTTGTAAAGCAGTTGCAAAACACACTGTGTGTATTGTGTTTGGGTGGAGTAGAGGGGTCAGGGACCTGCCAATTAGTACACTTTTTTGAAGAAGTAAAAAAAAACCCCCAGATTTAATCACAATTATGTAAGGGAATTGCCTTCATTATTTGGAGGCCTAGGCAGAGCTCCATGTCTGCATGACCCCTCATGCTTGTGTTAATGCTGCAAGACTCACATTTCCTCTTTCTCCAGCATGTGGACTGCTGACCCCTGTTCCTCCCACGTTCCAAAGGCTGCAGTGCTTCAACACAAATGACGTCATTTTCTTTCCTGTCTTCCCACAATTGTGTCATCTGTTCCAAAGAAATTGAGCCTGACCCTCATAGATGACATTTGGCAATTAAAATCTTTGGGTTTTTAAATCTCTCTTTTATGAAACCGTTGTTCTGCTCTGGGCAAACATAGCCTAAATTGCCTTGTGTGGATAACAACCAAGCTGCTTCTGTGTATTGTCGAAGGCTTTCACGGCCGGAGAACGATGGTTGTTGGGGGTTTTCCGGGCTGTATTGCCGTGGTCTTGGCATTGTAGTTCCTGACGTTTCGCCAGCAGCTGTGGCTGGCATCTTCAGAGGTGTAGCACCAAAAGACAGAGATCTCTCAGTGTCACAGTGTCACCTCTGAAGATGCCAGCCACAGCTGCTGGCGAAACGTCAGGAACTACAATGCCAAGACCACGGCAATACAGCCCGGAAAACCCCCAACAACCATCAAGCTGCTTCTGTCCTTTGGCTGGGACAGAGTACCTTTGCCCGAAGTCACCTTGCAAGATTCAAGGTGGATCCATGGTTTGGCCTGTGACTACAGCCCATAGCCTGTCCATGCTGAGGTGGTCTGAAACGTCCCCAAAGATATTAAACTGAAGCTGTTGCCCGGTCCAAGAAATCTTTGTTGATTGTATGATTTTAATGGCTTGATTAATTGAAGCATGTCTTGTAATTATGTGTACATTTGCATAAGGAAGAAATGAGCCTTTCTTTCCTGTTTTTCAGCAGCAAAGACACGCTGCTTCCGGGGTGAGAGAGAGGAGAAGGGTTGCCAGCCTCCAGGTAGTGGCTGGAGATCTCCCAGAATTACAACTGGTTTCCAGGCCACAGGGATCAGTTCACCTGAAGAAAATGGCTACTTTGGGAGATGGGCTCTATGGAATTATGCCATGCCAAGGTCTTTTCCCTCCCCAAACCCCACTTTCTCTAGGTTTCTCTAGGTTTCACCCCCCAGATCTCCAGGAATTTCCCAACTTGGAGCTGGCAACCCTAGAGAGGAGGCATGCCTGTAAGAAATGTGACAGTCGCCTGCCATTTTTCGTGATAGCTTGTATTAAAAGTAATTAACAATCCGTTGGGAAAAAAAGATGTCTCATTAACTGGACACACCCTTTCAGATGATCAAATGTCTTTAATCAATCAACTGAATGCTGTCTAATGGTTAGGGTGTTGGACAACACCTGGGAACACCCAGGTTCAAATCTTTGCTGGACAGGAAAACTGACTTGGTGACCTTGGGCCAGTCATTCTCTCAGCCTAGTGTACATCTCAAGGTTATCGTAATGATAACATCGAGGAGGGAAGAATGATATACACCAACCTGAGTTCCTTAGAGGAAGGGCAGGATAGAAGTGTACTAAACAAAATACTTGGAAATATGTTTTCATTTGAATACCTTGTGGCAGTTGCCTTGCCTAGGGCTGCCAGGTCCCTATACCCTCCCAGTGGCAGGAGGGGGGGCGTAATCTGGCACTTACCTTGCGCCTCCTGGGAGTCTTTTCCTTGTGCTTGCATGATGACATCACTTCTCAGAAGTGACATCACCATGCCAGTGCGGGAGCATGCCCATGGCCGGCGCAACGAGGTTACTTCAGGAAGTGATGTTGCCGTGCCCCACTGGGAATGCGCTCAGCGTATACTTTCCTGGGTTGCCTGCTACCCTGCCTTCTCAATGGGGACCCCAAGCAACTGACATCATTCTTCTCTCCTACAGTTTATCCTAACAACAACCCTGCGAGGTGGGTTCGGCGGAGAGTGCATGACTAACAAAATACACGAGACCCTGAACTAGTCAAGATTTGCAACCTCCTGCCAATCTCCAACCATCAGTGGGCAATGGAGCAAACCCTCGGAAGATTGCCCACCACTAGTGGGCAACTGGGAAGCCTCTTAGAGAGGGCTGGGATTGGACCCAGGAGATCTGGGTTCAAGATCTCCCGGCCATTGTTTATAACATCAGTCCTCTGATTCTCAGATTTCTGAAGAAGTTAGCTGTGTTAGCCTGTAGTTGCAAAATAGTAAAGAGTCCAGCAGCACCCTTAAGACTAACCAACTTTATTGTAACATAAACTTTCGAGAACCACAGCTCTCTTTGTCAGATGCATGCATGTGTATGATGCATGCATCTGATGAAGAGATCTGTGGTTCTCGAAAGCTTATGCTACAATCAAGTTGCATCTGACAAAGAGAACTGTGGTTCTCGAAAGCTTATGCTACAATAAAATTGGTTCATCTTAAAGGTGCTACTGGACTCTTTACTATTTCTGTTGCTCATAACTTTGAGTTTAAACTTATCTCCTATGGATGTACACTCCATGCCTCTGATGAAGTCAACTCTGACTCACAAGAACATTGCTGAACATCATTTCATTCATTTCTACCCTGCCTTTCTTCTCAATGGGGACCCGAAGCAACTGACATCATTCTTCTCTCCTACACATTTATCCTAACAACAACCCTGTGAGGTGGGTTAGGCTGAGAGTGCATGACTAATAATATACATGAGACCCTAAACTAGTCAAGACTGACTTCAAGGGACCAATGTCCTGATTCAATATAAGGCAACTTCATGTGTTCAGAAGTGGCCTTGGAGGTTACTGTGAGCGGGCTTTGAGTTCTGCATTAATAAAATGTAGCTATTAATGACATTCATTAATGATTTATTGCCCTGCCTTCATCCAAGGAGTTCAGAGTGGCGTATATCATCTCAGCCCACCTCCGTTTTGCCCATGGAAAGTATGTGAACCTTGAGGGAGGGAGACTGGCCAAAGATCACTATGTAGGGTTGCCACGGCAGGCTGAAAAATTCCTGGTGATTTGGGGGTGGAATCTGGAGGAGGCTAGGTTTGGGGAGGGGAGGGACCTCAGCAGGGTAGACTGCAACACAGTCTGCTTTCTAAAGTTGTCATTTGCACCAGGGGTCCTGATGCCTGTGGCCTGGAGATCAGTTGTAATTCCGGGAGATCTCCAGCTACCACCTGGAGTGTCTGGGCACCCTAGAACTTCCAGGAGACCCCCATGCCCCACCTGGAAGGACCCCTGGGGACCTTCAGGGCTGTGATAGAATTCAAACTTAGGCCTACCAAGGTTCTCTCCACTATGCAACACTGTCTGGTATGGCAGTAGAGCTGTCTTGAGGCTGTTGGGTGACCGAGAGATGTTTTAAGCACTTCAGTGAGTGATAATGACACCAGGGCCTGCTGTTTTGCACTCAGGGGTGGGGTTGACAGGTCCAGCTTGGAAAATTCCTGGAGATTTGGGGGGTGGAGCCTGGAGAGGGTGGGGTTTGGGGAGGGGAGGGGCCTCAGTGGAGTATAATGCCATATTGCTCACCCTCTAAAGCAGCCGTTTTCTCCAGGGTGTACTGATCCCTATGGCCTGGAGATCAGTTGTAATTCCGGGAGATCTCCAGCCACCACCTGGAGGCTGGCAAGCCTACTCAGGGGCTGTGTGGCCATGTCACAGTGAGATCAGAATTAGACAGCGATGTAACAAAGAGTAGCATCGGGGCTATGCAGTGGGCATGACTACTCAAGATAAGGTTGCCATCTCCAGGTAGGGAAATTCCTGAAGATTCTGAAGGTGGAGCCTGGGGGTGGCAGGGTTTGGGGAGGGGAGAGAAATTAGCAGTGTATAATGTCATATAGTCTATCTTCCAGAACAGCCATTTTCTCCCAGCCATCACCTGGAGGTTGGCAACTCTAACTCAAGAGTTGCTAATTTCCGTTGCTATGGGAACCACCAACATGGCACCTGAGAACACTTTGTCGTCGTCATGGAGACAGCCACGCCAACTCCCACGTGACATCCCCTGTGCCACCGCCTCCCGCGTTTCAGCCGTCCACTCCGCTGTGCGCCTGCGCGGTGGTCCCCTCCTGGCTCTTCGTTCAGTTATAAACAAGGCGGTGGTTTCATCCTTTTTTTTCCTGTTTCCTCTCCCCCCCCCTCCCGCCCCACGGAGTGGGCTGTTCCGAAGCCGTTTGGGCGGGTCCACGGAAAGAAAGGGGAGGGGTCCAGAGGAAACAGAAAGGGAGGCGGTGGGACAACTCCCCCGTGGGTGCCCACATGGTGCGGCCCGCAGGCGGCGCTTGAAGCGTGGAGGACGAGACCAAGTGAAGAGCGCGGGGGGAGGAGGAGTACAGCTGTGAGGGGAAACGAGGCGGCAAAAAGAGGGGAGAAGTGGGGGGAGAAAGAGGCGGAGAGGAGCGAGAAAAGGCCAAGATGGCGGCGGCGGGGCCCGAGTCTGGGGGGAGCAGCAGCAGCAGCGGTGGTGGTGGTGGACTGACAGGTGAGGGGGCGAGGGGGCGGGCAGACCCCATTCGCTGTGGGGGTGGGCGGGGGAGGAGGGAGGCCTTTGGGGGGGGGTCTGATTGGGGCCAACGAGGCCCCCTCTGGAGGGGGGTGGAAAAAAGAATGGGGGGAGCTGTGGTCAAATAGGTCTCTACTGGGGGGGGCTTAGGTGTCTTGGCGGGGAACAGAGTGGGTGGGGGGTTAAGCTCGGTGTGTTTGTGGGGGGGGGGGGTCTCAGAATGGCAGTGGGTTGCCATTCCTGAGGCAGAGGAAGGCCCTTTACTGAGGGGCGGGATTTGGAGGGGGGCAGCGAAGATGTTTTGTTCAGGGGCACCCAGATGGGCCCTTCTGGCTGTGCGGCAGGCTGAGGAAGGGGCTGCGAGGAGGCTGCGGGGACTTCGCAGGTGGGGGGGGGCTGTAAGGGACGTTGCTCATGGGGGTAGCCCCCTTGGCACGAGGAGAAAACCCTCTGGGAGTGATATCCCCATAGATGGCAGAAAAGATGGATTCCTACTGGAGGGGGCTTCAAAAAGGCAGATTTGGGACCCCCATGTTTGAAGGAAGAGGATGGGGGGGTCTTCTCAGAGGAGGATATGCCAGTGTTTGGGGGCTGGGGGAGATCTGGAAGGGGAAGAAACTGTTATGTGGAGGGGTGGGGGGGGGGTTCTGGGAGAAAACTTAAATTGCAGTTTGTTAATGGGCTGTGAGGGGAGAGAGTGCTTCAAATGGGCAACGGTTGGGTTAGGGGGAAGAAAGTAGGGGGACCTAATGATGGTGGAGGAGTGAGCTCCTTGGTGGGTTTTGCCCTTGTTTTTTAGCGCTGAGGGTAGATGCTTCCTTCTCTGTGCCTCCCTGTGGGGAGAAAGGGATCCTCTGTGAGAACAGGGCGCTTCAGGAAGGAAGGAAATGACTGGTTTTGTCTGGAATCAAGACTGCTTGCATGGTTTGTTTTCTGAACCCCTCTTTGTGTGGAAGGAAGAGCTGACCGTTTTGGAGGAAAGAGGGCAATTATCCCCTCGGTTAGGGGATGGAGATGGTTTTTGGATAAAGGGGACATGAATGGTGGGGGAAGGTTATGTGGCTGAATCTCATGGAGCGTGGGTAAAGAGAGTCAGGATGAGAAATGTATTTATTTACAGTTATTTATAGACTTCCTTTCAGCAAAAAGTCCCCAAAGGCCGGTTTACAACACAGTAAAATACAATAACAATCAAGGAGGTAACGTAGGAACAAGTAGGGGGGTGTTGATCCTGCTTCTGATTCCTCAGTCTGCTGGGGGCGGGGGGTAGGGTTCTAGGCTCAGTGGTTTGGGGAGAAGATCAGGAACCACCACATATGACTGTCATTTCTCCCTTTGAGCTTGAAAAACAAGAGGGTGAGGGATCCACTGTTGTTCCACAAGAAGTATAGTGTGGTATTGTGACAGGCAGTCTAAGCTTCCTCTCTGGAGACCTGCCACAGCTTGGTGGTAGAGCATCTGCTTGGCATCCAGAAAGTCCCAGGTAAAATCCTTCCTGTCTCCCATTAAGTGGTTCTAGTAGGAAGTGTGAAACACCTGTGCATAAGAGCATGGGGAGCCACTGCCACTCTGAGTACACAGTACTGACCTCAGTGCACCAAGGGTTCGATTCAGTATAAGGCTGTTTCGTGTGTGTGTTCTCCAATAGAGCTTTTGCTGCTGCCAGTGCTCTCTCCTGGCTCAGCTGTGGCTGCTTCCCTCCCCATTAAGCTGCAGAAGCTCACGGCTTCTTAAGATGGAGGGAGGGTGTCCCCCATCTTATCTCATTCTTACAGAAAAGAGACGGGCTTACAGCTACCCTGCTGTTTACAACTGAGGAATTCAGAAAATGAGGCTATGCTGGATTACTGAAACAAAGCATGAAGATCTCTGATGTTGCATGTGTGACCAGCTACTTTACATATTGTTTGGAAACTTCCAGACAGTACAGGGAGTGAATTTGTCCATTTCGTACCCCTCCCTGTCAGCGACTACTTTTATAGGAGAGCTATTTTAAGGAGGGGGTGGATGCCAGGAACCAGCTTCTCCTCTGCCAGACTGGGCTGCCACCAAGATATTTAGTCGCTGCAGCTCCCATACCATCCACACTCCTCTCCTGCATGAGCTGCAGTGGTGTTCAGTGCCTGATCTCCATCTTGAAAGAATCTGTTGTGCTTCCCACAGTTGAAAACATGACTGCATCGAATCTCTCTTGCTCGCTTGGATACAAGCGGTGGTGACTAAAGGGCAAACCTCCACGTTCAGAGGCCGTCAGCATCTGAATCCCAGCGCCAGGGGGCAACATCAGGGGAAGGCCTCCGCCTTTATGCCCTGTTACTGGTTCTCCAGAACAGGGTGCTGGCTTGGATGGACCACTGGTCTCATTCAGTAGAGCTCTTCTTATGGCCTCCACCTTGTCTCTGTTCCTGCTGAATTGCAAGTGCCCTTAATAAGAGTTGGCTGGACTGTTGAATCCAGACAACCCCACGATATGAAGCCAGGAACAGTAAGAAGTGGTTAACGCTGGCTGCTGTCCCTCTAGTACAGATATTTCTACCATTAATTCACCATCCTTTAAATATATAGTGCGTGTTAACTCCGTTTATTATTTGTAGCAAATCTTCTGTTAGCTTCCCTTTTGCAAAGCTTTACTCTGTTCTCAGTCATGTTAGATGGAGAACCAATGCTTTACTCTTAATTTGCTTAGGCAGTTACTGGGTTCTCAAAATTGTGACCAGTTTCCAGGGTTAGTTTAATGGGAGAGATGATGTCCCAAAATTTGATGTAGGCCCCTGAAACCAAAGGTCTTTGTTCCTTTAGGGCCTGGGAGCTGGGTCGCCTGTCCCAGGGGAGGGTGTTTCGGTAAACGCAGCCTGGCATGCAGAAGTGAGAGATGCGGCACCCACTGCAGTTCTCCCATCCCTAACCCTGAGGTGACACTGGTCATAGTACCTGTGGACTGTTCAGGGCCTTGCCTAACAGCCTTTGAAGATACAGAAAAGGAACATTCCAGGAAATTTTTTAGTGGTGAAAAATCCAGTATATTTTCTGGAAAAACCGGTTTTTAAGAAAACTTGTTATACAATACTGGTTTTTTAAATCAGATTTAAACATATTTTACTAGTGTGTCAGGTATTGGGGCTTAAAATGCTTTTGGGGTATGTTTATGATATTTAAAAGTGCAGATGACGAAGTTCTGCTGAAACCATTAAGTGATACACATTCCTGGTATTAGACACGGATAAACTGTTCTCTTTTTGAAAAATTGTAAGCATGTCTTAGTGTTTGCCAATTAGGAAAATGGGGGGGAAAGTAAGAGTTCAAAATAGAAACTGTCAGGACCATAGTAAACACAAGGATGTTTTTATTATCTGAATTTAGGGCCACTCTCTTCTCTGTGCAGTGAGAAGTATCAAGAAACAAATTCAGGAAATAAACATCCCGTGGATAGTGTTTAAAGTGTTGCTTTGTGTATTTGGTGGGGGAGGAGGTTGCATCCCATGTGGGCAGCTATTCTTTTGCTCCATGGTCACTTAACAGGCTTGCATATTTACTGCCAACATTTTCCAATTTTTCCCCTTGGAAATGGGAAATGGAGAATGGGCGGAAGTAAGCACGCAGCGTTGAACATTCTCAGATTCCGTTCTTGCTTTATGGGAGTACAAGTAAGTCAGGCATTTCTTATCTTCTGCTTTCCTCTGTGCATACCCTGGAGAACCACCTGTGTCTTGTTCAATCAGATGTCAAAAAGGGGGGAATACCCCAGAGGAAGTGGGTCACATGTGCCAAAAATACCCAACTGGAATGTTTCTCTCCCAACCGTCCACAGTGTGGATATCTGTATATATAGCTGGCATTCATAAGCTCAGTCTTTTGTAGCTGTCTGGTAGGTGATCCTAAGCGTCGAAGCAAACGTTGCTGAATTCAAATGGCACTCCTGATAGCTTTTGTTCTGTTCGGCTTGCATTGTTTTCCAATTCTGTAATCCTAGTCCCATTGCATTGTTTGTTGGATATTTTATACTATATATATCTTGAGTCCCAGCAAGAAAGGCAGGTTGTAAATGAACTCATTTGGACAATAAATACAATTGCAGTCTTAATTTGCCGAGCACATTGTAGTCTCTGCTATTGGTATTTCCTGCATCCCTGTGATTTCCCCCCATTTTACACCCAGAACAAGAGAGACTGAGGCAGGTTGAATCCTGTGAAGTCCCCATGCCAAGCTTCTTGGAATATTTGGAGATAAGGTGGGCTAAGCAAAAAAGGAAGTTTTGTGAGCTTCACCTGGTGCAGTCTTTAATAATAATAGTACCTGACATTTATATAGTGCTTATACCTCATGTGACCTAAGTCACTTCTACAGCAGCTTTGTAAGAGAGGTCAATACTGTTTCCTTGTTACAAGTTGTTGGCTTAGTTTTTTCTATGTGAAGCGCCCCACCCCTGAGATAATGGTTTAGGGAAAAACTTGAGCCTGGGGACTTCTAGTTCACAACACAGTTTAGCCCTGCATTAAATCTGCCTCCATAGAAACTTTACTTAGGCATAAGCCCTTTGGAGCAATAAACATGCCTCAGATTGGATTGCACATCTCCTTGGAAAAAGCTCTCTGAGGGTAAATAACTGCTGATTCCGTTTTTGCCGCTGAGGGAGCATTCTCAGTGCCCTCCCCCAAAAGCCCACTCTCTCTGTTTGAATTCATGCCTCTTGTGTCTAGGACGAGTGCTCCAGCCTTGCAATTCACGTTGGGAGCGCATGCATGCCATTTTGCTTTGAAGGCCTCGTTCAGCTTTGCAGCCTGTCTATGTCTTTCAGGTAAAGAGAAGTGACCGTGGCAGGCAAGTTAAAACCTCCAAACCCCAGTGCCTTGTGTTTTTTGAAGCACCATTCAAAGTGGTCTGTCGGGGCAGGATGCTTTCTGGTATCCCGAAAGGCACTCACGTAAAAGTAAAGATGGCGTGTGAGTTTTCCTCAGAACTTCTGAAAGCTGAGTTCCTCGTAAGCCAAACTGCCTTTCTCCTGGGACCCCCACAGAATTCTGTGCTTACAGGTTAAACAACAGGGTTTTTTTCACCCCACGCTTTTTGAAAGGTCTAGAGAGCATAGCTCTGTGGGATGAAAAATGTGTTAAATAATGATGGGGTGAATCCCAGGGATCCAGTCCAATGTGCCTACCGCGAACCTCAGCTTCGAGCCTTGGCCTGGCTCAGGAAATAAGCAAATCCACCATGTTAGTTTAGCTGGCTACTTCCTCCCATACAACTTCTGTTTCTAACCCTCACAGGTGACAATGCAGTTGCTGTTTGCAATTCTGAAGGGGGCCAGAGGGGCAGTCTGATGAGGGCAGGGTCACAGCTGTGGGACGCTAAATCAAGTTGGTTTGAGGGGGGAGAGGAAGGAGGTAAAGTGGCATGGGGCGGAGGAGGATTGGGGAAGCTTGGAAGTGCTGGAGGAAAAGGTGCATAGAGATGAGTATGGAGGGAGATCCATCATTTCTTTTGTTTTTTTCTTCTGTATGCAGGCAGAACAGGCAGTTTTCTGCTTAACACTATGTGGGATTCTCCCCCCCCCCCACACACACACATACACTTTGCTTTTATGTGGTGCCATTGATGCAGTTGATTTGTTTCTTTCCCCAGTCAAGAGGATGGAATTGCTCATCTGTCCTTTTCCCCCAGGTGTGGTCAGAGCGGGTGTTTAATTTTTACTCCTAAACAACTTCACTGCTTTCTTCTCTTACCCACCCCACATAGCTTTCAGCTTTCTTTGCTGCTCAGTGATGTCTTCTCGGAGGCGTACGTGTCTGGGTAAAATCTGGAGCAAAGCATGGTCTTTAAGTTGACGTGATGGTGTGTGGTGTGGAATCGAACCTGCTCCGGGGCTTGCTGGGTTGGCCGTGTGTGTCAGAGCTGTTGCTGCTGCATTAAATGGCTGCTTTTCAGTTAAAAAGCCAGGTTGGAGCAGGAGGTCTTGAACTGGGCCGGAATTTCTCATCTGCATTGCTATAATAATAATTTCTGTGTCTTTTCTATAAGCGCTGAGAGCATACACATGATTTCAGTGATCCTTACAGGATCCCTGTGAAGATGGCAAGTTAATACCGTTTTACCAGTTGGTAGTGAGGCTGAGACTTAAAGCCCCTCAGTAAATAAATTCCTGAACTGGAAACTTTTACGTGCGGTTGTGTGCTGCCTCCTTCATAGGTCAGACCGTTGGTCTCCCTTGCCATGTACCGTCTTCCAGTGCTCTTCACCCATGGCCTTGTTGCTGGTGAGGTCATAACTCTGGCTACCCTTCATTCATGCTGTCATTTGTTTGCTGCTCAGAGTCCTGAGTCTAGAAGGGCCGAAGACCGCTCTTCTGGTCTGCTGGCAGTCCCTCTGCACCTAGCACAGGTCTTTCCTAGACACCAGAAAGATCTCTTTCGTGGGGAGTCTGGGAATTGAATCTGGGGCCTTCTGTGTGGCGGTGCATGAGTTCTCTCATTGAGCTCTGCAGCCCCTCTCTTTGCACAAGTGTTGCTGTAAAGTTTTTTGGGAGCTATCTTCACGCACACGGATAGCTCTGCTAGCTTTTTTGTGTTTTTGATCTGAGCTGCCCCTCTTGATATCTGAAGAGTTATGCAATTGTAATAGAATTAATAAGATTGAGCTTCTGGGTTTCAACGAAGACATAATTCTGCAGTCCTTTGCACTTCACGTGAGTTGAGAATTGGCAGACACTAACAGGACTGATGGTTTTCCTCCGGAGAGCTTTCATGACCTTGGTGCATGCTTGCTATCTTCCTTGGCTTGCCCTGGAGCTGTTCATGTGCTTCTATTGGTTAACATTTCTACTTTTTAAAGTTATTGATGACACTTGAGATGCACAAAAAAACCCTCCTGTGAACAGGCACTTTCAAAGGATCTGCCCTAGAAAAAATATTTTTGTCAAATTTCAGAGGGTCTCTGTTCTTCCAATTTCAAGATTCTATGCAGAATGAAGATTAAGCAGATGGTTTCAGTATAGTTTGCCGCTTAAACATTTTTTGGCCATTGTTTCTGCGCCCCGAGCTGTGCCCACAATGGTGCTAGAAGCGAACAAGGCCAGAGTGCAAGATGTTGACTCTCTTTCTTTCTTTGGGGGAGGTATGATTGCGAAGGGAGACTGTGGTTGAGTCCAGTATCACCTGTAAGACTAACCAACTTTATTGTAGCATAAGCTTTCGAGAGCCACAGCTCTCTGAATCAGATGCATTTGACGAAGAGAGCTGTGGCTCTCAAAAGCTTATGCTACAATAAAGTTGGTTAGTTTTAAAGGTGCTAATGGACTCAACACTATATTGCTATTACAGACTAACACGGCTAACTCCTCTCTCTATATTAGCAGAATAGTGTTGTGTTCAGGGTTAGATTGAGTACTTTTCATCCACCTCTTGTGTATCTGGAATTGTCGGGAGAGGATGGGTCCAATTTGAAAATCTCAGCCCATTTAAAATCTGCCTCTCCTGGATTCTACAAGGTCTTGGGGGCTTGAACAAGTTGACTTCCTCTCCCAGCTTCTCGCTATTTTCCCTTTAATTGACTTTTTGCTACGCTCAGCATTCTGGAATTTCTGGAATATGTCCAATATTTGAGAGTCGGGGGACAAGGGGGGATTAATTCACAAAGCTGTATTCTTCCGCATAGCCAAGGCATCCCCTGAAGTAACTAGACGCCCTGCCTTTGTCCTTCAGTGGCCCACTTGTCCAGCTCCCAGCATCTGCAATGGAAAAGGCTACCTGGCCAGCCTTCCATAGAGTAGTTGGACACTGGGGACAGTGAGGCACCCAAGCTGCTTGGAACGCTTGCCTCCTTTGGAATGATCTGCACTCAGTACTGGTGCCTCTTTCTGTTGAGCAATGAGACCATTGCGTCATTTAAGCCGGGGTATTTCCACCCTGAAGTCTGTGTGTTCAGTGTGACCAGCCGCTCTAGTCTGTTGCAAAAGGTTGGTGGGGCCTTTCCATCTTCTTGCATGTTTTTTTTTTAATAGTCTCACTTGTATTGGCCACTTGGGGGCGCCATCCTTCTGAACTTGGAAATTTTGTAGCTGGTCCCGGCTCTCCAGGATTGCTGGACTGTATTCTGCGAGGCTGTATGTAGGTAGAAAACTAGCTGCAATTCTTGTGGCTGTAGCAACAGAATCTTCTCCCCTCACCTTCAACGGCCGTCATAGTCATTGGACTGTCCACAAGTAATTGCTAGCATTCTTTTATGTCTGGGCAGGGGATAGGGGCCTGGAGCGCTCCTGCGCTCCGCAGCACCTGGAAACGGGCCGGATCCGCGGCAGAACAGGCCCGTTTTCAGGCGCTGCGGAGCTCAGCGGCTCAAAATGGGCCCGATTCGCGCCAACATGGGCCCGTTTTGGGGCTCTGCAGAGCACAGGCGCTCTTCTGCATGCCACAGTGCCCAAAAACAAGCCTGGGTTGCCACAGATCAGGCCCATTTTCAGGTGCTGCGGAGTGCAGGAGCACTCCTGTGCTCCGCAGCAGCCCCGAACCGGGCCAAAACGGGCCTGATTCCGGTGGCTGCTGCGCACAGAAGTGCGCAACGCCGCAGGGGAGCCCACAGGGAAGGTATGTGTCCCCCCCACTGGTTAGGTAAGTGGGGGCGGGGTGGGGGTCTGGGATCCCTATTTATGTGAATCTAGAGAGGTGCTAGGGTAGGGGGCCGATAGAAAAAGTAGCCTGCTTGTACAGAAAAACGCTGTCTGTCTGAGTAGGGTCTTAGCAAGCACTGAGGCCGGAAGAGAAAGTAGAGGGGTGGGGTTGACAAGAACCTCCAGATGCAAAGGCAGTCTAGCTCTGGAGCACAAGCAGGGAGACTGTTGCTTCTGAGAAGCCCTCAAGGAGAGCCTGAAGAGATCTGATTGGCCTCCTTGTTTTAATCCCACAGGGCTCTTTTTAGGCTGGTATGAAGTGATGGGGAAGAGGCAGGTCTCAGAGGCTGTAAGAAGCTCCTGCCAGAGGGCAATGCTTTGTGCAGCTCCCCAATTCTGCAGAAGGTCTGTGTGCTATCAGCTGGCCTGTGCAGGGAATGGGGCTTGTCAGAGCTTACCAAGCCAGTCTCAGAATGAGGCACTCAAAGCTGTAAAGCGACTGTGAGTGTCATACTTTCCTGCGTTGGCTGAGGTTAGCAGAGACCAAAAAAAAAAAGAAAAAGATCTGGTCATCATTCCTTTGAATAAACAGCCTTAGCATATGCCATGTGGAGCTCAAGAGGCGGTTTTGTGAATGGATGATTAACTACTAGCATTGCTGATTCCGGAGCTGAAGGAACTTGGCTTTGCTCCGCCAACACTGCTTAAAAACAAAAGCCCCTGCATGATTTCCATAAGTGTGGCCTGCTTATCTTCTCTCCAGGCAGGGGCGGCAGGGTTAATTGTGGCAGCAGTGGCTCTCTTTCAGAAGCCCTCCCACTAGCATTGTGTCTACAGCCCACGAGGTGGGAAAGGGGACGTGGTAAGCCTGGCCAGGCAGCTGGCGCTATGTTCCTCCATGGCACTGGTTCCTTCCTGTAGAGAGAGGTTCTGCTACTCGAGCTTCCTTGGAAGCCAAGCCCTGGGGTGGGATGGGGCACCTCTTGTAGTCATTGTACTCTGCGCAGGCCCTGTGGGCACTCATGGTTGAACATGGCCTGGGGCTGAGCACCACAGGAAGGAAAAAGGCTCCAGGCCTGAGGCCTGGTTCCCCCATGTGGGGAATGAAAATCTTTGGGGGTTTTCTTCTACCCCACCTCTTTCCTCTGGACTCGAAAACTGAAGAGCCGTTGCGCAAGCTACTGTCTAACCCTTGGTCAACAGACGCTTGTGGCCACAGGAGTTCTGCTGGTAGGTGATGCAAGGCGTTGTGAAGAATTGTCACTCCATGGGTCAGGAGTTAAAACTGTCATGTGAGTTGTGAATAAACAAATATAGTTGGTTGAGTCCTCTTGGAATGGCTCCTGGGTCAGTGATTTCCACTATTAGGATCTCTAATCTATCTAGTCTAATAGATTCTAATCTATCTAGTCTAATTCAAGCGCTTGCACGGTTTCTTCATGAGCAGTTAGCCTGGTGGGGAAGGGGCCCTCCCTTTCCAAGCAGCCTGCTAGCTCCCCCCTCCACACACATTTCCCCCCTTTACTGTCTTCACTGGGTTATCTGCTTACACGGCCTCAGGATCTGCGTAGGACTCAACCAGGAGTCCACGGCACAGGTAGGTCTCGAATCCACATTGCCAAATCGGTGAGGAGCTCTTGCCTGCCTGCCCTCACTGACTCTCAGCTTTCTCATTGAGTAGGGAGCAAAAAGATGTCCACGTAGATCCTTGGCAATGAACGGTGACCTGGTTTCCCTGAAACTGAGAGGCCTTGCTTGGCTCACTCAGGCCTCCGGCTTGCAAAGGGAAGCGGAGAGCAGCCTGAGCCAGCCTCCTCTTCCTCTGCCCTGATTGTCTCCCATCTGTCATGCCAGGCTTGACTCGCTGCTGCGATCTCCGCATGCTTATCTCTGTGCTGAAGGCATACTTGGCAACCTGGCGGGTGGTGATTCACTCTCTCGCTAGAGAGCACAGGATGTACGGGGAGGCAACCGTGTTCTGGGGAGTGTGATTAAACCTTTGATCGCGGATACTGGAACCTCTCACAACATCTTCCAAGGGGAGAAGGCTGGCAGTTTGCCCTAATGTAAGGAGGGCTTCTTCTCTCGGTGCTGTTGGAGTCTTGCTAGGGTGAGGGGCCGAGGAGAGGGGGGGAGTTCTGAGGGTGCCAGCAGTGGGGTCATGGATTGGGACAGTTGTGTAGGTCATGCAGGTGAGGGCAAGAAGCAGTTGTACTGGGATTGCACGCAAGAGGTAGAACTGGGGCGGAACCATGGTCAGGTCTGGGTGGTCTTTTATAATCCTCTGGAGGAGTATAGCCCTCTCAGCATGCAGGATCCCCCCCCCTTCTTAATAATTTACTTGGATTTTGCCACTCATGGGGGCAAGGAGCTGGGCAGGGGGATCAGTCCCTCTGTTTTAGCATCTTCCCACTCACACTTTCAGGCATGTCTTTGTAACTGTATCAGAAGTTTGCTCTCCATTTTAAAAATGAAAGCAGAGATTTTTGGGGTGAAAACTGAAATTCGTTGTCAGCATGGAAAACCAGCAGAAAACGAATTTCAGTTTGGGATATATGTGTAGCTCCTAATCAGTCGGGGCCTAGAATGTTTTGTAAAATGGCAGGAGATGATGTCGTCCCCCCCGCCCCATCTCCAGCCCTGAAAGACCCCGCCAGTAAAACCAGTCCTTGCCAGGAGCAGGTACTTTCATTTTAAAGTTACTATTTCTTCACATTCATTCCAGATGGGTTGCTACATCTTAGTCTGTAGCAGCAAAATGAACCCGGAGTCCAGAATCGCCTTCAAGGCTAGATACGTTCCAGCGTTAATTAGGCTTTCATGAGTCAGAGTTCCCTTCATCAGATGCATGTAATATACATTCATTAAACTGATACATATATATTCACAGGGGTGGGAGGAGATGTTATAAATAGAGGCCAGTTCAAAACAAGATCTAACCCAAACACTAATTGGTTCTCAGAGTGCGCGTGAACTACCTCTAACCTGTTAGATAGGCTAAGTATGCGTCTGAGAGGGATTCTCTTTCTCACTCCCAGTTTGGCAGATGAAACCATCCCCCCCCCCCACCAAGCAGCTTTGGTCTTTAGGGACTGGTGCCCTGGCCTAGGGAAAGCCCGTACAGGGGTCCTAGGGCCCAGGTACAGGCTTCCAAGTAAGTCTCGTGACTGCATTGCCCTGCTGAGAGTACCTTGAATTTATGCACTGTAGTGTTGCATCTGTGTTTGCATTTTTTATGGTAAGTGGGCGTTTGCTCTGTGTATAACGCTGTGCTTAAGCGCATGGGCTGCATAACTCCTGGGTGGTGCCAGTTTTGATACGAACCTATCGATCCCTCTGCTGGGCTTCTGGAGACTACAGAAGTGACCACGATTCAGATCTGAATGTGTCTCTGCACAAAAACGGGAGGAATTTGGGGGGGGGGGTCTGTTTATGCCGGAGGAAGTCCAGCTGCGCGACCCAGAGCTGCCTGGTCCGAAGATGGCGGTGGTGGGGTGGGACGACATGGCTGTGTTAAGCAGAGCAATATTGCCTCTGAACCAGGCTGGAAGCTTCCTTGTCCTCCCTCCACCATGACTAAGCAGACATCGCGGGAACCAGCAGTGAGTCAGCACTTAAAGTTAAGGGTCCGACATTTATATCGAATATTTTACTTGGAATTTGTTTACATCGATTGTTATACCTTCAGGAGTCCAGGGTGACATGCACGTTGTCTTTCCCCCTCCTCTCCTGCCCTATTAGGTCTTTGCAGTAATCTTGTAAGTGAGGCAACGGAAGTTCATTTGCAGTCCTCGGAAAAGCATAAGGAACACGCACATTCGTGTGCTTCAACACTTCCTTTGTTCAAATTGATCAATACGCTATTAAAAAGTTACACAGAATTCTTAAGCAAAAACTTGCTCTTCTACAGGACCCCAGTCAGGTCAAGTGCTTTCCCCATCTCTCCTTCCAACTTCCCTTCCCTTTGCAAAGTCCTCTGCTGGTGGCTGCTCAGGACCGGATTCTTCCACTTCACTAGCATTGGCAGCCACTTCTCAGTGTCCAGGTTGCCCGGAGTAAAGTAGCAAACTAGTAAAGAGTCCAGTAGCACCTTTAAGACTGACCAACTTTATTGCAGATGCATCTGACGAAGAGAGCTGTGGTTCTCGAAAGCTAATGCTGCAGTAAAGTTGATTAGTGTTAAAGATGCTACTGGACTCTTTACTAGTTTGCGACTACAGACTAACCCGGCTAACTCCTCTGGATCTGTGACCAGAATAAAGTATATTGAAAGGCTGAGTCCTAATTTGCCTCTGTGGGCCAGCAATGATCAATGAGGAGCAGTAGTTGATAGAAATAAATGGAAACGATTAAGTGCAATGTACCACCCAGCAAAGAAAGTAACACCAAAGCAGTAGACCCTTCTAATAATAATAATAATAATAATAATAATAATAATAATAATAATAATAATAATAATTGATTTATATACCGCCCTTCAGGACAACTTAATGCCCACTCAGAGCGGTTTACAAAGTATGTTACTATTATCCCCACAACAAAACACCCTGTGAGGTGGGTGGGGCTGAGAGAGCTCTGAGAGAGCTGTGACTGACCCAAGGTCACCCAGCTGGCTTCAAGCGGAGGAGTGGGGAATCAAACCCGGTTCTCCAGATTAGAGTCCCATGCTCTTAACTGCTACACCAAACCAAAAAATGTTACAGAAACATAAAAAACAAGAGTAGGAAAATGTAATGCATTTCAGCTGAAGCAATTCAATACCATAGATACGGACTGTAAAAAGAAAATGTATAGCTCAGTAATGACATAATAGAGTATGCGGTCACCTTAGTTCCCAGTCACCTCCAGTCCATCTCGTTGAAAGCTAAGCCAAGCCCTCTAAGGAGCCTTTCCTAAGCAAGTCCTGTGTTCTTCAATCGGGCTTTTCCCCAGGCATGTGTCCCCCGGATTTCTTTGATGCAAATAATGCAGCCTGATAAGATACACTTTAACAAACAACACGTAAATGATTATATCCTGTGATGACCAACCAATACATTGAGGAGGATGAAAAGGCAAAAAAAAAGGACTAGATTTTCAATAACACCATTTTGACATCTACGCAGTGAGTCTGTAATAGGGATATGCTGATACCTGCCGTCCAAATACGCTCTAGGCATCTGTTGGAATCTGTGACTGTGTTCCTTAAACTTGGAAAAGAAATGTTATATAACCGCAAATATAATGGTCTTTTTAATATGTACATACCAATAAGAAAACCAATTAAAAATAACATTACTTTTCTGTTCCACCTGACATGTCATAGAAATATCTGATTATGAAGACTATATTGAAACTTTAATTGCCTGTTTGGGAGATACTGACTATTGCCTCACTCTATCTTGGCAAATCTGATCCAGTCCCCCCACCCTGTCTCAGTTGCTCGTACTAGCATTCATTTGGTATCCTGGAATCTGCCTTATCATTTAATCTGCACCAGTATCAAATCATTCTTTAATTTGTTCTGGATTCAATAGAAGAAAGGCCTATCTGTTCTCTCGAAATTGCTGCTGGTGTTCTGGGAAATATCGATAAAAGGCTTTTAAAGAAGCTAGTTTGCCGGGACTCTAAAAGAGTAATATTACCCATACCCATCCATTCCCTGAATCTCAAATCCATAACTCCTCTGAGCAGCCGCTTTCCCGACATACATTTTAAGAGCAGGCTCTACTAGCTGACATCCTCTTGAACAGGAAAATCTCAAAATCTATTGAGTCATTTGTGAAGCTGTGATTTCAGCCTCCTCCAGATGAGTTCTTTGTTCATTAAAATGTATCCTCAGATATTTAAGAATTGTACACTGTTCTATGGGATGTCCACCTGTACTCCATTTATATTTCTTAGATCTCTTTCCAAAAAGCCCTTTGTTTTAGAGTTGTTAATACTAAGCTGCTCCCTCTTAACAGAAAGCACAAAACTTTTCATCTCAGACATATTTGGTTTGTTGACAGTGAAATCATGTCTTCAGCATTGCTACAGGGCTAAACCTTTACCTGGTCCCTGAGTAGGAGGGAGGAAAGTCAAGAGTCCATGTCCTGTACAGCATTATGAATAAAACATTAAAAGCAAACCCTAATAAAATATTAAATTAAAAGCAAACCCTAACGCAACCCTGTATGACACTTTGCAGAAGGTTCTCATCTCTGCTGACTTGCATAAAACTGTTCAAATGAAGTCTGAAAGTTAGCCAGCCCGTGCAGCTGATGTCTCCGCTAACGTTTCCCACAAACGATCCCTGTCTTATTAAACCAACAAAGGCAGAAGATAAATGAATAAATGCTGCAAGCAAGTTAATGGAGAGTCCATGAATTGTCTCTATGATGCTGTCCAAAGCAGCGATCTATGGTACGTCTGTTCTTGCGGGGTCCTGCTTATTCCTCTTTAATAATTTTATGAACTTCCCCTCAAGCCTCCTATTTATGCAATAAATAACATTAATGTAATTTGTAAGCTATTTTGAACATTCTTATAAGTGGTTTAAGGGTTACTGTTACTTGTTTATAGATTGGCACTACCACACTAATAATCCAATTCTAGGGAAAATTTCCTGTCATATTAATAGGTATAAATAATTTTGCAAGAACTGGCACCCACCGTTTTGTTCAACTATTTCAGGTGGTCACCTATTTTCACTGCGGCTTTCCCCCTCTATTCATTTGTCCATCTCAGGTACTACCTCTCTTTTAGTAACTGGCTCTTGTACAAGTATCAAATGGTGTGAAGGAGGTTGATTAATCAGACATCCTCTGTAGATCTTATTCATGTGTGAGTGCCATTCATTGCGTGTGCTATGTGCCATTAAGTTGTTTCTGACTTATGGCACCCCTATGAACCAAGAACCTCCTAAACATCCTGTCATTAACCGTCTTGCTTAGATTTTTCAAACTTGAATTTACATGATGTTCAGTTGTAATCCTGCTTTGGCACTTTCTCCCTTAACCTTCATCAGTAGTCATTTCAAGTCTTCACTATTTTCTGCCAGTAACATGATGTCATCTGTGTATCTCAAATTGTTAATGTTCCTTCTACCAGTTTTCACTCCACCTTCTTCTAGATCTAATCCAGCTTTCCTTACGATATGCTCTTCATAGAGGTTGAACAGTTAGGGAGATAATATGAATCCTTGTCTGACACCTTTGCCAATTGGAAATCACTCTGTTTCCCATGTCTTTTAACATCATCCACAGCTTTTCATGATCTACACAGTCAAAAGCTTTGTTGTAATCTTTAAAACACCGCCTGATTTTCTTCTGAAATTCTCTGTTATGCTCCATTAGCCATCGTAAATGTGCAGTATAATCTATTGCCTCTTCCTTTTCTGGATCCAGTGCCATTAATTAGTGGTTTCCTTAAAGAGGAAGTTAGCTTCCTCTTTAAATAATACCCCTGACCCCAGTCTTTCCCTCTTTGCCTATAGAAAACTTTCTTTGGCTTAATTAGCCTTTTATATAACCTTCTCTTAGTTAATAAAGCTGAACCAACTTCCTCAGATCGACTGTCTCTAGTTTCCTTAATCCACCTAGATACGATCTTTTCCCCTACCTTACAGTCATCGTCATACCAGATGCCCCCTGGCCTTTATATTTTTGAGAAGAACATTTAGTAGACACAAGGGGTCTCGATTAGTTCACTACCTCCTTATATATTTCTGCTGCAATACGTTCATCTTCTGAGACTTGGTTTGTAAGATCAAGCATTGTATCATCTGGAAACAGTCGTTCAGTTTCCAAGTCCAACTTCATTTCTCACCCTAACCCACATTTTATGATCAGGAAATAATTGAGAATGGCACCTGGAAACGTAAACAACCCACAAAAGGGAGATAACCGCTTTCTGCCCTAATGTCTCCAGAGAAGCCACTTTTAACCATAAAACAAGAGACACGAATATGTAACCCACACAAGTGCCTCTGCTGTTGGCTGCAAAGATAAAACAGCCCTTTGACGTAACTTTGTACAGCTCCAATTTAATTGAAACAATTGATATTTAAGCATCAAATTAAATAAAGCTTGGTTGGACTTATTTACCTTTGTTATCTTGGGAAGATTAGTTGCCGCAAAACAGAAAAAAGTCCAGCGGAGCACCTGATACACTAACAACATTTATTTCAGTTTGAGCTTTTGTAAGTCGCCGATCACTTCCTCCGATATGTGGGGGGGGGAAGTCGTTTGATTTATGAAAACTCATATTGAAATATATGTTGTTAATCTTTCAGGTGTCCCTGGACTTTTGCTTTATTTTGGGAAGACCCTTCCTGAATTCCATCCCATTGTTAGATGGTCCCTCCCTGTGTGAGCATTTAAATCTCCACAAAGCATTATTTGCATCAGGATATCCAGCTTCATATGCTATAAAATATTACGATTTCCTGCAGGGTAAGGGTAAGGGGCCGGGGAGAGGAGATCGAAGCTTCCCCAGCCTTTCACAAGCTACACAGCCTACCGTGGCTCAACAGAAGAGCCGGCCGTCCTGCAGGGTGGTGGTCAGTCAGCACGGCCCAATGTCTTCATACTGTGGGTGGTCGAAGGGGCTTCATTGGGAAGAAAGTGAAGGTAGGAGGGGCTACGAAGGAGACAGGGATAGGTGTAGGAAGCCTACTTCCAGGAAAGAAGAGGCCTTTTTCCTCCCCCTCTCTACAGTAGCACTTGGAGGGGGTCACCCGACGGAGTTACTGGGCAGTGGATTCAGGATGAACAAAAAGAAATTCTTTACTCAATGAGTAAATTAATTTAATTGTGGAACGTACTGCCAGTGGAGGTGGTGATGGCGTGGATGGATTTTCAAGGGGACTAGAAGGATTCCAGGAGGAGAGGTCTGTCAGTGGCTATAATAGATCCAGAGGAGTTAGCTGTGTTAGTCCGTAGTCGCAAAATAGTAAAGAGTCCAGTTGCCCCTTAAGGACTAACCAACTTTATTGTTGGTAATTATGCGTAAGCTTTTGAGAACCCCCAGCTCTCTTCATCAGGTGGCTGTGGTGCCTAAAGGGGCCTAGGGGCTCAAAAGTCTGAGCCCCAATGCTAGGAGGCAACACCTGGGGAAGGCTTGGCCTCAGAGCCCTGTTTGTTGTCCACCCAGGGCAACTGACTGGCTGCTGTGTGAATCAGGTCACCTCACAAGATGGACGACTGGTCTGATTCACCAGGGCCCTTCTAGCCATCTTATGAGATAATGACAAGCCACTGTCCATCCAGTGAGCTTTGTGGCTCAGCTGTGCAATTAATTCAAGCGACTAATTGATGTTTTCCCCTTTCTTTTGCTGCTAGGGGCACCAGGAACAAACACATTGAAGAAGTCACTCGAGGTAAGCTGCAGTGGCTGGCAAAAATGCATGTTGCGGGCCACGCACTCCATGGGGGGTGGGGGCTCCTGCTCCTGACTAGGGCTGACGGGTCAGTCAGAGTGCTGAGTATCGATCGGTCGTGTTCTGACTCACTTTCAAAGATCTATGCACAGTGGGAAGGGTGACCGCATTCTAAACCAAGAACTGAGAACTTGATCCAAGAGGAAGTAAGTCGCAGGCATTTTTTTTAAAGTCAAGGGTTCTAAGCCTTTTCTCCAGCCTCTGGTCCACCAGAATTAGAACTGCAAGAGCACCCTCTGCAAGCCAGCACAACATTGTTTCAGCCTAGCAGGGTGCATTTATTTGTTTTACGTCATTTATAGTCCGCCTTTCTCACTGAGACTCAAGGTGGATTACATAGTATGAGACTAGTACAATCAGGATCAAGGACATTTTCATAAACTATGCCATAGGGTAAATACAAAGAAATAGCCACTAGCAAGGATCCAGTACAGAGTTGAAGAATTGCTGTAACAGAGCATCAGCAGTTCTAGGGCTGACATTAGACAGCATGAAGCATAGCCATAGGAGCGCATATTTAAAGCAACGGATAGTAGGTAAGGCAACATAGTGGTGAAGTCCATGGTCCCTAAGTCATTAACGAAGCGTCTGAGATGGCCTCCCTACAATACCGCGTTCCTATCTGAGTAAAAAGCCTTTTTGAATCATTCGGTTTTGCACCATTTTTGCGGACAGCCAGGAGGGTGGGGGCTCTCCTGACCTCCTCAGGCAGACCATTCCGCAGGGTAGGGGCCACCACAGAGAAAGCCCATGTACGGGCGGCTGTTGACTTCACCCGTGTGCAGCCTGGCACCTGCAGGAGACCCTGTTCAGATGAGCGAAGCTGCTGCAGAGGAACATAGGGAGGGAGGCGGTCCCGTAGGTATGCCGCACCAAGGCCACTCTCTCTTCTTCCTTGCCACGGTCTAGTGCAGACACCTGTGCAAATGAGACCCCAGAATAACTTTGAAGCTGTCAGGGAAGAAATGAAATAAGATTGCCTGTACTGCTAAGAGAGTGCTGTGGGTGCTCTGGTGTGGTTAACGTGAAACCTGCTTTTAGGCCGGCCTTCTCTCATTGAGATGTCTGGTAGGGCTGCAGTGTATAGCTTCTCACGGCAGCCCTGACCTGTGATCTGGGGGGAGGTCTAGCGGGGTATATGGGGCACCTTTCATGCCACGGGTATGACACGTCTGAGCAGGCAGTTTGCTTTCCACTGTGATCTTTTTTTTTTTTTTAATTTCTCTGTGGGTGCTGAAGAATACATGGAAGAAGAGGCTATGTGTGTGCACTGCCTTTGCTCCTGTAGTTGTTTATATACAGTTGGGGAAACTAAACATGAACGCCATGTGAAAGGGTTTACTGTGATGGGCCCTGCATGTCTGCTGCATTCTGTGGTGTATTTGAGAGAGTCAAGTGGCTTGTCTTGGGTGCTGGCAGGCATGTTGAGCGTGAGACTGTGCCCTAGAACACAGTCCTCCAGTTGATCACTCAAGGAGTAGGTCATGCACAAGAAGCCTGTACTGTTGGACTTTACTAATCTTCTTACTGACAACCGCGGGGGTTCTTAGGTCCACTCTGGGGTTGAGAACCTCTGGTCTAGGTTCTGTTCTAGTCCTGCTGTGTTCCCTTTTCTGTATACAGCGTGGACTTAAATGAGCTCTTCCGAAGTATTTATTTATATGAATGAGACACGGAGGGGCCAGCATGTGCCTGTGTAACTGGGAGGCTTCAGTCTTCATGACTCGCCTCTGAGAGCTTCTGGTTGCCTTTCTTTGACCATGAAGAAGAAGTCAAGCTTCCAGACTTCTCCCTTTGGCAGAGCTGTAGTCTCTCCCATGCTAAGAATGCATGAAGCCACATTATACTGAGTCAGGCCCTTGGGCTATTAAGGTCGGTCTTGTCTTCTCTGACCAGCTGCAGATGTCCAAGGTCTCTCCATGATCTCAGCCTTTAAGCAGAAGGTGCCGGGCACTGAACTTGGTGCCTTCTGCATCCAGAGCAGATATTCTGCCCGCCGAGCTTCTGGCCCTCCCTCCCTTTTCAGCGCAAAAGCTGTTAATTCTTTTTGAGTAGCATTCAGTGGATGCCAGCCACTCCCAACTCACCCCCCCCCCCAGTTGTATTGAGTGGCTCTTGTTAGCACATCAATGGGAGCATTCTTTTCTTCCCTCCTCTCCTTTGTTTAGAGGTCATACTGGCAGCCCCATGGCTGGAATCTGGTGCCTTGACGTTAGCCTCCTGAGTCCATTTATCCATCCACAACAAAACATCTGGGATATTAAAAGACCTGTTATCTCTTGTTATTTTTCCTTTGCTCCCGATCCTAGATGGCGGGATCTTCTGGACACTCTTCACAGACAATAAAGAAAGGGCACAGGGGCGTGGACTCCACAGGCGAAACCACCTATAAAAAGGTAGCGGCTGCTTTGCATCTTTTCCCCTGGAGTGTGTGTGTCTCCCTCTTTCTTGTTCTTTCTCTCCTCCCTCCATTAGATTCCGCCCCACATTCTCGAGCATCTGAGTCATCCACCGGAGCATAAAAGGCGGAGGCAACTCAGGTAAACGTCAAACCTCTTCGCAAGCAGCTCCCGGTAGGCACATGCTGGCAGATAGAGGGGGCGAAGGCCGAAGCGTCGTCTTTCTGTTTCCGAGGCAGGGCTTCTCTTACACCTTCAGGAGATTCGTTCTCTGTGGGACCTTTTCCACCCTGGTAGCTGCTGGTCAGCTTTGGGATTCGACCAGGATTTGCTTTTCTTGAGGATACTGTGGGGTTCTCCCCCCCCCCCCCGCCCCTTCCCTGCAACAGGAGTATTGAATGGGAAATCTTTGGGTTCCCAGCCCCTGACTTAAGTGGAAGCTGCTCAGTATGTGCCCCCTTGTTCTGCTGAAGAATCCGTATCTCGTCTCCGGATTAAATGGATGTTAGCACAACCCCCTCGTTTGGACAGTGGTCGTTTTACGTAAGTGGCCGCACGTGAAAAGAAGGCGTGAATCCTGTTTGCAGTTGATAGCGTGCTGAAGAGAAGGGGGTGGGGGTAAAGTGCTGAAGGGGGGGGGAGGGTGATGATGGAACCAGAGTGCAGCGAAGGTGGAAGAGGCGACGGCGGTTTGAAGAGTTGGTGCCTGCGCTCTTTTTACTGCCTTGGTCAGTTGGGCTGTTTCTGTCCTATCGGAGCAGTTCCGTACGCCAGTTTTTGGAGCAGCTCCCTGGAGTTTCACAGGAGTAGCTGGTGTGCAAGTGTGAGAGCGCCAGAAGGCACCACTTCCTGTTTCCTTTTGGCTTGTTGTCTTGAGCTATGTTGGTGTCCACCTTTCCCCGAGGCATTGCGTTGGCTTGTTGCGATGGCTGTTCCTTGGCTTGTTCAGGATTACACAAAACCCTGCTTTCCCCTTTGTTTTATGTCTAGATAATAGCTTAAGCTTTTTGGCTGCTCTCAGTTCCACCCCGCCCCCAAACCCGTGGATTGCTGCTGGGGCCTAGCTCAGGCCTTTGATGGGAAGAAGGCTCTGTATGTTTACAGGGTGGTGGGAAATCTGGATAATTCCATCCACGTTTGGGTGACTTATTCTGCATACGACTGCTTTTCTTAGTCATGGAGAGGAGCAAGAAGCACCAAAGTCTGATTCAAGTGACACATAGATAGCAGGTAGAACATTCAGAGTTCTTAATGGATGTTCTTACAGGAATTCTAGCAACAGCCCTTTAAGGTGGGCCACTATTAGCTCCATGTTGCAGAACTTGTTGGTGTGAGGGGGGCTGACTCTCTCTGTGGTCTGTTACTTCCCAGTCCTATTCCCCTCTTAAGACACGCTCCCGTTCTGGCTTCTGAGATGTTGCCGTGTGTCCTTCCAAGCCTGCCTTTGTAGTCGTAAGGAATACTAGCTTGGGTTATGTTTAAATAAAGTGTGCATGCTCACACACACAAAGGTAACGCAATAGCAAAGGTAGGTATTCTCCTCTTTCCCCCCCCTCCCCCCACCATGAGAAGAGTCAGGAGGGTGAGCAACCCTCCCCTCACAAACATCCCTGCGAGGGAGTCTCGGGGTGGAGTTTTCCCAATCACTTATCTTTTATCTGTGGGGCTTAAAAGTTACGCCACAGATGTTTAGTGTAACACTTACATGAAACAAAAATATAGGGGGTGGGAGTGGGGGAATGCCACCACCGGGCGTCTTGTCTGGCTTGCTGTTTTGTGGGGGCTGGGCGCACTGCAGGCTCATTTGAGGAGATCTCCAGCATGGAGCCATTTGGGATCATAGAAGGGCAGTTTTGGCTCCTTGGAGGGGGGCGGGGGGGGAGATAACAACAGAAACACAAAGGGGAGGAGCCTTCCGCTGGTGTTTGGGATGGAATCAGCTTATTAAAATGGATTGCGGGGAGGGAGGCAGCCGCCCCTTCAGTTCAGCTGTTTTTACTGGGATGTGGCACAAGAGAAGGGCTTTAAGCCACCGTCCCAAACACAGCTCTCCTTGGTCAAACAGGAATCCACTCCAGGGCAAGGAAGGTTGACCGAAACTGGGAGGGGGAGGAAGAGGGTCTCTCTCTGTCGGTCGCTCTGTAGCAGTAGAAAAGAGCAAGAGTCACAGCTCACTTCTTCACCTCTGAAGAAGTGATCTGTGGCTCACAAAAGCTCCTGCCCTACCACAAATTTTGTTAGTCGTAGAGATGCTGCTGGACTCTTGCTCTTTTCTGCTGCTGCGGACAGACTAACACAGCCATCCATTTTGCTCTGTCTCTCTCGGTGTGTCTCTCTTTCAAAACCTGGGTTGGGAAAGTATTTCAGGATTCTGTGAGCCGGGATAAAACTTTCCACGCCACGGACCAGGGGAAAGAAAAGTGTGGGGTCTGTTGCTCCAGGGCTCAGGCTTCCCTTGGTAGTGGAGTTGGGGCCCTGCCCCACAAGCGATGCTTTTGTGACTTAACGAGGCCTCTGTGGAAGCTGGGAAGCGTTTTTTCCTGGCTGATTCACGGAGGAGGAGAGGCCTGCTAACCGCTCGTTCAGGTGCCCAGAGGCCTTGGCCTGGAAAGGGAACGCTGACCTGGCTGGAGCCTGGATCGCAGAAGACAGCCAGGCTGTCCTTGGGCAAAGCAGCTTTGCCTGGGTGGACCCACCCACCCCTGCGCTTCTCTGTATTGGTCCAATCTGCTGTTTTGTTTCGTTTCTGGATGCGGGCAGGCAAGCACCCACTGTCTTGGGTAGATTCATCAATGGACATTTCAGTCTCACTGGTGAGGTTCCATTCTTTTCCCCACTTGTATTTCATTTATTTCCTTTGATTTCATTTATCCCCAATGGGGATCCAAAGCAGCTTGCATCGTTTTCCTCTCCTCCATTTGATCCTCACAACAACCTTGTGAGGTAAGTCATGCTGAGAGTGTGTGACTGGCCCAAGGCCGCCTCGTGAGCTTCCAGGGCACAGCAGGATCTCCCAGGTCCTAGGTCAGTGCTCTAACCACTTCACCATGCTGTACTCCCTAGGTTTAGAAAACAAATGGCTAATTTATTAGAAAATAAATGGCTAATTAGAAAATAAATGGCTAATTTACTCCTAGTAGGATGTTAAGAGCCTTGTATACTTCGTGTTTTGCTTTTAACAGTTCTGCAATGCCTCCAGTTAGGTGTGTGGGAAACACTGAATAGGAAAACAAGCCCCTTTGTTGTAAACAAATAGTGGTTTGTGCATTTTGGAAAAAAGCCCCATACAATCCACACATCAAGGCAAGTAGAACAGCGGCTGTCGCCAAGAGCTTCTCGTTGTGCCTGCCCTTGCAGTGCAAAGGGCTGGGGAGGGGTCTCTTCCAGGACAGGGGGGAGAGCGATAGGTATGGGTTTAGAATGCCATCTGATTGGCGCCAGTTGGAAGGAGGGATTTCTGGCTTTTAAAAACTTATTTGTATTTTGGTCTCAAACAGCACTTCCAGGGTGGTTAGCAAATGAAAAACGACGGAATTATATTAAAAAAACAGCTGAAAAGTAAAAACAAAAAGCCCCACACCCCTGTGGTGGGAATATACTCCCTAGAACTGTGTTCGCTTCTGAAGGGAAGCTTTCCTCCTTCTTGCAAGAGGGGTTTGACGCTCGCTCCTTGTGCTTGCTGTCCTCCAGACAACGTCGTCTGCACTCAAAGGCGCCATCCAGCTTGGAATCACCCACACGGTGGGAAGCCTGAGCACCAAGCCGGAGCGCGATGTTCTTATGCAGGACTTCTACGTAGTCGAGAGTATATTCTTCCCCAGGTGAGCGTTTGCCCTTCTCGGGCCCCCACTTCTTGAGTGCAGCGGATGGCAGGGTGGTCAGGAAGGCAGTAGGCTAAGCATTTCTTCCATGCGAAAGCTGGAAAGGGACGGGGCAGATTTTCAGGCTTTATGGGAAGTGGCCTTGCCTTGGCAGCGGGGGGCATGCGCTGCCCCCGCGTCGTCCATTCCACAATATCTCTTATGAAATGTTCCGGGGAAGCCCTTCTCTGCCAGCGAGCTCCAATGGGAATACAGCGCCACAGGGGCGAATGGTCTGACATGGTATAAGGCATATATTTACGTTCTGAGTCTCCAGGGGATGATGGAGGCTGCACGTTTCTCAGGCAGCCAGTAATGTATGCATGGAGCAAGAGACCTTTTCCTCTAATTTTGGCATTTAAAATATTTGCACTCAGCCTTATCTCCGCACACTTGAGAGTGTTTATCGTGAGCAGGCTTCTCTTGCCATGTGCAGCTGCAGGGAATGGTGTTCAGGGGAGGGCATTTGCTTGGTACCCGGGCAACGGGTTTCCCTTTGTGTACAGCGTGCGTCCTCCTGCATGCTCCCTGGCATCCTCCGTGGCCTTCAGGGGTTCTTTTGTGGAAGACCTGTTGAGGAAAGTTTGACCGGTTTCGAACTCCGAAGAGAGTTTCCTTTAAAGACGTATGGGGGTGCTTACTTTGTTCCTTCCCCTCCAGTGAAGGCAGCAATCTGACGCCGGCCCATCACTACAACGACTTCCGCTTCAAGACCTATGCCCCTGTCGCCTTCCGCTATTTCCGTGAGCTCTTCGGTATACGGCCGGATGACTACTTGGTGAGTTGTTGGGGAAGCCCTGCTGTGCTCGTGACTGGCTGCGCAACAGCAACATGCAGGTCATAGAGGAACAGTTTGGGTCCCGCTGGATGCCGTTCTGCACATGCAGGTGACTCAGCTCTGAAGACCAGCATGGAACAAGAGCATATTGGACAAGGCTGCAGCCGTTCGATGCATTTCGCGCCTCGTTTCAGTGAATGTTGGTTTATTTACTGCATTTATAGTGCATTTTTCTCACTGAGACAAAGCAGAAAAAACACGATAAGGTGCTTAACTCCGGCATGGCTTCCTTTTTGCACGGAACAGCCTGACTCTGCCTTTAAACCTTGAGTTTTAGGGTGGTGCCTCTCACACTTCCTACTCTAGAGGACTTTACTGCTAAGGAGCCTCAGCATAGATCAAGATGGGAGCCCTGGTAGTCTGTCTATAGCAGTAGAAAAGAGCAAGAGTCCAGGAGCCCCTATAAGACTAACAACATTTGTGGTAGGGGATGAGCTTCCATGAGCCCCAGCTCACTTCTCACAGGTCACTCCTCAGTTAATCTTGAGGTATCTGAAGAAGTGAGCTGTGGCTCACGGAAGCTCATCCCACACCACACATCTTGTAAGTCTTATAGGGGCTCCTGGACTCTGGCTCTTTTCTAGAGCCTCAGCATGGCTGGCACAGAATGTTGCAGAGGATTCTGGGCCTTTTGTAGTTGGCCATTCCCTGTGATCTCTGCCGACAGGGCTAGAAAAGACATAAACCGGAACTCTTGCAGAGCTTTGCTGCCTGGCAGAGTAGATCGTTTCGGGCTCGGTGAGCCAATTATCTGTCGTAGGCAGCTTAAAAGATCTATAAAAGTGGGCATGCAAGACACAGTTAGGGTGGTTCAGGAATAGTTTTGGGGGGAGGTGCTTTATGGAAGAGAGTGAATCAACCTGGCAAATTTATTTGAAACCTTTATAGTCCTTCCTTCCTCCCCCTAAAACAGGAGAGAGCGGGAAGCCATTTCAGGTACAGAGAACGGCCTCTACATTTTAAGCTCTGCTTCTCCTCAGTTAATCTTGGGGACCAGAAACCTTCTCCGTTTCTCTTTAAAACTCCTAAAGGGGTGGGCAGATATGCCTCTATGGGAGCCCTGGCAGTGGCATTGCACACCGGCAAAATGCTCTTACTGATAGCTTCTCAGTGTGTTCCCAGTCCTTAATTATACCCTGGTTGGTTAAACCTGGGTGTGATTGAATGTAGTAATTATAGTCACCTGTGCAAACTGGAACCCACACAAATCTTAATCTACTCCCACCTCCCTCTTTTTCGTGCCGCAGACGCCGTATCCCAAAACCAAGGCAACAGGCATTTTCTGTGGCGGTCTTGCAAGTGATTATTCAGACTGCTCACCCCGTCCCCTCTCTGGCCTTCTCCTGCCACCTACTCTCAGAGTGCAGACGCAGTCTCACCCAGGCATCTGTTGCAGCTCAGAGGAGAGCAGGGTTTGCGGTCCGCTTGCCTAGAAGCGTAGCGGAAAGTCCCCCAGGGTCTCTTCTGTGAGCCAGATGGGCAAGCTTGGTAACTCTGGGGTGGGGGACAAGCATAAGAACATAAGAACATAAGCAAAACCATGTTGGATCAGGCCAGTGGCCCATCCAGTCCAACATTCTGTCACACACAGTGGCTAGAAATCCAGTGCCATCTAAAGGACTGTCAGTGAGGCCAGGACACCAGAAGCCCTCCCACTGCCTTCCTTCCAGCACCAAGACAACAGAGCACCACCTCCCCACAAAGAGAATACCATCTATCTCCTGTGGCTAATAGCCACTGATGGACCTCTGCTCCATATATTTGTCCAGTCCCCTCTTGAAGCTGGCAATGCTTGTAGCTGCCACCACCTCCTGTGGCAACGAATTCCATGTGTTTATCACCCTTTGTGTAAAGTAGTATTTTCTTCTATCTGTTCTAACCCGACTGCTCAATAATTTCATAGAGTGCCCACGAGTTCTTGTATTGTGAGAAAGGGAGAAAAACACATCTTTCTCTACCTTCTCTAACCCGTGCATTATCTTGTAAACCTCTATCATGTCTCCCCTCAGTCGTCTTTTCTCCAGGCTAAAGAGCCCCAAGCGCCTCAATCTTTCCTCATAGGGAAAGTGTTCCAACCCTTTAATCATTTTAGTTGCCCTTCTCTGTACTTTTTCCAGTGCTATGATATCTTTTTTAAGGTGTGGCGACCAGAACTGTACACAGTACTCCAAATGAGGCCTCACCATCGATTTATACAGAGGCATTATGATACCGGCTGATTTGTTTTCAATCCCTTTCCTAATAACCCCTAGCATAGCATTAGCTTTTTTTATGGCAGTCGCACACTGTGCTGACGTTTTTAGTGAGTTATCTATCATGACTCCAAGATCTCTCTCTTGGTCAGTCTCCGCCAGTTCAGACCCCATCAACTTGTATTTATATTTTGGATTTTTGGTTCCAATGTGCATTACTTTGCACTTGGCTACATTGAACCTCATTTGCCACATGGATGCCCACTCTTCTAGCCTCGACAGATCCCTTTGGAGTGCCTCACAATCCTCTCTGGCTTTCACCACCCTGAACAATTTCGTGTCATCTGCAAATTTAGCCACTTCACTGCTTAATCCCAAGCAGCAGCCGGTGGGAGGGTTGAGTTGCCTTTGCCACTTGATTTCTCGACCAGAAGCAACTGATAGGCAGGGTGAGCAGGGGGTGACCGGCAGATTAACTCAGGTTTGCCTCCTCCCATTTTCACCCCCGCCGCAGTCGACCGTTCTGATGTTACCTGGATCTGGTCGGAAGCTGGCAGCCTCCCCCCCCCCCCGCCTGTCTTCCTGCTTGCCTACCTTAACATTGTAAATAGGCAGGGGAACTCGGATCCTAATGAATCGGTCCGTAGGGCAGATGTTGGAAAGGAACCCTTTATTCCGGGAGCCCGAAACACCCGTTGCCTGGCTCTGCTCGGTGTGGTTTCCCACCCTACCTGATCAGGAAGAGTTCCCAAGGAGGGCCTTCCCATCTTCTCCGCCTTGGGCTCTGGTGCTCTAGAGAGAGAGTTCCACCCAAATCTTAGTTTTCAGTCGGCGGTTGTGCTGATTGGACACCCCCCGCCCCCACACTCCGGGTCAGTTGCCGTGACTGTGTGGGCCTTACCCTCCAGGACTGGAGGTGGTCTCGCTGTCCTGGGCCAGAGCGGCAGGAGTGTAGCCTTCCGTGGTTCCATCCGGGGGCTTCAGTATCACTCTCAGCATAGCCCCAGTTCCGGGAACGCCTCCCCTAATTATGCATCTCTGTTGTTTTCCATGAGTCCTTGGCCTCTGTCTTGGTGGCAGTGATAACTGCCCCTCAGGTGCCTAAGAGGCCTTGTCAGAGTCTCCCTGCTTTTGCTGCAGCTCACAATGTGGGGGGGGGGGCAGGGTGACAGAGCTCTTTGCCCATGTCCTGGGCTCACACGGGAATGGCTGGAGCTAAGGTTGTGGACCCTTTAGCCCTGGCTCCATTTAGGGGTGTGTGTGTGTGTGTGTATGCGCATGGCGTGCACACACAGCATGCACTCCTCAATATGTGGAATTAGGTTTTGTCGTTCAGCATCCCAAGTTAAGTTTTCCTTCATGTGTAGCCTTTCCTTGAAGTATGAAGTTTTGTCTGTAGCCCGTGGCCAGGCTTAAGCACGTACGTTCCACCGAGAGTCTTGGCTCATCTTGGTTTCGGGAGATCTCTTGCCTCCTGTCCTTACTGCTGTGTGTTCTCTTCCCCTCTCCCCCCCCCCGCCCCCCGCCCCCTTCCCAGTGCTCCCTTTGTAGCGAACCCCTCATTGAGCTCTCCAACTCCGGGGCCAGTGGCTCTATCTTCTACGTCTCCAGTGATGACGAGTTCATTATCAAAACTGTTCAGCACAAAGAAGCCGAGTTCTTGCAGAAGCTGCTGCCAGGCTACTATATGGTGAGTTGGCGGGGAGGGGGCGTGGCTGACCAGCCAAGGCAGCGTTTTCCCTCTTGATAGCAAGGAGCAGCCATGAATATTCTTGGGTTGGGGGCAGGAGGGATACTGGACAGCCTCGCTCCCCCAGATGTATACTTCAGATGGTCACTGGATGCTTTAGGGAATCGCACACGCACACACCACCTCTACCTCGGTGATCGATGTGGCAGCGTGCCACTGCATTTCCTTTCAGACAGCTTGGCGGCTGGCTAAAGCTCTTATTCGAGTTCAAGAAGGAATAAGTTGTCCCCTCCCTCCCCCGTGAGAAGCAGAGGAGGGGGAAGTTGCATTTTGCCTTGTTCCCCAAGTCAGCTCGACCCGTATGCCCTGCAAGGATCTTCCTCTGGCGCGTCACTTGCTAATTTCTTGAGTCACATTCGGGTCCTGTTTACATAACAGCAGCGTATAAATGGTGATCTGCCTGAAGGTCCCAGGTTCAATCCCCGGCATCTCCACTTGAAACGATCAAATAGGCGGTGATGTGAAATACCTCCACCCGGGACCCTGGAAAGCAGATGCCAGTCTGAGTGGGCGATGCTGGCTTTGATGGGTCAGCGATCTGATTCAGTATAAGGCAGCTCCCTGTGTTTGCATATGTCTTTCCTCCCCGGCAGGACCTGTCTGTTGCAGAGGAGTCTGTTCCCAGATGCTTATCACAGTTCACACAGGGCCTGCTAGGCCTTGCTGCATGACCCGGGGTGCCCTTTGGGATATGCCTCATGCTCCCCTGTAGCCAGGCACTGCTGGGAGAGAGAAGCACCTGTGGCTGAGTTCAGGGAGGGCCTTCTGTGAAACCTCAGTACGGTTGGAAAATGTCTGCTGTGACCTGTGGGGAAGCTGGTGGCTGGTCTTGCCTTCAGGTCAAGCGTTAAAGCAGATGGCGTTGGGGTCACTCACAATTCCAGAACATACATCGTTACTTTTAAAGTGGTTTAGGTTGCTTCCTGCCACTACCCAAACGGCTTACTTCAGACAGATAAGTGTCACTTGGTTCATACAAACCCACACAAAACATTCCAGAGCCCACTGATTAAGTCACAGATTTGGCCAAAAGTTTTAGGTGGCTTGCAGAAATTATATAAACAGGAAGTCCTCTTGATCTTCCTTAGCAGGGAAAGCAGTCCAAGCTTTGGGGCTACCGACAAGAAGGCCCTGCTCCCAGCCACTGCTGTTGGGATCTGAAGCAGTATTAGAACAGAGCAGGTCCTGACTACAGCTGTCGTGGGCCGCTGCCAAGAGAGGCAGTCCCAGGCCATATGAAGCTTGGAAGCTTTAACACCACACTGGCAGAGTGCAGGTTAGTCCAGCCCCTCTCCAAAGGCCTACAGAAAGCTGTTCTTCGTTCCTTCTAGAACTTGAATCAGAACCCTCGGACGCTGCTGCCCAAGTTCTACGGGCTCTACTGCGTGCAGGCCGGAGGCAAGAACATCCGGATTGTGGTGATGAACAACCTCTTGCCCCGCTCCGTCCGGATGCACCAGAAGTACGACTTGAAAGGCTCCACATACAAACGCCGGGCATCCCAGAAGGAGCGTGAGAAGGTCTTCCCCACCTACAAGGATCTGGATTTCATGCAGGATGTCCAGGACGGCCTCTTCCTGGACGCAGACATGTACAACGCCTTGTGCAAGACGTTGCAGAGGGACTGCTTGGTAGGTGGGAACGGAGAGGGTTTTCTTTCCAATGCGGCATCAGCAGTTGAACTCTCGCTGAGTGTTTGGCTCACCCTCTGGGGGAAGCAGGGCATGTGTGTGTTTCTGAACAAATGCAGTCAGAGTCTGGAAACGTAGCTTGCTGTAGGTCAGATGGGGCATTAACTTCTGTCTCTTTCTTTTGTTGTCCATTTGTTTTCTTGGCTGGAGTTGTTGAGTCTTCTGGTGCCTTAAAGACTGAGGCTTGACTTTTAAATGTGAAGCTGGAGAATTAGAAGCTCAGTAGAGGCTGTGCACCCCTGCAGCATCTGGCTCAAAGGCTCATGGGACAGCCTCACCAGTATTACTTTTAAATGGAACCTAGAACATTTTTATTCCAGCACAAGCCTCCTTCCTCCGGCTAGTCTGCCTCTTTACAAAATTAAAAAAGAAATCTGCCTGCTTACCAAACAAGCTATCTTCCTTAAATGCTGTGAGGTTAGGGTGTGATGCAAAATAAATACATGCCAGATGTTGGTTGAAGAAGTAGAGAAGCCCTTGGGATGGGGCAGGTTTGAAAAACAAAATGGATAAAAGGGTTTTGCTTGGAATGAATGATGCAATCTTGAGTTTTTTTGCATGGCCTTGGAATATATTGGCTTAACTGTGTATTTCACTGCCACCACCTCAGGTTTTGCAGAGTTTCAAAATCATGGATTACAGTTTGCTCGTGGCAGTTCACAACCTCGATCAAGCTCAAAGGGAGCGGGCGGTTGTGGATGGGTCCTCCCAGGCGGACATGCGGCGGCCTGCTGCACAAAAAGCCCTCTATTCCACAGCCATGGAGTCCATCCAAGGGGAGGCCCGAAGAGGTGGCACCGTTGAGACCGACGACCAGTAAGTTTGTGGTGGCTTTTGAGGGTGGGGAGCACCAAAAAGAAGCTTGGATGTCCCTCCAGTTGGACACCAGATTGCTGCCTGAATGAACGAGGCCAGTGAAGCAAATCTGCAGGTTGGATTTCTTCCTAGCAAACAGTAGGCACTTGCTCCGAGTGATGCTTGCACTGACACCATCCCAGTCCACCCTTGAGATTTGTCCTTTGAAACCTCAAAATATAGCTTCCACAAGGATATTTTTAGGTGGGTAGCCGTGTTGATCTGCAGGAGAACAGCAAAATTAGAGTCCAGGGGCACCTTACAGACCCACAAGATTTTCAGGCTGTAAGCTTTCGAGAGTCAGAGCTCCCTTCTTCGGCCACCGAAGAGCACTTGGACTCTCGGAAGCTTACACCTTGAAAATCTTGTGGGTCTCTTAAGGTGTCCCTGGACTCAAGCCCTGCTGAAAATATGCCAGCAACCAACTTTTCAGTAATGCTTTATGAAATGTGGGCCTGTGGGGTATGGCACCTCAAGCACTCAGGCAGCCAACCAGCATGTTTGCTTGCCATAGACAGTGGATTTGCTGCTCATCTTTTGCTTCAAGCTGGTTGCAGACCAGTGAGCCGGGTTTGGGCCAGCGGCCTCCAATTGGTGATCCTGACCCCACAAGGCTAGAAACGTGCAAAATACAGCCAGCACCTCTCTGTAGGCTGGTCTTGGTGGGAACTGCGGGCAGGCAAAGCTTATGGAAGTGGCAAAGAGACTCTACCCCACCCCAGTTTTGCCTTCGGCGTGTGTCCCCCTTCTTCCATCAAAGACCACCACTTTTTCTGGGGCTGCCCCTAGCCATCTGCTATGCCCATATACGGACTCCCAAATATTTCTTTAAATAGCCTGCATCTGGACTATTTTAATGACTTTTACAGATTATTATTGATTTTATGGTTTTTATTGATTCACTGTGTTTTATGAAGGTTGTTAGCTGCCCTGAGCCCATTTGTGGGGAGGGCGGGGTATAAATTAAATCAAATAAATGTTCCAGTAAATGTTTAAAACAGCTACAACCGTCGCTGCTCACTTGGTGTGTTTGTTGTTAGTCTGTTGGAGTCTCAGGCTCCTCTTGAGCAAAGCTGTGGGTTGGGGCATGGGAGTGCTGGGCCTCTTGAGGGCGGGCGCCATGGGAGAGAACGTGCTTGGCATGCGGAAGGGCCCAGATATAATCCCCAAGGACATAGATCCAGAGGAGTTAGCCGTGTCAGTCTGTAGTTGCAAAATAGTAAACAGTATCACCTTTAAGACTAACCAACTGTATTGTAGCATAAGCTTTCGAGAATCACAGTTCTTTTCTGATGGTGCATCTGACGAAGAGAGCTGTGGTTCTCGAAAGCTTATGCTGCAATAAAGTTGGTTAGTCTTCAAGGTGCTACTGGACTTTTTACTAATCCCCAGGGAGCAGCCGTGGCTGAGAGGCAGTGCATGTGCTTGGCTTGCAGCATGTCCCAAGTTCAGTCCTTGGCATCGCCAGTTAAAAAGGGCCGGGTAGTAGGTGATGTGAAAGACCTCTGCCTGAGATGCTGGAGAACCACTGCCAGCCTCAGTAGGCAACAGTGACCTTGATGGGCTGGTTCAGAAGAAGGCAGTTTCACATGTGTTCAAGAGTTCCTCTGTGCTTCTCTGTCGAATAATTCCCCAGACTAGACAAACCAGTTCTCTTTCCCTTGATCGGCAAGAGGCTGCTGGCTGCCCTGTCCACCTCTTGGCATTTCTCATAAGCAGGGAGTTGGGAAACACCTTGCCCTGCCAGAGACCCTGGAGAGCTGCTGCCGGTCAGAGCAGACCAGCTAGATGACCAGTGGCCAGACTCCGCATGAGGATGCTGTGAATTGCTTCCTTGATTTGCGGGGCATTATCTGGTCACGCGTTAAGCTCAGCTGCATCTGCTGTGTGGTTTGGGGATGCCCACAGAGTTCGTCGTGACCCAGCTGCTGGCTTAGCTGTTGATCGCTGACATGTTTTACTGTTCAGTCAGGCAACCGGCAAGCCCAGCTGTCAGGGTTCCGCTCACGTGTGGCTGATTCCTAGTGAATGAAAATGCTTCTGGGCTTGGACGGGCACCTGCCAGCTCACGTGTGTCCTTATTTGTCGCTTTCTCCTTCTAGAATGGGAGGGATCCCGTCTCGAAACTCCAAAGGGGAGAGGCTGCTCTTGTACATTGGAATCATAGACGTGTTGCAATCTTACAGGTAAGAAGGCTCCAACTTGATCTCCGCCTCCCTGATGCCAGAAGCAGTTGTCGGCTTGGGAGCCACGTGGCTCTCGGCCAGGAGTCCAGCCCTGAGTCCCTTATGCCTTTAGACGCCTGCCCCACATCCCATTAGACTCACCGTAGAATTTTGACTTTGGATCGCTTGTGCTTCTCTGTCGAATAATCCCCCAAACTAGACAAACCAGTTCTCTTTCCCTTGATCTCCAAGAGGCTGCTGGCTGCCCTGTCCAGCTCTTAGCATTTCTCATAAATTTTAGTCAAGTTGGGGAAGAAAACTGGTCAGTCCCCCTTGAAAAATAAAAAGTTATTTCCGAGTTGCGCGTGAGAGAGCGAAAGAGATTGTCTTTAACATGAGTTCAAAAAGGCTTTTGTGTTGTAGGGAGGGGTCTCAGTTGTTCTGCTAATGAGTTAGGGGCCATAGACTTCACCCACAGATTTCACCACTGTGTTGCCTTACATACCGTTGTGTTGCCTTACGTACTCTCTGTTGCTTTAAATATGTACTCCTATGTCAGCCATAGAATTGCTTATGTTTTGTTTCAGCATTTCTTCAACTTTGTATTGGATTCTTGCTAATGTTGCGTCTTTGTAAACTTGTGTTTATTTACCCTATGGAATTATGAAATTGTCCTTGATATTGACTGTACTAATCTCACACTGTGTAATCCACCTTGAGTCTCAGTGAGAAAGGCAGACTATAAATGACATAAAATAAATAAATAAACGAGTTTAGTCAAATGCCTAGAAAAGAAGTCTTGCAGTGACTACTAGCTGTAATGGCCAAGTGGAGCCTCCACGTTCCAGAGGCAGCTGGAGTCCTCCTGCGAGCATCTGGCTGACTCTTTTAGCGCTGGGATTTCGTCTTCTCTCTCCTGTGAGGCTGTTGCCTGAGTTTGCACCCTCCCCAAAAGCACCTTGGTTTTGGATTTGACTACCTGATTTTTAAACAAAACATCTTGAGCCCAGCAAGGCTTTGAGTAGCAGCCTGATAAAGCCCACCCTTTCCGTCCGCTCCGTGGTGATGACAAGGGGGAGGCTTCCCTTCACACGGGAAGTAATTAAAGATGACGCAGCAACCATTGAGGGCAAGCCCTTACAGAACAGGTTTTTTTATAAGGCGAGGCTGTTATGCCCAGGGAAACATACAGGAAATAATGGGGGAGAAGGGCAGGAGGCAGGCAGCGACTTGCAATTGCCAGACATTTTTGATGACGAGTGTTTTTTGGACGATGTTTCTGTGGCGCCGGAACAGCAAACCACTTACTTTGGAGGTTCAGGTTCATTTACTTCAAAGTTGTTAGGAGTTTTTTTGTGCATTATGGATAATTGCCTTGAGAAATTCACCAAAGGGAAATTCCTTGCACTGAGGAAGGGGGAGAGAAAGTAAGGCTAAGTTTTTTTTAAAAAATCCCTTTCCATTTAAAAAAAAAATAGAACAAGTGCATGACTGACATTGGAGCAGACAAGCTTGTCTTCCTGGCAAGGGCTACAGAGTACAGTGACCAGAGCCTGACATTCTATGAGATGTGTGCTGCTAGCGTGGTCAGTGGGTCTTTCACTGGGAGCGAGTAGATAGGCAAATCCCTCTCTGTGATTTCATCCAGTAGTGAAGGGCAGTATATAAGTACAGTTGTTGTTTTTGTTTTTGCTGTTGTTGTTACTAGTTCACTTGACATTTGACTTTTTTGCAGTTTCTGTGTGCATGGTATAGCGGTTAGAGAACTGGACTAGGGTCTGGTAAACCCCCGTTCAAATTCCCACTCTGCTATGGAAATTGCTGGGTGACCTTATTCCAGTCATTCTTGTCTGTCTTAATCTACCTCCCAGGGTGGTTGTTAGGCTGAAATGAAGGAGGGGAGAATGGCAGGTCCCCCATTTCAGGAGAAAAGCGGGTCCCCCATTTCAGGAGAAAAGATAAATTGAGCTGCTAAAATCCTTGGTTGGCTCCTCACGTAATGCTTTTTCAGTCTGCGCAATGATTGTGCCACCTTGGAGCAGATGAGCTGGTATTTCTGGAGAAGCCCGAAAAGTCCTTCTGATATGACGCTTGCATGGCAGGGCTCCGGTTGCTTGCCAAGATGGACTGAGTAACAGTGAGGGGGACACAAACAGTGAGATTGGGGTGGGTGGGGAGTATCTCCCTTCTCATGCCCTTCCAGCTTCTTACCCTCAAAAAAAAAAAAGATTAGTTTTTTGAAGTTCCCTGTGAAACAATCCTTTTCTCACCTTCACCAATCTTTGTTTTCAGGTTCATGAAAAAGCTGGAACATTCCTGGAAGGCACTTGTTCACGATGGGGTGAGCAGCCCAAACTCTCTCTCTTGCTCCCGTGTCTTAGAAAGGGCAGGGATCTCCCCGAAGAGTGCCTGTGCCCCTGCCTTCCACATGCCTTCTGCACTCTTGTTGCATTGGGTGTATGTTTAAGGCCAGGACTGATAAAGAGAAGACTCCAGTCCAGAGCAGAAGCCGAGGGCTCTAGTTCTCTGGGAGCTGCATTGGATGGAGTTATGAACGGGAGGGGGGCTTCTCACTCCATCCCAGTCCTAGGTTCCTCTGGTAGAGCTGCCACCATCCAAATTGAAACGGGCTTGACCTGTAGAAGGAGCAGTGTACAAGACTACAGCTAATGAGAGAAGGGAAAAAAAGAAATCCAAACCAGTAGCTGTCCCTTTAGAATTACCAGATAGTAATTACCTCTGCCAGAATGGGTGTCCAGTGGTTGGAAAGGTGAAGGCAGGCCTGACTTTAGGACTCTCTGTCTTCTATCCCCTGAATCTCTCTCTCTCTCTCTCTCTCTCTCTCTCTCTCTCTCTCTCTCTCTCTCTCTCTCTCTCACTCACTCACTCACTCACTCACTCACACACACACACACACACACACACACACACACACACACACACCCCACTAAAGAGCTTTTTTGTATCCTCATTTCCCAAGGGGGTGTTGGTGTTGGAGGAAAGGAGTTCTCTCCATCCAAATCAGTCCCTACCAAACTCCATGGCAAGTCGGCCTTCTTGTTGCATCTACCCCGGTTTTAGGATGATACCAAAAGGGTAGAACAACATCCCTTGATCCGTCCCAGGATGTCAGTTAGAGGAAATGATGTTTGTTGTCTTCCTGCATTCCGAGGGCTGGGTTTGAAAAGGTGAATTACAGGACAGTTTAATTTTAAAAGGCCTCTGCCCCCATCGTGAAGGACGGATGCCCAAGAAGAGCTGGGACAGCTAGGCCATGACAGTGAAAACCTGTTTTCAAAAGACAATGATGAGCGTGGCTTGATCGGTTGACTAAAAATTTAGCCAATTGAATTAGTTGCTAGCTGTGTGCTTGGGAAGACGCAATAAAGCTAAGTGTGTGTCTGTGTGAGTGGGGGCCTATTTCCTGCTCGGGTGCAAATACGCCCTGAAAAGGATCAGTGTTGGGGAGACACCTCTTCTGTCCTAAAGGAGCTGCAGGTTTAACCCCTGACATTTGGGGAATTACATGCACTCACAACCCACATAACCTATGGATATTTAAAACAAATGAAGCTCCAAGTCAGATTTGGAAATGAAAATGGCGGCTGGAATTTAGCAGGATAATCAAGGATGTTATTGAACGGAATAACAGAACGCACTTAGGCACTTGGAATAGTATCAAGCGTGCATGTTGCACCAAAATGCCTGGAGAAAATGCGCACGTGCACTCTTGTGCTACATGTAACTTGGGAGAGGTTTGGGGTGAGGGGAAAAGGAAAAAACCAAGCAGGGAAAACAGAGTTGCACATAATGGTGTATGATACTGTATGGGGAATACATTTAGGGGTGGTTTCCAAGTGACTAGGCAGATGGCCAAGGCCACGCATGGACTAAGCAAGCCGATCACTGTCCATCAGTGGCTATTAGCCACAGGAGATAGATGGTATTCTCTTTGTGGGGAGGTGGTGCTCTGTTGTCTTGGTGCTGGAAGGAAGGCAGTGGGAGGGCTTCTGGTGTCCTGGCCTCACTGACAGTCCTTTAGATGGCACTGGATTTCTAGCCACTGTGTGTGACAGAATGTTGGACTGGATGGGCCACTGGCCTGATCCAACATGGCTTTGCTTATGTTCTTATGTTCTTAAGGAGAAAACCCAAGGGAAGATTCAAAAGAGAGGCTGAGGGAAAGCAAGGAGAAGGAGATGAGGGTATGCAGCAGAGCAGGGCTTCCAAGGTCAGATTGCAGAACACAACTTGGAATAAATCCCATCTGTGCCCATCTGTGGGGAGGGCGGGGCATAAATCGAATAAAATAAATAAATAAATCAAAGAACCGTCTCCTTGCATAGGAACGGAGCCTGAAAACACTTCTGTTGGATTACCTGGGTTTGGAGGGAGGCAAGAGACCGGGGGGGGGGGGGGGCGGGAGGTGTCCTTCCAACTTATGGAGGGAGGAGGCAGGAGAGTTTGTTACAGGAAAAAGTTTTCCAGATAAGAGAATCAGGAAGACAGACAGACAGACAGACAGACAGACAGACAGACAGACAGACAGGCGGCTACGCTCCCAGACGAGTTGAGTAGGCCACTTCTTTTCTTTCAACTGTCAGTGACCTTGCTCTTCCCTCAGAACTTAGGTTCGATCGGATACAGCAGACCATTAAAGGATTTAAAAACTTACTAAACTGGCGAACTCTTGTTTGGAACCTGCACGAAGTTTCTGGTGGTCTTTGGCCTTCTTTCCCTTTGGAGAATGACGGACTCTGTGCTTGTCGTTTGCAGGATACGGTGTCAGTTCACAGGCCCAGTTTCTACGCAGAAAGGTTCCAGCGGTTCATGTGTAACATGGTGTTCAAGAAAATCCCCTGTAAGTTATTTCCTCGAGCAGGCTGGGTGAATTTAGCCCCTCGTGTGTGTGTGCAGCGAGACCTTTAAGGGGTGCTCCTAGATCACCCTCCCCCACTCCATGCAGGCCTCATCCAGCCCTCCACGGGCCCAGGTAAATCCTTTTATCCCCAGGTAAACGCTGCTCCCCTTGACTGTCCAGTATGTAAGCAGCCCCCTTCACAACTCCTCTCTCTGTTTCCTGGATGCTTTTTAGGGGGTGTTGGGAAAGGGCCAGTAGTTCCATGGTGGTAGCATGCGTAGAAAGTCCTGGGTTCCGTCCAGTTCAAGGCCCTTGGCTCAGAGGCCTGGAGAGCACCCCAAAAAGCTTCTGCCGGTTTTAGTAGGCAAGACTGGACTGGATGGATCATTGATCCGAAGCGTGCCTTAAGGCCCTCCTGCTTGTGTGTAAATGAGCTTGTGGATGAAAACACATCCATTTAAGTGAGGGGATGGAGCCTGCCCTCGGCTCTGTCATGGGCACCTTAGAAAGGCTGACTCCGGGGACCCTGGAGTGTCGTGAGCTATTAGAGTGGGTAGAACTGAGCTGAAGCAGCCAGAGTACCAGCTCTGTTTGTAGCTGAACCCATCTCGGCTACAACGCACTGTGATAAAGCACGGCCTGTCTACATGGTAACAGCACCACTACCGTGATGCTGTCAGATGTCCCTGTTCCAGCGTATGAAAATCATATGCAATGGCCCTGTAGCCCCCATGAGCTGTGTACCACCTGTGTGGGCTCACTGTCCTCCTTTCGCCCCCTGTTCCTCAAACCTCTCCTCCCAGAGTCCTGGGTTACTTGGCTTTGCCACACTTGGTGGCTGCAGTCACTGTGGATACCTAGTCCATCACTCTCCCCTTTTGCCACATCCACCCACATATCTCCTTGCAGCACATAACCTGTGCAAGATCGGGCAGAAGCAGGGGAAGGGCCCCAGTGACCGAGCATGGGGTGTGAGGGGAAGAGCCTGGCCCCCTGCCCCATCCGACAGTGGGCTTTTTCAGCGGTCTGAAGTCTTGCATCTCATTTCGGGACCAATAAAGACAACTCCTGGTGGATGTCTGTGTGTGCTTTTTCTCTTTAAAGTAAAACCGTCCCCTTCGAAAAAGAGCCGGTCTGGCGTAGCAGCTCCTCGGCGGTCGGGCCCTTCCCAGACACAAGCAGTATGCGAAACAAAAGTGCAGGTCACGATGGAGGCAGAGGTGGAGCAAGGTTGGTGGTTGCCTACAGACAAGCAAGCGGGTCGAGAGAGAGAGGGGGGGGGCCTGCCTTTCTCTCCAGCCCCTTGGGCAGAGCGAGAAACCACCCACGATGCGTTTGCTGCTGGGTTGCACCATTGCAAGATTTGGGCATGCTGGGAGGCGAAATAAGTTGAAAGGATCACCTTTGTAAAAGACCCCTTTCCCTCCTCACAAGCAGCTGGCGTGTTGCAAAGAAGGTCCTCGTGCAAGCCCTGGGCTGGGCCTTGGCGAGCGGGAGGGCAGCCGCAGAGTCACACCCGCGGAGCTGCTGCTTTTCTGCCTTGGCTCTTGGCTTCGTGCTGGTGGCTCCGCATATGGTGCTGAGACCCCGTGGAAGGGAGGGGGGCGGACCGGACACAGCACGGAACGCTGTGTGAGTTGTGTGGTGGCTGAACTGACTTAGCCGCACTGTGTAAGTCTGGGCAAGAACCCGGAGGAGGCTCGTGGAAGACAACCCCGTGGGGGAGTGCTGGGGCTCTTCTCCTGCAGCCTCCACCCTCCTCCCACACACACACCAGTGCATGCTTCTCTTTTTTTTTTTTTGAAAAATTTTTTATTGGGTTAGGATCATATATTTACACATTACAGTCAATTTTCCCATTTCTCAGTTTCTAACCCCCTCCCTTTCCCCCCCTTTTTTGTTGACTTCCAACAGTTTTCCAACCCTTTGTCCCTTTTCCCTTACTCTTTATTTATTCCTCTATCTAACAAATATATATTCTCCCTTTATTCTAAGCAATACTTCTTTAACTATTTTTAATGCTCTGTACCCTAACTATGAGTCCCTTTTTCCATAATGGATAAACAATTTATCCCATAATTCCATTTTCAAATATTTCTGTATAATGTAAACTATGTAAGCCATACATTCCTATAAATCAACCAGCTTAACTTATACTCTATATATTATTCATTCTATCTTCTTCTTTCTGTTTTAGTTATATTTGTTTACATTAATATTTCTATTCCCTTCAATCATAAATCTATATATCAATCAATTTGACTCATATATACCTTCAGATAAACATATTCAGTTTGGTACCTTGTACAGAATCAGAAAGAAAATATTATTAGTTAATCAATCCCTATATTTAACCCTTATGATTAGTTGTTTTCTCTCAATATTCTATTTATTATTCTATATATATCAATCTAGTAACATAACTGCTTAGAGATTTACTTATACCTCTTCTCCCCCCCGGCAAGATCACCCCCCTCTGCGTTTTAATGTACTTCAATAGTTCTCAAACTGCCACAGTTCTCCTCCCACCTCCCATTTCTTCTCCAAATATTGTTTCAGCTTCTCCCAGTCTGCACGTGCATGTTTCTCAATTCCTGTCCCGTGTTTGGGATTCATTCTTGCCAAAGAGGGAGGGGGAAGAGAACAGCAATGCTCCTGGGAACTTTAAGCCGTTGTGATTCTGCCATCGGTGGGAGTCGCAAAGAAGACCCTCAGCCACATCTTTTGATTTTTTTTTTTAAATAAGTAAACAGAAACTACTTGGCTTTATGGCAGCAGCCCCGGGCATCTTCAGCGGCTGCAGGGGCTGTGTAGCTGATCTGCATAGTGCGCCCCCCCCCCCCCCCGCAAGTGCCAGTGCCTGGTAGATTCCTCTGCCTGTCTTCCTCTTGCAGGTTCCCAGCTGGGCCGCCCCGATCTCCTCCCCCAGACACCTCCGGTAGATGAAGCAAACAGCGACTCCGCGGCCACCACGCTGTCCACCTCCTCTCTGGGGAGCAGAGGCTACAATTCTCCAGCCAACAGGTAAACCTCCACTGGGTCTTCCAGTGCATGGAAGGGCTGCGCTGATTGCTGTGAGCAAAGGCCTCCCTTGAGTTTTTCTGTGTGTCCCAATGTATACAGTTTTCTGAAAGCCAGACTGTCCAAAAACTTGCATGTGTTTAGTGTGGCAGAGTTAAAGCCGCGTTGACTTTTCTGATGGAATTAGAGGGATATAGTGAAAAAGGGATGCCTGGGCATGGTTGTATGTACGCATGTGTTTCATTCCTGATCTTGCCACCTAAAGGCAAAATATGGCATCCAGAGAATCCTGCCTTTTTAGCTAAAGCAAGTTTATAGACCTAAGGACTGCAAATGAGCCTGAAAGTTTAAGGGGTGGTCTTTGCAGGAGTGGAGGGACGGGGTTTGTCTGCTCTGAACAGCAGCCTCCCTTTTGGCTTCTGGAATCGAAATAAATAATGCAAAGGGAGCACATCTCCATATTTGGTCACTGCCAGAATCCACCGAGCAGGAGGGCTGGACACTAGCACCACGTCCTACTCGTGGAATTACCGAAGGGAACACTTGAAACTTCTCTGTCTCTTCCCCGTCTGTCTTCTCCTCTCTTGTCTCTTCCCCATCCAACCCCATGGGGGGAGGTTAGAATCAGTCCTGCAGACTTCCCTGCCCCCCCCCAGCCTTTAAGGTCTCCAGACCTGATCATTCACATGCCAGTGAAGGGTCTTGCAGTTCTCTTCCGCACCTGCTTCCTAGAGATGGAAGGCTGACACTGGAGTAGCCCCAGAAGACTGCTGGAGGCTGCAGTCCGTTGGATGGAATTCTGAGCCAGAGGGACAGCTTGAGGGACCCGGTCTGGGCACATTTTATGCTCTTGGTGTGGAAGAGTTAATTCAGGGCCAGGATGCTTGGGGCAGCAGGGGAAGTTCTTACATCTTTATTTACTAGGGGCCGTCATTAATCCTCTGATAGTCTCTTGCAGTTATGTCCAGCTTTTAAATGAGCTCCCTTGAAAGCTATAGTATTGCTGGTTTAACATAAAAGATAAGCCCTCCCTGAAACCGAGACTCTTCCTTCACTGCATCTCTCAACAGACAAGGAGGGGGGGCACGGTTTCTGCATGTGTCTGTTTTCAGTCCAGTTGACGCCTTTGAACTGCATGGTGTCTTTTGCGGAGCCTTCCTGTGAGCCGTGTGCGAATCAGCCTCTGTGCTGTATTACAGCTGACAGCGTCCACGTGGCATGTTGGCTGGCTTCCTCCTTGCATGGCCCTGGCTCACGATGCATGAAGCATTCTCTCCTTGTCTTTCCAACACTCCTTGTGGCAAACCTTTCCGAACCAAATTAATGACAAAAAAATATTCTGAGTAGTTGCTTGCCGCAGATCCGTTGCACTAATTGCAGCTCTGCCACGAACAGAAGAGATCCACTGGGCAGTTCTCTCTCACTGTTTTGAAGAGCCTCTTGTTATCCTGGCATTTAATGCCCGCCCCTTTAGGCTGCTTCTACCAAATTTAGGCTCCTTGTACCAAATGCAGACACCCCCCACCCACCCCTCAAAAAAACCCCCTGAAAATATTCTCCAGGATGTTGAAAAGCAGGCCTGCCACGTTCCTTTGCTTCCATTCCCCCGTGAGAAATTTCCTACAGGAAGTTTCTGTAGACGTCCGCTCTTCACAAAAAGAGAGCAAGCGAGCCGTTGTGCTTCCTCCTGACAGCCCACGCCTGAATCCCAGGTCGTGATAAAAAAAACGTTAACTGTGTGCAATCAGAAATTCAGCCTGTGATCAGAAAGAACTGCCCACGCATGGCCACTTCTGCAATAGCCGTTTTTGCACTGCAGGGCCCAGCTTGCTGAAGCGGGGATGTCACGTTTCAAGTACCGTGAGACTTGAGCCCTGAAAGCCAGTTGGTGTTGCTCCTTGCTGAATCTGGGCTTTCTTGGACTGCTGGTTCACGTCCACAAGGCGTTTTGCCCCCTTCGTGTAACAGCTGCCTGCCCTGGCTCTCTTCCATCGCTTGCTACTGAGGAAAAACTCTTCTTCTTTTACAAAACCTTCTCTGCTTAGGTCAGTGGGCGCTGAAGTGCACCAATCGGGTGCCTCCAAGGATGCGGCTCCTCCAGTCGTTCTGGAGAGATCCACTAGGTGAGGGGCGGGGGCTTTCCCGACAAAGGCGGTGGCTGCGTTTGGCCTCTCTTCTGTTGGCTTTTGAGCTCAAGAGGTGGCCGTGATGGTATATTTACTCTTCATCTTTTGAGAACCAATATATGCATTTACTTATTATTTTTTATTTTATTCAGCTTATACCCCACCCTTCCCGCAAGTGGGCTCAGGGCGGCTTACCACAAAGATGTGCAATTAAAACATACAGTAAAAGCATCATAACAATATGAATCAAGTAACATAAAAAGGGGGGTTGTTGCTAGAATACCCCTTGTGCCGTGGGGCTGTGTTTGTGTGGATAGAAGGCAAGAAACCCTTGTAGGGTGTAGCGCATGTTATGGGTCACCTGAAGGATCCCTGTCAGTTGAGAGCTAGGCTGCCTGCCTTTGGGGATGGGGGGCAGTGAAGCCTCCAGCACAATTGGGGCGCTGGCTCAAAACGTTCAGCAGCTCAGGGAACTTGGACGTTCATAGTTCAGCTCCTGTGAGGGACGAGGGAGTTCCCATTTTGGCTGCGATGGCTAACGACTGGGGAGAGGTATCTGGATGCGAGGTGGCTCGGGGCAAAGCAGCACCAAGATGGGTGATCAGAGTTTCGTTGGTGCTTTAAAGAATGAGTTGTGTGCGCTCTCGTGCTGTTCAGTTAGCGCTGTTACACATTGAGTGATGTCCTAGCCCTTGTGAAGGTGATGCGACAGAATGCTGAGAACTGGCTGGTGAGGGGTGGGGAGCAGAAAACAGACGTGGGATTTCTGTAGAACTCTGAGGCAGGTCACCTCTTGCTGATGACTTGAGCAAGGGTGGTTCTGCTTCTCTGGACTGCGTTCTTTCTGGCTGTGCGGAGGACCTCAACAATGCGATTACATTGTCTAGGCACAGAAGAAGCTCGTGTTCTCTTGTGGATAACTCTGCCGATCGCTGCCAGGGTAGCAAAAGCAAGCTATGGAGGGAGCAGCTCCTCAGAGCAGAGGGCTGTTCTTGAGCTGGGCCTGGCGGAAGCCCAGGTTGTCCTTGGCTGTAGCACCCTCCCCCCAATCAGCCTTGTTTTGGGCAGGCCCAAGCTGAAGAAGCCTCTAATCTCTGTCAATCTCTGCACAGGTTGGAGGGAGAGCAGGGGCCAGAGACCATTTCCACTGTGTCCGTGCTCAGCTTCTACTCTGATAGGTGAGGTGAGACCTAGATAAGTTGGCTAAGCACTGTAGAAGCTGTTTGTTTGCCCCGGAAGCGCTGAAGTCTGGGATCCCAACTGAGGCTTGGTCTGCTTCGGCCTCTTGACCCCTGGGTCTGTTATCCCGCCATTGCTGGACTCCTCTTTAGGCAGCTGCTTGGGGGCACCTTTGCAAAGCTCTGCCCTTCCCCCTCTCTAGTGGGGGCATGATACCTTTGAACTTGGAAACTAGGTTTGATTTTGAATGCACCCAGTCAGTATGGCTTGGGGCAGATTCAAAGCAAGGCCTGCTAGATTAAACCCCTGCGGCTCAAAGGCCAGCCATCAGCTCTTCCAATTGGACGCATTTCTTCCTGTCATAAGAATATCTCCTGTTGTCTTCCCAGGCAGGGCAGCAAAGGGCCGCATCCGTCCTCCTCCTTTCCCTTGTACAGGAGAGGGTTGCTATTTTTCCCTCCATCCTTGTTCAGAGGGTGAAGCAGAGAGGAACAGGGACATTTCAGTCCCCTACAGAAGTAGCAGCGAGAGCCCTTCAGAAGTGAAATGCCCCGTAACTAATAGTGAGAGTCGACTGCCATTTTTTTTTGACAGCAGGGATGTGAACGCACTCTATGGGGACACGGTCTGTTGTTTGGGCCCAACACTCAGAAGTGGGACATATTTGCTCTTCAGATTACACCTGGCATGATTTGGACGTCCACGCGTGCAGTTTCAGGATGATGACATTCACCCAGCGCTGACCATTTCTCTCCCCGTCCACTGAGTGTCTATTTCTCACAGCTGGAAGAAAAAGCCTGAAATATTTAGGAACCATTGTCTAAACACTGAGGAAATGAAAAGGGGGGGCTCAGAAGAGTTTGGGCGGATTTTTGTGGGGCAAGAAGGGGCACAGGATGCAGAGTGTTTTTGTCACACAGCCTGCCGTCTCTGCCCCCTTTCTGTCTCTTTCCCAGGGTTCATTATTCCCCATCTCCCGGCCTTGTGCAGGGGTGGGGGTGGGGAGTGAGTCCCCTGTGGGGTGGGGAGTGAGTCCCCTGTACACAGTCCTTTCAGCCGTCTTTCCTATGGATATCAAGGCAATTGAGTTTGCAGAGAAAGTTTTTCTTTTGGTTTAGCCTGTCCCACCCTTCAGCCTCCCTCCGTGATCCAACTCTTAACCTCAGCCTCATGAGAAAACCCCAACATCTGGAGCAAAAGAATCCCCGCTCTTTGTTAACTTGTTAAGACAACCAGGGCTTTTTTTCAGCAGGAACGTGGTGGAACGGAGTTCCGGCACCTCTTGAAAATGGTCACATGGCTGGTGGCCCCGCCCCCTGATCTCCAGATGGGGGGAGTTTAGATTGCCCTCAGCGCCATGCAGCTTGGAGGGCAATCTAACCACCCCCCTCTGTCTGGAGATCAGGGGGCGGGGCCACTGGCCATGTGACCATTTTCGCCAAGGGAAATTTAAACTTTAAAAAACTCCCCCCTTGTTCCAGCTGACCCAAAGTGACATCATTGTGCAGTCCTGAGTTCCACCACCTCTTTTCCCAGAAAAAAAGCCCTGAAGACAACCAAAGTGGGATGGAAGTTTGGTCACGGAATTGTACTTTTTAAAAGGAAAACTGTTTTTCGAAGGGAAATGAGAGCCTTCATGACACTGAAGGGTGGGCAATTTCTGTAAATAGTTAAGTGTATGGGAAGTATGGAATCACAAGCCTCCTCCTTCACTATCCAGCTAGACGGGGGGCAGTCTTGGTTCACGCAAGTTCAAAATGGAGTTAGCCTTATTGGACTGGAGCCTGTGGAGGGATTCTGTGCATTCAACAGACCTTGCAGAGGTGCGACTGCACTGCAGTGGCTGCTTGCATTAAGGAAAGCAGTGGGATCCCGGCTGCCTCTTCCAAACGCGCAGGTCAGCATAAGGCATTTCTTCTGATACAATTTCCATACCACGTTAAATAAACCCCGGTGGAACTGATTGTTGTGTACATTCCACTGCTCCTTGTGCTCATAGTTTCGTTTTAACATTTTGTTGAATGGCTGCGTGTCGTAGCAGCCCCTGTGCTAAAGTTGGTACAAGTGGGACTGGCCTAAGTACATTTTCTGTTCCACTTATGCATTGTTGGAGGCCAGTGAGCCAGTCAGGACTGGCATTGAGTGCTGTTTAGTCAAGTTTAGATGAGCAGCCAAACAGGGTTTTGAAACTTGGTGTGTATACATGAGGCAAGGATGACCGTGCCTATAATCCAAACCTGGAGTACACAGTTCTGGCTGAGCTCGACATTCCTAAACAGGCGAGTTGTGGTCAGGGAGGCAGCTATAGAGAAGGAGGAGCTAGCCAGGTTGCTAACTGGCCATTAAAATCCAACTAGTAAAAGCCAGCATTACGCCCCCCCCCCCCCCGCCGGGGGGAATTCAGTGTTGCCCGCCACTTGAATCTCTCTGTTGATTAACTAGAAAGGTTCGAGATCTCATGACTGCAAAGAGAAGGAAATAATTGTATTTGTTTACTTCATTTATACCCTGCCTTTCTCCCCAAAGAGGTTCACGCTGTTCTCCTCCATTTTATTCTCACAGCAACCCTATGAGGCAGGTTAGGCTGAGAAGACGTGAATGGCCCACGGTCACCCAGTAAGATTCCAGGGCAGAGTGGGAAGTATAGGTGGTAGTTATTCTTCCCTTTCCATAGTTCCCTGCTTTATTGTCATTAAAGTGTTTTTAGAGCAACTTAAGGCAACGTGCGGAGATGCCCTCCCCATCCCCGCGGGCCATCTCCTTCCTTTTGCTCTCCCAGCTCGTTTCACCGGAGACGTGCGTTTCAGCTGGAAACTTGATCACATGACAGGGATCTCTCATAACCCGTGCTGAGCTTTGAATCCTGGGTTATCTTGCTGCACGTCGCCCGGGGTTGGGGACAACTTGCTCCAGGCTTTTCATCAATGAGTCTGTCTCTTAATCTCCACCTAGGTCAGAGAGAGAAGAATGTCACAGTTCAGACAACTTATCCGAGGAGGTAGCTAGTTCAGCATGTTTTCAAGTAGGTGAGACCTAAACTGGGCAGACAAGGAAGCTTGAGGCCTCTGGGACCCTGTCCCTTGCAAGCGGTAGTCCGAAACGTGTGTGTTCCCTGGGAGGGGGTGAGGGGGGTGGAACGCAGGAACTCAAGAGGGAGGCTGTCAAGTAGAGTCACACACAGCTTTGCTGGAGTGGTGAAGTTTGGCGGGGTCAGTTCAGTGGCTCGTGTGATGAACTACAAACTTGTGTATTAGATGGGAGGCTAGGCTAAGCCCCTTCCCTTCTGTGCTTAGAGAAACTTGTTTTAGATGGAGGATCAGTCCGTTGACACCCCCCATCTGCCATCTCAGATGGTCTGGCCCAGGAACAGGCTTGCCGGCTCAGCGATAACCTGGCCAAGGAGCTACTGCTTCTGGATGGTAGAGAAAGGGACTGTTCATTTGTTTGTTTATAGCCAAAGCAGTCCGCAGCTTTATTCTCCCTTCCTCCCTTTTATCCTCCCAGCAGCCCTCTGCGGTAGGGTTAGGCTGTGTGACGGGCCTAGGTTGCCTAGTGAGCTTCTATGGCACAGTCTCCCAGGTCTTCTTCTGACACTCAAACCACTGTCTGCCTGGGACTGCTGGATTTAAAATGAGAGGGCAGTGAGTACTTCAGGCAAACTTTTTGTCCTGAGGGCCACATCTGGGTCTCCACACACTGTGGAGGGCTCTGGGTTGGACGCAAGCACTAGGAATGGGAGGAGTCCGTGTGCAGCTAGGAGCCCTCCAAGATGGGCAGAAACCCACTCTGAATGGTTCTTAAGTCACCGGTCTGGTGGGGTAATCCTCCTCCTAGCTGGTGCCACAGTCCAGTAGGTTGGCGCACCTGACAGATTGCTAAACAGCTTGAAGGTGGAGAAAAACCTCCGCTTGTGCTGGAATCGGCTGCCCAACTTCAGTCCAAGGGAGAACTAAAACAGCAGCTGTGTACACAGGCCCGCCCTTTAGCCTTGTGATGCTGTGGGAATCATCGGAGCACTGCTTGGGAATGCACTGGTTATCCGTTTCACTGGGTAACCAGTGCATTTCTAGAGTGCCTGCAGCAATTGGGTGCTGCATGCGAATAAGTGTAGGCAGCTTAACAAGCCAGGTGAGCCAAGTGTGGGAGAAGGAGCTGATTTCTTTGGCCATGTGAGACGCAGAACCTCTAAGAGGCATTTTCATGCTGGCTACCCAGCAACCTTTCTTCCTGAGGCTGCTTTGCCTGACCTGACAGGCGGGATGGTGGGTGACGGGCTTTTTGCTCCTGATGGGCGCGTCCAGCTCAGTTGCCCATTGCACAGAATCGGGGTAGGGGAGAGAACGCTGCAGTTTTGTGGTGGTGCTCTATAAGCCGTTGCAGCAGTTATAGTTTGTGCCACACACCGTGCTGTACGGAAAGCCGCTTAACTTTGCATCTCCTCCTCCTCTCCCCCCGCCCCCGTTCCCTGCAGTGCTTCCCCTGGACCCTCCATGCCTGACCAGCCATCAGGGCTGACGGAGCAGTTTGAAGATTTGCCTGAGACGGAGATCAGCTTTGTAAGTCCTCTTGAGGGTATGGGAGGGGAGTGGGGAGGGGGGCCTGATTTTTGGCTGAAGTCACTGAAGCCACGGCCCCAAGAGTGGCCAGTCTGGCCCGGGGAGTGGCCTTCGTTTGGCATTCCAACCCACTAAAACGGGCAGGAGCAGCAATGATGAGAAATAAAAGTTGAGAACAGAAGAGAGGAATCCTGGAATAAATACCCTTTCCTAAAGCAAAAGACTGGCAAGGCGGGCAGGCAGATCTCTGTGTGGAGTGAACTCAAGGTGATGGTCCTCCACGGAAGGGCTCTGCCCCTGCTGACTCTTTGTTGTTTCCGAAGGTGGAGATGTGCGGGAACCAGCCTTCATTTAAGGGCCTGTCCAGTATTAGTGCCTCTTTCCTGCGGCGTTAAGGTGTGAGCACTGTCTGTCGCCTGCCGTGAGCCTAATTCGTGCACTCTTTTCTCTCTTGCAGTGAAATACGGTTTTTCCGATGTAAGCAGAAGATTCCTCCACGGTCTGTGAAGTCTGAGAAACCTTCAGCCCTCCCAGGCAGCTGATACCTGGAACTTTTTTTGACCTCAACAGCCAAATCTTACAGAAGGTCAAAGGCTGGGATGCACCCAGCAGTGTAGTGTTAGTGACAACGTACCGTTCTGGGAGCACATTGGCTCTCCCAAAGCCACATGTTCCCTCCAGTGTTGGCATAGAGGCACCCCCCCTCCAGTCCTACAAGGGGCTTTATGGGCTACCTCTTGAGAAGGGCCGGGCGCCCTTGCGTATGGCCCAGACCCCTGTGAGGGCAGAGTAGCTTTCACAGCCAAGAATTCCTGTCTGTGCTCCAGTTCCTCCAAAGGGGAAGAGGGGCGCACGTTAGTGAGCCCAGGTCGGAACACTTTGCAAAAGATCGATTTTTTTCATCTTTTTTTTTAAAGTATCTAAAATGTATTTAAACTTTTCCCCCCGAATTGCCATATCAGGTTTTTTTCTTGTTTTTTTAAGTATGCAGCTTTTAGGCCAAGAAATTCCCTCCTGCTCAAGTTAACACACCAAAACATCTCATGTCCAAGAGAGACATTATTTTTCTTCTCTCTTTTTCTGGTTTCACGTCTAAGGCCTCACTAGGACAAGGAGCCAATCCCCTCTGGCAGCCTCCTCTGCCCCTTTTCTAGGTGCTCTTTCTCTACTTTGGGGGCAGAATGGAGAGGGAGAGGAATTTTATGGGGGGGGGTTGGCTTTTAAACTATACCATTATGTGTCTCCGCTCAGCAGTGACAACAGTAGGATGCGGGTTTTTAAGCCTTTCGTATTTTGCTAACGGACCAAACTTCTTCTTCTTTCCCTTGGGAGGAGCAGTTCCTTCCTTCCTCAGTATTAAGCTTTTTCAGGGTCTCTAGCCTCCTTTTTTTAAAAAGAAGAAAAATCTGAAGCAGTGCTTGGTTCTTGACCCTGGGGCGTTTCTGCCTCTGGCTTTATAAAAACAGCCAATTTTCTCCTCAATGTTAAGTACTGACATTATTTTTTCCTCAATTTCCACGTTTTTTTAAAATATTCAATGCCAGAGGAAGGGTAAAAAGGCTGTAAAACTGTCCAGAGATGCACGGCTGTATTTTCCTACTTGAGGCTGCAAATTTCCACCCCCATGCCATCCTCAGCCAGTTGGGATGTGCGTTGTGCCCATTTTTATTTTTTAATTTAGCTTGCATTTTCTTAAGATAAAAATTAATAGATCAAGTGAATTCTTTATAGCCCCTGCCCCCAAAAGGAAATCTATATTTCTCTCTATGCGTACCTTTTTTAATAAATGGGAGGGGAGTATTTTTTTCTCCAGGCAAGAGTTTTGTATTTTTCTGTCAAACCATTGCAATAAGACACGCAGAGATTATAGCAAGACAGGTTCCTTATTAAATTTTGTTGTACAAATGAAGATCTCCCATTATGAGCTAACCTTGAAAGTCCAAAATGCCTTTTAAAAATCCAGCGCAGTGGTTGTTGCTGCCTGCCTTTCACAACAGTTCAGGAATTGGGGACAGCTTTGCAGGCTTCTGTGGAGCCTCTCTTCCCTCTCATGGGGTAGTCTGCACTGAGAATAATGCTAGCCAGGGTTCAAAGATAGCCAGGAAGCAATCTGTAACTATGCAGAGCGTGCATGTAGGGATTCTGCAAACCATTCCTCCACAGTGGTGCTTTCTTCCCCCCGCGAAAGGATTCGCCCCTGATGCAAAAGGCTCTGTCTTGTGTCTGGGGAAGTTTCCTTACCCACGGTGAAAGCTCCACTGTTAGTGGAATAAATGCACAGGATCCAGCCCTATATATCACTTAATGCTTGAGCCCATTATTGACACTGAAGCTCTTCCCCTCTCTTCCACACGGCAGAAAGACTGGGAAGGAAGCCCCCTCTTACCCCGGGAGTGAAATTTTATTCTCCTATAATTCTGACTTTAGCTGGCCATCTGTGAAGAAGGCCAGCGTGAAAGTGAGTCCCGTACAATGACAGGTTCTTACGTTTCGAGTATTCTAGTAAGTTTTTAAAACACAGATTTCCCCCTCTTTCCCTTCCATCCTGTTCGCAGAGCTATATTTAACTGTCTATATTAGACACTCTTTGATTTTTCTGAAAATATTTCTACAGTGCTTAATTTTATGCTGCAAGGAGGAGGAAAGAACAAGATGTCGGGGTGTTTTTTTTTCTCCATAATGTTACTATTTATGAAGTTGTATTTAAGTAACATCTCCTCCCTGGGAAATTTAGCTGTTTTCTTGGAGGGTGGGGGAGGGAGATGACTTTTCCTCTAGTACTTCATCATAGACTTTGCTTAGAATGGTTTTAAGAGAACAGGTGGGTGCTTTGATCTACATTTTTTAAAAAAGCCAAACCTTGAATCAGTTTGGATGTTGAACGTCTCCTTGCAAAGAGGCAACGGTGGATTCGGAGCCGGGCCTGGCTCTTCTCTGTGTGGCCCTGCTGCTGCTGCTCCATGCAAGGAGGTGCTGGTTCTGCCGCCCCCCGGGCACCTCGCCCTACACTTCCCCGTGGCAGGTTCCATCGCTTGCTTAGTGTTGTGGAGAAGAGAGCTTGCGCTCTGTGCTATCCATCCCAACGTGCCGTCTTGTGGATTTTGTCACTTGAGCCCTTGTGACTCTTTACTTTGGTTTGGGCATTTTACCACCTGCTGGAAAAAAACAATAAAGATCTGTTTCATCAGCCGTGTCCCTTGTAAGGGACGGGACGTAACCTGCAGTATGCTATTCAGCTCAATAAAGTTGTCTTCATTTCTTTTTCTTGGAGTGACTGGTCATTGAATTGTCGGTGGCTGCTGCCTTGGTGAGATCGCCTTTGGCAGAAAGTGATCCGTTAACAGCCAAGTAGCCATTTGGGCCTGTTAGAACAACGTGCAAAGCGCTACCAGTGCCTTAAACACTTGCAGCGTGAGCATCTTAAACTGATTTGGCAAGAGAGCGCGCGAGCGAGTGGCAGCCGTTTTCCGTCTCCAGATGGTGTCAGGAATCTGGTTGGGCTCTTGGGCGAAAAAGGAGTCTTTGAAACTAAGAAGCAATGGGCAGCCTTCCGTTGTCCATCTGGGAAAAGACGGACTGATAAGGGTCCTTGTAAGTGAACCAGATAGGCAACGCACAGCTGGAGCTTGCGTGCTCGTACTTGCGCTAAGTGTGCCTTTTCGTGTGAGCCGTGGTGGGCTTATGCGCCTGATGCTGCGTTGCTGCTTGGGCCCACAGGCCAGGATTTTGCACAATGTGAGCCTGACCCAGGATAAGTCTGGCAGCCTGACTATATCGGGGCTGTATTTGCTTGGGAGGGCTGTCCTTGCTTTCCCAGTGAAGGGGAACTTGAGGTGGGCTATTCTCATTCCACGACTCCTCCTCTAGTCCCATGTGGAATAACACAGCTGATTCTGTTCCCCATTGCTTTTGAAGGTGGGAGGAGGACCCTTGGCACAGTGCCCTCCCACAGGCTGTGCACTAAGCATTGGGTCATGCTCCTGTCCTTCATGGGCTCAGGGCAGAAGCGGTGCATCCGTCTTAAACTCCAGCTCTGTTCAGAGAGAGGCAGGAGGGGAGCTATTCTAAATAAATTCTCCCCTTTCCTGTTTTAGCCACACACCCAACTTGGGAGGTGGGTTAAGCTCGGAGAGAAAGTGCAGCTTGCCCCCTTAACCAGCACATCTCCACAGCGAAGACCTGGATCCGTGTGCCTCTGCCCCTGCCTGCAACATGGAGTACATGCCCGTCTGGAGGGGGGAGCCAAGTGTGATGCTTTCAGTTTTCCTCCAGTGCCCACTGTGCGTTAACAATTCGGGCCTCTGCTCCTTTGAGCTTCCTTGGCGGGGGAGATTCCTGGAGCAGGCAGCAGAGGGTGACTCCCTCTCTCGTCCCCGCAGAAATGAGCCCAAGTAGCAAATGGGAGGCCTTCCCAAGGCCGTGGTTGGCGTCCAGACAGTCTTCTGTTCCCTGCTGGACAAGGCCTCGGGAGCTCTCGGAGCACCCTTCTGTTTCCTGCCAGCTGTGCTAGGTAGCTTACAGGGCAGAACATAAAAGTCATTCACCACCACCACAAGGAAGAGAGAAATGTGTGCAAGGGCAGCAGGGGACGTTATCTGCATATATTAATATTGTGTGCAAAACATACTCCGTTTATTTTTATTCACTGAAACCCTGCCTTTCTCCCCGGTGAGAACCCAAAGCACCGTAACGTCAGTCTCCTCCATTTTATCCTCACAACAACCCTGCGAGGTAGGTTAGGCTGAGTGTGTGTGACTGGCCTGTGGTCACCCAACAAGCTTCGATGACAGAGCGGGGATCGAACCTGGATCTCCCCACATCCTGGTCCAACACTAGCCATTACGCCATGCTGCTGCGTTTATGCGTACAGTTGGTTGGAAGGAGCATGGTGCCTCTGCCTGCCTGTTTATTTACTTTGCTTATAGCCTGACGTTTTCGCTGAAACTTGAGGCAGATTGCAAAATGCAAAACACAATCCTGTGAGTCACATGAAACTGCCTTATGCTGGAATCAGACCCATAGTCCGTTTAGGTCAGTATCATCTACTCAGTTCTTCAAGGGCTCATCCTACTTGACCCTTTTAACTGGAGGTGCTGGGGACTGAATCGGGGACCTGCATGCAAAGCACGGTGGGGAGTATATGACATCCGACAGGGATACGATGATGGGATCCGAAAACAACGCAAACGGAAAGCTGTCTAAGGCCCGTCATACTGCAATGCAAGTGGATTACAAAGGGAGAAGGCAGAGCAGTAAAAGCAGGGTGATACATACAATAAACATTGCAATAAAATACATTCCTATTCCCTCGTAAAAGGTACCCTCTTGGACTTTTCCATTCTATTCCAAATCTAATCCCCAATTCTAACGTCCGCCTGAATGTTCTGTTTTGTACATTCTGTGGAATGATAGCAACATGGGAGCTTCACATTTTTATGCAGAGGAGTTAGCCGTGTTAGTCTGTGGTAGCAAAATCAAAAAGAGTCCAGTAGCACCTTTAAGACTAACCAATTTTATTGTAGCATAAGCTTTCGAGAATCAAGTTCTCTTCGTCAGATGCATAGTACAGAAACCATGCATCAGTTTCTGTACCATGCATCTGACGAAGAGAACTTGATTCTCGAAAGCTTATGCTACAATAAAATTGGTTAGTCTTAAAGGTGCTACTGGACTCTTTGATTTCACATTTTTATTTATTCGTTGAGCCAAAAAGTGTTTCCTGTAGTCTGTCCTGAACCTATTTCCCAACAACTCCATTGGGTGCCCCTGAGCTCTAGACGTACAGGAGAGGGACAAGAAGCTCCCCTCGTGTGTGCAAAGTGCCATTAAGTCACAACTGCCTTATGGCAACTCCAGCAAGGGGCTTTCAAGGCAAGCGAGGTGGTTTGCCATCGCCTTCCTCTGCAGAGTTTCCCTTGGTGGTCCCCCATCCAAATACTGACCCTGCTTAGCTTCTGAGAGCCGACCAGATCGGGCTGCTATACCATGCTGCCTTCCGTCCCCTATCCACCCATGTATAAATGTATACACCACTATCACGTCTCCCCTTAGCTGTTTTTTTCTAGGCTGAAAATAGACCAAGGGTCTGACACGGAACCAGGCAGATTTATGGAGTGAAGTGTTGGGGGCAGGCTTTTTGCTTTGGAGGATGCAGCCTCTGGCATGATAGGGGGGGGGGGATCTTGAAATTGCAAACTGCAACCATGCCCCATTCCCCTCCTAGCCCAGTGCCAGTCCCTGCCAGTTAGGTCCCTCAAGCCCTCCACAGTTAACACGCAGGTGTTCCAGTTGAAGTAGCTTTATTGAGATCCATACAGTACAGGTGTTCACCCAAAGGTGGCGATTGGCAGAAGTGACAATTCAAACAAAGGCATAACTAATTATAGGGAAACTTCCCGCCCTCCCGGGTCTCTTGACATTCTGGCGCAAAACCCCAGGGAGGTTGCATGGGAACAGATTAGTATAAAGCAAAATATCCCCGTCTCTGGGAAAGTTACAGTGTTTGCTGCTAGCAGCTCTCCTCAAGGACACTTGCTGGGGAAAGTGAAAGCACATATTTTCAACAGATAATGGAGGGGCCCACTGGCTCCCCTGCAATTAATATCAGAAGTTAAGGCACTCTCAGATGATCACACAGAGTTACAGCATATAATTCTGGCAAACAGCACAAGACAGCATTGACCACTATAAAATACAGAATACAATCATAGCAGGTATGCTGGCATACATGACCCCCAGAGAAGCTCAGAGCCTGGTCACTCTATCTCAAAAAGCGAGAGGAGTTAGCTGTGTTAGTCTGTAGTTGCAAAATAGTAGTGAGTCCAGTAGCACCTTTAAGACCAACCAACTTTATTGTAGCATGCATCTGACGAAGAGAGCTGTGGTTCTCGAAAGCTGGCAATGCATCTGACAAAGAGAGCTGTGGTTCTCGCAAGCTGGTGATGCATCTGACGAAGAGAGCTGTGGTTCTCCAAAGCTTAAGCAACAATAAAGTTGGTTAGTCTTAAAGGTGCTACTGGACTCACTATCTCAAAAAGGACATTGCAGAGCTGGAAAAGGTACAGAAGAGAGCACTTTTCCTATGAGGAAAAGTTGGACAGCCTGGAACTGTTCAGTTTAGAAAAGAGACTGCTAAGGGAGGGAAATAGAAGTTTATAAAATAATGTGTGTGGGTTTTTTTAAAGTTTGAACCTAGAACAATTTGATAGAATGGACAGAACAATGGTGTTCTGTATGATTACTGCGGCTAGGGTGTCCTATGCGCAGTTGTGGAAGACTCAAGAGATACCATCAGTGGAAGATTGGATTCTGAAACTACTAAATATGGCAGAAATGGACAAGCTAACAAGGAAGTTGAAAGAACACGATACTGTGGAATGTGTTAAGAGTTGGGAGAAACTTAAGAATTATGTGGGGAAAAAGTGGGACATGAAAGGCAAAATGTGGTCTTTGGATAATTGTTAAGAGGGGGGAATGGATCTTTGATTTAGATTAGTTAGAGGTGAAAATATGGATAGTATATAAGTAAGAATGATATAGTATATTTTATATTATAATCTTGAAAGTAGTTTTAGAGATTTATTTTAAATATGGCAGATACAGATTTATTTTAAATATGGCAGATATAGATATGTTATACTATATATTATGATATAGAAAGTAATATTATAAGAGATAGCGATGTAATGTAGATGAAGGGAATGGAAAAATCTTGGAAGTCAACTGAAAAGGGGGGGATGGGTGGGAGTGACATAATGGGATGGATGTTTATATTGAATATTATGACTTGTGTATACTGACCCATCCAATAATTTTTTTTAAAGAAGTTTATAAAATTACGCATGGGGCAATGACAGAGAGCTTTTCCTCCATCTCCCAAAATACGTGCACTCATGGGCATCCATCTGATTGATGGGCAGTAGATTCAGAACGTACATCAAAATTTTAACAAAAATATGTCAATAACTATGTAAAACAAAGCAATGGTCCACAGGCTAGAAACAATCTACATTCCCGTTTTGAAAAAAGGAGACGTCAAAGACTGCAGCAATGATTGGACCATCTCATTAATTTCCTACGAAACCAAAGTGATGCTAATTTTTTTTACAAAGACTCTTACCATATATGGAACAAGAAATGCCAGATGTTGAAGCTGGATTCAGAAAAGAAAGAGGCATTAGAGATCACATGGTAAATTTGCTGTGTTAATGGAACATACCAGAGAATTTCAGCAGAAAATCAGTTTGTGTTTCATAGATTACAGCCAAGTTTTTGACTGAGTGGACCTGAGAAGTGGATGGTGTTATAAGAAATGAGTGTACCACAACATCTGACTGTTGATGTGCAGCCTGTACTCCCCATTGTTAGAACAGAATATGGGGAAATAGAATAGTTTCCAACTGGCGATGTTGTCAGACAAGGTTGTATATTATCTCCCTATCTGTTCAACCTATATGCAGAACGTATAATAAGGAAAGGTGGATTACATTTAGATGAAGGTGGAGTGAAAATTGGTGGAAGGAATATTAACAATTTGAGATGTATAGATGATACCACATTACTGGCAGAAAAAGAGTAAAGAACTGATGAAGGTTAAGGGAGAAACTGCCAACGCTGAATTACAGCTGAGCATCAAGAAGACTACTGAGGAACTACACAATTTGATAATGAAGAAACTGTTAAAAGATTTTCTATTCCTTGGCTCGATCATCAACCAAAGGGAGACTGCAACCAGGAAATCAGAAACATTTTACTTGGGAGGGCAGCCATGAAGGAACTAAAAAAAGATTCTTAAGTGCAAAGATGTCTTTCTGGGGACTGAGCTCAAGATCAAACTATGGTCTTCCCTATTGCCATGTATGGATATGAAAGTTGGACAGTGAAGAAAGCTGACAGGAAGAAAATGGATTCATTTGAGATGTGGTGGAAAAGTTAATAATGCTAGGAAAAGTGGAAGGCAGCAGGAAAAGAGGAAGACTCAAAACGAGATGGCTGGACTCAATAAAGGCCGGGTCCTTTCGTTTGCAACATCTGAGCAAGTCTGTTAAGGAGAGGACTGCTTTGAGGTCTTAAGTGAAGTGGTATAAAAATGGACTAAATGAATAAATAAATGTTGGAGGTCTTTCATTCATAGTAGTCTCCCTAAGCTGGAAATGACTTGACAGCACATAACACATCCACACACAGATTCAGGACAACAAAAGGAAACGCTTCCTTATACAATAGTCAAGAGTCCAGTAGCACCTTTAAGACTACCCAACTTCATTGTAGTGTAAGCTTTTGAGAACCACAGCTCTCTTCGTTATACAGTGAGTGATTAAAATGCCACAGTCACAACCACTTCTAAAAGGGAGTTAGATTCAGGGAGGAGAGGTCTACAATACTAATACTAATAATACTAATAACTGCACTTATATACTGTTCTTCTAGAGAGATTAGCACCTCACCCAGAGTGAGGGGCAAGTCAGTGTCATTATTATCCCCACAATGCAGCTGGGGGGCTGGGCGGAGAGGAGGGGCTCACCCCAGGCCACCTACTGAGCTCATGGCAACAGTGGGATTCAAACCAGTAGAGTGCTGATTCACAGCCGAACCACTTAACTGCTGTGCTACAACAGGTCTATCGGTGGCTACTAGCCAGGGTAACTAAATGGAACCTCCACATCCCGAGGCAGTCAGTCTCTGAATCCCAGTGCCAGGAGGTAACAGCAGGGGAAGGCCTCGGCTGCCGTGCCCGGTTTGGTTCGCCCTTCCCGGCAACTGAGCCAGCCGCGACCTTCCCACCTTCTCCCTCCGGAAGGCTCCGCGTTCTAGCCCCGCCCCCTGCCCAGGTACAGCCCCGCCCCCTTGGGCGGCTCCTCCCCGCGCTGCGCCTCCTCCACTCCGGCGGAGGCGGGAACTACATCTCCCGGCGTTCCTCGGGGCGCGGGTCGCAGTTTCCGGCGCGTACCGGAAGTGTTGTTTTGGGAGGGGAGGCAGACGCCGTGTGAGGCGCTCGCTGGGTCGGTTGCCGGTTCGTCGCTGTCGCCGTCGCGGGCCCGGCCGGGAGGAGGGCAAGATGGTGCTGGAGAGCACGATGGTGTGGTGAGCGCGGGCGCCGGGGAGGCCGGGCCGGGCGCGGGGAGCGGCGGCGGCGGCGGCGGTTTGCCTGAGTCATGGCTGGGCCCGAGCGGGGCAAGGCGCCTCCGAGCCGCTTCAGGGGGACGGGGGAGGGGCTGCCCGTGGAGCCTCCAGGGCCAGGCGCAGTCGACCTTTGGGGGGGGGCGGCGCTGGGCCTGCTGACTCATCGGGCCCTGGGAGGGAGGGAGGGAGGGAGGGAGGAGGGCCTGGTAGCGCGGGGGGGGGAGGGCTGGACCCCGCCCTCCATTCTGCTCTTGCGCCCCCGATCTGCGCGGAGGAGGCGGGGATAGGAGGGGTGGGGCGGAGCGCTGCTGGGGGACGGGGGTCCCCTCTGCAAACGAGTCAAGGGTCCAGTCGCACCTTTAAGGCTAACCAACTTTATTGTGGCATAAGCTTTCGAGAGCCACATCTCTCTTCGTCAGATGAGAACTTCTGCAGCTGCTTTTGACATCCTCCCAGTGACTGGCCTCATTTTCTCCCTTTCAAGCAGTTTATTTACTGCATTTATACCCCACTTTTCTCCCCGGTGGGAGTCCAGAGTGGCTTGTTTCCCTCTCCGCTGTTTTATCCTCATAGCACCCTGTGAGGTGGTAAAGAGCCCAGTAGCGCCTTTAAGACTAACCAACTTCATTGTGGCATAAGCTTTTGAGAACCACAGCTCTCTTCGTCAGATGTATTGTAGCTTATGGTACAATAAAGTTGGTTAATCTTAAAGGTGCTACTGGACTCTTTACTGTTTTACAAGTACAGGCTAACACGGCTAACTCCTCTGGACCTGTGAGGTAGGTTAGGGTTGTTGTTTTTTTTAAACCTCAGATAAGAGGGAGATGATCTCAAAGAGATGCTTCACTAACAGGTTAGGGACCGCAAACTACCACTAGGTTGCCTTGTATCCTATCAGTGGCTTTAGGTATGTGCTACCTGTGCTTCAGGTATGACCCTACTGCGTAGTTCGATGTTGTCTGATGTCAGTCCTAGAACAGCTTGTGCTCTGTTTCAGCATTTCTTCATCTTTCTATTGCAGTCCTGCTCATGCTCTGCCTTTGTAAACTTGTATTTATTTAGCCCATGGCATTGTGTATGGAAATGTCCTTGATATTGACTGGACTGATCTTGCACTGTGTAATTCACCTTAAGTCTCAGCGAGAAAGGCGGACTAAATTTTTCAGCTTCCTAAAATATCAGCAGAAAAAGTAACACTAGAATTCGGAGGCTTAAACACTGACAATGCCTTTAAAATATGTCCTGCTGGCACTATCCAATTATTTTATGAAGATTTTTTTAAACTCACTTTAACGCTGTTAACACAAGCACTTCCAAAAGTGTCCTAAAAGGTTTGAACTATGTCTGCTATCTCTTTTTGTCTCATCATGTTCTCAATAAAAATAATTTTTTTTTATCATTACTCATTATCTTAAATCAACACTGCTTTTTTTTAAAAAAATATAAATTTCATGGGGTAGCCAAAACCAAAAGAGAATCTTGTGGCACAAAGTAATGTCAGAATGATCCTGTTCTCATTTGCGCCCTGCGTATAACACTATCACTTTTTTAAAAAATTGAATATTTATTGATGCACTTGAAATTATAAAGTAAGAGGAAATCTGATTAAGATTGACTCAAAATGGGAATGGAGCTGGCAACCCATCTGAACTAGATTTGTTACTATTGAAAGAAGAGCTGTGAACTAGATTTGTTACTGCCTTAATGTTCTCTCCCAATAGAAGAAATATGTAGAGTTTCTACACTTGTTGTTATTCTTGGGGAGGGGAACCTGTGCATTTTGATGCTTTGAAATACATGTATATCATTGTATGTTATTTCATTACAAGTTATTTATATGGATTATTAAATTGTTGTTAATAGTCCAAAAAAAGAAAAGAAAGAAAGGTGGACTATAAATGACATACATACCTGCATAGGATGAGAATGCCATCCTGGCCCAAGGCCACCCAGCAATCTTCCATGGCGGAGCGAGTCTCCCAGGCTCTAGTCCCGCATTCACATTGCTACACTACTACACTGTTCTTTGCTTTAGCCTTAACACAAAGACACCAGTGCGACCCTTCATGGCACAGTTGGGGTCTCTCCCGGGTCCTAGTCACATGTTCTAACCACTGTGCAATGCTTACTCTTGAGCTGGCTTCCAGGAGGGGGTGGGGGGCAGTGCAGAACCTGGAACCTTCTGTATGACGGGATGATTAACAGTAATGTTTCAGGAGGCATTTTGTTCCGCCCATTGAGAGGGCCACTGGTTCCTCCTACGGAAAAAAAGCCACTCAAAGGCTTTTGGGCTGCCTATTTAGAATTACCTTCTCCACAGAGTATGCCCACACAACTGAATTGCCCGTGATGGTGCTAGGGGGACCCCTGATTTCAGCGAGTTTCCCTGCCATGGCTCACCTTGTCTTGTTGTCTCCTCCATTCTATGGCCGACTTTCTGAAGCACATGTTACCAACCAAATATTAGGTCAGAGCTTTGACTCTTAACTTCCATGCATGCAAATTCTTATTTTAAAAGGGCAAATCTATGCAACACACATTGAAAACAAAACCTAGGCTTTAAAATGTTGTGTGTGTGGGGGGGGAGTTCTTTCATGACCTTTAGCATATGTGATGATCCCCAGGACTGAGGAGCCGTTCCACCAGCTGCTGACCTCTTGGTTGGCTTTTTTGAGTCTTTCTCTAAGAATCTGGTGTTGCCAAGCGGCCAAGAGAGCGCCAAAGCTTTGAATTCGCAACGATGAGCTTGCGGGATGACCAGTTGTTACTTGCCTTCAGAAATACTAATGTAATAAAATCAGTCTTCCTTACAAGCCAAATGCAAAGTTTTTTAATGCCATATTTTAATTAATCTCTTTCAGTACTTTGTTTTTAATTCTTTTTATTTATGTGAGCCACCTTGGGCAGGTTCCTGAAAAGGCAGCATAAAAATTGTCTAAGGAAGTAGATGTAGGCCGGGTACATTGTGCCTGAATTTCTACCCTTTTCGCCCTCTTAGTGTTGACAACAGTGAGTACATGAGGAATGGGGACTTCTTACCAACTCGCCTGCAAGCCCAACAAGATGCTGTCAACATCGTCTGTCATTCAAAGACCCGGAGTAACCCTGAGAACAATGTCGGCCTTATCACTTTAGCCAAGTACGTGGACTAGAACTCTTTACTTGAGAAGTAGCGAGTGTCTGTGTGTTCAGGGGTGATCTTTTCAGATAGACCCCTATCTTTTCTGTGCTTGTTTGTCCTCGCCCCATGGAGGTGGAAGAGAACGCACTTGTGTGTGTGTGTGTGTGTCCCCTTTTGCATTGTTGTGTCCCCCCGTCCCATCCTGTCTTATGTTTGATCTCTGAACACATTCCTTACAAATCACACCCAGTTTTTAAACTGATTTAACTTTTGTGGCTTTCCCCAAATGACTCTGGGAATAATAGTTCCTTGAGAGTGCTGAAAGAAGATTGTGTGGTCAGACAGCAGGCCGTCCTTGCTGAAATAGCACTGGTTGCCACTAATCGCCAGTGAGGGGCTCTTGGGTCTTCCCCCCGAGAAACACTGTCTTGAGTTGTGGCCGATGGCAGGCTTTGGTTTAACTCCAGGCTCTGGGCCTTTTCAGTCCTGGCCCCAGCCTGGTGGAACGCTCTGTCTGAAGAGACTAACAGTGCAATCCTATGGAGAGTTACTCCAGTCTAAGCCCATTGAAGTCAATGGCCTTAGACTGGAGTAACTCTCCATAGGATTGCACTGTAAGCTCGGCAAGATTTGTTATCCTTTTGCCAGGCCTACAAGATGGAGCTGTTCTGCCAGGCATATGAGAGGCGCTAGGTGGAGTCCCCCTGGCCGGTTGATGAGGGATTGGGCCCTCCCCACCACCGATACCCCCATTTTTAAAAAGTCTTTAATGCAGAGATGCTCTGAAGTTGTTTTAAATTTGATCAGTGGAATTCTGTGCCGCTATGTTGATATTTGTAATTGTATTTTAACTGTGTAAATTGGATGCTTTTAGAATTGTTAACTATAATAACTGTTTTATATATTTTAACCTTTATGTATTTTGTAATCCGCCCTGAGCCTGCTGGAAATGTGGGGAGAGCGGAATAAAAATAGAAAATAAATAAAATAAATAAATATTCGCAGGGCTACAGAGAGAGAGAGAGGCTATGACACCTAATCCAGTTCTAAGTCTGAAGTTGTAAACATCAGCTGTCAAGGTGTCCAGTGTTGACAGCTGGGACGGGGCTGCAGCTGCCTCGGGCAGAATCTGGCTGTACAGAATGTCAGTTCTAGGGGCAGGAGTCCATGGCAGGTAGACCCCCAAACCCCTCAGAGTTCATGGGCACATCCATAGATGGGAAAGTTGGCAGGAATGGTTATACAGGCAAAGGCACTATCGGATCTCTGAATAAAGACCTTTTCAACCAATGCACTGGAGTGCTCGCTGTGAAGGGTTTGGGGGTCTATCTGCCATGGACTGCTGTCCCTAGAACTGACATTTTGGCAGGAATGATTATACTGGCAAAGGCGCTATTGATATAGGGAGTACTATTCCCCCCGCCCCCTCCCTTGGAGCAGTTCGCATTTAGGTGCAAAAATCTTAAGAAGCTGCATGAGAACACAATAGCTTAGTCTGGAGAGAAACGGCAGAAGATTGCAAAGAAGTCAAAGCCGTTCTCTCTCCCCCGGGAAATGGTTACATTTCTGGTTCCAGCTGCAAGGCCAGCGCCGCGTATTTTCAGAGATGACAGGCTGGTTACTTCTCCTGTGAAACCAGCATTAGTACTTTCGTTTTCAGGCAGGCCAAGAATGGCATGACTATGTGGCTACATTACAAAGCAGAACTATATGCTCATGGCATGAGATAAATATATTAGAATAAAGAGATCAATACAGCAGACCAGAGAATACATGAATGGCATCGGTGTGCGCACACATGGCACAGAGCCGTTGAGCCCTGGCCTCAGCCCTGGATGTCTTCCTCCTCCATCAATTAGCCAGTGGTCACCACCACATCATGGGGCAGTGAATTGCCTGTGTTTGTTATTCCTTCTCTCCATAAATGCTTTCTTGCACCTGTCATGAATCTCAGCCCATTGACTTCCTGGGGTGACTACAAGTTCTAGAATTATGTGAGGAGGAAAACATTTATCTCTCTCCCCCCCCCCATATTATCCTAATTTAAACATATCCCCCTTTGGTTTTCAGGGGGATGAGATGACAGAATGGACTGTAGGGTAATCTTTTGGAATGCTCCCTTGTGTTATAAAAACAAACAAACAAAAAATAAACCAGCATAACAAGGAGCTGGGGTGGGGGGAGTGAACAGGAGAGTTCCAGACAGCTGATGCTGAAGGTCTCAGGACCCACAGGGATGAAAGGCCCCACAGCTGTGGAGCCAGGCACAATGGCCACCTCCCTTTGGCTTTGTTTCCAAGGGGAGCAGCTTTACCCTTTTCTGTCACGCTTGAGTTGTCTGGCTTTTTGTTCCCATGAGTCCAGCGACCTCCAGAGTTCTTGAAGAACTTGAGGTCAGCTGGTGGCATGTGAGCAGATCACTCGGGCAGACGTTCACGCAGGCCAGGGGAAGTGAAATGCCTGGGTCCAACTCCAGAGCAGGGGCTGTGACTCGGTGGCCAAGCCAATGAGGCAACAGTGGGCTGAATGGAGCAGAGAGTGGAAGGCATCTTTATATTTACCTGTAGATGTTCACTGTGTCCCCCACCCCCAAGATGACAGCATTTCCCACCTCTAGCGGAAGGCGCTTGCCGCACCCTGGCCTTTTTTTCTGTTTCAGTAACTGTGAAGTGTTGACAACGCTGACCCCGGACACAGGCCGCATCCTCTCCAAGCTCCATTCGGTGCAGCCCAAAGGGAAGATCACCTTCTGCACGGGGATCCGAGTGGCCCACGTAAGTTCCCTCCCCTTGCATTTCTCTTGGCTGGTCCTGGCTGTAGCTCTGTCTTGTTTAATGGGTTAAAAAGAGGATATTGTGTGGAGAAGGCTGTGAAAGAAGTGGGTGGGCCCATCTCCTTGGAGGTGGTTTGGGCTGCCAGTGGCTGGGCAAGTGCGAAGCTTTTCCTTGGGACGAAGTTGTTCTAGGGGACAGCCAGTATATTGGTGTGGGGGGAGAGACGGATGGAGGCCTTTTCCCAACATGTTTTGCTTGGCGTGTGTCTGGCTGGGAAGTTACCACTTGTGAGTAAGGCAGCTACAGAATATTCTTCCCTCTAGCCCTGCTCAGCCATTCCTGCCCAGCCAGTACTCTGCTAAGAGTAACAAAGGGTTGCTTTGGGCAGCCGCTGGAAAGGGTGCCTGCCTGCTCCCTCTTCTCTCCCTCGTTGCGGCATATGGGCAGAGGGCAAGATGAGCAGTGGGTGCTAAAGAGGGGAGGAACAGATGAAAAGTGTTGATTGATTTGGATATATGGTGATTTCATTGAAGCTGCTGGAGAAGTAGCAATTAATAAAACACAAGGGTGAGGGAGAATTTTACTGCAAGATTCCTCCGTATAACATGAGCTGTCTGTTCCAGCTGGCTTTGAAACACCGTCAAGGCAAGAACCACAAGATGCGCATCATTGCCTTTGTGGGAAGCCCTGTGGAGGACAACGAGAAAGACGTGAGTGTCTAGCTCGCCTGAAGCTCCAGATGCGGGTTCCTGCGGGTGTTTGTTGCTTAGCAGTCACCTCTTAAATAATGAGAGATCTCCTCACAACACACCTGTGAGGTTGGTTGGGCAGTAAGAGAGTGACTAGTCCAGGGTCACACAGGGTGCAGCATAGCTGATGGGGGATTGGAACCCGGGTCTCCTCTTTTCAAGTCCAAGTCTCTAGCAGCGTGCTAAAGAAGCAGCCAGACCAGAGTGAGCACAAGGGGATGGGGGTGGGTAGGCAGGCCCTTCTGGCTTCTGCACCCAGCATCAGGGCCAGGGCTGTGCACATCCAGGCACGAAGTCTGCTGGATAGCGGTGGCTTGTTGTGGGCTTCTGCCCTTTGGAAGGAGGGCAAAGAGGCTGCCTTAAGGAGATCCAGAGGAGTTGGTCCAGGAGGATGTCAAGCCCTGGGGCGTGAGAGATCCAGTTGTAAAGGGTAGGGGGGTGATGCCAGGACAGAAACCCAAATAAGGCCCGCAGCACTGGCCAACAGCGTGTGCCTTTAATTTTTACATTGCCCAGCACCACCAGAGTGGCAGGCAGAGGATATTTTACAGCCAGGAGTATTGGGGCTGCCCTGATCACTTTAAGGCACCTGTTGCAGACACTTCTTGCATGGCAAAGCCGTGCATTTAATCCAGGCCAGCAGGGCCCCCAACCCTCTTCTGACTGTATCAAGCCCTCCTCTGGTTCCAGCTGGTGAAACTGGCCAAGCGCCTGAAGAAGGAGAAGGTCAACGTGGACATCATCAACTTTGGCGAGGAGGTGAGGCAGCTGGGTCTGGCCACTGGGGAGTTTGGTTGCCAGCCTGGGGGTTTCTTGGCTGTGCTTCTGACCTCTCTATTGCTCCCTCCCCAGGAAGCCAACACGGATAAGCTGACAGCCTTTATCAACACCCTGAATGGCAAGGATGGCACCGGCTCCCACCTCGTGACCGTGCCTCCTGGCCCGAGTCTGGCTGATGCACTCATCAGCTCTCCAATCCTGGCTGGAGAAGGGGGAGCCATGCTGGGGCTCGGAGCCAGCGACTTTGAGTTTGGCGTGGACCCCAGCGCTGACCCAGAGCTGGCTTTGGTATGCACAGGGGCGGCAGAGAGCAGCGTTGCTGGGCAGAAGGGACTGCTGGGCTCTGACCCGCCATCTCCTTTCCCCAGGCCCTCCGCGTGTCCATGGAGGAGCAGAGGCAGAGGCAAGAGGAGGAGGCCAGGCGGGCTGCTGCAGCGTCTGCCGCAGAAGCCGGCATTCCGGCCACCGGCGGGGATGGTGAGCATCCAGGCAGCAGCAAAGCATTCTTCGTGGTTCCCTCTTTTTCTTTCTGGGAAGAGCCAAAGAATGGCTCCGTCCTGCTAAGAGTGGCCCCTTATGCTAATGCAAGAGCTTCTCTGAGCCGGGAGCTGAATGAGATGCCACCCGTTGTCTGGAGACAGCCTGCGCTCTGGGTGGGGCTCAGTATTAGGAAGGCATAAACGCAGTTGCCAGTGACGAGCGGAAGTTGAATTCCGGTGATGAAGAAGGAGAACTTTTGCTTTGCCGCAGGAGTGCCTCCAGCAACTCCAGGCAGCAGAGTGTGCCTGAGTCAGTAGCTGCATCATGTGCTGAAGGGAGATAGCTGCTTGTGTAGCATGCCGTGCAGTCTTCACCTGTTAACGCTCCCCCCGCACCCAGCACTTGTACAAAAGGGATGCACAGTTTGCCCGGGAACAGGAACCAAGGGCGAGCCTTCCTGGCTGCAAGAAACAACCGTCCTCTGGCATTTTGCCCAGGCAAAATTTGTGCACTCAGCACCAGACAGTGATAATAGTCCAGGGGAGGGGCGGGGGAGCTGCCCCAAAAGGCCACGGGGCTTGCCGTTTCATTTATTTAATTTATTTACGTCATTTATAGTCCGCCTTTCTCACTGAAACTCAAGGCGGATTACACAGTATGAGGTTAATACAATCAGTATCAAGTACATTTCAATACAAAACCATAAGGTAAACAGATGCAAGTTTAAAAGACATAGCGTTAGCAAGGATCCAAGAGAGAGTAGAAAAAATACTGGAGCAAAACAATAAATTCTAGGACTAACAGACAATATGGAGCACTGTTGGTACACAGGAATACATATTTAAAGCAGCAGATAATATGTAAGGCAAAAATGGTGATGAAGTCTATGATCCTCAATTTTTTAATGAAGCATCTGAGACCCCATCCCTACAATGCAGCCCTCCCATTTGAGTAAAAAGCCTTTTTGAATAGTTCAGTTTTGCATTGTTTACGGAAAGCCAGGAGAGTGGGGGCTCCTCTGACTTCCTCAGGCAGGTCATTCCACAGGGCAGGGGCCACCACAGAGAAAGCCCTTGTACGGGCTGCTGCTGACTTCACCCGTGTGCAGCCTGGCACCTGCAGGAGACCCTGTTCAGATGAGCGAAGCTGCCGCAGAGGAACATAGGGAGGGAGGTGGTCCCGTGGGTATGCTGGACCAAAGCCATGAAGGGTTATAACTAATACCTTGAACTGAGCATGGTAAATGATGGGTAGCCAGTGGAGCGACTGTTTGACTGCATATGCCTGTAGCCTGGTCCAGAAGATGGCACCAAGGAGCTGTTACTTGAGTCAGTTTGGCAAACACACACCTCGGATTTTTTTTAATGGGGAACTGGCAGGTGGGGTGTAAGTGGAAGATCCGGCATATTGAAGCCTCTTTTCTCTCTCCCCCGGATGCCCCAGAGTCCGACGATGCCTTGCTCAAGATGACCATTGGTCAGCAAGAATTTGGCAGGGCCGGCTTGCCCGATCTCAGCACCATGACTGAAGAGGAGCAGATCGCTTATGCCATGCAGATGTCTCTGCAGGGAGCCGGTGAGTCTGGCTGGAGCCTCTAAGACTGAGTGCCCCTCCTTCAGCAGGTCCCTGGGCCGGTGGGTTGGATTTGGCTGCTTGGACTCCATCCATCCATTCATTCAGAACATTTCTATGCTGCCTCTCCAGGGAACCTTCCTAAGGTGGCATACAAAATAAAACATTATAAAAACATAAAACAAGATAAAAATTATTAAAACCCACCATTCGGAACACAGCCAGGTATAAAACAACATAAAACATGAAGCAGTTTAAAATAGGTGAACTTGGAGGCGGGGCAGGGGGCTGAGGGCTTTCTCTTTCTCCCAGCTTTGGACCTTTAATTCCCAAATGGGATTATACATCCTCAGAGGAGGTTCCAGGTGGGGTGTCTGCATGCCTCCATTCTGGACTCTTCCCTCTAATTAGGCTCTCCCAAAGAATGATTTGTGCAGAGACCTGGGATGGGGTCTGCTGCGAATGAACGGTTCTTAACTGTAAAAGTCGACCTTTTCAGGTGTAAAGGTGAAGGATGCCTCTAGCTATAATGCAGATAAAAGGGTGCCCATGCTGTGAGAAATTTGGGAAATGTTACGATGGAACCAAAGATGAGGGGGCTAACCTGGTGGGGCTGACGGGCTGCTCTTTGAGGGAGAGGCGCTAGGGAGCAGTTCCAGAAAGCAGCTGGTGGAATTCTTTTGCTGTAAATTGAATCCAAGAGCCACTAGATTACTGCATGTGCAGATTTTCAGACTATCTGCCAGTTCAATGGCAGATGAGTTCATCTGGGGCTGTTAGCTAAATAGAACCTCCATATTCAGAGGCATTCAACCAGGTGCTGGGGTCAAGCTTGGGGTGGTCATCTTCTTCTGGGAAATACCAGAGGGATCCAGCTTATTGGCTCATGAGCATGCACAGTGGTGGGGCAGATAGAGGTGGTTGTTTTTAATAGGCCCTTGTGTCAGGACTGCTGCTTTATAATACGCTGGCAGGAAATGAGAGTCCGTCTGTTCTTGGGGAGATGAAAACCCAGGTATCCACGTGGAAATGCGTTTTTGTTCCCTCTTGTCCAGCTGTAGACTGGAATCCCTCCGTTTAAATTCGCCTGTAGAGGACAGAAGGAGCTGAATCTCTTTCTGTTTCCTCCCCCTATCTATAGAATTTGGGCAGGGCGAGTCAGCCGAAGTGGACAGCAGTGCGGAGATGGACACGTCGGAACCCACCAAGGTTTGTGGCTAGGGGTGATGGCCCCGATGTGGCTAGGGGTGATGGCCACAGGCAGATCCCATTTGCATGCAGGTCTTGAGAAGGAGCCTCTCGCTCACACAACCTCCCCTGGCACAGACAGAATTGATCCCTGGGGGAGGACTGGACTGGGCATCAACCAGGCATCAGAACCAAACCTATGAATTGTGTGTAAACTATGCAGCCTGAAGGCAGATGTACACATGTTAGATGTATCAGATATGTGCTTGCCTTTCATAATTCTGATCCCACAAGTGGCTGGGAGTGGGAGACACAACAGCAAAGCCTCAGTCTCCCCCCCACCCCTGGCCGCTCTGTCCAAATGACCACCAAGCCGTTACCAGCCATCGTTCTTAGGGCCCCGACCTCATGTCTGCAGCCAGAGTGGCTAACAATTTCCATTCAGTGTTCAGCATGTTGGAATGTATGTGCCATTCTAAATTCTACTTGTGCATATTGTGACTTGTGGACATGGCGGCTTGTAGCTCTTTGCTTCCGAGAAACCTCGTCCATGCTTTTCTAAAACACAGGCAGCTACTTCTTGTAAGGTTGGCCCTCCGGCCAGCCTCCCGTTTTCCCCATCCCATGAGCCTCTCCTCTGTCCCCCCCCCCCCAGGAAGAAGACGACTATGACGTCATGCAGGATCCCGAATTCCTGCAGAGCGTCCTCGAGAACCTGCCGGGCGTCGACCCCAACAATGAGGCCATCCGCAACGCCATGGGCTCGCTGGCCTCCCAGGCCTCCAAAGAGAGCAAAGACAAAAACGAGGAAGAAAAGAAATGACGCCACTTGGGCCTCGGCCCTCTCTCGCGCTCCCTTGTGCATGGTCAGGAGCCCCTCCGCTCTGCATGCCCCGGGTTGCCTAGCCAAATCCCCACGGTTTCCGTAATCTTTCCTCTCTGGGCTAGCTGGGGAACCGTCACTGAGGTCGGGGAGGGGAGGGAGTAGGACTTTTTTTGGTTGTGGGTTTAACAAGTATTAAAACATTAAATTTTCTCCATGTTCGCCGTGGGTTCTTTAAGATGGTATTCCTGAACCCCCAGTGGTGCCTGCTGTGCTGGGGTCAAGTAGACGGTGAGGGCGACTGGACCAAAGTGTGCTATGCCCTGGCCCAGCACTTCAGCCACTTCCGTACTCTCTGGCTGTGTCCTATAATGTACTTTCTGCTGGCCAGTTGGTGTAAGAACGTCCTCTATGGCTGATGAAGAAAGTTGTGAATCTCAGAAGCTCACTCTCTTATTGCTGTATGCCCAAAAGAAATTCTTTCTTACTTCCTCAAATTCATAGGTTTCTTGGGGGGAGGAAGAGAGCTCTTAGATCCACATCACCCAATTGGGTATTGTTAAACAATTGTACATTAAAGCTGAGACTTTTGCCTGTGGATTAGAATTTCATTGCAGCCACCATGCTACCAAGTTTTATTCTCTTCGGTTCAGAGCAAAACCTTTTGCGAGCTATGTAGACATTATGTGTGCGCCGTTTCCAAAAGTCCGACTTCAACAAACTTACATGCTGTGCCATCTGAGGCCCTCATACTGTGCCACAATTCTATAGGAGCGCAGAGTGGGTAGTGCTAACACTGTTCCTCTGGGCGCTTACGCTACAGAGATGCTCCTGGTGTGCGGGAGGGAGGTCCACTGTTCTTGAAATATCACTTTGTGGGACCTGGTCCCACCCACCATGCATAAATTATGCTATTGGAGATATGCTTCCCTCGTTCTGCATCATTCATTCTGACTGAGCAGGGGCCGGGGGAAGTCCAGAGCTCTGTAAGAAACTGGAAATCCCGACCTGTAAAAGGTCTTACACGGCTGCTCATGGTGGCTGCTGGAATTGCCAACCATCTCAGTCCTGGCTCTGTGATCACGAGGATTAGAAATCTGCCCTTGTGGTTAGGTAATTGGGCTGCGATGCAACATATTGCTGGTTCGAATCTCACTGACGCCATGAATGCACCAGGTGGCCTTGGGTAAGCCACTCTCTCAGACGTATACAAATGAACTGTTAACGAGATTTCTGAGATTCTCCCGAAGTTGAATTTGCTAAATTCCCACTCTGTAGGATTGCAGCAACCCTGGCTGCCCTGCTTTTTTGGGGGCCGGGGGGGTCCTTCATCCCAAATTAATTCTCTTCATATACTCGGAAGACAAAAAATGTTCACGCATGTTCTCTTTTATTACTACTGATTTGGTTATACAAAGCCGGGGATGGGTGGAAGAAAGCTGTCCCATGCCTGACCTGTAGAGAAATGGCACCATGGTCTTTTCCTTCCAAGGATTGTCCGCCCCCAGCACAAGAGTTGCAGTTTCTGAATGGTGGGGGGGGGAGGCAGGGTTTGGTGGTCTTCAAGAACCCCTTTTATGCAGGTCTGGTCAAGGGCTGTCTTGGAGATGCTAGAAAGAAACGAGATGAAAATTGGTTTATAAGATGGGTCTGCACAGGTTAAACGTGCCACCTCTTGAGCAGGCTGCAGTTTTCTCTCAGTCAGTGGGGAGAACCAGTGTGTGGCTATACCACATCATCAACTGAAGCCAGGGTCTGTTCCTGCATTATACTCCCGAGGGAAGTGCTTCACCTCCATGCTGGCTCCATGCTGCTGATGTTCAGCAGGGGGGCGCTGTCAGGGCAGCCAACAGGAGACTGTCTTGTGGCCCCTTGTGTGTGTCAAGTGCCACCAAGCCACGGCTGACTTACGGTGACTCACCGGGGTGTTCAAGGCAAGAGGCTAACTGATGGTTTGCCATTGTCTGTGTCTGCATCGTGACCCTGGACTTCCTTTTAAAAAAAAATATAATCTGCCTTTCTCATTGAGATCCAAGGCGGAGTGCACTGTGTGAGTCCATGCGATCAACAGCTGGGAAAATCAATCCTACTCTATAAAAGGCTAAGCGTATTCAAGACAACTCACTTCCTACCCTGGTGCGGGTCCAGAGGGCACTGCTGAGGAGGGAAGCCCAGATGAGGCAGACAGACCTCCAGAGAGCCTAGACCGGGATCAGGAGCGGAGCAGGCAGCAATGCCCACTCCCTGCCCTCACCCTGGTGGGATCAGGAGTGGAGCAGGTGGCAATGCCCGCCCCCCTGCCAACACCCAGCTAGGATCAGGAGCAGAGCAGGTGGCAATGCCCATTCCCCGCCAGCTCAGATCAGGCACAGAGCAGGTGGCAATGCCCCCCCCCGGCCTTCATACAGCCAGAATCAGCGACGAAGGAGGAGGGAATGCCCATCCTCCCCTTTCTAGAACCCATTGTATTTTTCCCACAACAGGCTTTTTTACTAGTGATAATAGGGTATGCATGGCAGAAATTTGAAAAAAGCATACATTGCTGGAACAAAACACAAAAATTTGATGTGACCTATTAAATGACACGAAAACTACCCAGTAAGTGGCCTTTCTCCCAAGTACTATCAGGGCTGACCCTGCTTAGCTTCCGAGACCGGACAGGATCGGGCTAGCCTGGGCCATTGAGGTCAGGGCCTCACAGCCCCTTAAAGACTAGCAAATGGCGTAAGCCGCAAATTGCTTTGCCAGACACGCCTGCCAGTATGGCATATCCTTGCTGAACAAGCAGCACAGAAAATGTGTGCAAAACATTTTCCATTGGGAGAAGTACCATGGCGGTGGGACTGTGCCTGCCCCGACGCCCCCTGACTCTCCGGGCTTGCCCAGCCAAGAACCTTCCTTGGGTTGTAAACCAAGCGCTTTTTAAAAAAGAGTTGTTCTATTGAACCTTTCAGGTTTGGGTGTGCCCTGAAACAGACCCCAGAATCCTTTGCACTGCAGTTGCTGTCCACTTGTCCTGGAAAAGATCCCTTGGTTGACATTAATGGCCTATGCCCTGGAACCCCTCCAGTCTCAAGGATTCCTCCCGCCCCAAGTTCTACTCAATCCTTTCAGCAATCTCCCTCCTGCTCCTTCCGGCTCGACTGTGGCTGGAGGCAGCTGGCTGTTCCCTGACAACCCCCGGTGGGCTTCCCTCTTTGACTTGCTCCAGTGAGATGGGGAAAATACTTTCATGTCAGATTGCCTCGTGAGCCTGGGCAGCAAGGCATCGGTTACTGCTTCGGGAGTGACGAATGACACTTGCCTGGCAAGTGAACAGACTCACGTGTATTCCTCCCTGTTCACTTGCCCTCCACTTGATCACGTAGTGGAGGGCAAGTGAACAGGGAGGAATACACGTGAGCCTGTTCACTTGCCAGGCAAGTGTCATTCATAGCTTGGCTATCGGAGCCTTCCCTGGGACACAGCAGAGGTGGGCAGAGGGAAAAGTACTCACAGATCATGTGTTGGTTGCTGGGCCACGTGCAGGCTCTGGGTCTGACCCTGCCAGGGTCTTCCTGGCTCAGGATGTTTCAGTTACGCCTTACCTGTGGCGAGAGCTCCAGCGTGTGCTCTGGCTTTGTGGATTAAAAATGTAGCAATGGGCCAAGAGCGGGGGCTGTTGTGGTGTGGCCGTGGGGTGGGGTGGGGTGGAGGGGCTTCTGGTACCTTCCACAGCCAGCAGTTTACACATGAGGTGGTGGGGGGGAACAACTGAGAACTGGATGCCTCTCAGCAAGCAACATGACCGTCTTCGGCATTCCTCGGCTTGGCCCTTCAGCGCAATGGACTGTGCCACGGACGTCTTTCACTTACGAGCAAAACTGCTGACCAGGTACGTGGGCTTGTTGCCGCACAGCAGGATGGTCAGGCTGCCCAGCGAGCCGGCCCCCACGAGCTGCACTTCCGTGGTGATCCCCAGCGTGGCGTTTCTCTGCAACAGGGATTAGAACCCAGGTCAGCAAAGCTGCCTTTGCCTGGCGCGGTTATGTGAAGTGCCTGGCTGTCCCTTCGCTGTGCGTTTGGAAGGAGTGTGTGTTTGTGGGCAGAGTGGAACTTGGTTAGCTAAGCCACAAAGACACTCCAGTCTGGTCCTGCTGCTGGGAGTGAGGGTGTGTGGACAGCGCTTGTTCGGGTGTTTTCACGTGTGCCATTTTTAATGGGTTTTATTTTATATATTCATGAGCTGCTTTGCACGTTGCATGGTTGCCAGGTGTTCTGGAGGTCGATTCTACGGATCTGTTTTTCTAACTAGCCGTTTCCACCAGCACAAGGACGATTCCCCTGAAGTGGGCCTTCCCTCTCTTGGCTGCACAAGCTCCTCTTCCGCCAGTCGGGTCCCATTGGCCTGCATGGCTAAGCTGCAGCGGCTCCGTCCCCTCTGCCTAGCAGCAGCCAGGTCCCTGAGGATTTGCAGCAGCCTGCTACCGAGGCTGCAAATTTGTGCCGCCCGTCTTGCCAGACCGCCCATAGAAACAGATCAGTCTTCCAGAAGCAGCTAGAAGTGGGATCGCTACTGGGGCTCAACAAAGCTCTCATTATGAAACAGAAACAAAGAGCTGGACGGATCCCCCAAGGGTTAAGTAGTCCAGCCACTGCACAACACGGGGAATTCACGGCTATCTCCTCCCCCCATCCCTCAGTGACCCCCCCCTCTATGCCCAGAGGAAGGCAAAACACCTCCAGGATCCCTGGCCAATCTGGCCTGGAGAAAAATGTCTTCCTGACCCCAAGGTGGCAATTGATCAGCATATTACCCTTCTACGTCTCAGAGAATCCCACCAGTGCAAATTCCCAGTACAAGTTTGCTACCATGAACAAAGTTCCCACAACTCCCTGCCATTTTCCTTTTACTCCTTTGCTCGACAGCCTAAGTAATTTCTTCCTGTCCTGTCCATGGCCCGTGACAGTATTTATGGATAAATTCTGAATTATTCGTTCTCCAGGGGAAGCAGGAATTAAGTGCTGCTTTTCACTTTGCAGGCTGAGACGCTGATTATTCTTTTTTTAATGCCACTATAACAATGCTTACAAAAGTTAAATTTTTAACAAAATGAATGGCTTCGCCTGGAAAGTGAAAAGCTGTCCTTGATCCACCTTGCGAGCAAGACCTCTTCTTAACCACGGGTCCGTGCATACTCTGGCCAGCTGTGCGGAATAGGGGAGAGGACAAGAAATAATAGAGAGAATGAACGATCCAAGGACCAGCAGCTCAGAGAAAGAGGACTTTGATGATGCATAATACTTTGGTACTGCAATTGTGTCTTATGAGAAAAATACTGCCACAGGTTGTGTTTTAAAGTAGATAGGGAAGGGGAAATCAGTGGAGTGCAAAGGACTGCCGATGTACCCATTTGTCTCTTCTGTTAAAAATAAGTAAGCAAACGGGCACAATTCCAGTCTAAAAGGCTTGTAAAGAAACACCTGCACCTTCTTCTTTTGCCGGCTTGTGAATTTGTCCTGCAAAACCTTTGTGGCGTTAAACACCATGGAGCCTGCCCCTCTGAACTACGATAATGGGATGTGGAGCGGATGCGACGGATATTTTGGCTTCCCTCCAGCTGCACTCGGGACCATCTGCGGACCCTTACCAACACTGCCTGGAAATAGCCCTCCAGATCTTGGCAAGATGGCAGCGATTCAGAGGCCTCCATCTTCCGGGCCACGCAGCCTTCAGGTTGGCCGTGATACACCATCAGGTGCTGGAAAAAGCAACGGAGAAAGAGAGGCAGCGGATGCTCTAAACACCTGCAGGCTCCCAATCAGTTGACATTCTTCAGACATAATGCTCTTGGAAGCACTTTGCGGGGCATAGCAGACTTATAATTCCATCTGGTTGGAAAACTAACCATTCAGGGCGCTGTTGTCTGATGCAGTTAAAGAAATACCCCCGTATGTGTTTAAGTCTACTGGAGTGCTGCCCTATTAACTCTATTGCATGCTGGCTACTTTAAAAGAGATTCCCCCTTCCCCCACAAAACGCTTCACCTAGCGGTGCCTCCACTCACATTTCTCAAGTCGCAGGTGATCCCCGGGGCCACGCCCTGTTCGCCCAGTTCACTGAGAGCCAGAAGCAGGGAGGCTTCGTTCTGGACGTTCACCTGGGGGGGCAGGTAGCCGTAGGTGTCTCTCTTGAGCAGGGCATCAGACAGAGAGAGAACAGAACTGGATTCAAACAGGGTTACAGTGCAAATGGACCTGAGGCCTGGAGCCACCCTAACACGGGGGTCTGCAGCAGAAGCAGGGGCAAGAGGACGGCGACCAATTCCTGCTGCACCAAAGCCAGCAGTCCACCCCGCCACCCCCCTCCCAGAGCTCCCTCTTGAACGGAATGGACCCCCCCCTCGCACTAAAATGCTCCCATTCATTCACTGGTGGGGAAGGAGAAAACCGGCATGCTGGTCGAGTTCCCGTTTCAACAGAGGGACAGACTGGTCTCCCCGCTCCGAAAGCTCTTATAGGCAGGACTATCGCTTGCTTACTATTCAGATGGACTACATTTTCTGGACTTTCATAGCAGGAGCGTGTGCTCTCTGTGCATAAGGGGCAGGTCTGTTCTGTGAATGGCGGCACCTTCCCACAGGGCAAAGAGCCGTCCCTTGGGGTTTCCCGTCTTGCATTGTGGAAGGCCCCACGGTTAGCAGAATGGATCTGTGGTATCCATCCCGTAATTTCTGTCTCCTCCTCCTTATATTTGTAGGGAATCTAGAGTTCTGAAGAAGCACTGTGGGTTTTCATTCCTGGAAACCCACCTTCATCTCCGCTGCCCTTCCTAGTGAAAAGAAGCAGCAGCACCCCGCCCCTGTACCTGCACACACGCAGCTCGTCCAAGGTACGTGGCCACCAGGACCCCCATCACGCTGATGGTAAGTGCTGAGACTGCTCCCACTGTCATGATCACCAGCTTGCGGTTGGTAGCCGGAGGATCTGTCACTTCAAGGCCAGAATGGAGGGTCTGTGGTGGGGAAAGTGAGGGTTACAGAGGCTGGGGGAGGGTACAGTTGCCAACTGAGAGCTACTTCTGGTCCCAGCCATTAATTCCCAAACATTAGTATCCCCAAAGACATATAATAATAATAATAACATTCGATTTATATACCGCCCTTCAGGACAACTTAATGCCCACTCAGAGCGGTTTACAAAGTGTTATTATTACCCCACAACAATCACCCTGTGAGGTGGGTGGGGCTAAGAGAGCTCAAGAGAACTGTGACTCGCCCAAGGTCACCCAGCTGGCTTTGTGGAGGAGTGGGGAATCAAACCCGGCTCTCCAGATTAGAGTCCCGTGCTCTTAACCACTACACCAAACTGGCAGAAGAGTTTCTTTAGCTCAAAATTAGGGCTGTGTTAGCTGTAAGTTGGGAGATTCCAGGAGATCTGGGGGGGTGAAACCTGGAGAAAGTGGGGTTTGGGGAGGGAAGGGACCTTGACATGGCCTAATTCCATAGAGTCCACCCCCCAAAGTAGCCATTTTCTCCAGGTGAACCGATCTCTATGGCCTGGAGACCAGTTGTAATTCCGGGAGATCTCCAGCCACTACCTGGAGGCTGGCAACCCTACTCAAAATACCTATCCCACAAGGGAGGCTGCTTGTTGTGTCTCTGTGTGATGTGCTGCTCTGGCCTGGCATCTTTGTAATCCACCTTCTCTGCATCATTGTGATCAGATGCATTAATCACACCCAATATAAAAACCTTGCAAAGGTTTCCATCCTGTCTGTAACAGCCTCGCACCACACAAGTGGCCTTCCCCAAGAGTGAGCAACTGTCACTTTGACACGATCTAAACCTTTTTTGCCTTTAAGGGTCAGGACAAAGTGGTAATTGGACTGGGTCTAGGGAGACCCGAAATCAAATCTGTGCTTGCCCACGAAGCTCACCGGGTGACCTCGGGCCACTCAGTCTATCTCAGTCTAACCTACCTCATAGGGTAGTGTGAGGATAAAACATGGAAGGAGATCCCTGCGTGTCACTCTGATCTCTTTGGACGGAGGACAGGAGACAGACGTCAGAAAGCCTTTCATCGGGAACTGTGTATTGCATTTTGGATATTCAGGACTGGGTATCACTTTTTAAAAATCTCGCTTTGGGGTTTCCTTGGAGCAAAACATGCGGCTTTCTCCTCCTTGATTTTATCCATGCAATGCTTTGTGAGTAGGTTTGCCCACTCTGGGTTGGGGAATTCCTGGAGTTTTGGGAGTAGAGCTCGGGGATAGTGGGGGCTGGGGAGGGGCTGCACCACAGAGCCCCCCCTCCAGAGCAGCCATTTTCTCCCCCGGAATTTATCTCTGTAGTCTGGACCTCAGTTGTGATTCCAGGAGATCTCCAGGCCACACCTGAAGGTTGGCAACCCTACTTGTGAGGTAAATTAGGCTAAGAGAATACCCCTCACCCCTGTGATAATCTATCACCCCTGTGATAGATTAAGCATTCTATCCCATTGAGCCGTCAGATAATCTGTTGTGCAGAATCTCCGTGAAGGTGTCTACCGGAGGATCTTAAGAAAAAGGAGACAGTTTCTTCTAAGCGGGAGGGAAATATTATCATGTAAGAAATGAAAAATATCTTGACTCGTTTCTTGGGCATCAAATAGAGGAAGATAAAACATGGACAACATTTTAGATGCCCTGGATCTGTTCCGTTCATGGCGGTGCCTGTTTCCTGCCCTACACAAGGTGACTTCACCTAGGATTGGAGGCTCCAGATGCATCAGAGGAAGAGATGTGAAGGTCTGGAAAAAAAACTGAGAAAATGGGGGGGGAGTTCCCCCAATGACCTCTTTTCCATTTTCCCAATGGGAAATTTTGGGGAGCACTGAAAAAATATTTCCTATGAACAGTCTCTAAGAAAGAGCAACGTGCTTAAGACAAGGGTTTTCCATGCTAAAAAAGTGTACCATGAAAATGTTCTCAGATTTTTGGGATCAAATTTTATAATGAAAAAAATCAGAAATTTGGAGGAACACTGAATACCATGATTTTTGTTTCCTTAGAGTGGTAAGCTGCAGTACTGCAGCCCAAACTCTGTTCATGACCTGAGTTCGATCCTGGCAGAAGCCGGGTTCAGGTAGCCGGCTCAAGGCTGACTCAGCCTTCCATCCTTCCGAGGTTGGTAAAACCTGGGGGTAAAGTGTAGATGACTGGGGAAGGCAATAGCAAACCACCCTGTGAAAAGTCTGCCAAGAAAACATTGTGATGCGACGTCCCCCCCATGGGTCAGTAATGACTCGGTACTTGCGTAGGGGACTAACTTTACCTTTACCTATTTGTAAATGAGCGGAACAAAAAAACTGGTTTTTACTTAAAATGTGTAGTATGTAAATTTTTAAGTAAGGCAGTTTTATATAAGGCAATCTACAACATTAGATAATGATGAATCATATGCCTACTGCAGACATTCACAATTTTCAAGATATTTTTGTTTAATTTTAATATGCTACAAGTTGTTTAATAATACATTATTAAAGAGTTCAGTGTTTTTTTCATTTTATGAAGTTTAATCCAAGATTTAATCCAAACCTATTCATAATCCAATTTGTGACTGTATGAGAGCATTTGTTCAAATGTTTATTATCTAGTCATGCAGGGAAACCAAAACATCACTAAGAAAGACATACAATAGACAGACAGACACACAAACACATAGATACATAAATGCAAACAGGTTCATTATGGAAGACCTGCTTTCTGATCCTATTGGTGACATTACTATGAAGAAATGCAAGTCACATTTCTGTGTTTTTTTAAAAAATAATACAATAATATATGAAGATATCCCTCCGCATTTGGGAATGTTAAACGTGAGTCATTGGTAGACAGCTTTTAATTCTAAGCAAGGGATTAATTCCACTCCCATCCCGCCAAGCCCCATACACATACAGAAAAGACCTGTTCTTCTACAGACATTTCAGACTGGGGTGACAGTTATCAGTCAAAAGATTTTCCCCATATAGGTGGGGGGCCCATCCCTCCCTCCCCTCTAATCCTAGATGCATGGGGCTAAGTAGACACAGTTTCTCTGCAGTAATGGATGGGCACTCAAGTCCTGTTTGGAATTCTTTTGGAATATTTGAAGAATTTCCCCTTGCACAGCCGTGATGCTTGTGTTCCTGGCTAGGGGTTGTGCTATGTATTTTTATCATCCTAGCCAGACTGTAACAGCCGGTAGAAGTCCAACTGGGGCAGCTCACCCTCAGCAGGGCAGCGCAATAAAGGGGGATTTTCACCCTGGTGGACTTTTTTCTTCCCCGCACTGTTAAAGACAAAGACGCTGACTGACAAAGTGTGGGCCGCCCCTCCCCTTTCGCTCACTACTTACATAGGGGGGGCTTTTGGGATGCAGCCCCACTGGCCACGAGTCAGAGCTCTTCTCCTCTGTTGCCATACTGCCTGGGCGGGTTGCTGTCAGACGCGACTCGATCCCCTTTCTGAGCAGTGACAAGGAGTCCCCCGGGTGCCTTCTTATAAGGTGGGAGGCTGGCTCTTTGGAGCTGGCCCCAAGCCCAGCTGAACAAAGTCACTCTGTGCATTTCCCAGACCTGCGCCGTGGACTGAGGCTTCTGGTTTCCTGGGAGCAGGTGGAGTCAGGCGCTTATCCTCCCACCCCAACCATACCTGGTGCTTAACAACCGTGAAGGTCTGTCTGCTAGGGTACTGTCTCTCTCCTAATGGACCTGGGGAGGTAGGGGGACCCCTTTCCCCCTACCTGTGCAAGACACAGCCAGCATCGCCAGCCAGAATATACCTCTTTCCCCTTTAGCAGAAACAGAACAGGCGCTCTGCCAGTGCTCAGATGTACCCTCTTCTTTATAAAATCACATTTCAGAGCTGAGATCTCTCCCCTCTCTACACACACACGCACCTCAAACCAGGTAGCAGTGTCGTGTGTGGATGTGTCCTGCTGTGACTTCTGGCAGCAAGGAGAAGGATCTCCTAGCCTCCCTAAATTCCCTGGGCTTCTCTGCCACACTCAAGTGAGGAATACAGGGCATCGGGAATGCAGAGAGTGGTTTCCAGGGGGCCAAAGGAGGATTAATCCTGCCCTCAGAAGTAGACAATCTACATTTGGAGACTGAGGGCCAAGCTACAAGTGACGCCTGACACAGGTTGGACGCTTGTCAGCTTCCCTCAAGTTTGGATGGGAAATGTAGGCGTCCTGGTCTTGCAGCTTGGCTCTCCGACTGCTGTCCAACGGACTTTCCAACTGTCACTTGTCCAACATTCCGCCGAGCTGCCATCAAAACTTGAGGGAAGCTGACAAGTGTCCAACCTGTGTCAGGCGTCACTTGTAGTTTGGCTCTGAGGGAGACAGAGGGAGGAGAAGCCCTCTAATGTTTGTTTTTTCCTCCAAGACAACCAACTCTTCCTAAAAAAGTATAAGCGAGGGAGCAGATGATCTGAAACCCTCCTTCTGCCCCCTACCTCACCATCTATCAGCCTCAGGTCTCCCAGCTGTAAAATGGGAGCAAGAGAGACGGCCTCCCTGAAGCGGACCGAGGACACACCGGCAAGCGTCTCAAGTGCTCGGCAGCAACAATTACAACAAGGCTCAGCATAGGTGCAAAATGGTGCGACCACTGGCGAGTCCATGGTTCAGTATTTCATCCATGGTCACCTAAACTCTTGCACAAAGACACCAACGTGGAGGGCTCCATGCCTAGCGGAGGGGCAGGATCCAGCCCATTGTTTGTCTCTCGTAGGAAATATGCTGCTTTGTCAACTTTATGGGGAGGGCCGCTGATGAAGCCAGAGGGCGAGTTTGCAGGCAGCCTGTGCGAGCTCCATTTTGGGGCTTTTAAAGTTGTCTGATATTTAGAAATTCACCAGATAAGCTGCCTCCTGTAACAACCCCCACCCCAGCTTTACCCGTAGAATGTCATCCTGTCTCTCACCCCTGCTGTTGTAAAAGCCTAGCATCTTGGCCCAACATAAGGGAGGCCAATCCATTGCCCCCTGTGCTGTGCAAAGAAGCTCAGACGCACAGGCAAAGCCCTTCTCGGTTTTCGGATGGTCCCGTCAGGGTCCTCCATTTGACCTCCTGGGAAAAAGGACTCTTGAAAAACAACTGGTGGCCCTGACAACGGAGCCTCATGGCCGGGCTGTTGAAAATTCAAGAGCCAGGAGGCACAAACAGGAGCTTGTGTTGGAGGGAAAATGCCTCGTCACGATCCGCTCCCAAGAGCAGGGCCTCAGCTTTAGAAAAGGGACCCAGTTTCGAAAAGCATAAAAGGGAAATTGTTTTCAAGACAGTTGCAATTACAGTTGCAGGGGAGATAAAAATCAGACTTGGCTTCTCTGGAGCTGGAGAAAACAAAGCACTGGGCTTGCTTAAGGAGAGGGAACCGGAGCCTTGGAAAGCGCTGCTAGGTTTAACCCCTTGGAACCCACCTGAGCACCCTCGCGGAGAGGTGCATAACACAACTTCTGTAGAGCTGGATCCCACGGCTTCATTCTGCTAAAGGCAGCACCTCCCCCGGTATAAGACCCTCTTGCATCAGAACGGATTCGCAAGACTAACCCCTTTATGCTCCAACTGGTCCAGTTACCTTCTTTGCTGTAGCAGCTCTTACACTGAGGAACTGCCATTTCCAAATTAATGCAATTGTGAGGTAAGCTGAGATTTTTGAAAGCATGGCACCCCAAATGCAGGTTGCAATGATTGAGCATCCACAAATATTTTATTACATTTATATTCCGCTCTTCCTGGATCACAGTGGACTTATAAAACAGGCATACTAACCCGCCGAGGTCTCTCCCCTCCCCAGATCCCACTTCCCCAGAACCCTCCCCCAAATCTCCAGAAATTTTCCAATCCTAGTTGCCAGTTCTGGGTTGGGAAATTCTTGGAGATTTAGGAGATGGAGCCTGGAGAGGTCAGGGTTTGGGGAGGGGGGGCACCTCAGCAGGGTATTTTTGCAAAAAAAAAAGAGCCAGTTTGGTGTAGTGGTTAAGAGCACGGGACTCTAATCTGGAGAGCCGGGTTTGATTCCCCACTCCTCCACTTGAAGCCAGCTGGGTGATGTTGGGTCAATCACAGCTCTTTCAGAGCTCTCTCAGCCCCACCCACCTCACAGGCTGTTTTATTGTGGGGATAATAATGACATACTTTGTAAACCGCTCTGAGTGGGCTTTGTCCTGAAGGGTGGTATATAAATCGAGGAGGAGGAGGATTAAGGTTTGTGACCTGGTGCTTTGCCCAATGATTGCATCAAGACTTGGAGAGCTTTGAAGAGGAACATTTTTTATTCCAGGAATAAAGGGGTACAGAGTTTCAAGCCAGTAAAAAACTCTCTGATCACACTCTAAAATGGCAGGGAAGTCTTTTTATGCCCCTTGCTTCGTTTTGAGGCAAAGCCCACCTTCTTGCTGAGACGAAAGGCCCCTCCTCTTTTCTCAGCTCCAAGTGAAACTTTCCCATGTTATCCAGCTGGTTTCAACCAGTAGTTGTTTACTGCAGGCCAAGCATTTCTTTACACAGTCACGTTCAAGGCCAAGCAAAAGCAGCTCTGCATTTCAAGCTATCAAGAAAAAATGGCCGTGCTTTTGCTCACAGTATGATATCATAGCGTCCTCTCTCCAAAGCAGCCATTTTTCCCAAGGGAACGGATCTCTATGGCCTGCAGATCAGTTTTAATTCCAGATCTCCAGCCACCACCTGGAGGCTGGTAACCTCTAAATCTTTGTGAGGGAAGGGTTTGGGAAGGGGCCTCAGTGGGCTGCAACGCTATGCAGTCCACCCTCCAAGGTTGCCATTTTCTCCAGGGGAAGAGTTGATCTCTATAGTCTGGAGATCAGTTGTAATTCTGGAGGAGTCAGCCGTGTTAGTCTGTAGTTGCAAAGTAGTTTGTTAGGTGCTACTGGATTCTTTACTATTTTGTAATGCTGGGAGATATCCAGGCCACACCTGGAGGTTGGCAATCCTGGTTGCAAGCTCCTTGGGGCCACACTCCATTATAGGGCTGGGTATGGGGTGGTGCTATAATATACGTATTTAATATAGCCCCCACCTATACTCAGCCCTATAACGGAAGGTGGCCCCAAGGAGCTCGCAACTTGCTATATTAGTAACTGATTATTTTATTTATTTAAAGTATTTCTCACTTTCCCGTTACTTTATTTACGTCATTTTATTTATTTGCTTACATCATTTATGGCCCGCCTTTTTCACTGAGACTCAAGGCGGGTTACAGTGTGAGATGAGGCCAGTCCATTTGCTTAGCTCAATAATAACCCCACTTAGCCAGAGTGGCGCAGAGAGCCTTCCCCACCCAGGAAATGGCTCATCCACATTTGGTGGTGAATGTAAACGAGGAGGCACAAGGCCTCATCCAAGCCAAGGAGCAACACGAACAACTTCGCCTCAGGCCTGGCCAACACTGCCCGCCATTACCCACAATGCTCCACGGCCGGGCCCTCCCAGACCGTCCCAATCCTTCCCCCAGAATCCTCCGCGCGCAGCCTCCTTGGAATGCTATTATCCCAGAATCCTTTGCCGCCCAGTGTTTTCCACATTTTGAGCTCGTTTGTGAAGGACCGCATGAGAGGCACTTGTCTTGGCCAATCAACATGCGCCTCGGCATCAGCGCCGGCTGCTCATAGGCGGAGAGTTATCCACGGAGGGCGGGCGTATTATTTTGCGGCGCGGGTGTAGTGCCCGCCTTCTGATACTCCGTTAGCCAATACGTGAGAAGTAGAATCATCGTAAGAAATAGGGATAGGGGAATGTAATTTGAACGGCAGAGAATTCTTCGAAAAGAAATGTCCGATTGACGGGTTCCTTACCCAATTGAAAGGGAAAAGTGAGAAGATCCGCCCACCAAAGCCCCTGTGGGCGGTTCATTTACGACACCTGCTGCAGTTTCTGTGTACCTCAGCCAACCACCCAATGGAATTAGATCACCGTTTTCCCTTGTCGTTTCAACCAATTGAAATGTGCTGATTGGTGAAGAATCGAGTGACATTCCTTTTGACCAATGAAGAGAGGCAATGCCTGCAAAGGCTAGCAGCATTAGCCAATGAATATTGGCTGAGGGAGGGTTTCCAGCTCCGCAGGTCGGCGTTGAAATGACATCCAATAAAGCGCGGATGAGGCTAGTCGGACTATTGAGCGGCAAGTGAATTGACCAATAAGACTCCAAAGACGATAGGCAAGGCGCCCTCCTCCCCCTTCTCTATCCAATGAGGGACCAACAAGAAGGGGCGGGGGACGCCTCTTTCGAGACAGAATCCTTCAGCCAATGGAAAACGCAGACGCCGGGGCTATTGCTGAAGGACAGGTGCTTTGCCCAACGGTAGGCTGGAAAGGAGGGCGTGACCCTTGGAGTGGCAGGAGGGTGAGCCAATCGGAGCACGGAGGCCGGGCGGGCCAGAAGCAGGAAGCGGCCGAGGAGGCGGAGGCCCCTGCAGTCTGGAGAGGGGCCTTGGGGTTGTGGCACCGAAAGACCGGCCGCCCCGAGCCCGCCTTGGACCCGGCGGCGCTGAGAGGAACCGGAGCGGCAGGTAGGGGGAGGGGCCTCCGCAGGGCCCGCCCACAAGGCGCTCGGGGGGCGCTGTAGCGGGAGGGGGAGGGGCCTCCTGGGTCAAGAACCGCCCCCCCTCCGCGGAGTTTGATGAGGGGGTGTTTGGGGGGGGCGGTAGAAATTCTCCCCTCAAAGGGGTGGCGGTTGTTGGGGGGGGGGGCAGGGAACGGACATTTGCATGCCGGGGGGGGGGTTGAATGCAGTGGAGGACCCCCCTCCAAATCTCACGGGAAGGGACCCCCCCGAAACCCCAGTATCCTGAGTGGGCCTGGGGGCTGCCCCATTGGGAAAGGGGAGCCCCCCCACACCAAGCACACGGGGGGGGGCTCCAGCGAGGTGCCTGCCGGGGGGGGGGGGTCGCCACAGTTCTTGAGGGGGGCGGGAGGCGAGGCTCTCCTTGGCCGCCGCTCCCGTTCTGGGCGCTGGGGAAGCGGGAGGGAGGAGCCTCTTCGGGCCTTTCTTCTGGCCCCCCTCCCCAAAATGGCAGGAAGCCCCGCGTGCGTGGCTGACCCCCCCCCCCCCGTTTGTGGGAGAGCCCCCAGAGCCCAGGAGGGCGACGCCCCCCCCCCACCGTGCTGGGGAATGAGGGCCCGGGGGGGCTCAGTGTTTCTGCCCCCCCTGTTCTTCCCCAAAGCATCCTGGGAAGAAGGGGGGGCTTCTGGGTCTCGTCCAGCCCCCTTCTCAGGACAGGAGCTCTGCCTGGGAGTCTGAGCCCCCAGGTATGGTGGGGCAGGCCCGGGAGGTGCATTTATCGGGCTCTTCTCTAGATCCCCGGTGTGCAATTCTAACAGCCGGGGAAAGAAAGGTAGGCCCACACGTTTGGGAACGGGCAGGCTTTGGGGTGTTTGCATTTAGAAAAACACTTACTTGCTTCATTTATGTCCCTCCTCTCTCCCCAGTGAAGGCCTCAAAGGGCATACATCCCCCTCTTCTCCTCCTCCATTTTATCCTTACAACAACCCTGTGATGTAGGTCAGGCTGAGAGGATGTTGGCCCAGAGTCGCCCAGTGAGCTTCCATGACAAAGCGAACTTGAAGCTCCCCGATCTTGCTCTGCCATTCTAATTAAAAGCCTGTACGCATTTCATTATCACAGTTCCCTATTACTCAACACTTCTGCTCGGGAATTGAGACCTTAGGCTTGGGGTTGGATTAACATATGCATGATACCTGGAGGTCTCAACCGACCCACCCCATAAACCTTGAGGAATGAATTCAGTACCCCTCCCAAATCCTTTATAGGAAGTATGAGTTTTTATATTTTGGGAGGAAGCAATTAACAGTAGTGGTAAAGGTAAAGGATGTGGATTAATTCCTTTGCTATCCTCTGGCTTTGCTAGAATATTGGAATACGTTTATTTTTCCCCAAAGGGGCTTTTCCAAGATCTTGTGGGTGGAAGATAAGCATTCTGGTTGGAGGTTTTCCTTTTTGTTTACTCCCTCACCCTTTTAGTTTTAAGGAACTAACAGAATGATGTTTCTGTTTTTTGAGGGGAAAGGTGATAGTTGCCTTGGGTCCTGTACAGATTGTAGTCTTGGGTGCTTGCTTGCTGATGGATTTGCATGACTGTGTGTGCTTGTGGTGTGTCTCTTAGGTCTGTGGACAGTACGGAACACGCTTTTCTTAACAAGGTCCTGCTAGTCAAAGTATGCCAGGTGTAGGCATGAACTTGGGTGCTGTCTCCCCACACTGGGGGATAACCCTGCACACAGAAACATAGTGCATCTAGGGGAAAGCCAGGCTTACTTGCATGCTGCCTTTCTGGTTGCTGGGCTTTAATCACAGATATACATGATCGATCATGCTGTGGTTCTTGACCTGCAACCTGAGGTTGGACAGTCCAGGCAGAGTTTGCACTGGGGCCCAGGCAGTGTCGATGTTACAAGCCCCTTGCATTGTTCTCCTGTGGTGTTGGTGTTCCAGCCAATCTGCACTTTCTAAAACAACTTCCAGTCGAAGCCTGACAATCCTTCTTTTATTTGTATGTGACACTTTTCCCCAGCCGAGCTACGGGCTGCCTCCTGGCCCTGCCTTGCTTCCTTGGTGCCAGGGCAGAAGTTAGCAGATGGTCACGACTTAAATCTGTTAAACACGCTGGAATTTAATCGCTTGCCAGACTGTGGCTGGGTGGTGCGGACAGCAGCTGTGGTTGAATTTTAATCTGGAATATTTCACTATTTGGGGAGCTTGTGGAGCAAACTTGGGGGGGGGGGGGTGTCTGGGTTTTGGGTTCTGTTCATTGGAATATGGAGCTTAGTTTCGTGAACTTGGGAGATATCTGAGTTCAAAGCTGCACCTGCCTGATAGCCCTTCTGTTGAAGCAGAGGCATTTGTAACATGCTCAGAGACACCAGCAGCACAAGTGTATGGCCTGTCTTCTTCCTCTGCTAAGAAGACGGCCTGCCTCCATTCAGGTTTTTAAATTACCATTGCAAGCAACACCACTTTTTTTTTACTGTCAGTGGATATGGCACTTAACACAGTTTTGCAAGTAAGCTTTCAAAAGTTAACTGGACTATAAAAAGTTTTTGGTGGACTAGAAGAAAAACGTAGTGCCTGCTTTTATAAACTTTCTCTAGCTGATTGTCTTAAAGTGATTCTCTTCTCTGCCATTTGTGTATGTTTTATCCCTCCTGACTACATGGAGCTGAAGCCATGTACCCATTTTCTTTTTTTTATCTGCACAAAAACCCTGCAGACTGGCTCATCCTGGGAATGTCTGGCCCAAGGTTTATTTCTTTACTTTATAGCCCACCTTTCTCTCTGAGATGCAAGGTGATTAAACCATGTAAGACAACGCAGTCAAACAGCACGAGACATTCAACAAGCAGTGCAATGGGACTAGGGTAACGAAATTTAAAATCAGTGCCAATAAGTGTCAGGCATGATATTGTCATAATGCAGGAAAAAAAGGGTGGGGGGTTTACAAAAATAGAAAACAATGTAGTCAGAATGCAGTAGACAGTGGAATAGGCTGCAGCCCTGTTCCTTTTATAGAGGTGTGCTCTGTCTTTCCTTTATATACCAGGCCTGTTCCTTTCATAACATCCCTTGCTGTGGAGTTGTTGGTGCCTGGAGATTTGAACCTGGCTCTTTCCAGTCCTGGTCCAGCCAGTGCCCCATAAGGGCGTACAGTCGCAAGTACAAGTGTTTGCCCCAGGGAGTGCACAGTCTGGATCTTGCTGCTTGGTCAGATGACGGAGGGAGTGGCGACAGGCTGGCTTAGCAAATACGTGCACTTCAGCTCTGTGTTGATTTATTTAAAGCCATTTTTAACTTGCCTTTTAACTGTACGGTTTTGACGGTGTTTACAAAACAATAGTAAAATCTTACAGCTCATCAACCACAGCAGTGCACCCAAGTGAGAAGGTGCCGACCTCAAAGTGTTTTTGTTGCTGGCCGCGGCCGTTGGGGAGAGTGAATCCCACAGATGGAAGGGGCAGCACAGGGCAGATGACCTCTCCCTGGTAGAGGATCCACCCCCTCTGCTTCTAGATGTGGGGGGTGGATCCTATAACGGGACCGCTCTAGAAAATTTTAACCACACCTCCATTTTTTGTTGGAGATAAAGGGCTTAAGGGAAAAGTATGGAACAGGTCAGAGCGAATGAAGCTTGCCGTTACGAAGACCTGAAGGACTGTTTTTGAGTCCCAGCCCAGAGGAGCTGGTGGCAGTCTTCTCAACAAACTCCAGGGTCCACATGCTGGAAGGGATACAGGAGTCTTCCAATACGTTGTCGTCTTACAGGATGCTGCAGTGCCCTGTGTGGTTTTGCTTTAGTCTCATCCACCATGTCCGAGCCATAGCAGTCCAAGCTCTGCAGCCCTCCTCAGAGGCAAGGTTGGGTTTGCCCCCTGCCTTCTTCCAGAGGAGACGAGCCCGTGGCAGCTCCCCCTTTGTCGAATGCCTCCCTGCCAACGTGACCTGCTACTTCCGATGCTACAGTTTTGAGGTTCTCTCTGATCTTTAACGATTTGTCGTATGTGCGGTTGACCCCAGTTTTACTAGTTTTTAAAAATGGTTTTTACTACTGAGATTTATTGCTGCTCGACGTGGTCTCTATATTTTATATTTCCATTTTTTTTCCTGATAAATAGCGGGGGTGGAATCCAGTGGTACCTTAGAGACCAGCAAGATTTTCAGGGTATAAGCTTTCCAGAGTCAAAGTACCCTTCTTCGGAATTTGTAGATAAATGTTGTTCTGTTGGCGTTGTTGGTTGCAGTTTGTTGTGCTTTTGTTTTTTAAGTATACTGTCTCAAGAGCCTTGCGGTTGTGAGTTGGCCAGAAAAGAGGCTTAATGGTGGAGGAACCTGTGCTGTGAGTGGAATGTCCCAGGGTCAGCCCCGGGCATCTCTGGCTTCAGGATCGAGGCCCTGGAAGGTGGGTGCCAGGCCAAGTGGACAGGACTGAGCTGAGCCAATCAGTGGCCAGGCTTTGCAGAAATCACTCGGCGACAATGGTGGAAATCTGACTCTGCGATTTTGCCAGGGCGTGGGTTCCCTGTAGCATCACCAGCTGCTTGTGCACGACTGTGTTTTTGTCCGTGAGAGGCCGTTCCTGCTCTTGATGTGCATGCTGCATCTTGTCTGGCGAGGCGAGGAGAGGAAAAAGGTGGAAAAATTGTAGTGTCAGAGAGTAGCACGTTTGCTTATGTTTTGCATATTCTGTCTCTGATACATATATATACACACACACACGCACGATATACAATATATATACGTACGTACACACTGTGATGCTCCTTGGCATTTTGGACTTTGTGTTATGACACACTCTGTTCCTCCTTTGTTCTCTGTTCTCCCATCTGTATCACTGAGAGCCCCACTCCCGGAGCTGGTGGTTTGTTTTCAGTGATGCTGCTGTGTTGCCATGGCTGAATATGGTGCTTTAAAGAGCGATGGAAGCAAAGATCTCAGGCCCCTGCCCCAAGGAGCTTGCAAACAAAACGACAATAATAATTATAATTATTTTTATTATTATAATAATAATTAGTAATAGCAGTAGCAGTCATCTACCTTTCTCACTGAAATCCAAGGTGGACCACACAGTGCAAGTTGAAAATATGCCTAGGTGGGCCTGATGTTGGCGAGGCAGTCACATGCTCCTGCGAGACTTTTCTCTTGCCAGGCCTCTCGCGTAAACGGGGCCACTGCCTGTGCGAAGGAGGTGGCTCCCTGGAGGGAGGTGGCATGCAAGGGCCAAGAGCCCCACAAAAGAGTTCCGGCCTCGCCAGTGTTGCTTCTGAATTAGACCAGAGGCTTGGTTTCATTTGGGAAGGATTAAGGCCTCCCAACGCTTCATGGGTTTTGAGAGGTCTGGAGAGAGGGGAGAGGGCATTGCAGGGGTGGTTGTGATGCAGTTTGAAAGCATCATGTAGGGGCTGCTTGTGGCTCTGGCCGAGCACCTGCTTTGCAAAAAAAAGGGTCCCTGGTTTGAGCCCTGACATCTCCCATTAAAGGGCTGCTGGGGAGTCCGAGACCCAAGCAAGCTGCCAGTTGAGGCTAGAGGGCAGAAGGGGGCTTGGCCAGGCCAGGCAAGGAAATTCCTGGATAATTTGGGAGGAGTCTGGGGAGAGGAGAGACCTCAGAGGGGTAAAATGCCATACAGGCCACTGTCCAAAGCAGCCCATTTCTCTGAAGGAACGGATCCCTGTAGCCTGGAGAGGAGTTGCAATTCCAGCGGTCTCCAGATCCCACCTGGAGGTTGACAACTGTAGGGCCCACGAGTCTGCTTGAAGGCCAGACAGCTCCCTGTGCCCCTGGAGAGGGGGGTTGGAATAATGGTCAGTTTTTTGGCAGTTCTACTTGAGCCACAAAAGTGTCCACTGGACAGCAGAAGGACCCAAATCTAAGTGGGACGCAGCGCAGCCAGGCCAGACTCTTGTGCGCTGTCCTTTGCCCACAGGACAGTTTGAGAGGTGCTGTGGGATGCCTGTGCTCGCCCCACACATGTACACTGCAGACTGCCTTGTGGACTTGTGGCAGATGTGCTGTCAGGCCGCGTGCATCAGATGTGGAGCGACAGCTGAGAGGGTTCCCACCAGGCCTGCCCGTCTTTCTTCCTGGCCCTTGTTCCTAGAACAAATTTCCAACCTCTGCCCAAAGAGTGTTTTCCTCCCTGCCTCTCCCCCCCCCACCCCGGAAGGAATGGGGGCTGATCAGCAATGACAATACCTTAAGCTGAATGTATAGATTTCCTGGTCCCGCGCTTCCTTTGTCATGCGCCTGACCTAACAATGCCACCATTGAAACGTCACTCCGGGCTGGAAGGAGGCCTCCCCTCTGTTGTGCCTTTGAGTAGCTTGATCTCCTCACAGATGTAGCCTTCTATTTAAAGACAAATGCTCCCCCCGGGTAGATCCTCTCTAGCTGCAGGCAGTGTCTGAAACGAGCTTGGTTTGACTTTTCCCTGGTACTGAAAATTTCACCTCCCGGGCTGATTGCTGTCGGGTTTGGGCTTCTCTGGCTGTGATTTGGGGGTTAATTCCTGTCTACCTCCAAGTGGGTCATCTTGCTTTCGTGGCTGCTCTGGGGTTCCAGAAAGCGTGCGCCTGGGCATGGCTTGGCATGGCAGGGCGGGCGATTGGCTAGAGTGTTGGCATGGACCAGGGGTTTTGCTGGGCTTGGAAAGGGTTAGGGTTACCCCTTCGATGGCAGACTAGTTATTTGATCCTCTGACTTTCGCCCAGTTTTTGGATGTAGGACCGAAGTGGCAGCAGAGCTTGCATTCTGGGATGTCAAAGGAAGCGTCCAGAGACTTAGACCTATTAGAGGGAAGGCCTTCTTGGATAGCTTCCTTTCTAGACACCAGAGCCGAAACGTTCTTGAAAGCTGATGAAGTCTTGCCAGTTAAAATGGGCCCCATGTCCCCAGTGGGTCCCCAGTAGAGATGCTGCGTGAAAACCCCGAGTCTTGCCTCTCCGAACTAGGAGGCTTTTACACAAACTGGACCCCCCCCCCCATCCCGCTCCATGCTGCAGCTGCCCTGCCTGCATAAGGGTTCTCTGGCTCCTGGCTTAGGAGGCTGCTCAGTAGCTCTCTCTGGCACTGCAGGGGAGAGGGGAGCATTGCTAGCGCAGCTGCCGCAGATTGGGGCGGTTTGTCCAAAGCACATCAAGCATATTCCACCACTTGTTGCGCTCTGCAGCGTGCTGGAGTAGGATTGGGGCGATTTGGGTTCAGATCCCCTGCTCTCAACCTAACCTCCTTCATGGAGAGAAAAATGGAGGGAGGAGATCCACGTGCACGGCCCTGTATTCTTCGGACCAAGGGTAGGGTACAAATCAGATAGCACCCCTGCCCACTGCGATCCCACCCCTCCCTGTGAGGTGGGCTTGTGCTGCGATCCTCGTATGGCAGGCGAGGCGCTCGCGAGCCTTGAGGAAAGGGGGCTTCGCCCTCGGCCTCCTGCAGTGTCTCCCCGGCTCTGAGCTGCTTTGGAAAGCTGGGCATGTGGAAGATGCCCCCTCAACCTGCCCTCCCATCTTTTTTTAAACCCACACCACCGAACAGTTGTAGGCATCCTCAAAAGGAGATCTCTTGCCGGCCGCTGCTGGGCCAAACTGTCCTCCTTGAATTGGGTTTGCCAGCTCCACGGGTGGTGGTGGGTCCTCGGAGGATGGGGTCTTGCCACCCCGCTCCTCCGAGGGGCAAAGCTGGTGGCTGGCCCGAGCCTCGGCGGGTGCTGTCCTTTCCTTCTCCCCCTCCTGCCCTCTGAATGCTTTTTGCAACGTGGATCAGGAAGGCTGTGTGTGTCTGTGTGTCCGTCCCCCCCCCCCCCCTTGAGCAGATGGCAAAGGCGGAGGGAGGGCAGAACACTACCTGCTAATTAGGAAATGGGGCCCGGTGTGCTTGGGGGCGGAGAGGGGGCGGAGGAGAGTTGCTGGGAAGGTAGGCCAGACTGCTGCAGGGCCCGGAGGGAGCTGGGTGCTTGTTTTGCTCAGGGTTTTTTTTTTCCACCCCTCCCCTCGCAGCTGTCCCCGTTGAGTCCTGACCTCATGAGATCATGCCGGGAAGCAGAACCAGGCGGCTGGCATGGCCCTTTGCCTCGAAGCAGCGGCTGATTCCAGACCCTCCCCTTCGCGCCGTGGCCACCTTTCTTCTCCCCCCCACCTCATTCCTTTGAGTTCCCCGCCCGCTCCGGCCTTTGCTCTCCTGGTTCCTGCTCCACTGCACTGAGCGACTGACGTCACCAGGTGAGTTCTGGGTTTGACAGGTCCTTGGCTGGCTGGCTGAGCAGTCAGAAGCAGCCCCCTGCTTGTCTCAATCATGGGAAGAAATACCTCTCCCTCCCACCCCGTGCATTCTCTTCCCCTGCTCCTCTTTCTCCCTGTCCCTCCCACCCCATCTTTTACTCCACAAGCCCTCTCACTTGGTTGTGTCCCATTGCACTGAAGCTGACTATCCTTCCTCTTGGGAAACCAGATGTACAAGTGCATAAGAATCTCTCTGTTGGATCAGGCCCATCTCACCCACCTGGCCTAGTGCCAGCAGTGGCCTCTGGAAGCCCATTAGTGGGAGAGGTCCCCTTCTGTGGGCCCCCAGTATGCGGCAATTAGAGATGCGCAGCCTCTGTGCAAGGGGGCTTGGTTGATGGCTCTCCAGAGACCTCTCTTCCTGTGAGCTTGTGTAAATCATTCCTACCAGCTTATAAGCAGGTGCCAGGTGTACATGGCCAGGGTGGTAAGCAAGACAGAGAGAGATTCTCTTCCCCACCTTAAGCTGGATGCACAAGGGGAAAGAAAGTACCCGGAGTAGCCCCTTTCCTGGGAGCTGATCGGTCCTAGAAACCGGAGTGGCCAATGCCCCTCACTGCACTCGGGGGCCTGGCATGTCTGGGATGGCTAAATGGAGCCTTCTCCATGATGGGCAGAGAGCTTCTGAGCTGCGGGGAGGACCTCATGCATGCATGCAGCCCCTCTGCCCCCATAAGTGGTTCTGGCATGCGTGACTTTTCAGGATGTTTAGCTTTGCCCTTAGCCGCCCGCTCCATTGCATTGCGAGGAAAAGCACCCTTTGTGGGAGGGTGTTTTGGCAACATGCAGAAGTGTGCTGACGGGGACTCTGGGCTGAAATATCGGTGACAGGATCAGAAAAATACTTTTCCCTTGTGTTCCCTTAACTTTCCCTCCTCGGCAACGCAAAGCTGACCTGTGGCTTCTTTTAAAAGAATTGCGCCAGTTCAGAAGTTCACATGAAGCTGCCTTAAACGGAACCAGGCCAGACGGGCCGCGGCTCTCCGGGCTCTTTCACATCCCCTCCTGCCTCTTCCGTTGAACTGGAGATGCCAGGTATCGAACCTGGGACCTTTGTGTCAAATTACTTATGCTTTTGTTTCAGCAGTATTTCATTTCCGCATTCTTATATTTGAATTTTATGCTTCTATTCAAATTTCTGCTATGCACACCCTGTCGTATTGTATATTGAATGTTCCCAACTGTTGATCGCTTGGACTTACGCTGCGCCATCTGCCTGGGGTCTCAGTGAGAAAGGGGACTATAAATAAATAAATACCGTTGAGCCACGGCCCAAATGTCAGGTGTCAAAAATGTCATATATGACATATATATATGGGAAAAAAATAAAAGCCTAATGGACTGGGCCGGAGCACTCCCCCCACCCGCATGGCTTGCATATGTCCCCTGGAATGTGTCCCAGATTCCTTGCAGGGGGATTTGGGGCATTTTACAGTTTTCTGGGGACCTTGGCAAGCACTGGATGGGTTTTCAGCAGACAGGTCGAAATCGGCAGGTTGCCCGGAAGGTTGGTGTTGGAGAGTGCCCTCAAGTCATAGCTGACTTATGGCGACCCCAGGTGGGGTTTTCCTCGCAAGAGACTAACAGAGGGGGCTTGCCGTTGCCTGCCTCTGCAACCCTGGTCTTCCTTGGAGGTCTCCCATCCAATTACTAACCAAGGCCGACCCTGCCTAGCTTCTGAGATCTGACAAGATCAGGCTCACCTGGACTATCCAGGTCAGGGTGCCTGGAAGATAGAAAACTTGAACACTCTGATGCCAGTGGGCGGGGTCTTGCCAGCCAGCGCTTGTGTCCCGGTGATCTGGGATCCATACCCACCTCTTCCACAGGCTGTTCACATGGCCTTGGCTAGGTTTAATTTCTCCACCTCCAAAGGGTGGAGAAATTTCTCCACCAACCAAAGTGACTCTGGTTGTGTGGATCAGGGTACATCCTGCCCCATCATCTCCTTTTCCTTTTCTCTTGGGTCATTTTTCTCCTTTGCCACCTGATTGAAGGGGTCCCCATTCTCACAGCTTCTCTCTTGCTCTGTTGTGGTCCCTTCTTAACTCCCTGTGCCCCGGCCTGGGTCCTCCTTCCTGCCCCCCCCCCAGTATTCTGCTTTTAATGAATTCCTTTTCTCCCTCAATCCCTCACTTACACCCCTAGAGTTTATTAATTAGTTTATTGATTTCTGCAACTTCTATACTACCTCTCCGCCATGTTTAGTGCTCGAGGCAATAAAATAACCAATGTTGTTAACACGGATAACAATCTTCACTGATCCCCAATACTGGAAAAAAGCACAAAATTGTGTCCCTTAACACACACTTGTCCCCACACACTGAACCTACATTCGCACGTGCCTTTAGTTTTGTGGTTGCTAGCGTGACTCCTACTCTCTATGAGGGACCAGCGAAGGTTGTTGCGCTTTTTCAACAGCTGTGTGCCAGAACTTCAACAGGAGCGGCTTTCCCCGATCTGAAAATGAGCTCTCCCTGTTGAATTCTTTTCCTGTTACCAGCGAGAAAGAGCCCAGTCTTTGCAGGCACGAGAAAGAGAAGCAGGAATGGCCTGTAGTTTTGGCTGCCTGGTTTCTCTGCTTTTTGGCAGTATTTGGGAGCATGAAAGGTGGTCTTGGTAGCTGAGGAGCAGGCCAGCCTCTTTATCTCACCTTTCAAAATGCAGAAATTTGCCAGTTGGAGCTTTTCCAGATTCCATACTAGGAAGAGCTTTGCCCACTTGGTTTCCATGCCCGAGGCCGCAGAATGACAGCCCCGCTGAAGAAAGAGACTGCGTCTAACTGAGGCCTCTTCTTGGGCCTCCCCGCCGCTTGTGACAAGGCCCAGACACTCGGCCTGGGAGAGCAGGAGGCACAGCTGGTGGGTGCCTTTTCTCCAGAGAGTCGTTCCCCCCCCCCCCCTCGCAGCTAATCCACCTGCATCAGGCAACTGTTGGCAACGCAACCGGTCCAGTTGGCCTACATGGCAGCTGTGCCTGAGAGACCGGGGAGGCCGGGGAGAGGGCAGGCTTCCAAGCACGTCTTTGGTGGCTTCCTCCAGAGAGAAAATGTCTGGTTGGGGGGTGGGGGGTGGTATTTCTTGGAAGTTCAGGAAGGGAATTGGAAAAGCCACCCCCTCCCTTTCAAAACAGCAAGCCCTTCAAGGAGCTCAAGAGCTGCTGGAAACAACCAAGTCCAGCTCAAATGTGTTGTGGACCCTCAGTAGCAAAATAGCTGCCGTTCTTTTCCCCCCCTCTCTGTCCCAAGAGAAATCCCTCCTCAGTAGCCCTCTCAGCAAAGGGGCAAAGACGAGAGTTTGCCGTCTTCCTTGGGGAGAGGTGACTCCACCCAGTCACCTTTCTTGGGTCGGCAAGCCCACCTTGCTCTTGAATTCCGCTGCGGTTCTCCCGAAGGCTCCCTTGTCTGCCATTTGGGTTTCAGGCGGAAGACATCTTGGGTCCGTTGGAACTTTTTCGCTGGCAGAAAAGTTTCCGCCCCCAGTAACCTGAAATGCTGTCCCGGGGAGGTGTTGGGGGCCAAAGCAGCATTTGGGGAGAAGTGACACGTGCACATTGCCCAGGCCAGAAATTGCTCTTCCTGTGGATCCAAGCCAGTGTGCAAAGTGGGCCTGAGAGCGCCAGAACCAGGATTCTCCTGCAAGGGAAGTCCGTAGGGGATCTCCATGGGAACGTAATGGGAACGAGGGATGCAGAATCCCTTCTCTTTCTGCAGAGCTGGAATGCATCTTCGTGTGACTTCTGACAAGCGCACCACTCTGGAACGTGTCTCTCGTGGCACTCGACACGGGAGCAGTAACGTCCAATAGCTCTGACTTTCCTGTGGCATTTTAAAGAAAATAACAGGAAAATAACTTCTTGTCTGTTTTAAAGGCTGTGCTCAGAGACTACTGCAGAAAGTGCAGATTCCAGCAGCCTGGATTTCTGGTAAATTTTGGAAGCTGCAAGATGGGGTGGGCACATTCCATAGTCTTTATGATCTATTCCCTTGATACCGTCTTCATGGGAAACGCAGGTATAAATCCAGTATATCAATTCACGTTTTGGCTTTTTCCTTCTAGAAACTTCAGAGGATAGTTTAGGTGGATAGCTGTGCTGGCCTACAGGAGAGGAGCAGCATTCGAGTCCAGTGGCACCTTAGAGACCAACAAGATTTTCAGAGAGTAAGCTTTCAAGAGTCAGAGCTGAACAGGCCCTCACCCCTGCTTAACTTTGGGGGTTTCCAGACCTTCACTAGACGCTCAACCCCCGACCCCAGTTGCTTACGCCGGGCATCCCTTCAGCATTACCCTCCAGTGTCACATTTCCTTGGGGGTGGCAGAAAATGCTGCGTGTGTTTGGGAGCGATGTGACTCTGCCTTGGAGGCAGCACTGTTGGAACCAGTCCTGAAGGTGCTCTTCCTTGGGGTCACAGATCCGGAGGAGTTAGCCGTGTTAGTGTGTCGTTGCAAAATAGTAGTAAGTCCAGTAGCAGCTTTAAGACTAACCAACTTTATTGAGGCACAAGCTTTCGAGAATCACAGCTCTCTTTGTCAGATGCATCTGACGAAGAGAGCTGTGGTTCTCGAAAGCTAGTGCCTCAATAAAGTTGGTTAGTCTTAAAGCTGCTACGGGACCTTTTACTACTTCCCTGGGGTGAGGCTTGAGAGCATATTACTGATGCCAAGGTAAGCCAATAGCTTCCTGAATACCTCCCAGCAGAGTGCGTGTGTATGTGTGTGTTTTCAGACGGGTGGACTGGGACTCTCAGCTGCCTCGTGCCTGGATTAAAATGGATCAAGCCACCAGCCTTTCTCTCTTTCCCCCCCTTTCCCTCCCCCCAGGGATTTTTAGAGAAGATAAAAGGGGGAGATGGGGAGGAGAAAAGAGTGGACCCCACTCTGTGGTCTTTGATTAAAGGGTAGTCTTAAGTTTGCAGAAAGAGGTTGTTCATTTGTTTATTCACAACATTTATACCCTGCCGTTCTGACCTGTTCTGGGACACCAAGATGGCTAACAGATTAAAAACACACATCATAAAAACTGATCTTAAAAACCATTTAGCCCCCAACCCCCCACATCATTCAAACAATTAAAGCCAGGCTGAAAGACATACATTAAAAACAACAGTTTGGTGCCATGACCAAGAAGGCTCTGTTCCGTGTTGCCACCCACTTAATCTCAGAAAATAGGGCATTCGAAGCACGGCCTTATACGATGGTTGTAGCTGCGTAGACTTGTAAGGGCTTAGGCCTCCTAAACCCTTATGAACTCCATGTCTTTGTCTGTGTGGCTGCATCCTTTACAAACCATCCCAGGAAGCCGTACCCAGTTCATTTTTCTTTTCCCTGTTGCCTTCTAGAACCTTCAGAAGTCCTCGCCATGGGTGACATGAAGACCCCAGATTTTGACGACCTCTTGGCAGCTTTCGACATCCCTGACATTGACACAAACGAGGCCATCCACTCCGGCTCTGAGGAGGCAGAAGCTCACATCAAGCCCAGTCCGGTGGAGGCTGGGGTCCCTGACCACGTCCTCCCGCACGGCGACATCACCACCGTTAGTGTCATTGTAAAGAACACGGTCTGCCCGGAGCAGCTCGACCCCTCAGACGCCCGCATCAAAGACGGGCATGTGATTGGCCCACGCTTGCTGCAGAACGGCTTCGTCCCCTCTGAGGTCCCCCAGTCTCCGCCCGCTGGCCCAGCTGAAGTGGGAGCTGCCACTAACGGGGAGTGCTGGACGCCGAAAGAGAAAGGGACAAAGGGCCTTGACCTCTTTTCACACTTCAGCCCCGACCCCAACGAGGACAGCGCAGGCAACCTTATCGACAGGCCGCGCGAATGCAAACCGAAAGAGAAAACTCTCTCTGTGCCTTCCCTCTCCCCGTCCCCCACCCTTGCTTCTGCCCAGCCGCTGGACTGCCGGGAGCCAGCTGTGGAGAGTGCTGGACCTCTCCCTCCCGCGTTTCCGCAGTCGTTTGAAAGCTGTTCCGCTGGCGGAGTGGGCCTTCCTCCTAGTCCTCCGCTGCTGGCTCCCTTAGCCATTAAACAGGAGTCAGACAGTGATGCACCCTGCCAGGGGCCCAGTCCTTTGGACCACTCGAAATCAAGCTCCGTTTGCTATTCTATGGATGATTCTTCCATCGGGCCGTGGCCGAGTTCGGACACCAATCCCGACAGCGGCTCCAGCAGCGTCCCTGGGATCAAGCACTCTCCCAGCAGCCCGCGGGACCAGTTCTTCAAAAGTTCCCCGCAAGCAGACGAAAGCCTGGGCCCCTCAGTGTCCCCCAAACAGCTGGGCGGAGGAGCCCTGAAGGAGGAGCCCGTCGAGAAACCAGTGCAGTGCCCACCGGATGGGTCCAGTGGGGGGGAGGAGGAGGAGGAAGAGGAGAACGGAGACGAAAGCACGGGCTCGCCCTCATCCAATTCCTCGCGGCCCCTCAAAGTGAGGATCAAGACCATCAAAACCTCTTCGGGAAACATCACCAGGACGGTCACCAGAGTCTCGTCTGATTCCGACCCTGGTGCGGCCAAGTTACCTCCTGAACATGACGCTCAAGGGGGTCCCGTTGCCGAAGAGGCCGTGCTCCCTGCTGCTGCTGCTGCTGCTGCAGAGAAAGAGGAGGGGGCGGCAGAGGCCCCCAGCCCCAAAACGGTGGTGGCCAGTCCCTTGAAGGTGATCGAAGGGCCAAAAGTTGTCAGCGTGCAGCTGGGCGACGGCACCAAGATCAAGGGGACGGTGCTGCCGGTCTCCACCATCCAGAATGCCAGCAGCGCCATGCTAATGGCCGCGAGCGTGGCCCAGCAGAAAGCAGTGGTGTTGCCAAGCAAAGCCGTGGCCAAGAACATCATCAGCTTGGTGCCGCAGGCCCTCCCCAAAGTCTCCGACGCCAGGACCGCCGTCGGCACAGTGGCCCAGCCGGCCGCAGTGACCACCACGGCCAACCAGAAGGTCAACGGCACCACCACAGTCGTGGTGATGCAGCCCCAGAAGTCTTCGCCCACCGTCGCCGGCACGGTCATCTCCCGGAGCCAGTCCAGCCTCGTGGAGGCCTTCAACAAGATCCTGAACAGCAAGAACCTCTTGCCCACTTACAAGCCCAACCTGATCCCCCCGGCAGACTCCAGCCTCACACTGCCACCGCTCGGCTACCGCTGCCTGGAGTGCGGCGATGCTTTCGCCTTGGAGAAGAGCTTGGCCCGCCACTACGACCGGCGCAGCATGCGCATCGAGGTGACGTGCAACCACTGCACCAAGCGCCTGGCCTTCTTCAACAAGTGCAGCCTCCTCTTGCACGCGCGTGAGCACAAGGACAAGGGGCTGGTCATGCAGTGCTCCCACCTCGTCATGCGGCCCATCGCCCTGGACCAGATGATCGGCCAGCCCGACGTCACCCCCTTGGTTTCGGTCGCCTCCCTGAACGCTGGCAAAGCGGCGGCTGCGGGCATGACACAGGAGGCGCTGGCCACGGCCAACGGGGGGGTGCCTCAGGATATGCCTGTCCTGCCTTTGAATGGCAGCACCGAGCCAGCCACCACCAACTCCTGCCAGTGCCTGGAGTGCAAGGAGCAGTGCAAGGACAAAGCTGGCCTCGCAGCTCACTTCCAGCAAGCGACTCCCTCCTCCTCCACGGTAAGATTTCCAAGATTTCTTCCATCTTGGAAATCTGGAGGGTGGGGTGAAACGTAGGGGTCTTGGGGACAAGTTGCAAAATGGTTGCAAAATGTCATGGGGTATAGTCCTTCTCATGGTCCGCCCAGATAGCATGTCTGCTCTTTTCCTTCATGACGCTTGCTTGTTTATTGAATGTTGTATTGACTTGGTCACATATTATCTGCATTTCCTCTTGGCCCAAGGTGCCTGCGTCTAGAAAGCTAGCACGGCAGGGGAAAGGTTGAACTAGGATCCTTCTTGTTGACGGGTGACATTACAACATTCAGGGTATTGTGTGTGTGCTTCGTTGGAGAGAATTCATGCAGACTGGGCAGCATCCTTCTCTGGCCAAATTAAGACACAAGGTGCTGTGTGTGTGGCTTCTCCTTTGGCTCCTGAGCAAAGCTTGGAAGTGTGTGGTCAATGCCCAGTGAAATCCAAAGTGTGTGTGTTGTGGGCACGCCACTGGTTGTAGTAGTCAGGACTTCAGCGGAGCTAAAAGATGTGGCGGAGCTTTTGCCTTGGAGTGGAGCCTGGCCTGTTTCTGACCGATGCTGCATGACCATTGCGCGAAGTGCTCGGTTGTCCTCAGCAAGCATAGCCTCACGTGGCCCAGAATGAGTGCGTGAAGCTGCTTTATGCTCAAGACTGGCCGTTGTGCCTGGCTGTGGCATAGAGGGGTCTCTTCTGCCCCCTGCCATCAGAGAGCCTGTGACGGGATTGGACTGTGGGCCTTCTGCATGCCAAGCCGGTGCTCGGCCACGGAGCCACGGTCCCTCTGCTTCCAATTAGCAGGCCAAAGTAAATGATTTAGGAGTGGACCCATAACTCCTTGGTGGAGCATGTGCTTGGCACGCATGGGGTCTCTGGTTCAGCCCTCAGCAGTGATCTTGCAGCAGGGCTGGAGGAAAGGCCGGGGCCCCCCTTGAGAGCTGCTGCCAGTGAGCATTGCCCATGCAGAAGAAGGGAGAGGAACGGGTCATAAATACGCACCTGTGTTTAGTCTGCAACTTAACAGCTGGTCCAGCGTCCGCATCTTGAGGATGTTTCGGCTTTCTCCGGGGGTGGCTGCTGGCCAGCCCCGTGCTCAGATTTCAGGGGCCGTTCTAGGCTCGACATCATGGCAGCCACCTCGTGCTTCTGCTTTGTCCTGCTGCTGTGTCATAGTACACGCTTTTCAACTGTGGCTGTGACATCCTTCTTCCTCTGCCCGCCCCTTTTTCGCATTAACTAATCCTCTTCCCCTTTCCTTTGCCCCGCAGGTGTGCAGTACCTGCCCCATGATCATGCCCAACCGTTGCAGCTTCGGTGCCCACCAGCGCATGCACAAGAACCTCCCTCCTCACGTGTGCCCGGAGTGTGGGGGGAACTTTCTCTTGGCCAACTTTGAGGCCCACCTGAAGGAAGCGTGCCTCCATTTCTCCCGGAGGATAGGTTACAGGTAGGGAAGGGTGGTGGGACTTCTCTCACGTACCTGTCTTCCTCAGAGGGTGATTGTCATGAGGATAACAATAACACACTTTGTAAACCGCTCTTGAGTGTGGCATTAAGTTGTCCTGAAGGGCGGTATATAAATAGAATGTTGTTGTTGTTAGATCCTGGTCACTCCCATTTTAGCCCAGGACCCCGCGGAGCGCTTTCGCCAGCAGCTTCTGATTACGTGCCATAGGAGCGTTCAGTGTGAAGGTGACACATGTGGTGTGCTGAATGCTTCAGGTTTCTCTCGCAGGCGCACATGTAGAGAGAGGGAGAGGGTTTCTCCCCCCGCCCCCTGTCCTGTAACAGAAAAACTTGGGGACATCCTGAGGAACTGATCGGCAGTAACATCAGGACAGATATAAGAGCCCCTTACACAACGTACAATTGATTTACAAAATTTACTGCCACAAAATATGTTGGCAGATGCGTTTAAAAGGCCACTTGGGTTCATCAACAGCCAGAGGCCTTGAGAGTTAAATGGAATCTTTGGGTCCAGAATGCTGCCGAAATAGCCAGGGTCGTGACCTGGTGCTTTCCCCAATGATGACACCAAGGCTTGGAGAGAGCTTTGAAGAGGGAAAGATTTTATTCCAGGAATAAAGGGGTACAGAGTTTCAAGCTAGTAAAAAACACTCTGAGCCCACCCTGAAATGGCAGGGAAGATCTTTCTATGCCCCTCGCTTCGTTTTGAGGCAAAGCCCACCTTCTTGCTGAGACGAAAGGCCCCTCCTCTTTTCTCAGCTCCAAGTGAAACTTTCCCATGTTCTCTAGCTGGTTTCAACCAGTAGTTGTTTACTGCAGGCCAAGCATTTCTCTACACAGTCACGTTCAAGGCCAAGCAAAAACAGCTCTGTATTTCAAGCTATCAAGAAAAAATGGCCGTGCTTTTGCTCACAGTTAGCAGTGTGCCTTTCAGTGCCAGATGCAGAGAGTGTACACTGTGACGGGGTTGAAAGAGAGGTTGCCTTTACACCCTTCTGGTTTTCCCGGAAGTATATCTCTGGGCTTCGTGTGAGACGAGATTCCAGGCTAGCTGGGCCTTTGGTCTGATCCAGGAGGACTTCTCTGAATTCCTTTGTTCTGACTTTAAATTCGACCCCGCTTGTGGACTGTGTCAGAGTGCCTAGGCTGACTCGGGTCTTCCTTGCCTCGACTCAACAATCTGTGCATTTTTGTGTTTGAGGGAAAGAGGGCAGACCCACTGAGGGGGCCTCTCTTCCTTCCTCCCTGAGTTTTTTGTGTTCTTGTGCTCCAGGTGCCCGAGCTGCTCTGTTGTCTTTGGAGGGGTGAACTCTATTAAGTCCCATATCCAGACGTCCCACTGCGAAGTTTTCCACAAGTGCCCCATTTGCCCCATGGCGTTCAAATCGGCCCCCAGTGCCCACGCGCACATCTACACCCAGCATCCGGGGTTCAGCAACCAGCAGTCCAAGTAAGGATGACGGGCGTAGCCACCGGAGCGTGGCAGGCGGGGCAGAGCGGTGTTTTGGTGGTGCCGTTCTAAGCGAATGGCTCGGATGTGGCTTGGGCCATTCAGTTGTGCTTCGTAAACTGGCCTTGAAGATCCTTCCGGAGCCCCGTAGACTCTTCGAGATCAGCGCAAAGGGCTACCCGGGAGGCCCAAGAGTTCCTGTTGCTGCTGCTCCAGTCTTTGGCATGAGGTGAAGGCGGCGAGGAGCAGGGCAGGGAATGCCAAGGCAGACATGCTTACAAAACAGCAAGCCCAACATCCGGTTCAAACCAGAGAAGCACAAAGTGGAAAACCACCCGGATATTCACAAAAATGTGAATATCCGGGTGGTTTCCCACTTTGTGCTTCTCAAGGCAGACATGCTGGCAGGTGGCCAGGCACAAAGAGTGCCCCTGGGATTTGCAGAACTGGCCGTGGGAATGCATTTCCCGCAGAAGACGCGTGTACCTCATGATGTGAATTTGCGTTTGCTTGTGTGCAAGGCCACCTTTGTGTGCTTGCCCCTTTCAGGCTCTCCCCTGTGTGGGGCAGGCAGACCCAGTCTGGTTACCTGAGCTTGCTCTGCTTCAATTGAGTACCGTCCTTGTTTCTCTGTGTCCATATTAAGGACTAAGGAGGATGGTATTAATCCTATCCTGCTCTTCTTCTGCAGTTCTCTCTCTCCCAGACTCATCTTCGCCTTACAACAGACCTGTAAGGTAGGCTAGGCTGAAGGAGAGTGACTGGCCCACGGTTACCCAGTGAACTTCATGGCAGAGTGGGAGTTGGAATGTAGGTCTTGCCAGATGTACTCCAGCACTCTACTCCATTAGATGCCCCTTGATTTTAGAAGCTTGAGACTGGAGTAGCTGCAACAGGGTGGACTTTAGTGCCCTAAGAGCTCTCCCCAAAGCTCCTGAGTGGCTATATCTCAGCAGAAGGACCAAGGAGAAACGTTGCCGCTGAGAATTCGAGCTCCTCGTACGCAGGGTTTCTTTGTGGGCTTCCTTTTGTGACCGGGGGAAACACCCTGGCTCCTTCTTCCTTGGTCCTTAGCGCTGCTGGTCGTTTGTCTCTGCAGGATGATCTACAAATGTGCCATGTGCGACACCGTCTTTACTCACAAGCCTCTGCTCTCCTCGCACTTCGACCAGCATTTGCTCAACCAGAGGGTGAGCGTCTTCAAGTGCCCCGACTGCCCCCTTCTTTTTGCCCAGAAGAGGACAATGTTGGAGCATCTGAAGGTGAGATCCAGAGTTGCCCGAGGGTGTGGGTGGGAGACACACCCTGAAGCAAAGTGTGATACAAATGCTGAGCTTTAATCACTGCGCCTTGTGGGCACCCCTTAAACCAGGGGTGGGGAATGTCCGGCCTGCGATATCATTTGGTCTGGCCCGTATGGCTGGCACATCCATTGAGGCAGAGCCAGCAGCCACCTCGAGCGCAGCTTTCTGAAGGAGGCGCTGTGGCCCATGCCGGCCCCCAACGACCCCCCACCCCACCCCCCGGCCTGACCCGGCACCAGCGCCGTAGGCCGGGGGAACAGAAGCAACCAGGCTGTGCCTATTGCTTCATGCGCTTGGTGAGTGTTGGACATTGGGAAGGTCAGTTTGTAGCCCCTCAAAGTAGCTTCCAGCAGACACTCCCGTTTTTGCCACTGTCCCTGCCAATTAGAGAGCTCCTATTCTGGCCCATCCTGTCTTCCTTGGGATATTTATAATATCATTTGCGGGCCATACAAAATTATCAACTTAAAAATTAGCCTGCTACATTGAACTCCGGGAAAGGCATGATCCATGGGTCCCCCCCGCCTTTCCTGTCATTTTCTCTTCATAGCGGAAAAGGAAAAAGGGCCAGCCCCTCAAAGTAGCTTCCAGCAGACACTCCCGTTTTTGCCACTGTGAAGAGAAAATGACAGGAAAGAGGGGGGGACCCTTGGATCATGCCTTTCCCGGAGTTCAATCTCTCTGAAACTTGGGGGGTCTATAGAGGACAGTGAGGACTAGGTCCTCTGCAAGTTTGGTGGGTGTTGGACATTGGGAAGGTCAGTTCGTAGCCCTTCAAAGTAGTTTCCAGCAGACACCCACCACCGTGAAGAGAAAATGACAGGAAAGGGGGGGCCCATGGATCATGTCTTTTCTGGGGTTCAATGTAGTAGGCTAATTTTTAAGTTGATAATTTTGTATGGCCCGCAAATGATATTATAAATATCCCAATTGGCCCTTGGCAGAAAAAAGGTTCTTCACCCCTGCCTTAAAACATAATAGTCAGTCTGTGATAGTGGGGTTTGCACCCATTTCTGCCCCCCAGAAATTAATAGCGGGGATCATTACCGTTGTTGGCAAAATGGTACAGAGTGCAGTAATAGAAAACCACGGCATAGCTACAGAATGTCACATTGGTTGGACAGTTCAGCTTTATCGCTTTTTTAAAAAAAAAATTGTTAAAAACATTTTCTGTTATGCTTTATTTCCTCGGGCTCAAGCTGTGTTTTTAAGCGGGGGTGGGGGAGAAGGCAGGAGCTTCTAATCTTTATGACTGTGGGTGGGAGGAAAGGGGAGTCCCTGGTAGAATTGGAAGCTAAGGTGGGGCTGGCTGAATGCAGTTTTGGGCTGTCAGAGAGCGAGGCTTCCAATGAATCACGCACCTGGTAGGCAGCCATGCAAATTGTCTGCACACTTGGAAGGCCCTTTGCTTGTAGTGTGTGTGTGGGGGGGGGTTGGGGGCTAGTCTGCTGGTGTCCAGGTGGGGGGCAGTGTTGTGGTCCTTGGACAGCGGTTGATGCCAAAGAGCAGGCCAGGCATTATGGTTTTGTCCTAGAAACAGCCCTGTGCTTAGAAGTCGAGCACCTGCTTTTTCTGCATGAGGCCCCCTGCGTTCAGTTCCTGGCCCCGCCACTTTAAGGATCTCGGGGGACCGCTGCTGAGAAAGGCTGAAGTTCCTGGAGAACTGGTTAGAGGAGACAGAACTGGGCTAGATGGGCCAGCACTGCTTCTCGGAATAAGGCAGCTTTGGATCCTTAAGTGGGGAAGGGTTTGGTGCCCGCACCCATTTCCTGGCCCTTATGCTGTCACCTGCTGCTTTGGTAGAAGCATGAAGCTCTCCTCTGGACTTAGCCCTTGGGGGCAAGTTGTTTGCCAGCCTCTGCGGCTCAGTTTGACCCCCTTTTTCCTCTCCGGAGCAGAACACTCACCAGCCCGCAAAGCCAAAGGAGGAGCCCCCCAAGAAGCCTGCTGCTGCCCCCCTCACCCCCAAGCAGGAGCCGGCCGAAGAAGAGCCCCCGCCGCCAGTCACCAAGATCTCGGAGTCGTCGTCTTCCTCTTCCGAAGACGAGGACCCACCCAGCTCTCCAGAGGTGCGGAAGAGCAAGAGGGGCCGTTTCCAGCGCAAGGCCAGTGCAGGCGGGCGGTCCAGGAGCAACGGCTGGACCTGCGGGATCTGCCACTCCTGGTTTCCAGAGCGCGACGAATACGTTGTCCACATGAAGAAGATCCATGGCAAGGTGAGGGTGGCGGAGGGTGGCGCTCCTCCGTTTTTATGGGGTACTTGGGCTAGGCTGCGCACACTCTCTCTCAACCTACCTTGGAAAGGGGTTGTGAGGAGGAAGAGAATGCTGTGCCCGCTGCCCTGAACTCCTTGAAGGAAGGAGTGGGGTCAAAATGAGTGGGATCAGTTGATGCCCACATTGTGGCCGCTCTTGTCACAGACTTGGGGCGTGCTGCCTCAGTAAGGGTGCAGGAGAGAGCGCGCGTTTGGGTCTGCCTGCCCCCTTCTTGGGCGACTCTCTCCCACCCACTGCATCGACTTCTGCCAGGTGTCACTGGCCCCCTCCATTCCCAAAACCTCCTTTTGGCATTGCAGCTGCCTAGCAGTGTGAGAAAACACAGTGCTGGGGGCGGGGGCTCAGGGTCCATGGGCCTTCCTTTCTTGCCTAACACTTCCTGTGCATTTTGGCCTGGCTGGGCGCCTTTGCCCTCGACCAGCACGTTTCACAGAGCACCATACAAGGCAGGTCCCCGCTCCCTAAGATGTTGTGGCAAGCGGAGAAGACAAGCAACGGGGAGGGAGAAGGGTCAGCAGGGGGGCTGTGAGAAAGGAGCCCCATATGCGCCCCCTTGCCCAGTTGGCCCGAAGCTTTGGACTGGGTTGTCACCAGCATGCTGATGACGCCCAGTTATATCTCTTGATGGACGGCCAGCCGGATGCTGCCGCGGGAGTTCTGGCCAGGGCCTTGGACTCTGAGACTGTGTGGGTGAAGCAGAAGTTGAACCCTGTGAAGACGGAGGTCCTGTATCTGGGACATGGGTTGTCGAGTTCAGGAATCCGGCTCCCAGCCCTTGACTGGGCACCTTTGACGCCTGTGTCGATGGTGAGGAGTCTGAGGGTGATTCTGGATGCTTCCCTACCAGTGGAGACCCAGGCCTCTCGGTTGCCAGATCTGCCGCCTCCTGTCTCCGGCAGGTCAGGCAGCTTGCCCCCTACCTCTCTACCCAAGACCAAGCTGCAGCGATCCATGCGATGGTCACCTCCAGATTAGACTACTGTAACTCCCTCTGTGCAGGGCTGCCTTTGAAACTGACCTGGAAACTGCAACCGGTCCAGAAGGCGGCGCTGCGTGTCCTCACAGGGACCCTGTTCAGGGCACGTATTTGACCTGTGCGGCGCCAGCTGCGTTTGCTCCCAGTTGAATTCCGAGTGAAGCTCAAGGTTCTGGTTTTGACCTTGGAATCCCTTTGCGGACCTGCGTATCCGCAGGACTGTCTCCCACTGTACGTTCCCCGGAGGGCGTTGCACTCTGCAGCTCAACATCTCCTGGTGATCCCTGGCCCCCGAGGATGTTTGCCTGGCCTCAGCCAGGGTCAGAGCCTTTTGGGCTCTGGTCCCGACCTAGTGGAACGCTCCCCCAGTTGAGATCCGGGTGCTGTTACAGTTCCGGGCCTGCAAAAGGGAGATGTTCTACCGGGCCTGTGGTTCTGATTGGGGTTGAGGAGCCGGCAGGCTGTCTTGCCGGTCCCTCGCCTGATCTGCTCCGCTTCGGCCGTCTGAATCAGATCTACCGCACCTGCCCCGCAGCAAGTTTGTGACTGAAATTAGGGGTTGAGGGCCGCATCTTGGAGGTCCTTGTGGATTATTTTTATTGGTTTATTTTATATTTTAGTATTTTATGAATTGATATGTTTATTGACATTTATGATGCTGTGACCTGCCCTGAGCCTGCTTGTGGGGAGAGCGGGTTATAAATCTAACAAATCTATAAACGTCTGTTGGGGGTGAGGTGTAAGGGGCCAGCGAGGGCTTCGTGGGAGAGAGGAAGAGTTCGTGTTCTCCTTCCATCGCCTGCATCGCCTCTCTCTCTGGTTCCTCCCCCATCAGTGTGTGAAGAAGTTTCCGTGCTGCTTGTGCGAACGTTCCTTCTGCTCTGCCCCCAGCCTGCGGAGACACGTCCGGGTGAACCACGAGGGCATCAAACGCGTCTACCCCTGCCGGTATGAGCCAGCCTCCCTCCTCCTGTGCTGCTGAGAAAGAGCTTGGTGGAGCTGTTTTCTTCACATTCGCACAACTTTGTTCTCTTTTGCTTTGATGGAAGGCTCTTCTGTAGGGGAAGTCAGTGGGATAAGTGCTAATTGATAGGCAGGCAGCTTTGTGCCGGTGAAGGAAGGGGAGCCGTACCGCCGGGGTTCTGCTTCTCTTATGAAAGCGGTGGGAAGTTTGGCGCTTTGGGGCCAGGCTGCCGGGAGCTCCTGGACTTTTAATAAAATCTGACCGGACACAAAGGCTATTTCCACACACGTTGAATAATGCACTTTCAATGCACTTTCGTTATCCTTTAGAAGTGGATTTTTTGTTCCACACATGGAAAATCAGTTATAAATGTTCACTAAAGCGTATTGAAAGTGGATTATCCAGCGTGTGTGGAAGCAGCCAAAGAGTCTCCACCGGAGGTGCAGAATCAACTGGGCGGGATTTGTCTCTCACCCATGCCCTTTAATGTATGTTTATATGAGGCCGCTGAATGAGACCGTCCAGAGCTTTGGGGTTGCAGATGACACCCAGCTCTGTATATCACTCTCTAAGCCTCCAGATGCATCCATCTTGGTCCTGAACTGGCGCTTTGAGGCTGGTAGCCATTTGTTGGCTATTTCAATACTTAGGGTGGCACGTCGGGCATTGACCAGAGCGCGGGTCTTTTCCATTGTGGACCCTATTCTCTAGAATTGACGCTGAGGAGGTGAGGGAAGCCCCATCCTTGGAGATATTCGGAAGGCGCTGCAAGGCCTGCCTGTTTGCCCAGGCTTTTGAGGGGGTGTGAAGGGCAGGCATCTTTTAAGGCAAGGGAGGGAGGGATTTTAGCTTGGTTTTTAATTTGGAATTTTTAAAAATCATTTTGTAAGGTGCCTTGAACAATGTGGAAAGGTGAGGTATGAGAGCGGTTAAGAGCGGCAGGACTCTAATCTGCAGAGCCGGGTTTGATTCCCCCCTCCTCCGCTTGTAGCCAGCTGGGAGACCTTGGGTCAGTCACAGCTCTCTCAGAGCTCTCTCAGCCCCACCCACCTCACAGGGGGATTATTGTTGTAGGGATAACATTGACACACTTTGTAAACTGCTCTGAGTGGGTGTTAAGTTGTCCTGAAGGGTGGTATATAAATCAAATGTTACCATTATAATAAATACTTTAAATAAATAAATAAAATTGGCTCTGAGATTGGAGCTGTGCAAGAAAGAAAGAAAGCTGGTGTTAGCACCTTCAGGGTTGCTGCACTATGTGAACACTTGGGGTCTTTGCCCCAAGTGAAGGATGTTGACATGATGGAAGAGCTAGGAGGTGTTTGGAGGAGCCTGTCTTTTGGGCTGGTATTTTTATCGAACCTCTAAACAGTTCATACCCTAGTGTTTACCTTGTAAAAGGGTCATGGCTCAGCGGTAGAACTGGGGAAGCCATTTGCCCGCTTATAGTGAGAATAGTTTCAGGTGAGTAGCCATGTTAGTCTGTAGTAGAAGAGCAGGATTCAGGTCCAGTAGCACCTTAAAGGCCCACTAGATGTCCAGGATATGAGCTTTCAAGAGTCAAAGCTCCCTTTGTCAGATACATGGAGTGGAAAACTATAGGAGTCTTTATATTCCAAGCAGAGGAGGGGAGTATTGCAAATTAGAGTGTCAGTAAATTAGCTATAATACATGTTGTAACTAGCTTGATACAGCATGGGTGCAATGTGCAGGAAATTAGCATCTGTAGTGCAAGAAAAATCCAGTGTTCTAATTTCATTCAGGGGGGGGGGGGGGTTCCATTGATCCCAATCTGCAAATAACCTCAATTTCAGCAATCTCACTTCGTAATTTTCCTTTGAAGTGTCTCTGCTTGAGAACTGCTACTTGGGACATTGGAGTTTTGGCTCTCGAAAGCTTGTCCCCTGGAAATCTACTTGGTCTCTGGGGTGCTCCTGGGCCTGGATCTCGCTCACATCAAAAAAGCTCCCTTTGCTTTGGCCATTCCTGCCACCCTTGCTCTTGCAAGCCACGGGAGGAAAGACCCAGAAAAGATGTGCATGAAGTCCGTTGAAACTGGAGTTCTCAGGGATGGTCAGAGCATCCCTTGATGTGCTTAAGCCACATCTGGTGGATGTAACATCGCGTATTGCCTGATGTCATTTCTGTCCATCACCGAGGCAGAGCTCCTGTTCTGCTTGCAAAAGAGCCCCGGGAGATTCAGCGGCATCTTAGGTAGCAAGAGTTAGGAAGCACCTTTCTTTGCCTGAGACCTGGAGAGCTTCTAACCGTCAAAGTAGGAAATAATTGGTTATACGGGCTTCTGGTTCAATATGAGCCAACTTCAGGTGTTCATGCACAGAATTTCATATGCAGGTGTATAGTTTCAGTAGTCTCTGTATTCCCAAGGCCACTGGGAGAGCTTATGGTCCGCTAAAATTTTGGGCTGTTCAGCTGCCCTCTCTCTCTCTCTCATTATTTGTTTAATAAGTTGTTTAAAATCGTTACTATAACTCACTTTTCTCATGATCAACAGGTTTCAGAGCAGCCTTTCTGCCATCTCCCTCCATCCAGCATTTCTCTGCCTATTTCGGGCATCCTTAGGGACTAGAAATTTGCTTTTAATGGGTATGCGAGGAGATTCTTTCCAGTCCCCCGATAGAGCGAGACCCCTAACCAAGATTCTAGATCTTATTCAAACCAAGGCAGTACATTTGGCAAATAAAATAAAAAAGTTTATTAGAAGAACACACAAATAAAGTGATGCAGTTTAAACAACTCAGCTAAAATGCGTATCTAACAAGGTAGGCACCCACGTTTATATCCTCTTGCAAACAGATTTAAAAGTGATATTGTTTACAGTGGGCAAGATAGTCTACAAAAGACAAACAGCCTCAAGCCAGTGAAATCTTGGAGAGTTAGCAGTAATTGCTAAGAGCTGGCAGGTCATATAAACTATGCAGGGTTCTTTGGCACCTCTTGTTATCTTTTAGAAAAGCAGAGGGATACAATTGTGGACTGATAAAGGGGATGCTAAGAAAAACAAGGCCACACGATGCATTATTTTTCTTGGAGCCGTGTCCGTTGTTAATTTAAAACACTCCCCCGTCTCACGATCTTTACCTACGTTGCAGTTTCTAGAGAGGAACAGTAAAGTGAAAGTAGGTGAAAGGGTATTTGGAATGAGGCACACGTAATGCCCTTTTCAAAGAATTTAATTTTTAATTTAATTTATTAGATTTATATTCCGCCCTCCCCACACCAGCAGGCTCAGGGCGGATAACAATTTTTACATACATTTAAAATACATCTAACAATTTACACAGTTTAAAATTATAAATATATAAACATCCTAACATTTAAAATACACATATATACATACACGTATACTCAGCGGCATAATAAAATGCGCTATACGCATACGCAAGGCACCTCCCTTTCGCCTTCACCAGAGCATTTACAGTGGAGCTCAACAGACAGAGGATGTTGCTACCAAACTTATAGGAAGCTTAGAAGCTAAAACTATATATTAGTAAAAATCCCATGACAGAGCGCAACAAAAGTGGACTGCGCAAAATACCTGGGGGGGGGGGTGCATGAGAGATGTTTGATAAAACAGGATTTGTTTAGCACCTGAGGCATGCCAGGAGGTGTCAGAAGTGGAGGGCCCCTGAATTCTAATCTAATCCTCCTCCTCTGCCTGGGAAGACCTTTTTGAGGGGAGGGATGTTGAACTAACGTCCCGAGACTCTCTGTGGCTTCTCACCGCCGCCTTCCTCTCCCCTCCCGCCCAGGTACTGCACCGAAGGCAAGCGGACTTTCAGCAGCCGCCTCATCCTCGAGAAACACATCCAAGTGCGTCACGGCATCAAAGTGACGGATGAGACCCGCAGCCAGGAGGTGCTCATCACCCGCCTGGGCTGCAGGAACTCTCAGGTAGGCATGGGGGCGGGGCGGGGGGGGCCTCTCTTCCACCCTAAGAATTCTCTGCAACTCAGGCGCATCAGCCTCGGCATGCCAGCTTGTGATTATTTTTTTTTTTACGTTCTTCTTGCAAGCCCCGTATTCCTTCTGTAGCGGTGGATTGACCATATCAAGGGTTTTTTGTGGATCCCTCCCTTTTTTAAATCCTCAAGAGATAAAAAAAGATAAATAGTGCTGTTGTAATAAATGTGCATGCAGGTGCTTCACTTAATTGACTTGGTTTGGGGTGTCAGAAGCTTGTGGGGTGTTTGAAGGCAGTGGGCTTTCCAGCCTATAGATCAAGCCCCCACGTGGGTTGTGGAACGTTCGGTTAGGGGTTGCGTGAGCCCCTGGAGAGCCAACCATTTTGGGGGGCAGGGGCTGGTGTGCAGGCACAGAGAGCAGAGGAGCCTGCGTCCTTTGCCTTTCTCGGGCAGCAAAGACGATTCCCCCGTGGCTTGCTCCAAGTCCTGGGGTTCAGCTTGCATTCTTGGTCCCCGGCCCTCTTGGTCCCTCTGTGACGCTGGAGAGATCACAACTCTGGAATCTCCTCTCCCCGTCATAGGACCTTGCTTGCCAGTCACTTGCAGCTCAGTTAAGGTGGATCCAGGGTGTGGAGAGGCTCTTTGATGGAGAGGGAGATATGGGGTGGGGTGGGGCGGAGAGACCAGGCAGCAGAGCACAAAGGAGCAGCCTGGAGATGTTGAGTGTACTGCAGAGGGCGAGCAGACGTGCCGTCTCAGATGTGCCGTCTCAGGGGAGAGTGGTGTGGGAAGGGGGGTGCAGAGAAAGGAAGCGGGCAAGGGGCTGGTTCTCAAGGGACCCTGCTGCTGCCCACTGCTGCCGTGTGGCGGCCAAGTGGAATTCACCTTTGGTTTGGCTTTTGAACCTTGGCTACGCATCTCTCAACCTGTAGCACTAGAATCTTACTGCTTCTTGTGTGTGTGTGTGTGTGTGTTTTGTGGGGAGAGTGGAATATAAATGTAATAAAATAAAAATAAAAGCAGAAGTCCTCCTGATGATGTAAGGTTCCTTGCTTTTTTCAACCCTGTCTTTGCAGGCGTCCAGCCGGAAACGCAAGCTGTCCTCTGACGAAGGAGATTCGTGCAGTGAGGAGCCGGATAGCACCACTCCGCCTTCCAAGACCCCCAAAGGTGACCGGAAAGCCCTGCACCATTGCCGCAAATGCGGCTACATCGCCTCCTCGGCAGCGGATTTCCAGGAACACATCCCCCAGCACCGGACAGGCGAGAGCGCCCACCAGTGCCGCGAGTGTGGGCTCTGCTTTACTTCTCAGGTCTCTCTCAACCGCCACCGCTTCATTACCCACAAGAAGAAGAGGGGGGCAGGCGATGCCGATGAGCCCAGTGCTCGGGGCGACCCCGAGGGCGGCTCCCCGCAGGCTGCCGAAGGGAAGCTCTCCTGCACGGTTTGCGGCAAGTGCTTCGACAGCCAACTCAACCTGAAAACTCACTTCCGCACCCATGGGATGGCGTTCATCAAAGCCCGGCAGAACGTTGGGGCGGAGAACTAGCCGGGACCAGTCCCTGCTTACCTGTCCGTCAGGATGGCGGTGGCAGGCGGGTCTGTGCCCCAAGTTCATAGTGGAAGGGGGGGGGTGTCCCTGCATCCCACCACTCTTCTCACTCAGTTGGGTAAATAAGCTGTGATTGCGGAGGGGTCGAGGGGAGCCTTGTTTATAACCCGAGGTCAGCGGTCTCGCAGCCCCTGCTCCCTGCCTCACTGAGCTTTCCCCCCTTGAGGACTCTGTTTGGGGACAGTGGCAGGGCTTATCCATGGCTCTGAGGTGGATGCAAGTTGGGAACTGGACGTTGAGACCTCCCCCATAACAGTGGCTGCTGGCCACGGGCCAGGGGCTCACTTGCGATCACTCCTACAGGCGCTCTGGTCATCATTGTAAAAGGCAGGCAATGGTTCGCTTCAAGTTTTTCTTTCCAGCGCTCTTTCTTTACCCAGCCTTATCACACAGCAGTGCAAAGCCGTTGCCACATTTGGGCAGCTGTGTGACCTCCTGGCCCTGCCCAGCCTCAGATTTGCGAGACCCCCTCTCCAGCTTCTTTCGGGAGCAATTGCTGTCTGTCGGTCGGTCTGTTGTTTTTTTTTCCTGGCCCTCTCTGGGATTTCCGAAGGTTTCCTGACTTTCCTATGGAGACGGCACGTTCCATCCTCATCCCACCCACTTCCCCCCCCCAAATACTCTCACCTTCTTTTAAACCATTTGTTGTATTGGTTTTTGCCTTTGCAGGTGCAGGAGGAAAACCGGAGGTAGCGAACTGGTCGGTGTCCTCGACTCCCCCCTCCCTGCTCAGTCTCCCCCCCCCCCATAGGGAATCATGGGTTAATTCTGTCTCTTGCACAAATCTGTCTTTCTGACCTGCTCATCATAAAGTGGCCACTTTTGTATGTGTATTAACCTTTTCAAGCCATTCTGCAGGGCGGAGTCATACCAAGCCCCCCCCCCCACACACACACACCTCCCCCCAGCCTTGGTGTGCGGACATTCTGTGCGCACGGGTGTTGGGCTGGCCTTTTCGCAATAGCGGTCGAGACCTGGAAGTCCAGCAGCCAGCTCCACAGGTAGCACACAGCGGGGGAGAGGCGGGGGAGGCAGGGCGGTGTTGTTGGCTGAGGGCTGTGGAAGAGAGGAATTGACCTCTGGTGTGCTCGGAGGCCGGCGACCTGCGAAGGTCCCCCATGGGCAGGGGATTCCACATCTAGAACTCACTGAACAGTCTCTGGGAAAGCTGCGCTGTCTGTCTGTCAGTATCTTTCTGCCTTTCGTCACTTAAAGGTACCTGTCACACACCCCCACACACACACCCCACACACACACAGGGGATTGGAGAAATGACCTCGTCATGGGAGTAAAGTGTCAGAACCTGCCACGGTGCTGAGCCAAGCTGTTGGGTGGGCCTTGCAGGGCTCCTTATGGCCACTCCTTTCCCCTCGTGCAAGAGGTCTCCTCTATCAGGGGAGGACACGTGCAGGGAGGAGGGGCCGCTGCTGGATTGGTGGGGTCCAGCCGGTGGGTTGAGTGGAAAAGACGCTGATTGTTGACAAGGGGCTTGCTCCTGAGCTTGGGACCCCCGGCAAGGGGGGGGGGGCGAAATGAGCCTCTCCCACAGTGCATTGGGGCGTGAGAGGCGTTTCCCACCTGCGCTCTGCAAGGGCTCAAGCCAAGCAGCAGCTCCGTCATACTGGGGCTTCTCCCCCCACCCCACCCACATTGAGCTCTTGGCACTGCTGAATGAGTGGCCCCACGTTGTGAGTGTTGGCACACACGGACACATCCTTCCCTTTGTTTCTCAAATGCAAGGTGGCGCTTGGGAAATCGGAAGCAGTCCTCACCTCGAGGGGCACCCTGTGGCTAAAATCATGCCTCGTCACAGGGTCCGAGATGCTTTGATGCCCAAGGTGGGGGGAAAAACGGGTGGCTGTCCCCCTTCCCCCCTTATTATCATGGGCCACAGTGCATTAAGGAAACGCAGTTGCAAAAGACACAGTGAAACGGGCGGGACATCCTTTGTCTGCTCATTTCCATGGAGGTTGCAGTGCCCAGAGAATTGTGACATCGGTGCCCCCCCCCCCGCCCCCAAATCAGGTCTGTCTGCTTCCCACATTGCCCTGCTGCGAAACCCCTTCCTCCTCTTGCCGTTGGGCCTTTTGAATAATCAGGCATCGACTCAGCCTCTTTGCTGCACCGATTCTGCTGTAAATCATCGTACTGAATCTCTGCCTCCCCCCCCCCTCGGCAGCACCCTCTTGGCGTCCCCTCCGGCCTCAGCAGACAACATTCCTAGATCACATGACCAAGAAGATGGCTGGCACGTGTCGCGCTACCTGTCGGGTCCAACACGGGTTGCGCATAGCTGCAAACTTGACAAAGGCTTGGAAAATAGGTGTCTGTTCTCTTAACACGCACATGCCTTTCCCTATCCAATCATGTTTGGGAGGAAATAGGGTTTTTTTCTCCCATAAAGTGTTTCAGTTGCTGGAGGAGGGAGGAGGTCTGTCTTTTTTTTTTTTAAGTTTGTGCATAAGTGAATTATTTTAGTAACTTGGTTTTCTGTTTTCAACTAGTCACTAATGCTTATTAACAAAGCGTGTGTCTTTTAAAAAAACAACAACCCTGTAACATATACTTTAAAACAAAGCCTGACTGTTGTAAGTTCTTATTTCAGACAATAATAGTGACAAATCTGTTTCCCTTTTTGAGATCTTTTTTTGTGTTATAAATGGTTAGTAAAGATGGGGGGGGGCTTTTTTGTGGAGAAGAGAATGATGACTGCGCTAAGTTTTGATTTTATTATTGTTTGCACATTTTAAGTTTTTTTTTTTTAAAAAATCCTTATAATTACATGTCAGACACTGGGTTAAAGAGAGAAATAGTGTCTTGTTCCTGTGTTCTGAAGTCTGATTGTCTGGAAGGAAACCGTGGAAGGGGGTATATAGCTGTTGGGGAGAGAAGACCTTCAGGCTGTGATAAGGCCCGTGGGAAGGGGAGTGGTTGGTGCCGCAAGACCCCCAAACAGTCTGAATTTATAGGATGGCCTGTGTTATGGCCCACTGGTTGGCTGCCTGTTGTTGCTCTCAGTTGCATGTTGGGATCCCCCTGCACCTGTTTAATGCCTGTCTGCCTTGGCAGCAGAGCCCGTGGAAGGCTTTTCGGGGGGGGGGGGCGGCTTGTGCTGGTCGGTGACTTGAAGTTAGTTGCCTGTGTTGCAAACAGTTCTGAGTTGAGACATCTGATTAGTTTTAATTCCCTTTTTTGTCTTGAAAGAAAGAGCTCCCAAGATGATCTTCTGGAATATGCCAAGCAGGGGGATGGATGGCTGATGTTTATCCAGCTTCTGTTTCTTTCAATGAGAGCACTTCAGATGGAAGACCCCCCCCCCCAGCATGCACACACAGACAAACTTCTACAAAAACTTGTAGAAGTTTCATGCCTTTGGGTGGCGGTGGGGGGTCGGGGGGCTGCCTATAAAGAAGCGCAGTGGAGACAGTTGCCTGATGCCAAATCTGCCCCCAGCTGTGCTCAGACAACACTGCTACGAGACAGGCGTATTCCTCTGCCCCTCGCTTGGTAAGCTGCGTGCCGCTGGCAGAGGCCACACTCAGTCCCTGCATGAAGGAGAAGCAGGGGTTAAACATGGTCATGTCCTGATACTAGGAGCCCTGGGCTGTGGGAGAGGGCGACTCTTGCATCTCCTAGGAATGTCTGCAACAGGACCGTTCCGGAGGCAGCCTGTCCCGCTGGGAGAAGAGAAAGGGAAGAGCCTGGGAGTTCTTGACAGATCCTTCTCACTGCAGAAGCCAATTATCCCCTCCTCTTAAGTGGCACCCACTGCTCTGGCTGTGCCTGTTCAATGCCCCCCACCCCCTGCTGCTGTTAAGGTGGGCGTCTTGCAGCCTGTCTGGCATCTGCGTCCATTTTGCATTTGGTACAATAATGTAGAAATACAGAGCTGGAAGGTTCCAAAGGGTCATCTAGACCAACCCTCTGCACAATGCAGGAAATTCAGAGCCAGTTTGGTATAGTGGTTAAGAGAGGCAGGACTCTAATCTGGAGAGCCAGGTTTGATTCCCCACTCCTCCACTTAAAGCCAGCTGGGGGTGACCTTGGGTCAGTCACAGCTCTCTCAGAGCTCTCTCAGCCCCACCCACCTCACAGGGTGTTTATTGTGGAGATAACAACATGCTCTGTAAACCGTTCTGAGTCCTCCTGAAGGGCGGTATATAAATCGAATGTTGTTATTGTATCTCCTTCCCACAGTGACCCCTGCTCTGTGCTCAGAGGAAGGCCAGAAACCTCCCAGATCCTCTGGCCAATCAGGCTTGGAGGGAAATTCTTTCCTGACCCCAAAGTGCTGATCGGCATTACCTTGGGCATGCGTGAAAGGGCCGTGAGAGCCGAGCACCAGCTCATCCACATTCTGCCTAAACTCATACCGAGTCATAGAATCCGTGTGGCTATTGTGGTGCCACCTGGCCTCTCCTTAAAAATCTCCAAAGAAGGAGGTCTACCACTTCCAAGTTTGCCTGTTCCACGGGGGAACTGCTCTGTCGGGAAGTCCTCCCTCCTCTTCAGGCTAAGCATACCCAGTTCTTTTAACCTCTCCTTGGTCTCCAGCCTCTTCACCATCTTCGTTGACCTTTGGATATATTCCAGCCTGTCCACATCCTTCTTAAACTGTGGTGCCCAAAACTGACCACAGTACTCCAAGTGAGGTCTAACCAGAGCAAAGCAAAGTGCTCTCACTTCGTGTGAAGTCCCCCCCTCCGCCCACACGAGAATGCCTTTGAATTTTCCTATCTAAAGGCAGAACTTTACGTTTATCTGTTGAAATGCGTTTTGTTAAATTTCACCCAGTTTTCCAGTCTGTCGAGATCACCGTGAATCTTGATTCGGTCTTCTGTTGTATTTGCTACCCCCTCCCAATTTAGTATCACCTGCAAATTTAATAAGCTTCCCCTCTATTCCTTAATCCAAATCATTTCTAAAGATGCTGAACAACACGTGGCCCAGGACCGATCCCTGAGGCACTCGCCACTCTCCTTCAAGAGGACAAGGAACCATTTACAAGCATTCTTTGGCTGCCATCTGTAAACCTGTTGCAAATTCACCTAAGAGTAGCAGGATCCAAACCACATTCTTGGAATCCCAGCACTGGGGCAGCTTTGGCCACTACCAGTCGCCTCTCCTTAACTGCCTCTTTTCCCAGCTGAGGGAAGGCGAGTCGTACTGATCAAATGTGATTTCCAGCATCCGGGGCCCCAACTCTGCCCTGCTTCAGTAGAGGCTTGAGAGACTCTCTGTACAAGACATCTTACACGGGGACGCTTCAGTTTCACCTCCCTACATGAGAACAGTTTAAAAAGACAGAGCCTGCAGAGATCACTCCTCCTTGGAGGGTTTGTTAATTTCATCTTCACCTCTGATGGTTCCCTCAAAACCCTCTGAGGAGCGATCTCTGCCAGCTCTATCTTTTTAAAACTACGCTTCCCAGCGTAAAGTCAGCACCTGTATTCTGGCCCATGATTCTAAGAGGCAAAAGTTTGACACACTCAAGGCAGATTCCTGGCCTTGCCTGCTCTTTACAAGGATGTCTTTGGTGATAGCCTTCTGAGAGAGAGAGAGAGAGAGAGAGGAAAAAGAGATGAAACCAGCACACTCTGGGCCAGGCTGAGACAAGAACTCAGAATAACTGAAATGGGGAGGGAGACAAACCATCTTGCAGGGGCAGCCTCCCTGCAGGGCCCCCAGTCCTGGCCCCCTGCCCCTTCAGCAGCCTTGGCTCAGCCCTTGCAACAACCAGGCAGGTGACTTGAAGGTCTTCAATTTGCAAATGGGCCCAGAAAGACCCCCTTAAGAGCAAGCGTGTGTTGTGTGCACACGTGTGTGCTATTTTCCATTCAACCACATGCTAAATCCCCTTGAGGTACCCCTATGGGGGACAGAAGGCAATTCACCAGCAGTAGACTTTGGTGCCAATGTCAGGCTGTCGGGACAGAGACTCTCAACGGCTGCAGCTGCTGCAAAGAGCCCTGGCTTTGCACGTTCTATAGGAAGCACGTGCTGGGCACTGGCTGCCGGATACGGGCATCTTCTCGCTTTCCCCCTACCCCACTGGCTCTTCTGCCTCCCTCAGTTGCTACGAAGGTGATTCCACTTCGGCTCATTGCTGGTGCCACCATGTATATTTGAAGGGCGAGGGGAGACCTCCGTCCTGACAAATGCCTTTCCTTGAGTCGAGCTCTGGTCTTTCCCCTCGAGTACACACACCAAAGAGCCTCCCCCCAGTATACAGACCTAAGGCAAGAAGTGGTAAGCCCACAGCCACAGGGATAAAAATATCACATCTATAGTCAATATGTGTTTATCAATAACAAATTTCCAGTGTACAAAGTGACTACGTGCTTATATAAATACTGATAAATATTTTTAAAACTCTTAACAAAAATCAATCAACGTTCCAAGTATAGACAATTACATTGCAGTCAAGCTACATGTTTCTGGAATAATAGTGTCTCCTGATTGTCGGCCACAATTATATACTCAATATCAATCCCCGGTATTGTGGGAATAATGCGGTCTCTCTGTCTTTTTCTTTAGGTGCACAGGAGATGGATGCCCAGGTAGGAACATCGTTACTCCAGGTAAGTTTTGAACGCAAAAGAACAGTCTAATCCTGTTTTCTGTGGTTCCCACCTGAGCATCCATCTCCTGTGCACTTAAAGAAAAAGAGACCACATTATTCCCACGATATTGGGGGGTTGATATTGAGTGTATAATCACGGCCGACAATCAGGAGACATTGTTATTGAATCTACAAACGTGTACCTTGACTGCAGTGTGATCCTCTATACTTGGAATGTTGATTGATTTTTGTAAGATTTTAAAAAATATCAGTATTTATATAAGCACGTAGTCACTTTGTACACTGAAAATGTGTTATTGAGAAATACATATTGACTATAGACGTTACTGATATTTTTATCCCCCCGCGTCTGTGGACTGGCCAATTTTCCCACTCAGGGGAACAACCATATTCATTTAAAGGGTGCAGAAAAAGAGCCCTTGGGTCTTGCATTCGGATTGGCAGGCAGAGCTCTGAAATCGGGCAGCAGGCATCAGCTGAGCAGTTTTGTAACTTTCCGTGTTTTGGAGATGGGCAGGCCGGGGGCGGGGGGGAGGAAGGTTGGCAGCATTTTTGCCTGCTCTCCTCCAGTCCCTGCGGGTGAGCCCTTGCAGTCAACGATTCTGACCCAGAGATGGCCATCAGAAGTATTTTTGTATCTTGGCTTCTCTGCTTGGGCCCCCCCCCCCCGACACAGTCCAGAAGCAGATCCCATCAATGCCCTGGCCTGTCCTTTGAAGTCCCATAGCACCATCATGCAAGTATGTGCGCACCAGAAGAAAGAGTCTGTCTGCCTCCCTCCCTGTGGCAGCCATCCTGGCTGATTCAGTGGCCACCCCCGGTCGTATGTCCTTTTTTGCCCTTGCACGCACTTCAGGTATATCTTGTGTGCTTTTTTCAGATCGAAAGGGGGGGAAATGGTTGGTTTTGTATATTTTCTAGTGGGTGAAGAATTGAGGGTAGGAGAGAGCAGGGGGCACATCTGTGAAATGAACATATTAAAGCAAGAATTGGGCTCCGAATGGTGGTTCTCAGATAATTCCTTTGACTGTAGTTGTAATGCATTTAAAAGCTTGTAGGGCAGGGATACTCAGTGGCTCAGGAGCCAACTGTGGCTATTCTGTGTCCCAGGAGCCAACTGTTGCTATTCTGTGCCCCAGGGGCCAACTGTGGCTATTCTGCGCCCCATTCCTAAATAGGTACCAGTCCCAATATTCAGGAAAGCGGACAAAGCCTTTGCATGGTGAGGCCTGGGGTTAGCATTTGGTTTGCACCTTGAAAAAACTGTCACCATTGATCGGATCTTGGTCCCTAGAGAGACATCTTTAACTTTAAGGATCTTTTCTAGCTCCCTCACAGCTGCTCTTCCAAATCTCAGTCTTCTGATTTCTTCATTGCAGTCTCCCTTTTGGTGGATGATTGAGCCAAGGAATAGAAAATTTTGAACAATTTCAATTTCCTCAATGCCAACTTTAATATGGTGTAATTCCTCAGCGGTCATTACTTTTGTCTTCTTGATGTTCAGCTGTAACCCTGCTTTGGCTCGTTCTCCTTTAATTTCCGTCAGTCGTCGTTTCAAGTCTTCGCTATTTTCTGCTAGTAATGTGGTGTCATCTGCATATCTCAAAATGTTAATGTTCCTTCTACCGATTTTCTCTCCCCTCTCCTCTAAATCTAATCCAGCTTCCTGTATAATTGTGCATAGGTTGAACAGATAGGGAGATAATATACAACATTGTCCGACACCTTTGCCAATTGAAAACCGTTCTGCTTCCCCATGTTCTGTCCTGACAGTAGCCTCTTGACCAGAGTACAGGCTGCGCATCAAAACAATCAGATGTTGTGGCACCCCCATTTCTTTTAACAGCCACCATAGCTTTTCACTATCCACACAGACAAAAGCTTTGCTGTCATCTATAAAACGCAGGCTGGTTTTCTTCTGAAATCCCCTGGTATGTTCCATTAGCCATTGCACATTTGCAATGTGATCTCTGGTGCCTCTTCCTTTTCTGAATCCAACTTGGCATAGTCAGTTCTCTTCTGCTGATGTGGCCATTGATTCCTGAAGGGGGTGGATGCATGCATCTTCATCTGGTGTCTCAGCTTTGACCATTCCGCCTTGAGTGACTCTTCCAGGAGTTTAGGCTCTCGACCAAACCTGTGCTCCTGACGGTGTTGCTCTCAGCTTCACTGATACACTCAAACCCCCTCACTATGTCAAGAGTGTGCACCCAAGAGGGTGTGTGTGTGGATCTTTCAGTTGATAGTAATTGCAAACGTGGCAGTTTGTGAGCTGCAGGGTGCGTATCTCTGAGCTAGGAATTTTAATACCCTTCTGCAGCATGAGAGAGCACTCGGATTTCTAACCAAGTAGTGCCTGGGTGTGCGCTCATGTCTCCTGCTAGGAAAAAAAAGTGGACTTTTTCTTACCCCGCTTTAACCCCGTAGGCAGGTGGGACACCACGCTCTCTCGTGCTGGGTCTGCAAAGAGCATCTTGAGGGGAGGGGCAAAGAGGATTCCTGCACTGGAATTTCATTCCCCAAAGAATTCTCTGCATACTTTGATGCGAAATTGCCAAAAGATTTTCTGAATATTTGGCACCTGCGATTGCCCGTAGGGACGGTCTTTTGTTTCAGTATTTGGCGTCTGCCTTTAAGGAGGACCATAGCGCTGCTGGATAAAACCAAATGAATCCAGTGCCCTCTAGTGGCCAGCAGGCCCATCCAGACCATAAATGGGGTAGGAAAGCAGATCTTTGCCTGTCTAGCCTGAGAGAGTCAGATCTACTGCCTCTGCACCTGGAGGTTCCACTTAAGTATCATGACAACACAGCGGGTGCTATTTTCACTTTCCCCCTTGAAAGCCTTTGGAGTCAGGGCCTGCACCCTTTTCTGCATGGGAGGGAGTTCCTTTTGCCTCACCCGAATCTCCTGGAAAGGAAGACCTCCTTTCTTGGGGGCTTCCCCTCTGCTCTGAATGTGAGCACAGGGTGGCCAGGCAGTGGCTGGAGGGGGCGCACCACTTGCAGCCCTTTGTCGGCTGAAGGGTGGCTCTCGGCAGTACATTCACCCCTTTCCCAGTCTAGCCCTGAGAGGATCAGGCAAAAGGAACCTGCCCGATTCGCTCCGCAGGATGCTCCCCCGCCCATTTCTGCAATTTGAAGGCACCCAGAAATAAAGCTCATTTCAGAAAAGGTCTCAAATGTACATAATTTATTCCAAGCCCCCCCCCCGCACTTGCCCCTCCTCCAGATTGCGCACTGCCCTCTCCAACTGAGGCTTGAGCTTCAGGTGGCTTCTAGTCAATCCACCCGCAGCTCTCGCAAAGAATACATTTCTCTTGCCCTTGCAGAGTTTCCAATCCGCCTGCCCCTCTGTATAACAGAGGCAAAAGTCTCCCATGAGAAGCGTTGCTCAGCAGTTTCTTTGACCCCCTGCCTGGACATTTTTCGCTTGATGCGACAGTCACAGCCCCAGGTGCCTGTCTTCTCCCTTTTGGTCCAGAGTCAGCCGAAAGGCAGGTATCCCTCCCCACAGTCTCTGGGCCAAAGTCCCGGGATGCTGGAATTACTCTGCGTCGCTTGCAAGGCAGGGCCGTGCACAGGGGCGAGGAAGCAGCAGTTAGTGTACAAAATAATTTCCGTTGTCTTTGCACAATAGAAGAAAAAGGAGGCCTTCCATCCCAGCTGGGATTTCAAAGGAGTGGCGGTAACCCGCCCTGCCCATTTCCCAAGGTGCCACGTGCTCTCCTGATTGTGACAGATTTTGGAGGAAGATGCCTGGGGGGGACCTCCCACAGCCAGCGCCCTCCTGGGTCCGGCGTGGTCCTCGGCAGTCTTGTGGCAAAGAGCAGAGCAGCTGGCGAGCAGGAGGGGGCGGCCTCTCACCTCCCCTGCTTGAGCTGGAGCGACTTCTCCCCCTCAGATCTTTTCCACGTAGTTCCCTGGGAACAAGCCTTCTTTGCCCCGGATGCGACCCTGCCACCAGCCGGAAGGGTCTGCAAATGGAGAAGCGTCAGGAAGCAGCCGTCTCCTCTCCAGGGAAAAGCCTGCAGAACAGGCAGCCCCCCCCCCCCCCGGCCAAAGGACCTGCACAGCCCAGCGCCCTGGCTTGACCCTGGGTGTTTCCATACCGCTCATGGGGGCAGCCCACCACCTCCCCGGAGCATAGACCACCACGTCTTTCCTCACCCCCCACCCCCAGTGGAAAGGGCCACCGTCAGCGGAACACATCCACAGGCTCCAACCCCCACATTTCCAACAGCCAGCCAGACGCCCCTTACAAACAGCACGAAGAAGCTGGCTGTCCCCATAAGCTATGCTGCCTCTGTCCATGGAGGTTCTCTTTATCTGCAGCTCCTGAACTCCAGCACGGGCAGGGGACTAGGAGGGATGCCCCCGAAGTCCCTGCTGACCATCCCAAACCCCGGCTCACCTTCCTTGATGATTTCAATGAAGTCGTCTGCGTTGAAGCTGAGCTCGTCCGTGTCCTGAGCATCGTAGGCATACAGCGCCCGGCACTGCGGGAGGCGAGGCTGAGGCTTGGGCCTAGGCTTGGGCTTGGCCCGGCCTCCTCCTGGGACGGGCTTGGCTTCCTTGGAGAGGCGCCGCTGCAGGCTGAAAAGGAAGCAGTACAGGTTGGGGACAGGAAGGAGGCCCGTGGCTGCCCTGTTCAGAGGAGCCGTGAATGGAGCAGCCCCAGTTGGGGCAGGCTGCGGTGTCCTCCCCCTCTGAAAAACGAGGCCAGCAAAGGGCGAACCCACCCGATCAGAGCCCTTCCCTCCCGCCCTGGAGCGGCTGCCGTGCAGGACTCGGCAGAAGGCAGAATGACCCAGACGACCACCTAAGGCTGTAAAGGGGAAGAGGAGATTCAGCCCCAACTTCCAGGCTCCCTGAAAGGATGCGGCCCAGGGCAGAGTTTGGGGAAGGGGCACGGCTGCCTCCTCTGCCGCGAAGGCTCACTCACCCAGCCACGCCCTGGTCCGGGACGTTCATGAAGTCCAGGTTGAGATGGGAGGGGGCCGCTTTGGCTCTGGGGCTGGCCCCTTGTCGGGGCAGGCTGGGCTGCTCCATGCTGACCTGGCGGGACATGGATAGGCGAGGCTGCTGCGCCCTGGCCCCTCCGCCACCGCCCCGGCCGTGTCCCTTCGGGCCTGTGAAGAGGCAAAGAGGAGAAGGCATCAGTTGGCCAGGGAGGAGGAGGGGTGGAGAGGAGGCAAGAGAACCGGCGGGCCCAGCCACCCCCCGCAGAAACTTGAGCTCAGAGAAGCCCCTTTGAAATGGGGAGGCTCGCAGGGGGCATCCCAAACCCTCCCCACAACAAGACAGCCCCCCTGTTCAGAAACTTCAGGTGAGTCACCCCCCTTCATTTTATCTGGCCCTCCACACTTTCCGTCTCCCCAACTTTTGCCATTTTCCCCCACCTCTAAACAAAACTAACGTATTTGTTATTCAGGTTCTCTCTCCAAGTGTCCTCCAGCCCAGTCTTCAGAGCGCTATTATGGGATGCGCTGGAACCATTTTGGGACAGGGCCAAAGCATTCTCTGGCTTTGCATTTGACTGTATGAAGGGGCCTTATCCTGAATCAAGACCTGAGTCCTCAGCGTCTCCTGCTCTGACCAGCAGGGCCCTAGCAAAGAGGGGCCGTTTAAGACACCTGCTGCTAGCCGAGGCTCCTTCACAGGAGTCGTGTTCCTGCAGACCCATTCATGGAGGACAAGGCCCACAGTGGCTGCGAGCCGTCGTCCACGTCCAGAGGCCGTCAGTTTCCGACTCCCAGTGCTGGGAGGTCTCTGTGCCTTTCGGCCCTGATTGCTGGCTCTCCAGGGCAGCTGTTTGGTTACTGTGTGCGACGGGACACTGAACCAGAAGGACCGAGGTTGGATCCCTCCGGGATCCAAGACCTTCTGCATGCAACATGGGTGCTCTGCCGTGGAGCTGCGGCATTTCTTCCAGCAAGGATGCTCTTTTACCTGCAGCGGTCGCGGCGTTCCAGCCCAAGGCAGGGGCCCCACTCGGGTACTGGCTCTTCCTGGCATCCTTCCGGGTGGGCCCTGAAATGGGAGCACCTGCGGTCAGCTCTCCAGGTGAAGCGGGCCCCAATCCCCTTGGAACCCACCCAGTGTGGGGGCGACCCTTGCAGGGGTCTAACACCCGCTGCACTCTCCGTTCTTGGCAGCTACCCTCCCCCAAGGGGCTGGTCGCCTTCCCGGACCCCAATACCCCCAGTGAACATGGGATGGGAGTTGTAGGACTGCGGTGCTTGGGCGAGATACCAGCAAGATCCCGTTTCTCTTTCCCAAAGAACTTGGACCCTTATTCAGCAACCCCTGAGTAACCCGACCCAGAAGAGAAGTCTAAAAGTCAGTTTTGCAAGTGTTAAGGAGGAAGGGGGCAGCCACAAAACCAGTCATTCTTACTGGGGTGAGCCTGTAACTGTAAATGATGTGGGAGGAGTTTTACTCCTTTGGGGTTTGCTGAAGCGGCCATTCAGTGCAAGGCAAAGTCCCTGCTCCCCGGAAGCACGCGCAAGGCCAGTCCCCAAAGCGCACCTGAAATCTCAGTTTCAATAGTGGCTGCGTTTCTCCAGAGTTGCATTTGAAGCACAGCGAAGGTCTCGCTCCAAAGATCCTGGGGCACTTGCTAAACCAACGGGGCAATTTCTTGCGATGGTCCCTGGCTAATGCCCTAAGCATCTCAATCAAGGGCCAGGCCACCCTGGCTGCCCCACCCTCTTATTTTAAGCAACAGCCCCCCCCCCTTTTCATCCTCTGCAAGCGAGAGACAGCAAACTCACGGGCGTTTCGGGGCAAGCCAGGTCCAATGCTGACGACCAGCACTTTGCCGTTGTTGCGGAGGAGAGCTAAGTCCCCCTGGCAGATCTGGAACTGGATTTGACGGGACCCGGCAGCTCCCCAAGGGCCCCACCCATCCTTCTTCACCTTGAACTCCAGCCTTGGCGTGGAGAGAGAAAGACAGAAGAGCAGGCCATAAGCCAAGACCCTGGGTGCAGCAAGACAGCCACGGCGGGCAGCCCTAAGACTCGCCTCCTCCCGCGCGGGCTGGCTCTTGCCTGGGCTCCTGCAGTCTGCCAAGTCTCCTTCCGACCACATTTCCCTTTTCCAGCTGACCCACAAGGCACTTGGCACTTCCACCGTGTAATGGGCAAGTTGGCTTATTAAATCCTGCATCCCAGTAAAGGGACGGTGGTAACTGCCCACCGCTGAGAGCCCCCTCCCAAAAAGCCGAAGGAACAGATCCAAAGGGCCACCGAGAGGGCCTTTCTGCTTGTCTGTGTGGGCTTGTAAATGTCCGTATTTTTTGCTTGCCTCTGGCCAGTGACGATTTCCACTGGGTGTGCAGGCAGAGACGCGTTTAAAACTTGGGATTTGCTTCTTTGTTTAGAAATAAATTCCTAACAGACGTCTTGTGGCTCACCGGGCTAGAGAGGGCTAACTTTTGGGCAGGCGTTTTGCAAGACTGTGCTTGCAGCCTCCTTACCCTGGCATAAGGAGCCTCGGTGGGTGGCAGATAAATCCAGCCCAGAACCGGGTGACCCAGCCCAGGTCCTCCCTGCTAGACCGCCGCTTTGCTCCCAAATCTGAGTAAAGAACCTAGGTGGCTCGGTGGCCAGCCCACTAGCCGGCCCAACAAGTTCCTCTTGAATTTACAAAGCACGGATCCTTTTTTGGTTGGCATGCGAGAGAGGTATACAATTCTGAGCAGCAAGATGACAGGCGGCAGGGGGGAAATGTCTCCCCCCTCGCTTCTCAGAGTTGCTCGATGAAGCTGACTGGTAGAAAACTCAAGGGAACACTAACTTCACACGACCTGAGTGTTTCCTCCACGGAAGAGGAGTGGAGAAATGTATGGAGGGAGATACAGCTATCCACAGCCTTGGCCACTAAACAGAACCTCCTCGAACGGAGGCAGTCTATCTCTGAATACTAGCCATAGGGCAAAACTACAGGCAGCGTTCCATGAAAATATCCTGCTTGCAAGTTCCATAGAGGACGGGACGGTCCACTTCCGGAAACAGGATGCTAGGCTAAGCAGGACGTTTTACCTTCTTGTATGGAGTTCATGATGTGGCAAAGGGTATTAAAAAAAAGGCAACAGATACATTTACAGAAGAAAGTGTCTGTTAACGTGACCAGCAGGGGCTGAGCAGAATCTCCAGAGTCTTCCTGGGGAGCCAGTTCCAGAAGTTTTATTGCCAGGGCCTTTTTTGTCATGGCACCGAAACTCCGGAACTCTTCCTCCAGGGAGACTCGTCTGCCCCTTTCCGTTGCCATCTTTGGCCAGCAAGTAAAGCCCTTTTTTGTTTTGTTTGGCATTCCCTCCTTTCTGCCCAATGACTTAATTATTTTTTATGCTTTTATATGTATTTTACACTCCGGTTTTAATTGTTTTAATGATGTCCTTTTGTTGGTTTTTAAGATGTGATTTGATTATGTACGTTTTAATTTGCTAGTCATTTTGGTGGTCCTTGCGAAGGCAGAAAGGCAGGGTATAAACTCTGTAAAATAAATGAATTGGTCTCTCAAGGTCATTCTGGTCCCCTCTGATTGGCACTGACTGTCCAGGGTCTCGGATGGAAGTCGTTCACATCGCCCTCGGCCTCATCCTTCCTGCTGAACCCTCTGCGTGCAACCCAGGTGCTCCACTACTGAGCCAAGGTCCTACCCCCATGTTCAGAGGCAGTCTATCTTTGCCTGCCAGATGCCAGGATCCAGGGCAGTCGTATCTTCCTCCTAAACTTCCTGACGGGGCACCCAGCTGGCCACTGCTGAGCACGGGAAGTTAGACCGGCGGGACCTTCCTTGGCAATGCTCATCTTTGGGGAACTTCACAGCTACTTACTGGTTGCTGAACTTGACCGCCAGCGGCTTCTGGGTCCTTTCTTCGTAACGCTTGCAGAGCAAGCTCAGCAGCTCCGTCTTGAACACCGACTCCAGGACGCTGTCGTACTGGGGCTCGTGAATGATCATGAAGTCGTCCTGCAGCGTGCTTGGGAAGAAGAGCAAAGGGCAGAGGTCAGGCTTTGGGAAGGCACCAGCGTGAACACGCTTCATGTCGGGAAGTTCATCCTTGCAGGACTTAAAAAGATCTCGTTAAAATCCTGACCCATATCCACTGAAAATATTCCTGCCTGCAGAAGTTCCTAAAAATAGTTTTCTTTAAAAAGAAAGACGATCAGATCCCGTGAAGAAGATGCCCTTCCAAACATGCGGGACTGCTTATAGTTTTTCATCCTGTAAGACGAAAAATCCTCAGCCTCTGTGCCTTGTTTGTTTGGCCCTCCTGTGTGAGACAAGATGCTGGACTAGACGGGCCCCTGGCTCAGTCCAGCAGGCTCTTCTTACGTTCTTAAAAAATAGAAGAGAGTCCAGTAGCACCTTTAAGACTATCCAACTTTATTGTAGCATAAGCTTTCAAGAGCCACAGCTCTCTTCATCAGATGCATCGTCAGCTTTTGAGAACCACAGCTCTCTTCGTCAGATAATCTGATGAAGAGAGCTGTGGTTCTCGAAAGCTGTCGATGCATCTGAAGAAGAGAGCTGTGGTTCTCGAAAGCTTATGCTACAATAAAGTTGGTCTAACACAGCTAACTCCTCCAAATCTATTATGTTCTTATGTTTTCCTGTTTTAGCACCAGCTTAAAGCTGGCCAGTCTCCCTTTTCCTGGGACTCGGCTGTGTTTTCTACACAAGGAAAATAAAATAACCCAGACCACAAACTATAAGGATGAACAAAAAACAACTGAAAGCTCAGCCTTAAAGACCCCAGAACCAAACCGCAAAGGGAACATTTGCTTAGAAGAGGACTGGGAAAAGTTCCTGGAGGGGAGAGGCTGGATGGCTACTAGCAATCAAGGTTCAATGGAACCTCCAGATTCAGAGGCAGGGTACCTTTGAACGCTCGTTGCTGGGGCACAAAACCGGGAAGGGATGTTGTTTTCATGGGCCACTTGGAGGCCTTCCAGGGGCAAACATTTGGCTACTGCAGGGAACAGGATTCTGAAGTGGATGAAGCCACCATATTCTCATCTTGCAGGTTTTTTCTTGGATTCTTAAGGGCAAACATTCCCCCAGGCTCAGCCTGATTCCCACAAGCAACTAACTGCCAGACTGCTGGTGAAACAGCTCCTGCAAGTGCCCCCACCAGTTCCGTCACCCAACCAGGTCAGGGAGGAGAGTTTTCCTCACTTCTTCTCCATTGTTGTTGTTCATCCACCTTTCTCACTAAGATCCAAGGCGGATTGCACAGTCCGAGGGAAAACACAATATAATCAAACAGCTAGGACATTCACTGAGCAAAGTTCAATAATGAACAACAGTTAGGGCAATTAGGGAAAGAGCTACAATAGGGTATGGTAGGAGAAGATATGGAAAAACAAGCATAAAGCTGAGCACAGAGTTGAAATCTTTCTGAAACAAAGCATCACAAATTTGCACGGCCTCTTTTGCAATGAAGAAACTCCCTAGCAGGTGCAGGGCTGGATCAGCAAACAGCACAGAGTAGCAACTAGTCCCCGCCCCTACCAATGCATCTTTCTGAGATACTTCTTACGCCACAGCCCGATAATCTGGGTAGGAAGCCCTTCCGAATAATTCAGTTTTGCATAGTTTGTGGAAAGCTGGGAGGCAGGCCGTTCCATAGGGTGGGGGCCACCACAGAGAAAGCAGCTGTTGATCTTGCCCAGCTGCAGGGTGGATATCTGCAGAAGGCCCTGTCCAGACGAGCGAAGCTGCCACGGCACAACACAGGGGAAGAGGTGGCCGCACTTGAAACCCGTTCAATCCTCACCTCAAGGAGACCGACTGGATCCTCTCCAACTCGATCTGCCTCTTCAGGACCTCCCTGATCATCCCTTTCTCCGGCCCTTGCTTCACCTTCTCGCGGCCAATCAAGTAGAGACATTTGGGGGTGAGGATCAGGTCTCGTTTCACCGTCTGGAGGAGAAGCGGCAGAGGATAAAGTTAGGAAGTGGGTGGGCAGGAGGCTCCGGAGGGCAAGCCAGAAAGGAGACGAGAGGTGAGGCCCTTGACGGGCTTGTCAAAGGCATAAATCTTTCCTTTTTAAATACACACAATGAGCACAGAAACTGATTGTTATTGTTATTACAAGGTGTAAAAAAGTGTTATTGTTATTACAAGGTGTAAAAAAAAAAGCCCACCAGCATTGCAAAAATATGCATTCCCATCATACTTTGAACAGGTAGGCCCGTACAGCAGGAATAACGCAGTTGCCTCGTTCAAAGCCATCTGGGTTTGGCTGGCTGACAGCAGCTCTTGCCAAGCAGAAAAATAGTAAAGCATAAGCTTTCAAGAACCACAGCTCTCTTCGTCAGATGCATCGACAGCTTTCGAGAACCACAGCTCTCTTCGTCAGATGCATCGACAGCTTTCGAGAAACACATGACGATGCATCTGGTGAAGAGAGCTGTGGTTCTCGAAAGCTGGTGATGCATCTGACGAGGAGAGCTGTGGTTCTTAAAAGCTTATGCTACAATAAAGTTGGTTAGTCTTAAAGGTGCTACTGGACTCTGCTACTTTGCGACTACAGATTAACACGGCTAACTCCTCTGGATCTATGACCAGGCAGAGAAAGGCTTCTGGAGGACGCGAGCCCCTCTGCATCTCACCTTGAATCGCCGGTCGTACTTGACGATGGTGTCTGCGAAGTCCACGCGTTCCCGCCGGCCCACAAAGCGCCGCAGCTCCGGCTGGTTCTCCAACCCAATGTAGTCACCCATGAAGTTGCGGTTGATGCTATTTCGCCGCCGCTCCTTCTTGTTCAGGACAATGTTGGAAGCTTCAGAACACAAGAGGTGGAGTCGTTGTTGTTGTGAGTCCCACGGCAGTTTGGCAGCTGAGAGGGGAAAGGCTCTCTGGACAATCCCCGGGGGGGGGGGGGGGTCGGTCTTTCTAAGGATCCCTTTACATGTCCCCGCAGTAGAGCGCCTCCCCTCTTGGACATGTACTGTGGCCGAGGCCCAGAGTGGCAGGGAATCACACCCCTGCTGTCCACTGGCACCCAGCTTGAGCGCTATCCCCGTGGGCCAGTGGGCCAGGAACACTTACCTTCTTCCCTCATCCGGATGTATTTGCGCACGGCCACATGCTTGCGCCAGGCTTTCTGAATGACACGGGCGTAGCCGTCATAACGGCGCTCCCGCGTCTCCTCCAGAAGGAAGAGCTGGAAGGGGAAAAGTGCTGTGTGACACTGATCACGTGCCCCGAGCCTGTCTGAAGCACCTTGTGTCAGGCAGTAGATTCCAGAGGGGCCGCCCCAAAAACACTCCAAGATGGAAAGGGGCAGGGTGTCATTTTAACATGTCATTTTCAGGAGGGAAAAGGTCTCCAGGTGGCCCTGGCCGGGCACCAACTTGCTGGTTTCCTGGTCGGACCCAGGGAGCAGAGCCAGGGCCAAATTTGGCAAGACGGGGAATATCAGGTAGATTATAGGTGGTATGATAACAATGAGGGAAAGTGGTCCCCAATACACATTAAACAAAGGAGGAAATTCCTAAGAGACCACTAATACAATCATGAAGATTGTCTCAGTATAAATAAATACCATTTATAGGTCAAACCAAGTATAGCAATATTTTGGTCAAAACATATGTAATAATATAATATCCTTTCAGGTAAGTATCAATCATCTGTTGATTTCAATAATTCTCTCTTTGCAACTGCAAAACGGGCTGTCTAAAGAGCTGACGCTGACGGAGCTGTCAGAAGTGAAGAAAGGTATGGAAACAATACAAAATGAATTACAAGGAACGCAGCAGAGAGTTAAAACAGTAGAAGGAGCGATGGAGAATCTAGCAGACACGCAACAAACAGAGATGAGACTGATGAGGGGAAGGATGGCGGTTGCGGAAAGTAGACACATGGAGAAGCAGCTCAGATTTCGCGGTCTGCCGGGGATAGAAGGAAAGACAGCGCAAGAACAGATGACTGAGGTGTTAGCTGAATACCTGGGGAAGGAGGAGGAGGAAGTTGTGGCTATCCTCGATGTGGCATATCGCGTGAATTCGAGAATTGCAACCCAGAGGAAAGTACCAAGAGATGTGATTGTGCAATTTACAACACGAAACATGAAAGAGAAGATTGTGACTAAACAGTTTCAAGATCCATTGGAGATCGATGGCAAGACAATTATCATAATGAAGGAATTACCCAGATCAGTGTTACTAGATCGGAAAAAATATAAAGCGCTAATCCAGATGTTGAAGGACATGAAAATCAGGTATAGATGGGAGCTTCCAGAAGGTTTGTCCTTTGAATTTGGAGGTGCCAAAAAGCGCATTAGATCTGAGCAGGAGATGGAGCGATTTATAAGGGACAATGAAAAAGACTTACCAACAAGATTATGAGTATGGAGTGTAAAGTATTATCTTGGAATGTAAATGGACTAAACTCACCGAATAAGAGGAAAAATATCTTCCACTGGCTATTAAAACAAAAATGTGACATTGTTTGTTTGCAAGAGACTCATATTCGAAAGCAGGATGTAAAATATTTAAAATTGGGAAAATTGGGCAAGGAATTTGTAGCGGCCTCAAGCAAGAAAAAAAAGAGGAGTGGTGTTGTATGTAAAAGAGGAGCTACAGCCAAAATTTGTAATGAAAGATGTGGAAGCCAGATTTGTAGCAGCGGAATGTACTTGGAACTTAAAGAGAGTGTTGGTAGTCGGAGTTTATGCACCTAACGGTGCAAAAGAAAGCTTCTTTGAGGATTTGAGGAAGCATTTAGACGATCTTTCATATGACCAGATAATTCTTGCTGGAGACTTCAATGGAGTGACAGACTTGGAATTAGATAAAAAGACAATAACGGCACAAAAGAAAAGAGGATTATTACCAAAGCTCTTTTTTGAGTTGATTCAACAAGAGACTCTCGAAGATGTATGGAGGAGAGAATATCCCAAAAGCAGACAGTTTACTTTTTATTCTGCAAGGCACTCTTCATTATCAAGAATTGACATGATCTGGGCCTCAAAAGACTTAGCGTTATGGACTAAGGAGGTAGAAATAATGCCGATGGTAGGCTCAGATCACAACCCAATTATGTGGAAACTAGGGAAAAGGAGAAAAAGGAAAGCATGGAGAATAAATGAGGACTTGCTACAAGAAGGAGAGAACATGGAGATATTGAGAAGAGAGACAAAGTTCTTCATACAATACAACGTGAATAAAGAAGTACCAACTGACAAAGTTTGGGATGCTTATAAGGCGGTTATAAGGGGCATACTAATGGACTTAAATGGTAGAGCAAGAAAGAAGAAAGAGGAGAAAAGACAAGAGATTGAGGAGAAAATAAAAGCCAAAGAAACACAGCTAAAAAAGAGACCAGGGAAAAAGAAATTATACCAGGAAATTAAAATACTTCAAGAACAGCTAACAGCAATGAGTAATAAAGAATTGGAGTGGAACCTTAAAAGATTGAATCAGAAAGCATTTGAAGGTGCAAATAAACCTGGGAAGTACCTGGCATGGCAATTGAAGAAGAGAAGGGAAAAGAAAATAATAAATAAAATTTGTGAAGACAACAAAACGTATTTGGAACAGACTACCATTAGTAGAGCCTTTTATAAATTCTACGCTAAGCTGTACAATAAGAAAGAAGTAAATAAAGAATCAATAGCGTCATACTTGGAGAAAACGAAACTTCCAGAAATCTCGGAAGCTTGGAGAAATAAATTGAACAGTGAAGTAACGGACGAGGAAATAAGTAAGGCAATACAATCTGCAAATCTAGGAAAGGCGCCAGGGCCAGATGGACTTACGGCTAAATTTTATAAGACAATGGCCAATGAACTGGCACCATTCCTAAAAGAGGTGATCAACGGAGTTCTAAGGGATCAAAGGATTCCAGACACCTGGAGTGAAGCGAATATATCATTGATCCCAAAAGAGGGCCAAGACTTGACTAACGTGAAAAATTACAGACTTATATCGTTACTTAATAATGACTATAAAATTTTTGCGAAGATATTGGCGGAGAGACTGAAGGGGTGGCTCTCGGAGGTTATAGAGGAGGAACAAGCAGGTTTTTTGCCAGACAGACAAATAAGAGACAATTTAAGGACAGTGATTAATGCTATTGAATATTATGATAAGCGTTGTGACAAAGAGGTTGGTTTCTTCTTTGTTGACGCTGAAAAGGCGTTTGACAATTTAAACTGGGACTTTGTTTGCCACTATGGAAAAGCTACAATTGGGAGAAAGATTCATCAGAGCAATTAAGGAAATCTACAGAGACCAGACTGCAGCAATTGTGGTGAATGATGAAGCGACCAAGAAATTGACTATAAGTAAAGGAACAAGACAAGGTTGCCCGTTGTCTCCACTGTTGTTCATTTTAGTATTGGAGATCCTGATGATACAAATACGACAAGATGAAGAAATTCGAGGAATAAAAATAAAGGACTATTCATATAAGGTCAGAGCATTTGCGGATGATATAATGTTAATTGTAGAGGACCCATTGGAGAACATGCCAAAAGTGATAGATAAGATCAAGGAGTTTGGAGACTTGGCAGGTTTCTATATTAATAAAAAGAAGTCAAAGATACTATGCAAAAATATGACTAAGCAGAAACAACAATTGTTAATGGAAATAACGGACTGTGAAGTAACAAGTAAGGTGAAATATTTGGGAATTGAACTGACTGCAAAGAATATAGATTTATTTAAAAACAATTATGAGAAACTATGGACTCAGATAGAGAGAGACTTGATTAAATGGAACAGGTTGAATCTGTCATGGTTGGGTAGGATTGCAGCAGTTAAGATGAATGTGTTACCAAGAGTAATGTTTTTGCTACAGACAATACCAATCATCAGAGACTCTAAACAATTTGAAAAATGGCAGAGGAAAATATCAGATTTTGTATGGGCAGGCAAGAAGCCTCGAGTGAAAATGAAAGTTTTACAAGACGCAAAAGAAAGAGGCGGAATGCAACTGCCCAACCTGAGACTTTACCACGATGCAATCTGCCTAGTGTGGCTGAAAGAGTGGATGACGCTAAAGAACAAGAAATTACTAGCCCTAGAGGGATATAAAAAAATATTTGGATGGCATGCATACCTATGGCATGATAAAGTAAAGGTGAACTCGATGTTCCTGCATCATTATATACGGAGAAGTTTATATACAATCTGGAAGAAGTACAGAATTTATCTACAAGAAGGAACTCCTTTGTGGGTAGTTCCATATGAGGTGATAGATCCGAGAGCTGTTGATAATGAGCAACAATGTTTAACTTACAACGAAATAACTAGAACTGAAGCATCCAAACTCAGAATGAAGACGCAGGAGGAACTATCACCTTATTATGACTGGTTCCAGTACAGACAGATCAGAGACTTGTATAATTCGGACTCTGTAAAGGGAGGTATACGAACAGAGAACTCGGAACTAGAGCAGACCCTTCTTAAAGAGGACAAGAAAAGAATATCTAAGGTATATCAAGTACTGTTGAAATGGTATACCGAGGATGAGATAGTAAAAACACAAATGGTGAAATGGGCTATAAATTTTAATAAAGAAATAACAATGGAGGCATGGGAATACTTGTGGAAGACTACAATGAAGACAACGACATGTACTAGCATTAAAGAGAACATTTACAAAATGATTTATCGTTGGTACATGACACCAAAGAAGATTGCGCTAGGGAATTTGAATACTTCTAATAAATGCTGGAAATGTAGGAAGCATGAGGGCTCCCTCTATCATATGTGGTGGTCGTGTGAGGTAGCTAGGCAGTACTGGGAGGAAATAATAAGAGAAATGAGTGAAATTTTACAATTTCAAATTAATAAGAACCCAGAACTCCTGCTACTAAACCTGGGAATGGAGGGAATTCCAGCCCATCATAGGACGTTGATATTTTATATGACAGCAGCAGCCAGACTTTTGTACGCTCAAAAATGGAAAGTACAAGAAGTGCCAACTATTGAAGATTGGATCTACAAATTGCTGTACATGGCAGAAATGGACAAGATGACAAGAAAACTGAGAAATCTGGACTCAGGGCAGTTTAACACAGACTGGGAGAAGCTGAAACAATATTTGGAGAAGAAATGGGAGGTGGGAGGAGAACTGTGGCAGTTTAAGAACTACTGAAGTATAATAAAATGCAGAGGGGGGTGACTTTACCGGGGGGGAGAAGAGACAAACGTGAATCTCTAAGCAGTTAGATTAATAGATTGACATATATATGGATACATACAGATTAATAAACAGAATATCGATAGAAAATAACTAACCATAAGGGCTAATTATAAGGATTGATTAACTAATAATATTTTCTTTTTGGTAAGACTGGTATAATGTACCAAACTGAATATGTTTATTTGAAGATATATACGAGTCAAATTGTTTGATTATGTGATGATAGTTATATGGAATTATTATTGAAGGGAAATAGAAACATTAAAGTAATTAAATATAACTAAAATAGAAAGAAGAAGATAGAATGAGTAACATATAGAGCATAAGTCAAATTGTTTGATTTAAATGAATGTATGATTTATATGGTTCATGATTTATAGAAATATTTGAAATCGGAATTATGGAAAATGGGATAAATTGTTTATCCAATATGGAAATAATGACTCATAGTTTGGGTATAGAGTATTAAAAATAGTTAAGAATGTATTGCTTAGAATAAATGGGAGATTATATATTTGTTAGATAGAGGAATTTAAAAAGAGCAAGGGAAAAGGGACAAAGGGTTGGAAAACTGTTGGAAGTCAACAAAAAAGGGGGGGAAAGGGAGGGGGTTAGAAATGGAAAATGGGAGAATTGATTGTAATGTATAAATAATTGATCCTAACCCAATAAAAAAATTTTCTAAAAAAAATAAAGAGCTGACGCACCCGTGGCCAACTGCCCAGGAGCATACTCAACCATTGTTGGATATCAGCGGAAATCCTGCCTAAAAACAGAAAAACGTATCAAAGAGACAATTATTGAAATCGACAGATGATTGATACTTACCTGAAAGGGACATTGTGACAATTGACCAGTAATGTGATTTCTCCACAGGCTCTGGTTGTGATATGAACAAACCATTGCTCAATTGTGGTAGAAGGATATATTATTGCATATGTTTTGACCAAAATATTGCTATACTTGGTTTGACCTATAAATGGTCCCTGTGACACTGAGAGATCTCTGTCTTTTGGTGCTACACCTCTGAAGATGCCAGCCACAGCTGCTGGCGAAACGTCAGGAACTACAATGCCAAGACCACGGCAATACAGCCCGGAAAACCCACAACAACCATCTTATCAAAAGAGTAAAATCAAGATAAACTTATGTCCACAGCATCCCCCTGATCCACCAAAGTAGTAACTCTTTCGAAAAAGAAGATACGGTTAGTCTGACATGACTTGTTCTTGAGGAACCCCTGCTGGCTCTTAGTAAGCACAGCTGTCTTTTCTAAATGCTCAAGGACTGACTGATTCATTCCAGGACCTTTCCAGGGGTGGGTGTCAGGCTGATGTCTGCTCCTTTCCCCCCCTCCTCCTCCTCTTTCCCCTTCTTGAAAATGAGGACAACATTTGCCTGCTCCCAAGCTTCTGGCACCTCACCTGTACGCCAAGAATTGTCTAAGAGCCAAAACACATGTTAAGAAATACCTAGGTTCAGCACGTGTTCTCTTACCTCAAGGTTTGCCGGGATCTGTAGGCGTCCTGGAAGCTTAAAGTTTAGCATTTACAGAGCAGCAAAAAGGGGAAGGGAAATACAGGCGCCTGTATTTTAAGCTTTAAGCTTCCAGGACGCCTTTAAGCTTCCAGGACGCCTACAGATCCTTTAAGCTTCCAGGACTTTAAGCTTCCAGGACGCCTACAGATCTTTAAGCTTCCAGGACGCCTACTTTAAGCTTCCAGGACGCCTACAGATCCCGGCAAACCTTGAGGTAAGAGAACACGTGCTGAACCTAGGTATTTCTTAACGTGTGTTTTGGCTCAAAGATGCTCCACCATTACATCCGCAAATCCCTTTAGGGCCCTCGGGTGCAATTCATCTGGCCCTAAGGACTTGATTTCATTTTAAAAAATGAAACTGGGTGTTTACGTGCCACTCCGATGTCTCTCCTAGGCTGCAATTCCATTTCTTCCTCATGTGTTCCCTTTTTGCCAGAGTGAGTTCAGTTCCCCTTGCAAGTGAAGACCGAGGCAAAGCAGGAACTGAGCAGTTCGGCCCCCTCTTTATCACCTGTTAAAATCTCACTCTCCCCACAGCGGCACTAAGACTTCCTCCTCCTTTTTCCTGATCCAAACATGTGTTGAGCAACTCTTGCCAGCCTACGCTCATATTGACCTTCGGCTTTACTAACACTCTCTCTGTACAAGCTCTGGCAATTTGATTATATTCGTCCTTGGCTCTACAACCCTCCGTCCATTTCTTAAATGTGTCTTTTTTAATTTTCAGATCTTTAGAAAGCTGTTTATGGAGCCACCCTGGCTTCTTTAGGTTCCTCCCATTTTTCCTTCTCACTGGAATCGCCTGTGATTGTGCTCTCAATATCTTGCTTTTAAGAAACTCCCCCTCATCTTGAACTTCCTTCTCCTTGAGTATTTATAAATAATTCTAATCTCCTTGAGGATTTATAAATAAACTTGCAACTACAGTTGCAAGCCAGCAGGCTTCCTGCAAACTTATTTGCATAGGAAGAGTAATTCTGAGGGCTCCATTTCAAGAAGTACTGGTTGCCGGGCCGTCGCCTGACCTCGACTGCTCAAAAGCAACTGGCCAGTCACTGTGCTCAAGAAGAGGGGCCAAGCTGTAGCTGACTTGTGAGCACCCGGTCCAGGGTTTCCAGGGCCAGAGACTCACAGAAGTGGTTTGCCATTGCCTGCCTCTTCATAGCAACGCTGATCTTTCCCGGAGGTCTCCCATCCAAGTAGTAACCAGGGCTGACCCTGTTTAGCTTCTGAGATCTGGCAAGATTGGGCTTTCCTGGGCTATCCAGGTCAGGGCAGGATCTGGGAGACCCAGGTTCGAATCCTGCCATGGAAGCTCACTGGGTGACCGTGGGCCACTCGCACTCTCTCAGCCTAACTTACCTCACAGGGTTGTTGTGAGGATAAAATGGAGGCGAGGAGAATAATTTATACCCAGTGAGGACAGTTTCAGGTGGGTGGCTGTGTTGGCCTGTAGTAGAAGAGCAAGATTCAGTTCCAAATGCAGGATATAAGCTTTTGATAATCAAAGCTCCCTTTGTCAAAGGGAGCACTGACTCTCGAAAGTTTATACCCTAGACATCTTGCTGACCGTTCAGGTGCTATTGGACTCACCCACTGCGTCACCCATGCTAGGCAACAAATAAGGAATGACCGAAAAGGGGGCCCCACACAGCTGTTCCCCTCCAGGCCCACCCCGTCGCTCCCGCTCTTCCGCACTCACCGATTCGGGGGCTTTAATGAAGACCTTGGTCCGGCCCAGCTGGTACTGATCGGCATCCATGTTGACAGCCTTCATCAGGTGCACCACGCCCTGCCTCTCATCTCCACGCCAGGAAGGCCACGTCTGTGGTGTCAGGATGGCGTATCTAGGTGAGAGAGGGCATGGGGAGGGAAGCCTCAGAGCTCTGCACAGTTCTCAAAAATACCAGGGAGGGCTGAACGAGCGTCTGTCTACCCACGAAAGTTTGCATGCGGGAACTCCAAGGCAGGATCCGGCATCTCCAGTAGCAGGGCTTGGGGAAGCCCTTTCTCTGCCTGAGATCCCGGAGAGCCACTGCCAATCGGCAGAAACTGTAGGGGACCAGATGGACTGACTCGATAGGATGGGCAGTTTCCTATGCTCTCCGAAATGATTCAGGAACTCTCAAGATAGCTACAGAGCTCAGATCGACAATGACTCAGTAAGAAGGGGGCACTGGTTGCTCTAGAAAACGACAGCCTGGAAAGGGGCCCAGCGAGACCCAGCTGTTTCTCTGACTACAATCTTCCCTTTCTTCAAAGAACGATGTGAACTGTTATGGGGAACTTCAGGGAAACTAACAGAATTCTCTGCCTGCCATCAAGCAAAGTACAATTTGGAAAATAGTAGAGTCTAGTAGTACCTTTAAGACCAACCAACTTTATTGTAGCGTAAGCTTTTGAGAACCACAGCTCTCTTCGTCAGATGCTCTCTTCGTCAGATGCATTCGTCAGATGCATCTGACGAAGAGAGCTGTAGTTCTCAAAAGCTTATGCTACAATAAAGTTGGTTGGTCTTATAGGTGCTACTGGACTCTTTACTATTTTGCAACTACATACTAACACGGCTAGATCTGCAATTTGGAAGTCTCTTTGAGGGAAGAATTCATGATCTCGAAGCTGGTAGGAAACCTTTTGGTGGGAAGGATAATGAGAAGCAGATTAACAAACTGGTTTCAAATGGGGACAAGTAAAAAAAAATGACCAATGCACTCTCTGGCATGTATGAGGTTTGGATCCCACAGATCCATGCAGTGAATGGCAGCGCCTTCCCTGGACATAAGAGGCCTCTTGTGCAAGAAGGACATTCCTTGTGCTGGAGGGGAGCGAGATCCAGCTCTTTCTTTTTCAGGCTGCCTCACACAGGGCCAGAAGCAGCACACAAAACATTCAAAGAAGCCGTTCAAACAATCATGAAATTATCCTGAGCCGTCCCCATTTTTGCCTGCCTGCACAAACTCTGTGGCGTAGGAGGCCTCAGCTGCAAATTCTGTTCCGTAGCAAACGGGCCCAATTTCGGGTCCAATTTCGGGACACAAGGCAGGGCCTCTCTGGTTTACGGCACTGGGCCTCACTATGCCAAACCCCTCCCTTTCCTTGCTTCCCCTTCTGTAATTGAATAATAATAACATTAGATTTATATACTGCCCTTCTGGACAACTTAATGCCCACTTACAGCGGTTTACAAAGTATGTCATTATTATCCCCACAACAAACACCCTGTGAGGTGGGTGGGGCTGAGAGAGCTCTGAGAGAGCTGTGACTAGCCCAAGGTCACCCAGCTTGCTTCAAGCGGAGGAGTGGGGAATCCAACCCGGCTCTCCAGATTAGAGTCCCGCGCTCATAACCACTACACCAAACTGGCTTTTCTGTTTTCTTTCATTGCACCGAAGGAAGTGAGCTCTGACTCATGAAATCGCATGCAGGAATAAATTATGTTAAGTCTTCAAGGTGCTTCTCGTTTGTTTTGCTTTTTTATGGGCCATGCCAGAAGGAACGTTCCCCAGGCGCCAGGCCCTCCAGCTGGGTGAGGAGAAACTGAAGTCAACCGGGAATAACCCCCCAGGTTGGACTGGAGCAGCATCACCTCTTCCTGCCCTGCAGGTCTCACCTGTGGAGAAATTTCCGGAAGGCCCTCCGATAAGCGTAGCCAGCTCGGCGCACCCGGATGTTCTCCCGCAACCCCAGGTATTCCACTTGGTGCTTCACCCTGAAAGCAGGCAGGCGTTCATGGATTTGTGCGCATGCACTTCATTTATGGCCCACCTTTTTTGTGGGCTACAAAATACAAATCAATACAGTCAGACAGCCGAAGACGTCCGATAAACAGCACAGTAGGCCTATGATTATAAAACCAAAAACAACGCAGACAAAAACGTCTCCGATATAACATACCGTAAACAATGTAGAAAGGGGGTTTTAAAAGGCAGAAGGGAGCTAGCAAAAGATGCTCTCCGGAACAATTCTGTTTTGCAGAAATACGGAAGTGCGGGGGCCTTCAGGACCTCCTTGGGGGGAGGGGGCATTCCCAGAAAGCTGAGGTAGGGGCTGCTGTTATTTGCACCCATTTGCAGGGTGGCCCATTCAGCAGGCTTTGCTCAGGTGAGTAAAGCAGTCATGGCAGAGCATAGTAGGAGAGGCAACTAACTGCTGTCATGGGAGCAATGGAAAGGAAAAACCTCTGCTGACACCCTTGGATATTCTTTGTCTCTTTCCCTGTCACAGGATCCACCTGGAGATGGGAAGATAGCTGGCCAGATCCCATATCTGGCAAACATGGGGGTTTCATCTCCCTCTGAGGGCTAATGGCTGCTAGGAGACACAGCTAAGAACAAGGTCCAGCAACCATATCCAACAGCAACCATCCGATCCCTTCATACACACATCCTAGGAGCAGGGCAGGAACCCAACTGCCCTGTCCTATTTATTGCCTCTGCCATGTGGATCTCAAAGGTAAACTGCCTCTAATCATGGAAAATAGTAAAGAGTCCAGTAGCACCTTTAAGACTAACCAACTTTATTGTGGCATAAGCTTTCAAGAACCACAGCTCTCTTTGTCTGCATCTGATGAAGAGAGCTGTGTTTCTCAAAAGCTTATGCTACAATAAAATTGCATCTGACGAAGAGAGCTGTGGTTCTCGAAAGCTTATGCCTCAATAAAGTTGGTTCATCTTAAAGGTGCTACTGGACTCTTTACTATTTTGCAACTACAGACTAACATGGCTAACTCCTCTGGATCTAACCATGGAGGCTCCTTTTAGCTATCACAGCTGCTTGCCCTCAGTGAACAACTCCTCCCTCCCCCTGCCCCACCCCCGCACAATACTCAAGAGAAGCCCCCACCTGCTCTCCTCCCAGTCGCGGGGTCTCTTGGTCTCGTTGGGCTTAATGCAGCGGATGTAGTGGGGGGTGCACTTCATCAAGGTGCCCACCAGGTCGTTGGCTTGTTTCTTAGCAGGATGGAAAAGAAGAGAAGAAAAAGGGTAAGCCCCTAAATCCATTCTCCAGGTTTTGCCGGGTGATAAAAGTCGTGTTGTTTATGAACCGCTGTCACCACCCATTCAAGCTGGCCCCCTCCATACAAATAAGCACAATGGGAGCCAACAGAAACAAAATTTCCCCCAGGATTGATCAGGCTGGGTGCAGAACTCATGCAGGACCTGCCACGGCCAAGCGCGGCCCCGTGGCTCACCTGCTTCTGGCCCAAGGCAAGGCACAGCTGGGTCCCTCTCCAGCCTTGCATGGTCTCGGCCCAATGGCAGGGGTGGGCCAATTCCAGTCTACGTTGGGATTTTACTAGAACCTCCCCCCCACCCAAATCAAGTCGGTCAATATGTTTTAAACTTACAAGGTTCAGTTTTCAGGATGGCTTATCAGTAAGGTCTGACGTACACACACACAGTAGACTAAAGCGGCAGAAGGCAAAGGGCGCAGAAAGGGTTTGGGCCTCAGGGGGTGTACTGGTTCAGGTGCTGGGTTGGGATCGAGGAGCTCAAATCCCCCCTCTGCCATGGAAGCTCACTGGGTGACCTTGGGCCAGTCATTTTCTCTTAGCCTAGCCTACCTTACAAGGTTGTTGTGAGGATAAAACAAAGAAAGGGGAGAACCCCATATGCCTTTCTGGGTTCCTCAGAGGAAGAGGAATACAAGCAAATGAGTTCACTGCTATTATGAAATTGCAAATAATAAGCTAGTTCTTAAAAGGCCATTTTTTCTCAACAAGGGAGTAAACTCTCTTCCACAGGGGAATTATTCCTGGCTTCAGGGACTATTAAACCTTCTTTGAGCAGGATCAAATAAACAGGCGATCAGTTGGCCAGGAGCCATACAAAGGCCGGATCACTTCAGTTGGCAGCAAGAGGGGCGTTTTCAAGTGCTGCTCTAAACTAAACACTCCCTGCCAAGAGAGAGACAGAGGGAGTCCCAAAGGACAGGGCAGACCCTTTCCCCCTGATGTGTCTGGTGGGCATTACGCAATCCCAAGGCTCGTCTAGCTCAGCGTCCTTTGCAAGAATCCCAGCAGGACTGAGGAGGTCCCGCGGCCTCTGCCCTCCACCACCTTTCTAGCCAGCACAGGCACGGGCAATGCGAGACTCACCGGAGCAGTTCCCAAAGTGCCTGGCAAAGCAGAGTTTGCCTCTGGGTGGCTGTTAAGGGACGTTTTTCGGGCCCTTTTCTAGAATCCATATGTGAGCATTGTTCAAGCAAGACATTCGCACAGGGAGGGCAAAACTTGCTTTAGTGGGCAATTTCTTCTCTGCTAAGTGATTAGGCTGCAGGGTCGGCTTGAACTCAAAACAAGTGAAAGAGTTCCGGCAACTGTAAACGTTTTTTATTGTATTGTCGAAGGCTTTTTATTGGAGGTTTTTTTATTGTTTTCATTCGATGACCAAAACTCTAGCCTTGGATACGTTTCTTCCCAGACGTGTTTCGAACTCGTAATAAAAATATGGCTCCAGAATGTGAAGTGTTTGTATTATCATGGGGTCTGCTGCCCTGTCACTCAAGCTTGTCGGGCGCCGGGCATTCTGGGAAAATGTAATTCTGAAGAGATGTTTGTATTAACCTTTTTGATCTTTTATTCTGTAAACAATTAGTGCCAAGGTATATAAGGTTCTCTGGTGCAACTGTTCTTCATGCATATGAGCTAAGGAGAAGTATCCATCTGAGCTTTGTTTGGAAATAATAAAACTCATTATTTCTTTTGTATCACTGTGATAGGAGACTTGGAATATATTTGGATAAGTGGTAGTAGGGGGATTTATAATTGGTAGCAGAGTAGTATTAAAAAATCCCCCTATCAATGGCCCTTCAGGCAGGGATGAGCAGAGAGTTCTGCAACGAGGAAAGCCCCCTCTCTGCCCCCACCTTATGGAAGTGGTGACAGTTCAGGTCAGCAACAGGCACCCTCTTTCCCAAGCAACCGACAATAAACATTTATTCTTGCATATATATTCCATTTTCTGGCTGGTGGCATTGGGTGTGTGTGTGGCGGGGGGGGGGCAGGAACGCATTACTTGAAGCAAAGAATTCTAGGCACCCCAAACATATGGCAATCCCGTTTGCCGCAAGCCCTGCCCCTGCACGGCACCTTGATTTTGCTGCCGGCGGTGGTGGGACGTCCTTTCTTCTCTGCATTCAGGTTTTCTGAAAACAGGTCTCGGATGAAGGAGCTTTAAGAGGAAGAAAGGAAAGGAAATCATAATAATATAGTAACATTTGGGTTATATACTGCCCTTCAGGATAACTTAACACCCACTCAGAGCGGTTTACAAAGTGTGTTATTATTATCCCCACAACGATCACCCTGTGAGGTGGGTGGGGCCGAGAGAGCTCTGAGAGAGCTGTGACTAGCCCAAGGTCACCAAGATAGCTTCAAGCGGAGGAATCAAAACCCGGCTCTCTAGATTAGAATCCTGCTAATCTTAACCACTACACCAAACTGGCTCTCCATAGAAAGTTTGGGCTGCTCAGAGAATGACAAAGAACCACCATTAGTGACCCACACCGAACCCAAATAAGTTCTTCCCAGACTTCCCTTCATTCCCTCTCCCAACAGCACTAGGAAGCAAACCATTAACTGGCCCATTTTGCAGACGACAAACTGAGGCTGAGAGAGGGACATGCCCAAGACTGCACAGCCAGACTGGGATTTGAATCTGCATTTCCCAGGTACGAGACGCTGGGACACTCGCGCAGCTCTGTGAAGAAAGCCCCGTTCTGAACAGTAGGAAGGGACGAAGGTGCCTGGAGGGCAAGAAAAGCACCCTCTCAACAGGGAGAAGAAGGCCACGTCCCTCTCCCCCACCCTCTATTCACACATGGTGTGGAAGTCAGTGTGGTGTAGTGGCTACATTGTCCAGATTGGGATCTGGAAGATCCAGGTTCGAATCCCCACTCTGCCCTGGAAGCTTGCTCGGTGCCTTTGAGCCAGTCACACACTCTCAGCCTATCCTACCTCACAGGGTTGATGTGAAGATAAAACTGAGGAGAGGAGAATGAAGTAAGCCGCTTTGGGTCCCCATTGGGGGGAATAAATAAATAAATATTCCAGCCCACTCAGTTCTCACGGCCTTCTGTCCGCACGATACATTTAGAGCAGCTGGATTCCAGCAGAACTGAAACCTGCCTTCCTAGAAAGAACTCCTCGTACAATGGTGGTGGTGGAGGTGTCACAGGCGCTCAGAGTTGTCCCACCGAAGATCCCAACCCTCCTCTCAGAAGTGCAGACACACAGGAGACCTCCTTGCTGAGCCACTTTGAAGCCGGTCTACTAACTGTGGCGTAGGCACAGGCACCCTTGGCCTCTCCGCTTCCTCCTGCCGGGCTCCACCACTTCTGCCACAATTAATCTGTTCCTATCTAGGCAATCTTGGGGGTGGCTTCTCCCCAATACTCCCCCCCCGGGTCTTTCCCACACTCACAGCTCACTGCTCTGCATCAGCTCAATAAGGTCCGTAAAGAGCACATCACGATTTCGCTCGCAGAAACCCTCCACGTCGTAGGACACCTGCCAGCCAGGAAGGGGGCGACTCAGAGGTTTGTACTCAAGGCATGAGTGGATGCCCTTTATCACCCGGAAAACCACCACAACCCGCAGCCCCCTACTCGCCAACCTCCCTGGGAAAGACCACAGAAGACAGCCTCGCTCGCGTGACCTGGAAGCCATGTTTATTTTTCAACTTAAAAAATTATACTCCCAAGAAGGGGCAGCCCTGGTTAGTATTTGGAAGCGACACCACCAAGAAAGACGGGGGTCGCTAGGCAGAGGCAAACCGTCTCGGCTCATCTCTTGCCTTGAAAACCCCGTGAGGGCATCACCATAAAGTGAGTGTGACTTGACGGCACTTAATTATTGTCAGAAGCAAAATGAATATCCCATTTACCCTCTCTGTATCACACACACGCGCACACGAATGCAGGAGAGAAGAGAAATAAGAACATTTTAAAAACAACACTCAAAAGGAAACAATCTTAGACGACTTCTAAAAAAGGATCAGAGAAATTCATTCTGGTTAGGTGTAGCCAGGATAGCGAGGTGGAACCTCTCCGTACAGAGGCAGTGTACCTTATTGGTCTGCTGCTGACAGGGAACCTGGGCCCTGACCTTCCCATTCCTAGGGCCACCCAGCCAGCTGGGATCCACAGAGCCCCCCCCCCCCGTTTCTTACCCTGCCAGGCCTCTGTTGAAGAGGGACGTACCTTGCCTGCATAGTGGTGGATGACGAAGCCCTTGTTCCAGCTGTTGAAGTGGGGGTGGGTGCCCAGGGCCGTCTGGAGTTTCTGCAGCAGGGTGTGGTCGGCGCCTTCCCCCTTGGCGTGCATGGTGGCGCAGACGTCATCTAGGATGCTCATGAGCCCTGGGGGATTCTGGAGGAGGAAGTGAGAAATCACGCGCGAGCCAAGAATCCAGGTGGCTCCCCCAGCGAGCCCTGACCTGTCCAGCCCCGCCATGCCGGGAAACAGGCTGGGGCAGAGCTGCGTGGCAGGAAGAAATGGGCTCAGCCCGTTCCCTCTCCCCACAGACCTCTGCATGTTGTACTTCAGCGGCAGTGGAGATGTTACGGATTTCCGAGGGCAGGGGCTCAGCACCCTCACCAAACTACAACCCCCAGAGTTCCGAGGGGGAAGCCATCATCACAGCTGAAGCGGCATGGAAGCCTCATAAGGGTGCAGTAGCGACACGTTAGTCCAATTAGTGCAAAATGCTGCAGCTCGACTGTTAGCAGAAGCGAGCAGGAGCAGGAACATCACTCCCACCCGACAGTCACTCCCTTGGCTACCCATCAGTTACTGTGCTCAATTCAAGATACTGGTTATGACATACAAAGCTCTTCACGGCCTTGCCCTGACATACCTACGGGACCGCCTCCCTCCCTATGTTCCTCCACGGCAGCTTCGCTCATCTGAACAGGGTCTCTTGCAGGTGCCAGCCAGCACATGGGCGAAATCAACAGCCGCCCGTACATGGGCCTTCTCTGTGGTGGCCCCTGCCCTGTGGAACGGCCTGCCTGAGGAGGTCAGGAGAGCCCCCAGTCTCTTGGCTTTCCGCAAACAATGCAAAACTGAACTATTCAAAAAGGCTTTTTAATCAAATGGGAGGGCTGCATTGTAGGGAAGGGGTCTCAGATGCTTTGCTAATGAGTTAGGGACCATAAACTTCATCTCTATATTGCCTTACATACTATCTTGTTGCTTTAAATATGTACTCCTATGTACCACCTGCGCTCCATGTTGTATAATGTCAGTCCCAGAATTGATTATGTTCAGTTTCAGGTTCTTTTTCTACCCTGTATTAGATTACTGTATGAAAATGTCCTTGATACTGATTGTCCTAATCTCATACTGTGTAATCCACCTTGAGTCTCAGGGCCGATTCCAGACGACTAACCTGAAGGCACTGCATGCCACCATGTTCCGGATCGCGACGGAGAAAACGCGAAATATCGCGTTTTCTCGCGCGAGTTTGGCGCGACGTCGTGCCAAACTCGCGCGAGAAAACGCGATATTTCGCGTTTTCCCCGTCGTGATCCGGAACATGGCGGCATGCAGTGCCTTCAGGTTAGTCGTCTGGAATCGGCCTCAGTGAGAAAGGCGGACTACAAATGACATAAATAATAATAAATAATGTTCTGCAACTCTTGCTTCCAGCCACCCTCTCGCCACTCACCACTTTGTTCTCAATGAGGTCACACACGACCTTGTTGTTGAAGTAATCAATGGGGTTCCAGCGGATGCCCTCCTGGACGTATTCTTCCTGGGGGTGGGAGAAGAGAAATAGGAAATCCAAAGAAAGGGGGGCAAAGGAAGCATAGAAACGGGTCACGTCCACGGCTGCAACACAGAATCAACCTACTCAAAGCCTGACTTGCTGACTTAAAAGATGCCCCCTGAATTAATCAAGCAAACGGCTTTTTAAAAATGGCGTTAATTGTTTTTGTAATCGAAATGCAAGTGGGCAGTGCCCCATAGATGGGAATTCCTGTGACACACGCACACCCCTGACACCGCATCATCTGAACGCAAACAAAGAGTGCACTGCTTGTCAAACAAAACTTTTTATTTTGTATAATTAATTTATAATTATACGCCGATTCAAGTAATTGTTCATTCCAAAATCAGCCAATTAAGATTGCTTTAATCTGGCCAGGGCAGCCCCGTTTATGATGAGGGAAACCACCAGGCTAAAATCTGAAAGGGCCGAGAGTCTGTCCCGAGGTCTGGAATTTGTCCCCAAAGTGAACTTGCTAAGGGGTCGTAAGCAAGCAGCTGGCCCCCTCTCCCACATTTGAGAAACTGCTCCGGGAATGGCTGCAAGAAGCAACCTTGGCACCGTCCGGGGACCAATCTTCTCCATTCAAGCTTAGCCTGTCACACTGAAAAGCTGCACGGTGTTGGCTTGTTGGTTTAAAATGATACACTCCCCTTGGAACAGAGGGAATACATGGCTCCCCCGAGCAGCACAATGCACTCCGCCACCCACAGTCTCGCGCTCACAAAATTCATCTGGGATTGTCAACCATCACACTAGATAGTTAACTTAAGACTAACCAACTTATTTGTAGCATGAGCTTTCGGGAATCACAGCTCTCTTCGTCAGATGCATCGTCAGATGCATCTGACAAAGACAGCTGCGGCTCTCGAAAGCTGACGATGCATCTGACGAAGAGAGGTATGGCTCTCGAAAGCTTATGCTACAAATAAGTAGGTTAGTCTTAAAGTTGCTACTGGACTCTTTGCTGTTTTGCTACTACAGACTAACACGGCTAACTCCTCTGGATCTATTCACGGTCATATATGTAAAATCTTGCTCTACGTTCAGTAAGGTGGTTTTCTGCACTTAAAAGTGCTTAAAGCAACTTACCAGCCCAATTGATGAATGGAGACAATCAAAGGGATTTTTTTCAGCACTAAAATATGCTGCCCCTTTAACAGGCAGTCCGTTTATTAAAAGCTCTCAGTCCACTTCCAAGTGACTGAAGAGCAGCCTGAACTCACCTGCTCGGCCTTCAGCGTTAGCTCAATGAAGATCTGCTGTAACTTCTCATTCACAAAGTTGATGCAAAACTGTTCAAAGCCATTTTTCTGGGGGGCAAAAGGAAGAAGATTGGGGGGAAGGACGTCTTGGGAACGAGGGAGAGAGTTCTGGGAACAGAGCTGAATGCAGACCTTGTGGATCCCCATCTCCAGGGCTTTTTTTCAGCTGGAACGCAGTGGAAGGGAGTTCCAGCACCTCTTGAAAATGGTCACATGGCTGGTGGCCCCGCCCCCTGATCTCCAGACAGCCTGAGCGGTGCGGAGGGCAATCTAACCACCCCCCTCTGTCTGGAGATCAGGGGGCGGGGCCACCGGCCATGTGACCATTTTCGCCAAGGGCGATTTAAACTTTTAAAAACTCCCCCCTTGTTCCAGCTGACCCAAAGTGACATCATTGTGTGGTCCTGGGAGCGTGCATGCACATTGCGCATTCGGTACCAGGGCACCACCTCCCGCCAAGAGTTGCCCCCTGTGCTGGCAACCCACTGAGTTCCACCACCCAGAAAAAAACCCTGCCCACCCCCCACCCGGTTCTGCAAAATCCCACTGAATATGAAGCTCAGAAATCCGCTTCCTCTTCCAAGATGCAGCTGCATAACACATGAAACAATTATTGAGATCTCAGAGTATATGCAAAGGGCCTTTCTTTTACCACCTCCATTGCACTGGTTGACGTCAGGAAAAGGAAACAAGCAACCTACTTTGGAAAGACGCTAGGAAAGCAGGCCCCACAGTAACCGATAATGCACAGCCAGCTGCAGCCGCTTGGGGGATTGTGAACACGGCTTGGAGAAACAGGCCACGCCCTCTTGGTGTTACCTGAAAGATCTCAAATCCGTAGATATCGAGAACGCCGATGCTGTATTCCAGGTGGTCCTTCTGCATCGCCTTGTTGACAGCCTGAGAATGAAAAAGAAAGAAGAAGAGGAAGGAAGGGATTAATTGTGGGCGGAGGGGGGGGCGAAAAACCAAGAGTTGGGTCTTGTGCAAGTTCCCTCGTGCCAGCAAAGAGTACCACCATTTATAAAACATCTCTGCAAGACACAATCCATTTTTATATTTGGCTCGGGGAAAAGCAATCTGACTTCAGAATAATCGACGACGCAGGTTCCCAGAAAACTCGACACACTCGTAAATCACAGTAACCAATAAGGACTGTCTTACGCCACCGGCTGAGATGGGGGCGGGTGGGGGGTGAGGTTTGCTGTCTGTGGGGCCAGGGTCGTCTGAACAGGCAAGCCCAGCCCCCAGACTGAGAGAGAGAGAGACAGCAGGTGAGCAGCAAACTCAAGCCAGAGGAAACGAAGTCACACCGGAGATACACAAATGGGAGCCTCAGTCCATCCTCAAGGTTAAACGGGTTTCAAACAGGGGACACACTGAGAGATTGGTGATGGCCACACCAAGTCTCTCTCCCTCAGCTCCTCCTTTTCTCCTTTCTTTCAGTAATTTCCTCTATAAAAAAATTCCCAAAGTGATTCTCTCTAACATAAAGATTTCCTCCAGTAAGAAGCGAGACTGACACGCAAAAGTTTATTCTGGAATGCATCTGGTTAGTCCTTAAAAGTGCCACTGGACTTCTGCAAACGAACACACGTCTAGCCCTCTGCTTCCACAGACCGGGCCCTCCTCACCACGTCCCGGCCCAGGGACCCTTTGGGCTACTCACATCCACCAGGTAGTCGAAGAGGCGCGCATAGAGGGCCTTGGAGAGCGCATCTCGGGTGAAGTTGGCCTGCTCGACATTCAGCGTCACGTCGATGACTTCCTGCCTCCCGCCCCACTTGCTGTCCATCTTGCGGCTGGTCAGCTTCTCCTGGAGGCGTTGCTGGTCGACGGCCAGAAGGTAGGAGGGGAATGCCAAGACTGTGGAAGAGGAGAACGGATTGCCCTCAGGTCACAGAAGATCATGCTGAGCACGCACGCAGAGCGCTCAAGGAGCGGCACGTTATCCCAAGCTGTCCTAACAACGGCCCTGTAAGGGGGTCCCACATCATTACGCCTCTGCCAAAAGGGAACTGGAGCTTGCCTAAGGCACTTGGAGAGACAAGATCTGAAGTACGACTACTGCGTGGTTTGGATGCATGATCTGAGACATTATTTTATGGTCTGCCCTCTATGCTTTAGCCTGTGGCTGTGTGAGCTCCGGCAGAAGTTAATCGCTCTCTCTAATTTCAGCACGCGTTAGTTCTGGTGCCCATAACCCTGACAGCTGAGTGCAAATAATGCAGTGAAGTTACGCTGTGCTGATTAAAGAGGCAAAAAATTTATTTGAGGAAATACATACTTGGGAGTAAAGAGGAGAGAGAGATTCTTTGCTATCTGACTACATCTTACAGAGAGAGAGAAGGAGTGTGGCAGGAGAGAGAAGAAGCAGGATATTGCCCTGTTTAGCCCAATAGGAGACAAGTCAAGGAAATGACCCCCAGGAAACAAGAGAGAGATGCTGCTCTCACTGTCCTAACTCTGAGCGGAACTACAAGTGACAAAAGGCACAGGTTGGACACTTGTCAGCTTCCCTCAAGTTTGGATGGGAAATGTAGGCGTCCTGGTCTTGCAGCTTGGCTCTCCCACTGCTGTCCAACAGACTTTTCAACTGTCACTTGTCCAACCTTCCGCCAAGCTGCCTACATTTCCCATCAAAACTTGAGGGAAGCTGGCAAGTGTCCAACCTGTGCCTTTTGTCACTTGTAGTTCCGCTCTAAGTGATCCTTGCTGCCCCCCCTGCATGGTAGGCTCTTCTTCCTTCTTGCTGCTGCAGTACACCAGACATTGCTACTTCCAACAGTAGTGGGCTTACCCCTTTGGCTGCTCTACCCCATGGGAAATGAATACTGCTTAGGTGGGATGGGGATACCAACCAGCTGGGGGACTCCTCCGGACAAACTGAGCAACAAGAGAAAATCTATCGGAGGAAACTATAAATACAAGCTAAGCAATTTATTATACAATTAAAGTGCTATAGTGCTCGAAGTGCAATATTCTGTAACCACTTATAACCGTCGTATCTATTGTATGTCTAGCATATAACAATTACAATGACAGTATCGAAGAAATCTAGCCTCTAATACACCACTGGTCAAAATCAGGTAAGTACACAGTCCTATTACAACTTGTAGTTCAATAACTATTCATCTTTTCTCTATTAGGTGCCGGAAAACAGTTCTATAATGAAATCTTCACAGAAATATCCACATGCTCTTCTTTCGGATACTATGCAAGCCATTCAATAAAGCTTCTTTGTTGTTGTAAGCCAAATGTGGGGTGTCTGATTTTTCAAAACTGGGCAGAGCCTGACCGGCTTGTGCCAGAAATTTAATCCCGTTTCGTATAATTCGCTTTTTCAAAGGCTTAATAATTGGACAAACATCAATGCACGAATCATCTTCCACGTTTCCCAGTGGGCATACTGGGATGCTGGATTACACTCTGTGCAATCCATCAACCCCCTCATCCCACCCGGGTTTGCCCCCAACTCACAGTCTTCACTGTCCACCACAGCATAGTTGCCGGACTCCCGGAAGGCGATGTTGCCCAGGTGGAGGATGCCGGCCACAATCTGGAGCACCAGGGCCTGCTCTTCCCCCGAGAGGCCCACCACGTCCATGGCCGTCTGGAGCAGGAGATCAAAAGGGAAGCAGTGAGGCAGGGACTGGCCCACACCAAAGGGCAGGCCGAGCCGATACGGGAGGACCAGCAATCGGGCTGCCAGCTTCTCAGCACACTGGAGCTCTGGGTCGAGTGCTTCTGAGCATGTGCCAAGTGACTTTCTTCTAGGGGAGACACACTCAGAGCCAAGCTACAAGTGACGCCTGACACAGGTTGGACACTTGTCAGCTTCCCTCAAGTTTTGATGGGAAACGTAGGCGTCCTGGTTTTACAGCTTGGCTCTCCATTACAGCTGCAAGACCAGGATGCCTACATTTCCCATCAAAACTTGAGGGAAGTTGACAAGTGTCCAACCTGTGTCAGGCGTCACTTGTAGCTTGGCTCTCACACAAACTTTCTCCCAAAATAGCCTGAGGAACAGAGTCTGGGGAGAAGCTGGCTTCCTACGTCCTTCTCCCTCAGTTCTACTTTTAGCGATCTTATTGATTTTGCTTTTTGTCGTGCGATTTTATTACCCCGTGAGCTGCCCTGGGTGCCTTTTGAGATGGGAATGGTGGGTTATTCTTTTAAAAGAAAAACGTAAACAAAAAATAAAATTCTTCTGAACATCTGAAGAGCGTTTCTCTGCTGGGAAGGGGACTGCAAAGGGAACTTCACGTTCCCTGATGTCAAGCACCTGTGACCATGCGGAGTGGCTTTTCCCCAATGAAACCACCTTTTTAAAAAAAGCAACTTCATGATAGATAGCCCCAAAGCATGAGCAAAGTGCATTTATCTCCATCTGCATGCCTCCGGTGGAAAGAGGGAGACAATAGAAAGGCTTTCTCCCCGCCCCTTCTGCCCCACACACATTCCCATCCCACAACTTGGATCTATAGCAGGAAGCCCCACAGAATACACCATGCCAGGATTGGTGCTTGGTTTCAGGTTTTCTTGGACATCTTACAGTGTAATCCTAAGCAGTCTAAGCCCATTGATTTCAATGGGCTTAGACTGGTGTAACTCTTCTTAGGATTGGACTGTTTGTTTCTAATCACAAGGAATGGACTGGCTAGCTACATTTTTGCAGTTATTCGGGGGAGATGACTGGGCCCTGGCAGAGCATAGAAAAGGGCAGGGGTGTCTTAGGAGAGTGCCCCATTTATGTTCCAGCCCCAGTCCCATACCAGCGTCTCCTGGAACTCCTGGTGGTCATTCATGTCGTCCACCTTGTAGGCTGCAGACTGGTTGAGGTAGTAGTAATAGTCTGGGGAGGTGATACCCAAATTTTCTCGCTGCTCTGGGGAGGCGCCTTCCAGCAACTGTTGGAGGAGGACAGCAGAGGGAAGAGCAAGGAGTAATGTATGACTAGAGTGTGTGGAGTATTCAAAGCACTTTCCATACATTATTTCAGTAACTTTTCCCATAATCCTGGAAGACAGGCCTATATTATGACCCCCAAATGGCAGATCTGGACTGAAAGAGGCCGTTGAGTCTCCAGCTCAAATAGGGTTACCACTAGGGGGCAGTGGGAAGAAGGGATGGCGAGGGAACAGCTGCTGTTCCTCCCAGGGCTTTTTTCCTGGGAAAAGAGGTGATGGAAATCTCAAGAGGGAAATGAGGAAAAAACACACGGAAGAAAAGTGTCACTGCTTTCTAATGCCCCACTGCTTTTTTCTGCTGAGGGGAGAAGGAGAAGGGTCCCTTCTCCCCTTCCCCTCTGCTGAAAAACCTGCCAGCATTTTAAGACACCTTTTGTAGCTGAGGGGAGGGGAATCCCCCTCCTGTCAGCTTAAAAAGCAGTGGGGCATTTGAAAGCACCAACACTTTTCTTGCTCAGCTTTCCTTCCCTCCACTGAGAAAAAGCAAGCAGGTGTTTGAAAGCAGTGTTGCTGCTTTCAAGGCCCACAGCTGTTTTCAACTGATGGGGGATCCCCCTCCCATCAGCTGAAAAGTTGCGGGCTTTGAAAGCAACACTTTTCTTGCCCCTTGCAAGAGGCAAGAAAAGTGTTGTTCTTTGACTGAAGCTAAAGAGCTGGACGCCTTGGGCTGCTCACAGGAGGAAACAGGATCAAGGGGTGGGGCCACTAGACATGTGATTACTTTCAAGAGGTGCCACTGCGTTCCGGCTGAAAAAAAGCCCTGCCTCACATTCACTCTGTGAGGCATACCTCTCTTCCTGGGTTCTACAAACCACCCTTCTTGCTTTCAACAACAAAAAGAGGCCAATGAGCTAGAGCAGCACATCAAAGGCACAAATCCCCTTTGTTTCAGCAAAAAGGGCATGTATCTCTGGCTGGTTGATCTCTGTTGAAAATAACGGCCGTTGCTCTTATGAAGAAAAACTGGCGGGTAGGGCAAAGGCTAATGGGAGAGGGGCTGCTGCCTGTTTGATATTCTGGTAATTTGTTGTCCAAAAATATCGCTCTTACTTGGCACCTCTCTGAGCATTTCTAATCCCAAAGTGGTATACAAGATTTAAAACAGATTAATAACCACAAGAGATACTGATAAAAGAAAGCTTTTTCGTTTGCTTTGCAACTTAAACCACGAACCTAATGATGAGTGAGTCTTTTTACCTATCTTGTTTTTACTCCAGTCTTTTGCTAAGGAGTGCATTGCAGCACGTGAAGATTTTTCCCTTCTCCAACAACCCTGTGAGGGAGTTCACACTGAGAGATAGTAAAGAGTCCAGTAGCACCTTTAAGACTAACCTACTTTATTGTAGCGTAAGCTTTCGAGAACCACAGTTTTCTTCGTCAGATGCATCGTCAGCTTTCAGGAACCACAGCTCTCTTCGTCAGATGAGAGCTGTGGTTCTTGAAAGCTGTCGATGCATCTGGTGAAGAGAGCTGTGGTTCTCAAGAGCTTATGCTGCAATAAAGTTGGTTTGTCTTAAAGGTGCTACTGGACTTTTTAGTATTTTGCAACTACAGACTAACACGGTTAACTCCTCTGGATCTATGACACACTGAGGGAGGGATATTCCCAAGGTCGCCCAGTGACCACTGGACAAAAGGCGTGCTGGAGGTCCACGTCTGATGCTCTTTACCTTGAACTCTTTGGAACAGCCCCTCTGAGCCCAGCCCACATGCGCTTAACCGTCCCATTGCTGCAGTATGCCATGCCAGGCAAGCCCCTCAACACAACATGCCAGACTGGGAGACTGAGGCCAAGCGCCGATGCATCGGCCTGCTCACCTGGTAGTAGATGTGAAAGCTCCTCTCTCCTGGGTTCTGGCTCACCACACGAGATTTCTCCAGCAGGAAGTTGGAAATCTTGCCCCCATCCGGTTCCCCTCCTCGGCTGAACTGGATCTCAAAATATTTGCCCTGGGCAGCGGATGGCAAATCGAATGAGGACAGTGTTAAGATGTCCCCTCAGGAAACAGTTCCCCTTGCCAGAAAGTAATGCTAAATCAAGAGACAGATGGGATCTGTCTAGCACAACTCTTGATTTTTCATTAAGCATCCTCAAAAGCAGGGCTTTTTTTCAGCAGGAACGCGGTGGAATGGAGTTCCGGCACCTCTTAAAAATGGTCACATGACTGGTGGCCCCGCCCCCTGATCTCCAGACAGAGGGGAGTTGAGATTGCCCTCCGCGCCTCTTGGCGCGGAGGGCAATCTCAACTCCCCTCTGTCTGGAGATCAGGGGGCGGGGCCACCGGCCATGTGACCATTTTCGCCAAGGGCAATTTAAACTTTAAAAACCTCCCCCCTTGTTCCAGCTGACCCAAAGTGATGTTATTGTGCAGTCTTGAGTTCCACCACCGACTTCCACCACCTCTTTTCCCAGAAAAAAAGCCCTGCTCAAAAGTATATGCGTATGTGTGTATGGTGGGGGCAGGAATGCCCTTGGAATTGCTGGGAAAGCTTCCGGTGGGTTGCCGGCAGCTGTGAGTCAAGCCGTGGGCCCCTACCGTGCTAACACCACCACAAGGGCTGCTCAGTTGGACATGGCCTGTGTCAGCCACGTGGACAAAAGCCGTCTTGCACCACGGAAAGGCCCCTTGCCATTTACAGAACAGATCTGCAGGATCCAACCCTTGCTCCCAACTCACAGAACCAGAGCTGTGAGTAATTGTGGGGCCCAAATGCCACTTCAAAAACTTAGGACCCACAGAGCGCCCCGCCCCAGCCCGGCACTCACAAATCGGCTGGAGTTGTTATTGCGGACTGTCTTGGCATTCCCGAAGGCCTCTAGGAGCGGGTTGGACTTCAGGATGATCTCTTTCACGTGCTAGGATGTAAACAGGAGACTCGTGGGGGGAGAGGGCTTCTTGTTCGTTCTCGCAATTAAGAGCCGTTCCCAGTTTACAACCACATCAGCACCAAAGCACCATCGCTTGCACTTCAGGGACAGAAGGGGTAACCTGGGGGGGGCGGGGGGGGGGACAACAGTACCTGCACTTTGGGGCCTCCGCCAGAAACCTTGGAAACGTAGCCCATGATGTATTTTGCCGCCACTGTCTTGCCTGCCCCGCTCTCTCCGCTGCGGTGGGAAAAAGAGGAAGGAAAGAACGTTTTGCAGGCTGCAATCCCAACCCAGTTCTGCTCTTACAGCGTTCCCATTCATGGCAAAGAAGTCTGTGCAAGAGGATTCCTGATGGATTATGCCCTGTGCTAAGTCATGAGAGAAAGGGGTGTGTGCGTGCCATTTGGATTTCCTACCTCAGGCAACGAAATTCCTGGCCGGCAGGGGAACAGGGCATGTTGCTGGCCGACTCTCCCTGGACTGCCCCCCCGGGAGAGGAATCGCAAGAAGGGAGAGGTGCGGCCTTTGGCCAGGACTGCTCATTCTGTTGCCCCCCCCACAGTTTCCCCTCATGCGTACCCCTGGGCTCTCCCTCCTCCCCTTCCCCCCCCACGCCTCACCTGATAATGACGCACTGGTTTTCCCCGTCGATCAGCATGTTGCGATACATGTTGTCAGCCAGCGCGTAGATGTGCGGAGGGTTTTCATACTGAGCCTGTGGACGAAGCATGCCCCCTGTGAGATCCCAAATCCTCCCACTGGCCCGTTGGATTTATTGGGCAGCTGGATTCTCTTTGTTCAAGACTCAAAATCACGACCGTGTTTTTCTCCCCTTGTTTGCGGGTTGTTCAACCAATGCCCGTTTCAGGTGGGCAGTGGTGCTGGTCTGCAGTAGAACCGTTCCCAGTTTACAACCACATCAGCAACCACATCAGTAAGCTTCCGAGAGCCAGAGCTCCAGCTCTGACTCTGGGAAGCGTACACTCTGAAAAACTTGTGGGTCTCGACGGTGCCACTGGACTCGAATCCTGCCGAACCAATGCTTGTTCCTGTTGCCAATGGTGGTCATCGTGTACACCGTGGAGTTTGGCATGGAAATGCACAAGCCGGCTCCGGTGTCTGCACTGGACCTTTTTGCAGAAGCTTCCAAAGGCAGGATATAAACTGGGGCAAACTGGCCCTTTAACTTGCTGGGAAACTTAATGCCAGCGCCTTGCAGAACAACTGGGGGCCAGTGGCCATCTGAGTGAAGTGGCTCCCGCAAGGCTGGCAGCGCCAGCGAGGCCTCTCGACTCAGACCACGTGTGCAGTCCTCCAGAGGGCTCAGCTCGCTCTAGGGCAGACTGGCCATGCCAGCCTGCCTCTGGATATAGTGATATACTAAAGAATACCTCTGAGACTGGACCTCTCGCCCTATTCTTTGCGCTGATTTCCTCTCTGCCCTTCATATCTGAGTTGCTTGCTGCCAGCTGAGGATATGTTTCATGCCTCTGGCTGCACGGGCTCTAGGCTGTGACTGCAGTTAGCCTCTCAGGTGGCACAAGGCCCCCTGGCTTGGCTGGCTGCAAACCAGGACGGCTGCCTACCCACCACTAGATGGCAGCATCAGAGCAAGGCAAAGCCAACGTGGGCCCAGCAGGTAAGAGACCCTGTGCCACTTGCCATTGGCTGCCAGAGCTCAGTTGCTCTGTGTCGTCATCCTGAGGTGGTTAAGCAGCTGCCTTTGACTCAAGCCTTCTGTAGGTTTGCCAAGCAAGAGGAAGAAGTCCCCGCATTCCAAACTCTTTTCAGCCAAATGCCGCGGTTCACCAAGGGGCAAGGCAGGCAGAAATCCAGTTAGCAAAGCTTCTCCATAATCCCTGCATCACTTTGCCAGATAATAACTTCACCTGATGGATTTCTGACTGTCAGGCAGCCCTTCAAGGCACAGGAGCCTTGTCAGGGAAAATAACACAGAAATCTCAACTCCATTGGGCTTGCAAAGCAGGACCATTAAAAACAATGGGCTGTAGAATCACAACAAACATGGCAGGCTGTAGTGACCGCTTGAAAAGGGGGTAGGAGGAGCCACAATGGAACCGCCATGCTCAGAATAAAGAGTCCAGTAGCACCTTTAAGACTGACCAACTTTATTGCAGAATAAGCTTTCGAGAGCCACAGCTCTCTTTGTCAGATGCATCGTCAGCTTTCAAGAACCACAGCTCTCTTCATCAGATGCAGATGCATCTGACGAAGAGAGCTGTAATTCTCAAAAGCCGACGATGCATCTGGCGAAGAGAGCTGTAATTCTCAAAAGCCGACGATGCATCTGGCGAAGAGGGCTGTGGCTCTCGAAAGCTTATTCTGCAATAAAGTTGGTCAGTCTTAAAGGTGCTACTGGACTCTTTACTACTTTGCAACTACAGACTAACACGGCTAACTCCTCTGGATCCATGCTCAGAGGCCGTGACCTTCTGAATACCAGCTGCTGATGGGCAGCTCTTGTGCTGAGCCACCCCCGCCCCTCAATTCACAAAATATGTGGTCTCCAAGAGTTCTTGAAGAGCCCTACTGGGTCAGGCCAACAGTCCATTGAGTCCAGTATGCGGCTTCCTATCGTGGCCAACAAGATTTCCCCACGCAGGCATGAAGGAAACCATCAACTCTCATTACTATTATTTAAAACGGGACCCAATTGGCACGACACATTCAGAAACTCGGCCAAGTGCCCCTAAATCCAAAGCTCCCGATCAGAGAAGCCAGAATGAGTTGACCAGCAATTTGACAAAGTACAGTTAGCTCTGAACAAAAAGCCCCCGGGAATAACCACGTTTTAAGGCCTGCTGGAAAGGGGTACAGGGGCACAGCCTCAAGGGAAGGGAAGGGAAGGGAAGGGAAGGGAAGGGAAGGGAAGGGAAGGGAAGGGAAGGGAAGGGAAGGGAAGGGAAGGGAAGGGAAGGGAAGGGGTCAGCCCTTGAGAAAGGACGGGTCCTCGGGGTGGCCACTTCCTGATTCCTTGAACCCGGGCAGATCATGAGAGGGAGGGCAGAAGGGGTTATATCAGTGCTTAGTTTTTGTGGCTCCTTCTTACCCGCCCAGGGTAATGCCGATCGCCACCTTGGGGTCAATTAGCAATTTTCCCCAGGCCAGTTTGGCTAGATACCCTGACAGTGTTTTGCCATCTTCTGGGCATGGAGTAAGGGTCACTGGGTGTGTGTGTGTGTGGGGGGGGGAGGTAGTTGTGAATTTCCTGTACTGTGCAGGGGGTTGGACTAGATGACTCTGGAGGGCCCTTTAAACCCTATGATTCCTGAGGAGACAGCGTGGTCCAAAATCTAGTCCTAGCCTGGGACGCAGGCGCAACAGGCAAACGAAGCACTGGACTCAGGATCAGGGATCTCAGCGGGCACAGCGGATGGATTTCTATCTACCACTCCTGGCTGAAAACCAGTAAAGATGAAGCCCAGCTGGTGGGTTTTAACAGGCTTGGGGGGTCCCTGCTTTGCCCTAGAATTTGACTAGCCCAGCCAGAATGCCAGCCTTTCAGCCACAGGTCAGAAATCGCGCTAGAAAGACGCTACACTTCCGGGTGTTTAGCGAACATTTAGCGCAACGCCAGGACGCTCTGCGGGTGTGTGGATTCAGCCCAGATTAGGCAGGAAGAAGGCAGCTGTCCTTTTGAGGTTACTCAGCTAAGCGCTTTTCTTAACAAGGATCAAGATTCCTGTAGGAACTTAAAAAGTAACAAATCCAGTGAAGCTTATTAATGGCGCTAAATGAAGAACAATGAAATACGCCATTCCGTGCCATGCTCCTACAAGCCAAGAAACCTCCCCAGCGCAAAAGAAAAACAATCTGGACATACCCAGAGCCCTGTGTCCTTTTTGGATAGATTTCTTTTCCTTGAAGCAAAACAGTAAAGAGTGCAGTAGCACCTTTAAGACTAACCAACTTTATTGTAGCATAAGCTTTCGTTCATCAGATGTATTGTCAGCTTTCGAGAACCACAGCTCTCTTCGTCAGATGTATAATGAGCTTTCGAGAACCACAGCTCTCTTCGTAAGCATATCTATTGCCCTGGGCTATTCCCAGTGTGTCCTGTGTTTCCAGTGTTAGCTCTCTGCATACTACAATAGTACCTGAGAATATCACCTAATTGCATAAAGATAGTAAAGGCACATAAGACATTTCAGTCCATAGAATCCATTTCCATCACATCTGACGATGCATCTGACGAAGAGAGCTGTGGTTCTCAAAAGCCGATGATGCATCTGACGAAGAGAGCTGTGGTTCTCAAAAGCTTATGCTACAATAAAGTTGGTTTGTCTTAAAGGTGCTTACTGGACTCTTTACTATTTTGCTACTACAGGCTAACACGGCAAACTCCTCTGGATCTTTTCCTTGAAGGTGAACAGACCTCTGCGCATGCTCAGAGGAACTCAGCTGTAAGCAGCCAGGATATGCGCAACGCCAGCCAAGCACTTACCGCCCCCTGGTACATGTCTATCTCGCGGTCGGTAAAATACGGCAGCTGCTTGAAGGGATTCACAGAAATCAGCACTGGACCGATGTACGTCTTTTCATTTTCAAGATAAGGGTCAAGAAGCACCATCAGGACTGGCCACATTCCTAACCCACCCCAAACAGTGGTGAAATCCTGCAGCTCTTCCAGGGGTGGGTGGGTTTACCGCAGCCAGGAACACCGTTTCAGATTTCCATACTTGGGAGAGGGGGAATTGCACAGGCAAGGAAGAGGAGATGAAAGGCCCCTTGGAACAGGCTCAAGATTAACTTTCAGATAGCTTTACCGATCCTGTCTCGTTTAACTTTTAAATCATTCAGAAAATAAAATTAGCCTCTAAGTAAAAAAATAAAAAGGTCAACTTTCACACTGGACAGCCCAGGTGAGCCTGATCTCGTCAGATCTCAGAAGCTATGCAGGGTTGGCCTTGGTTAGGAATTGGATGGGAGACTTCCAATGAAGACCAGGATTGCAGAGGCAGTCAATGGCAAACCACCTCTGATAGTCTCTTGCCATGAAAACCCCACTAGGGGTTGCCATAAGTCAGCCATGACTTGAGGGCACTCTCCATCACCATACACCCCTGTATTTTAAGAGAGTTTTGTATATTTTTTTAATAATCTCCTAGGAACTGTATGATGTTATCAACACAGGACAAATGTTTGTTGCTTTAAAAAAAAACCAAAGGGACTTTCGTGCCTTAGAGATAACATTCCAAGCATCACTGCCCGTTTTGTTGTTTATAAGAATGGACCCTTGGTGTGCAGGCCCAGCATGTTAACCAGATATCTAAATAATTTCATTGGTGGGGTGGGGTTGTGAAAAACAGAAGGTGGAGATTGACACCCCCTGTCCCCCTAAGCGGCTGGCCCTGACCATGGAGCAACTCCACAGCCACCCGTTTCCTTCCATCTGGAAGAAAGTGTAGAGAAAACAGAAAGATCTGCAAAACACCTTCCACTAAGGTTGCCAGGTCCAGGTGGGGAAATTCCTGGAGATTTGTGGGTGGAGCCTGGATAGGGTGGGGTTTCGGGAGGGCAGGGGCCTCAATGGGGTATAATGCCATAGAGTTCACCCTTCATAGCAGCCACTTTCTCCAGGGCAACTGGTCTCTGTTGCCTGGAGATCAGTTGTAATTCCAGGAGATCTCCAGCTACCACCTGGACATTGGCAACCCTGCCTTCCACGCTGAAAGGAGACCTGCTTTTAACAGGTGCTTCTTCAAGGCAGGGGCCTGCCTACGTGTGTCCCAGCGAGGCTCGGGCCTTCTCTTACAGCTTCTCCCTCGGCTAACAAGTGTCACGGCTAGCGTTGCCAATGTCCAGGTGGGGCCTGGAGATCTCCCAGAATTCCAATTTATCTCCAGACTATAGAGATCAGTTCCCCTGGAGGAAAGCACAGCTTCCAAGGGTGGACTCTATGGCATCAACCTGCTGAGGTTTTCCAATCTCCCAACCAGGAGTTGGCAACCCTTTTCATGGCCGGGGAGGGGCTTGGAGTTGAGTTTTCTGAAATTGGCCCTTTCTGATCAAAGTACTGATACACCAGTTTGGAGTAATGATTAAGAGCAGCAGGACTCTAATCTGGAGAACCAGGTTTGATTCCCCACTCCTCCGCTTGAAGCCAGCTGGTTGACCTTGGGTCAGTCACAGCTCTGTCAGAGCTCTCTCAGCCCCACCCACCTGACAGAGTGATTGTCGTGAGGATAATAAATAACATACTTGTCGTGAGGATAATAAATAACCACTCTGAGTGGGCATTAAGTTGTCCTGAAAGGCAGTATATAAACTGAATGTTATTATTATTATTATTCAATTAGAACCCTGGGGACGGAGGCACTCCCCGCTACCACCTCAAATGAGGGTCAAGCCCTTTTCTCCTCGGCCTTCGCAACACAAAGGATACGAAGATGTAGTCATCCATGAACCGCTTCTTGAGGTTCTCCACGATGGCCTCCTCGTTGATCTTGGAGAGGAGCACCATGTCGTCCACCCCGCTTTGTTTGACATTCTGGGTCTGCCAGTGGTAGCGCTCTTTGCTGCCCTGTGGGGAAAGAGCGCACAATGGCCGGTCGTGTCAACCACAGAGGGAGGCCCAAAGCAGGAAAACAGCACCTCCCAGCGCTGCCCAAGGCTCACAGCGGCGTGCAAAAATGTTTTTCAGCCCCACGTCCCCCTTAAAAAAGAAACTTGAAACAAACAGGACACATGCCAAATGACCATAAAAATAAATAAAAGCACAAGCAATATCAAAAGAGCAGAACTTCATTCCACAAAAGAGCAGAATTGTGCATTCCACAAAGGAGGCAGCAGCTGGGCCTGCCCCACTGTTTCATGCATTCCTCGGGGGGGGGGGGGCAAACTTTTACAGGTGTGGCTCCCTCCCAAGGAGCGACTTGGAGGCTCCTGGGCATTTTGGTAATCTCCATTTGTTTACAACTGCATCCTTTTTCTAAGCACCAAAAATGGCCAAAGTGAAGACATCCAAGGGATGATAATTTTTGAGTCCACTCAAGAAATATCTTCAGCTATTCACTCGACAACAAACTTGAGTGGAAAACCACAACATCACAAATCTCAAAGGCAGATGCAAAACGGGGCGTGTTGCATTGGACAAGAACCATCTTTGCTTACAGTTTCGCTCCCAAGGAAAAGCTTTGCCCACACACCCATCAAACTCGGCTGGGTCATGAGAGCCAGAAGCGACAGGGGTCTCGGGGGGGGGCTTCCCCAGCCCCTCTCAGGATGGGCACAGACGGGCTGCCAGCAGTGCCACCCTCTATGGAAATTCAGCCCTTTTGGAAAAAAGTCACCCAACGGATCCCGGTGCTGTGAAATCTGCAGCCCTCCTCAGCCCCTCTCCTCCCCGCTCCCCATCCAGGGACCACAAATCTCTCTCCCACCACAAAGGCTGGGTGGTCTCGCTGGCAGATTTGTGCAAACTTCAGAAAAGGCCGGTTGCTAGGGCTCCTTTCCTCTCAAGCTGGCCGAGACAATGCCAGCCGGCGGTTGCCATGCGACACACAGGCTGGGGTGGGGGGATGGGACAGAAAGCGGGACCTGTGCCCATCGCGGAGCGAAGGGAGGTAGGCAAGGCAGCAGAGGGAGGGTCTCTGCCGGAGGGGCCCCAAAACTGAGGGCAGCCAAGTTAAAAGAGAAGCCTTGTGGGTTTGGGGAGGGAACATGCATAACGAGGTCAGGGCATGAGTTCAAATGCTGCCAGCTGACCTTAGTCAAGCAGCCAGACCTCCTTGTCAGGGAGTCCCCTGCTTTCAGCCTCTTTTTGCTTTCACAGCTGATACCAACCGTCATCCTGTTTTCTTCCAGCCCTTGCTTGGGCAGGTGGGGCGCCAGCCACCCAACGGAATCAGGGCTGATTAAAGCAAAGAAGCACCTTTTAGGGTTAAAAGCTGATGTAGCTGGGTCATTAATTAAGCTGCGATGCAGCACTTCACTGGCTGGAATCCCACTGCTGCCCTGAGCAAAGCAGGTGGCCGTGGGTGAGCCCCTCCTCTCAGCCCAGCTCCCCAGCTGCATTGGGGGGAGAATAAGAACACTGTTTGGTGTAGTGGTTAAGAGCGCAGGACTCTAATCTGGAGAACCAGGTCTGATTCCCCACTCCTCCACTTGAAGCCAGCTGGGTGACCTTGGGCTAGTCACAGCTTCTAGGAGCTCTCTCAGCCCCACCCGCCTCACAGGGATAATTAGGACACACTTTGTAAACTACTCTGAGTAGGCGTTAAGTTGTCCTGATGGGTGGTATATAAATTGAAGTTTGTTGTTGTTATTCGATTAGAACCCTGGGGACGGAGGCACTTCCCGCTACCACCTCAAATGAGGGTCAAGCCCTTTTCTCCTCGGCCTTCGCAACACAAAGGATACGAAGATGCAGTCATCCATGAACCGCTTCTTGAGGTTCTCCACGATGGCCTCCTCGTTGATCTTGGAGAGGAGCACCATGCCGTCAATGTTTTATTATTATTATTACTTTGTTCAACACTCTGAGTGGGCACTGATCTCTCTAGAAGGGCAGTATATAAGCACAGCTTCTGTAGCACAGTGGTTAAGTGCTTGGACTGTGAATCAGCACTCTGCCGGTTCGAATTCCACTCCTGCTGTGAGCTCAGCAGGGGGCCTTGGGGAAGCCACTCCTCTCAGCCTAGGGTTGTCAGGTCCCTTCACTCCCTGGTTGGAGATTGGCTGGCTCTTACCTCTCCTTTTCTCCTGTGTCATCTTGCACGTGCTCTTCCAGCTAGTGTGATGACATCACTTCCAGGAAGAGACATCATCACACGAATCAAAGGGCGGCCTGGGAGCGCACCCGCGCTTGCCAAAGGGCTGAATCCCACCCACCCCCACAGGGCCTGATTCGGCCTGAAACGGGCCCGCCGCGGGGTGCGGGAGCCCATTTTATTACTAAAAGACTGTTTTCACACGTCTCGGCGTAGCACTAAACTCATTGCGGCCATGGCATGAACAAGCCCTCATTTGCTAGGAACGTCGGCGTTGCAAGCCAGGCCTTTCTCCCCGCATTCCCATTTCTCTAGACAGGCCGCAGCTGCGTCCCCAGAGTGCAGGTTGGAGACCATTTTGGGGCTCCCCACCTCCCTTCCCTGAGGCTTAATCACTCCAGGGTACTTCCGTGCCTGTAGACGTGGCTCCCCTCAATGAAAGAAAAAGAGGCTTCATCCCAGCGCATGCCAGACTCGCAAAGGAGACGACTGACTCCACGCGAGGATTCCCTCACCCCATAAATTCAGGGCTAACCCAGTTCCTTCTCCCAACTGGATGGTGGCGTGGCCTCTAAACTTATTTTTAGTCACTGCTGAGACACGGCTTCCACCACAAAAGGAACGGCCATTGCTCTCTTGGCTGTGTTTTTCCCTCACAGGGCTCTTGTCTCCATAAAGGACCAGAAATTCAACCAGCGCATTTGTAACCCCAAAGGACACAAGAGACACGACTATCGGTCAACTCGTTCGGTGATAAACGCTGAACCGTTTCTGCTGAGAGACAGGCGCAGCTCTGGGAACCCAGGCCTGGTTGCTGTGGGCAACAGCACAGGCCTCGAGAACGGGATTAACCGGCTGGCACGGCCGGCCTCACCTGGCAAGGCCCCTTTTGTGGCACTGCGGCACAGGCAGGTGTAGAAGGCCTCCCGCCAGCTTCTTTGGCCCAGTTTACAGACCGACAGAGCCTCGGCGGCTGTTTGGCTCGCTTACCATGCATGGCTGCAGCAGCCGCTCCGGCCCACTTGGAGCACTGGCTGCAGAATCTGAGGAACGTTTCCTCGTTCCTAAAAATTCAGTCCTACATTTTAATGAGCTGTCTTGGAGGGGAGCAGGTTTGGGGCTGAAAAGAAGAGCCAAAATAAAATGGACGGCATGAAAAAGAGGAGATGCCGGCATTCTAGCTGCTTTGCTCTGCTTGAATGGACTTGAAAAACATCGGCCGGTGTGCGGTCACACAGCCAGCGTGTGGTCACGCAGACTCCAGCAAGGTGCACCCTTTTCCTCTTCTTTGAGAACCAAGAACCAACCGGCACCGCAGATAGAGGATTTCCAAATCTCGTTTCCCAGACAGCTTTCAAAAAGAGAACTTCCCCTGGGTTGGAGTGTCCAGTCCAGTCTAGAAACTCATACTATTACTTCACCAAATCTGACACTAGTTGCTCACAATCATAAGAAATCCACTCTGCACATATTCAAAAGTCACTCACCAGCCAAGAGCCACTGAGGATTCAAAGACCGCAGGCAGTATTTACTTACAATTTTGAGTTTATTTGATTTAAAGGGCAATTTAACGAAATCAATTGATTTTTCTGGGAGTCGCCATGTTCTCCGTTTTAATTTCACATCTCAGTGGGTTGTAGCCTGTGAATAGGATTGCCAGCTCCAGACTGGGAAATTCCTGGAGATTTTGGAGGTGGAGCTTGGAGTGGGCGGAGTTTGGGAGGGGAGGGGCCTCAGCAGGGTAAAATGCCATAGAGTCGACCCTCCAAAGCAGCCATTTTTAACAACAACAACATTCAATCTATATACTGCCCTTCAGGATGACTTAACACCCACTCAGAGCGGTTTACAAAGTACGTTATTATTATCCACATAACAATCACCCTGTGAGGCTGAGAGAGCTCCGAGAGAGCTGTGACTGACCCAAGGTCACCCAGCTGGCTTCAAGTGAAGGAGTGGGGACTCAAACCCGGTTCTCCAGATTAGAGTCCCGCACTCTTAACCACTACACCAAACTGGCTCTTTTCCAGGGGAGCTGTCGGCTGGAGATCAGTTGTAATTCCGAGAGATCTCCAGTCACCACCTGGAGACTGGCAACACTACCTGTGAATCTACCTCACTAATGGCGGCGCTCCCTCTCCCCACACAGGGAGCCCTCCCTCGATGTAAGCCACTCAGAGGAAGATGCCGCCATAAGCAGGACAGATCCACCAGACCCAACCCAACTGGTCTGTCTAAAGGAAGGGCCTCAAATTGCATCCTGTCTTACACTGCAGCCAACCAGTTATTCTAGAGGGCCCACAACAGGTCATGGAGGCTGAGGCCTTCCCCTGAAGTTGCCTCCTGGCACTGCTGTTCAAAGGTTCACTGCCTCTGAGTGTGGCTAGTTCCTGTGGCTAGTGGCCACTGATAGACCTCCTCTCCATGAATCCATCTGATCCCCTTTTAAAGCTGTCTAGGCCGGTAGCCATCACCACATCCCCTGGCAGTGAATTCCACATTTTAACCACTGGTTGTATACAGAATTATTTCCTTTTGTCTGTCCTGAGTCAACTGCCCACCCGCTTCATTGGATGCTCTCTAGTGCTAGCATTTTGGGAGAGGCAGAAAAAGTTCTCTGTCCACTCTCTCTACCCCGTGTATAATTTTATAAACCTTGATCATGCTCCCCCGTAGGGGTCTCTTTTCTAAACTGAAAAGTCCCAGGAAAGGAACTCCAACCCCGCTCATCCTCTTGGTTGCCGTCTTCTGTACTTTTTCCAGCTCTGCAAGGTCCTTTTTGAGGTATGACGGCCAGAACTGCACACAGTATTCCAAACGAGGCTGCACCAACCATAGATCTGTCCCAGGGCATTATAATATCGTCTGTTTTATTTTCAATTCCTTTCCTCATAATTCCCAGCATAGAGTTTGCCTTTTTTACCCCTATAGTACACTGGGTCTACATTTTCATTTCACTTACCACTACAACCCCAAAACTGAATCTGTATTATTTATCATGCCAATCGCCACTTTGGAAGCAATTTTTGCCAGGCCAGTTTGGCTAGGGATCCTGACAGTGTATTGCCATCTTCTAGGCATGGGTATGGTGTGTGTGTGTGTGGAGGGGGGGGAGGTAGTTGTGAATTTCCTGCATTGTGCAGGGGGTTGGACTAGATGACCCTGGAGGGTCCCTTCTAAGCCTATGATTCTATGATTCTATTACAATCCAAGACCAGTTCTAAAATACATTAATAACATAAAAAGTTACATCAACTGTATTAAAATAAGCATCCACTAACTTAATATAGAGCAGCGATGGGCTCTAACGGTTCTATAGAATCTTGCTGCTTTGTCCCTGACTGGAGCACCACAGTCGGAGAAAAGAAAAGCCTCCGATTATCTTGGCATGTTTTGAAGAATGGGAGTAAAGTGATCTTTTCTGAGATCAAATTTTAAAAGGCAGTACAACATTACATGCCCAACAGTTTCAACTGCCCCATCTTCCGGGGACAACCACGTTCCCACAACGGAACTCTAGAAAATCTCCCTTGCAAAAGTGTCAAAGGTAAGAATGTTGAACCGGGCCAAGGTAAAAGCTTTTCTAAATCTGAGGACTGACCCCAAAACTGGTTTTCAAAGCTCAAAAAGATATTTTGGGTGAAGACGGAGACGGGAACGTTTTTTCCCCAGGGGCAGCAATTTTCCTAGTATAAACTATTGTTCAGAGAAAAGTTGTAAGTCTGCACCCATCCAGAGCATCTTGTGGATTTAATGAGTACCCCGAACACAGTTCTCTTAATTCATTTGTGCTCTCGCTGGCCGTTTCCCCACGTCTTAGAAGTCGCGCAACACTCATGGAATGTTGACGGCTTCATGGCGCGTGATGTCAGGCAGTGATGATTCCATTTTCGTGGCATGGTAACATCAGAAATCGCGCCATGAAGCCGCTAGCATTCCGTGAGTGTTGTGTGATTTTTAAGATGTGGGGAAATGATTGCTCTTTCCAAGGAGCACAGGGTAATTCATGTGGGATCATACCATTTTTATCCTCACAACCTCCAGAAGAGGTTGCTTGGTGCATCTCTGTACGAGTTACCGCTCTGATCTCACATCCTTCTAACCGGTCTCTGCTACAGGCAAGTAACGCTGCCCTATCTTTGCACTGAGTGTGAGTGATCATTCCTCTCCTCTGATGTAGAAACACTTGCAAATTATCCCAGGCGAGGCTGCCTGTTTTGTCTTTGCATGAGTCCCTGCTCAGGACTTGCTTTCATCCCATCATCCTCCATGAAGTCTATGGTTGCTACAGAAGAGGCAGTCTATGGTTGTCTCCTACAGAAAGACAGGGGCTCCAGTGTCCTTTAAGGGTGCGTTAAGTCTCACACACTCTAAATGCTGAGGGCAGGGGGCTAATAATGCGTGATTCTGAATTTTAACTTGGGGCGGGCGGACAAGCAGAAATTCGGGAACAGCCGACCCAGCCCCTCTTCCCAGCTCTCCACCACAGACAAAACGGCTTTCCATGCTGCCAGCGACCCTCTATCAGCCTCGTCCTTCCTTGGGTCCCCAGGACTTTCGAGGGAGCTCGGCGAGGCCCTCGGTGAGCCTCAGCTTCTCTTTCCCACCTCCCGCCCACACTCAAGTCTCTCCTGCTGGATCACCAACCCCACCCATTTCTGTCACCTGGCCTAGTCTCTGAACAGGTAGCAGAACTAGCCTCTCCAGTGGCTCTTTCATTAAACTGGGCTGGGTCTCTCCCAAGTCCTTACGCCTCCCCAGGAAACTCCCTGAGGAAAAATGTAAGGAGAGCAGAGAAAGAGAGAGAGAGACAGCATGCAAGAAACAGCCATTGTGGGTCCTGTCCCTTCCAGAGCTGATGGCTGCCATCCCGGCCTGCCGCAGAGCTTCAAGAACCGCAAAGCCCATTTACAAAACACTCTAAACATAGCAAGCTCTGGCAGAGGAACTGCAAGACTGAAATGTCTTCTCGCCATGCGCCAGCCAGGAGGAAGGAATGCCTCACTGTTTGCAGAGCAAAGACACACCCCGCGCTGTTACGACAGACATCCACTCCTACTCCCCAAGGGCCAGTGGGTGCGTTCCACCAACCTTTCAAACACCAAGTGGCTGAGTCAAGCCGAAGCCAAGAAGCTGCACCTCTTTGCTTTGCCTCCAGCCAGAGAGGGAAGACGGCAGATCCCAGATTCAGGGTGCCGTGTCCTTTGCCCCATAACGCAATTAAAACTGGCCACCCGATCTAAGCACCAAGGCGAGCCAAATCCCATGAGCCAGAGGGGTGAAGTGGTTAGCATTCCAGACCTGGGTTCAAATCCTGAATTGCTCTGAACCTCACTGGGTCACCTTGAGATAGTCATTCTCTCTCTCGGCCTTATCCACCTCACAGGATTGCTCTAAACGCAACACGGGAAGGAGAACTGGGCACAGCGCCCTGAGCTGCTTGCAGCTAGGGCAGGTTAAACAGGCATCAGATAAAGAGACAAAATTCCTATTATATATGCAAATAGAAAGTACTTGCATACGTTCTTTTGAAAATCATTCTGCCGTTGCAGGGCTCACCAAATGAATTCAACCTTCCGTTTTGGCATTCTGACGAACGACTCCGTTAGAACAAATTGAAAATGAACCCGGACAAAAGGGCAGAGATGCTGGCTGGGAAGGCAGAGATCTGGAAGGACACTGGGCTCCCCGCTTTCAGTGGAGTTCAGCTGACCCTGGCTGCCTTGATTAAGCGCCTGAGGGGTTTAACTGGATCCCGCATTGCTGCTAGAGAAGCAAGTTAATGCAGCTGCAAAACAGGTCTTTTCCCAACTCAGTCTAGCCTGGAAGGTGGGCCCCTGCCTTGACGCAGTCAGTATGGCCACCTGGATCCATGCTGCAGTAACAAACACTGAGACTAGACTACTGTAATATACTGTACGTAGGTCTCCCCTCTTTGGAGATTCCAGGTGGTGCAGAATGTTGCAGCTCGATTACTCTCAGGAGTGACGCAGGGCATGCACCTCTCTCCCATTCTGCCGTCACTGCATTGGCTACCCATCGGTGACCAGGCTTAGATTAAAGTTTTGGCTATCACATACCAAGCCCATGGCCTTGGAACCACCTTGCCCACACCACAACAACTTTGCTCACCTGAGCAGGTGTCAGCCTGCAAACAGGCAAGATCAACAACTGCCTGGGCGCGAGCATTCTCTGTAGTGGCCCACGCTGTATCAATTTATTTATGGAAGTTATTTATAGTCCGCCTTTCTCGCTGAGACTCAAAGTGGATTGCATACTGTAAGTCATCCAGAAACTAATGCAATCGGTTTGGGATATGGAATGACCTGCCTGAAGAGGTCTGGAAGGCTCCCGCGCTTTTGGATTCCGGTGCCCTGTGTAAAACAGAACTGCTCAGGAGGACATTCTTATAAGGTAGTAAAGAGTCCAGTAGCACCTTTAAGACTAACCAACTTTATTGTAGCATAAGCTTTCGAGAACCACAGCTCTCTTCATCAGATGCATTGTCAGCTTTCGTGAACCACAGCTCTCTTCGCCAAATGCATCATCAGGTTTCGAGAACCACAGCTCTTTTCATCAGATGCACCGTCAGCTTTCGAGAAACACAGCTCTCTTTGTATTGTCGAAGGCTTTCACGGCCGGAGAACGATGGTTGTTGGGGATTTTCCGGGCTGTATTGCCGTGGTCTTGGCATTGTAGTTCCTGACGTTTCGCCAGCAGCTGTGGCTGGCATCTTCAGAGGTGTAGCACCAAAAGACAGAGATCTCTCACTGAGAGATCTCTGTCTTTTGGTGCTACACCTCTGAAGATGCCAGCCACAGCTGCTGGCGAAACGTCAGGAACTACAATGCCAAGACCACGGCAATACAGCCCGGAAAATCCCCAACAACCACAGCTCTCTTTGTCAGATGCATTGTCAGCTTTCGTGAACCACAACTCTCTTCGTCAAATGCATCATCAGGTTTCGAGAACCACAGCTCTTTTCATCAGATGCACCGCCAGCTTTCGAGAACCACAGCTCTCTTTGTCAGATGCATTGTCAGCTTTCGTGAACTACAGCTCTCTACGCCAGCTGCATTGTCAGCTTTTGAGAACCACAGCTCTCTTCGTCAGCTGCACTGTCAGCTTTTGAGAACCACAGCTCTCTTCATCAACTGTATCATCAGTTTACGAGAACCACAGCTCTTTTCATCAGATGCGTCTGACGATGCAGCTGACAAAGCGAGCTGTGGTTCTCAAAAGCTTATGCTACAATAAAGTTGGTTAATCTTAAAGGTGCTACTGGACTCTTTACTATTTTACAACTACAGACTAACACGGCTAACTCCTCTGGATCTGTTCTCATAAAGGAAATCGGCCTGCATTCTAACAGAATGAGAGAGAGATTTCAATAGAGGGAATAGGATTGCGATAGTACTAACTGTTGGATAATGTTTTTATCTTGCTCTCGCTGCACTATATTTCCACTTACACGAGACCATTTCTTGCACTGTATAACATGTCGTGTTTCGTACTGATGCCTTGCTTCAGATATGTGCGGTCCCACTCCCATCCCACTGCCTCCTCATCCTGTTGATTGTACAGACTTATGCCGTGTCATCCACCTTGAGTTTCAATGAGAAAGGCAGACTATAAACAACAACATAACTAAATTAATAAACCAACCACAACAATAGCAGAATTAATCTGGCAGGTAAAAACACGGTGCAGTTCTGCACTCCAAGCTCCACCACCAGCTCAGCCCCTTCCACATTTTTCAAAGGAGGGGGTGGTGCACAGAAAAAGATTTCCAGCCGCTCGAGCCAGGGCATTTTTCTGACCCGAAGGACAAGACAAGACTTGCATTCTCCTTCCTAACTATCCACATGGCCTCAGGGCCAAGCTAGAAGTGAGGAATTACACTTGAATGGCAAGTGAACAGACTCACGCGTATTCCTCCCCGTTCACTTGCACTCCACTTGCATTCCACTCGATCATTGAGTGGAATGCAAGTGGAGTGCAAGTGAACGGGGAGGAATAGGCGTGAGTCTGTTCACTTGCCATTCAAGTGTAATTCCTCACTTCTAGCTTGGCCCTCATTTAAAAGACCTGGATGATACAAGCTAAATGCAGCTAGAACTTCATTTATTTACTTCATTGATACTCCAACTTTCTTCCCACTGGTAACCCGGATCTTGCCGCATTCGATACCAAATGACCGTCAAATCGACAAAACATTAATCTTACAGCAGTCAAGATGTCTACAGGAGTAATCCATGGATAGAAATAGCTGCATGGATAAGTTCCGGGTTCTGCACAAAAACGCAACGCGAGCACACTGGATGAGGGTCACACTTCTGGGAAGCAGTGTGTGTGAACAAGATCTTGGGACAGGGGTGGATGGGAAGCTAAACAGGAGCAGTCAGTGTGACGCAGCAGCAAGGAAGGCGAATGCAATCGTGGGGCTGTATCAACAAAGGGATAACATCCAGATCACAAGACGTCATTGTCCCACTACATACTGTGTTGGTCAGGCCCTACATGTGCAATTCTGGAGGCGTCACTGTAAAAAGGATGCGGACAAACAAACAGGTGCAGAGGAGAGCAACCAGGAGGATCAGGGGCCTGGAGACCGAGCCCTAGGAGGGGAGACTGAGGGACCTGGGTATGTTCAGATTGTAGAAAAGGAGGTGGAGGGCAGACACAATTGCTCTCTTTAAGTATTTAAAAGGCTGTCACTTAGGGGAGGGAGCTATTCCTGTTGGCAACAGAGGATAGGACTTGAAACAATGGGTTTAAAATATAGGAGGGAAAGTACCAGTTGGACATTAGGAAAAACTTTTTCACATTAAGAATCCAGCACTAGATTCGGCTGCCTTGGGGTGTGGTGTGGTGGGTTCCCCCTCCCTGGCAGTCCTCAAGAAGCAGCTGGACGAATCCTTGTCAGGGTGCTTTAGGCTGTTCCTGGGTTGGGCAGGGGTTGGACTAGATGGTCTGTAAGGCCCCTCCCAATTTTATGATTCTATCTCCTGCAAATGCACAAAACCTCTGAGAGGCAGGCAGTTTTTCTTCTCCCTTGTGGGGATGAGGCTGAGAGGAAAGGTTGCTTCATTTCAGGGGGAATTGCTCAGCCTCGGGAGCACCATCTAAAGGGCTCCTGTCACCAGCTAAATCAACTCAGAAGTCCAGTTACATCTACAACCCGCCCCCCTCAAATTTACACTTACAGTGTGCTGGACGGAGAATTACCCAGACTCAAGAAAGCCCAGTTCCTGTTACTTCTTTCTGAGGTCATCACTAAGTGATTCATGCAGAGATGCAGCAGGGAACCTCATCTGAGGACAGTTCATTATGCTTCAATTTAGGACTGGTTGCATGAGCCAGTTATGTTTGATGAACTGGCTAGTCAGAATCACTCGCATCCCAAAAAAGCCAACTGGAGGAAGCCCAAAGCAGAGCAGTGAGTCATGCAGAGAAGCAGCAAGAATCCTCGTCAGAGAGGTGAGCACTCTGAGCTCATTAGAGCCTTTAATTATAACATTTGTCATTCCCCGAAACACACCAGCATTTCCATGCCCCGACCCATGGTTTGGAAATTACTGTGGCTAAGGTTGCACCTAAGAGTGTGGGGAAACACACAACAAAGCTTTGGACGGAAGAATAGGAGATATGAATGGGATGGATCGTGGTAATGAGGCTACGAGTTCAGAACCAAGCCAGCGCTGGGGGATCTTGACAACTGGGGATGGGCGGTATATAAATTGAAAAAGTAAATAAATAAATAAAACTGTGTCAAGGAATTTTTTTGCTGCTTTGCCAGAAATCCTACAAGGAAGTCAGGCTATGGAAAGACAGTTGTCACCACAGAAGATATCAGGGATTAAGGAGCACGTGGGGTGTTTTTTACAGCCCAGGAAGGCTTGGAAATTGAACGCCGCAAAATTTTTACAGCTGCACGGACAGAACCTAAGGAGAAGAGCCCTCCTGCATGAGGCAAAAGGGCCACCCAACCCAGAAGCCTGCCTCCAACAGTGGCTAGCTCACGGGCAGGGCAAGAAGAGTAATGGCTGCCCCAAGTGGAGAGGACTGGATCTATTCTGCTACCGACACGAGAAGGCAGCCTGGTGTTAGTAGAATGGATCTGCAGCATCCAAACCTTTCATCCCAGCCTCTGGCATACAGAGGTAGACTGCCTCGGAACATGGAGTTTCCATTTAGCCACCAAAGCTCAGGGACAGCTTTCTGCCCGTATTTCTCACTATATCCGCTCCATTACCTCCACTCTTTTGACCTGCTGCTGTCAGCTGCCTAGATGAGCACACCTACATACAAGACGGGACAGGTTCCAATCATGAGCACACCGCCAAACATCTCTGCCCTCTCTCCCATTCCATCTCCTGGCTACAATGGGGGAATTGCCCTGATACACCTAAGGACACGGCCACTCCGTGGGGCAGGTGGCTGAAATGCTAGCCGGTCTTTCACCGTTACCATGGGACCTGCACTCTGTGACCTGGGAGAGGCACCTGTGAGTTAATGACCTGGGCGCTGGTCACCACGATCAAAGGGCCCCAGAGCTCAGAAGATGGCTACCTTATCTTGGTTGTGGCCACAGGGTGCAGCACCCAAAGAAGGCCCCGTCCAGTCCCTGGCATCTGTGGTTAAATCGCAGACCTTCCTATGCCTGAGACTCTTGAGAGCTGCTGCCGGCCAGAACAGGGCGTGGGGCACTCGGCAGATCACAGGCCTGAGAGAGAATCAGGCAGCTGCATCTGTCCCTCTGTGGGGACCCCGGGCAAAGATCTGGTTTTGTTTAAAATACTCTGCAAAACTCCAGGTTTTATTTGCCCACCCTGAAAGCACAATTATTCATAGTTGTTATTTCACTAACAAATCCAGACACAGGCATGGATCTAGCAACGCACAAGCAGAAGTATCAATGGATCCAGTACAATTCCACTTGTGTAAGACCTTCTGCAACACCTAGTGCATTCCTCCCTATTTACCACAGTGCCTGGTTGCACAAGATCTTGTGCAAGAGAAAACACAAGTGGGGCTACAATCTTGGACTGAGTCCATGCGGCCGCCGCAGTCTTTTTCTGACATTTCTGATTGTGAACACCTCTTGTGAAAGCAGAAATTTTGTGCCAAATCCAACCCACAGAATGCTGACTGTGTCAGGATCCAGGGCCAAGCACGGGCCCACCCTATCAAGATGCCCACAGGGTGCTGTTTTGGGGCCCAAGAAGCAAAAACCGAACAGGCAGAATTTGTGGGGTCAGGCCCAGAACAGTTGCCAGGGGACAGCCAAAGGGACCGGGCGCATCAATCAGGCGCTCCAACCAAGGGACACCAAATACACCCACCACTCCCAGGCCTGAACCAGAACACGGCTGGTGGCTTCCCAAGAGTCATCCAGTCTTAAGGAGGCAGCCCTGAAACAATGACTCACAGTCCCCCAGGGCAGACATTCCCGAGGCTGCCTGCTCAAGCCTCATCCTGCCCCATTCTGACTCCCTTGGCACTGCAAAGCGGTGCATGCCAGGCGGGGCACCCTCGCCCCATACGCTCGATGAAGATTAAACATTAACCAGGGTGGCTTTTCCAGCAGGGTTTTGCTTCAGGCCAAGGGGAGCTGCTCCGGAAGGAAGCAACGTTGGGAGCAGAGGCGTGCTTTGGAGGGGTGTGATTAATCAGTTCCGTCCCCTTCCAATCAGTTCCGTCCCCTTCCATTTCCCTGGGAGAAAAGGCCATCAACCAGCTTTCCAGGGGATCAGAAGGCGGTTAACGGATTACCCAAAGCGCTCCTTCTCCTGGGCCCAGGCTGGTCTCCTCTAACCTGCAGTGGCGCTCCAGGGTCTGTGGCAGAGAAGAGCCCCTAGAGCTGGAAAAGCAGGAGAGGGAACCAGGCACCGCCTGCGGGCAAAGCAGGGGCTCAGCCCCTCCCTGAATCTCACTGACCGATGGAACCATTTCACTGGTTACATGTTGCAGGCATGTCCATTTCACTTTTCCTCACATGGAACATAAAAATATAGCGCTGGAAGGGGGACCCAAGGGGCACCTAGTGCAGCCCACTGCACGATGCAGGAAATTCACAGCTCTCCCCCCACTCCCCACGGACCCCTCCTCTGTGCCCAGAGGAAGGCAGAAACCCTCCAGGATCCGTGGCCAATCTGGCCTGGAGGAAAATTCCTTCCTGACCCCAAAGTGGCACTCAGCATTACCCTGGGCGGGTAAGAAGGGGCCATGGAGAGCCAAGCGCTGGCTCATCCCTTCATGCCCTCCCTCTCCTGATCTGTGTACATTCAAAATAGTAAAGAGTCCAGCGGCACTTTTAAGACTCACCAACTTTATTGTTGGTTAGTCTTAAAGGTGCTACTGGATTGTTGGTTAGTCTTAAAGGTGCTAAAGAAATCTGACAAAGAGAGCTGTGGTTCTTGAAAGCTTATTCTGCAATAAAGTTGATTAGTCTTAAAGGTGCTACTGGACTCTTTCCTATGTTGCAACTACAGACTAACACGGCTAACTCCTCTGGATTTGTGTACATTCGGAGAATCAGCATTGCTGTAAGATGACCATCTATCCTCTTCTTAAATACCTCCAAGGAAGCAGAGTCCACCACGCCCGGAGGAAGCCCGTTCCACGAAGGGACTGCTCTAATTGTCAGGAAGTTCTTCCTAATGTTTAGCCAAAAACTCTTTTGCTTTAATTTTAACCCGTTGTTTCTGATCCAGCCCGCAGGGGACAACAGAAAACAACTCTGCACGATCCTTTATGTGGCAGCCCTTCAAAGACTTGAAGATTTCCTCATAGGACTTGGTCTCCAGACCCCTCGCCATCTTTGTTGCCCTCCTCTGGACACATTCCAGTTTGCCAACATCCTTCTAAAGCTGGATGATGATAAAATAAAATGCACAAAATGGAAAGGTGCTCCTTGGAAGTCAGCTGGCTCAAAGCCCCTTCTGCTGCCTTGAGGCCAGTTGGGGGGGACATGCACTGGGGTGAGGGAAAGCACTTTGTACATGTTCAAGGGCGATATTTTTTCCCAGATCTGGGAGCCCAACAAAACTCAGAGGGTCCTCTGACATCTCTGTGCCTAACAGCCTAAAGTAAAGGCTTGCAATGGCCCTGATCCTGCCCGTCCTCGAAGGAGTGCCAGGCAGAAAACGTGGACCAACTGAGAGTAACGGATCTAATTTATCCTGACACAAAACGTAGACTCCCCTACCCCTGCTGTGTCTTGCTCCTGCCTTCGTGTTCCTGCTTTACCCAAATGCAATCTGCACATTCAAAAATTCCACTTGTGCTCACTTGCGTGAATTCCAATGTTTGTTCGCTGAGGCCAGTCGTGTACTAGTAACCTGGCAGGGCGTGAGACGTCAATTTGTGTCTGAGCTGCATCCAAACAGATTCAATCCATCACTCGTGACACAGCCAAGATGCAGCCAAACTATCTGCCCTCAGTGGAAGATGCCCACCGTGTCTATGCATGAGTCCCTGTTCTGGGCCAGCCTCTTTCCAGTAAGACTCAGATCAGTAACTCATACAAGCCTTACTCTGGAAGCACAAGGTTCCAGAGTTGCATCCTTTGTTATTAATATTAATAATGTTATTAATAATAAAGGTATTTTTGCACTCCTGAAAATACCCGCCGCCTACTTGGATTTGAAGTTTGAGACTGAAATCTGCCTTCTAAGGCAGAGCAGTGAGAAAATGCGGTTCGACAGAGGCAGGCAAGTAACCCTCAGCAGGAAAGTTTTTAAATACCTCTTAGGGTTGCCAACTCTGGGTTGGGAAATTCCTGGAGATTTGGGGGTGTAGCCTGGGGAGGGGCCTCAGTGGGGTGGAATGCCACAGAGACCACCCTCCAAAGCAGCCTTTCCCCCCAGAAGGACCGAACTCTGTAATCTGTCAATCGGTTGTAACTGTGGGAGAGCTCCAGCCACCAGCTGGAGGTTGGCAAGCCGACGTCTCCATCCGAGGGGTTGCTCTAGGGTTGCCAGCTCCCAGCTGGGAAATTCCTGGAGATCTGGGGGGTGAAACCTGGAGAAAGTGGGGTTTGGGGAGGGAAAGGACCTCGGCATGGCATAATTCCATACAGTCCACACACACACACACACACCCCAAGTAGCCATGTTCTCCAGGTGAACTGTTCTCTGTGACCTGGAGACCAGTTGTAATTCCGGGAGGTCTCCAGCCACCACCTGGAGGCTAACAGTACAGAGGGAATCACGAGAAGCAATAAGGTATCAAAGTACCGTGATGTTCCAACGAAATAAAGTACCACTGCAACAATCCCAAAACAGTGAACTTGTTCTTGTTTCATCTGTGCGCAATTTACCATCCCCACGCCAGCACACGCGACCTCCCCCCCTTCGGCCCTACACCTGAAGTGCCAGCGCTGCGCTGGGGCCAGGGCCCCGGAAAGAGGGAGGGGGCGTCCCGGGCGGAGGGCCAGCCGCGCCTTCGCACGTGACGACGCGGGCTTTCGCCGGGGCCCGGGGACGCGAGCGCGGGGAGGGGGGGGGGCCCGCGGGCGATCGGGCGCTCCGCGGCGCAGGTGAGTCCCGGCCGAGGCTGGAGGCAGCCCAGGCGGGCAAGCGCCGAGCGGAGCGGAGCGGAGGCGCCTCCCGGGTCCGCGCCACTGCCCCGCGCCTGGGAGAGCCGCGGCAGGGCAGGAGGAACTGGGCGCCCCGCCGGCCACTCACCATGCTGGAGGAAGGCGCTCCGCGGTGCGTGGAGAGGCTCGCCCGGGCGCGGGTCAGCGAGGGCCCATCCCGGCGGCGGCAGGCAGCAGGTGCCCCGAGCCCAGCCGGGGAAAGCGCCCCGCACGGGGCCGCCCGAGGGGGACTCCGCGCCGCGCTCTCGAGCTGGCGAGGGCCGGGCCGGGCCGGGCCGGGCAGGCAGCGGCAGGGCGAGCGAGCGGCGGCGGCTGCGCTCCTCGCCGGCTCCAGCGGGGCAAAGAGTGCCGGAGGACGGGCGGGCGGGCGCGGGGTGCGGGGCCGGGAGGGCGCTGCGGCGCGCCCCCTGGCGGGCGAGAAGCGCGGGGCGGCGCGGCTGCGGGTCTCCGCCGGTGCCAGCCCGCCCCCTCCCGGGCAGAGCGGGCACTGCGGCGCGGACCTCCCGGACCTTGACCCGGTCGGCGGCCGCGGGGAGGAGGAGAGGGGGGCCGGGCGCCCTGCAGCGCGGCCAGATCCGGCGCCCCCCCCCCGCCAGCACCCCAGCCGCGGCCGGCCCGTCAAAGAGCTCCTCTAGGCAGTAGGAACAGAAGAAGCTCTACAGCGAGAGAGCCGGACTCTTCCTCTTCCGTCCTACCCGCCCACACCGGGCCATGCCAACTCGTTCGGATTCCTCTTTTCTCATTAGGTATCTCCTCATATTGATTCATTGTATCAGCCTCCGCCATGCTTATTAGAGGGCTCTTCCTATGGAGCGCTATCGTAGAATCATAGGGTTGGAAGGGACCTCCCGGGTCATCTAGTCCAACCCCATGATTACAGAGGCGTAGTCCGCTTTGAATCTCGGGGAGAAAGGCAGACTATAAACACAGTAAATAAATTTAGAACCTGCCTGTTGCCCTGCGACTCGAGAGAAAAATCCAGAAAAATAATAGCACAATGCTTAGGCTGAAAGGCTAGCCCCAGAACACGCCAGGGAGTTCTGGAGGCAAGACTGAAACCGTTTCTCCCGCCCTGCTTGGAGCATTATGTGTATCATAATTTGCCGCTTCCAGGGCGGTGAGAATGTCCCTTAGCTATCACGGGGTAACTATTGAAATATTGCTAGTCCAGCTCGCAGATACAAAAAGCCAGGAGGTTTCTGCTTTCAGGACAAGGCAAAGCTCTGCGCCACTCTCTAGCGGCCTGTTTTGCCCGTTGGTTCTCCATAATCACTTCACATTTCCCTTTAAATGTCTCCGTTTCTGATTTGCAGCCCAGGAAGCTGGCGTGAGGCGACACAGGAGGGCTTCCTCCCGTCCAGGTACCTTTGCTGGCTCCTCCTGGAGAAAGAGGAAGAATCTACCTTTGAGACTCCTCTCTGTGGCTGCTGCACAGAAGCAGATGGAGTTGAGGTGGAGCAGTGACTTCTGTCCTGGACAAAATAGTAGAGTCCAGTAGCACCTTTAAGACTAACCAACTTTATTGTTGCATAAGCTTTCAAGAACCACAGCTCTCTTTGTCAGATGCATTGTCAGCTTTCGAGAACCACAGCTCTCTTCATCAGATGCATCATCAGACACATCTGACCAAGAGAGCTGTGGTTCTCAAAAGCTACAATAAAGTTGGTTAGTCTTAAAAGTGCTACTGGACTCTTTACTATTTTGCAACTAGAGAGTAACACGGCTAACTCCACTGGATGTTTCGGACAGAGGCTGTCAGAGACACGGAAGACAGACTCCTTGTGGGGAGGGTGCCCTTCTTACATCTTCAGAGTTTGTGGAACAAACTTCTTGCCGTGCTGACGTGAACAACTGAGGGTGGGCCCCATCTTTGCTCTGCCCCACCTGCTACTTCTCCCAAAGAGCAGAGCCCACCTCTGTGCCCCCAAAAAGAGGGAGCAGCTCTCCCGCATCAGCCTGCATGTGCAAGCGGGACAGACTATCATGGGATGCATCCAGGAATACTTGGCAATCCCAGGGAGCTTGTAAATGTGTGGAAGGCTGTGTGGGCTGCAGGGGAGCCCTGGCGGTTTACAGGCTCAGCCTTCTCAGCGGCCGCTAAGGTGGGGCTGAGTTTGCCCTTCAGCATCTTGCAGCCTGCCCTGAACAGTCATTGAGGAGAAAGGTGGCGCGCGCACTTCGAAAAGAGTTTTGGATATTTGCTGTTACTTGAAGGCATTTAACAAAAGGTATCTGGGGCGGCAGCAGCAATGCCTAGAGGGAGCAGGTGTGTAACACCTCGCCCAGTTTCACTGCCAACACCACTTTCTTCTCACTAAAGAGGTAAGGCGGGCTCACCAGACTGAACCCCCAACCTGCAGAAAGCCAGCCATTCAGGGAGAAAGGTTCCAGTCCAACCATCTCCCTCACACGCTCGTTTTCTACTTGCGGGGGAAATTGTCTGCATAAAGGAACGTTCCTTAGCCCCCAATTCAAGTTTAAAGGGAAGCAGCCAAACCGGAGGTTTACCAGCTCAGGGCTAGGTTAGGGTGGGACGTGAAGCACCTCCCCCTGCAAACAAACCCACACAAAGGGGCTGTAGCCTCCCCCCCTCCCAAGACTGAGCAGTTTCTTCTTGCCTTCCCCACCTCTTGGAACTCACTGCGTTTGAGGAGGCTGCACCCCAAAACACACCCTGACAAACCGGCCTCAGAGGGGACAAAATGCCTCAAAACCAAGCGACAAGCTTTGCATTGTGCCTGGAGAGCGAAGAGGCGGTTTAGGCTCCACCAGGGAGCACAAGAGAGAGAAAGAGGGTCCCGGCTCAGAAATACTGCACGCTGCAGGCTCACCGGCTCACGACCCTGCAACTCCACTGGAAGAAGAACTTAGATTTGACTGGTCACTCCAAATATGTGCGCTCCGAAGTTCGACCTCCCTGAGCATCGGGGAGGTCAAGCAGGGGTCCCTTCAATTTTGATCATGCCACCCCCCCTTTCTGCCTCTCTAAGGCGGGGCAGCCAGAAGCCCTCCCCGCTGGCCTTTCTGAATGCATTCAAGAGCCCCCTTTGGCCCCCACGGGGGACCCACCAGTCTCGGAGCCCTGCAGACTCCGGTGCCAGGCATTCCTGTGCCCCTCAGGGCCCGCAGGGCGGACCAGAAGGCAGGACCCCTCCAGCTGTTCTCCCCCCCTCCACGGAGGTGGCATTCATCCCCAGACAGAGTTAAGGACATTGCTTCAAACAGCGAGGTTGCATTTTTCTTTTATATATACATATATATAAAAGAGACTTTTTTTATTAGAAATGTAAGTTCATTTCATAGACTTTATTTTGGAGTTTGGCCCATCCTTACTGAATAGGGAAAGAAAAAACAGATACTCACACATCCCACCCACCCCCAGCACACGCACGCACACACACAGAGTGGGGGGGGGGGGAGAACGGACGTGCACGAATGTGTTGAGAACAAGGAAAAACAAGAGGACAATTTCAATGAGGCCGAGTGGCCCTCCGCCACCGCCGCCACCCATTCTGAGCCTGGCAGCTGCTTCCCGGGCCTGTTCTTCACAAGGGAAATGGCAGCCATTGGCCCATCCCCGACCTTCACTGCCACCCGCAAGCTGCCCGGTCTAAGCTCTTCCTCTGACGCCCTGCTGCGCCCCCCCCCCCGAAGGCTGTTCAGCTAACTCCACTCCCACAAAACCCTACCTAGGATATTACCGGAAGGGTTCAGAGGTGCCCTCCGGCATGACCCCACCAAAACTCCTTTCCACCACATCACCAGCTGATGGCCTCTGTTGCTCCGAGATGTCGGTCAGCGCATGCAGGTGGTGAAAAAGGAGCCAGTGAAGGTCGGCAAGGACCGGGTCATGGGTGCCTGTAGCAGCTACCAGAAGCGGAGAGTGCTACAGTCACCTGGGTGCTTCTGCCCATGCACAGGTTCGCTCCCTGCATCCTTTGTGAACTGGCCCCAATGCAAGAGGAGGCGGCGGTTCTGTTTCAGCCAGATACTGCGACGTAACCCCCCCACACACACACACACACGCACCATGAGGAGACTAGAGGGTGGGATAGCTGTGTCATGTACACCAGGCAGATAAGAGCTTGACACTCAATTTTGCATGGCCCACTGGCTTACCAGAAACTGGAGTTGGAAAGGGCTCCTCCTTCTTTCAATTCTCTCCCTCCCCCCCCCATCATTATGCCCCAACTTAAGAGAAGTGCAGCAATTCCCCTTCCATGACAGCCAACAGATCTCAGCTGCTCTCTCCCGAGGACCCCCTCAGCTCTGCAAAACGGCGACCCTGCTGACTGCGGGGCTTATCCCTCTCCCCCTGCCCGCCCTTCCCGTTCATGACCACCCTGTGCTTGGCTCCCTTTTCCCACAAGTGTGGCTGACCCAGAGTAGGACAACATCACCCCTAAAGGATCCCCTGCAAGGGGGAACATGGGGACAAGACAGACACAGCCAGCCAGAGCATCAAGGGCGCTGAGCGCCCCTAAGGAAGAGGCACGCAAGCCCCCTGCTGCTGCTGTCCCCAGGCGGCCGGCTGAACGAGTCTTTTGAGAAGGTCAAAAAAGGCCAGAGAGCAAATCACAAAGTCTCAGACTTCAAGAAACGCCCTGAGAGGACAGCAGAGCCTGCAGGTGTCTAAACGATTTCACTGACAAGCTAGCATAGCTGCCTCTGCCTTCTGCAGGCACTACCTTGCAAATCTCACATTCTCTACGGGACTCAGTTAAAAAAAAAAAGAGAGACACACGCTGGTAAGGAATGTACTGGGCCATCTGTCTTTCCTTGTCATTTCACCCAGCAGCTTCCACCCCCATCTTCATTTCCCTCCTCCAAAGTACTGGCAGACTGGCTCCCAAGGACTGGTTCTGCAACTGGCGTGCCCTCCTTGTACTGTGAGCAGCCTTCCTTGGGCTACAGATCTGGGGGGGGGGGTCCTAATCACCGTCTTAAAAAAAGAGATGAAGTAAAAACACACACACACAACCCTAAACACACACAAAAGGAGTTGGGGGCAGAGCATGCAACAGAAAAAAAAACCCAAAAGGAACGGGACAAACCCACACAGACGCCGCGCACACAGACCTCATGGCATGGCTTGTGCCTCCAAAAGCGAGGGACAGAAAACGCGTGTTCTGCATGCATGGACATGCTTCAGCTTCGCTCGGAGAGAACCAAGAATGTTGTAACTTTATCGGTGGGTTGAGAACCAGCCAAACATGGGTCACGGGTTGGGTAGAGAGAAAAGAGGAGCCATCCCGGCAGCCGAGTTATTTCTGAAATTCCTATCACAAGCCTTCATGTTTTTTAGGAGCCGCGTCAAGGCTGATCCTTTACATAGTTGCCAGGCTCAAAGATACTCACGGGTGCAACGAAGACTCGGGCCAAGACGCAGCGAGCATCGAAGGGACAGGCGGGCCCAATTCTGCTAAGGGAGGAAGGCAGCCCTCGATCTGCCTAGCAGCCAGATGGGAAGAGGTGGGAACATCGTTCTATATTGCGGCTCTACTCCACTGGGAGCTGCAAACTGGGGTGACCGTTGCCAAGAGAGAGCAAAAAAGGCCAGGGAAATGCTCTATTTAGTGTGCCTGTGTGAGAGTTGTGGTGGGTGGCCCGATCAGAAGATTAGTAACTGGCTGAACAAACGCACCAAAGGTGATTGAAGGGTCAGAAAGAAGGGGGTAGCACCCACACGTGGCTTTTCTGTGACTTCTGTCCTGTTTGACTGTCACCTGGGCCAAACACAAGATGACTGTTTTGATGCAGCACAGATCAAACACCGTTAACCAAATCAAAGATTATCGCAGAAGAGCCAAACCATGAATTGTGTCTCCAAAAAAAACATTTAAGGTGCAATACAAAACCTCTGGGGAGTTTCTATGGAAAGTGACACACAGTGCCACAAACCCCAGAAGTTCAAGGAGAGCAAAGATGGCTGAGGGAACCACCAAGTATCCAAAAAAGTTCCCTGGGCAATCTAACTTTGCATTAAAATGTGCAAGAGGAAAGAAATTGCGGGGGCGGGGTGGGGGGACAGGTAGGGAACCATCTTGCCAAATGCAAACTAAAACATGCACAGGGAGGAGGGAAAGTCAGCTCAACGGCGTTGGTGGGGCCATGAGGGAGGGCTGGGGCTGGCTGCGAAGCTAAGCACCCCCCTCTCCCACATATACTCTCCCCACCCCCACCCCGACCCATCAACGTTTGCCAGGCTGTTGGGAGAGACTTCACAGGATGATCAAAGAGGTATAATACTGAAATAAAGAGCTGGAGAAAGGAGGGCGAGACAAACACAGACACACAACATGGTTTTCAGACATCCAGAGAGCGATGGCTCCGTCCTTGCTCGTTGCTTTAAAAGGAGAATGTCAAGAGTTTCCCACATGATCCTTCGCGCTTCACAGGAAAAATGTTCCTACTGGTCAGGGGTCAGTTTTCCCCCGTCCCCACTGGGGTCTACAAGAATCCGGTAAAAATGGCGCCCGCTTAAAAAGGCCCGCGAGCCGGCACCCCTCAGCGGGCGAGGAGAACTCCTTTCCCTCTCTGGCTCGACACGGACCCCGGAGCCCAGGGCGGGGGGGGGGGAGGCGGGCGGTCACATGATGCCGTTGGTGAGGTACTGGAAGCCGTCGTAGAGCTTGGTGGTGAGGGAGCGCATGCTGCCGTCCACCATCTGCTCGATCAGCACCTGCAGCTGCTCCTCCGTCATGTTCATGTGGAAACGTTCCTTCAGGTTCCGGATGGTGCTGGAGCCGTGGAAGCAGGGCAGCTGGGAACCTACAGGGGAGAGGGCCACGCGTCAAGCTGGGCAGACTTCCTGAAGCCTTCACGGGTGTGGGCCAGCGGGGAGCTCAGGAGAGGCCGTCCTCTGCCTGTCAAAAGGCGCCGCAATCCTCGCGCCGTATGTTCTCAAGGCAGGGTGGGCAACTTTTCTGGCCTTGCATCAACCCCCTGAAAATGGGGGGAGTCAGCAAACAGGCGGTGGTGGATGGAGGTGCTCTTGACCAGAGGTGCTGGAAGGAAACCGGGCCCCAGCGGCCCAGCTGTCTCTTCCAAGGCCCTGACTGCTGAGCACAATGGTTGGAGCGCCGTCTTTTTGGCATATAGGCTGGGGATGGAGCCTACACTTCTATAAGAGAGGCTTCATATATACATGGAGGGCTTTCTACTCAGATTATAGGGCTGTCTTAAGAAACAGCTGAGAGATCGCTTGGTGAGGGACAGGGACTGTAGACTAGGCTACTGGGTACTGTTGACTGATGTAGATACTTTCCTGCTGGTAGTTGGACATTGCTAACGTCATGTTAATTGGTGATAGATCCAGAGGAGTAGCCGTGTTAGTCTGTAATTGCAAAATAGTAAAGAGTCCAGTAGCACCTTTAAGACTAACCCAACTTTTTTGTAGCATAAGCTTTCGAGAGCCACAGCTCTCTTTGTCAGATGCATCTGATGAAGAGCGCTGTGATTCTCGAAAGCTTATGCTACAATAAAGTTGAGTTAGTCTTAAAGGTGCTACTGGACTCTTTACTATGTTAACTGGTGATGGAGAGTGCCCTCAAGTCAGAGTTGATTTATGGCGACCCCTGCTGGGGCCTTCAAGGCAAGAGACTAACAGAGGAGGTTTGCCATTGCCTGCCTCTGCAACTCCTGGTCTTCGTTGGAGGTCTCCCATCCAATTACTAACCAAGGCCGACCCTGCTTAGCTTCTGACAAGATCAGGCTCGCCAGGGCTACCCAGGTCAGGGTGTCCTGTTAATTACTTACCCTTTAATTCAGAAAGGCTTCCTCTACGTATTTGGCTTTCTGCTAGTTTTTCAAATTTGCAGCTACCATGCCCTCTTGCACCTGTTTTCACTGAATGTCCTAACTGCTGATCATGTTGTGTTTTTGCTCTGTGAATATTGATTGTATTGTATTCACTTGCAGTAAGAACGGCAGACTATAAATAAACAATGCTACCACCAATATTAATGAAAAGGCCAGGGCCTTTTTGGTCCTGGCTCCGACCTGGAGGAACGCCCTGAATAATGAGACCAGGGCCCGACAGGATCTGTTATCATTCCACCGGGCCTGTAAGACGGCGCTGTTCCGCCGGGCCTATGGCTGATGTTGGGTTGGGCCCCTGCCGGCCGAATAGGGTAGAATGGGGCCCTGCCGATCAAAACATCCACCTCCAAAGAAACTTTAGCGACAGCGGAAATGGTTTAACTGAATTAATTTAGCGTCGTGCTGTATTTGTATTTTAAATGTCTATATTGCATTTATTGCGCTTTTAACTCTAAAATTTTTTAACGTGCATAAACGTAATCCACCCTGAGCCTGCTAATGTGGGGAGGGCGGAATAGAAATCGAAACAAACAAACAAACAACGACCCTGCAGATCCTTCGAAGATAATGTGGATGTCTCTGACCCAAGAGCATAACCAAGGGAACGGGATCCATTCCTCGGCTCACAGCCGTCACTTCCCTGCTCAAGGGAGCCCAAACCACCCCCTGCCCTCAACCACATCCCAGAATCCTTTGCAACTCACAAGGGTGCTCCTCAGAAGCCGAAAGGACGGCGGAGAAGGACGCCCGGCAGATGGGCACCAGGGACCCTGCCTGAGCCCAGACCCTGGAGGGGTGGGGTGGGGAGCGGCTGGTACCTTGCTGCATGATCTCCACAATCTGCGCCACTTTATCCATGTGCTTCCGAGCAGCAATGAGGCCCTGCAGCATCAGCATTTTGTAGTAGTTGAACATGTCGCCGTCCAAGCCTCCCATGACCTGGGCAACCAAGAGAGGGGGACAGAGTCGGATGGGGCGGGGCGGGGGGGCACGCTCCCAGGGACCGAGCTGCCAGCGCTCTGCTCCGACGCAGAGCTGAGCAGGGAGGAAAGCTTTGAAGTCTCTCACCAAGGGAAACGTTTTGAACCGAGCAAACTTTGCCTCCACGGAACAAGAAAGAGGAGCACGGGGGCGGTGCGGAACCATGAGAACGACTCTCCCACCCGCTGGGAATCCCCTTTGGTGCTCTTGGTGGCTTTTAACCGGCACCACCAGCATGCCACGGTTATTGGCCCAAGTGGTCCAGAAACTTGATATGGCTCACTGTTATGTCCTCCCCATAGGAGGAGTTTTGTGTCGCCCACATGAAGAGAAGATGGCCTCTGCGCAAGTGCAAAATTCTCTCTCTTCCCACCCACCCAAATCTCTCCCTCTGTTGACCCAACTTACATCAACAAACTCTGTGGTGAGCTTGAAGGCAGAGGTCTCAAAGCCGAGATTCCGGGGGGAGCTGGAGAGGATGAACCCGAAGTCGATGTGGATGATGTGTCCGTCGGCATCCAGCAAGATGTTGCCATTGTGCCTGGGGAGGGGATGGAGGAACAAAACAATCCGCCTTCAACGGCATTGCATTCAGACATCCGCTCACACGTGACACACCTTGGGCACGATTACTAACGGAGACCCACGCTCCCCTCGGAAAAGCCGGCACTCGGGGGCACCAACTCCCCTCCCCTGCTCTGGCTCTTTGGGGCTCCTATCTCTCACCCCCGACAGGCGCCTGAAGCAGCAGGGCCCAATTACTCGTGTGGAGCAGGAAAGGAGGAGCTGGCCCGGCCCGGGGGAAGGGGGCCACGTCCCACCCGGCTTTCCCTCCCCCACCCCAGTATTCCCAGTGCTCCACAGGCATCAGAGAGAAAGAGCTGCATCAGGAACACTCTCACGGGGGAACTTGGGTCCAGGCCCTGGGAGGTGGTGAAAACAACTTTTGCCTCACCAACAAAATGCCGTGAATCGGCCCTAAAGCCCAGGTTTGCTACTGAGCAAATGCTCCAACGGGGGCCTGCGGCCAAACCTGAGTTCCAGCAGTTGGTGGTTCTAGCTGGCGTCTCGCAAAGCTCTTCCAAGAGCTCAAAGCCCTTCAATTTATCTTGCAAAGAACAGTTCCGCAAGGCAAGCCAGTCTCCCTATTGCGGGGGGGGGGGGGGGGCGGAGAGAGGCGCCCATATTGTCAAAAGGATCTCGAAATTTCTCAACATATTTCAAATCCAAGTCTTTTTGCAGCGGGGAAGTAGTTTCAAAAGACAAGCAAAGCTGCAGGATTAGGACTTCGGTTCTCGGGAAAGCACTTCTCTGCCTAGCCCAAGAAAGCGGCTCCGGCCAGCCTTTCTGCCGAGCATTTGCCCCTCAGGAGGAGGACCGTGGAGTGGACCGATCTCAAGACACCCACGGTTTGTGCGCTGTGCACCCTCCAGGGCACTGCTGACGTTTACTTCCTGGGCACCTTGGGAGCATTTCATCCTGCCCAGCTGAAGTGTGTGCTGGACTTCCTTCATGGTTTCTTTGAGTTTCCAGCCAGTTCACCAAACGGGGCTGCAGCAGTCCTTCCACGAGAGAAGCGGCTGAAGTGTCGCCGGCTAGCCAAAGCGGACTAAACTTCTGCCGCTTCCTTCCACACTGTTCTCTCTACACTGCAGAGTGACGGGCTGAAAGCAGGCAGTGCCCTGCCCAAGCCCTTCGTGGCTGAGGACACAGTTGAACCCCGGGGGGCTTCCTGGCCCCCAGATCGGCCCCTTTGGTCGCTGGTGCTAACTAGCCTCCTCAATTTGTTCCAGGTGGCGTAGGATTAAAAACCTCCGACAAGGAACCCGTTGTCGATTCTCTGCTCCCACCTGAAGACCACCATCTTGTCCATAAAGAGGCTGCAAAGGCCACCTGATGGGAGATCCTTTTGCGAGGCCCTGGCTTCACCCGCGCCCCCAGAGACCCCTCCAACCAGGAATGCCCGCTCCTTGCAAAGCCCACTCTCTCCCCAAGATGCCCCAGAGGCCCCGCCCTGCCCGCTCACCTGTCCTTGACCTGCAGCAGGTAGCAGACAAGGCAGTAGCCGGCACAGCTCTGCACGAAGTTGCGCTGGGCAGTCAGGAAGGCCTCGGTGGTGTAGCTGCCGTGCTCCTGCAGGAAGTAGTCCAGCAGCGAGAGCTGGGACTGCTTCTTCACCTGGTGGATGGACACGGCGTTGACCACGGGCTCGATCATGCCGCTGTCCGCCGAGATGACGAGGATTTTGTATGGCTTGATCCACAGGGGGACGCGCTCCTGCTCCCAGATGGACTGGAAGAGAAACGGGCAGTTTGCAGCACGCAGCCTTACTGGGCCCCAAATCTTCCTTCTGTCATGGCCCAGTCTGAGAGTGAGGTCTCCTCTGGAGGAGAGGAGCCTCGTGTAGCCAGCCAGGACTACTCAGGAGAAGAGGAGCCCTGTGTAGCCAGCCCTAGCCCTGATTCAGCAGAAGCCAGCAATCAGGAGCAACAGCTGCTGGCTGATCAGAGCTTGCAGCCAGCAGCTGAGACACCAGCACCCTCTAGCTCCAATACTACAGGGGAAGCTCAGCCAGGGACTTCTACAGGTGCAGCGCAGCCAAGAGCCTCCACCCCCCCCCAGGTTCACCCACGCCCAAGGAACGCCGCAGGCAGAGCCAGAGACTGGAACTGCAGGAGAGACGGCGCAGGGCTCGCCTCTTGAGCCAACGCCAGCTGCTGGAGAGTGATGATGAGTAGTGGCAGGATAGAGCCCCAGCAGCTGGCTGAAAACCACGCCTGGCTATAAGAGCCAGTCTGGAGGAACTGCTGGGCGTGGAAGCAATGTGTCTATTGCCCGCAACCACTCCGTGTTCTGTGAACCTTGCCCGTGCCCGTGCCCGCTTTTGGACCTGACACTATCGGGAAATGACCTTGGATTGTACCTAACCTTGCTCTTGGACTCTGGACTCACTCCTGGCATTATCTTGTGCTCTGACCACCGGTTTGACATGGCTTTTGCTCTTGGAACTCCCCTCAGACTCTGGCATTAAGGTTTGGACTTGAACCACCCTGCTTGGGCTGGCCCAGCCCGTGACACCTTCCTTCCTTCCTCCCTCCCTCCCTCTACAGGGGCCTCTCCAGATGGCAGGGGGAACGGCACGGTGAAGTTCTGCAGCACCCCGAACCCACCTGGTTCCCCTGGCAAGAGCACCAGCTCACCTGCAGCTGCTTGAGGACCTGGAATGCCAGCAGCTCTTGGCGGAGATCATCCCCACATTTCACAATCACAGAGAGAAGGCGCCAGTTGGGGAGGTGGCCGTACGGGGAACCCTCCCGGATCCGCCTGCAGAAAAAGCGGCAGAGAAGTCCGGTCTTTCCAGGCCTCGGCAGCCACAGGCCATCTTTCCTGGGCCTCGTGCATCTCAAAACTCTGCTGTCAAACCAGAGACCAGGACAGCCCCAGGGCCAGATTCGCCAAGATTCCTCTGACGCAACTGATGCTGGGCAGTCCCCCCCACTTCCCTGCCCTCTTCTGTCCCTTCAGCTCCCCCCCTCGCCTCTCTCCCCTCCACAAGACTTCAGAGCAAACCTCTAGACGCACAACGCTGGAGTGTCAAGCTGAGTGCTGGCTGACAACTCTTTGTGGTCTCCAGCAGAGAAGTCACTCCCGGCACCCGCAGCCTGGGACCCAAAACAACAGCCCTGCCACTAAGCTACGGCCCCTTCCCGTAAGCTCTGGGGGACACAGGTCCATCCTTTCAGTAGGTATTGCCCGGCAGAAGCATCTCTTACACTGTGACAGCCGCTCATATTAGGTTTGTGGGAGGTGGAATTACAAATCTTTAAATACCCACCACGCTGCTGCTCATGAGAGAAGCCAGGCAGGGAGCTGCAGTCTCAGGAGCCCAACTTCCCTGAAGGGCTGCTGCAACGGCAACCAACTGCAGGCCCTGAGCCTGACCAGCTCCCGTCAGACGCAAACAGACCCTCCCGTGACCTTTACCGTTTCATGCCCCGAGCCCAGTGCTATAGCGGACTTATCGCCTGAGCAGCGTCCGGGGGCCGTTCTGAAGAGAGAGATGGCCCACAGGGAGCTTTTTCACCTGACTTTCTCCTGCCATGGCTCCTTCAGGGCAACGGCAGACGGATCCTCAGGGTCCCTCTTGAAGGAGGTGGGAGTATGGGCAAGCTGCTCCGAGAGGCGCCGCCTACAGAAGGATAAATAATGGTAAGCCAGGCTTGTTTTTGACTACCCAAACTGGGGCACGGCATCCTGTGAGTCTCGGCTTTCGGGCTTCCTTGGGTGGGATCCTGCAGAGGCATTCCCCTCACGTTGGCCCAAAGATGCTCCTTCTGCCCTGGAAAGCGCTCCCATTAGGGGGAGATGTTTGTGGGGCCCCAACCCTCCGTGTTCTGAAGAGGGCACTATTTATGGGCCTATTCAGATGATTTACAAAGATCCAGAGGCGTTAGCCATGTTAGTCTGTAGTAAAAAAATAGTAGAGTCCAGTAGCACCTTTAAGACTAACCAACTTTATTGTAGCATAAGCTTTCGAGAACCACAGCTCTCTTCATCAGATGCATCTGACAAAGAGAGCTGTGGTTCTCAAAAGCTTGTGCTACAATAATTGCTTACCAATTACATGCTATTCTCAACAGAAACAAAATCAAAAAGTTATTTTGCATAAAGCTAACATCCGCTGGGGCCTGAAGGCCAAGGTTGGCGCTTTCTGCATTTTTTACACAACCACAACATTTTTTTATGGGGCATGTCATTCAGTGTCCTGTAGCACCTTTAAGACTAACCAACTTTATTGTAGCATAAGCTTTTGAGAACCACAGCTCTCTTCATCAGATGTGTCTGACGATGCATCTGATGAAGACAGCTGTGGTTCTCGAAAGCTGACGATGCATCTGACAAAGAGAGCTGTGTTCTCGAAAGCTGTCGATGCATCTGATGAAGAGAGCTGTGGCTCTCGAAAGCTTATGCTACAATAAAGTTGGTCAGTCTTAAAGGTGCTACTGGACTCTTTACTCTGAGCATGGCGGTTCCATTGTGGCTCCTCCTACCCCCTTTTCAAGTGGTCACTACAGCCTGTCATGTTTGTTGTGATTCTACAGCCCGTTGTTTTTAATGGTCCTGCTTTGCAAGTCCAATGGAGTTGAGATTTCTATGTTATTTTCCCTGACAAGGCTCCTACGCCTTGAAGGGCTGCCTGACAGTCAGAAATCCATCAGGTGAAGTTATTCTCTGGCAAAGCGATGCAGGGATTATGGAGAAGCTCTGCTAACTGGATTTCTGCCTGCCTTGCCCCTTGGTGAACTGTGGCATTTGGCTGAAAAGAGTTTGGAATGCCCTGAAGCAAGCCCAAAGGAAAACAGGAAACGCCCGCTCTCCTTCCCAGGCACCCGGTTACCTGATGTCTCCAGCAGCTATAAAGACGGGCTCTTTGCTCTCCTGGCTGGTGATGCTGTCCACAGAAAACTGGGAGATGTTGTCACAGCTGTTGGTATGTACTTCTGGAAGCTGAAAAAGAGGGAAGAGCGGAAAGTGGCTGAGCATCTTCCGCTTTCCATTTGTAAGCGAGGAACAAGGAACGGGGCTGCCCAAGGGTTTTCCTTAGCTGAGGCTGCGATACTGAGTGCACCTAAGAAGCAAATTCTGTGCTTACATCTCAGCGGAAGCACTTCAAGACGGGCCGACTCACTCCACGTTCCATCCTGCAGGATGCTCCTCCCTCCCAAATCACACAATTGTCCCCGTCAAGCTTTCTTGTTCTGTCACCCACAAGCATTCCAGGGGGTGGCCACAGCCGGTGGAATTTCTACAAAGAACGCTGGGGCGGGTGGGGGTGGGGGGGAGCTCAGTCTGACTGCAGGGAACTTCAGAAAGAGCTGCCCATTCGGACACAGACGCATCGTGCCTGAACCGAAGAGCCAAGGCGCCCGCGATGCCCAAACTGTCACCCAACGGGGCCAAGCTCTAAGGACTCGGAATACTGAAGGCTCCCCCAAGGGCAGGCGGAGAGGACAGGAGGGGACCCTGCCACCCTCCCGTCACTTGGGCTCATCCAGTCTCCTCTTCAGCAGCTAGTTCCTGCCCCCCCCCCACCAAGGGTTTTAAAGGGAGAAAAGCTGCCAAAGGAATGATAAAGAACTGATGGGAGACGGGGCAGCACCACGCCCGGCCTCTAATGGTCTTTGGGGGTGGCTGTCAGAATCAAACTGGGCACTTACACGTGCCCTTCTCACAGGGTGAGCTCAGCATGTAGTCAGACCCACCCTGGGACTAGTTAGGTGCATTAGAACAGCAGGGTTTAGTCCAAGGGCACCTGTAATGATTTTAAGTGCGTGTGCGTGTCTTTAAATGCTCAGTGTGGTACAGATGAAGAGCGGGGGTGGGGGGAGAGAGGGGTGAGTGGGAGAGATGACTGGTTGGTGACTGGAAGTGTGGGCAGAGCGAACTGCAGTTTTCAGTTACTGAGTGGCGAGCGAACATTCAATCTGGGCAAATCAGGCAAGCTGTGTGCAGCATGAGGAGGTCTACGCATTTCTGAGAGAAAGACTGATTCTGGTTTAGACAGGCAAACTGTGCGCGCGCGTGAGAGAGAAAGTTATATACTGTGACTGAGCGCATGTAAGGAAACTTTAAGACCTGATATCTATCTTTGAAACCATCAAGCTTTTGTACTAGAGTGAAACCGATAAGCTTCTTGTAAAAATAAAAGTTTATTTTGGGTTTTGTTTTTAATCCCAGGGCGTCTGTCATTCCTATGTCTCTCATTCCTATCCTCAGAGCCAGGTAGTCCCACGAAGAAGCCCGACGCCTGGGCACGTTATTAAAAGGGAAATGTAAATTACTGCTTTCGAAACATAATTCCAGGTGGCAGCCATCTACCCAGTGGGTGAAAGAGCGTTAAAGGAAAAATCTAACTGAGGGAAAAGAAAGGGGTCGTAACAGCACGTTAGGGACCAACAAGGTTTTCAGAGTGTAAACTTTTGACCGCTTACGCTCTTTGAGAATCTTGTTGGTGCAAGAAATACCAACTATTGAAGATTGGATGCATAAATTGCTGTACATGGCGGAAATGGATAAAATGACAAGGAAACTGAGAGATCAGAATCCAGCGGAATTTTTTACAGACTGGGGAAGATTGAAAACATATTTAGAAAAGAAGTGGGACGTAAAGGGGGAATTATGGCAATTTGAAAATTATTAGAATGGATTTGTTATTAGAAGAGAGAGAGTCTTTGCCATATGAAGTGAAGTGTTAGCTAATTGTTAGCCCAAATGTAAGTGGACTTAGAGTTAATAGATATTGTTAGAATTACTATAGAATTACTAAAGTAGATATTTTATCCGACTGTTAGTTAGTTTAAATTTAAATATATGTGGAGCTAATATAAAGTAATAGATAATAGATTTTAAGTTTATAACAATATTTTTGAAGTTAATAGATAGGGCTTAGTTGAATAAAAGAGTAAGTAAACATGAGATAAGGAGTTACAGAAAAAGGGGACAGATTGGGAATAGATTAGGCTATAGGGTTGGAAAGCTGTTGGAAGTCCTGGAAAAGGGGGGGGGAGGGAAAGGGTGGGGGAAAGGATAATGAGATGCTATTTGAAAGTTGTATATTAATATTCTCACCTAATAAAAACTTTCTAATAAAAAAAAAAGAGAGAGAATCTTGTTGGTCTCGAAGGTGCCCCTGGACTAAATCAGGCCCATCCGGTTTGGTTCGTGGTCAAGCCAACACAGCCTTCAGCACGGGCAAGGTCTGAGGCTCTTGGGTGGGCTGCAGTGCTTCGGCCGCCACCACCCTCTTTATCTTACTTGCACCCGGAGGGTTACCTCCACCTGCAGCTCCACAATGTCGTCCACAGACCAGGCCTCGTCATCGTTGTCGTAGTTGGGAACGGTGGTGAAACTACTGGCCCGCTGCTCGTGGGTGATCCCGCATTCCGGAAGGTTCTCCACAGACCTCGTGCTACGGATGCGGTTTTCCGGGATCCGGGCTGGAACATTAGTGGTGTCGAAGTTTTCACATTCAAGTACTTCCACGTAGATTAGATACGGAGCCTGGGGACAGCAAACCAGGTTGAAGAACTGGAAGTCCAGTGGTGCAGAGTGTGTTTTAGTGTGCAGAGTGTGTGCGTGCACGCACTTCTTTTCTCTTTCAAGGCTGTAGAGAGCTCCCCCTCCCCAATTTAATTTTAATCCGGTATCAAAGTTGCAGCCCCTTAGAATCAGAAAAGAGTCACGTTGAAGACAGAAATCAAACTTGATGACGGCGATTGCCTATGGGGAGGGGGTAGTTTGTTTATTGTTACACTGTTATAAAAATGTTAAAACCAAAACAGAGTCTTTTTTTAAGACGAACACATTTTATTTCAGCATAAGCTTTTGAGAGACCTCCCCTTCTTCAAATGGAAAATGTGCACATAAACATTTATAGCTGAAATCACAGGGAGAGGAAAAAGAGCAAGAGAGAGAGAAGAGGAAGGCGTGGCGTGTTGTAATCCAGGGGTGTTACATGCTAAGTGAACAACGACGGAAGCCGCAGGTCCCAGCCTGAAAGGAGCCACTTGATGTCTGCTTCCCTTTCCTATAGCAGACTGACACAGCTAGACTTTTGGAACTATTATTTAAAGAACTGGGTTCGAAATACTTAAAGAACTACACGCTCCACCCCTAATATGATCTCAAGTTCTCTCTTCTTCTGGGGATCTTAAAAATAAGAGACAGGAATGAGAGGGGCGCAGAGATCATTCAGGGGAGTACAGAGACTATTCAGATTATATTTTCCTAAGGGAAACCACAGGGATAGGAGTGGGGGGGCTAGATATATCTTTTGTCCCCAGAGGGCCTGGGAGGCAAGAAATCAGTTGTGCAAGAAGTAAGCAAGTTGAAATGAAATCTGAATGTGATTAAATGGAGAAAAATTCAGAATCCAAATGCAATAGTTCCAAATCTCACAAGTTTCTAAACTATCGCTGAACTCCAGAAACGAACCCTTAAAACGTAAGTATAAAATTCATGAGCAAGGTGGTCACAAAGCATCAGAGCAACAAAAGCCGCGGTTCTTGCCCTTGTTTTTCCTAAAACCTCTAAAACCCAAGGGCTCTCTTCACTGTGAATGCTGCTGGGAGGGGAAAGTTGATCCTTAAAAAGTAAAGTATGTATTTTTGCAACCAAATTCAACTCAGAACTTCACCTGAGAATTTCCCCTTTCAGAATCAGGACCCGTTTTAGGTTCAACACACAAAGAAGCCAAGCAAGGTTCCCACTCCTGCATTACCTTGTCCTTGGAGTTCAGCACCACAGCCTGGGTGTGCGGGACCCGCACCACATGGTGGTCAAAGCCAGCGGTGGGGAGCCAGACGCGGGCCGGCAGCTTGTGATTCAGCAGCGAGAGCTCCGAGATGAGGCGCTGCGTCTTCTGCTCCTTGGTGGGCAGCGTCGTCAGGCGCTTCCCGATGCCCATCAGCGACTTGATGAACTCTCTCTCCGGGGCCAGTCGGATGGGCTACAAAAGGCAAACAAGGTGACGGGGCAGGGGGGAGAAGTGTTAGACCCCTTGTGTGCACAGGGAAGTGGCTTGCCATGCGGCCTCTGTCCAGAGGTGCTCTCTTCTGGTTCAGTGCACGGCAGAGAATGAGCTGCTCTCTCTACAGGAGACCCTCTGAACTTCTGCCCAGCCCTGTCTGTTGCCAGTGGCCATCCAGAAGCCTCGGTGCCAAACGGGACAGCCACATCCCAGTGTTCGCAGGAGGTTGCATTCCAGCTGCCAAGAGCCAGCTGCTGCCTCCACCTAAGCCTCTCTTGCAGGCCGGAGTGAAAAAGATGAACAGTGTCAACTCAAAGGCCGGCATGCTGCTAGCACTCCCGGCTCAGAACGTGGCTGACTTGCATCAGGTGGAAAGCGGCCAGGCGTAAGGCGACAGCGTTGGCTCAGCAGTGGCTACTTTTCACGGGAGGCGTGCTACGCGGCAGGGGAGGAGAAAGGCTGGGTTCCACCAGAAGGAAGCCCCTTCTCTCCAAACAAGCAAAGAAGAGAATGCAAGGAAGACGGGGGTTAATGAGGCAGCTGCATGCATTTGTGGCCCGCTTCGGCTGGAGGGGTGGGCAGCACGGGCCTCCCCCGGGGCTTCCAACTCTCCTGGAAAATGCAAAACTGGCCCAAGCAGAGAGGCGCTGATTGGATCGAGACAAAGGAGGCTCCTGTCAGAATGACTCCGCCAGCCTTTAAACGAAGCCACGAGAGTTGGGCCTTTCTTGCCGCTGCACACCCAGATTTTGGAAGTCCTTAACGGCACAGCAGGTTCAGGCGGTCTGGATGACCTCATTTCTACAATAGGGGAGTTTTCCCCTCAAGATGTCTGCATCCTTGCTCATTCTGGCTCCCATTCAGAAAGCGCCCTCCCCGCTTTGAAAAACCCTATTTATAACGTCTCCAAGAGCTTGTCAAAAATGCAGCCTTTTACATTTCCACTTACCCGTTTCATTTATAAAACTCCCCAAAGGTAGAAAGGCTGTGCTCCTGAATAGCCAGCAGAGGGAGCAAAAAGCTAGGAATCTTTTGAACGAATAGCAAACTTAAAATCGTTACGCAGCATTTTGCCAGGCACGGCAGATGTTTTATTTTTATCCTGGCAAAAACTCTGGAGGAGTTCTTGCTCTATTCCAGATAATTTCTGTGTGAACTGCTAGCTGGCATTGCAAGATATCCTGGGTTCTAAACAGGGAACTGTACGGGAAGGGGGCCTCTTGTCTCCCAGCCTCCCCCACCCCTTTTCATTCTCACCTATTCTCAGCCCCATCCTCCCCTCGCCCTGCCTGCGCCCTTCTTAAAAGTTGCACATCAAGGGGGCCAACCGAGTTCAAACCTCCATTCACCCCAAGCTCTCTCGGCCTTAAACAAATGCAGCTATTTATCAAGGCGGCAGCAGCTAGCCAATTCATACATTTTAGGTGACAAGAGTCATCCTAGTTCATTGAAAAGCAGGTTGTTAAAGGGCTCTCTGAAAAAGCTGCTGCGAGAATTGCACCGAGGAGAGGGAGAGAAAGAGCAGGCAGGCTTAACCTGCAGCTGTACGCCATTTCATTCCCCCCCCTGCCCCGCCGAACCATCTGTTCTCGCTCCTGTGCAAACAGACACAGGTATTAACCAATTAAAATTTATATGACTGACTACTATTGATCGAAGGCCAGGTTATGACGTGATCTTAACGCTGCAGGAACGGGAAGGTGGATCAGAGAGGCTGGCCCACCCATGGCTGCACTCCCTGCCCCAAGAATATTTTCGCTTGCGCAAGAGAAAGGCCCATGGGAAGGTCCCTTGCACCAGGGGAAATAACTGCTGTGAGCAGAACCCAGCAGCAGAATCCACACCTGCTACTCCAAACCGCTTCCCACTCCCCCCCCCCCGCTTGCCCACCCCCTACTTCATAGGAGACCACCTGGCTTAAACACCCCCCTCCCTCCGTGGTCCAAGCGTCGTTACTTTAATAGCTGCTTCTAGCCCAGGCAAAAAAATCAGTTAATAAGCAAAGCCCGCTGCCCCAGCCAAGCCAAACGCAGCGAAGACAGGAGGCATGCATTAAGCTACCCAAGCGTGGGGAGAAGGAGCAGGCCGTAATTAAATGGAGGAGCCGAGCATGCTGCTAGAAACTGCCAGCGAGAAAACAAGATTTTCCCATTCACGATGCACAGCCTGCCCTCCAGGGCATATCTTGACTGGGAGGGGGGCGGATTTAAAGGCTGCTTGTAGTCCACATCAAAATGATCATAATCATAATCATAATAATGGTGCTTCTATTCTGCTGTTCTGGACAGATTAGGACCGCACTCAGAGCAGGGAACAAAGTCCGTGTATAATTATCCCCACAGTACAGCTGGGGAGCGGGGGCTGAGAGGAGGGGCTTCCCCGAGGCCACCTGCGGAGCTCAGGGCAGTCGTGAAATTCGAACCAGCAGAGTGCTGGCTCGCAACCCAACCACTCCACCACTATGCCACAACATCCATATCCTGTGCCACATAAACAACCACGCCTGAGGCAGCAGGATGAAATGGGAGCTTGCCTGCCAGGACTCGGGGCACCATCCTCGGGTGAATTTTTTTAGCAAACAGGGAGCCCTCTGCAGCTCCTGCCCCAAGGGCAATCCTCTCCCTGTCACACAAGGGCAGCAAAGGTAAGACTCAGCCAAGGAAATCCAGGCTATGCGCTCAGTGTAAGAGCCCAGAATTCGGACAATTCCAACCCTCCACACACGTCCACTGCTGCCAACCACAATCCTGGTTTTCCATTAATGTAGAACTTTTTTTTTAGCAAGGATGCTGTGCTGGGAAAGAAAGGGCTCACTCGCCTTGGGGACCTACCGCAATTTGTTAGGCGATCCCCTGGCAGACCTTCCAAAGCCCACCTTTGCCCAGGGCCCTTTCGCGTCCTTCTAGCTTCTGGCTCCATGCTCCCCCTTCAAGGCTCAGATCCAAATCGGATTTTCAATGTCACCCCACCCAGAGAGAGCAAAGATCCCCCCACCTCCGAGCGGTGCAGAGGGCGTGCCTCATTGCGCCAGTCCCCGACCCACAGAGATGTACAGACCAGCATTCAGGGCCACGTTTGTGCCCTCGCAGCAAAGGAACAACGCCCCAGTTGCTAAGGAAGGGCACCCTGCTTCCGAGGATCCACTCCAGGCTTCCCTGATCCTGCCCCACTTTTTGACACTTACCAAAGGGGCATCGTGATCGCCAGGGAGGGCTGTGACGAAGCCCCCTTAGAGAACACAGGCGGGCACTCCAGGACACCCTCTGCCCGAGATGATGATAATAATTTCACTTATATACCGCTCTTCTAGACAGATTAGTGCCTCACACAGAGCGGTGGACAAGTTAGTGATGTTATTATCCCCACAATGCAGCTGGGGAGCTGGGGCCGAGAGGAGGGGCTTACCCCAGGCCACCTACTGAGCTCATGGCAGTAGAGGGAGTTGAACCAGTAGAGTGCTGATTTGTACTCTTTTTTAAAAAGCCATACTGGGGCAGAGCTGGGATGCCAGAATCCAATGGCTCAGTCCCGGTTCCCGTGGGCCCCGGAGTGCCTCAAGGGCCCGGGGGGAGGTAGGCCATCTTCTCCTCCTCCTCCTCCTCCTCCTCCTCCTGCAGACCTTCTTGCCTCTGCCGGGGCCTGGCTCCCTCTCGCCGTCCCTTCCTCCTCAAGGCCTGTATCGAGACACACACACACACACCACACACACACACCCCGGATCTACCCCCTGCTCACAGGCCCATCTCTCCTAATGTAGATCTTAAGCTCCTCCTCCTCCTCCTTTTATTTCCATTCACTTTAAGCAGTCACACCCCCAAACACTTGACCCAGATCAGGCGAAAATCCTGTTTCACAGCTGCCCTACAGACTTCCAGAAGGGTCCTGCGAGGCAGGTAAAACCCAGTGACGTTTCTGCAGAGAAGCCACGGCCGGCCTGGCCTGGAGCCCCCTGCACAGCAGGGGATTCTGGGCCGTGACTTGCCTGGCCTGCGAGGCTGCTCCACCGCACACCCACACAGCACCGCAGGAGAAGGTGGGCTCCATCAGCTCCTCCCCTCACAGCCAGGTTTCCTGGAGCACAGGTGGAATGTCACTGGAGAAGCCGAGGACAGCGAGCCGCCTTCTCCCGGGCCAGACCCTTGGGCCATCAAGGTCATTCTTGTCTGAGGCTCTCGGGCAGAGGAAGGCCTTATGCAGCACCCCATCCTTGTAACTGCGGAGGCTGCTGGGGAGCAAACCGGGGAGCTTCTGTGCAGCCCCCAGCCCCGCATCACTGTCAGCCCGGAAGACGCTGGGCCTTCTCTCTTATCCTTCCGTTTCAGGGTCGTGTCCCAGGCTGGTTCCAGAACACACACAGCCAAAGGGCCTTGCAAAAGCCAGGCGGCCGCTCTAGAAAGCTGGACGCCTCTCCCCCGCCCCCCGCTCCACTTCTTCTGTATTGACTTTGGCTAAAACCCCACCAACACCCCAGCCCCAAACCCTCATCACCTTGGCCGCTCCTGCCCTCAAGATAATCAGGGCAGGGTCCAGCCTTGCTTGGCATGCAGCTCGAAGAAAGCCACCAAGGGACTGGTAAGTGCCCGCAGATGCCCTGCCCTGCCCGCCCCCTTTCCACCGCACAGAAGGAGCAGAGCGGGTTTCGACAGAGTGATTTTGGGGATTGATTATGGACTGCAATTATCCATCAGAGAGGAAGGCAGAAACAGAAACAAAATGCCTGCGAAACAAGGACTGATTGGCGAGAGCAAAATTTCAACGGAAAGGGGGGGAAAAAACCAATTTCAGTTTATATTTGGGGGGAAGGGATGGGGCAGGGGGAAGCAACTGCAAATTCCCACCAAGCACACAGATCTTCCAGATTAAGATTGGTTTGGTTCTTTAAAAGGGGCGAAAAACGCAGACCACAGCATTTCCTCTTTGATCATTGACAGGAATGAAGATGGAAAGAAAATCAGCCACCTGGATCACCCGCTCAGAGTCCAGCGGCTTCTGCTGCCACCTGCTCTCTCCAAGGCAGCCCCTCACTCTCCCACATCTGGAGATGAGGCTGTGTCCACGCAGGACATTTACTGCACTCCAAGCTTTGCTTGAAGAAAAGCAGGACTTTGCTGCCTTAAGGATGCTGAAAAAGCAAACAAGCGTTGCTTGCTCTCTTTCTCCTAACTCAGGGAGTTGATCAGTGGAAATCCTAATGGAAATATCCATTTAAAACCTAACTTTGTGGCCTTACAAACTAGAATCATAGGGTTGGAAGGGACCTCTAGGGTCATTTGGTCCGACCCCCTGCACAATCCAGGAAACTTGGGTATGTCTTTAAAAAAATAAATAAATACAAGTTGCACGGGAATTCTTGGGTCGCTGCTTTCTGCAACCAGGTCTGCACTGGATGAGCAAAATGCGGCAGGTCGTCCTGAATATAAAGTCCTGTCATCTCTGGCGGTGGCTTGGAAAAGACAGCAAGCAGGATTTTGTTTTTCAAATATCAATGAACAAATTGTAACAGCTCTGTTGTGGTTCTCTTGCCAGTCAACTGACCGCCTGTCTGTCCAGTCACACAGCCTGGGAACCCACAAACAGCCCAGCGTAAGTGGCAGCTTCCGCTTTTAATTTTCTTCCGGTGTGGTTTGTCAGCAACGGCTGGAAGGGCCACTTGCTACCACTGGGGCGAAGCCTCCCCCTGTTTGGTCAGACGCCAGCCTTGCCAAACAGGATGATCCAGTCTGCTGCCCACTTGGCGTCACTGCCTTTCAAAAACAACTTCTGGTTCTTTGTAGATGGTCCCTTGGCTTGCTTGCTTTGTACACATTGGGAAGCTGCAAACGGACCCTGGTGGTCCAAGATAAATACCAAACCAAAGACCTGTTCAAATTGACACAAACCTGCCCAATACTGTTGAAAGTTAGCATTGCTTTATAGAAATGTATTTCCTAACACATTTCACTTCAGCGATTAACTGATCTGTTTTGTATGAGCATAAAAACAAACCTGTTGAGAACTGACATATCTCTTTCCACTGTCCTAGTAAAGTAATACTTGACCAATATTAGTAGAGAGTCCAGTAGCACCTTGAAGACTAACCAATTTTATTGTAGCTTAAGCTTTCAAGAACCACAGCTCTCTTCGTCAGATGAGAGCTGTGGTTTTCGAAAGCTTATGCTACAATAAAGTTGGTTAGACTTAAAGGTGCTACTGGACTCTCTACTATTTTGCGACTACAGACTAACACGGCTAACTCCTCTGGATCTTTGACCAATATTTGACTGGTAAAATGCCCAACCTAAACAGCTAGAATTCTATGACCTTCCCCGGTGACCATGGAGAAGAACAGCCTATATCCACCCCTCCCGCCCAACTCTGCTTCCAACCAAAGCTCTTGAGAGCGAAATATTCCTGCATTAAAAATGTGGCTGTGATTTTTTTTTTTTTTACATTTGATGGTCCTGGAATGGGTGTTCTGGAAAGGAAAGAATGCTTTATATGCTACTTTGGGTGGGGAGAGACGGTGCATTCCAGACTTCGAAGAGGAGACATCCGTCTACAGGGGCCGCCACAAAAATCCAAGTTTGATACTCAGAGAAAGCTTGGCTAATGGTCTTTCTTTCCATGCAATGAGCTGGCCTTGCATAATGTAGAGACGCTGATTAAACTCGGGCATTTTCTAGCTGGGATGGGGAGGGGGGGGGGGACGAGGAGGGAAGACGTACACAAGGAATGTTGGGTGTGTTGAAACAAAGAGATACGAGGTGCACATTGTCAAGGAGCAGCAAATCAGGAGCCAGCCTTTCAACATTTCCTCTGGAAAAGCAGGCGTGCCCATCAGCACAAGCCCCTTCTCCCAAGCCTCTAAAACCAGGCTTGAAAACCCGCCATTCACCTAGTCACCTGCAGAGAGCACAGATCTTTTCCAGGTGACCAGGAACTGCTGTGAACTGGGAAAGAGCAGAGGAGGAAGTTTCTATCCTTCTTGCATTCCTTCACTGTGCCACAGATTATTAGCGTTCCTGTCACCTGTCTTTTTATTGTGACCAAACAGTTATGAAGTTGCGAGCAAGCTTTCAAATGCAACAGAACTCTTCCTCTATCTGGACACTTGGTATCACTTGGTATCAATATTGCGGAGCATGATAAAAAAGAATAAAACCTACAGCCTTCTTGAAAAGGAGACCAGGAGGTTTGACGGACTTGTTTAGATGATAGGCCGCTGGATGCAGAACACAGTTCAAGATGCAACAGAGAAGGTTTTTTAAAAAGGAGCCGCTTTCCCCCTGAAAAATACAGCCCTTCGTGCACCCTGAACACTGCACTGCACCCTCAAACCAAAGCCTGCCATTTGACTCCTTTTTCAGACGCTACAAACTGCAGATGTGGGGCTTCCCATCATGCCCGGAAATGTCTTTTCTGGTCTAAATAGGCAGCCTGATAAGGAGTGCTGGGGGACTCTAGAGCTTGCACACGACTCTGCTTGACATCTGGACTGGACTGACGAACACGGCTGCGTATTTTGGTGGAGAGGGGCTTTTTTCTCTAACAAACCAGTACCGTTAGTTACTATTTTTGTTTAGCGTGTTTGCAGATGTGGAACCACAAAAAGGCTTATAAAAGTTTGGGTTTTTTAAAAAAAGCGGGCTGCTAATTACTTCTATAGAATGGCTGCTTAAAACAAGGGGCTGGATTCCTTCCTTCAGGGGAAGCTCTTTGTGCTGAGGGGAAGCCTAGCTGTTGCCAGAGTGGACCTGGGGCACCGAAGCCCCCCTCACTGCAACTGCTTCATTGCTCTGTTATTGGGACTTCTATCGGAGACCACCTTGTGCACGGCAGACCAGACAGTCCAGAAGAGTTCACACCTTTCCATCCAAAAGCCCCAGGGACTTTCTGCACTGCAAGCCTGGGGGCAGGGGCTTGCTCAGAGTGGCATGCACAGACGCCCCCTCCCCACCTGCAACTCAAAAGGGTGCGGCACGCATGCGGTGTGTGAGCAGGCCGAGTGGAGGGCGTTCTGGGCTCAGCCCAAAAGACTGTGCAAGGCTGGCCTGTCGGTGGGGAGAGAAATCTGCACCGCAGCCGGAGGGACCGACCAGAGGCTGAGCAAAGTGGCGGCTTATGAGGAAACAGAGGAAATGCTGCTGAAGAAGAGAGCGGATGGAAAAATAAATCACAAAAGAGGCGGCAGGCAGCCCAGCTGGGGGAAACCAAAACTGTTATAAATGGCCACTTACGGAGCAAAAGGATCTATCAAGACTTTCCGTACTCGAGGAGAGCTCCTGGGAAATGGATGAGAGGTTGGGGATGTGGGTTGGGTTGTTTTTTTTTTAAGGGAGGAAGGAGGGAGGGAGGGAGGGGAGAAGGAAGGAAAAGTGGGGAGAGAAAAAGCAAGAGTTTAAAACCAGCTTTTTAGACTAGCCCCCCTCCCTCGTCCATGGAGCGCCACACCTGCTTAACACGCTTCAAGCACTTCTGGGAAACGGCAGGACTCTTCCCCCAGGTCACATCAGCACCCTATTCCAGGTGCTGCAGTAGGAGCCCAGAAGCTCAGAGCAAGCAAACTGTTCGCCAAAGCAGCTATCTAGAGGGGATCTTGGTCTCTGGGTATTCAAAAACCCTGCCCCTGTACATGGAAGCTCCATTCCTCCAGGAAGCGAAAGGCTTTTGACTGATCGAGAAATTCACCTGCTCTTTTACATAAACTGAGCTAAGCACTCCCCCCCCCCATGTCTTGTGATAGTGAATTTGGGGGCTGACTACGTAACACAAATTTACATTTCATGATTGGGGCAGTTTGATGGCAAGAGGCAGAAGTGGGAGCAGAAAGAGATGGCGGAAGGGAGAGTGGCCGGAAAACGCTGCCAAAGGGGGAGCCACGCAGAGCACCAAACACCTGCCCTTCCACCAGTGGACACAACATGACCCTCTCCATACTGTCTACAAAACCAAGCATCCATGCATCTGAACAAGAGAGCCGTAGTTCTCGAAAGCTGTCGATGCATCTGACAAAGAGAGCTGCGGTTCTCGAAAGCTAATGCTACAGTAAAGTTGGTTAGTCTTAAAGGTGCTACTGGACTCTTTACTATTTTGCGACTACAGACTAACACAGCTAACCCCTCTGGACCTACAGAACCAAGAGGGCAGGAAGGATCCCGTGGAACTGCCCCACGGACAGCAGGGCCCTCTTCTGGCAAAAGCAACCTCCCAGGGACACAGCTGGGAAGCAGAAAGGTCTCTGTGCCGGAGGCAAGTGCTGCAGTTAGTAGAACCCAATTCCTCGTTTTCATTTAGAACAAAAAGCTGGTTTCAGGCAGGCAGCCGTGTTGGTCTACAGCAGAAAAGGATTTGAGTCTGGCGGCAGCTGGAGACCTCTAAGGTGCCACTGGACTCAAAGCCAACAAACAGCTGGGAAGCCCTTGACTGACAGGCCCGGGAAACATCGCTTGGGCCAAGGAGTCGTCATTAGCATCAGGCTATGATCTGGGAGACCCAGGTCCACGTCCATGCTCTGATATGAGAAGCGCACTGGGTGACCTGTGGGACCGCCTCCCCGCCATGTTCCTCCACAGCAGCTTCGCTCATCTGAATACGGGTGTTCTGCAGGTGCCAGGCTGCACATGGGCAAAATCAACGGTGCAGGCTTTCTTCATGGTAGCCCCTGCCCTGTGGCACGGCCTGCCTTAGGTGGTCAAGAGAGCCCCCACTCTCCTGGCTTTCGGGAAAGGGTGCAAAACCGAATTATTCAAAAAGGCCTTTGTATTGTGTGTGGGGGGGGGTCTCAGATGCTCTGTTAGAGACCATAGACTTCACCACTATGTTGCCTTACGTACTCTCTGTCGCTTTAAATATGTGCCCCTGTGTCAGCCCTAGAATTGCTCATGTTCTGTTTCAGCATTTCTTCAACTCTGGATTGGATTCTTGCTAATGCCGTGTCTTTGCAAACTTGCGTTTATTTACCCTACGGCATTGTTTATGAAATTGTCCTGGATACTGACTGTGCTACTCTCACACTGTGTCATCCGCCTTGAGTCTCAGTGAGAAAGGCGGCCCATAAACGGCATAAATAAAATGAAACAAAGACGATGGTTTCTCTTCTCTCAGGGCAGCAAGAAGACAGGCTACGTGAACAGCCTGGATCTGGTGCAGCCCCCAAGCTCCTCGGCCGCCGAAAAGGGGGCTCCTTTCCTCAGGCCTCACCCATTGCACCCCACAGATAATCACACCACACAATGACTAAGAGCCAAACTACAAGTGACGCCTTACACAGGTTGGACACTTGTCAGCTTCCCTCAAGTTCTGATGGGAAATGTAGGCGGCGTCCTGGTTTTACAGCTTGGCTCTCCATTACAGCTGCAAGACCAGGATGCCTACATTTCCCATCAAGACTTGAGGGAAGCTGACAAGTGTCCAACCTGTGTCAGGCGTCACTTGTAGTTTGGCTCTAAGACGCAAGATGGCTGCAAACGTGGGAGAGGGTCCCAGGCAGCCCGGCCCTCAGCCATCCATTTAGCTGCTCACAAGCTCAACAGCGCCGGCAGCCCCCTTCCTTTGCGGGTGGGGGGGTGGGGGACAGCGTCCATTGCTTTCCAAAAGTCTTCCTTGGAAAGTGCAGGCTCCAAAGAATCTGCAGCGTCATCACACAGTTCCTGGGGGGAAACCATGACAGCCAGGCCACTTTGCATTTGGGCGGCCAGCACATCACCCCCTCCCCCCCCCATGTACCCTCCAGACGGGCGAAACCAGCTGTCACTTAAAGAATGCAAACGATCCAGCAGTGTGCCAGGAATAGCGCCCCCCCAGCCCGCCCCCCCCCGTGGGTGGCAAGAGGGCTTCAGAGGCTTCTCTTCCTGCAACTTCCTCCTCTCCCGTGTTGTGAAAGAGCCCCTTGACAAGTCCTCCTTGCAAGCCCATTACATCATCACCTCTTCTTGCAACACCCGGGCGGCGCCTGAAGCTTCTTCTCAAGCGGCAAGGGAAGCTGCACCTGGGAAAAACCAGGCCGGGCAGTGCAGCGGGCAGGTCACGCTCCGCCTCTGAGGAACCGGCCCTTGGAGAGGCGGCACAAGCTCTCCGGCACCCCCTCTTCCCCCGCCACAGAATCATTTCTCAGAAGCAGACACGCCAGGGAAGCCCGACCAGCGGCATGTCCTGGCTGCTTGGGAGAAACACAAACAGCCGCCGGGCAGGGAAGTTTCGCGGATGTTTCCTCTTTGGCCACACGTGGCAGATCTACACATGTGCAGGCAGGCAGCCCGACAACCACAACAGCAAATGTGAAGGACTGGATGGTCTAACTGGTTCCTCGCAAGCGGGCACCATCGGGAGTGGTCTGCCGATGGAACCCGCCCCCCCCCCCCCACCAGCTCCAGGGCTTCTCTCCACCTTGGTACTCGGTTGAAAAGATTTATATGCCACTTTTCTTTCAAAGTTCAGGATTCGAGGGGGGGAGGGGGCAAGTCCGGGCATCTTGTAGCCCCCTACTGCATTTTAGCACATGGGAGCAAGGCTTAAAAACCAGAGCAGAGTGGCACACTTATGAAGAAGCAACCAGCCCAGAGGTATCCGGGCCAAAGACCACAGAGCTTTAAAAAGGTCAACGTGAGCACTTGGAATTACTTTATTAAAGAGAGGTATACCCTACTTCTCCAAATAATTGCTCAAAGCGGTTCAAAGCAATAACACTGAACCAAACTAGCAGCAAAAATAATAGGGCAAAGACCGGCAGAGAAATCTCGGCATAGCCTCACCACCAGGCTCCCCCAGAAGACGAAAGCGGGATCGGAAGGCTCCTGCAAAGCTGATCGCTCTTGGCCAGGCGGCAACTGCCAAGGCCCAGGCGGATCTCTCAGGAGAGCCAGGCGTGACGGCCCCTCCCACGACTGACCGGCAGCAGCTCAAACCTTCCCCACTGCACCAGCCGCTCTACGGAAAGGGCACAGCAGGAATCAGCAGGCAGAGGCTGCACGAGGCCCGCAGGGGTGGCGGGCCAGACAGAGGTTGCTGGTTCCACTGCCGCGTCCCGAGATTGCTTCCTGCATTCAGTCCTGGGGGTCTGGAGTCGAGCGATCCAGTCTGCGGGGCGGGGGTCCTCCTCAGCACAGGAAGCCCTGCCCGGGGCGGAACAGATCTGCAGGTTCCCTCCTAAGGATTTAAAATCCTGTTTCCCGCCTCTAGGATCAGATTATCATTGTGTTCCTTCTTCAAAAACGAGAGAGCACACCTCAAAAGCGGAATAAAGATTATTTGAAATATTTCTAGACTGCACCTCCTTGGCAAAAGGCGGACACAAAAGGGGGGCTGCTTAAGCAGCAGGAAGTCTCGCGACATGCTACAATCCTTAATCCATACCCCGCCTTTCTTTCCAATGGGCACCCAAAGCTGTGTACATCATTCTCCTCTCCTGTATTTCTTTTCACAACGACCCTTGAAGGTAGGTTAGGCCCAAGGTCACCCAGTAAGCTTTTATGGCAGAGTGAGGGATCAAACCCAGGGTGCCCAGACCCTAGTTCATCATGCTACGTCCCACCGGCTCCGTGCACAACCTGTCCAACGATGCCGGCAGCCAGTCCCTGCACCTCCTCACGCACGTCTGGATTGCACTCCTCACGCAAACAAAGGCAGGGCTGACTGTTGAATATCTGAAATAAGAGGCGCACGAGGAGGAAACCAGAGCGCCCACACTCTGCCATAATCCACAGGGAAGGTCTCTGAAGCAAACACCCCCGGAACAGGCGGGAGGTTCCCCAGAGCCGGGCGAGGCGGTGGCCAGCTCTGTCTCTCCCACACCAACACCCTTGGCAAGGGGCACGCCAGGGAGCCACACGCTCTTGCTCTCTTCCCAGCAAGGGAACCGTGTACCAGTAACCCAGGCGAGCGCAGATGCTTCTTTCTGGCCTCCCTTAAGGCCAAAAGCAGCGGCCAAGACAACGAAGTCTGGGATTGACGCAGAGAAGCCCAGCATGAAAGAGAGCTGGCTGTGGGGCCATCCCGTCATTCCGCAACACAGACCACAACTGAGCGTAGCATCTTGTGTGTCGCCATCACCGACCAAAAGCAGGCCGTCAGCCGCGTTAGCCCTGCATACGGAATCTGACTCCTTGTGGCTCAGCAAAGGAAAGAGGGGGAAAGCAGACTGAGGAAAGGCACCGGGGGGGGGGGGAGGCATGGCGGTAGCTGAAGGGGAGGCTCGGTGGACTTCGTCCCACTTTTGCTCAGTTATGCTTAACGGGCTACTGATGACGCTCTCAAGGTGCAGAGGGAGGCACTGCCAACGAAGCGACTCCCCACCGCTTGCTTCTGGCCAGCACAGAGGTCTGTCGGCCCCGTCTCGCTCTCTCTCGGATGCACACTGAAGTCTGTGCAAAAATGCAAAGGGAGGGGGCCAGACGGTGGGACCGAGAGACAAGCCACCCTGGGTTTATTGCAAAGAGAAGCAAAAATGGGCAAGGCAAGGCACAGAGAGCAAGTCTGGCTAAATTGCGAAAAGGACAAGAATGGCTGGATTCCACCTCTCCCTTAACTGGGAGGCCGAAAGGAAAGTAGCAGCTGTCTGATCCATTACAGAAATGTTAAAAACTGGATCTCAAAAGAAACCCTAGGCCCATTATCTGTCCCCCCCCCAAAAAAAACCCCTCAGCATGCAGACCAGCCGGCCCCAAGAGACTGAGCTCCCATTCTGCAGTGGGGGGCAACCGTAGAGGCTCTGGGTCTTCACTCTCTTGGGGGAAGGCGGGGCAGAAGAGCGCAGAACAGCTGCCTGTGGTTTGCCGTAGGGCTGCCTGCCGCAAGCCCGAAATGAAGCTTTCTTAAAGGGAGCAGGAGGCGACCCAGCCCTGCCCTCCAACATGGAGCAGTTTCGCCAACTCATCTTCCAGATTTCACCTGGTTTCTAAATCCAACAGGAAACTGCGGCAACGAAGCCGCCGCCACCCCCATCGCCTTTGAGTCATTCCCTGAGTCAGCCGGGCACAGAGAGCTTCCCCCCCCCCCCGCTGAAGCCTCTTTCGATTTACTCTCTCAAGCTGCTGCCATGGGGACAGAAATGGGCCAAGGGGTACAGGGACGCACTCTGCACAAAGGCGGCCTGCTTGCAAGCTTTGCCGGACAGGTTTTCGTCACATGCAGCCAGCAACAGCTCCCGGCAGGACCTTCTGCCCCAAGGAAAACCGGTTTTAGAAAGTATGCACCTGAAAAGGTACAAACACACCTTTTTAGGAAGGGGGATCTTGGGCCTCCCCCCTCCCCCCCATTTTTTTAATCACTGCCGTCCTTGGGGTTAAAGAGTAAGACACTGAACAAACTACTTTTGAACAGGTAGAGAAATATTGGAGAGAGGCTGGAAAAAATCCCCTGTGCTGAAGGTTGAAGCCCGATCTAGGCCCTCTGCTTGGCTAGCAACAACACGCCCCCCCCACCCCTCCCCAGACACACTGGGAGCACTGTTAGGCTCCTAACAGCAGGACAGAGAAATTTCTTCAACAGCTAAAAATGTACAAGCCGCAAGCAACTGAAGTCCCAAGGGAGTGCGGTCTTCCCGGGATTCCCCCAAACAGCCCAGGCTAAAGAGCGACACCCTCGCTCACGAAACGAGAATTCCAGCCCCATCCCAGGGTTGGTTTACGGTAGCGGCCGTGAAGGGCCCCGAAGCAGTCTTGGTGGTGACGAGGGAACGGAAAGAAACTGAGGGGAACTGAGGCCAGAATGCCCCCCTGCCTCATCGCCCCACTTCCCATTGCAGGCAGAGCCCCCCCCCCCCGCCCACGGATGCTCACAAGAGAGGCAAGCAGGCAAAGGCCCCTCATGCGCCAGGATCCGAAAGAGGATGGGGCCACAGTTCAGGGAGACTCAGCAGCCCAGAGTTTTGCACACTGAAGGCTGCCCGCCCGACCCGCCAAGGAACACATTATGCACATGAAGCTGCGCGGCATTTCAGCACAGGACTCACTCTTTATTTACGACATGTGGGAAGGAGATTTGTGAAGAACTTGATAGAAAAAAATAAAAATAAGGGAGTAAGTTATGGGTTATCAAAAGCATGAGCAGTACTTACACGGGTACCACACAAAACCTGAATTCTGCACCAGCACACCCAAATTCCGCAACCTGGCCATGTGTGTGTGTGTGTGTAGGGGGGTGGGCGGATGGCGGCAATATATTTCAGCGTTCCAGTGTCTAAACACCACCCAGCTCTGGCGGAAGGAGGGAAAGTTGGGGAGACCGCCAAGCCCCAATATTCTAAATATGCACAGAGCCGTTAAAAATTATTCAGCCAAGGGGGAGGGAGATGAACACCGTGCTACATAAAGCAACGAAGCATCCTCCGTTGTTGGGAACCCAGCTCCGCCATGCTGTTTCCGTTACGCTCGTCCATCCAAGCTCCAGGCTGACTCAGGGCTGGAGCCTGCAAATGTGATCCACCGACTGTGGGGCTGGCTCTCCTCTGGCCTTTTGCACCTGGGGAAGGCTTCGTCTGCTGGGGGTGGAAGGAATTACCAAGCTTGGTGGAACAGATGCACAGAACGCAAGCCCATAGTTCTCTTTCCCCCTTTCAATCCTCAACACCACCCTGGAAGTTAGATTTGGCAGGCCCACAACCAGATGCTCCAATGAGAGAGGTCTGATTGCAGGACTTCTAGACCCGAGACCAGCGCTCCAACCCACTGCTCCTCTCTTGCCTGGCTTTTCAGATCACCCTGCGGATCCGGAGGCTCAACACGGCAGCCGCAAGGGCTAGGAGCTTACTTCTACATGAAAGCCGGGACGAGCAGAATCACAGAGCCCAAGAACGAGTTCTGCTCTCGGAGGCATCAGAATGCAGGAAGAACTCGGCCTGGATTTCGAGCAATCGGGGCAGAGGACGCCTGCTCCGGGCAGCTTCCTGAGGCCTGTGCAAGAGGAAGTCACTCTAGTGCTTGAAGGGCTGCCATATAGAGGATGGTGCGGAGTTGGTTTCAGACCAGAACCAAATGGTTGAAATTAAATCAAAAGGGTTTTCAGCTAAAAATTAGGAAGAACTTCCTGACAGAGAGAGGGGTCCCTGAGTGGAACAGGCTTCCTCGGGAGGTGGTGGGCTCTCCTTCTTTGGAGGTTTTTAAGCAGAGGCCAGATGGCCACCTGACAGCAATGCTGTTTCTGTGAACTGGGGCAGATCGTGAGAGGGAGGGCAGGAAGGGCTGCGTCGGCGCTTAGTTCTCACGGCCCCTTCTTACATGCCCAGGGTAATGCCGATCGCCACCTTGGGGGCCAGGAAGCAATTTCCCCCAGGGCAGTTTGGTTAGGGATCCTGGAGGTATTGTGCCATCTTTTGGCCACAGGGCAGGGGTCTTTGGGGGTGTGGGGAGGGGAGGTAGTTGTGAATTTCCTGCATTGTGCAGAGGGTTGGACTAGATGACTCTGGAGGCCCCTTCCAACCCTAGGATTCTAGCGAACAAAGTCTGCTGCCAATGCCGACTGAGGCGGGTTTTTCTTCTTCAAATGCACAGTTTAGGAGGTGAGAAAATGGCATTTTCAAAGGGCCTGGACAGCCACAGCTCTTTTGCACATTCCCAAAAATGTTTCCAATCTCCGATCCAGAAGAGTCAAAGAGGGCCAAGAGAAACTTGACTCAGCGCAGCTCTGCATAAATTAGAGGCGAGAGGCTCCAGTTTCCCATCGGCAACCAGCTGTGCTAGCCCCGGCCGGCCGGAGGCCTTGGAGAGGCCAGCTTTGTATCATCCTGTTGTTCTCTGAGAAACAATTAACTGGGGCAGCCACAAAGGCTCTTTGGCCCAACTGCAAAGCCAGCATTTTCTCTGCTCGCCGCCAGCTGGAAGACTGGCATGGGAACTGGCTTTAAGGGCTGCCAACAATTCTCGGCTTGCCAGGAGGACCCAGAGAAATAGACGGTGTAGCTGAAAGCACGCTGGATCAGGGAGAGAGCTAGGTCAAAAGGCTCGCCTAGAGTGTCAGCTCCTCCCAGCAGAGGCCTGTTATTTTCTGCTTTGTAAACCAGACGATCGCCCATGACTGGGGGTGAGGAGCTGTGGCTCAGTGGCAGACCACCCGCTCTGCGTGCAGCCAGCCCCGGGTTCAATCCCTGGCCCCTCCAGTTAAAAGGGTCAGGTAGCAAAGGGCCCTGACCGATTTCACAGACTCCTGATAACACAGATGTGTGCTCACTGATGCCGCTAAAATAAATGCCTAAGAACCCTTGCCCACCTCAGCACCGAAGCACGCTGGTCATCTGCACTCCAGCTAGCCTAGCTGCCGGGTTGCTTGAAGGATAAATAGGGCAGCCCCCCATGGATGCCCCCCTGAGTTAATACCTAAGCACTGAGAGTAGACACTTCGGAGTTCTCTCGTCTTGCCATGGACGGCAGGGAAATCTGCCCTTTAACTGCATCTGGGTTTCCTGAAGGGGGAGGCAGACCCTCCCCCTGCCCAGAACATGCCAGGATTGAACCGTATTCCCAAGAACATGCTGCAACTTCACTCAAGATGCAAATCGAGCGTGCAGGGGGAAGGAGAGCTCTCCAAAGGCATGAAATATTCATCCGCTGTTTCGACAACGCTGAAATTTCACCCAGCCTTCCCCTCAGACCATCAGCTGATGTTCCAAAGCAGGCAGAGCTCAAGGAGAGAAATGGAAAGGTACACCTTTAAACTGGCTGGTGCTGAAACCAACAGTGCGAAGGGAGGGTCTGTCTGGCCAACAAACCAAGCGCAGGCCTAACAGCATCAAACAAAAGCCCAGAGAACGTTTCGTTGGATCCCTGGGATCCATCCTCCTAATGGCAGTGCTTCCTGCCCATGAAAGGAGCTGCCCCCTGATGCAATGGAGGAAGAGCCCCTTGTGTCACGGAAGGCTCCTTCCACCTCTGAACAGCCTCTTGCACCATCGGAGAAAGTGCAGCCGTCAGCCAAACGGATCTGCGGGATCCACCCGCTTTGCAACATCAGCCATCTTAGACTGTTCATTGGCCCAACGCAGCATTTCCATTTGAAGGAAAGCAACCTTTGGATATTTTCCCTTCGTTTCCATCACAGATCAGTGTGGCGCTACGGCTGCCTGGGGAAGGGGGGGGGCGTGTCACAGGATCAGTTGCTTACCCAGCGCAGGGCACAACATATGACCCACTAACAGTCTCACATCCAATGGACTGAGGGGGCTGAAACCATTTTTCAGAACCAGGGTCACTAAGAGGCAGAGGTAAAGAAGAACTCTTCACCCAGGGTAGTGTTACATCTGCAGCAGGCTCATATTCCGCCCAACCAAGATCCGCTTGGTTTCAGCAACGAATGGATTCTTGACCTCTTGAGACACGGGAAACTGCGTAAGACACCAATGCGGAGACAGGCAGTTGAGAGCAGCGACATGAAAATGCAAGGCAAACCCACACACTTTGGAAAGGATTGGGGGAAGGACGCCACAGGTCTGTTCTGCTACCGGGGTGGCTTTTCTCCCAGTGCAAGGAGCTTTCTGCAGCGGCACGGAACATCAGGGGAAAGTGCTGCAGCTGGTAGATCGGATCCAAAGGATCGAACCCAGATCCAAGAAAAAAAAATAACTCCACCAAAGCATCTCCCAGTTTTCCCCCACTGCCTGGTAACGCTGAGCAAGGAGGAACGCTTCCATAAATACTACAAGAGCACGAGCATCCCCAACTCACAGCACGTCAATGGTATCAGCCAGTCTACACAGGTTACGGCTAACTTAGCACACAACTTCTCCAGTACTGTCAACGTTCAGAAGGTAAAATAAGCTGCTTTTCCCTTTCAGAGGTTCCCTTTCCAGCCCCTCCCGTGGGAGTTCAGCGCAGGAGGCTGCAGAGACAGCACCGCAACCAACCACGCAGGAGGGAGTGGAGGCCCCCCGACCAATGACTGCCCTGCCAGCTCCTTTGCCACAGTATTTCCCCCCTTTCGGCTCCGCCAGGCCCTGCCCGATCTGCCACAAGAATGCATGGGTGAGCCCCATGGCAAAGGGGTGGGACAGCTCACAACGTAGAAATGTAGGGGCAACCTCGCTGCAGGAACCCACGGCCTCCGTTCAGACACGGAAGCTACCCCGATCCTCACCACCCGCCCGCATTACCTCGTCGTCATTCTCGACTTTGGGGTTACTGGCAGTCCGCTTCAAGTTGCTGCTGAGGCTGACGCTGACGGTGGCGTCCGACTTGGATCTCTGGTGAGTCCTTTTGGAAGGCGAGAGTCCCGTGTCGGGCGCCGGGCTCAGAGACGGCAGTTCTCTCTTCCGATGCGCCGGCTTGAGCTCGTCAGAGAGGATGAGCTTGCGCAGCTTGGTCCCGCGGGAGTGGCGCTGGGTGGAGATGTGCATGTCCGAGGAGTACGCTCCCAAGAGCAGGGCGCACTGGAGAGAAAAGTTGATGCTCTGACGGCACCGGTGGACAATGTAGGGCTTGATGGCATCCCCGACGTCCTCGTCCATGTGGATGTACATATTCAGCAGCTGAGGCAGGTAGAAGTCCACGTCCTCGTTGCGGAAGTAGAACAGCCGGTTGCCGATGTAGGCTTGCACCCCGGGCTCCTTCGAGTTGTAGAGGTACGAAATGGCCATGGAGATGTCAAAGAGCTTCGACTCAAAAAGCCGCAGTAGCCACGACTGCTTGGCCGAGTTGTTCTTCTGGCGTCGCCGGGCGCTCTTCACCGTGTTGAACAGATGCTCGTCCTCTTCCTGGATCTTGTCCGGCGGATCGTCCAAGCACTTGATCTCGCAGCACTCCCCCATGTTGCCGTTCGGCAACGCCAGGCCAGGCCGGCGACCGCCCACTGCCCTGCCGCCATCCTTCAGCTTGATGGACCCATCCATTGCGACGCAGTGCCTCTGCTTGACCTTTTCCAGGACCTCCTCGCAGGCTTTCTTGGCCACCTCCGGATCAATGACTGCCAGCTCACCCACACCTTCCGTGATGACGCCAAGGGACGGAGTCCCTCCATTTCCCGGGGCTGGCGCTGCCACGGACGTCTCTTCCAAGTCATTCACTGACAGCACGTCTAGGGTAGAATCACTCATATCCAAGGCTGGTCTGTAATCTTTCAATGCTGGAAGAAAAGGGAAGAAAAGGAGATGAGCAAGCCGCCCGCGAGACCAGGCTTTCAAGGCAAAACAGGAATCCTCGTCGACAACCCAGCTCCAGTCTCAGGTTCTCTCAGGCCACATGTATCTGTGCAAAGCCCCCCTGCAAATAAAAGTCAAGAACCCTAACACTGGAACCACCTTCACCATTCGTAGCTTCAAAGGGAAAGAAAGAGTCAATTTTTGCAGAGTTCCCCCATCTGGTGACCTAGACAGACAGCACTGGACAAGACGGCCTAAATTGTTTTAACCTGTCCACATGGCACAAGCCATTGCGATCCAGTGGGAAGAGGGGGGGGAGATTGCAGCCCGGGCTTCACAGGTTCAAATCCCACGCTACCACAAACTGTCTAGATGGAAACAGGCCCAGCTTTTGGGCCGTTAAGGAAAGGCCCGAGCGGCCTGCAGCTGCAGCGAGGACAAGCCTTCTAGCAGCTCAACCCAGGGAGAAAATCTTAAGGAACGCACGGACAGGAAGAGCAGTCCTGCTGGAACAGACCCACGGTCCACCCAGTCCAGCGTCCTGACTCACACGGTCATCAACCAGTTACTCTAGAGAGACGACCAAAGGGCAGTGGGGCCAAGGCCTTCTCCTGGGGTTGCCCCCCAGCACTGGTATTCTGAAGCGGAGTGCCTCTCAGTGCAGAGGTTCATCTTGCAGTCACCACGGCAACGGACAGACCCCCCCTCCTCCATGAATCTCCCTACGCCTGTAGCCATCAGTACATCTTCGGACAGCAAATTCCACTTTTTAATCACTCACTGAATAAAGCAGTAGTAAAGGAGTATTTCCTTTTGTCTCTCCTGTACCAACTGCCCATGAACTTCATGGGGCACCCACGGAGAAAAATTCTCTCTCTCCACTCTCTCTGGTGGGGGTGGAGAGTGCCGCCAAGTCACACCTGACTTAAGGCAACTCTTGTTTGAGTATTCAGTGCACGAGACTAACGGAGGCGGCTTGCCATTGCCTGCCTCTGCAATCCTGGTCTTCCCTGGAGGTCTCCCATCCAATCACTAACCAAGGTCGACCCTGCTTAGCTTCGCAAGATCTGACGGAACTGGGCTTGCCTGGACTATCCAGGTCGCGGCAGCCACTTTTATTGAGAAAGTGCCTGCCCCAAGATTTTTGCGGCGTTTGTATTGCCTGCCCTGCTCCAGCCTACGGGTTGATCTCCCCACCAGGGCAAGGGCACAAAGGCTCAGTCAGGCCACCTGATCAAAACGTGCCGGGTACTCAACTCCCAACGCTATGTGGCTGCTGCTCGGTACTTCCCCCAGCGGAAGGACGCAGAGAGTCTGCTGTTAATGGAACCAGCCTTGCTGTGTCATACAAGGAGACCTTCCCTGGCAGCCTCCGGCCACATGCCAAGCGCAGCAGTATTCAGTCCTGCCCAACCCAGGGAATGACGGTGTTCACTTTAGAAAAGAGTCCAGTAGCACCTTTAAAACTAACCAACTTTACTGTAGCATAAGCTTTTGAGAACCACAGCTCTCTTCGTCAGATGCTACAGTAAAGTTGGTTAGCCTTAAAGGTGCTACGGGACTCTTTTCTATTTTGCTACTACAGACTAACACGGCTGACTCCTCTGGATCAGTGTTCACTTTACCACTCATCTCACAGCAAGGGCCACAGGGGGCTGCCACCTCCTGAAAGACTGTGCTCTGTAACTCTTTCGCATAACAGAAACAAAGATTTGGATCTGGTAGCTTTAAAAAAAGATCTCATCTTAGGAAAAACAAGTATTAGGAATTGTGTTGTCTCTAAATGCAATGTTACAAACTCACCAATAACCCTTAGCAAACTGAATGTGGCATCCATGAACCTTTCTCTTAACACTGAACTTCTCATCCTCTACAGAGGAGATTCTAGCAGGCCTCAATCCAGCCTCAAGCAGGATTCTTCAGGTAGAATGCGCAGGCTGAGAGCCACCTCCGTTTGCTTCTGGCGACTAGCAGATTTGTCCTCGTGGCTGGCCAGCGGTATCTCCTCTCGGGGGCTGCCTGGCTTTGCTGCCAGTGGCCAGCACAAATGCCAACCCTCACGAAGCCCCTTGGCCCACGTACACAAGGCAGCCCCGTCCCTATTTCACAGATTTGGAGGGCGGGGAGAATTAAGGCAGGCTGCGAAGAACAGAGGCCATGAAGGACTGGATTGAGCTTTCGGTCAAAGCACCATCTCAGTCTGGAGTCAATCACTCACACGGGCATCCTCCATGCATACTAACAGGGTTTTTTTTTCTGTGTTGTTCCACCATAATGGGAAGCTGAATTGAGCAAATGCGGAATTTCAGAGAACGGGGTGCAATGTGGTGCTGGGGAAGGAAATGTGGAAGGGGGGGGTTGCTAGAAGGAACAAATAATGAACCCCAAAGCAGACAGGGACAAGTACAGGCACCAAGTATGACCAAAGAGGCACTTGTGCGTGAAAGAACGCCATTTGGGCCCAATAGAGACAGAAGGGAAGCTGGGCAGGAGGAGAGGACGAGGAGAAACAAAGAAAGCAGTACATGGGCTTGGGAGGGCAGGCGCAAGCCAGAGAAGGGGTGTGTGTGTGTGTGTGTGTGTCTGTGTGTGTCTGTGTGTGTCTGTGTCTGTGTGTCTGTGTGTGTCTGTGTGTCTGTGTGTGTCAAAGGCTGACCTCCGGATCGAAGCACACAAGAGGCCGAGATCCCACCTGGCAAAGCTTCCTAAGCACATACACACAAACACACACCCCCCACCAGGAGGCCCAACAGAGCCCACAATGGGAGATTCAGGAGAAGGGTCATAGCAGTTAAGTCACACTAAGCTGCAGGGCAAGCGGATGCCGTTGCACACAGAGGACTCGAGGGGAGGCGAGGGCAACGCCAAAGAGCAGCCGGCAACGGAGCCAAACCAGTCTTTCAGGACCTCTGAACATACAGTTTGCCAGTGTGAGGCTGTCTTCGGCACACAGCTGCTCCACTTGGAGATTAAATGCACACAGCAGCCGAATTCGCCACTTCTCCAAAGGGAAAGTTTTCACTCAACAGCCTTCTGCCTCCAGTTAAAGCAGAGCACAAGAGATTTACAGCCTGTGGAATATTTGCTGGCAGGTCACGGGGTCTGAAACTAAATACTTCCCTGCTAATTGAAAGGCAGAGTTTATTTCCGAATGAATGTCTCCATTGGAGCAACCCACGGGAGGCGGAGCCTGGTTCACCCCTGTCGCACCACATGCGTCTAAGCAGCCCGACTCTCCCTGATCTAAAGGAGCACAAGGGGGCCTGGGATACTTAAGAAACATCTTCAAGAAGAGAACTTCAGGAGGTGGGTCCTTATCAAGGGTCCCCACCTGCTGCAGAGCCTTGCATTGAGTAATTCACGGAATCCAAGCCAGCGGGGTGAGGGGTGCAAGGGTCACATCCTCAGCCCACAACCTCTAAAGCTGCCCACCTGCACACCTATATTTTAAATTAGGAATGGGGGGTGCCATTCCTAATGGGAAGAGATCTGGCTCGAGCGCTCCCCACTACGCAATACAGGCACAGCCCTCCCAGACCCACGAAAAACCCAAGTGCAAACAAGCATTTTGTAATCAAAAGCCGATATGGGGGTGAGGAGAGGAATTCCCTCCCACTGGGACTTAAACGAAGCCCAGGACGAGAAAGTAAAAAAGGAAAGAATCCAGTAGCACCTTTTAAGACTAACCAACTTTATTGTAGCATAAGCTTTCGAGATCCACAACTCTCTTCGTCAGATGCATCTGACGATGCATCTGAAGAAGAGAGCTGTGGTTCTCAAAAGCTTACCTTACTACATAATTGAGCAAGTGTCTTCAAGACGACTCACTGGTTATCCCAGGGCACAGGTGTGGTACTGTGCCGCTAGGGGATAAGAGGGGAGTCACTCCATCAGCAGCGGCCGATCCGGTGCCAACAGGGCTGGAACGAGTCATTGCTGGGCACACAGGCCCGTCAGGGAAATGGCATTGCCCCTGCGCTCCCCACCCGCAGCGGCCAGATCCAGCACCGTTGCTGCCGGGGGGCAGGGACAGGAGGAGCAGCAGCAGGCAAGCCTCGCTCGACTGCTCTCCCCCCTTCCGCAAGCCGCGATCCTGGGGAGCGAGGGAGGGATCGAGTGGTGGCGGACAAGCCTCGCTCGCCTGCCTGCCCCCCCTGCAAGCCGCAATCCTGGGAAGCGAGGGGGGGTCAAATGGTGGCAGGCAAGCCTCGCTTGCCTGCCTGTTCCCTCTCATAAGCCGTGATCCTGGGGGGCGAGGGGGGATTGAGCAGCGGTGGGCAAGCCTGACTTACTTGCCTGCACCCCCGCAAGCCGCAATCCTGGGAGGCGGGGAGGTTGAGCAGAAGTGGGCAAGCCTGCTCTCCCCCCAAAGCCATGATCCTTGGCGGGGGGCGTGTGTGTGCACGGATATGGACAAGCCTGGCGTGCCTGCTCACCCTCCCCAAAGCTGAGATCGTGGGGGGCAGATCATGGAGAGGGTGGGGCTGGGGGAGAGGGGGGGCCTCAGCAGCGTATTATGCCATCGAGTCCACCCTCCGAAAGGGCCATTTTTCTCCAGAGCAACTGATCTCCGTGGCCTGGGGATCAGCTGTAATTCCAGATTTCCAGCTACTACCTGGAGGCTGGCAACCCTAGGGGCGTGCAGCAGCGGGCAAGCCTCTCTCGCATGCCCTCCCCCACAAAGCCATGATCGTGGGGGGGGCTTGCCTGCTTTGCCCCCCCCCCCCAAATCCTAGAGGTGCCATTCTTCAGATGGTAGGTGGAGATCTCCCAGAATTACAACTCATCTCCAGGAGACAGAGCTCAGTTCCCTCTGGAGAAAATGGCTGCCTTGGAAGGTAGGCTCAATGGCATCATACCCACCTGAGGTCCCTCCCCTCTCCAAACCCCCCCCCCCCCCGGATCTCCAGGAATGTCCCAATCTGGACCTGGCAACTCTACTTGAAGCGTCAATGGGGAGGGCGAGGGGGCGTACGGGGCAAGGGGGGCACAGAGGCATGCATGCCTCACTCATCTCCCCCCCCCAGGCTGCAAAGGTGGGGCTGGGGGGCGCGGAGGCAGGCATGCCGCTCTGTCCTCCTCCTCCTGCCCCAGATTGGGGCGCTGGGAAGGGTGCGACGGCTGGCCCGGCCCTCCTGCCCTTTCTAGAACCCGTTATATTTTTTGCTACAACAGGCTTTGTTGCTAGTGCTACAGTAAAGTTGGTTAGTCTTAAAGGAGCTACTGGACTCCTTACTCTTTTGCGACCACAGACTAACCCGGCTAACTCCTCTGGATCCAGGACAAGAAAAGCAGCAATAATTCTAAAGCAGTTTTCTCAAAGGTTCAAGCGCATAAAGCCGCCTCTCACTGGATGAGGCCGATATTCTATCAAAGCCGGTTACTGTCAACTCAGACGGGCTGTGACTCAGGTGGAGAAAGGTCTTCCACGTCACCTACGACATGACTCTTTTATGCTGCCGACTGAACCGAGGACCTTTGCGTGTCAAGCAGCCCCACTCCCCATGCCTCAGACACACCCTCCCCATAATCCTCACAACCCTATGAGGTCAGCTGGCAATACAGGGAGGGAGGCAGGCAGGCAGGGGGAGAGCAGCTTGCCTGCAGCCACAAGCCAAATTCATGGCAGATCCTTGATTCCAAGGGAAAGGGAGGGGGCATTTAAGATCCTAGCTGCTAATTAGGGGGGGGGGGGGCTCAAACCCAATCTCTAGGCACGACTGCCTCTGACATCCTGGGGGAATCCCATGAAAGCAAAGCTGAAAGGCCCTTATTGAGGCCGATCCAGCCCAGCAGCCTGTTTCCGTCAGAGGCCAGCTACACACCACCCAGATGCCGGAGAGGACAACAAGGGCCATTCCCTCTCGTTCATCCCTCAACACTGCCTCAAGATGGGGAGGTCCTATTTAGCAGCCCTGCCTAACATCGTCCTCCATTAAGTGGTGTGTGATCCTGTCACAAGGCAGCCAGCAGCCACCACATTACACAGCAGCAGCAGCAACATTCGATTTATATACCACCCTTCAGGACATCTTAATGGTCACACAGAGTGGTGTTGCACCAACACAGATAAAAGCACATGACAATAATCAATACTGAGCAATACTAAGCCAAGCACTTGTATTCTAGATGAACTTTCAAACTTTGCATGAACCATCTGTGTGTTTTTCCTAAGTGTTAGGAAATTCTAACAGGTGTGCTTTAATCTTTTGACAGTTAATTAAAATAGTGGACTCTATAGAGATTAATGTTCCTCTATCAGAGATTCAACCAACAGTGATCTCTCAACTTAACTTTTTCTGACATTTCTCAGAGATTTATAGTTTTGTTTTGCAAGTTTGAGTATAACATCATTTTTTACTAATTGGAAGGTTATACAATAGAAACTATGAATATTCAATGAAGCATCAGACCAATTATCATTTGTTTGTGTTATCACGTGAAAAGCTCTTAGATATTTGTATATGATGACTTATAAAAATGCAAATTCAGATAGAATGGCAGAGCTCTGATGGAAGAAATTTCTTGAGAGAATTTAGGTGAGAATTTATCTTTACCTGTGCATTTCATAGAAACTTTGATTATGTTAAACTTGGTATTTATTAGGAAATATTAGCAAATTTATTTCTTATTGCCTTTCTGTGTTCTGTTTTATAGGATTTATATTAATAACCATTTATATTTTAATTCCTTGCTTCATTAAAAAACTAGAGTGTATTTTCAATAAAGTGAAATAAACTCTAGACAGGTGTTTGCGTGTTTGATAAAGAGTTGCAAAGCAATAGTGAACCCTATATAAAATAGATGTACTGATAAACAGGTGGTTCAAAGAACTTAGCTGTTTGACAGGTCTGAAAACTAATTGCAGAAAGCTTTCCAAGAGAAAAGATACATCTTTCTTTTGGTTAAGTGGAAGCTTGGTTTCAGACACGGGCAAAAGCTTGTTACAGCAGTTTACAAAGTATGTCATTATTATCCCCACAACAAAGCACCCTGTGAGCTGAGAGAGCTCTGAGAGAGCTGTGACTGACCCAAGGTCACTCAGCTGGCTTCAAGCGGAGGAGTGGGAAATCGAACCTGGTTCTCCAAATTGGAGTCCCGTGCTCGTAACCACTTCACCAAACTGGCTCTCATGCAAATGGCCTGCCAGAACCTTCCTCCACAGAAAAGACTCAGGCCTGGGTCACCACCTGCCTGATCTCTGAAGATCTCAAAACTTGCAAGTGACTATTGGCTGGGGGTGGGGGACTGGCAAAGGAAATGGAGAACAGGGAGAATAGGTTATAGGATCCATAGGAAAAAAGCAGTCCAAGCGTGTCAACTGAGGAATCAGCAAAGGGTCTTGATTAAGTTGGTTTTCTGTGTCTCTTCTAGACACTGAGAAGCACCAGTTCAACAAATAACCAAGAGCACCCCGCTGCTGTCTATCCAGAGAGGGCCCTGCAGATGAGGGCTGGTGCACCACCTACCTGTTGCTCTTCCATCCAACCGGGCACTTTGCCCCTGCTCAGACGCACGCCCACAAAGTCAACCGAGTTCGCCATCTTCAGAGATGCCGACTCAAAGAGGTTCCCAGTGAAGATCCTGCACAGCTGCAGAGAGGATGAGAAGAAAGGATAAATGTTTAGTTTCTTGATTTAACTAGCCTGGTCAACGCTAACAAAACAGGGAGACAACAGGAAGAAATTTGGTATGTGTTCTAAGGGCTCAGTTCATCATTTCATGTTGAAAGGCTGGTTCAATCCCCACGCCTGTTTCCAAATGAGGAAGGAAACTGTAAACTGTTTTGTTGGGTGGCTACCATCTTTGAAGTTGGAGCCACACACAAAGAAGAAAGTTTGAGCGCGGCTGGAACCCTGCCCCTCTTCCGAGCGCTGGGGGAGACAGAACATTTCAAAGCATGGTGTAATACAACATCTGCCTTGAACAGAGATGTCACAGCTCGGCACATCTGTTTGCGTCATCATTTTCAGTTCAAAGAACATCTCAACAGTTGCACAGGAGAGAGGGAGGAGAGGAATGATGGAAACTAAATTATAGCTCGGAAAAGCAGGCCTCTAACGTGCTGCTTACTAACTTGCAAAAGTGCAGCCAGCACAGCAATGCACGCAACCAGTATGAAGATGCAAACTCTAGGAGCTACACAAAACCCCCTCATTTTCTTCCTCGGCAGCAGGTAGATCTGGTTTTTCTCCACTTTATAAAGCAAAAAGGTATTACTAACAGGTCTCTCCTAGGGCAGTGAGAGAAACTCTGAAGAAACCAGGCAGGGGAAAAACATTCTACAAAACCAATTCCTGGTGAAGAAAAACCTATCTGGCAGATGGATAAGGAGAGATATTTGGTAGATGGGTAAATATGACCAGAAGGTACAAACTTGTAATATAGTAGACTACATCCAAGGACTTATCGTGTCCTAAACAAACAAAGCAGAGGGGGGGGAGGACAGTGAAACCTCTGTCTAGTCACTGATACACAATCCTTAATTGCATCCAGGAGTGTGGCTATTTACAATCGTCTTAAAAGTACAGCACCTAGCATAGTAGCAAATTGGCACGAGTACTTATTTAGAAGGCACCTTCCAAAAAGCTAATAAAAGCACTTGTCATCCCCAAACACATACATGCCCTGCCAAACAAAATAAAACTGACCCAAATCCATCCTTTCCACTCCAAGCCCCACAAAACACGGTGAAAAGATACTCAAGCCAGGACTTTGGAGAGCCGACAGCAAGAGAGAATTGCATAATTGGGAGAGGGGGGAAGCTACCCAAAAGGATAGCAAGGGAGGCGGGGAGATTGAACAGCAACAACCACAAAAGCCCAAACTCTGACAGGGCAGAAATGAAAATGAGGATCCCGTGGAGGGAAGAGGCAATGGTAAGTTCAAACTGACAAATTTTAGCATTGGGCAAAAAACAAAGAGGGAGAATAAATGGAATCCATGCTAGAGAGGAAAGACTCTTACCTACTGCATTTTTATCTTGCCCTTCCTCAAGGAGCGAAGGGCATCATACATCATTTGTTCCACGCCCTGTGAAATACGTCCAGCCGAGAGAATATGACTGACCTGAGATCACCCAGTTAGCATTGTGACAGGGGGAGGATTTGAACACGGACCTCTCAGCTCCTGGGAAGGCTCGTGGGTCAGTGGCAGGGCACCTCCTTTGCATGCACGAGGCCCCGGGTTCAACCCCCAAAACCTCAGCTTCAAAGAGGCTCAGTCAGTAGGTGACAGGAAAGCCCTTTTCACAACCAGTGACAGGAGACAAGGCTGATCTCAGACAAATGGGCTGACTCAGGAGAAGGCGGCTTCATGTGTTTTCATGCACTGGCTACCCTAAGGCAACAGAGGAACAGGGTGGGACTTGGCACAGGTGGGCAGCCGCTGTCATAACAAAGAGTAAGCCCAGAGGGAGAAGGTGCGAGAGGGAGAAAGGGGTCTGGGAATCTACGGGGCAGAGCCGGATGACAGCTCAGCAGGAGGGAGCCCAAGCTGGCCCAGCTCCTTCAAGATGGGGCAGGATGGTTTCTAAGCCCTAGAGAAGGCACCTGAACAGGGAGAAATAAGTCAACAGCCAGAATAGTGTCAGAGGAGAATCCGGGAAACTCGGGTTCAGATCCCCGCTTAGCCATGGAAGCTTACCTTGGGCCAGTCACATGCTCGCAGCCTAGGCTACCTCGCAGGGTTGTTGAGAGGATAAATCATAGGAGAGGAGGCTGGTGGAAGCTGCTTCGTTGGGGAGGGAAACATAGAAACAGAGCCGGGGGGTGCCTCTAAGGGTCATCTAGTCCTACCCCCTGCACAATGCAGGAAATTCACAGCTACCGCCCTCCCCCCCACCACTAAATCAATACCCAAATAGAGGGGCAAGAAATCTGGGGGAGTTAATAGGAAGCGAGGGAAGGCGGGGGGCTGGGAATAGTGGAGGGGTCTAGGATAGGGTTGCCAGCTCCAGGTTGGGAAATTCCTGGAGGTTTGGAGGTGTGGTGCCTGGAGAGGGCAGGATTTGGGGACCTCAGCAGGGTATAATCCCGTGGAGTTCCCCCTTCCAAAGCAGCCCTTTTCTCCAGATGATCTCTGCGGCCTGGAGATCAGCTGCAATTCCGGGAGATCTCCAGCCACCGCCTGGAGGCTGGCAACCAGGGAATGGGGGGATAAACTCCCAGGAGTCAATGGGGCGTGGGGGCAATTGGGGGGGCTTTGCGGGGAGGGGCGGGAGGACCCCGGGGTGCCCGTGGGAGTGCCTGCTCGCCTGGCCTTACCTCATCTGCGGCTGGGGAGGGGAGGCCGGGGCGGCCGGCCGGCTGCCCTCTCCCTTCCGCCCTGGCCCGGGCTCGGCTCTCGCCACCGCCGCCGCCGCCGCCGCGCTCTGGTCGCTGCAGGCCCCAGCCTCGGGGCTGCCCAGGGCGCTGCCTGAGGGGCCTTCGCCGAAGGAAAGGGACCCCCTTCCCTCAAAAAAAAAAATCTTCCCCTCCCCAGAGGCGCCCCGAACAATTCCTTCCTCCCACAGAAAGTTGTGGGGATTTTTTTTTCTCCACCCCCTCTGGGAGGAGGCGAAGGACCCCTTCCCCGCCTCAGAGTCCGTGGAAGTCAATGGCGCCGGTTCCGAGGTGTCTACTAAAGTGCCTGTTCGGAAGGAGTTAAAAAAAAAGCGCACGGCTGGCCGCGGACGGACGGAGGCCGGCAGAGCGCAGGGCTAGCTTGGCCGCGAAGGGGACGCATGCGCGGTTCGTCCCAGACGGAACCTCTCCTTGTCACGGGGCTGGCGCCCTTGTGGCTCCCGGGCTGGGCTTGCGAGGCGGGTCCTGCGGGGCGCTCCTCAGTGCGCCGGCCTCCCCGTGGCTCCGGCTCCGCCTCCGCGTTTCCTTCAGCGCGGGGACTGGGAGGCATTTCTGCTGGCTTTTAAGCCTTTGCATTGAGGTCCCCTCTCGCGGCGTCGCCTGGAGTCTCACCGAGAAAGGCGGACTATAAGTGATAGCAGTAAAAATATCAAAGCGAGGCTGCTTACTTTTCTTCCCCGGGGTTTTTCAGCTTTTTTGAAAAACGTCTATTAAATTCTTTTTTGTGATGCATGTCATAATATTATAAATAAATAAATATAATGTACACTATTATAATGTATTAATAATTAATAGATAGGAAAGCTGATAGGAAGAAAATGGATTCATTTGAAATGTGGTGCTGGAGGAGAGTTCTGCGGATACCAAGGACAGCCAAAAAGACACGTGGGTCCCTGATCAAATCAAGCCTGAATTCTCTCTAGATACTAATGACTGAACTGAGGCTGTCGTACTTTGGTCACTTCATTAGAAGACAATGTTCTCTGGAAAAGTCAACAACGCTAGGAAAAGTGGAAGGGAGCAGGAAAGGAGATGGCTGGACTCAATCAAAGAAGCCACGTCCTCCAGTTGGCAGGATCTGAGCAAGTCTGTTCATGATAGGACGTTTGGGAGGTCTTTCATACATAGGGTTGCCATACATCGGAGGCCTTGATGGCACATAACACACTCGCGTGCAGGGCTTTTTTTCAGCAGGAACGTGGGGAACGGAGTTCCGGCACCTCTTGAAAATGGTCACATGGCTGGTGGCCCCGCCCCCCTGATCTCCAGACAGAGGGGAGTTGAGATTGCCCTCTGCCCATGCTGTGGGGAGGGCAATCTAAACTCCCTGCTGTCTGGCAATCGGTTCCACCACCTGTTTTCCCAGAAAAAAAGCCCTGCTTGCATGTTTTATTATTAGTTCGATATAGGAGAAAGCCCAGAAAAATGTAAAAGAAATACATTTAAAATAAATAAACCCATCTCTTATTTTTTGTTTATTGGCTTTTGTGGTTCTATTTGTTCTTGACAGCCCAGTCTCATTCAGTAGGGCTTACATCCAAGATTGCTCCCCCGTCAGTTTTTATTAATTTTTCCATGTATTTTGTGTTTAATTCCTATTAAAAAATTGTTCCTCGTATGTATGTATTTAATTGAGTTTTTAATCACCGGGTTGCTTACGTTTGTTGTGCATTTATTTTTGCTTGTTGCATATCATTATGTAGATAGCCCAGGGTAATGGTTAAGTGTATGGTTGCACGAGATTGCAGCTGTATGTTTATTTTTATCCACGTATTGTGTGTCTTACTGTTTTATGTTTATTTTGCTTTGTTACCATTTTAACTTCGACAGGATGTTCTAAAAAGGATTGCCTCATCAGGATGGTACCAGAAACAACAACAGTGATTAAAACAAAACAATAATCAAAGAGCAGCAAGGGGGGGGGGAGAGGAAGAATCCAGAGCCACCCTGTAGCCCCCAAGGCAGGGTAGGTTTCACTTGACCAAAAACCTTGCCAAAAATGGCGCCAGGCAAAGTGCGGTTGGGTGTTCTTTTTTAAGGTGCCACAAGACTCTCTGCTATTTTGGCTGCAGCAGAATATTGCCTCCCCAACTCCGGATATTGAGAACAGCTATTATTGGTAATGGCTTTAGTTTTGTTTTAAAGATTCACTGACATTATTATTATTAGTAATGGCTCTAGTTACAGTATTTGTTGTAAAGGTTCACAGACTTTTTTGTAAAGTCTACAAAACAATACCAGGTCACTGGTGAGCAAGATTCGGGTCCAAGAGCACCTTAGAGACCAACTAGATTTCTAGGGTCTGTGCTTAGCTCACACCCTGGAAATCTAGTTGGTCTCTAAGGTGCTCCTGGACCCGAATTTTGCTCTTCTACTTCAACACAGCTACCCACCTGAAACTATCTAGATCTCGATGTGGACTGTGGTGTAACATAACCACTAGCCCCTAACTCTGTCCTGCCAGACTGGCCTCTGTTAGAAAGAGGCTGTAACAAAGAACTCTGTTACACCTGTCAGAGGGTGTATCAAAAGAACCCAGTGCTGTCCGTGTGCTTCTTTCTGCACACTTGCAAGGCGTGCCTAACTGGAATGCTTCTCCAGGAACTTATTGTGGCAAAGACATCTGGTCTCCAGGGCTTCCTGTCTGTCAGAAAACACCGCCACTAAAAATTGGCTTCCTACACAGGAAAGGGGTATCATTGCACGGTCCTCCTCTCCTAATGGGGTCCTGAGAGTTAATAGTGAGCTGGTCTTTGAAGCTGTAGCCCAGCCTGGGCTAAATATCTGCACAGCTCAGCAGGGAACTCAGCAGGTGCTCAGAACTGCACCGTCCTTTATTCAGCTTGGAGAATACAAGGATGTTAACGACGAGGGTGTGGGTGAGGATGTTCATCCATCAAATGTTTGCTGGAGTCAATGTGTCTCTACCTACAGCCCGCTGTCTGTGTTTGACACCCACGTTCCTTACCCTGTCTCCCTCACCTTTGATGCACCAGGCACCTGCTTCCCTCTGGGCCTACGGCAGCAGATGTTGGCATCTCGCTCGTCCTGACACCACAGTTTGTGTGAGCTGGCAGGCTTTGCTAATGTTTTTATTGCTCCTGGGGTTTTGAGCTGCATGAGCCACATGTATGTCTTTAAAAGAGAATAAAACCTCCAAATTCACACGATAAATTCACTGGACTAGGCACTGCAGGCTTTAGCAATGGGCCTCGGACTTGCCTGCACAGGCCAGGTTTCAACCTTAGAGAAAGATTGCCTCTGAGCATACTCAAAGTGCCATTCCACACCACTGCCACCACCAGCCAGTCTTTCCAGCTAGGCTTCAAGCTGACCAGCATATATTTGGGGGGAATTAAAAACCTTGCCCTTATTTTGGAAACATGTTCCTCAGACGAATCTGGCTGAGTTGATGAGGCTCCTTCCCTTTATTCCTGCCAGGTCCAACAGAAATAAGCTGGGCGCAGTTTTTCCCATCCCAGCAACTGCAGGCGGATCCTCGGGGTGCTAATCAAGTCCACCGCTCAGGATGGGTCAGCCCCCTGGTGTCAGAGCACTCTCCAGCCTCTAAGCCTTCGGGTTGCCACATTTTTTTTCTTTGCCTCACTCCTGGTCTCTCAGCAGCAAGGGGGGTACAGAGAAACAGAAGAGGGGATGTCCCCCCCCAAGTTCCATGCCAGAAAAATTTTCCCCCGTTTTCTTTTGTGGTTGTCCCTTGCAAGTCGTCTCGCTTCCACAGAGCTCAGAAATGCCTTCCCAGGACTCCCAGAGAAGGTTGCCCCGACCTTGAGGTTTACACTTGAACAATTCATGGTGTAATTCACGCCAAGCCTTGGTTCCCCTGCACCTGCTTTCCCTGTAAGATTTTTCAACACGATTTCCCCCTTCATGTGATCTGTCTGAAGTGGCTGTGACCCACAGAAGCTCATATTGAAATAAATACCAGCCTTTAAGCGATTACTGGACTTTGATCTCGCTGCAGTAGCCTGATCTCATCAGATCCTGGAAGCCAAGCAGGGTCGGCCATTTGGATGGGAGATCCCAATGAGGTCCAGGGTCTCTATGCAGAGGCAGGAGAGATTGCCATAAGTCGGCTGCAACTTGACAACAAAGCTCTCCTCTCCCCAAAAGCCACAGCTACCCTTTTGCCTCCTGTGCCTTGACATTTGGGGCAGGCGGGGGCTTCTCCCCTCCACCCCTCCACTTATTTCCATACCAATAAAAACTTAACTTTTGCATCTGGCTGATCGTGCAGGCACAGGAGCAGGGCTAGTGAAGACACCGGCCTTCCCAAGTTTTCCTACTTAGCCAGAAGACAGAGATGAATGTTAATCTCCCCCTTCCCAATCCAGAGCGCGCGCCCCCCCCCCCCCACTCCGCTGCAGCATTCCACAGACCATGTTTCTTAATGAGCTTTTTAGACTCCCAACTGAGTGAGTTTGGAGAATCTGCAATGGGAGGCAAGCGCCATCTGCTGGTGGATCCTTCTGGTCTTTGGATTCCAGCAGATCCCCAGCTGTGGATGCATGGAGGCCTTACTACAGAAGATCCGCATCATAGGCAGCTGCTGCGGGCAGTGAGCAGATACAGGGCCTTTCCTACGGTGGCTCCCCAACATGGCTTGCCTGCAGCACAGCTGGTAAAGTTTTCAGTGCCAGGGAAAATGTGATGGTTTAACACCATCATCTTACTGACTGGTGCAATTTTGCCATGTCCCTTTCTTGCCTCTTTTTTCATATTTTTGCTCCACAGCTATTTTATCCCAAGAAGGATATTGTTTTATTTCTCCTTTTCAGGGCTGTCTGCGAGTGATTTAGCGCTGGCCCAAAGTGCCTGTGAGCAAAAGAAAACTCCTATTGCACATAAAGACTGTAGTTAGCATCATAAAACAGTTTCAGCCGTGCAGACCAGCTCTGGAGCCATTCGCAAGACCAGTTTTTTTCCCCCACCCCAACTTGGGGCGGGGGGGTGAAGAGCCAACTCAGCTTCGCAAAGGAAAGCACAAAGGCAAGGAGCTACAAGAAGCTTTGCTGAGCCACTGAAGGCAGAATGTTGTCACTCATCTGCGGCCCACCAACAGTCTAGAGAAGGAGAAAAAGAGGCCTTGTTCTCATCTGGGTTACAAAACCTCCACCCGCTGCACTCGTCCGGAAACTCTCTCTCTAACTCTCTCTCTCTCTCTCTCTCTCTCTCTCTCTGTGTGTGTGTGTGTGTGTGTGTGAGCAGCAGCTCTCCAGAAACTCAGACAGAGACGTTTCCCAGCTGAGAACCTTCCACCTGGAGGTGCAGGTGATTTCAGCACCTGGAGGTGCTGCTGACAGTCCGCTTCGGAGGGAGGAAAAAAGCCCTACACATAAACATCAAATAATCTTTAATAAAAATAAATTAGATTTGGACCAAAAAGGGGGGGAGGAGGGGTGCCATATACAAACCTAGATACATTCAGCTTTATCATAGAGATTTATATATTTATATTTATATATATAATTATATACTCTGAGCTCTCTGAACCATGTCTATAAAATGTCTTTAGTATACTTTGTTTCAGGAGGGACAGAAAGATAAAGATTGTAGCTCTCCCCCCACCCCCACCAATTCTGGTGGCCTTTTCTCTGCCTTGTAATTCGTAAAGGTGCAGGAGCTGTCTCAAGATCTGGGCTGGTGAGTTTCTCCTGTCTTATACATGCTGTCCAATGCCATACACAAGCCACATTGCTGGGAGTGGCTGCCCTGCCTTTCCTCCAGGTTGCCGCCTCTAACCCATCACACTACATCCATTATATGGTGGAAGAAACTGTATCTGTTGAACTTCTACCTGATCCTAAAGGCCCAGGAGTCTTGCCAGTAAACAAAAGGCTGCAGTACCAATCCAAAAATGGCACCCTGATGTCCAAGAAACCACCATGGTGGGGCAGCCTGACTTCCCTCAATATTAATTCTAACATCACACTGATTATGCAATCCCCCCCCACAATGTACATTCAACAGGTGAGGCCTCCTCAAGCATGGTGATGGAGGGATAGGCAAACAACTGAGCCTGCTGGATTTCAGCCAGGCCTGCCCATCTTTAAAGATTACAGGAGCTTTTAATGGGCGCTTGTGTTGCGGTAAATAGCAAGTGCCACTTCTTAGGGTCACCGGCTTGTTACCCACATGTGGAGCACAGAAGTTCCATCCAAGAGGCCTGAAACGGGGGGCAGCCGTTTTCAAACTTTGGAAGCTTCTCAGGAGCTCTTTGAGAAGACTGAGAAGATAATAATAAGTGTACTTATATGCCACTTCAGTGAACACGGTGTTATTATTATCCCCGCAATGCAGCTGGGGAGCTGGGGCTGAGAGGAGTGGCTGACCCAAGGCCACCTGCTGAGCTCATGGCAGGAGAAGGAGTCGAACCGGCAGAGTGCTGATTCACAACCCGAGCACTTAACCCCTATGCTACAGCAGCTCTCAGAAGATGCAGGAGCCTGGGGCTGAACCAGACGTGACGTTATCTTCGTGTGTACTTATGAACCTACACACAATCAAATACAGTCTCCAGCTTACAAAAAAGAAAAAAATCATAATCGGCGATTGGCAATGCACAATTCCCATTCAAACACATTCAGAAGGATGCCACAAGGAAAGAGCGCAGCAAGGAGATACAAAGACTGCAGCAGCTGCGGCTGGAAATCCCCATCTCTTGCATGCACAATCAGAGAGGTTCAGGCAGTCCACGGAAACTGTCATTTACACAAGGATGACGTCCTATCTCCTTAGGCCCTTTGCCTGCCAAACCAGAAGGGCTGTTTGCCCACCTGTCCACACCACACCATCTCCTGCACCATGCAGCCACAGAGTACGGGGCATCTTCCAGGTCATTCTCTCAGGTTTGCACAGAGAAACGGGGGGGAGGGGGCCTGGCGTGCACCTGCAGTGTTGCCCAGAAGCCTCCACATTGCACTAAGGTTCCTCAGTAGATGAGTCTGCATGGAGAAGGTTCCCTGAAGGCAGACGTTTTATGACTGGCACAAGGCAGGAAGGGGAGGCCTCAGGTCTCCCCCCTAGCCTTTAGCCTCCCCCTCCTGCAAGAGTAGCACCAATGGATTTCTCGAATGCCCATGCCGCCATCCGACCCAAACCCGCCAAAACGGCTGGCAAGCGTCAGACTTGGGAACAGAAAACAGAACTTACGGTCCTTTCGCCCGCCTGCAAGCAACTTCGTCCCAGCTCATGGGACTTATGGATGAGCGCTGGTGGGGGGTGGGAAACCCAGGCCACCCACCCACCCACCCACCCACGCACACGCACCAAGCTCTGCTATATTACTCTAGAGTTGCATTGCTGGTCTCAGATACAAAATCCAGACTCCGGGACAGAATCCCCTGGATGGCTCTGCAGGGCACAGGAGGGTTTTTTAAAAATTTTTTTTGCAGATATAAAAAAAGGCAACCCCTCCCCCACCTGATCTTTTGATACCGGCTCTGAACATCCCATCACTTTGGGAAGGGGTGTTAAAGCAGGATAGTCCACAGCCAGCCCCTCTCCTGTCAAGAAGCCAGCAAGGCACGCTTCAGCCGGCACCTTCGCTTTGCAGGCGAAAGTGTCACTTCCTCGCAGCCGTGCGTAAGCATCTCGGAGCCAAGGGAACAGAAACGATGTCTGGATCAAGGAGAGAAGCAACTCGGGGCTGGAGTCAAAGGCCAGGATTATCTGGGGTTTGAAAGGCTTAGATTGCATAGCTAGGCTCAAATCCAGACCCTCTGGGATCTTCTGCCCTGTAACAAATTCCTGATTCCTGCTACACCACCCCCTCCCCAGCCCCCCTACAGGGGGAGCAGATTCCGGAAGAGGGCTTCAGTGCACAAGGATAACAAGTCTATAGCTCTCTCTCTCTCTCGAGACTGGGCAGCAGGGGGAATCGACCGTCAGCAATGAGATGCTCCCTCTGGACACTGAAGGGACCTCTCGGTCTTTGGTTCCAATTCCTTCTGGTCTTCCCCCTTTTGGAAACACTTCGGCATTCTCCCCCGTCCCTGGCTCTTGCTGCCCTGGGGGGTGGGGCTTGTGGATGACGGGGGCTCTTTGTCCAACTTGTCCCGGGAGCCCGGATTCCACTTGCCCACCATCAGCTGGTGCTACCGGCTCGGTCCAGCGTGGCGTCTTTCCAGGGCGTGTGTGCACGAGGCACAACAAACCGCCTTGTAGTAGGAGTAAACGCAGAGGCGGGCTTGCACGATCACTGGGCAGTTGTGGTATTTGTCCCTGCAGTTCTCATCTGCCAGAGGAAGAGAGAGAGAGATGGTAGTGACCAGAGGGGTTCACTTATCATACAAAAGTTTCAGTACAAAACAGCAAGAGTCCGGTAGCACCTAACAGACTAACAACATTTGTGGTAGGGTCTCACGAAAGCTCACACCCTACCACAAATTGTGTTCGTCTTATAAGCTTTTTTTCTGGCAAAAGAGGTGGGGGAACTCAGTGGGTTGCCCTCGGAGAAAATGGTCACATGGCTGGTGGCCCCGCCCCCTGATCTCCAGGCAGAGGGGAGTTGAGAGTAGAATCTCAACCCCCCTCTGTCTGGAGATCAGGGGGCGGGGCCACCAGCCATGTGACCATTTTCAAGAGGTTCCGGAACTCCGTTCCACCGCGTTCCCACTGAAAAAAAGCCCTGCTTATAGGTACTACTGGACTCTTGCTCTTTTCTACTGAAGAAGTGAGTTGTGCCTCACGAAAGCTCATCCCCTACCACAAACTTTGTTAATCTTATAGATGTTACTGGACTCTTCCTCTTTTTACTGCTACAGACAAACATGGCTAACCATCTTGATCTATCTCATACCAAAGATTGCGATGGAAAAACAGAATGGTAATCTGGTTGGGTGAGGCCGAGCTCAAAGCAGAGATTCTGGAGGCAGCAAGTCTCAGGTTCGATCCCAGCTTCATCAAGAGCTGCCTCCTCTTCATGAAGCCCTCTTAGCTGACTAGGGCAAGTTCTAGTGGATTACATCTGCACGTGAAAACAGCAATTTTTCTGCAGCAAAAGAATTCTCTCTCTTTGTTTTCAGTTGCCCAGGAACCCCCGTTGCAGGTGAGCCGGAAGGGGGAACGCCTCTCCTAGGATCCTCTACCCCCACCTTGCCCGGTTTTGTAAGCACTTCCATTCAAAATCACCAACAGGTTGTTTTTTTTAATCTGCCAAGCGAGTGGCACTTTGACTCCATGGAAAAGATGTATATTAATTAATGAGTTGACTAAATATTGTAGCCTTGATTGAAACACTCTTGGGTTCTCACAGGGGAAAACTGGGGGAGAGGTTTCTGGAGAAGAGGTGTGGAGGGCAGCCCCTTTTTCTGCTTTCCCAAGCGAAACCCAAGATTCTTCTGTGCCAGGAATCCTGCTGCTACACCCACAGCCCCCCCATCCAGGTACTGCTGCTCCTTGGAGCCACAGGGGTTGCCCCAGGCAGGCAGGCAGGCAGGCCTTGTCCCAGAGAACAACCCGAGAGGGAAGGAAACGGGGTCCAGAAGTGATGCTTGGACCTTGCCAAATAGTAAAGAGTCCGGCAGCACCTTGAAGACTAACCAACTTTATAGGTACATAAGCTTTCGAGAACCACAGCTGTTTGTCAGATGCATCTGATGAAGAGAGCTGTGGTTCTCGAAAGCTTACGTTACAGATGCATCTGACGAAGAGAGCTGTGGTTCTCGAAAGCTTACATTACAGATGCATCTGACGAAGAGAGCTGTGGTTCTCGAAAGCTTATGTTACAATAAAGTTGGTTAGTCTTAAAGGTGCTACTGGACTCTACTATTTAGCGACTACAGGCTGACACGGCTGACTCCTCTGGATCTTGGACCTGTAAACTCTCCTCCTGTGGGCCCTGCGCTTTTCCTGCTCATTTATGGGAGGAATTGGCTATTCGGTAAAGGCAGAGAGCCTCAGCTCCCATCCCGGGCTGGAGCTGGAATCCCGTCAAGGTTTCCCCAGTTCCTCCTTTCCAACTCTTGGTGTGTGTGGGCGGGTGGGGGTTCTGTATTAACACTACTAACACTACCTATTTCCTCATAAGATCCTGGGAACTGTGGTTCAGGTGGTGGCCACGAGCAAAATTCACAGCCCCTCTCCATCCTAAAACTCCCTAAGTTCTTTGTGGGAGAGGCAAACCAAGACACTAAACGGGTATAAAACCAACGTAAAGGGTACAGCGCATAATGCCACCTCTCCTGTCTTTCCCCAAGGCCGGAGATCTTTGGATTCTGCCTCTGGATTCTAAACCAGCTGTCTTTCCCTGAGCAAAACCTTCCAGCCCACTTCCCATCCAGGGTTCCTGGCCCTGGTTGCAAGCAGGGGCCAGGCGGCTTCTTACCAAGGTCTGGAATGCAGGGCTGGTTGTTGCAGGACCGTTTCTTGACCGGCTTGAGATCTGGAGGGCAGAGGCTGCTGAGGGTCTTGTTCTGGGTCAGGCACTGCACCTCTCGCACTTGCACACCACCCACACAGGTCCTGGAGCACTGGGAGGCCAAGAGAAACCCGGGTGGGGATTACGGCCTGGCCAGGAGGAGCCACCCAAGGCTTCCACCGCCTGCCCTTGCAGAAATCTCTGCCCCCACCCCTGGGGACCGGCTCACTCACCGCGCTCCAGGCAGTGGAGAACCAGCGGGCCTCACAGGTAGTCCCGGCACAGGACTGCAAGGAGGGTGGCTTCTCCAGGTGGGCGCACTCGGAGGCATCCGTCACGTTGAAGTCCGAGCCCATTTTGCTGACGCAGATGACGTCCCGCCGCTGAGTGCCGGTGCCACAGTCCACTGAACACTGCAGGAAGGAGGGAGGTGGGGGATGAAGGAGAGGCCGTGGACTGGCCGCTAGCGTCACAGGAAACATGCGCGTGTTCGTGCAATTAAAACTGTACCATCCGGACATCCTAATTCTGTGCCAAGAAAGACGGGATTCTGCAACCAGCATAAACCATGCAAACGGAGCTGAAGTGTCCGATTCCTCTTGCATGGTTTATTCCCCAAAGTTTTGCACCATTTGTTCTGCTTTTGCCAGGCACAGGAGGGACAAGGTCACACCACTGGCCATCTTATTATACCACCTCCAGCTGCTGGTCAACCCTACGACTGCCCTGTAAGGTAGGCCAAGCACTATCCTCTCACCATTTGCAAGGAGGGGAGAGGCCAAGGCCAAGAGAACCAAGCCCAAAATCCACCAAAAATGAGAACAGAAAAGGCAGAACAAACTGCAAGCGGAGGAAAAAAATCAGTATCTAACCAGCCACAATTTCAAAAAGCAACACCACAATGTATTCAATGAAAATAGTTAAAGTACATCTAGAAAGAACACAGTTAAACATGAGTTGAGCAAACATCCATTTACAGGCAAGCCGCTCTAAACGACACTGTAGAAAAGACACATAGTCCAGCAGGTGAAGTCCACTGAGTTAAAGGTCTCCACAAGAGTCTAGCCAAAGGTGAGTAAACGAGGTAAGTAAACTAAGTAGATATTGAAGATGATCTGTAAGGCGAAAGACGGCAACTCTTCTTCTCTTGAACAGACGTGAAACGTGTTGCAAGAAGCAGAACGTCAAGAAGACGCACCCTCCCGCCCAACAATCAGGGCCGGCTGCGTCGCCTGTTGTTTCGTGCGAGCACTTCCTCAGGGGCGGAAACACATCCCACCATTGCAAGGCCATTCAGATACAAAGGTAGTCAAATACAATAAATCAACTGGAAGAAATCAAGACGGCGGCTAAGCCGTCTTCACCTGTTGTGGAGACCTTTAACTCAGTGGACTTCACCTGCTGGACTATGTGTCTTTTCTACAGTGTCTTTTAGAGCGGCTTGCCTGTAAATGGATGTTTGTTCAACTCATGTTTAACTGTGTTCTTTCTAGATGTACTTTAACTATTTTCATTGAATACATTGTGGCGTTGCTTTTTGAAATTGTGACGGGTTAGATACTGATTTTTTCCTCCGTTTGCAGTTCTGCCTTCTCTGTCCTCAAGGCTAAGAGGGCAGCAGCTTATAGAAGGCCCCCTGGTGACAGCTGGACAGGGGTGGAGGGGAAGTGCATTTCGGCTCAAACACATCGAGACGCACTGAAATACCCAAGAGCACAGAATTCCTTGGCCTGTATGTCTGACTGCTTGTTCCCATCAAAGAGGCGAGACCAGGTGTTTCCCAGAGAGCCCTTCGCTCAGCAGGCCAACATCTGCTGGTGGTACCCAGCCCCAGGGCGGTTCTTGCCTCGACTAGGGCCAGGGCCTTTTCGGAACTCTCTGTCTGTAGACACTCAGACCCGGCAGGATCTGTCCACCAGGCCTGCAAGACGGAGATGTTCCACCAGGTATACGGTGGTTTAGGCGAGCGTCCCTGTCCCCCAATCAACCTCCCCCCAGAGGGGGATATGATCCCCTGATCTGCTGAACATCAAGCAACTTGCTGCCCGCCTTCATGGGGTTTTGTACATAGAAGGATTGTGCAATAAAAATGCCGCGATATTTTTACTGAAGCGTTTTAATTACTGTGCAGCCTCTTTTCTATTTCTAGTGTGATCTGCTTTGAGCCTGGCTTTCAGGGATAGCAGAATACAAATGTAATAAATAAAAATAAATAAAATGTTGCTACCAATAAAAATTAGCAGATGGGGAACGAGGCGAGCTTAAGTCTATGGGCTATCTGTCCACAGGCAGGGAGGCTTTTCCCAAATGGGAGAGTCTTCAAGCATGCCAACTGGCAGAGAAGAGTCCCAGGGTGGGATGTGAGACTGGAGGAGAGACTTGGCGAGCTTCAAGCCCCCACCCTGTGGTTCTGATCCAAACCAAGGACCCGCAAACTTTTGCAGAGGCAGGCAATGGCAACCCCCTGATATTAGTCTCTTGCCCTGAAAAACCCAGCAGGGGGGGGGTCATCATGAGTCAGCTATGACTTGATAGCACTTTCCACAACCACAATCGACCATCAAGAGGAAACTCCATGTATAGGGGCAGCCTACCTCAGAAAAAAGCAACTGGCAAAACAATGGGGTACCATAATAATAAGAAATTACCAACCCATTTCAAATATCTTATATAACCGAGGATGCTTAGAGGCAGGAGAAGGGGCAAGCGGTGCCCATTTAGCAGTGGAACAATTTCTTCCCTGGAGGAACACTTCTTAAGTATGTGTGCGTGGGGGGGGGTCCCTTCATCCATGATTGTTGTGCCTTGCTGACTTCACCAGTCGCTTTTTTCCAGCAATGTTCTTTTCCTTACTTGGCACATTATTTCTTGCCATCTTTATGGGTCAAACCAAGCTCTGCTTTAACTACCCCCATCTGACGTAGATGCCAAGCCATTACCGCCTCGGCCTTGAGGGACTGGCCTGTTTTGCTTGTCTTTTAGAACGGAAGCCACATTTTTTTTTTTTGGAATGTCATTGGCAGGATATTTTTGAATGGACAATACAGAGGCATTTACATTATTTCTGCAGTTGAATGACAGAAGGCCTTGCCACCTGGTACCAAGGCACGCCCCAGGCCCCCTTTCGAGCCCCCCCTTTCTTCTCACCGGGCTCCAGGGTCCACTATACCAGCGGGTGACTCGTTGGCAGGGGCCACCATTACATGCCCTCATGTCAGCCGGCTTGTTGCCTGCACAATTCTCCTCTGCTGGCCCGTTGGCATTTCTGGACAAGCAAACCACGGCACGACGCTGGATCCCGGGGCCACACTCAACCGAGCACTAGAACAGGGAAGGGGAAGAGAGAGGTAACGCAAGAGACAAAGCTTGTTTTGTTCCCCCTTCCCAATCATGAAATCCACCCCGTTCTCCCAAGATTTGGGAATGACTATAGAATAGTTTGCAGATTTTTAGCTGTCATTAATGCTGGGCTCTTGGACTGTTGATTTAAGTCTGTTTTGTTTTGGCTTTTTATTCCTGCATAGTTTTCTTTTTTTACTTATAAGCCACCATGGAGACCATGAGCGGGAAAGCTGGCGGATAATCCATTCAACAAACAAAAGTGATGCTCTGGGAGGTGACTGCCGGGCAGTCAAACTCCAAATCCCAGAGCCTGGAGGCAACTTCAGGCGAAGGCCTCGGTCTCTATGCCCTGTTGTTGGTCCTACAGAGTAACTGGTTGGCCACTGGGTGAGACAGGACACTGGATTGGATGGACCACTGGTTTGATCCAAAACAAAGGCGTATCGCGGCAATTATAGATACAAAAGAGAAGAAAAAGCCCACAATAAACACTTAGTGGGGAATAAACGTTTCACTGTAGCAACACTTAAAGAGCAATTAAAGAATTGCAATTTATAATCGTGGATCTGTCAGTGTTTATATAAGGTGCAAGTATATAAAATGCAAGTGCAAAATTATCAATTAAATTCACAACGATCTATCATCAACACCCTATTACAATTCATAACATCCAATAACAATATAAATACATAACATCCGTTTCTGATGTATTGTCGAAGGCTTTCACAGCCGGAGAACGATGGTTGTTGTGGGTTTTCCGGGCTGTATTGCCGTGGTCTTGGCATTGTAGTTCCTGACGTTTCGCCAGCAGCTGTGGCTGGCATCTTCAGAGGTGTAGCACCAAAAGACAGAGATCTCTCAGTGTCACAGTGTGGAGAAGATGTTGGCAGGTAATTTATATCTACTCAAGCCAACATCTTCTCCACACTGTGACACCGAGAGATCTCTGTCTTTTGGTGCTACACCTCTGAAGATGCCAGCCACAGCTGCTGGCGAAACGTCAGGAACTACAATGCCAAGACCACGGCAATACAGCCCGGAAAACCCACAACAACCATCCGTTTCTGAGTTACTTACATTTCCAACAGAAAGGTTCCAGTCTAACAATTAACAAAATAAGTCCATGTAAGGTACAACTTTTCTTCTAGCGTGTTGTTTATATTCTGCAGAAGACTGCTATGGCCATGTAGTTCGGAGACTGTAGTAGCTGTGCAATTCAACAAGGGGCCAGGCTCGATCCTCATTTTGTGATCTTTCTCAATAATTGCCACAGGCTTTGCTCCATCATATGCGCTGTCTTTCTTTCACTTTCTAAACAGGAACCAATATATTAATGACCAACTAGGTCAATTGGTATCGACCAATTAGGTCAACTGATATTTTGCACTTGCACTTTATATAAACACTTACAGATCCACAATTATAGATTGCAATTCTCTAATTGCTCTTTAAGTGTTGCTACAGTGAAACGTTTATTCCCTGCTAAGTGTTTATTGCGGGGGGTTTCTTCTCTTTTGTATCCACTGGCTTGATCCTCTTATGAGGGTCTCCTGCCTTCTCGGTGAGGCTTGGCATTGCCCGTTTATCCTCTGCATGAGAACTGCCGCTTTGCTTGACTGACTGGACAACTTCAGGGTTTCCTGGAACAAAGCGAACTACCTGAATCTCTTCCAAGCCGGCTTCAAGCCAAGCTATGATACCTTTTCAGCCCTGGCACCAGCCTGGTGGAACTCTCTCTCCATCGAGACTGGGGCCCTGCGGGACTGTAACATGGAGATGTTCCACCAGGCCTATGGTAGTGGTTGAGCTCTGGGCGGGCTGCCTGGATGGCCTCTCTGTTGTGGACTTGGTCCTCTATTTATCTGATACATCTATAACCAGCCTGCCCTACCATTCCCGGTTGTTGAAGAGGTGCATTGTTTTACTACCTTGCCGCTGTTGGATGGTTTATGGTTTTAAATTGCATTTTGTATTTAGTACTGTCTTATTAATTTTATATTGTATTTATTGTTCCTGTATTTTAATAATGTTCATAGGGCCAGAGAAGTTCGCCATGTTAGTCTGTAGTCACATAATAGTAGAGTCCAGTAGCACCTTTAAGACTAACCTACTTCATTGTAGCATAAGCTTTCGAGAACCACAGCTCTCTTCGTCAGAGGCATTGTCAGCTTTCGAGAACCACAGCTCTTTGTCAGATGCATTGTCAGTTTTCGAGAACCACAGCTCTCATCGTCAGATGCATCGTCAGCTTTCGAGAACCACAGCTCTCGTCAGATGCATCGTCAGCTTTCGAGAACCACAGCTTACTTCGTCAGATGCATCTGACGATGCATCTGACAAAGAGAGCTATGGTTCTCGAAAACTGACAATGCATCTGACGAAGAGAACTGGTTCTCGAAAGCTTATGCTACAATAAAGTTGGTTAGTCTTAAAGGTGCTACTGGACTCTTTACTATTTAATAAAGTTGTTACCCGCCCTGAACCCACTCGTGGGGAGGGCGGGTTAGAAATTCAATAAATTAAATTAAACTGAAACAGCCTTGGTCCTCCTGGCGGATGGCCTGCCCTTACAATGACCGGGGAGGGCAACCCTTTTCATAACCTCTCGGCTTTTAGTACCATTGGCCACGGTATCCTTCTGGATCACCCTCCGGAGTTCAGACTGGGAGGCACAGTCTTGCAGTGGTTTCGGTCCTACCTGGAAGGCAGGTTTTAGAGTGAGGGGCTGAGGGACTGCTGCCGCCTATGGGGCCCCTCAAGCTTCCATCTGGTCCCCTCTGCTTTTCAACATCTACCTGAACCTGCTAGGTGAGGCAATCTGGAGATTCAGGCAGGTTTGTCACTAATACGCACTCCGCTCTATCTCGCTCTTTCAACTGATTCTAAGGAGGCTACAGAAATCTTGAACTGGTGCCTGGAGGCAGTTTTTGGGGGCGGGATACAGTCTAATAAACCAACACTTAATCCTGGCGAGACAGAAGGGCTAGTTGTGGGTAGTCCAACTGATCCAGGATTTAAGGCATCCCCCGTTCTGGATGGGATTGCGCTCCCCATGAAGGAACAGGTCTGTGGTTTGTGGCTTATTGCTGGATAAGTGGGTGGTGGCCGTGGCCAAGGGTGCCTTTTCCTTGTTACCAGCTTTGACTAGTCAGCCAACAAGGAATTCAAGACCACCTAATGACAACCACTTCAATTGTAAACATTCATAGAATAAATACAGTAATGACAAATTGCCAATATATGTGCAGTTCATACAATATTCAATATTCATTCATAATTCAATGTTGTATCAATACATTTATACAGTCTTCGTTGCAAGACCCATAAAGTACTCAGTGCTAGTGAAACAACTAGTTAATCGTCCACAGCCATATAGCTTCTGATCATAAGTCCGTAAGCAGGATGATGCAATCTGATACAATTCAATACATCAATATGAATGGCCAGGGAAGGACTATAGGTCATGAATCATGTAGAAAACAATATCCATCTGACAGGAAAACCGGTGAAGAATCCCGTTTCTGGAATCCCTTTTTGCTCAATTCAGCATCTGACGTTATGCAATTGATGGTTTAAATGCAAGTCTAAAGTGGACGAAGGAAACGTCGGAGTGTATATATATCATCTTTGAGAAAGGGATTCCAGAAACGGGATTCTTCACCGGTTTTCCCATCAGATGGATATTGTTTTCTACATGATTCATGACCTATAGTCCTTCCCTGGCCATTCATATTGATGTATTGAATTGTATCAGATTGCATCATCCTGCTTACGGACTTATGATCAGAAGCTATATGGCTGTGGACGATTAACTAGTTGTTTTACTAGCACTGAGTACTTTATGGGTCTTGCAACGAAGACTGTATAAATGTATTGATGCAACATTGAATTATGAACGGATATTGAATATTGTATGAACTGCACATATATTGGCAATTTGTCATTACTGTATTGATTCTATGAATGTTTACAATTGAAGTGGTTGTCGTTAGGTGGTCTTGAACTCCTTGTTGGCTAACCTTTGTCAGGACTCGCCTGCTTCTGTTATCCTTGACTAGTCAGCCAGCAGTTCCTCAGGTTGTGCATCCAGATACATCCAAGCCAAAAACATGCCTGAAATTAGCCATTTGGGCTTGTCACAGGTATACCCAAACGAAAAACAAACACTTCTCGAATTCTGGGAGTAACAAAAAGTTGCCTCCCAGGATTTCTGGGCTCTTTCTGGTTTCAGAGGGGAGACAGCAAGCGAGCTGCCACTAACTGCTCTTAGGTGGCATCTCCTCCCTTTAAACCGTAGAGACAAGGTCCAACTAACCACTGATAGTCAATCCACCCGCCCGTGGCCCTTTTAATTTTTTTAAATAGAAAATGGAAACCATGTTTTCACCCACCCATGGCCCTTTACATTTTTAAAACTGAAAAGAAAGGCATGGGTCACTGTGCCAACTGGCATAGGCCCTCTGGCGGCTCTGTGGGGCCACGTGAGAGCCATGTGGCCACACTGGCCCTTCCTTCAGTGAGTGGTTAAGCCCGCCCAGGCCCTGATAGCCAGAGAATGGTTCCTGGGCCACTGAGCTCCTGGCTGGATTCATGGCAACAGCCGTTCTCCAGCTATCAAAGCCTGGAGGGCTCTACCACCCACAGAAGGGAGGGCCAGAAGGGAGGGTAGAACAGAAGGAGTGTAACACAGCGCCCGGTGACCGCTGGGGCCAGAGAGGGGCTGGGAAGAATCGCCCAGCAGGTACCGTGCTGCTCCAGTCGCTGTGGAACCACGTGCGCACGCAAGGGCCCATGTCACAGATCTCGCTGGTCGCGGGCCGGTGGACGCCTGGGCAGTCACCGTCACTTAGTAGTTGACCCTGGTTGCTGATGCAGTGGACGTGACGTGTCCGATGGCCCAAGCCGCAGAGGACAGAGCACTGGAGGGAAGACACCCGCCGGAGTGAGAAAAGCAGGAGAGAATCTCGCGCACTCAGCGTTCCAGAATCTGCTTTTTAAAAAGCCCAACGTTTCCCTCGGGCAGGACTTGTTCTGGTGCAGGGCACAGCACCGGCACATGGAGGGATTGCCACAGGACCTGACAGAGCCCGTTCCTCACCCCTCCCTCTGCACATGTGTGCACAATGCGCCAGGGGCCGTTATGGGAATCAGGGGGCTGTGCACTGCTCCAGCCTTGGCACAGGTCTGTTGAATTCAGAGCTCCATCTGGTCCTTGCAGTAGCCCAGTGCATCGCAGACTTATGCATCAAGCGGAGGAGGAAGGGAGCAAAGGGTTTATCGGATAATACGGCAATCTCTTTGTGCCCAATGACGAAGTCCCAGGCAAGGAGGGATCATGCCCTTTAATCCAGCTGATTGTTTTTAAGGCAATCACGTTGCAAATCAGTGTTCCTAAATTCAGTACTTTAAAACCTGAAAAATCCCAATTTTAGCAGGTTCAGGGAGGAGAAATAATCAAAGAACTCCTCCGTTTAGCCTAACATTTAAAGTTCAGCAAACAAGTGAGTTAAAAAACCCTGCCTGGGAATCCCATCCTCCCAAACAGGAGCTCCGCCACAAGGTGAGGCCTTCTCATCCACTCGATTGTCTCTAACCAGCACACTAACCATTTCCACGCCTGGGGTGAGCGATCAGTTCCACGCATCCCCGCGTGAAGAGGCACTGGGGGCAACCAAAGAGTTAGCATGGCCCTGCACGATTCCTTTCATTAAACTTCCAAGTTCTCCCTGCTCAGATAGACTGCTGCTGTTCAGAAGCTCTTGTGCACAAAACTTGCCAACTTCTTTTGACCGATCAGCAGCCGCACACCCATGTCGCACATCTCTTGTCTTTCCTCGCCAGTGGCCACAAGTGTTTTACTGTGCTAAGGCTTCAGATGCAAGGGCCAATAAGAAGCTACAGTGGGGCCATGTTGCCTGGCCTGATGCCCTTGCTAAGCCTCTGGGCAACCCACAAGCTGGCTCTTCATCCACCACCTCGAGGACAAACTTCCACACCGAAAACACCACCAATTTTAGTGTTATTTCAGTATTTCTCAAGACTTTTCATATTCAGGTGTCCTTAATACCCTTCCAAACTTTGGCTTCTGGGACCAGATTCTGACCCTTGTAACTGCAGCCTGTTGTCCTCAGCCCACTTCTTCCTCCCCCAAGTGCCTCCCCAGTTGCCCCCTTACCGAGCTCCAATTCGTGCGGATTTCCCAGTGGCTGCAGACCTGCACCTGGCAGGCCTGGGTGGCGTTGGGCTTCTCCAGCTGCCCGCAACGCTGAGGGTGCACCATAGTGCTGCGGTTGGCGTAGATCTGCCGACACAGGACCTGGCGGTGTTGGCTGCCCAGGCCGCACGACGTGCTGCAGGCCGACCACTCGCCCACATCCCAGCTGGAACAGTCGGGGGAGTCAGAAGGGAAAACAGGGTGAGCAGGGAGCCAACTTCAGGAACGTGCTCTTTGCCACTCTTAGAACAAGTACGAGGCCCGGCGTTTGACTCTGGATTTTGGTTTGGATGGGTTACTGTCCCCTGGAACAATCAGGTCCACAGATTAGGGGTACTCCGAGATCCTTCAAATCAGTTTTACCTGGTTCACCAGCTGTGCCCCTTCCCAGAAAAACAGGATCTGGCCACAGTTACCCATCCTCTCGTCCAGACTTGACTACTGCAATATGTTGTATGTGGGGCTGCTGTTGAAGACTGTTTGAAAACTTCAGTCAATGCAAGAGAAGGAGGCTGACCAATATCTCTGGTCATTAATGCATCTAGCCAGTTCTGCAGGGACTATGGTTGTTGTGGGTTTTCCGGGCTGTATTGCCGTGGTCTTGGCATTGTAGTTCCTGACGTTTCGCCAGCAGCTGTGGCTGGCATCTTCAGAGGTGTAGCACCAAAAGACAGAGATCTCTCAGTGTCCAAACACTGAGACACTGAGAGATCTCTGTCTTTTGGTGCTACACCTCTGAAGATGCCAGCCACAGCTGCTGGCGAAACGTCAGGAACTACAATGCCAAGACCACGGCAATACAGCCCGGAAAACCCACAACAACCATCGTTCTCCGGCCGTGAAAGCCTTCGACAATACATCTGCAGGGACTGTTGCTGATTTGTTCTGGGGCACAAGTTAAAGTCCTGGCACTTACCTTTGAGGCCCTGAACTAGTAGGAAGTAGTATTTCTTTCCCCATACAAACATGCCTCAGTTTTGACACTGAGAGATCTCTGTCTTTTGGTGCTACACCTCTGAAGATGCCAGCCACAGCTGCGGGCGAAATGTCAGGAACTACAATGCCAAGACCACGGCAATACAGCCCGGAAAATCCACAACAACCAACATGCCTGAGTGTTGTCATCTAAGGCCATGCTGGTGCACCCTCATTCACTGAGATGACGCTGGTGACCACAGGTGGCAGGGCCTCCTCTGTGGTGGTGCCATGTCTGTGCTGCCCCTCCCCCCTGCCATCCTCTTAACACTTAAGCACAAGGGGAAAGGCATTTCTAAGTCTCCTGGGCTTTTCTTACTGTGTTTATATGCGACTCTCTTCCTTTCTCTTCCTCATTTTCAAGGCATTTTAAATTGGTTTCAGTGCAGTTCTACGGATTTTTATCTGCTACTAAATGCAATTGTTTTATATTTACTCCACTGCTGTTTTATTGTTTTAATGCTGCTTCCTGCCTGTTGTCTGTTCCATCTCTGTGACCGCCAACTTCATCTCAAGCCGGTCCGGCTTGCTCGAAAGCTTTGCCGGATGCTGGAAGCTAAAGACGGCGCCATTGCCTGTGCAGAGGACGAGGAGAGGACTGTTGGCCCGTTCTAGCCAAAGCAACCATCCCGTCACAAGGTGGAGAAACTCCTGACTGAGAAAGGGGAGGCCTTCCCTGGGGAAGCCTCCAAGCTCACTGGCAGGATTTGTTGGGGTAAGAAAAGATGCAGCCCTCAGCTTCAGCCCTCTCCAACACAGGAGTCCCACACTCGGTACACCAAGACGGGCTTTTTCAGTCCTGGCTCCAGCCTGGTGGAACTCTCTGTCCATTGAGACCAGGGCCCGGCAGGATTTCCTATTGTTTCGCCGGGCCTGCAAGACGGAGATGTTCCGCCAGGCATATGGTTGAGGATGGGCTTGGCTTCCGCCAGCCGATAAAAAAGAGGAAGAGTGTAAGATCTGAACCCTCCCTACAAGGACTGTCCGCCACCTTGCTTTTTTTAAAGCAGCATTTATTGACTGCTGCCATCTGGTCATTATATTGCTGCATACTGTATGACTGAACGCTTTTAAACTTTTTATGGTTTTATATTGTATAAATTATCTTAATGTGTTTTTAAATTGTTGTAATCCGCCCTGAGCCCGCTTGCAGGGAGGGTGGAATAAAAATGCAAAGTAAATAAATAAATAAATAAAACGAGCTGCCCATCTTGAGAAGCCCCCGCCCAAACCCACACGCCCATTAGAGCACCGATCAGGAGGGATTCTGACACCACCGCAGTGCCCAGTTTTACACACCAGTGAGGGAGAGCCATTCTCACGCCCTTTGTGTTCACTGCGTACAAGTTCAGAACCCAAACTCACACGCTTACTGGGAGAAGAGGCCAGGTCCTGGTGCAACTAGGGCTCAGGGGCTCGCAGGGGCCTTCTCCTTCTGCTCCGCTGCTGGGATCACTAGAGCTTCTGATCCTACCAGCCCCACCAACCCATCACACTGTGTTGATTATCCCTGCATAATGTCTAGTGTCCCGACTAGCACATGCACTAAGAGTGTTTCTTGCACGCATCCTCCTCTGTATGCTCTCCACAATGCCAGATTCCTACCTCCCCCGCCCCCCAGCCCTTGCAGCTGTGCCCTTCAAAGCAGCTTTGCAGGTGGAAAATAGCGATTCCTTAGGAACGGGCTTCGTCGGGAGACCTTCCTTGAAGGTATTTAAGAAGAGGCTAGATGGCCAACTGACAGCAATGGTGGTTCTATGTTTAAATATGGAACGTACACAGATCAGGAGAGGGAGGTGCCTCTGACGAAGAGAGCTGTGATTCTCAAAAGCTGACACGCATCTGATGAAGAGAGCTGTAATTCTCGAAAGCTTATGATACAATAAAGTTGGTTCGTCTTAAAGGTGCTACTGGACTCTTTGCTATTCTGCGACTGCAGACTAACACGGCTAATTCCTTGGGGTCTGGAAAGAATTTTCCTCCAGGTCAGATTGCCCTGGGATCCTGGAGGGGTTTTTTTTTGCCTTCCTCTGGGCATAGAGGTGAGGGGGGAAGGTATCGGTGAATTTCCTGCATTGTGCAGGGGGTTGGAATAGATGACCCTTGGGATCCCTTCCAGCTCTGTTTCTAAGTGGCAGGCATGGAGACAACCACGACCCCCTACTCACAGCCACAGGCTGAGCATCTGTTTCAGGCACAGTGCAAGGTCCAGAGAAAGAGCTGGCAACCTTAGTCCCTCCTTCCATTCAACCTCCCCCTTCCCTGTCTCTGGCAGAAGCTGGAACCCCAACAAGGGGCAGCAGCTGACCCAAGGAAGACCCCACAGAAGAGGGAATGAGCACTCACTAGGCAGGACAGGGTTCCATATTGCAGGCCTCCTCGGTCACCACAGGCTTCGGTAGAAGGTGGCACATCTCTTCTCCCACCTCCTCTTGCAAGGTGCGAGAGGCGCAGCGGTAGATCGACTGCCAGAAACCTGGGCAGGAATAAACAAATGCCGTGAACCGAAGAAATCAGCATTCTGAACACACAGCTTTTCACAACCAAGTCTCTAGTCCTTAAGAAGATGTCTTAGAAACCACAGAAGGTGGGGAAGGGATTTCCTGGAGCCGAGGTCGTAGATCCAGAGGAGTGAGCCGCGTTAGTCTGTAGTTGCAAAATAGTAAAGAGTCCAGTAGCACCTGTAAGACTAACCAACTTTACTGTAGCATAAGCTTTCGAGAACCACAGCTCTCTGCATCAGATGCATCTGACGAAGATAACTATGGTTCTTGAAAGCTTATGCTACTATAAAGTTGGTTAGTCTTAAAGGTCCTACTATTCTGGAGCTGAGGGGTAGGCTTAAGCACCCCTTGTAGCTCCTTGCCCCACCTGTGAAGCTGAGAGGAGAATAAATGATAGAGGACAGGCAAATTTGTGGAATTTTAGATAATTTAATCAAATTGGGCAACTTTGCAGGGATAAAATCAGGCTAACAGGCCAGTCCTAGACACACAGATGGACAGACACACATACACTCTCTCCTACAACATTTCAAGGCTTACCTGCTGACACTCATGGAAAGCAGTTTTTGAACGGCCAGAAAGTATTTCTTCAGACAATGCAAAATTCACTTTATGAAACTAATGGCTACTGTTACGGCAGCAGCAGATGCATCTGACAAAGAGGAAAGGTTATGACAATAAAGTTGCATCTGATGAAGTGAGCTGCAGTTCTCAAAAGCTTATGCTACAACAAAGTTCCCTCTGACAAAGAGAGCTGTGGTTCTCGAAAGGTTATGCTACAATAAAGTTGCATCTGATGAAGTAAGCTGTGGTTCTCAAAAGCTTATGCTACAACAAAGTTCCCTCTGACAAAGAGTGCTGTGGTTCTCGAAAGCTTATGCTACAATAAAGTTCCTTCTGACAAAGAGAGCTGTGGTTCTTGAAAGGTTATGCTACAATAAAGTTCCTTCTGACAAAGAGAGCGGTGGTTCTCGAAAGGTTATGCTACAATAAAGTTGATAAGTCTTCATGGTGCTACTGGACTATTTACTGTTTTGTGACTACAGACTAACACGGCTAACTCCTCTGGCTCTAAATATGCCAAGCAATTGGTGGTAAAGAATGGCATTGATGATTGGGGAGGGGCTGTGCTTCTGTGGCAGAGCATCTGCTTGGCATGCAGAAACCCCGGTTTAATCCCTGGCAGCATCTCCAGATAAAAGAATCAGGTGGTAGGTGATGGGAAAGACCTCTGCTTGAGGCCACAGGTAGACATATTGGCCGTTTCTGTACGCCATCGCGAGGACAGCCCACTCACTGAATGCGGCTTTCCCGCAGGAATCCAGATGTCTCCATTCGCAAAATGGTTGTGGGTCATTGGGCTTCCGTTTTTTCAGCGCCTTTTCTGGGAACGCACTTTCTGCGGCCCCAGAAAAGGCGCCAAAAAACCAGAAGCCAAACAGCCCGCAAATGTTTTGCAAATGGAGACGTCGCCCATGTTCCATGCCGTCCCTTTAAGGGCGTGTGGAAAAAGCCATTGACACACACAGTTCTAAGTTCATGAATGTAGAATTCTGTCTGTTTTCAGGCACTCGTGCGATGAACTTTATACCAAATCTTCCAGGATCTAAGGAAAAATCAACCCCTCCCCTCCCCCTGGGCTCACCTTTTCCGCAGGTGGCCGAGCATTCGGTGTTGCCAACTCGTTTCCAGTAGAAGTCACGTACCACTTCTGAGTTTTGCTGGACAGGAGGAGGTGGTGGTGGCAGAGGTGGGACACGGACATTCCGCTGCAGAGTTCCAGGGGTCCTACCAGACTGGCTGGATGAGACTGGAGGCGGAACGACCACACCGCTCCTTCCGGATTGGCTGGATGAAATTGGGGGCCGAGCCGGGACAAGGTTTTGCACATGCAGTGGCCCTGGGCGCAGGTGGGAGGTGGATGGTTCTCTTGGGTTGCCAGAAGATACCATGGCCAGGGCACCTGGAAAGGAGAGAGTAAGCAGCGTTTTCAGAAAGTTTTGTGTGTGCATGTCTGTGGGTGGTTTCTTGTTAGTGCCATGGGTTTTCCCAGTTCTGAATTTTGTGGTTAATAGGGGTGTGATAAATAAATTGATTACATCATATCCATTATTGATTACATCGCATACTTTTGCATTACATACTTGAATACTTTTGTTTATTACATATATTGAATTGAGATAAGAGTGGCTTTAATTGTATACTTAGAGAGCCCATGTTTTTCTTCCTGTATTTTGCTTGCTCTCTCTTTAAGAGCCTCTGTTCTCATCAGTTAATAGGGGTGTGTGCAAGATAATTTATGATATGTTAAAACTTGAAATGATTGTATTCATCGTGGATTTTCTATGTCTTTGACCTTTGTAAGCCACTTTGAGTCCCGTGCTTCAGGAGAAAAGCGGCATATAAATATATTAAACAATCAAATAAATAAGTGCCGCCAAAGCAGAGAGTGTCTCCATGACACCATCTTTTTGAGAAAAGATTTCAGATCTGCACTGAGGTATCCCAAGGTCCCACAGAAAATATGAAACACCCAAGGGAAATGTAGTAGGTGCTATTTTTTTAAATTACGAATACTTTGATTTGTAGCTTACTGTTCCTTCCAGAAGCTCAAGGTGGCGTGTGCGTTCCGCCCTCCACCAATTTTATCCTCACAACAAACTACGAGGATGCTTAGCCTCGGAAACAGCACAAGCTTCAGAGGTGGGTGGGAATCCGAACCCACTTCCCTCCCCTCCCCTTCGCACTGGGCTTCCGTTCAGTATCCAGGAAGAAAGAATGTAGCATTCAATGTTCAATTGGCTTGAAGCTGGTTTAAATTTGCAAGTGTAGATGCACAAGGAGTTCCCACAGCTGCAAAGGATAAGAACGCTGCTTTCCTGTGCTCTGAGAAGCAGGACGTGAAAGAACCACGTCTGCAGCCGAAAACAACCTACAACTGACACAAAACTGCCATTGGCCAAAAGGCCACCCTGCAAGGTAGGGCTTTGCAGGTTTCGCTCTGCTCAGAATTCGAACTCTGGACTAAAAGGCTCCCTACATCTGAACAGGAAGGAGGAACTTCTCACCGAACTCCTGACGAGGGTTGGGGACATCCGGAGCGGAGCTATCTGGCTGCGCCAAGGCCACGAAGAATTGGTATGAGATACCAGGGTTATCTTGCTGGAAGATCATCTACGGAAGACAGGAGCAAAACACCAATCGGCCACAGAAGGAGGAAAGGATACACAGCGTGCGTCTAAATTCTCTTCCCTCTTCCTTTCATCTAGCCATGTGGGCAAGTCTTTTCTGCACCAACATTTACTTCCCAGTGAGAAAAGGGTTCAAATAGACCCCCCTCCTTTCCCCACTTTACAGTCTCCTACAGAGGTAAACAAGAAGCCCCTCCTATCGCTGAAGCCCCTCCCACCTAGCAGGCAGATAGATAGCACCCCCTCCCATTGGTTTCCAGGGCCCTTCCCAAGTTGGACTGTGCCCCTCCTGGATCACGTATGAGCTGTGCCAAGGAAGGCTGCCTTCTGTACCAAAAACCGGAATCTGTAGGACTGATTTGTTCTTCTGAAAAGTGCATCCAGGAAGGACCAGGTGAACTTGGCAGCAGAGGGCAGGACGCGAAGCAATGGGCTTAAATTACATGCACAAAGGTACCAGCTGGATTTTAGGAAAAACTTTTTCACGGTCAGAGTAGTTCAAAGGTGGAATCAGCTGCCTAGGGAGGTGGTGAGCTCCCCTTCACTGGTAGTTTTCGAGAAGAGGCTGGACGAATACTTGTCAGAGATGCTTTAGGCTGATCCTGCACTGGGCAGGGGGTTGGACTAGATGGTCTCTATGGACCCTTTCAGCTCTGTGATTCTGTGATTCTAACTACGCAGAACACAACTCCATTTGCTGACCACTGGAAATACGACTCCATTTCACCCTCCTTGTGCAACACTCACACGCTCTCAACCCTAGCTTTGAAATATTGAGAATACTAAAAACCGGACATATTTGTTTTAAATTAAAGCTGAGAATCCCACACCCAGTATGAGGTTGGATGCAGAGCACAGGAAGAGTACCAGACTAGGCTCTCGTATCACGCCCCCCCCCTTCTCCTCGTGTACTCACATACACATCTATGGGTTCTGTGGTCGGTCCCTCGGCCACTAGCGACTCTCCCTCGCGCCTGTCGCTCTCAGGCCGGCTATACACAAAGACGGTGCCCGCTGCCTCGTAGTGCCCGGGAGGGTTGACTGCCCAGTTTCCATTAATGATGGATTTGCCACTGCGACTCCGAAGGGCTGGAGAAAGGGGGAAGAAGAGGGAGGCGGGGTTGATCCCACGCCATGCACACGTTACACAAACTCTCTCTCTCTCCTGCCCCCCTCCCTTCTTGTGCAGAATGAGGCTCCTTTTTCAGACATGAAGGCTCTGCCTCTGCAGGAAATTGATACTTAATTAGCAGAGTTTAAGACAGAGATTGCGCATTGGAATGAATGAGAACAGACGCACAGTCCAGTATAGCTCTGTAAGAATACTTTTCTACATAAAGGATAAAAATAGGGTTGTACTGGAAGAAAATAAGAAATTGCTAGACTGACTACATCTTGCTAGTACAAGGTATCTTAAGTTGGCTGAGAGAGAGAAAGAGAGACATAGGGCCAAGCTACAAGTGACGAATGACACTTGAACGGCAAGTGAACAGACTCACGTGTATTCCTCCCTATTCACTTGTGTTCCACTTGATCATGTAGTGTGATCAAGTGGAGGGCAAGTGAACAGGGAGGAATACATGTGAGTCTGTTCACTTGCCGTTGATTCGTCACTTGTAGCTTGGCCCTATGTGATTGAGTGGAGTGCAAGTGGAGCGCAAGTGAACAGGGAGGAATACACGTGAGTCTGTTCACTTGCCGTTCAAGTGTCATTTGTCACTTGTAGCTTGGCTCTGAGTAACTGAGACAAAGAGCAATAAAACTTCACTATAGCATCACTTAATTGCCCCCCCCCCAATAAACAGGCTGCCCAATAGAAAATCCTAATTCTACTTCATTATGCTTAGAGACTCCCCTTTCCATGGTGGGAATCCTTCCTCAAGGCCTAAGTGGTTACATGCAATGTAAGTTTACTAATTAAGTAAGTGACACAAACAGTTCAACTCTTTCCTGGCTGACACGGAAACACTTGTGAAATCCCAACAAAGAGCCTGTCCCTCTCTGGAAGTTCATGCCCCCTCCGAGCTGTTCTGCACCCCTTCCAAGATGGGCCGGCTGCACTATCAGAGATTATCTGCTCAAGATGGATAGTCTGAGTGAAGAGTTGAGGGTGAAAGGACAATGGCTTGGCACCCACAGGTCATTTCCGCTTTCCCCTTATGCAAGAGGCTGGAATGGATATAATCCAGTGCCTTGCCTGAATTACCCCCATGACCATATGCTGGACACGAGAATGGGGGAACTCCTCGTTCGCAACCTGGAACATTACACTAAAACAGCAGCTGGGAAGACAGATTCAGCCATGTTGATCTGTAGTAGAAGAGCAAGATTCAGGTCTAGTAGCAGCTTAAAAACCGTCTAGATTTCTGAAGTGTGAGCTTTGATACTACCTAGATACCCCCAGCTGTGCATGGTGGGTAAAACAAAGGAAGGGTGTCTTTTGCACTTCACCTCTTATACACATGTACATGCACAAGCCATACCCAGATAGTTGGGGCTGCGGGTCATCTCCTTGACCATGATCCGGGTGGCCCCCGCTGGGATCTCCAAGATGCGGTGGTACCCGATAGGCACATCGGTGTCACTGAAGTTGCCAACCACCAGCTTGCACGTGGTGTGGTCCCCTCCACAAACCCCACAGCTGTCCAACGTGCGGTTTGAACCCAGTATCCCGTCGCAGCCGGGGACCTGAGAGGAAAAGAGGACAGAAATCACTGGGTGGAGGTGAACCACACAGCCCGAGCATCACTTGTGGTGGGGAAGAGGGAGAGCTTCTCAATCTTAGCCCCTCCAGGCCTCCCTAAAACCTGACAGCTTCCACGTTGCCAAGCCACGGAGTAACTCACCAGGCACTGCCCGGCCACGCAGATGTCCTGGGAAGAGGCCTCACACGGCGTGCCGTCTTGCACCTTCTCTGTATGTCGCACGTAGAAGCGGTACCCGATGGGGCGGCAGTTCAGCTCACAGCGCTGGGTGCCCCGCACTGCAAAGTGACACAGGAGGAAGAGGCGTCAGCTTCCACCCCAGGGCAAAGCCGTGCGAGTGCCGCCCAGAGCAGGGCCTGAAGAAGGAATTCACACGAACGGGGGCCACTTCCAAGCAATCGGGCTGGGAAGGACGTGTGAAGGACAAGGGAGCTGCTTCACCCTTTCCCACGAGCCACTGACTTGCCCCAAATGACTACAATAGGAAGAGGTGGGACGAAGCCCTGCTAATGGGCTTATCTGTAACACTCCGTTCTGCTTGTTATTAAAATAATAATAATATAATAATAACATTTGATTTATATACCGCCCTTCAGGACAACTTAATGCCCACTCAGAGCAGTTTACCAAGTATGTTGTTATTATCCCCACAACAACAACAAACACCCTGTGAGGTGGGTGGGGCTGAGAGAGCTCTGAGAGAGCTGTGACTAGCCCAAGATCACGCAGCTGGCTTCAAGCGGAGGAGTGGGGAATCAAACCCGGCTCTCCAGATTAGAGTCCCACGCTCTTAAACCACTACACCTAACTGGCTCTGTGAGGTCTATTGAGGTCTGTGTCTGGGACCTTCTTCCTTTCCCTTATCACAGTCTAATATCCCTGTCTTATTTTCTTCTCCTTCTGCCCTGCATTCCTTTCATCTAATGAGCTCCTGACCCACGGAACTCCCTGCCACCAGATGCAGTGACAGCCGACACGTAATTTCTTTCTCAAAGTCCAGATTTAATTCATAAACAGCTGTTAGGACATATCCAAATAAACTGGTGCTTGGACTTAACCAAATACTCAAACCACATATTTGTACAATCTTCCTTCATGTCCCTTAAAGAGCGATGTTGAGTCCTGAGAAGGGAGTGGATAAACCCGTGGGAAGAGGCTGGTTCCGGGCACGGCTATTGTGGTGATGGCCGCCAATCTGGAAGGCTCAAGAAGGGGAGCAGACAAATTCATGGAGGATGGAGCTATCAACGGCTACTAGTCATGATGGACATCTACTCGCTCCAGTACCAAAAGCCTTTTGATATCAGTTGCTGGGGAGCACGGGCAGGAGAATGCTGGTGTGGTGCCCCTGCTTCTAGGCTTCCTAGCTGGGCAGCTGCTGTGTGAACAAAGTGCTGGACTAGATGGGCCTCTGGTTTGATCCAGCAGGGCTCTTCTTATGTTCGTATTGAGGAAAGAATGAAGGGAGAGGAAATAAACCTTGGGATGCAAGAAAAGAATGCAGCCACAGCAGAGAAGGCCAGGCGGTCCAAACTGATGCAACAATACAGATGTGGAATGCTGACAGGCTATAGGCTACGGTCTTCTACGCAATAGAAAAGAGTCCAGTAGCACCTTTAAGACGAACCAACTTCATTGTAGCATAAGCTTTCGAGAACCACAGCTCTCTTCGCCAGATGCATCTGACGAAGAGAGCTGTGGTTCTCGAAAGCTTATGCTACAGTAAAGTTGGTTAGTCTTAAAGGTGCTACTGGACTCTTTTTTATTTTGCTACTGCAGACTAACACGGCTAACTCCTCTGGATCTATGTCTTCTACATAGTGGCTTTACACCCATTTATCCATCAATGTTTCCCCTACTAAACTCCTGGAAGCGGTAACTTATTAAGAATGGTCATAAACTCCCTGGAGCTCTCCCTCACAGAACTACAGCTCCCAGGGTGCCTTGGGGAGAAGTCATGGAACCAGTTTTAAGTGTGTGGTGTAAAACTGCCCTTTGGGAGAGGGGCGAGTATCACAGGTTGAACAAAGGCAACAAAATAGTAAAGAGTCCAGTAGCACATTTAGGATGCATCTGACGAAGAGAGCTGTGGCTCTTGAAAGCTTGTGCTACAATAAACTTGGTTGGTCTTAAAGATGCTACTGGACCCTTTAGTACTACAGACTAAGATGGCTAACTCCTCTGGATCAAAGACAACAAGAAACTTGAATCTGTGTTATCACCCCCTGGTTTCCAGATGTGGTCTCAGAAAGGGTTACGGCTGTGATTTCCTTCTCCACCCAGTAGAAACTGATCTTCTGGGACGTGAACAACCTTTAGCAGCCAAAACGTTTTCACATTTTCCAGAGTTTATTTTAAAAGGAGCTGCCGGCAGAAGATGGGAAGCAAGGGGGGGGGGAATTTAGCTTTTTGGCCTTCTCCGCTGCGGCACGCAGACCTTTGGCTCCTCTGCCTAGCACGGCTAAGCGGCTAAGCCCAGGTCCCCAGAGCGCACACCGAAGAGGCCGCCAGGGAGCAGGAGACAAAGAGAGGTTTTGTACAACAGCTTTCCTCCACCCCCCCCCCCTTGTCCTGAAAACATAAATATTGGATGCAGATATAAATAAAGAAGGCAGGCGGAGGGGAAAGTGCAAGAGACAGAGCAGATCCCTCTGTCTGGGACCCCCCCCTTTCTCATTTAAGGGTTTTTTGACTCAGGAGAAACTCACTCGTTTTTCAGGGCATTCTTTTCCTAAGTAGAGGTATTAGTTGTACAGGATCAGGTCCTAAAGTTTGCTTTCCCAAAAGATAGGCTAGGATTCCTAGAAGTCATTCCGGGCTCCCTCCTTGATCTCAAGACTGTGTGAGCTGCTTGCAATTATTCCATAGTGGAATAAACACTCCGCACAAGCTCAGAGATACTGTCTGTACACTCCTTCAGAGTGGGAAATAGGTACCAGAGGCCAGATTCCGACCCTCAAAGGGCTGCTGATTGGCCAGATGTCAAACCTCCAGCGAATAATTTGCTTCTGGAGCTAAAAGCTCCAGGTTAGTTAAAAGAAGGGAAAGATGTAGAGCTGAAATGAGGTGTTTTTCAAGTTGTTCATGACCTGGGGTTAGGAGTGAGTGATGAGATGGCCAGGTTTAGAGATGACACGGAACTATTTAAGGTAGTTAAAACAAAAACAGGTTGCAAAGAGCTCCAAACTGAGAGAACAGGCATTAAAATGGCAAGTGAGATTCAATGTGAGCAAGTGTAAAGCGATGCATATTGGGGCAAAATCAAAAAGAGTCCAGTAGCACCTTTAAGACTAACCAATTTTATTGTAGCATAAGCTTTCGAGAATCACAGTTCTCTTCGTCAGATGCATGGAGGGCAGAAAGAAACTAGTCAAATATAGAGGAGGAGAGGGGAGGGGAGGAGGAGAGGAGGGATGTAAACAACTCCTTTGATATGGAGATGCAGACAGCTCCTTTTGATGTGGGGATCAGTTTGCTTGTGTAAAGGTTCAAAGGAGTTTGCCGCCCTATTCTGTAGTAGCAAAATCAAAAAGAGTCCAGTAGCACCTCCAAGACCATACAATTCCACTGCAGCACAAGCCTTCGATAACCACAGCCCTCCCCGCCAGATGCATCTGACAAAGAGAACTGTGGTCCTCGAAAGCCCACGCCAGGTGCCACTGGACTCTCCCCGACCCCGCCTATGTAAAGGAAATCTGTTACCTGTGATAATGAGATAACCATTCATAGTCCCTATTCAGTCCCAGCTTGACAGAGTCAAATTTGCATATGAATTCCAATTCAGCAGCCTCCCGTTGGATTTTGTTTTTGAAAGGTTTCTGTTGGACTACAGCGACCTTTAAGTCTTTGATGGAATGTCCTGGTAGATTGAAGTGTTCTCCCACTGGTTTCTGGACGTTGATATTTCTAATGTCAGATTTGTATCCACTTATTCTTTTGCGTAGAGGTTGGCTGGTTTGTCCAATGTACAGAGCAGAAGGACATTGTTGGCACATGAGGGCATATATCAGATTGGAGGATGAGCAGCTGTAAGAGCCAGAGACAGTGTAGTTGATGCCATTGGGTCCTGTAATTGTATTCCCTGGGTAGATATTTATTGTAGCTTATGCTACAATAAAATTGGTTAGTCTTAAAGGTGCTACTGGACTCTTTTTGATTTTGCTACTACAGACTAACACGGCTAACTCCTCTGGATATTGCGGCAAAAAATCCGAACTTCACCCATACACTGATGGGCATCGGAGCTGGCAGAGAAAGAGATCTTGGGGTGGTAGTGAACAGCACAAATAAAATGCCAACACAGTGCACAGTTGCTGTGAAAAAGGCACGCACTATGCTGGCCATAATTCGAAAAGGAATAGAGAATCAAACTGACGCGATCATATGGTGAAATCTATGGTGATCATATGCAAATCTATGGTGAAAGCACACTTAGAAAACTGTGTACAGTTCTGGTCACCACAAGGATTGTAGAGCTTGAAAAGGTGCAGAAAGGAGCATCCAGAACGATCAGACGGACTGGAGCAACTGCTCTGTGAGGATCCGTTAAAACGCGTAGGGCTGCTCAGCTTAGAAAAAAGGTGAGTAAAGGGAGGCATGATGGAGGTCTATAAAATTAGGCACGGTGTGGAAAGAGTGGACGAGGAGAAGCTTTTCTCCCTGTCTCATCATACTAGAACCTGGGGTCATCCAGCGAAGCTGAGGGATAAGAGATTTAGGCAAGACAAAGGAAGTACTTCTTCACTCGACTCATAATTACCTTGCGCAACTCACTGCCACATGACGTGGTAATGGCCTCCAAGTTGGAAAGCTTTAACAGGAGAGGTACAGCCAGGCTGTGGCGCTGGCGGGATAATCGAATGAAAGCCAAGCCCTGGGCCCTGGTTTGATCTCGGCTTTGGCGTCTTCCGAAGGAGGTTAATGAAATGCCCTGCCCCGCCTTCTGCTCTGCGAGCCAACAGGCGCCCGCCTGGCATCACCTGGCCTTCAGTTCTTGTGCTAAGCCATGCTGTCCTTGCTGTGACCCCCCACCAAAGCTGCTTATGTAAGCCCTGGTGACAAGCACCAGGCCGCCCAGAGATGTAAAGTGTTCGTTAAACTATTGCCGTGTGTGTGTGTGTGTGTGTGTGTGTGTGTGTGTGCTGTACCTCTCCCCCTCCCCGAGAGCTCAACTGCTCTTGGGGGAGGAAAGTAGAGGGAGAAGCAGCACAGGTGGGTGGCCGATGAAGAAAATAAATCTTTCTAGACTTCCGGGCATCAGGGCAGGGGGCTCTCTTGGGCTGACTGGCAGAAGCAAGCACTTTGGGAGGGGTGGGTGGATGCAGGCGGCTGTCTTCAAGGTGCAAAAAGTGTGGAGCAAGTGAGGAACAGAAGAAGGGGTCTCTCTCTCCCACACCCCAAACATGCGCACTCAAGACAGGGGCTAGAAAATGCAGAGTTGCACCCAAAGGGTTACGGAAGAGCCACGGAAGTCCTCGTGCTCAGAAACCAGCGTAGGATGGTACTTTGCAAGCCATGGTGCGCTCTACCCAGGGCTTTTTTTCAGCGGGAACGTGGTGGAACGGAGTTCCGGCGCCTCTTGAAAATGGTCACATGGCCGGTGGCCCCGCCCCCTGATCGCCAGACAGAGGGGAGTTTAGATCACCCTCCGCACCGCTGGAGCGGCACGGAGGGCAATCTAAACTCCCCTCTGTCTGGAGATCAGGGGGCGGGGCCACCGGCCATGTGACCATTTTCGCCAAGGGCAATTGAAACTTTAAAAAACTCCCCCCTTGTTCCAGCTGACCCAAAGTGACGTCATTGTGCGGTCCTGAGTTCCACCACCTCTCTTCCCAGAAAAAAAGCCGTGGCTCTACCCATCTGGGACATTTTCATTCACCCCTTCCTCTAAAAAAAACTCATAGTTCTTCCCCCCAAACAGATGCTTTATTTTTACAAAGTTCCTGTGAGGTAGGTTAGGCTGAGAAATACCATCTACCCAAGATTCGAGTCCAGTAGCACCTTAAAAACCCACAAGGTTTCCAGGGTAACAAGCTTTCGAGAGTCGAAGCTCCCTTGCTCAGATGCCTGGCCAAAAGTCACCCAATAAAAATGTAAGAGCTCTGCTGGATCCGCTTTCAAGGAGAATAAACGGAGGCGGGGAAGTGGGAGGGGGTCTGCCTGCTGAATTTCTGCTGGTCGCTGCAGCTCAACAAAGTGCAAAGAGCCGCGCAGGAAAAACAGCCGCTAACCCTCACCTGGAGATGCTGCACACTCACCGTCCCTGAAGGGCTCCCACTGGTAGAGGCGGCCCATGAATTCCTGGTTGTTGTACGCCGCACACTGCACGGCCCGGGGGTCTGGCCGATCTGTTGGGCACGGCTGTGCAAGAGAGGAAGACATGCTCACGTTATTAGCTCCTCTGTGAACTTCCTCTCCCCGCTTATCATACAATCCTAGGGTTGGAAGCGACCTCCAGGGTCATCTAGTCCAACCCCCTGCACAATGCAGGAAATTCACAACTACCTCCCCCCACCCCGCACACCCCCACATACCCTGCCCAGAAGATGGCAAAACACTGTCAGGATCCCTAGCTGAACTGGCCTAGGGAAAATTGCTTCCTGACCCCAAGGTGGCAATCGGCCTTACCCTGGGCGTGTAAGAAGGGGCCATGAGATCTAAGCACAGACGTAACCCTTCCTGCCCTCCCTCTCATGATCTGCCCAGGTTCACAGAATCAGCACTGCTGTCAGGTGGCCATCTGGCCTCGGCTTACAAACCTCCAAAGAAGGAGAGCCCACCACCTCCCGAGGAAGCCTGTTCCACTCAGGGACCACTCTGTCACAAAGTTCTTCCTGATGTTTAGCTGAAAACTCTTTTGATTTAATTGCAACCCGTTGATCCTGGTCCCGCCTTCTGGGGCAGCGGCAAACAACTGTGCGCCATCCTCTTCCTCCTCCTCCTCCCTCCTGGTCTCCCAACCCACCTGAGAGAGAGTCACAACCCCCTTGTGGGTCCTGATCCACAGCTGAAGAACCCCTGCCCTGCTTGTAACCCCTTTATTCTCATCCCTTGGAGGCCAACTCAAGCTCCCTCCCCCCCCCACACACACACCAAAGGGCCATCTCCGTTGCTGGACCAGTTCCCTCGTCCGTCCTGTGCGGCTTTCACAGCCAAGACAATGTTTGTTCTTTGGCTAGACGGACAATATAAAATAACAATAAAACTGCTCCGAAAGATCAAAATGTTCCACAGCCTCTGCGGGGTGTGCACGGCATGCCCTTCTAGCGTTCATTACGGTTACCAACCTCCAGGTGAGGCCTGGAGTTCAGCTGGAATCATGGCCAATCTCCAGACTACCGAGATCCATTCCCTTAGGGGAAAGCACAGACCGGGAGGGCGAGCCCCATGGTATCGCATCCCTGCCAAGCTCCTCCCCTCTCCCCTGCCCTCAAATCTTCAGGAGTTGGCAACCTGTCACAGCTCAGGGTAAACCACCCCTGCAGGAAATGGGGTGGAGCAGGGGCACAGCTCTAAGGAGGGCAGCTGCCCAGTGGCAGCGTGGGAAGGAGACCCTGGTGGGGCGGCAACTACAAGGAACGGAGCAGCCAGGAGGAAGGCCCCTGTGGAGCAAAGGACTCCGCCAGGGTAAACTTCGGATCCAGCCGGACCTTAAAGACCAGCTAGATGTCCAAGGTGTGCGCTTTCGAGAGTCAAAGCTCTCTTCTTCAGATCTGAAGAAAAGAGCTCCGAACCTCGAAAGCTCCTCCCCTGGAAATCTAGCTGGTCTTTAAGATGCTGCTGGATCCGAATCTTGCTCTTCGACTGCAGACCAACACAGCTGCCCACTTGAAAATCTCCTACTTGCTTGGGAGTAGCAGCAAGGAAATAAGAGCTGGGAGAGGGCTGTGAACAGGCAGTCCTGGGAGCTTTGCAGAGAGGAAGGGTGGGTGCCTCCTGAAGCCTCAGGGATCTGTGGGGCTGGCTCCAAGAGCAGCCAGGAGGAACTTTCTGGGACTGACACAGGCGGAGACAGCCATGCCAGGAGCTCGAGGTTCTGGGAGGCAAGCGGCCGTAGCAGCAAAGTGGAAACAGGGGTGGCGCGGAGACGTGAGCTGGCGGGGCCACAGGGCGTGGCTGGCCTCTGGAAGCGGCCATGTCATGGGACCAAGTCATTATTAAAGTGGAAGCTTTGCAGTCCCGGTGTGTTGCCTCATCCTTCACGAGGCAAAGAAAAGAAGCCCCCTCCCTATGAGGATGTAGTCCGTGGCCCTGGGGGCTTTGCCCAACCCTTAGAGCTCATACGGAGACGCTGGCTCCATGGGGGCTGGACTCACAAGAGGACCCACTCCCGACTGCAAGATTTATCCACCTCTAGGGCGACCCTTGGAACGTCTCATTAAGGGCCTGTGACTGTCTTCACACATGCAATTAAACCAACAAGCAGCAAGCAGAGGAGAGCAAAAGAGGCCGTCTGTGTGGGGCATTTAAGACCAGAGCACTGAGTGAAAAACCAAGCCCAAACCCCTGGCTTCAGAGCCTTTGCGTTCTACCCACCCTCTGAGGAATATGCCCCCCTCCACTTTGTCTTCACAACAACCCTGACATGTAGGTCAGGCTGAGAGACAGGGACCAGCCCAAAGCAACTGGATGTTGGCAAGGACGGGCGGGGGGGGCGGGGCTACAACAATTAAACCACTTCTGTATTTCCTGTGCAGATGTATCAGGAGACCCTGCACTAACAGAAAATTAACTAAGCAGTCTTTGAGAGAAGGAGGCTTTGGGGGGCACCAAACCACCCCCTTCCTGCTAATTAAAAGGGCCTTTGGAAATTAATCTCCATTGCAAGCAGGAAATTCAATCAAAGGCTTATCTGGTGTCCACTTCAAAGGGCTGATAACAAAGGGTGCATTATCTGCAGGGGAAATGGCAGTCCAGGGGGGTCATCTAAGGTCGCAGATCAAAGACTGATTTTCCAGGGTGTTAAATGGGGCTTGAAAAGAGGGAGGGGTGCGCTAGTGAACAGGCTTGGCAGGTTTTCAAATGGTTTCCAAAGCCTGCAGAACCTGTTTGAGAAGAGTCCACTGTGAGACAAAAGGAAGTTCACATGTAGATTCTGGGACAGGAAGCCTCTCTCAGACCTCTGCCATCTCTCTTAAAGCTGTTCTTTGTTTCCACCACAAAAAAGTTGGATGTCACAGAAACATTCAGCGGCAAACTCACTTGTGCAAAGAAACTCCACTCTTCCTCAACATCAAACAAAATATTTCAATTTACACCGAACAAGTTCCACTTCTATTTTTCGCTCTTCAGTGCTCATAAAATATATAGAACCAAAGGCTGTCTTTCATGGCCATTTCGCACATTATACAGAGGCAAACTCGAAATTGCAGCCCAACCTCCGTGCCCAGTTCACCGTATTCCTCTCTCCTGGCTTGCGACTCGCTTGTGAGACAGTTGCAATCCACTTTGGGGACCGACCCATCATTTAAGCGCGCACATGCACGCACGCACGTGCACGTGAGCGGGCACACATACACACACAGAGTTAAGGCAGCTGAGCATCTGTGGGTCGCTTTCCCTTGGGGCCACCCAGAAAAGTTTAGAAGGAGCCACGTCCATACGAGGGGAAGCAGCTGGTGGTTTCCAGCCCCCAGGGCCAGTAAGCGCCCTCTCTCTCAGCTAGACGTTGTCAACTCCATCTTGGGAAATTCCTAGAGATTTGGAGATGGTGCCTAAGGAGGGCAGAGCTTAGGGAAGAGAGGGAGCTTAGTAGGGATGTAATGTTCCTCTAGGACTTCTGTTTTTTCTAGACTCTATTGTATACCATAGAGTCCGTCCTCTAAAGCTGCCGTTTCCTCTCAGGAAACCAGTCTCTGTAGTCTGGAGATGAGTTGTAATTCCAGGAGAACTCCAGGCCCCAACTGGAGTTGGGCAACCCTACCTCGGAGGTCTGTTTTATTTCTTCGTTTGTAAAGGACTGTCATACATGGGGGAGGTTCCAAATGGGCTCCTCACCCCCCCCTACCCCGTCCCAGAACTATCGCTGAGGTTTCTCAAAGAGCAGATCAGGGTTGGCAGACGAGCTTCACCGAAGCCAGGCAGCTCCTTTCGTTACGGAACTTGCCCTGCGACGCAAGCACCATGCGGGGCGGGATCCATAGCAAAACGGCAGCTGCAGAAAAGTTCCTCTGAATGGAGGAGGTTTTAAAACTGCTCCTAAGTATTGTCCGACTGCAGGAGTAACTGAGGCCGCTAGCTTTTTCAGCGTCCCCCCCGTGATAAAGCCGGGACAATCTATTCTTCGCAAAGGCTGTTAGTCCCACGAGTATGAAAAATTAGCTTGGAGAGACGGTCTGGCTTGTGAGCAAGCACAGCCACGCGGCTCTGGCCCAGCCGGCAGTGGCCCCCAAATCTGAGCCGAGTGGCCTCTGCAGCAACATTGGCACAGCCAGGACTAGTCTTGAGTTCCTCTTGGCCACCGGCAACCCTCGAGGGTAGCACCCCACTGCAGACCTTCCTGGTAAGTTAAAGGGCCAGCCTGCTCCTGGCCAAATTCCAGACAAACCCACTGAAGAATCAAAAAGAGTCCAGTAGCACCTTTAAGACTAACCAATTTTATTGTAGCATAAGCTTTCGAGAATCACAGTTCTCTCCATCAGATGCCTGATACAGAGGCATCTGTATCATGCATCTGACGAAGAGAACTTGATTCTCGAAAGCTTATGCTACAATAAAATTGGTTAGTCTTAAAGGTGCTACTGGACTCTTTTTGATTTTGCTATCACAGACTAACACGGCTAATTCCTCCGCATCTATGACCACTGAAGAATGGCAGCTACAGCAATGTAACTTTTCCCCTCCCAGAATTCTTTGATTGCAGCTCTTATTCTTCCTACCCAAAGCACAAGTTCAGCATATTTTTGGGCAAGTGGAGTTGTCAAAAAATATCGCTTCGCAATGGAAACAAAAATCTGCCCCTTCAATAGATAGTTGGAAATCTAGAATCTGGGATCATTTTATCATGCAGAAGATCACTGAGCAATTGAAACAGAGGGAAAATCCAAATTATAAATCTTACTTTCTAGAACAGTGGCTTCCACTTTTGGAGTATATGACTAAAGAGGAAAAATGGACAAATAACAAGGTGAAACAAGACCTCTACTTCTCTATGGCCTATCTATAAATACAGAACAGTCTCTTTTAAAACTATGAATTTGGCTTATGTGACCTATTTAACCTTCAACATAATGAAATTCAGCTACCGAACTTAGGAGATGTGAAAACTTTATTCCCCCTTTTGTTTTTGCTATATAGTGGGACCAAGTTACTGGCAACTGTTGGACCGGTACCAGCCGATTGTCAATTGTAGGCTTATGTTTCAATGTTACCTGTGTACTGAAAAGGTTTATATGTTTATTGATTGTATGTATGCTATTGTTCTTTATTTCCTGTTTATTATGAAAAAAGTTATAATTACAATAAAATGTAATTTAAAAAAAAAATATCGCTGGGTCTGCCTCTCTTAAGCCTGCTGAAAATCTGTTGCACATTTCGAAAATGAGGAGTGAGTTGGAGACCAATAAGGTTTGCTCTCTCTAAGCATGCCAAAAGGGAGCGGCCACAGTCCGAACATTTAATTCACACATTACGAAGACACACAAACAGACATGTGCAGACATGCAAGCTTGCCCAGGGAGCCAGAGAACACCGGAAGGCACCTGAAAATTCCCCGATGCTCCACCTGCCCTGGCGTACGGGCAAGTCATGCAACGCACATCTGTGTGAGCATTGTGGTGATTGTCTCAGAAAGCCCACTCCCGACACCCCACCTTACCTTCCAACAACTGGTCACCCTACAGAGCACCCAAATAGGGGTGCAGGCCCCCAGGTGGGGCATGGAGACATCCCAGAATTACAACTGATCTCCAGATAATAACAACAACGACAACATTCAATCTATATACCGTCCTTCAGGATAACGCCCACTCAGAGCAGTTTACAAAGTAAGTTATTATTATCCCCACAACAACAAACACTCCATGAGGTGGGTGAGGCTGAGAGAGCTCTGAGAGAGCTGTGACTGACCCAAGGTCAAGTGGAGGAGTGGGGAACCAAACCCAGTTCTCCAGATTAGAGTCCCGCGCTCTTAACCACTACGCCAAACTAGCTCTGACAAAGATCAGTTCTCCTGGAGAAAATGGCTGCTTTGGAGGGGGGGGGGGGGTCTTTACGGCATTTTACCCCACTGAGCTCTCTCCCTTCCCCAAACCCTGCCCTCCCCATGCACTATCCCTCTAATCTCTAAGCATTCCCCAACCTAGAGCTGGCAACCCTAAGCAATATTTCTGCTAGTTCCACCAAATCAATGGCAGGGTCCTCACCTCTTGCTTGCAGGCCTTGAATTGCTTGCTTTCTCCCTCGCAGTGGAAGGTTTCTGTGCCCGGATAGTATAGATTCCACTGCGACTCTTCGGTTCCCAGGTGCAGGCTCGTCCGCGGTCCTTGGCCCCTGGCGTGGAACTGGATGGGGCTGCCTCGGTGCAGCAGCCAAATGTCCGGCTCAACTTGGCGAGGAGCCACGGGCTGGCCCACATAAAGGCTTTGGGGCAGCCTGGAACTGCGGCCACCTGTTCGGTGCTCGTTCTGCCGCTGGTTGCGGGACCTGGCTTGCCCGTGAGGAGGGCGAGTGGCGTGCCCTGCCCTGTCCGGCAAATGCCCGGATCTGCTGACTGGACGTTCAGGGGGCTCTGCTGCGGCTTTGTGGCTCTTCCCCATCCCATGGCTGTTCTGCTCCGGAGTGGAGCTCTTATTCCTCAAAACCTGGTGTGCGAGGCGCCACTCTGCCTGTGCTGGAGGGGAGGGGGGCCCCCCAGTTACTGCCAAAACGCTGGGATCTTCTGCGACTTCCTTTCCAGCAGGGGCTGAGCTCTCAGTTGACCTCCCAGAGATCGGGCTCCCTTGGGAACCAACGTGGGGGGCATCAAAGGCAAAGATGGTAGGGGGAAGTGGCGGCTGCTGCTGCTGGAGCCCCCCCACAGGTACCATGGGAAGGCCTGGCTGCCTGCTGCCATCGCGGGGCTCTGGAGAGGTTGCTGCCAGCTTCAGGGTCTTCTCGTGGGGCTCTCCATCCCCCGAGGCTCGGCTTTTCATGGCTGTGGGCACAGCTGGCCCCATGGGGTGCGAATCTGCCCCCAGGACCCGTGGATGGCCATGCCCTGCTCCGTTCTCTGCCGCTGCACCAACCTCCACCTGGGCCTGAGCCGGGTCGTCTGCCGCCAGAGGCTTCTTCGGTTTGCGGACAGGATAAGGGGCAGCTCCAGACACTGGCGGTTCCTTCTCCCAGCCGGCCGCCTCCTCATGGGAAGAAGAGCGGCTGGCTTTGCGTTTCTGCTTCTTGCCCCGGGGAAGAGGCGGTGGGGGCGGAGGGGGCGGAGGCTCACCCACTCGGTCCCTGTGGTGCCTCTTAAAGCGGGGCGCAGCCCCCTCTGCCGCCGTGTCTGTGTGAAGGGGCAAGGCAAACGGCACTTTCCCATAGCCATACTTACCTGGCTTGATCAGCTCTCGAATTCGAGACCTGAAAGGCACAAGGATTACTGTTTTGCTGGTACTTTTGTTTCTAGCACTACCCTCCAACCTTAACTCAGCTGCAGTTCGCTGCAAAAAGCCACGCACCTTTTGAACATGGGCCACCCCTTTCAGGTACAAAAATGGGCGGGAGGCATGACAGACGGGCAACTTAGCAGAAGAACATGGTATTATGCACGTAGCTTTGGGAGGCCTGGGTTCAAGAACCAGCTTGGGCCTCTTACACAATTACAATCATGTGCTAGAGCACATGACAAAATGCGAAAACAGCAAGTCCACAGGTCTTTGCGTGAGGCCTGCACCACATCCATTTCAGCCGCAGCTTGTGCTTCGGGTACAGCCAGTGAACCCCTGGTTCCACCCACCCCATGCTCCCAATTCTTCCCACAGCCTGGTGGAAGCAGACCTCGGGACCCCCGCTCTCACCTCCTAGAGTCCGGGGACTCCTGCGTTGGGGATGCCGCCCAGTTGTATCTGCCGCTGTCTCCTTGGCTGCCATGACGGGGCATGTCAGGGCTGAGACCTGCCTCTAGGCTATCCCGCCTCAGGGGCTTGAACAAGGGGACAGACCCACGGAGAGGAGGCCGAGCCGAGCCACTGTGTCTGAAGGGCACCTTCTCCACATCCCAGTGCGGTGGCCTTTGAGAAGAGGCGCGGCTGGGCAGTTTTTCCCTGCCCAGCTGGTTTCCCTGAGGTCTTAGACGTTGAACTGCCTCACGAGAGAGAACAGAGTCCTTCTTGCGACTGGAAACAGAGCCCTGCAATTGGGCCGAGGGTATCTCCTCCGCAGGGAAGGCCTCGTGCCTGGTGTACCGGTTCTGAGGACTGTAGGGGGCAACCGCTGAGGGGACTTGGCTGTGCAGAGGGAGGACAGAACCGCTGCCGTGGAAAGACAGCGCGGGCCTGATGTCCCTGTCTGTGTGGAGCGGGAAAGCCGGCCTAGCTGGGTACGGGCTGGCGGCCTCTTCTTCTTGGTACGGCGGCTGTTGCGCGTAGGCAGGGCGGGGCGCCGGCTCTGTCCTTCCAGCCCAGGGAACCCGTTGGTAAGGGGACTGGCAGGAGCGAGTCCTTTCCAAGACCCCGAGGCCACAGGGCTGTGAGCAGGTTGACCACGAGCCCCACACGCTCCAGACCCCGAGCACTCTGCTCCCGGGGCCGTCGTCTTGGGAGACCTGCCGAGGCGGCCTCTGGGGAACCTGCGAGAGAAGAGGAAGATGTCAACCGGGACCTGCCTCCATTTCCCCTCCGACCCTTTTTTGGGTGGGCATACTTCTCCGATACCAAAAAACACCCACATGCCACAGCCACCCGCCACGGTTTCCCAACTCTGTTCCCTGTTCCAAATCATAACATGGACACTGCCCTTCCCCACAGAGGCCTCCTCCAAACTCAGCGCACAGACCAGTCTGCCCCATTCTGTCCAATAAAACTGGGGTACTCCTGTCAAATATGCGTTGTGAGGAAGGGCCAAAGGCCGCCTATTGAGCTGGAAGCCGGAGGCACAGATCCTGAAGGTCTGGGTTGGAGGGCAGACAGAGAAGCAACACAGAAACAGAGAGCTGGAAGGGATCCCAAGGGTCATCTAGTCCAACCCCCTGCACAACATAGGAAATTCACATCTACCTCCTCCAGTGACGTCTGCTCTATGCCTAACAAAAGCCCATCAGCACAGGCCACAGCCAGTGAGCGAGACTGCCAGCCCGACGTGCCACCTGGAAGTTTTTCTACCCATGCCAGACTGATGGAGGCTAACTTGCTGCCTGGAGAGGTGGAGCCCCCCGGAGCCTGGCAGGATATCACAGCCCAGGCAAGCTTTGGCCTGCAGGCCCAAGAGGCTCACGGTAAGCAGCAGCAGAGAAACTGGACGGTCCCTGTTCTAACCCTCTTCCCCCGTGCCATGCTCCTGCTCCATGCAGCTGATCTTTACACGAAGGAGGCAAGATCCAGCCCCTGGGAAAAGGCAGCTAGTCAGCTCCACCAATAACCTTCACGCTTCCCAGAGTCTGAGAGGTTTCAAGGGCCGCTTTTGCCAGGATCAGTGTCTTTGTGTGTGGGACAATGTGCAATGTCTGTTTATGCAAAAGTAGACACGTTAAGCACAAAGGAGCAAGATCTTTAAAACAGCATCAGGTCCCCCTCCCCAAACACCGCTGGAGGGACCCCTAGTGGGGCTGTTGAGGGCAGCCGGCTGTATCAACTGAGGGCAGCTCCATTTCAAGGCATCTTCTCCCTCCCCATTCCCCAGCCAGGCAGCTGTGCAGTGGCGAGCAACCTACTGCCATCGGCACTCATGACAAAAAGCAGCTTTGGTGCTCAGCCATACAAAAACTCTTGTAGAACAGTCTTTTCTCTGAGCAGCCCAGACATTCCAAAGGGGCCCCCGAGCCGGCTGTCCAGCAGTATGGCTGAAGAGCCATCTTCTTTGCTCGAGGAGTTAGCCGTGTTAGTCTGTAGTTGTGAAATAGTAAGCTTTCGAGAACGACAGATATCTTCATCAGATGCATCGTCAGCTTTCGAGAACCACAGCTCTCTTCGTCAGATGGTTCTCGACAACTTATGCTACAATAAAGTTGGTTAGTCTTAAAGGTGCTACTGGACTCTTTACAATTTTGCGACTACAGACGAACACGGCTAACTCCTCTGGTATAAAATAAATAAGCCAGTTGCAACTTGACAGCACACACATACATAAATCTGTTGGGCAGTGCCCCATCTCCTACACACTGCACCGTAACAACATTAACCTAACTCATCCTTGGTTGCAAAAGAGTTCCCATCTTTCATCTTGGGTTGTGTTTCCCTCCCACACCTCCTTTCCCCCTGCAGTTGTGTAGGTGTCATTCGATGGTTCCCAGCTGGTGACCCAATAAATTACCCACATCACCAGACAGCTGCCTTCTCCCTCCGTCGGGCAGTGATGTCACAAGCTCACCAAGGGGAAGAGGTCCAAAAAGGGCACATTTTTCAGCCAAAAAAGGAAATTATTAATAAAATGAAGAGGCCGGCTGAACGGTCCAGATACTTGGCGCAGTCGTGGAGTTTGCTGGAGAGAAAGATAGTGCCGCTTGGGAAGATAACCGAGGCACCAGGCTGCTAAGCACAGGGATCTGGTTTCCTTCTGCAAAGCCAGCAATAAGAAAGAAGGGGCAGGAAAGAGTGCCAGTCCGGATGGGGACCCTGAATAGCAGCAGGGGCTGAGAAGGAACATCCTGGCATCGAACAGCCTGAAGAAGGCGGGCCCTGGAAGCAGAAAGCCTTGCCTACTCGAAGAAGACCACCAATTCCTCCTCCACCCCTCTACCCCACTCAGATATGTGGGAGAGACGATGGAGCCTTAGGCAAGCCACTCTTCACACTCCTGCCCCTCTTCCTGCAAACTCAGAATGATGAATATACCGGCCTACCTTATAGGGCTGTTGTGGAGAATGCCCTCCAAGTCATAGCTGACTTATGGTGACCCCGGTGGGATTTTCATGGCAAGAGACTAACAGAGGTGGTTTGCCACTGCCTGCCTATGCAACCCTGGTCTTCGCTGGAGGTCTCCCATCCAGTTGCTAAGCTAGGTGGACCCTGCTTAGCTTCTGATTCCCCACTCCTCCACTTGAAGCCAGCTGGGTGACCTTGGGTCAGTCACAGCTCTCTCAGAGCTCTCTCAGCCCCACCCTCCTCACTACACCAAACTGGCTCTCTTTCTTCAGGTCAAGAGAGTTATGCGAGCTACAGTGTCCTCCCGGACAACAGGTAAGTAATTAATATTGTCTTCTTCAAAGTTAAAGGCAATTCTCCCTTGTGTTTTTCAGGTATCCACAGACCGGGATACGCTGTAATGCTTGGCCCCACCCAACAAGCTGCTAGAGAAAAGCCCGTTTCGCTGAGCTTTCTCCAGGGCATCTCGAACTGCAATAAACATGTAATATCAATGTCCCAACATGGATGTCGTTTTCTAAAGAGCAAGACGGACCACTTCCGTGCTCTCTGCTAATGGGCAGTGAGATCAGCACAGCGGAACTGCTCCAAGGCACAAGGCCTTCCAACTGTCCCCAATGTGCCCCTTGACCAAGGACAGCGGCACAGCCAGCGGCCCTCCCGCCAGTGTCCAGTGTGCCAAAGTGGCATACACAACATCTTGCAAACCATGTCCGCCAGCTTCCAGCAATCTCTCTTAGGCAGATGGGGGTGTTTTAGAAAGAGCTGAAATGGCCAGACATTGGAGCCCAAAAATAAGCATTCTAAGAAAGGTCCAGAGGAGTTAGCCGTGTTAGGTCTGTTGCTGCGAAATAGTAAAGAGTCCAGTCGCACCTTTAAGACTAACGTTATTGTAGCATAAGCTTTCGAGATCCAAAGCTCTCTTCGTCAGATGCATTGTCATCGTTATGCTACAATCAAGTTGGTTAGTCTTAAAGGTGCGACTGGAGTCTTTACCATTCTGAAAAAGCTGCTGGCAAACTTTTCCTCCTTTCAGATCATTTCATCAGTATCCTGAGAGCAGCCCTCCACAAACAGCTGCAGGCAGGTCGATGTCTGGAACAGGAATTTATTTCGAAATCTGACCATGACGCTCAAGGGCTAAACAAAGATTAGGGATTCTTCTTGCCCTACAAAACCAGGAAGTCCGAGTCAGATGAATTCAGGCTGAGCTCACATGTCAACAAAACAACGTGCCAGCCATCGATCGTACTGACCTACATTGTGTCATCTGCCTTGACTTTCAGTGAGAAAGGCGGACTACAAATAACACAAATAAATAAAGGCACAGGGAAACTGCAGCTTTGAAAAAAACAGCTCCTGCTCAGATCTGTCTTATCAACAAAATATCACCTAACAGTCCAATCGTGTAAGAGAGATTTTCAATGCAGGTGCCCAGATTTATGTACTAAGACAGAAACCACAAATCAGTAGTCGTCACGTGCCGACAGCTCAGACTACCAAAGAGTTTAATTCTGAAGATACCTTTGACCTAACACTAGTTCCAATCAAGCCCACCATCAACATCCAGAGAGAACTTTTAGCATTACGGGTCCTTCATTTGGAGAACAAGGCCAAACCGTCTATGCTGCCTGCTCTATTCTTTGGATGTCGCTGCCCTGGGTACCCTACGCATTGTGCTCCAGAAAACTCACACACACACACACCCGCATTGTCTCTGTGCTATACTTAAAAGCCAGCAGTTTCTGAAGGCATCAGAAACCAAAACATTTAATTAAAAACTGTATAGTCTGACACACATAATTTAGTGTAAGACTGAATTCTTCCAGGATCCTGTTTGTTTGTAGCACTGTGTGTGTACATTACATCTGCATTATATATACGGAACTGAATTGCTACGTTTTAAGTTAAGAAAAAAGACGGAGGGACTTGGTAGAGATTTATAAAATTATGCATGGTGTGGAAGCAGAAAGAAGCGATTATTTTTCTCCCTTGCCCGTATTCTAGGGTTCATGGAACTCACTGCTACATGGCGACACCCCTGCCTTGGGGGAGGAGGGGGGCTGTAAAACAGGATGAGACAAATTGACAGAGGAACAAGGGCTAAAAGGAACCTCCAGAGAGAGCTGTAGGATACCTCTGATAACCAGTGACTGGGAGGGGGGCAACCTCCTCCTGCCCCCAGCTTCTGGGTTTCCACTTTTGCTCAATGGAACAGCGGGAGCAAAATGGGAGGGAATTCCACAGCAAACTGGGGTTGGAGTCAAGGCTTCTATGCAAAGGACACAGAAGCTGGGTTGCTCCCTGTCTAAATGCAGGCTGAGTCAGATCGAAGACACCCAATTCCTCTTCCCTTCTGAACCACAGCTTCTGCTGGAAGGAAAATGTGTTAGTCTTGACCATACCACAAGACTCCTCTCTGTTTTCAATGCAACAGGCTAATACTGCTCTCCTTCTGGAACTAATCTTTGTGCCTACTGTAGCATTCCAATGGATGCAGATCTGGTATCCTTATAACAACATTCAGAACACAAGAAGAGCCTCGCTCATTCAAACAAGGTTGGGTCCATCTAGCTCCTGTCTGGCCACCTCTGGGAAAACAGGGCGGCAGTGACAGTGACAGAGACTGGAAATTGGCAGAAGCTGCGTTCATTCTTCAGAAGAGAAGAGGATTCTGGGGTAGTTCAAAGTCTGGCCTACCTGGCAGGTTCACCGCAAGGATAACGGATTTTACTAGAGTAAGGAGGAAATGTTGATCCCACCACGATGAGGAAATTCCTTCCAGCCCTTGCTGGCATAATTCCTCAGTTCTTTCAGAGAAGTCAGAAGGGCCTTCCTGGCGACGAATGGCCAACCATCGGCCTTCTGGGGTTCCCAGCTCAATTAAGAAAACATCTCGAAAATTGAGTCCAGCTGTTAGGTGGGCCCACGTTAGATAGGCCGGTCTTGGGCCAGCTCAGAGCGAACAAGCCCCCAGGAGAACAGGACAGATGACCGTTCGTCAAACCACCTGGTAGCTGACTCAAGAGAACAGCCTTTAATACCCAGGCCTTCCCCAAAAGTCGACAAGAAACATGGGCCGTTTCCAGACGGCTTACCTGACTCTGGAACGTTGCACCATCTTGCGGGGAAAACACGAAATATCGCGTTTTCTCATGCGAGTTTTGCGCGACGTCATGCGACGTCACGCAAAACTTGCACGAGAAAACGCAATATTTCGCGTTTTCCCTGCAAGATGGCGCAACGTTCCGGAGCCAGGTAAGCCGTCTGGAAACGGCCATGGACAGTTAGAAGGAGCAGTCAGCACTGAAGGTGGATTAGCCACAGGCAGGAGGAATATTCAACATAAAAGGTATCCCTTTTGGTGTTGGATGCAGAATTCCAGATCCTCAACTCCTCCAATTTCATTGTTTAATTAAAAAAAAAAAGATACGTTCCTGGAACATATTACTGTAAAGAAAGGTGGGGAAATGCATTAAAATATACTTGAGAATGTTGCAAAAGCCAAAGAGGCATTTCTGCCGACAACGAGATGAACGCTCCGTTCCCCTAAGCAAATTTTGCGTAAGGATGCGTAACACACGTTCTTATTTTCTTTGTCGACTACTCATAGCTGTGGGTATGATTCCTTTGTGGTGGGTGTGCATGAGAGACAGTGTTCCTTCAACCTGCCCAGGCATTCAGGAGTGGTTGTGCTGCTAGAACCTCGCTCTCTGCCTAACTCGTGGCCGTATGCTCACTCTTGTCCAGCCAAGCTGGAATTACATAGAGTCAGCACAAGCGTGTAAAAGAATTTTGTTCTTGTTTACAACCTACACTTGTCTCCCCCAAAATAGTTTCCTCTTGAAAACAAACAGCAAGAGCAACATAATAACACAACTGCAAAAAGCACTTTGCGGGTGGCACTTTCCCCGACACGGGAAGCGTCCTCTGAAACACGACGTTTTGCATCAGAAGAAGCTGTGACTATTAGTGGAGCGGGGCCACAGGATCCAACCCAGTAAAAAGTGGCCTTAAACCCAACAGAGCCAAAACACTGAAACACCTGATCACTGCCTTCAAAGCACAGCACACAAATCACTTCAGAGTTAAAAGCGGCAGCCTGGTTTTTGTTGAACCCAGGACTCTTTTAGGTCCTGGCACCGACCTGGTGGAATGCTCTGTCTGAGGAAACCAGGCCCCGGCATGATTTGTTATCTTTCCGCCGGGCCTGCAAGGCGGAGATGTCCTGCCAGGAATATGGTGGAGGCTAGGTTGGGCCCCCACTGGCCACACTAAAGATCTCTCCACCACCCTACATATGAGCCAGGGCTTGAAAAGCAGTATTTTATTTTTGCCATCTCAAGAGAAGCTGTATTGTATTTATTGTATAAAGTTGTTTTAATGTTATTTGTATAATGTTTTATCTGTTTTTAACTGTTATTTAGGTAAATTGAAATGTTGTACTCCTCTCTGAGCCCGCCTGGTGGGGAGGGGGCGGGCTAAAAATCAAATATAATAAAATAAATATCATCAATCGAGCCTGCCAAATTAAGTTTCCAAAGGCTGGAGAGAATTTTAAAAGCTTTTGGTTGCACTGAAATGCTATAAAGTCAGATACTAGGAAGAGGAAAAGGACTTGGATTGTAGAATTCTTCTTTTTTTTACACAAAATGCAGGTGCAAATTTTCTTCCTTGCGCAGAATAAACAGAGCCCCAATACCCGATACCAAAAGCAAAGCCCCCGGAGCAGTTGGCATCTCCCTTCCACCACGCCAGCCTGGGTTGAGTGGCCTTGGGTTAAGTCATTCAGTTTGTTTCGACAGTTAAACTTTCCTGGTTGCTTTGTTCTAGCTCTGTTTACAGGCACGGCCACACCACACCACCACAAGGTGGGCAAGACCACTCTTTACATTTCCATTATTCTGCAGTCCCCGGAAACTGAGGTGGAGAGATTTCTCGCCAAGACCCAGCCATCTGGTACAGCTTCCCTGGGTCAGAAATGTCTCCCCAACGCCCAAGAGGGCAGAGCAGACTTGGTGAGAAAGCAGAGCAGTGCTGGGCCACGACAACCAAAGGGGGCAAGGGAGACCCTCAGCTCTTTGCCATACCAGAGATCTCATGCACACACTATGCTCCGCATTATAACCAGAGGCAGACTTCACAGCCTACAGCCCCAAAAGTGAACTCTCAGAACGTAGAATTATTTCCAGGAGTCCAAGCGCTGTGTTTCTCCATGAGTCACTGTTCTATGTCTGTCTCTTCTTGGGACAGGTAACTTAATTCTTTGCAACAGAAGTGGCTGAATGAGAATGACTGGAAGGAGGCAAGCTCACAGCAGCAACTCATGCAAAGATGCAACGAGCAGCCTCATCTAAGGACAGGTAATTCTGAAACACAAATGATCCAGTGGAGAGCCACAGCAGAATTACCTACCCTCACCACAGAATTGCCAAATCCCAGGCCGGAGAGAGCAGTGACCCATACAGAGACACAACGAGCAGTATCCTCTCGGTCATCTGCCTTCAGCAATAGCGAGAAAGGCGGACTGTAAACGAAGTAAATAAATAATCTGGGTTCCCAGGGGCTTTTTAGTATTTAATTAATGTCTTACGGTGCACGCTTTGGGACTTACCATCCTTGTCAAAGAAGGTGGATGAGGAGAGTGGGGTACGGATAAAGGCCTAACGCAGATCCTTTCTGGCTTTCCTCAGCCAGCTCATGAGTAAGCCCATTGCTGCCTGGTGACTCACCTTTTCGCTGCCTTGGCCGAGGCACACAGTCATAACGGAGAGAGTCAGGGAGAAGCCAGCCAAGCAAAACCTGGAAAGAAAAACAAGATAGGGTCTGCGTCCTCAAGGCAAGGTGACGAGGTGCAGCCACTTCCAGAGCTTGCACAGAATGCTCCCCTCAGCCCGGGCTGCCTCTGCTGGGGAGGAACAGGGCCTAGAACCATCAAAATGAAAACCCAGCCACATGGTCCCACGACACAAGAACATCTGAAATGACCACACTGATTCAGAAAGAGAACTCCACTTAGCGCAGGACTCTGCCTTCTAGCGCTGGCCTGTCGGATGCTCTAGAAAGTTGACAAGCAAAGCATGATGGGAATATCCTCCATCACCCAATAGACAGAGGTTTGCCGCTGCTGAACTCGGCAGGTTGCAATTTAGGTTAACAGAGATGCTAATTTTATTCTCCAGTTTTATCTTTAAATCGGATTGCTTTTGAAAAGTAATCTACCCTCCCAGCCATCAGAACAGCGACAGGTGAACTGTGTGCCCTGCCAAGAAGTTCTCTCTTTCCTTGTCACTCTTCTGCCCAACATTTCAGCAAACAGCATGAAGCTTTAATTTCTGTTATCTGAAAATATTTATATGCCCACCCTTCTCTTGGCCCATGGCCCAGGTGGGAAAGCTTTTCAAGGAGATGGAAAAAATATCTCCTTCATACTAGCCGCGTTTTTGATAAACCCCATGCCCTCCAGGAAAAAAACACCCTTACTTGTAGCACAGTTAATCTTGCAGCTGAGGATTCTGTGCCAACAGCTTCAGTTTGTCCATCATCACATCTGGTAGCACATGTGCACACTTTGATTCCTGGTGGCCAGCTCAACACCACCATTTAAAGTTCTGGTTATTTTGCTAAAATTTTTGCTAAAACAAAACATGCTAACAAGCCTCCTCTCCAAGAAGGCAACCCTAACCCAGCCCCCCCCCCAAAAGCTTCTTTCTCTTGTGTTCAGTATGCAAACTACAGCTGTACCCAAAGGATAGTTACTTGGAAGTAAATCCCATTGAAATGATGAATGAATCTTACTTCCAGGGAAGGGCACACAGGTTGGCACTAGAGATGGGCACGAACCGAAATACGAACCAAAGTTTGTCACGAACTGGACTGGTTTGGTTTTTTTGGTTCACGAACCGGCGGTTTGTCGGAGGGCATTTCTGACAACTCACGACGAACTGCTACGATTTTTAGAGCGGTTCATTTTTCGGCTTGTCACTACAGACAGACTGGCTACAATCAATCTGTTCCCTAGGCAACAAGGGGAGATGGGCTTTCTGCAGACCTTCTGCAGCCCTAGAAGTGATGTACTCATGAACCCAATGAACTGGTTTGCGAACTGGGCAATTTCATGCCGGTTCATGGTTCGTGAAATGTGACGAACTACAAACCGCAACGAACCGCCATTTTCCTGGTTCGTGCCCATCTCTAGTTGGCACCTTTGCAAGAGTTCCCTCCTTACACTGTTGAATGAGCCAGGCAGGGCTCTGGGAAAATCTTGCCCCCTGCTATCACCTTCCTGGGAACTCTTCAGGTCTACCATGGACCTATACTTTCAAGTCTCAACATGTAACCACAGGGACTAGAAACTTGATTTTCATTTTAAAACATTAAATGAGATGCAGAGATTATCTGCAAAATTGTAAAGAATCCAGTAGCACCTTTAAGACTAACCAACTTCATTGTAGCACAAGCTTTGGAGAACCACAGTTCTCTTTGTCAGATGCATCGTCAATAAAGTTGGTTAGCCTTAAAGGTGCTACTGGACTCTTAACTATGTTGCAACTACAGACTAACATGGCTAACTCCTCTGGATCTCTGACCAGAGATTATCTGGATACTGAACCCTGCTCTCCTGCTCAGTGACCCACTGCCGGCTTCCAAACTACGTTCCGCCTCCCTCCAGCAACAGGCCCTCCATCGGACTGAACAAGTAACGTGTCCCTTAGGATCAGGCCCAGAAGCCTGGTGCTCAAGGAGGACTAATTTCTTGCAGAGGCAACGGGCCAGAAGTTCCCACTCCTGTCTGCAGAGATTCCAACCTTCTCGCCACAAAGTCTCTCCCTCGCAACCCCTGAGGATCCAAGTCAGCCGAGCAACGGTGACATCACTCACAACTTTTGAGCAAGTCAGCTCCTGGCAGCGGCACCCCCCTCACACCCAGACCTGCCACACGGGAAAACCGCCTTGCGCCTGATAACAACATGCGGGAGAGTTGGACACACCCCTGCAAACTCCGTGCAAAAGAGCGGCCCCCACCCTCAGACAAGCAGACGTCAGAGCCAGAAGGGCAAAGAGGCTGGGCTGATTGACAAGACACTGTGGCTCCTCATTTTTAAAGTGGATGGAGACTGTTCAATTAAACATTGATTGAAACTTACCAGACTAGTATTTAGTAAGGTTGCAATATGTGCTTGTTCAACGGGTTTAATTGGAGTCCCCAGTTAACATACTTCTTTTTAATACACGATCACACGAATATCTCTGGTTGGCAAGCACCATCTTGGGCAAGGGTCTCTTGCATGTAGGGGGGTGAGGGATAGATCTTCTAATAACAGCTTGGTGGAAGACTTTCTCCTCCCCTTGCCTGCCGGAGGGAATTCCTCTTCTACCACCACCTTGGACGAGGTCTTCCCATGCCTCATCTTGGGGGATGCCTCTTCCTTCACGGGCAGGAGGGAATGCCTCTTCTGAGAGGAGGCCTGCTGTAGAAGGAGCATGCACTCTCTAAAAACACAGGAGTATCTTATTTATGTATGTATGCAACGCCACTTGATCGACTGAGTAAGGTTTCTTCAACCGGAGGCCAGCCGAGCACTTTGTCCTTCTGCTGCTTCCCGTTGACTTAATGGTAGCTCTGGTCAGTGGTCCTGGAGCCCCCCCTCAAGCCCTGAACCAAACAGTCTGCCTGCAGTCCCTTCAGATGCAGTGACTGACTGGCCATCCTGCCCGCTGCCAAGGTGACTCACTCCCTCTCGCTTGCTGTACTTCCCCGTCCTTGCCCGAGAAATAACCCATCACGCTCTTCCTGGACAAAAGGAAGTCATGGGCCAGCAGAGGGGAACAGCGATGAATGCTCCGGTTTTATTGCCCTGCACGCCAGCCAAGCGGCACTAAATCTGGGCCAGAATGAGTCGGGCGCTGAGCTGGCAGGACAGGGGCTGACCTGCTGCTTCAGGACCAGCATCCCCTCCAGAGATGAACCTCTGCAAATCAGCGCCATGTTGTGCCTCAAGCAGAGAGCAGGTGCACCGGAAAGGAAGGGGTGGGAGGCGCAGAAACATAGAAACACAGAGCTGGAAGGCACCCCAAGGGCAATCTAGTCTAAACCTCTGCACAATGCAGGAAATTCACTGCTGTGTTCCCAGACTCAGGGGCGGGGGCTGAAGGGGAATCTGGGATATCAAAGAAAAAAGCAGAATAAGAATTGATGGTTGTTGTGGATTTTCCAGGCTGTATTGCCGTGGTCTTGGCATTGTAGTTCCTGACGTTTCGCCAGCAGCTGTGGCTGGCATCTTCAGAGGTGTAGCACCAAAAGACAGAGATCTCTCAGTGTCACAGTGTGGAAAGGATGTTGGCAGGTCATTTATATCTACTCAGGAAGGTGGGTTTGGGCTGAGTCATCCTGTAAGAGTTTCCCAGGGTGTGGAATGCTAATGGAGGGAGGCCTCACTGTATCCTGAGGAGGTTCTTTTGCATATGGATTGGTGCTTGATATGGAGGTTGCATATCCTCCTTGGCTTGAAACAGCTGGCAGCAACACAAGCTCGGGGAGGGCAGTCTGCTGGAGGGGGGGAATACTGCCCGCCCTCCAGTCTGTATAACATCTATCAGTTCGCCACCAGCCCCACGAGTTTTAGTGAGGGAAGGACCATGTAAATGCCGCTGGATTCTATAAACTGAATTTGGTTTTATTATGCTACCTATTTTACATTATGATGTAATCCACTCTGAGTCTGCTCTGCAGGGAGAACGGACTATAAATATAATAATAAATAAAATAAGTCTCCCCGTGCCACCGATAGACTGAGAGCAAGTGCAGCCCCAGCAGTGTAGCAGCACCCTTCTCCTCGAGTGCCCCAAGCAGTAGTAGTAGTAATAACAACAACAACATTCGATTTATATACTGCCCTTCAGGATGACTTCACACCCACTCAGAAGCGGTTTACGAAGTATGTTACTATTATCCCCACAACAAAACACCCTGTGAGGTGGGTGGGGCTGAGAGAGCTCCAACAGCGCTGTGACTAGCCCAAGGTCACCCAGCTGGCTTCAAGCGGAGGAGTGGGGAATCAAACCCGGCTCTCCAGATTAGAGTCCTGCACTCTTAACCACCACACCAAGCTGGCTCTCCCGGTGGGTGGCTCAGCTGGTGAATGTGCACCCAGAGGCACCGTGCCAGTAGACTTTGATTAGCTTAGACAGAAGCCCATTCCAGGGTTGCTGCCATATGACCAAGAAACAGAACTCCAGGAGGACTTACGCAGGCAGGGACTTCTCTGGGACAAAGTAAGTGAACTGCAAGATGAAAGGCAGGGTGGCTCATCTATTACCCCAAGGTAAAGGATCAGACCAGCAGTCTATTTAGTCCAGCATCCTCTTTCATACAATGGCCAGCCAGGTGCCCCCAGAAAGGCTACAAGCAGGGCACGTTGTTGCCCCCCCCCAAAGCACTGGTATATATTTATTTTATTTATTCTATTTATAGTCTTCCTTTCTCCCTTAGACTCAAAGAGGATCACACTGTGCAAACCAAAACGATCTACAGGACGAGACTCCTAATAAGCAATGTGCTAGGGCTAGGATTACAGAAATCTGAATAAGCAGAACCTATTAGACCTTATGTAGAGTGCAGATACAATGCAGGAAAATCGCATTATATCCGTAGAAAACAATGCAAGGACAACAGGATAATATGCGCAGCAAATGGGTAAAGCATCCTGTGCGCCGTAGTATAGTCCGCAGTACTCCGCTCTGAGCCCGTTAGTGTGGAGAGCGGATGAGAAATAGAATAAATAATAATAATAATAATAATTTCAGGGGTTTGCTGCCTGGGTTCATGGGAATTCCTTTTAGTCTTCATGTCTAGGAGCCACTGATGGGCAAATCCTCCTCGAAGCTAAGCCCGTTTCCAAGTTAACTAAACTCACAGCCATCCACCGGCAAGGAATTCTTCAAATCCGTCCTTTAGCTCATCCCGAGCTTCCTGCCCATCAACTTGCCAGGGCCTTATACCTCCACTTGGCAGAGGAATACACACGGTAAAAACAGGAAAGGCAGTGCTTGGTGTTTTATACCATCTGGCTGGCAAGTACAGTGGGTCGGCCAAAGGGTAACTAACTTGCATCAAAGGTCACCGTACAAATTTCAGCCGCCATCGAGGTTCCCAACCGAGGGACTGTGGAGGAAGCCAAGCTGCTCTTGAGACATTAACAGCCCTAACGAAAGCCATTCCACAACGGGAGGCTTCAGGGTTCTTTGGCAGAAGCCGTGGCAGTCAAACGTGTCTGAAACCCCTTCAAAGCTGTCGTCTGGAGTGACCCCTGGGACACGTCAGCATCTCTTCCTTTTTTAATCCATTTGCACGTCTACACCGCAAGTCTTTGTTGCAGGCAACACCCAAAGCAGAATGCAATTTAAAGCACAAAACCAAATCCCTATAAAAACAGTCACCGTTGAAAACACTCAGAATGCAACGGTACAGCACGTAAAAGCCATCAGCCGGCAGATGCAAACTGTCCTCCTCCTCTCTTCAGATGACATCACCAGAAAGGCCTTCTCGAGCTGCCCGGCTTCTTCCTGCTTGGGAAAAGACGCCCACGTTTACGGACGGACAGAAGCATATTCCAAAATGCGGGTGCTCCATCCGAGGGGGCTCAGCTCTGCACCTTAAGCCCCTTCTCTTGCCAGAACACTTCCCCTGGCCATTCCAGGCCAACAGGATTTGAGTCCAGTGGCACCAGAGAGCCCAACAACATTCTCAGAGTGTAAGCTTTCGAGAGTCAGAGCTCCCTTCTTCAGACACCAAGAGTTCTGACGCCCCTTGGACTAAAATCCTGCTGTTCTACTGCTGACCAACATGGCTACCCACCTAAACTATTCGATGCCACCTTTACTCCATGAGTCTCTCTACATGAGACATCTGACACGTGAAGAACACGTGCCGGGAGATGTGAAGTTAGTCAGGAAGGGTAGTTTAAAAAGACAGAGCTGGTGGCAGGGCAAAGGCTTTGCTATACACTGGAGCTGTGTGAAGGGGCTGTGAAATGCCAGAAGGGAAACGTCAGCCCATTATAACCTCTCCAGGTCCAAGCTCAGCTCTGGAAGGCAGCTCCAGCCCATTTCCATTCCTCACTGCCCTCTGGTTGCCATCCCACACAGCTTTAGACTGGAGAGGTGAAACTGACAAGAGCCTTTGGGGAGGCGAAGATGAAATTAACAAACCCTCTGAGGAGTGATCTCCGCTGGCTCTGTCTTTTAAAACTACGTTTCCCGGCTAACATCGCATCTTCCTACACTTGACGAACACACACCAAGATGTCTCATGTAGAGAGACTCCATGTGAGAGACAGGCAGTGGTGTAACGGGAATATGGACAAGTGCACATTTCACCATAGTAGTACACATGTACTCTAGTGAACTGTGTATGAACTTTAATGTAGTTTTTTAACAAGTTGTATAATCGTGCAGATGTTCCTTTCATCTTTGAGAGCCAATTAAAAGTAATGAAATAGATAAATGCTTATTTAGTTGTTAGAATGGGCCAATGATGATCTGCTCAATTAACTTTTCCTGTCACTTTCTAATCATTTACATAGCTTATCTTGCATCTGGACATAGCATCACTTTTGGGCTACATGAAATGTCCTATGATTGAAAGTATGAATAATCAATTAAATCTAAAACTAATCATATTTTATAGTGATGTCATGTGTGAAAGATCTTTGATTTCTCAGTAGATAGTATATGTCAATTAGTATAAAAGATGCCACAAAGATAAAAAAATTGGGTTTTGCTGAAAGAAATCTCATCAAGATCTAGGTGAGAAACATATATATGTATGTGTGCTTATTGAAAATTCAATGCATTCCATTGTAAATTTGATTCTAAAAATCTTAGATTTAATTCAGAGATGTTATGAGAGTTAATACTTGTTGCATTATTTGTTCCATAAGCGTAGGTTTTATTTTAATAAACCTTTATATGTTGATATCTTGCCTGATTAAAAAAGTTAATTTCAATAAAAAATAAACATTGAAGTCTAAAACAAGTCTCTCTGTGTCTTGATGGGAACAAAGAGAACTCCTATAAATGATTTGCACTAATTGACAGGCTGTCCGAAAGAGAGATTTCTGTTTTAGGTCTAATATATCTAAGCATTCACAGCTCTTCAGAGTTGGGATATAAATCTTGACACTGGAAGGTTTGTAAACTATAGTGAGACACGGATAAGCAATTTGTTGCAGTCCACAACAAGAACAGCACCCCAAAATCCTGGTATAGCGACAGCCTGCGGTCAAGAGGGACAAATATCTGACTTGGTACAATCTCACAAGAACGGAGCTGATCAAGAACATGCAGGAGAACTGAAAGCAGAGCATGGTAGGGACTGCAGACTTTGTGGCTAACACAAAGGTAAGAAAATGCAGACCACGGATTCCGGGAAAGGCATCACAAAACCGGGAGACCCAATTAAGGATCCTTCCGGAAATTTTCCCCTTCCTCCTGAGAAATTTTGTTCTGAAATTTGGATTTACAAACCCCGTTTGTGGACTAGGAAGTACGAGGTCCCCGCTTCGATCTATGCCCATATTAATCTGTTGCATCCACAGTGGAAACTTAGCCATTCAAAAGGAGGCCTTCTCCCCACATATAACCCTCCCTGACCAATTTGCAAATGAATACTGGCTTTGGGTGCTACCTCCATTGGAGGAAAGATTAGAACTTTCTATTTAGGTTTCTAAAGCAATTGCTTTTTTAAGACAGTTTTCAAATTTGCCACCTCGGGCCCATGTGTGCTTCAAAGCAGAAATAAAAGAAGGACCCTGAGAAAAGCTGAGCCTTCCAAAATGGGATCTCTCAAGGACAGGGAAAAGGCCTTCCCAGACAGTAGGACTGGAAGCAGCTGCAGAGGACGGCTGGAAAACCTCTCCCATGAGGGAATTTCACTCCCGGTCAAGGCCACCAGTGTAGACATCAGCCTTTGGCCACAGATGTTCTGGGTGCCTTTTGCCTCCTGAAAACGTCGCACGTATTTGCAACAAGACCTAGGAGGCTGGGTGGCTGGCCGTTTTGCGTTGAAACTTCAGAGCACGCGTTTGCACCTCCCAGGGCTCTACGGAGGAACGCGATGGTGGATAAACTGGTTTGCAGATGTACTGTACATCTGTAAAGCAACGGAAGTCTTGATGAAGTTTCAGCTGTCCCACAAAATTACAGAGGGGCAAGAGCTCAGACTTCAAAAGTGAGACGGAGACCGCATGATATTATCCCCAAAATACCCCCAGTCCCGCTTGGATCAAAGCGAATGTATCCGCCATCTGGAATGCAGACACGCTGGCATACCTGGCCTATAGCCTCTCAGCAGGCTAGTCCTCGTGGCAGCCGGCAACCAGGCCCTCCAGCTGGGATCATCTGCCCCCACCCCTGGAGTCCTTAGTGGGAACGCTCAGGCAGAAAGCAAATCCTCCCCTTTTCCCAGCCACCGATGTTTTAATTTTTTTGAGATGGAAAGTGATTCCCTTGCTTGATACACAACATAAGAGTAGCTCGCCATTGCTCAAGCAACACAAACCTGGGCTTCCTCTGAACACTGCAAGCCAAGCGGGTTGCCTCAGGACACGTCCCAAGACGCCAGCAGACTGGGGGATCGCAAAGTTACGTTTTTATCAGGGAACTAGACAAATTCATGGAGGCCAGGTTAATGGAGCCTCCATGTCCAGAAGCAGCATGCCTCAGAGCAGAGGAATCCTTGGCCTCAGTGAGCTCATTGTAAGCATCCTAGGGGCATACAGCTGGCCACTGAGGGAAAGAGGATTCTGGACTGAATGGACCCAGGGTCTGGACCAACAGGGCTGCTCTTGTGTTCTTAAGCACTTCAGTTTCCCAGTGCAGCGTTCCCACCTTTTTTCTGGAAAAGCTCCTATGCCTTTTAGGGCTTGTGGAAAACCAGCAGAGTTTCACCTGTTGGCCTGCGGCTACATCCTTACCAGCAAAAAAAAAAAAACCACCAAAGACCAACGTGGCAATCTTGTCTGAGGCAGAGGAGGTTTGAAGTTGCTTCCCCACAGAGGTTTTTCTCCACCTTGGCTTCCAAACTGGAGTGTTTTTCTTGGTTGGAGCTTCCACACAACATTATCCTGTAATGATCTTCTTTTTCAGTTTCCCCTGTCCTCAGTATACCTTCTCCCAAACCTGCTTTATTCTAATCTTTGTAGAAAGATTGCAGTACGAGTGCAATAGCGCGCTGTCTGGAAGAACTGGGCACATTTTCCTATCCTGAAAGGGTCTCGCCCACATTGGTGCCAGTTTCCTGTTGTCAGCCCCCAGTGGGTGCCATTTTTCCCCTGCAGCATCGCCACATGTTTTTTCGAGTTTTTTTTTAAAATCAGTAATTGTTATAATGCTATTGCACATGAACACAATCCATTGCAACACCAAATCTATATTATGTGCTGCTTTTAATTATTTATATGTAAATATACGACATTTATATATTTGCATAGTTGTAATTTTAATTGATTAGATGTAGTGTGTTAGATGTAATATTTTTAAAATTTTTAACGGCATTTGACATTTGTATTTCTGTTATCCGCCCTGAGCCTGCGAAACCAGGGAGGGCGGAATATAAATGTAATAAATTAAATTAAATTTCTTCATTTCATATCTTAATAGAGACGCTATAGCGGATGCCTGAAGAAAAGAGGCAAAAAAGAAAAGAGGCAGAAAAGGAGGCAGCTGTGACAACCACACCTCCCCCACCCTCGAGTCACTGCAAAGCCATTCTGGTCCACGTGTGGAAGGAGAAAGTTGGAGAAAAGATAGCGAAGAGTGGATGCTCCATCGCCAACATGCAGGGCTCTGCATTCGCAGTGGCACTGAAAGCAATGTGAAGCATGCTCACCACACAGAAACAGCCAAAGAGACACACACGAGGAGGCTATGAGACTCGCTCATCGTTGCACAATGCCCACCCCCTGCTTTTATCCACTGGCATCGCCCTCTGTACACGAGACCTCTTGCACGAGAACGCTCAAGTGTGGAGAGACCCAATGCTAGCCGGGAAACGTAGTTTAAAAAGACAGAGTCAAAGGCTCCGTCCGTTTCACCTCCCCTTCTGGGAAAGAGACTCACACACCCCTAACCAGTCACCTTGATGGTTCTGCAGGAGAAAGGCCCGTTGTGGTTACCTAGCAACCACTGGAAAGGCGCTCAAGCACCGGCAAGCCCCTGCAAAGCCCCTCTGGGTCCACTCAGAGTCTCTCTATACGAGATGTGTTACACGAGGACGCTCAAGTGAAGGGAGGCGCCATGTTAGCCGGGAAGCTGAGTTTTAAAAGACAGCTCAGAAGACACTGTCCATTTCACCTCTCTAGAGCTGGCAAAGATCACTCCGCAGAGGGTTTGTTGATTTCATCTTGGCCTCCCTGAGGGCTCTGTCAGTTTCACCTCCCCTTAGGAGAGGCCAAGAAGAAACAAACAAACCCTCTGCGGAGTGATCTTTGCCAGCTCTAGAGAGGTGAAATGGACAGTGTCTTCTGAGCTGTCTTTTAAAACTCAGCTTCCCGGCTAACATGGCGCCTCCCTTCACTTGAGCGTCCTCGTGTATTTCGTTTCGTGTAGAGAGACTCTCTGTGGCTGGGAGCCATTGCTGAACCATCGGCAAGAACCAGCTGTGCTTCCTTCGCATGGCTGAACTTACAAAATGGCTGACCAGGGATGCTCTATGGGGCGGTTCAGGGGCTGGCAAAACAGCCCTTTGGAGACCTCCAACCAACCAGAGGCAATTCCCCGTCCTCCGAAAAACAGCACCTGATTCCACAGAGGCTGGTCACCACAAAAGCTTTTGTCCACCTCTGCTCCCTTGATTTCCTCTCCTTCCGAGGAGTATTGGTGCCTAAGGTTGCCAATGTCCAGGTGAGACCTGGAGACCTCCCAGAATTACAGCTGATCTCCAGTCTACTGGGGTAACTTCCCCATGAGAAAACGGCTGCTTCAGAAGGTGGATTCGGAACTCCCTCCCCAAACCTGGCTCTCCGCAGGCTTCACTCCCTAATCTCCAGGAATCTCCCAACCTGGCCACCCTATAACGGCGTCCCCACCTGGATGGCAACCAACATTTAATCTTTTTTTGTTTGCATTTTCAATGGCATGTCAGTCAGGATCAGTGTGTGTGTGTGGGGGGGGCAGTTAAAAGAATGAAACAGGAACTGTTGGAGTAAATCAAGCAAGGCCCACTTCATGTCTGCTATCTATGCCCAGGAGGGACAGCGATACCTGCACACGCCAGACACAGAGGAAATCAAGACATTCCAAGCTCCACCTGGCCGGCCTCTGCCTCTGGAGGTGGGAGGAGGGGGTGATTTTGGACCAAACGGAAAACCCTTTTGATGCCTGCCAGCCAGAGCAGCTTTCGACCCCATTAGCTCAAAGAGCAAGAACAAAAATGCCATGGGGGCAAGTTTCCAGTCCTCAGGACTATGGAGGCAAAAGCCTGGAGGAAACTGGGCTGTTTGTAGCACCCAAAAAACAGAATGAGAGTGCTCATTGAGTTGCAACAGAACATAAGAAGGGGAAAGCGGCGATGTTTTTAGGAGCACACAAAGAGTAGCTTACTGTAGCCAGTGGGGTGTTTTTTTCCACCCTGGAGAGCCAACATAGTAACAACAACAGTGTGCTTATATACCACTCTTTTAGACAGATGAGTGCCCCACTCAGAGTGGTGAACAAAGTCAGTGTTATTACTATCCCCACAATATAGCTGGGGAGCTGGGCTGAGAGGAGTGGCTCGGAATCCTTATACCTGTTAACAAAAGCGAATAGGAGTATAACCAATTAACAAGATGTATGTGTTTCATGTGTTTGCCTGGTTTCTGGCAGTATGGTTGGAGGGTTCGAGGAAGACAGAGGAAGGGAGCGAGAGTCAGGAGAGAACAGGGATGAATGGAACTGATAGCTAAGCTTTCCAGTCAGCACAGTCAAACATACATTGCAACGGAAGATGTCCAAAAGGAGAAAGTCACAGGAAGGAGAGAAGGTCAGGAGAGACAAAACTGAAAGCAAAGCTTTCCCTATCAAATGAAAATGTTCAGGCTGAGGGAAACATTGGAGACTTTGCCCACTTTGGAGGGCTCCCAGCTAAAGGCCAAGTCTTCCCATTTTCTGCACCAGGCGCAAGACATAGGCAGAGCCAGCATCGAACTCAAAGCCCTTAAAAGCAGGCAGAGACCCCCGTGTGACCCTCCCATCACACCGCTGCTTTTATTGGCGTTTGACCCAACAATTTTTAGAGGGCATCAGCCCACTAGCCAACGCTACCGCTGATGCTCCCCCCAACTGGAAAGCAGCTCGAAGCCCAGGTGAGAAGCTCCCCCTTTGTTCACCTCTGACGTAGCCCCAGCTGAGGCTGGCCCCATCCGCCTTGCCTGAAGGTCCGGCCTCGGCTCGTCATCTCCATCATCTTCTGACAGATCAGGGCCTTTCGCTGGGGGTCGGGAACTCTCCCTGCGGCTTCAGCATCTGCTCCGCCACAGTCTCTCCCGGGGGAGATCTTTGTTGAAAGTCCTTCTCAGCTGCCTAAGGGAGTTTTTTTTTTCACAAAACAAAGTGTAAGTCAACAACAGAATCTCCCGAGCTCTTTCCATGCAACTTTTAAATATTTACTTATCAAAGCGATTTGTAAAGGAGACAAGAGATATATTGGGGGGGTGGGGGGCTGGATTTCGATTAAAACCTTTGGACTTTTGCTGAACCTTTAACCCTTTGCTGACCTTTCAGAAGTCACAGAGAAAAAGCAAAGTCAGTTGCTTATCTGGACGCAGCCGGGTGACTCATAATCAGCCATTCATTACTCAAAGCAGGAGAAAAGGAAGAAAAGGAAATTTGGAAATTGGCTCATAAAAAAGAATGAGGGCTCAGTTCCTTCATCTTGCAAAGGCACTCTGTGCCCCAGGGTCTCATTTAGACACAGAGAGGTGCTGGGGCTCAGACCTGCTCAAAAGCCCTTCCCAGGCACAGAAAACACCTTTCTTTGGTATCAGACCTATGCGTGGGACTTGGAAATACAAGCAAAACATTTGGAACAAAACTTAGAATTTAGCAACCTCGGACCATAGGCCTCACCTTCACAATAAATTCATCAAAATAGTAAAGAATCCAGTAACACCTTTAAGACTAACGAACTTCATTGTAGCATAAGCTTTCAAGAACCACAGTTCTCTTTGTCAGATACATCATCAGCTTTCAAGAACCACAGCTCTCTTCATCAGATGCATCGTCAGCTTTCAAGAACCACAGCTCTCTTCATCAGGTGCTTCGTCAGCTTTCAAGAACCACAGCTCTCTTCATCAGATGCATCGTCAGCTTTCAAGAACCACAGCTCTCTTCGTCAGATGCATCGTTAGCTTTCAAGAACCACAGCTCTCTTCGTCAGATACATCGTCAGCTTTCAAGAACCACAGCTCTCTTCATCAGATGCATCGTCAGCTTTCAAGAACCACAGCTCTCTTCATCAGATGCTTCGTCAGCTTTCAAGAACCACAGCTCTCTTCATCAGATGCATCATTAGCTTTCAAGAACCACAGCTCTCTTCATCAGATGTATGATCAGCTTTCAAGAACCACAGCTCTCTTCGTCAGATGCATCGTCAGCTATCAAGAACCACATGCATCTGACGAAGAGAGCTGTGGTTCTCGAAAGCTGACATGCATCTGACGAAGAGAGCTGTAGTTCTCAAAAGCTTATGCTACAATAAAGTTGGTTAGTCTTAAAGGTGCGACTGGACTCTTTACTATTTTGTGACTATAGACTAACATGGCTAACTCCTCTGGATCAATAAATTCATTGAAAGCCCAAGTTTCTAGACCTGAAGAAAGCAGCAACAGGTTTTCAGCATTCAGCTATTAATGTTATTTCCAGCATTCAGCAATTAATATCTTATTATTAATCGCATTTCTGAGAGCAGATAGAGACTAAACGAAAACTCTACAGAGCTGGACATTCCAGGACCAACTCTCACTGCCGCCGTGATCTCATCTGGCAGCCTCAGATCTCCCAGCCTAACCCCACCCCCACATGCAACCGGGGATAATAATATAGGTCGACCTTGCAGGGGTGTTGTAAAGTTTTCTGTGGTGTTCATATTCATTTGTTTTATTTTGCCAGATACGGGTTGGGAAATCTCTGGAGATTTTGAGGGTGTAGCCTGGAGAGGGCAGAGTTTGGGAAGGGGAGGGGGGAACTGATCTCTGTGTCCTGGGGATCAGCTGTAATGCCGGGAGATCTCCAGCCACCACCTGGAGGCTGGCAACCCTATTTATACCTCACATTTCTCCCCAATGGGGACCCAAAGCAGCTTACCTCATTCCCCTCTCCTCTATTTTATCCTCACAACAACCCTGTGAGGTAGTTTGGGCTGAGAGACTGTGGCTGGCCCAAAGTCACTCAGCAAGCTTCCACGGCAGAGAGGGGATTCGAATCTGGGCCTCCCAGACCTTAGCCCAACACTGTAACCACTACGACATACTGGCTCTCATATGACTACACTCAAATGCTAATGAAATAATAAGGGCCCAATGCAGTTACAGTTTAGCTCATTTAAGTCCCACTGATGGCCGGGGGAGAGCCAAGCACAGGGTTAGGCACCTGCCATTAAAATCAATTAGACTAAGGGTCTCTCTACATGAGACATCTGACACATGAAGAACACGTGTCAAGAGATGCGAAGTTAGCCGGGAAGGGTAGTTTAAAAAGACAGAGCTGGCGGCAGGGCAAAGGCTTTGCTATACACTGGAGCTGTGTGAAGGGGCTGTGAAAAACCAGAAGGGAAACTTCAGCCCATTTTAACCTCTCCAGGTCCAAGCCCAGTTCTAGAAGGCAGCTCCAGCCCATTTCCATTCCTCACTGCCCCTCTGGTTGTGATCCCACACAGTTTTAGACAGGAGAGGTGAAATTGACAGAGCCTTCGGGGAGGAGAAGAAGAAATTAACAAACCCTCTGAGGAGTGATCTCTGCCGGCTCTGTCTTTTAAAACTAAGCTTCCTGGCTAACGTTGCATCTCCCTCCACTTGACCAACACACGCTGAGGCGTCTCATGTAGAGAGACTCTAAGTAGCACTGACTTTTGACTGCCCCAGAGCAGTGGCGTTAATGATGCTATGACCATCATCCATATTAATAATGCAGAGGAGTTAGCCGTGTTAGTCTGTAGTAGCAAAATCAAAAAGACTCCAGTAGCACCTTTAAGACTAACCAACTTTATTGTAGCATAAGCTTTCGAGAATCACAGTTCTCTTCGTCAGATGCATCTGATGAAGAGAACTGTGATTCTCGAAAGCTTATGCTACAATAAAGTTGGTTAGTCTTAAAGGTGCTACTGGACTCATATTAATAATAATAAGAAGAAGAACATTTGATTTATATACCACCCTTCAGGTCAATGGCCACTCAGAGTGGTTTACAAAGTATGTCATTATTATCCCCACAACAATCACCCTGCGAGGTGGGTGGGGCTGAGAGAGCTCTGAGACTGACCCAAGGTCACCCAGCTGGCTTCAAGTGGAGGAGTGGGGAATCAGACCCGGTTCTCCAGATTAGAGTCCTGCACTCTTAACCATTACACAAAACTGGCTCTCTATTCTGCCTCTAGCGAGGTTTCAAAGGGGATGGAACGAGGAGGGAAGGGCTGAACATGCGTCCAAACTGAGCCCAGGCGGGGTCCACCCTGCTCACAGCAGGCTGGCTTGCTTGGGGCTGACTATGTGGGGAAGGATTGGGGGGGTGGCCTCATCCTGCTTGAGGGCCAAGGGGTCAGTCCCCGCAGCTTCTTGAGCACCTTCTCCTTGTGCAATGCAGCTACTTCCCAAACACCCCTTTGTCACCAAAAGTCATCAGGTTCCCTCCAAAAGTATCCCCCGTCCTCCTCCAATGGGCCTGCAACCAAGAGGTGATTCCACCCCCCCACCCCAAAAAACCCCACAGAAACGTGCTTCATGCCTACAGCTACGAAAAGATGGTTGCTTTTTTCCAAAATGAGCTCCTCTAGCCTTTCCCTTCCTGCTCATTCTCCTCTTGAGAGTGTTCCCCCATTTGAACCAAGACATCTAAATATGGTGCTACAATGCAAAGGGACTGATCCTGCTTCAGGGCAAAGGGAAGACACGAGATCGCTGCTTTAGCAGAGTTGCCATGGATTGGGGGGGGGGGCATTCTGGCCTCACTCCTTTGTTTGTTTGCTCAAGCCCTTGGTTAATCCGGCCCTGGGTATTTTTATCTTCCTGGGAACGGTCCAAATCTTTGTTACGTGGCACCGTATCGGATGGCCAGTCCAAATATACTCCTGCCAACAACATACCCCCTTTATCTCTCCAAATCAGCCGGGCAACGTTAAAAACGGCACCCTTTGGCTCAGAGATGCGTGGGAAAGGTCAGTGCTTTATCGAATCAAAATCTGGCCGAAAGGTCACTGAATTCAAAAGAGAGAGAGCTTGCCACCCACCCAAGCCCATACCGATCAAGCAATGGAAATCGCAACCGAACAAGAAGAAAAGCGACACCGGAGCTTGCGGGGGGGGGGGTCAAGTGAAGAACTGTAGGCAGGAAGATCCATTACAGACTTGGAGAAAGGGAGGCAGGTTGCAGCTCAGGCCTCCATTTTTGGAACGGGGGGGGGGGGGGGGACAAGAGGCAGGACCTGAGTGCAAGTGGCAAAAAGATACAGCTCTATTGGCCTGGCGAGGGCAGGGGACAAGGGCCGGCCAACAGAGGGCTGGCTTCACGCCAATCACAAGGGGGGGGGCGCAACATTGCAGTCCTCCGTTCCCTTCTCTCTTCCTCCACTTGCCCCTGTCTGATGACTGGTTTTTAACTGTGATTAATTGTCTGCTTCCGATTTGTAGGAAAATATAGCAGAGTTTGTGCAAAGATTGCGCATTGGAAGTAATGAGAATAGATTGACAAACACACACTCCAGTGTAGCTCTGTAAAATTGCTTTACTAAAGGATAAAAATTAGAGTTACATTTGGAGAAAATAATAAATTGCTAAGTTGACTACATCTTGCTAGATAAATGTCTTAGAGTAGAGGCAAGAAGAAGTGAAGAAGTGAAAAAGGTGGAAGAAGAAGTGAACAAAGAGCAATAACACTTCAGTATATAGCATCAATTAATTGCCCCCAATAAACTAACTGCCCAATAGAAAATCCTAGTCTTACTTCATTATGCTTAGTGACTCCCCTTTCTATGGTGGGAATCTTATTCAAAGCTCTAATGGTTATATTCAAAGTATGTTTACTAATTAAGTAGGTAACACAAACAGTTTAACTCTTACATGACTGGAATGAAAACACTTGCTAAATTCCCACACGATTGCTCATTTCATAGCTACGTTGTATTTGTATTTTACGGGAGATTATAAACTGGACTAGTGGTTTTAACATTACAGCTATGTTTTACGTTTAAATTGATACTTCTGTGCTGTGATTTTATGCCGTGATCAGAGTGGTGTGGTGGGTAAAGTGTCAAACTAGGATGTAGGAGACCGAGGTTCGAATCCTGGGGAAGCTGGCTGGGTGACCTGGACCAGTCACACACACTCGGCCTAACCTACCTCACAGGGTTGGTTTGAGGATAAAATGGGGGAGAGAAGAACAATGTAAGCGGCTACTTTCGGTTCCCATTGAGGAGTAAAACGGGGTATAAATGAAGAAAGTCAATAAATCCTTTTATCACTGTAAGCTGCCTTGACAGCAAGATGCCGAGAGAGGGCTGATTTACTAAAATTAACTAACATTAACTAAATAATAAAACAAATCCCACGCCAGTCAGCAGGTCAAGCTGCCCAGGAAGGTAAGCTGCCCCCATCCCCACGGGCCCTACACCCATTTGATATGAGGGAGGTACTCCTTTTCCCAAGACGGCTTGACTCAATAAAGGAGGCTTTGGGAGGGTGAGGACGAAGAGTCTGCACTGGAAGGTTGGCGGGCCAGCCTTGAAAGCGATGGCTGTTGGGTAAATCGGACTGGACTGTGCACAAACAACCCTCGGTCAGACTTCATTGCTGGAGATCCGGGGGTGGTGGAACAAAGCATCAGAAACTGATGGCCCGGCTTCTAAGGGCATGGGCGGCAGCAACTCTACCCTGATGCCCTCCTAGACTTTTATCTGTGAGCCTCTCCGGAGCCTTTTAACTGTTTTCCAAAACTGAAGGCCAATCCCTTCTCCTCGCAACCTCTATCCCAAAACAACAGCGCACAGTGCACACTTTGCTCCTGTCCTGCCTTGTACACTTGAGGGGTCAAACTCCCCCCCCCCAGAGCAAGATTTGGGTCCAGTGGCACCTTAGAGACGTACTAGATTTCCAGCGTGTGAGCTTTCGAGAGTCAATACTCTCTTTGTCAGACACATCCTCAGAAAAAGGGAGCTCTGACCCTCAAAAGCTCCTACCCTGGAAATCTAGTTGGTCTCTAAGGTGCTACTGGACCAAAATCTTGATCTTTATTACAGACCAACACAGCGACCCACCTGTAACCTCCTCCTCAAGAACATCGTTCCAGAAGGAGCTCCCCCCCAAACCCACACGGTGATGTTTTCTTTGCAGAAGCTGTAGGCAAGACGCTGTCCTGCCCATGGGCTCAGCCAGGGCATTGGATAATAGCAGGGGGTGACAGAAGGACCCTCCTTGCAGCTACCAAAGCAGAAGGTGAGATCCCAGGGTTGATGTTCAAAGCAGTTTGTTCCAAACTGCAATACCCCTGCATAGTGTGTTACTTGGCTAATTCGATTCCAGAAGCACCTCACAGACCGACAAAAATTTTCAGGGTGCAATTTTTTAAGCCAAAGCTCCCTTTGTCAGATATTTGCATGCTGGCTTTCAAATCCTTGACCCATCTCTGTTGGGCTACCAGAAATCTGGGAAATAATTGTTTAGGGTAGAGGAAGAGAAGGCTGGCAGCAGCTGAGCCGGAACAGCTTTGGAAAGAGAGGACTAGAAACTTGAAGCTGGTCTGGCACACGAAAGGGAGCTAACCAATGGGCTCAGAGAATGTTGTGCAGAGTAAGGGGAAAGAAGATGTACTTCTCACATGTTTTCCAGCCAGTCGAGTTTGTTCTAAGAGCAGAATGTGAGATCCTTTTGGGAGGCTTTGATAAGATCTCACAGAGACAAGAGAAAAAGCGCTCTGGAGGAATTAAGTGCTTATTGAGAGCAACTGACCAAGGCAGATGTTTTCACATACGAAACTCAGACGAAGCGCAGATAAGGTTGGACACGGCGAGGCCGCCAAGGAGCCTCTTTTGAAAGAACAATGAATAGAGTGAATCAGGCCTGCCAAGCCAAGCCAGCTGATGCTGAGAAGGAAAAAGGCTCGCTTGCTCCCTCCCTCCCCCTCCTTGCAGGGTGATTCTCAAAGAGAACTGCCGACTTGTGGGGTGACGAGTTCCACCTGACACCACAAGACGTGGCCTGGGCTGACCCCAGGAATGACAGGCGCCGGGTGTCTCCAGGTATCGGCAGTGGTCTGTAGGCAGCTGGGGAAGGGGGAACTGAAGTGAGAGTCTCAGGGCCTAAACCAGACGTGACAGCATCCGCGGGTCTAACCGATTTAAAAATGCTGGGAAGGCCCAGTGCTGACTGGGCCTGCAGCATGGCGGGCGGAGGCATTCTGGTTTTCCCCACCACCTTTTCAAGAGCTGGAATAGCCATGGGGTGTGTGTGTGTGCGCGTGCAGTGGTTTTGCCACTTGAAAAAAATGCAGGAGGAGCAAGAGCACCCCACTGCTGGCCCAGTCAGGGCCAGGGCTGGACCCTCATTATTGCTTTAAAACAGCAGCAGTATCCCTAGATTGGACCCGTGAACACAGTCACGTCTAGTTTGTCCTGCAGCAGGACCGATTCCAAGATGGAGCAGAGCCACATGGACATCAATGTGGAGGCAGATTTAGAAATCCATCCACCAGGACAGAGGGGTGGGACAAAGCAGTCGGTCAGCCTGTAAGCAGACACTTAAGCCCTCCTGCGACAAAAGTCAGGGCTGGTGCCCTAGCCAGGCCACCAAAACAACTGCCTGGGATGCCACAGGAAGGAGCAAAGTAGTAAAGAGTCCAGAAGCACCTTTAAGACTATCGGATTTTATTGTAGCATAAGCTTTCAAGAACCACAGCTCTCTTCGTCAGATGCATCATCAGCTTTCGAGAACCACAGCTCTCTTCATCAGATGCATCGTCAGCTTTCACATCTGACGAAGAGAGCTGTGGTTCTTGAAAGCTGTCGATGCATCTCAGGAAGAGAGCTGTGGTTCTCGAAAGCTTATGCTACAATAAAGTTGGTTAGTCTTAAAGGTGCTACTGGACTCTTTACAATTTTGCGACTACAGACTAACACAGCTAACTCCTCTGGATCCACAACAAGGAGTACACCCATGTGCCACAGGGGCTCATTAATCTTTTCCTCCTCTATAATTTCCTTGTTAGAAATCAATCCCCTCCTCCCCTCCACGGCTTTTAGTCTTGGCAGGGGACGCTTACAGGCACCTTTATTGTTTCTTCAGCAGGAGTAGAATCCAGGGTGGCATTTTCCAGCAACAAAACGGCACAGAAGGACAGGTTGCCATCTGTAGCCAGACCTGAGCCCCGGTACCTTTTCATTATCGGAGTCAGTGCCTGGCTTAACCTGCTTCCCTTCTTGGTTTGTGCAATTACTCTTCTACATTCTCTTCTGACTACTTCATAATTTCGGGAAGAAAAAAATAATTGCAGAAATAGCTAGCCTTTCCCTCCCCCCAAGTTTGGCATGGCCTTAGATTTTTAAGTGGGGGAGGAAGGGTGCATCCCTGGGAAACAGGATCGGGGGACGGGAGGAAACTTTCAAAGCTGAGACTTCGACACACTATACAGAGAGCCAAGCAGCCTTGCTTGGCTCCGGCCCTCTGCTAGTCCCTGCTACACACCCCACCCTCCTGCAATTTGGCGGGTGATTTGCAAGGCCGAGCCGGCGTAGCTCTACTCACGTTCCAGAGAAACCAAGCCCAGGCCACAGGCACAGATGGGCTGTTACTATAACACACACACACACACACACAAAGAGCAGTTCATGCGGATTCCAAAACGTATTTTCCTTCAGCAAACTAGCTCCTTGTTGCCATCTGGGTGCAATTCAAGGCTCTGGTTTTGATCTGCACAGTTAAAGCTTTGTGTGTATAGAGCTATGCGCACACTGAGATTCACTCCACACAAGCACAAAACCACACACAGTTTCTTTAAAGCAAGTTACTAGACCATATGGCTTGCAAAGGGAGTCTCAGAAATGCACAGGCAGTGAAACCCGCAAACCGAGAGTGGTCAGATTTTCAACAACAACAACAACAACAACGTTCGCCTCCCCTCCACGGCTTTTAGTCTTGGCAGGGGACGCTTACAGGCACCTCTGTTGTTTCTTCAGGAGGACTAGAATCCAGGATGGCATTTTCCAGCAACAAAACTGCACAGAAGGACAGGTTGCCATCTGCCCTAGTTCATTTTATTTTTTATTTTACTCAGCAGGGCTAGTGGTATGCAAAATTTAATTTTTTGTTGCACAGAATCTGGACTGCCCTGGCACATAACTGGATATATCAACATAACGCAACATAACACAAATCCATCTGCCTAAATCTGCCTTTCCGCAAACGATGCAAAACCGAATTCTTTTTGCTCAGATAGGAGGGATATATTACAGGGAGGTGGCTAACAAGTAAGGGACCACAGACTTCACCGTTATGTTGCCATACATACTACTTGTAGCTTTAAGTATGACCCTACTCGGTAGTTCCTTGTTGTTTTATGTCAGTCTTAGAATTACTTATGTTCTGTTTCAGCATTTCTTCAACTCTGTATTGGATTTTTGCTAATATTATATCTTTGGAAACTTGCATTTATTTACCCTTTGGCATTGTGAAATGCCCTTGATATCGACTATACTAATTTCACACTGTGTAATCCACCTCGAGTCTCAGTGAGAAAGGCAGACTATAAATGACATAAATAAAATAAAAAATAAACTGACTATACAAAGTAGCCTATTTATTGTTGTTGTTCTTGTTATTTATCGTTTGCCTTTTTCATTGAGATACAAGGTGGATTACACACCGCAAGTGAATACAATATAATCAATAGCTAGGATGTTCACAAAGCAAAAATACAATACGATTGAGAATTAGGACATTCGATGAAAACAGATACAATAGGTATGGGAGCCCTATTTGCAAACAAACATAAAGCTTAACAGATAAATGAAACTTAAGTAATTAACACAATGTTAAATTACACTGAAAGAGCATACCCACATCAGCAGACAGTAGTCAGTAGCCTAGTCTACAGTCCCTGTCCCTCACCAAGGTGACTCTCTGCACTATTTCTTAAGACTCCGCCCTATAATCCGAGCAGAAAGACCTCCTGAATAATTCAGTCCTGTATAGCTTGCACAAAGCCAGGAGAGCCGAAGCTTTCCTGCAAAATTTCGCTGGCCTTTGCTAGCCAGGAGGAAGCAAAAGGCAGCTGGAAGACCACCGAGGCCCTCCCGCCTTACGATTTAAAAGTCCGGCTCAACTTCTCCCCCCCTGCAAACTCAACACTGCAGCCATAGGGGTCGGGAGCTTCGGTTCCGTTTCAAAAGGAAAGCCGAGACTCTTCGCAGGCAGAATTCTGCCACCCCGTTACAAATCCCACGCTAGCGTGGGTGCACTGCGGGACCCGCCCAACCCGCGTCTGCCCTGCCCCCATTCACCCGCCTGCAGCGCAGCCTCCGAATCAGCATTTTTAAAAAATTCCAGCTGTCCCACTTCCCCACATCTCACACATCTTGAGCAGAAGACATCTGGCCTGGCTGCGGCAGCAGTGCGCTCGCTCATGGCAACGCACCAGCAGCGGCCCAGAGGGGAAGGGCTGTCAGTTTGCTCGGCCCAAGGCAGCAAATTCTGACCCGAACATTCAGCTCCTTCTCCCCTCTCCTCCCCACCAAATCCGGGTGAAGCAGCTGACTAAGCGCCTTGGGGCCCCTTCTAAACCGTCTCCCACCAGAGCCCCCAACCCATCAGCCAGCCCTCCACCGGCCTTCTTGGAGCCCCTTCAAAAAGCAGCCAGTTACGGTGGGGTCCAGAAGCTCCCCGACAGCTTGCCCCCCCCCCCCGCCCTGTGGCTCCACAGTTAGCAAAGCCTTGTCCAACCTCAGTCGGCAGCAGAAACGTGCCTTTGGCTCAGCCTGCCACAGGACCTTCTCCGTCTCTGCCCTCCCCGATCCCAAAAGGGCCATCTGCCCTCCAAGCAAGTCTGGCCCGGGCGATTCTTGCCAGACTCGGAGGCTTCCGGTTCCTCAGGGAGCCAGCCTGGCTGACCGTCCCGGCACCTCTTGAGGTCCACAGGGTGTGAGCTTTGCTGACCTACACAGGAAGAAGGTGTGAGTAACCGCTGAGCCCGGTCCGAGCTCGGGCAGCGCTGGCCACGCTTGGCTGCAACGGTTGCCGAGGGATGCCGGCTGAGATGCCAAAGGCAAGGACAAGCCCCCGCCCCTCTGGTCTGGCCAGGCCAACTCTTCTCCTTGCAGGTCTCCAGGGCTTGTCCCACCCTCCGCCCTGGGCCAGGCCCTGGACAGGTCTGCAGGAAGCTGCCTGGTCTCTGACGGGGGGGGGGGGATGGAATCCCCACTGTCTTTTCCTCCCCCCACTCCAAACTTTTCACACACACACACACCACATTTATTGCTTGGAATATGTGCACAGCCCCAGCTTCACATCACAGAGGCCTATTTTTACTATGCAGACGCAACCTCTTACCAGCCCAACGGACTGCTTTTAATAGCTGCCTAGCAGGCAGAAACCAACAGGTAAAGCACACAGGTACACTCCAGGACACTCTGTGACAGTTCTAGAAGGATTGCCGAGGGTGGATTCATGCCCCTTTTTGAAAAACAAAACCCGAGGCCACCAGTCTTTGGTCCGGGAGAGCTGGCCCAGGAGGGAGAATCACAAGCCCCCCCCCCGCGTGTGGGAAGGTGGGAGGGGCGGGGGAGCAGCTCCCTCCTGCGCTAGCTCCAGGCAGGCACCAGGAAGGATTTAAAAGAGGGGCGCTCAGGATTAAGGCTGGAAGGGGCTGGGGTCTTATCCCTTGCAGCGCCAGCAGTTCCCAGACCCCCCCCCCCGGCAGCCTGAGGAACTCTGAAAGCAACTTCCAGCTTGCAGCAACAACAACAAAAAATCCCACCCTCAAACTAAACAACTCTGCACAAAGTCCTTCGCAGAACCACAAATGCCGAAATGACTGAAGGCCAAAACCTTTTCCAGTCTGGGGCCTCTTCAAAGCCAACCTCAAACACGAGATCCGCTTTCCAGCGTTTTTTAAAACCAATATATCTTTCTTTTTCCAAGCTTGTATCTGCACTGCATCTTGAAAGTGATTTAGTCGTCTTTCTCTCCCCGCAGAGATGGGGCGGGGCGGGTGTCTGTACAAGAGCACACTCAGCACCCTGGCCAGAAACGATTCTTTGGGGGGGAAGCCACCGCGGTTAGCCTAGCATAGACTTTTATGGTGCAAACTGCCCTCTGTTTAATCTACCCATTCTCTCTCTCTCCCTCTCTTCAAAAAATACTTTTAAGAAAGGAAAATGGTGCTGCTACTGCTGACTTGAACTGCCTCGGGGCACAATCCAGTCGGTGGGGCTCAGCTACCAAGGGAAGAGCAAGCACTCAACATGCCCCCCCTGCCTGCATTCTTAAATGATACAACCCAGGAGAGATCACTTTGCGTTTCTGCGTCTCTGAGCATAAGCAGAGTGCTTCTCCCCGCTCCCACTGCAGAACAATTGCAGTCTGTAGTATGAGAAGACAAGATTCTTTGGAAAAGTCAATAATGCTAGGAAAAGTGGAAGGCAGCAGGAAAAGAGGAAGACCTAAAACAAGATGGCTGGACTCAATAAAAGAAGCCACGTCCTCCAGTTTGCAGGATCTGAGCAAGTCTGTTAAGGAGAGGACGTTTTGGAGGTCTGTCATTCATGGGGTCGCCAGAGGTCGGAGGCGACTTGATGGCACACAACACACACAGTTGAGGATCAATGAAATGAACAAACATGGGTTGTTCCCAATGTGGGTTGTTCCTCCCCAATTACTCTGAATCCCAGCATGGCTCTTTTTAGAAATTAAGCCTGCACTTCTCTGGGCATTGGCCGGAGAAGCCAGTCCAATGACTTTGTGCAGTTTCTAAAAACTCGAATAGCTCTCGTGCCCTGCTTGTCCACTGCGCCTCCTCCGAAATGCACCCCCCGCTTTCCCCTCGTGGCACAATCAGGTGTCCCCCCACCACACGGACCGCTGCATGGATAACAGGGCCAAGATGCCTTCCGAGCTGAGCCAGGTTTTCTTTTTCCCAGTGATCAGCTCTGTCCTGTGAGCGGGAGGCGCCTTCCTTCCACCAGGGGCGGGCAGATGTGCATTGCTATGCGATGAAGCGATGGGCGACCGGCCGGTGGGGCTCAGGGGGGCTGTCCAGTTGTTAAAAAACCGGAGCAGAGGTGCGCTTCTACCCACGGGCCCCATTTGTGGAGAGAGGATTAGATGCCTGCCCAGGATTTAAGTGCAGGGATTGGAGGACGGAGGACAAACAACGGTATGGTACAGGCTGAGCCGCGGAGGGTTAAACCTAGCCCAGCAACTGCTGCTGCGAACTTCTTGGGAAAGGGCCGAGCAGGTTACAACGAGGCGAGCAACTGGCAGGCACGCAGAGGTGCAAGTCGCCAGCAAAATGAGTAATGATCTGTTAACACACCAAAAAATGGGTCATAATTCTCCCTCCGCTTCCCAAGGCTTGTGCACGGCTGTCCCGATTCAGTAATGTTCACATGCAGAGAAACTGCCTCTTGGGGACTAGTCACCACTGCGGACTGGAAGAGGGCGGCTCCTTTGTTTCCAGGCACAAACACCTCGGGCAGCCAAAGGACTCGCCCCCGTGGCCTCGTCGCACAGCACCGCCGGCAGGATCTGAACCAAGCAGACCCTGCAGCTCCTCCAGTGCAGCCGGGCTGCAGCTTGGCTGGTGTGTTTCTGGCCTGAAGCCGACCTGCAGAAGCCCAGCTCTCTAGGAAGTTTCCCAGAAGGTCAGAGGGACTCTCCTACCCTTGACATGCAAGGGGAGGCAGGCTAGGCACTGTCAGGAGCTGGTGGGCAGGGCTGGAACATGGCGGAGGGGCTTCCAGAACCAAGCAACTGCTATATATTTCAGAAGGTTCTGGGGAATGCTTCCCCAGTCAGCCCACTTGGGCCTTACCACCCCCTGAATCAGCTGCGAATGCATCCCCCCGAAAGAACCCAACACACCCTAGAAAGTACTGGCCATCCCATACCAAGCCCCTCATGGCCTTGGGCCCTTGTATCTGCACCTCCCTCGCTATGCCCTACCATGACAACGTTGCTCACCTGAGCCAGCTGCCACCCTACAAACAGGCAAGATCAACAACTCGAACACGTGCCTTCTCTGTAGTGTCCACCACCCTACGGAACAGCCTGTCTGGGGAGGTCAGGAAGGCTCCCACACTTCCGTCACTGTGCAAACTACGTAAAACAGAACGCTTCAGGAGGGGACTTTTATGCAGGAAACAGGGCTGCATTATCACAATTCAGAAAGACGCTTCAACAGACGGAATGGGATTGTGGACTATACCACTAGTATGTTGCTGTGAGCATTATTTTGTTCTTAGTACACTGTATTTCTTCTTACATAATACCATTTACTGCTTGTTTAACATGTCAAGTTTAATATTTAGGCTTTGTTCAGATTCCGGGCCATTTTCACACATAATTAACGTTGCGCAACATTGCGCAACACTCATGGAACACTAGCATCTTTGGGGTGCGATTTCTGATGTCATCGTGCCACAAAAACAGAATCATGACGGGGCAATGTCAGGAATCATGCCATGAAGATGCCACCAGTCCGTGAGTGTTGCGCGACGGGGCTTGAAGGCTGTCCAGAAGCGACAACTGGTGCAACGTAAGTCAGCCGCCAACTGAACAGAGCGCATCGATCGGAGCATAACCCAAACCAGTAAGGCCAGTTCTCCCCATCTCCTCCTGCGACCCTCCCCTGCCCTTCATCCTAACTTAGGGAGCAGCCCGCTGGTAGCGTTCTGCCTGCCTCTCCTCGTGGCACCTCGCCAAGGGTCTCCCCCAGGCAAGGGACACTCGGAGAGGGAGGGGGAAGGATTTTTCCACTGTCCTGCCACAGCTTGCAACGTCAGCCAAACATTCTGGCTCTGCACCAAGTTTTAGTACCTGGAAAACATGATGGATTATTTTTTCTTCCAAAGCTAGGTTATTTTTAAACATTTGTGCTGGGGCCGAGAACAGAACGGCCGCAAATGCTCCGAAGGTTGCTTGTTAATGCTGGCATGGTGTGGGATCCCAAAGGGCTTTTGGCCATAGGAGCAAGTTTGCACAGGACACGGTCACGTGTGACACTGCTGTGTGCCACTAGATGCCTCCTGGGGCATGCTTGCCCAATGTATTTGCCTGTTGTGAGAGCCCCTCTCCACTAAATAGCTGCAACCAGAGGCAAGTAAAAGCAGCTGGTGGCTGTGGAAGATGGTGACTTTTGAGGCTTCAGTTATGATTGCACCCCTAAAAGTGTCGGTCGGCACTTTCTTCCCACCGCTCAAATCAAAGAAGTCTTTAAGAAAATGCCCAGTGCAGGGCCAGTCAATCTTAACTTCTTATACCCTCTCTCGGTAATGCCACTAAGGGAGTACGCGTCGCCTAAACAGATCTACTCAGCAGTAAGTCCTATGTTATTTAATAAGGCTTACACCCAGGAAAGTGTCCTTAAGACTGGGAGACTGGCTAAGTCCTAGATAGACGGAGATCCAAAACCGACCTTCAGTGCTTACTATAAATGCTGAAAAGTGCCTCTAGGAACACACAGAGCGCTAATCTGTCATCGCTGAGCGACGGCAACAATTTAGCCAGGGTGCCTGGAGCCCCAGCACTTGTAAGCATGAGAAAAACACAGTCGTTCTCCTATTCAGAAATCCAGAGGAGTTAGCCATGTTAGTCTGTAGTTGCAAAATAGTAGAGTCTAGTAGCACCTTTCAAGAACCACAGCTCTCTTCGTTAGATGCAACTTTATTGTAGCATAAGCTTTCGAGAATCACAGCTCTCTTCATCAGATGCAACTTTATTGTAGCATAAGCTTTCGAGAACCACAGCTCTCTTCATCAGATGTAACCTGATGGTTGCATCTGACGAAGAGAGCTGTGGTTCTCGAAAGCTTATGCTACAATAAAGTTGGTTAGTCTTAAAGGTGCTACTGGACTATTTTTCCTATTTAGAAATGATTTTCCATTCCTCTTTCTGTATTTCCACCCGCAAGCTCTCCCCCATTTTCTGCCTCTCCTAGGGCCTCCCCGAGCAAGGGCCCCCAACGCCTGCTTGCTCCTCTCCCTTCTCGGTCTGAGAGCAACACAAAGGTTTTCCCCAAGCAAGATGCTCATCCCCCTCCCCTCCTCAGTTAGGAGACAAGCCTAACTAAGCTCTCACAATGACATTTTAAAACAGAATTTGTAAACACCCCATTCTGCCAGATCCATGCAGCGACACACCCAGCATGCTTGTACAGCATTCTGCTGGAGCAGAAACGGCACAGGGCTCCTCATCTTTTCACATGACACTGTGTAGGGATATATTCTTAAGACTTAAATTAGCAGAGTTTAGCAGAAATGTGCATTGGATATAATGGAGAACACACACAACTCCAGTGTTTAGCTCTATAAAAAAAATAGTTTACTACATAAAAGGATAAAAGGTTACATCGGAATAAAGTAAGAAATGTGTTACTAGCTACATCTTGCTAGCTTCTAGACTAGACAGAGACTTTCTTCTGAGGGTTACATCCAGGGCTCATTTCGAGGGGGAATGCGCAGGAACGCAGTTCCGGCAGTGCCCCAAAGAGGTCACATGTCAGGTGGCCCCGCCCACCTGACTCTCGGCCATTTTGGGCCCGTTTCAGCCTGGATTGGGGCCGAAACAGCCCGGATCGGGCCTCTGACGGGTGGTGGACCTCTCTCCCACTCAGCAGCGGCCCGATCCTGACCATTTTGGGCCCCTTTTCAGCCCTTTTGCCATTTTGGGCCAAATTTCGGCCCTGAATGGCCAAGATTGGGTCCAAAACAGCCAGGATAGGTGATGTCAGGGGGTGTGGTATATGCCAATGACACACTTCTGGTGATGTCAAGGGGCGTGGCACATGCTAACGAGTTATGCTAATGAGTTCCTCTCGCTCTCTACGAAATGATCCCTGGTTACATCCTAGATAGCAAAAGCAGACTAGAGTGAAGGCAGCCCGAACAAAGAGCAATAAAACTTCAGTATATCTTTCCACTTAATTGCCCCCACCAATAAACTGGTTGCTCAATAGAGAATCTTAATTCTACTTCATTAAGAACAGAGGCCCCCCTTTCTATCTACTCCAAGCCTAAGTGGTTACATGCAAATAGAGGTGTACTAAGGTGTACTAAGTAACACATTTTAACTCTTTCACGACTGAACGTAAACACTTGCTAATTCCCAACACACTGCCTTACACTATGTCAGACTGCACCCCAACCATCCATCAAGGTTGGCATTCATTTATTTATTTATTTCACTTACACCCTGCCTTTCTACCCAAAGTGGCATACATTGTTCTTCTCTCCGTCATGTTATCCTCACAACAACCCTGTGAGGTAGGTGAGGCGGAGAATGTTTGACTGGCCCAAGTGAGATTCCACATCAGAGCGGGAATTCGAATCTGGGTCTCCTAAATCTCAGTCCAGCACTCTAACCTGTTTGCCTCTGATAGGCTGAGAAAGATCTTTCATATCACCTACTACTCGATCCTTTCAACAGGGAACTCCGGGGATTGAACCTGGGACCTGGGGGGGAGGGGGGGGAAGGTGTCACAGCAGAGGAAGATGGACACGTAAAACCGAGCTCCGACCCACCCACTCCCGAACCTAATAAACCTCATAAAACTTACATAGCAAAGTAAATATCCATAATATGGACAAATAAAGCACAGATAACAAAAAACTGCAAGACTTCTTCCAGACAACGCAGCTACCGGCAACACAAAATAAGTTTGGAAAAGATGTGGATAAGTTGGCGGCAGAGGGAAACCCGACAGGTAATTCCCCACCCAAAACTGAGTTATCTGCACTAATAAAAATTATGGAACACAATATTCTGGATAAAATTACAAACTTAATCCAACCCTTAACAGAACATATCACAGAAATAAAATTAGACATTAATAAAGCTATTCAAAAGGCAGACTGTGCAATGGATCTTAGCATTACAATGCAAAAGGAGATTCAATCTTTACAAAAAGATAACGGCCAAACGCAAAACAGAATTCAAACTCTCAGACTTTTAATCCGACAACAAACCCTCAAATGCAGAGGCTTTGAAGAACCTGGGACCTTCAGCATGCAAAGCAGGCGTTCCACCACTGGGCCACAGCCACTCCCCCATTAAGACGTAACAGCGGTCAGAATTACCAAGCAGAGGGTCGTCCTATCTACAATTGGCCATGGACCAAGACACCCATTGCACCATCAACCTACACAAAGATCACCAGAGCAGCCGTCCCGGATCGGAACAAAGGGACCCCCAGTAAAGCAGCCTCATTTTCCACAATAGTCAACCAGATGCCTCGGAAGGCCTACGAGCAGCCCACCCCCCACAACAGGCACTCCGGGGAATTCTGCTTCCAAGCACAGAGTTCCCATTTAACCACAGCCGTGGGTGGACCTGTCCTCCACGAATTAGTCCCTTTTAAAGCCACTGATGCTAGCAGCCGTCACCACATCCTGTGGCAGTGCGTTAAGCAACTTAATGGCATAAAGAAGGGCTTTGCTGCATTTTTTCAATCTATTAGAAGAATGTCAGAAGAGCCCTGCGGGATCATACCGGTGAGCCATCCCAGCCAGCCTCCTGTCCCATACAGCAGCCAACCAGTAACTGTAGAGGGCTCTCAGCTGCAACAAGGTGCCATTGAATGCCCTAACTGTCGATCCTATCGTATGTTTGTTCTGTGAATGTCTGCGCTATTGATAGTAAAGCGTCCAGTAGCACCTTTAAGACTGACCAACTTCATTGTAGCATAAGCTTTTGAGAGCCACAGCTCTCTTCCTCAGATGATGAAGAGAGCTGTGGCTCTCGAAAGCTTTTTCATCAGATGATGAAGAGAGCTGTGGCTTTCGAAAGCTTATGCTACAATAAAGTTGGTTAGTCTTAAAGGTGCTACTGGATGCTTTACTATTTTGCTACTGCAGACTAACACGGAGAACTCCTCTGAGCTATTGATGATATTGCATTCACTTGCAGTATATAATCCGCCTTGGGTCTCAGTGAGAAAGGAGGACTATAAATAAACAACAACAGTAACAACAACAGGCATAGAGGCCTCCTGGCACAGGGTTTCAGAGGCTGACAACCTTTAAACGTCCCTTTGGTCACCATGGCAAGATAGACCACCCCCCTCCTCCATGAATACAAAAAAGTTGCTTATCAATATCATGGATGTCTCCTACTGTTCTGGGAGAAAAAAGTTCTTTCCATCTTCCTTCTCCACTCCAAGCATGATTTTATCAGCTTTTCTCATGCCTGGCTCACCCCCCCCCCCCGCCCATTAAACAGCCCAAAATTCTTTTGCCTTCTCTTGATTCAAGGGCTAGTTTTCCGTAACGGGCCAAGTCTTTATTACCTTTGCTGGCGTCAGTGGAACAGAAACGCAAGCCCTGTTGCTCTTGGCCCTTTCGGCACGCCCATAAAATGTGTGCGCTGCATGCGCCAAGGACGCTCAGCACAAGCCCTGCACATGTTGCATGCCACAAAAGCTGGCAACGGCGATACCACGGCCAAACACTAAAGTGTCAACCCCTGAGCCACCCTCCTTCTGTGCCGAAAGCCCACAAAGCTAGAAGGAGGTCTTTGCCAAGCAGGGCCACGGAATGCCAACGCACTGGGAGCCACCTCTGGCACTGCTCTGCTCCGTGCCCCGATTGGTCCTGCTTGTTCAAAAGCAGGAAAGGAGGTTTGGGGAGGAAGACCCTAGGAGAAGACCCACTCTCGGGTACCGAGGACATGCCCCCTTTCACCTATGCCCACTTAGCAACACCCTTCCCTATCTACCATCAGCAGTACCCCCTATTTAAAGAAACAGATATGGCGCAAGATTAATAATACGGCAAACTTCTCTCTGAGCATGTACAGAGTACATTCTTTCTTTTTAGAAAATAACCCTGTTCTTGCCTTGCTTGAAAGAACACACTCAAATATTTTATTCTTGGGATTTTTTAGGGGAGACATGAAATTAAAGCAGGGGGAGAGAGGTTACGGAACCATTCACGGCAAGCGTAGAAACGTTTCCCCACAAAATGCACAAAGACTAACTATTGCCCACCACCCCAAACTCGCAGTGAGAAGGGCAGTGTTTAAGGTAGGGACCACGTGCCCACATCACAGCACCACCACCTCCGATCAGAGGATTTCAGCCAAGTTCATCACGATTCTGGCCTCGTCAGAACCTTAACCTTCTTTACAGAATTGCCTCCATCACATATAAATTGCTTATACAGGGTACTGAAATGGCATATCATGTAGGAATAGTTGGAAGCAGGTTAAGCAAAAATCGCAAATTAGCCCCACTCCCCCCATCCGCCCCGAGCCTACTGGTGTGGGGAGGGCGGAATATAAATCGAATAAATAAATAAATGAATAATCCCAGCTACAATCAAATCTTAAATGCTAATATACCCACCCCCATTTTGGCAATGGGCACATGTGAAAACCAGCATACTGTAGTAGTTAGAGAGACTAAGATCAAGGAGACCCAGGTTCGAATCCTCACTTTGCCAGCAAAGCTTGCTGGGTGACGTTTTGCCACTCACACACTCTCAGCCTAACCTACCTTACAGGGTTATTGTTGTGCAGAGAAAACGGAGCACAGAATGATGCAAGCCGCTTTAGGTCCCCGTTGGGGAAAAGACGGGCATAAAAGAAGTAAGCAAATGACGGTGCTTCTCTTGGGCCACAGCTCAACTTCCTCTGCCAGTACACACCTGACCACTCTTTAACCAGCACACCTCTAAGTCAAGCAAGTAGCCACAGCCTTTATCTGCACTGGAGGACTGCCAACTGACCAGAAAAATAGAATCATAGAGTTGGAAGGGACCCCCAGGGTCATCTAGTCCAACCCCCTGCACAATGCAAGAAACTCACAACTACCTCCCCCCCCTCCACACACACACACTCCATGCTCATACCCAGATGATAGCAATACTCTGTCAGGATCCCTGGCCAAACTGGCCTGGCGAAAATTTCTTCCTGACCCCAAGGTGGCGATCGGCGTTACCCTGGGCATGTAAGAAAGGGCCACGAGAACTAAGCACTGATGTAACCCTCCCTCACTACAAATCCATATGGGTTAAATGCACAGCTGCAAGGAGGGACTGTCAAGTTGGCAGTCCTACCACCGAGTAAGCCTGGCTTGACAACCGGCAGCACAAATGTCCCCAACAGTAAGCCAAGCGCTGTGCTGGTAATCAAGGTAGCCCTTCGTCTGACTTTTCCTCCTTCCAGACAGCTGATCCAACTTCTGAAAAGATGTGCAGGACACCCTCGTGTATGAATATTATACACCCACACATTGTTTACTATACCAACTTTAAAAAAAAACTGTACCTGGGATCAGGTGCGGAGGTGTTCTATTAATGTCACAGCTGCTAGCCAACAGGTATCCATCACCACCTGAAAACCTACAGAATTCGGGGGGGGGGTTCCCCCAGAGGAAAAAAATACGCACTGTTTTGAGGGCAACAGGCAGGCCGCCTCCACATTCAAAGCCCCATTGAGCCACAAATCTGAATGGGTAACCTCAGGTCAGTTATGAGTCCTACCGCCCAGGGTTGTTGTGAGAAGGGGAGAAATAAGAATGGTGCTCTGAGCTTCTTGGAGAAAACTGTATTCAACAATGAGATCAGGCTGGGCCAACCCAGAAGGCAACCAAAGCCAATTCTAACGATTTGTGTCTGATCTCCCTGCCTCAGACCCAGGGGTCGGAAGAGCTTTGTTATTCATCAGACGCAACCGCACACCTTGCCACATACACACACCACACCCCTGTTTCCTTGGAGCCCTCAAGATGGAAAAATGCAAAGGTTTTGTTTTGCTTTGCTCTCCCTCAGATGTCAGAGTAGAACCCGATACGGGAGCATTCGGGAGTGAACCTCTGCCAAAGTCAAGCAAGGGAGGCTTTTCTTTTAACGTAGACAGATCAGACACAGAGGGATATTCTAGCATGCCCAAGTCAAGAGAAGGGGAAGGCAGGCAGGATTTTAAAAGATAAGCTCGGAGGGTGGTCCCAAGAGCCTGTCGAAAATAAACAGACGTTGCGCGGCACCGGAAAGACTTGGGCATTGTTGCTCGAGCAAGAGCTGCCATGTACCAGAGCCCGCCGGGTCAGATCTCGGTCTTGGTGCCAGGAGTAGAAACTGAGGAGCCAATTTTTAGATCCTTCATTATTTCCCTCTCCTGTCCCACAGGAGCAGAACTTGATGCCATCTGATGAAACCAAGAGATTTCGGACACACACAAGGCGCAGAGTTTCTCACCTGGTACCCAGACGACTTACGGAGTTCCAAGCCACAAGGTGTGCCGACCGCCGAGACTGCTTTTTTAAAAGGCGTAGCAGCAGCAGCAGCCACTGGCCGCACAGAAGGTCCTCCACGTACAGGAGGGTCACCTCACACAAAGCCGGAGGGCAACAAAAGGGGGAGGCTTTGGCCACTAGGCCATACTTCCCAGGAGGGCAGCTGGTGCAGAAACTGATCCGGCCGGGCTGCTGCTCCCATTTACGAATGCGCCGGAGACACAGCTTCTTGTGCGGCTGCACAGGCAAGGATGGGAAAGTACCTTCAGCGGCAGAGACAGGGAAAAATCCCCACCCCATCTGACGCTGTGCGAGTCCGAGAAGGATCACGTTGGCCTTGGTATCATGTTACTGGCCTGTGCTGACCAGCGAGCAGACAATGGGGACCGGCTCACCAGCACAGCCTTTGCCAGCCTTCTTGATCAGGGGACTCTATAAAAAGGTGCCGTTTCAAAAGGCCAGCGCAGTTTTGGGAAGGAAGCACGCGGCGCCCCAAACGTGGAGGCACCCTTGGCTTTGCCCGGATCAGCCCCCCGGAGCAACTTCCTGCTCTGTCTACGAGGTGGTCTGAAATGGGCATCATTCGGAAACTGGAGATCCCAGAGATGAACCAACAAGGTCCCCCTGACCGAAACCCAACAGCTGGAAACAGACGCTCCATCTCGGGGCTCCAACTGGTCCTCCAGGGATAGCTTGCAAGACTCCCACCGGAAGGTCACAGGGGGGGGGTCTGTCCTCAGTGCCCAGGGCGGCCAGCACTCATTTCCCAGACCGAGATGCCGTTCAGCCCCAGATCCTGCCTGGGGCTCAGCCTGGGCACACACCAGTGCCTCTGAGCACATGCAGAGAGCCTTCCCTTTCGCAGCAGCTGATCTCGGATCAAGGGGTGGAGGCACTCGGGCGCCAGCTCGGAGAGCCCCCCCCCCAAAAAAACCCCAATGAAAACCGTTCCCAAGGAAACGTGTCCTGCCAATCACCCGATCACTCGTTCTCCCCGCCCTCCGCCAAGGTGTTTAACGAGAGGGTGCCCAGCGAGCTTACCTGGGGAGCCGCCGTGCCCAGGCAGGGACCCGGGGAAGGGCAGCCGTTGGCGCGCTTTGCAGGAAGGAAGAAAGAAAGAAAGAAAAAGTTTCACCGGGGGAGGGCGGGACTGGGGGGCTGCGGGCGAAAAGCGGCCCTCCTGCCCGGGACGGGCTGCCTCGGAGCAGCGCAGCCGGCGGGGCGGGGGGGGGGGGGCGCGGCTGGGCGGGGGGGGGGGGCGCGGCGGCGGCCACGAGGCGCTGGCGAGGGAGGGACGGAGGGACGGAGGGGGCGGGGGGGCGCGCGCCAGTGGCCGGCCGGGGCGGGGCCGCCCGAGACTCACCGGGGGCGCGGGCGCGTGCCCGGGCGGGGGCGCCTCCCTGGCTCCCTCCGGGGCTCCGGCTGCGCGCGAGCGATCGGCCCCGCGCTCCGGCTGGCGGGCTGGCTGGCGGGGGCCTCGGCGCAGCCTCCCGGCCCGGCCCGGCCCCCCGAGCCCCGGGCAGCTCCGCCTCTCGCGCCGCGCGCCGCCGGAGGCCACTGGCGGGCAGCGCGCCGCCGGATCGGGGCCCCCAGCCCAGTCCCGGGGAGTCCCGCAGGCGCGGCGGGCCCGGCGACACGCTCCCTCCCAGAGCAGGGGCCGAAGAGAGGCCAAGCGCCGGCCCGGCCCGGGCATCCAGAGCGCTGCGCCTCTCCGGTGGCGGCCCCGTTGAAGCGCCGAGGGCGCTCGTTTGTCTCAAGGGCTGCCCCGTCCAGAGGCGAGGAGTTCCACGGGCGAATGATTCCTTTCTCCATCGCCTTTGAATCCCCCACCGCGCCCTCCCGCCCGTCTTCCAGTGTAGCGGGAAAGGGAAGAAAAACGTCTTGAAGGGAAAGGCCCCGAGCTCTTTGGCTTTTCCTTTCCTTCGGTGGAAAGCGCTCCCGTTTCGCTGCCACTTTTAAGACCCCCTTTCCAGGGCTCAGGCAGCCTTTTGGCGCTTCAGTGACGGTTGCCACCCTCCAGGTCTAGCCTGTAGATCTCCAGGAATAACAACTGATCTCCAGGATGCAGAAATCCGCTCCCCTGGCAGGTGGACTCTATGGCTTTGAATCCTTCCCCTGTCCCAAACGGCACCCCCCAAATCTCCAGGAATTTCCCAGCCTGGAGCTGGCAACCCTACCTGCGCTAGAAAAGGAGAGCTGGAGCCAGCCAGTGGCGGCTGTGCCTGGGGCAGCTTACAGGCAGGCAACGCGTCATGCGCAGCCTTCGTCTGGGCAGATGCTGCCCTTTGCTCAAGGCCTCTTCTGCCCAGCCAGAGCCAAGTGCCTGCCTGGGCCAGCACCACAAGGAGGGCACCGGTGTTGTGCACCATGGAGGATCAGCTCCCAGCTAGCACCCGCACAGGAGGGGACTGGCATCCTGCCCAGTTGCAAACAAACCTCTGTGGCACTGCCAAGCTGTGCTAAACTGTAGCCCCGCAGGGACAGGGGGATGTCCAGAGAGTCCAGCAGGAGTACCCCAGGGGTCCCTCCGGGCCTCTCTCCCACACGGGCCAACCTGTGTGGAAGGCACACAGGCACACCCTCACTGCCTCCAAAAACGGAGGTTCCTTCCAGTTGCCGTAGCTAATCACCACAGGGGGACCTTTCCTCCCAGGGTTTCTCCCATCCCTTTGGATGGCACCAGGGCTTCAGGGCTCTCCGTCAGCACAGCCCGCAGCAGTAAGTTCAGCCGTGCCTGGTGAGAAGGTGGCCTTCTTTTCATGCGTCCAGAATCTGCTTGGTTTGTGTGGATGATGGGATGGGGGCAGAAGAACACCAAAGGAACCCTGCCAGATCCATCCAGTCCAGCGTTCCGTCTCACACAGTGGCCAACCAGTTACTCTGGAGGGCGAAGAACTGGGCATAGAAGCCAAGGCTGTTGCCTCCTGGCAATGGTATTCATTTAAAGGTCGACTGCGCCTGAATGTGGAGGTTCTCTTTAGTCACCATGGCTAATAGCCACAGATAGACCTCTCCTCCACGAAACTGTCTAATCCTCTTTTAAAGCCACTAACGCCATCACTACATGCTCTAGCAGCTAATTCCATATTTTAATCACTGGTTTGGCAAATTATTTCCCTTTCTCCATTCTGAATATACTGCCCATCCACTTCATTGGCTGCCCTTGAGATCGACTCTGTTGGGAGAGGGAGAAAAAGTTCTCTGCGTCTGCTTTCTCTACCCCAGACTCTTCAGGCTTTCCTCGTAGGAAAGGGGCTCCAGCCCGCTCTGTACTTTTTCCAGCTCTGCAGGTTTTGATTCGGTGACCAGAATTGCACGCAGTATTCCAAATGAGGCCACACTATAGATCTATACAAGGGAATTATAATATTGGACATTTAATTTTCAGTCCCTTTCCTAATAATCCCCAGCATAGAGATGGTCTTTTTCACTGCTATGGCACACTAGGATATCATTTTCACTAAACGTATCCAGTATAATCCCCAGGTTTCTTTCAGTCTCAGCATCTTCAGACTCCATTAAATCCAAAGGTGTTAGCCGTGTTAGTAATTGCAAAATAGTAAAGAGTCCAGTAGCACCTTTAAGACCAACCAAATTTATTGTAGCATAAGCTTTCAAGAACCACAGCTGTCTTCGTCAGATGCATCTGTAGCATAAACTTTCAAGAACCACAGCTCTCTTCGTCAGATGCATGGACATCAAAAGAGCACTGCCAGATCCATCCAGTTCAGCATCCCATCTCACACAGTTACTCTGGAGGGCGAAGAACAGGCCATAGAAGCCGAGGCCTCAGATGCATAGAAGCCATGCATCTGACGAAGAGCGCTGTGGTTCTCAAAAGCTTATGCTATGAGAAAGTTGGTTAGTCTTAAAGGTGCTACTGGACTCTTTACTATTTTGAGACCCCATTCACACATACTTGGAGTTGGGATCTCTTGTTCCCGTGGGCATCGCCACATCGTTGCTCACTCACCAATCGGTAGAGATCCTTCGGGAGTTTTTCGCATTCAGTCTTCTTCCCATCACCTTAAGCAATCTCTTTATTCCTGGTCATCCAAAGGCCAAGCTGCTTATCTGGCTGATTTCTATATTTCAAGAAATGCTTATTCTTTATCTTGATGCTTTTAGCAATCAGCTACTCAAATTCTCTTTTCACATGCCTAATTATTAACTTATATTTCTTTTGCTACATGATTTCTTCTGTTCACTTCATTGGGGCAGTTAAGATTGGGGCAAAATAAGAGTTTTTGCATTTTATGGCTTCCTTGACTTGGCTCATTAAGCATGTAGGTGTTCTCAGCTTGGCAGTACCTTTCCTCACCTGGGGGATGCATTCTACCTGGGCTTCAATTAGTGTGGTTTTAAACAGCTTCCAAGCATCCCCTAAGAATTCAACTCTCTTGACTCCTTTTCAGCTTCCTTCTGTTAGTCCCTTCATTTTTGTAAAGTTCCCTCTTTTGAAATCAAGCGTTACTGTTTTGGACTTTAGGGGTAACTTTCCATTGACGTGAATGCTGAACGTAATAGCATTGTGGTCACTGTTCCTGACGGGTGCAACATGAACTACGCCTCTCACAACGTCTTGAGTCCTGCTCAGAACCAAGTCCAAGATCAGTACCACCATGGCTGGTTCTGTGGCCAACCGTTCCAGTGCACAGTAATTTATGATGTTTGGAAATCTAATTTCTACAGCATGACTTGAGAGCACGTTTACCCAGTCAATGTGCGGGTAGTTGAAGTCACCCAGAATCACAACGTTATCTGTTTTAGTTACCGTGGCGCAGAGCAGCAAGCGGCAGTACTGCAGCCCAAGCTCTGCTCACAACCGGAGTTAGATCCTGGCAGAAGCCGGGTGGGTTCAGGTAGGCAGCTCAAGGTCGACTCAGCCTTCCATTCTTCTGACGTTGGTAAAACGAGTACCCAGTTTCCTGGGGGTAAAGTGTAGATGACTGGGGAAGGCAATAACAAACCACCCCGTAAAAAGTCTGCCAAGAAGATGCGACATCCCCCATGGGTCAATAATGACTCAGCGCTTGCACAGGGGACTACCTTTACTTTTTTTTTTACCTCCCTTCTTTCCTTCTCCATCTCGAGATCAGCTTCAGGGGTTTGATCACGCAGGCAATAGTACACCTGCTCTTTTAAGTAACCCTTGGGGCTCACTATTTCTACCCATGTTGCTTCTCTTGCGGAGCATATTCCCCTAATGTTTTCTAACTTATTTGATTCTCTGCCCTCTTTGATATACAATGCAACATCTCCCTCTCTATCCTGCCTATACAGCTTATACCCAGAGGTGACAGTATCCCGTTGATTTCTCCCATTCTACCATGTTTCTCAGATTTCATTTAGTACCAAGCACCCCAGCTCCCCCGTCCTGGCTTGGAGGCTTCTAGCAAGGAAGATTTTGTGGGTGGCAGCTTGGTTTGTCTTCCTCTCCCTGCACGTAACTACAATCTTTAGATCCAGAGGAGTTAGCCATCTTAGTCTGTCTTGTAAAATAGTAAAAGAGTCCAGTAGCACCTTAAAGACTAACCAACTTTATTGTAGCATAAGCTTTCGAGAATCACAGTTCTCTTCGTCAGATGCATGACGAAGAGAACTGTGATTCTCGAAAGCTTATGCTACAATAAAGTTGGTTCGTCTTTAAGGTACGGCTGGACTCTTTACTATTTTACAATCTTTAGAGTTAACTTTAGGTGTGTCCAGAGGCAGGAGATACTGCTCACAGCCGATGCCTTGGAAGTGTGTGAAATCTCAGCAAACCTAAGACATACAGTTGTTTTCTTGTCTATTTGGCTTCTTTATATTGTATATTTGTTTAGTTGTTTTCAGGTGCTTTGGGTCCTTTCTGGGAGAAAAGAGGAATATAAATTCTAAATACATACATATATATTTGGTAAATAAATACATACATACATATTTGGTAGTAGCGCACTTACATACTCCTAGACAGATTAGTGCCCCACTCAGAGTGGCAAACAAAGTCAATGTCATTTTTCATATAATACAGCTGGGGAGCTGGGACTGAGAGCAGTGGCTGACCCAAGGCCACCTGCTGAGCTCATGGCAGGAGTGAGATTAGAACCAGCAGAGTGCTAACTTGCAACCCAACCACTATACTACAGCAGCTCAGATAACACTGTGCTTATAGACCTCTCTTCTAGACAGATTAGTGCCTACTCAGAGCAGTGAACCAAGTCAATGTTATTATTGCCTCCACAATGCAGCTGGGGAGCTGGGCTGAGAGGAGGGGCTGACCCAAGGCCACCTGCAGAGCTTATGGCAGGAGTGGGATTCGAACCAGCAGATTCGCAGCCCATCCACTTAACCACTACACTACAGCAGCTAACAAGACAATAATCAAGCTAATAAGATAATAATGTAATCAAGCTTACTAGATAATAATCTCTAAAAAGATTCGTTATAAGGACACACACTGTCAAATGAAAAGGTCATGTAGGAAAATGTGCTGGGTAGGGAGGGACTGGAAACAAAACGGCCAACATTATTTTGCTTCTCAATAGATCTATGGGAGGCCTCGTTTGGAATACCGAGTGCAGTTCTAATGATTATATCTCAAAAAGAACTTTGCAGAGCTGGAGAAAGTACAGAAGACGGCAACCAAGATGATCAAGGGGTTGGAGGACAGGGTGAAGGTTCTTGAAATATTCAGAAATTCCCTTAGGTTCAGACAGGGCCGGCATGCCAATTGAGGCAGGGCCGGGCCCCGCCTTGAGCACTGAGGCGCCAGAGGGGGAAGGGGGGGCGCTGCAGAGTTGGTGTGCCTGGCCTGCAGCTGCTACAGCTGGCCAGCCCTCCTGCCCCGTGCCGCCACAGCAGCCACAGGCCAGGCGTGGCAGGCATCTGGGGTGGCGTGTGGAACCTCCCCAGCCACCTGCCGCGCCCGACTGGGAGCGCGGGCAGCCTCCGCGCACCATCCCAGCTGCCTGCCAGCCAATGGGGCCAGTTTGCTGCGTGATGACATCACATGCAGTGATGTCATGCAGTCCGAGGGCCGTGCGCGCAGGCACGGAGTGCGTGCATGCATAGGGGCAGCCACAGGTGCCAGAAACCCTGGCGCCGCCCCTAGGTTCAGAAGAAAGAACATCTTGATCCTACTACATAGAATCATAGAATTGGAGGGGATATCTAGGGTCATCTAGTCCAACCCCCTGCACAATGCAGGAAATTCACAACTACCTCCTCTCCCCACACCCCCAGTGACCCCCCTGCTCCATGCCCAGAAGATGGCAAAACACCGTCAGGATCCCTAGCCAAACTGGCCTGTGGAAAATTGCTACTTGACTTCGAGGCGACAATCGGCCTTACCCTAGGTGTGCAAGAAGGGGCCACGAGAACTAAGCCCTGATGCAGCCCTTCCTGCCCTCCCTCTCATGATCTGCCCAGGTTCACAGGGTCAGCATTGCTGTCAGATGGCCATCTGACAGCAATGCTTAAAAACCTCCAAAGAAGGAGAACATCATCAGGGCAGGTAAACCAAAGACTGATCTTCATTCGAGCCAAAACCAGTCAAGAGTCAGTTTCAACACTTGTCAACCACAGGCCTCAGCCCTGGAATATGCCAACGAATAAAGTAGACAAGTATGTTTCTGGGCATGTACCTGCCCACAATTTCTCTCTTTTTAAAAAAAATTCAGAAATTCTTCTTTTTACATATTTAACTGGAACGTTTTTTGGAATGACTCTGGGAGCTGTAGATCTGGGCACGTGAATCAAAACTCTGGCATGAGGGCATTGCTCAAAACTCCAGAGACCTTCCCCATTTACCACCAGTTGGCAGGATGGCATCCAGGGAGGGAGTCTCTCCCTCCCTCCCTCCCGGCATATGCCTCAGCCGGCGGAGAAAGAAGCAGGGCCACTAATCCCAACTAAAGCCCACAATTGAGAGAGGCTGTGGAGAGACGGCCAAGTTCGGCCAGCCAGACTCCAGCAATTCTTGTTATGTCTGCCCGGCTGAAAAAGCCATCGCAAATCTCTCCCACGGGCTGGAAGCAAAGTCTCCCGCCCCGGCCTGGCATTCTCCGTAGCCCGTAATTAGTCTTTTGCGCCGAAGTTCAAGCGCTGGCCTCTGTTTACGGATCTCGACTCTGCCGGTCTCACGCTCTGACAGCTGATGAAAGCGATGCTGAGTAGGCCCCAAATGAGTCCTGACAGGATTTATTGCTGCCCGAGGCAATGCAGGCCTAGCATAGGCCTCGCCCGCCACTCCGCACTCAGGACCCTCGAGCCCAAATTGGTTTGTGCCTCTCTAGTGGGACGAAGCCTGGCTGACCACTGGCCCATTTCCACAGGCCCACCTGGTTTTTCAGCACTTGCCGGGCAAGGCAGTGAAATTGCCACTAATTTCACCTGTCCAGCTCCACCTCTGGCTCTGCCTAACAGATGCCACCAAAAGACGTCCCCATGGCGCCAAGGAAGGGCTCTTGCTTCCCCCGTCTCGTCTTGGCAGGCCTCAAACTGGTCACCTGGGTATGAGTGTGACCTAGAAACAGAGTCCGGCTGTGTAACCTGTGGCACAGCGAAAGGCAGCCATCTCTGGACCATACAGAACCTTCCTCCACTAGAAGGGTGGGGATAATAATGACATACTTTGTAAACCACTCTGAGTGGACATTAAGTTGTCCTGAAGGGCGGTATATAAGTTGAATGTTGTTATCATGACTATTATCCATTTCTTACAATGTTTTTAGTCTGCTTTTCTGGGGACATAGAACCGAGAGGGGGCGATGTTCAGTGCAGGTCTTACTCAGCAGGCCAAGATGTCCCCCATTTTCCAACAAACACACTATTCATGCTAACGGGAAGAAATAATAGCGAGCAAAGCTCAGAGCATGTGCAGAGCGAGTAAACAGAATGAACGTTCACACCAAGCAAATCCTTGATTCTCAGGCGGATCCCAGCCCGTTGCCTTTTAGAAGCAAAATCAAATTGCTTTTGTCCCCAGAAGGACCTTCGTTCAGACTCAAGTTTCCAGCCCTCGTTGCTGAGAAACAAGCGTGGCAAATCTTTCTCCGCTCCTGGCTTTCCCCTGGCCCTGAAATTAGCTGTGAACCAGGTACTGTGTGTTTTGGACATGACCTTAATGCCTTCTGAAGCACCTCTGCATAAAGGCCCATCTGTTCGTGGTACTCCTGAAGGAAGGAAAAAGCAGGCCCTTCCAAGGAACAGAGGGAGACTGTATTCAATCCTTGGCTCTTTAACCCATGGTGGGGGGCAGGAATTTGGAAAAAAGAGGCTGCCCCACCTTGCAGAATTAAGATGTAACAGGCCAGTGGTGTAAATAAAGAGGCTGTCAAGATCGAACTCCGTTCCTACAATACAAAGGCAGAATATTCACAGGCACCCATCTCAACATTTGCAAAATCACTTAATCTGATTTAGTCTCATGTTATTTACATTTCTTACGTTCCCCAGCTCACCCCTCCTAATACTTCTGAGATGACGCCAAGCTTGGGCACACGAAACCCTCAAGGTCAGTATTCAGAGGAATTAGCCGTGTTAGTCTGTAACTGCAAAATAGTAAAGAGTCCAGTAGCACCTTTAAGACTAACCAACTTTATTGTGACATAAGCTTTCAAGGACCACAGCTTTCTTCGTCAGATGCATCGACAGCTTTTGAGAACCACAGCTCTCTTCGTCAGATGCATCATTTCCAAGCTGATAATTAAAGAAGGGGCATGGCAAGAAATACCCCTGTTGCACTATGGACAGAGCACCCTACCGAAGGGTGGTGAGGTTTGGCCATTAACTGGGGTGTGTGGAAGCAAAGGAGTCATAATAATAATAGTAATAACATTCGATTTATATACCGCCCTTCAGGACAACTTAATGCCCACTCAGAGCGGTTTACAAAGCATGTTATCATTATCCCCACAACAAAACACCCTGTGAGGTGGGTGGGGCTGAGAGAGCTCCAGAGAACTGTGACTGACCCAAGGTCACCCAGCTGGCTTCAAGTGGAGGAGTTGGGAATCAAACCCGGCTCTCCAAATTAGAGTCCCGCACTCTTAACCACTACACCAAACTGGCTCTCATTTGGCTACAACCTCGTAAAAGTTACCAGGGGGAGCAGTGGGTTTTTTTAAAGCATGTGCACTTCCTGCCATGTGCTTGCTCCTGTACTCTACCGTGTGTACATTTATGCAGAAGCAGCTGGTCACAGACTCCAGAAGTCTCCAGTGATCTCTGAAGAATACACAGCCTACAGATGTGATTCCGATCCTCCCAGAAGAGACACCAGCTTATATAATAAAGCCCACCCACCATACAACCTCTGTCTATCTGTCCACTTTCTCCCCATAAATCATTTCACCAGTGGAAGAAAGAGATGAGGAAGAAAAACCAAGAAGGGTAGGGAATGCAGCAGGTTCTATGCAACTCTGCACCTGGGAGAGATCCCTTCTAGGAATAGATCCAGAGGAGTTAGCCGTGTTAGTCTGTAGTAGCAAAATCAAAAAGAGTCCAGTAGCGCCTTTAAGACTAACCAATTTTATTGTAGCATAAGCTGTGATTCTCGAAAGCTTATGCTACGATAAAATTGGTTAGTCTTAAAGGTGCTACTGGACTCTTTTTGATTTTCCTTCTAGGAATGACACTGAATTGCTTCCTGCCATTTCAGGCTGGCAGCATCAGTGACCTCAGCAACCATGCCTCCAAATCCACTCCCACCTCAGGCCTATTTGCATACCTAACAACCAACCTGCTAAAAAAAGCAGCCCAGAGACTGCTTCGATTGGTCTGGAAGCAAAAGGGTCAAGAAAGACCACTGGCATCACAGAAGCAAACACTGATACAGAGTGCTGAGACACGGTGCAGGCCTTGAAGAAGCAATGGGCAGAGAATGGTAAGGGGCCGGGCTTTTTTTCAGCTGGAACGTGGTGGAGCGGAGTTCCAGCACCTCTTGAAAATGGTCACATGGCTGGTGGCCCCGCCCCCTGATCTCCGGACAGAGGGGAGTTTAGATTGCCCTCTGTGCTACTCAGCGGGCAATTGGGGTGGGGCCACCAGCCATGTGACCATTTTTGCCGAGTGCAATTTAAACTTTAAAAAACTCCCCCCTTGTTCCAGCTGACCCAAAGTGACGTCATTGTGCGGTCCTGAGTTCCACCACCTCTTTTCCCAGAAAAAAAAGCCCTGGTAAGGGGTGAAATGGCCAGGGAGGGCTGTTCCAGAGGAAAACACCCAGCCACAGAGGCAGTATTGTGTAGTGGTTAGGTTGTTGGAGTAGGACTGGAAAACCTGAGTTCAAAGCTACACTGAGCCATCGAAACCCCTGAATGCTTATAACTCTGGACCAGTTCCTCTGGCACTCAGCCCAACCTACCTCCCAGGGCTGTTGTGAGGATAAAATGGAGTCAAGCTGGGCTCCTTAGAGGAAGGGCAGGATAAAGGGGGGTCTTTGGGGGAGCGCAACTGGCAGTGTCAAGACAGACTTGCTCGGCCTTGCTTAGAGAGAGCGGCTTTCCCCCTTGCCAGCATCTCTAACCCTGAGAAACCACACCACCCATTTCCCACCCACTTTTGCACCACAATGAAATACTTGGGGTTAGTGGAGGCTTCTTTGGCAGCTCAGGCTTGTCGCTGTGGGTGGGGAGGGGCCGTGTGGGTCTTTGGCCTGCTTCGGGGAGCCTTTGAATGCCCCCCCCCGTGTGATTCGCAATTGCCACTTGAAGTAAAACCCCAGAACCTCAGCGGCCTGTGGCTACTCCAAATACTTTGGGGGAACAGGTGGCTTGGAGAAAGAAAAGGCAAAAGAAAACCAGCATTATTCTACTGAAAAGAATCTTTTTCTGGGGGTGGGCTGGTCTTTGTAATAATATTTATCGTAACTGGTCATACAAAATGACACTTGAGTTATCCAAAAATGCCAAAAAAAGTCTGGCGAAGAGATGAGCAAGCCGGTCCTGAGAAAAAGGGGCCGGGACAGAGGAGCTGACGGGAGATTTCCTCCCCGCTGGCCAAGGGCACGGGTGATGTTTGGACCCTTGCACTCCATCCACACGTCTTTGCATTTGTGCCCCCAGGTGGGGTTGCCAACCTCCAGGTGGGACCTTGACATTTCCAGCCTCACCCCCAAATCTCCAGGGATTTCACAAACTGAGTGGGCCAACACTACTGAATTGGTCCCAGCTTATTTGTTCTTTGGGAGGCTCCAGAACCTGGCCCACCTTACGTTGTTTATCCCAGTTTCACTTGGAAAGCGTTTTCATTTGTTTTTCTTTTTCTGTCCTAAGTTTGTTTTACTGTCCTCTGGAAGGACTTTGCAGTACTGCACAAATGCACATTGTTTACTTTCAGGAAAAGAGACACTCAAGTCCAATATACCACTCCCTCCAGCTGAGAATCCCCGATAAGAGGAGAGGGAGAAAGGCAGTCTGCACCTGCTCAGAGGCACTCTCATCCATGTCCCACAGATGGCAGAGCTGAGTCCTGTTGCCAGTTAACCGCCCCCCCCCCCGAAGAAAAACCTTCCCTCTGACTTCTTAGAAAGAATTGTTAGTTTTTAAAAAAACAATAATTCTTCTTTCGGCGCCTCTGACTCACTCTGTCCCCGTTTCCTTTGGACAGCAGCAGGAAGCCAACCAGGCCAAAAATGTGCTAAGATTAGCCCCAGAGAAGGCCGCATCTCGGTTCTCCTCGCCGGCAAGAGAATAACCGCGCAGCTTTATCTGCTGGCTTTTCCTCCCTCACCGCCAGCATTCTCCCACCTCAGAGCCCCGAGATGCTCCCACAGCAATCCAGGAAGTGCTCAAAAAAGACTGTGGCCTCAATCCCGGAAGGATGGAGCAAGGCGCTCTGCACGTGCTCAGAGGCATGCTTTTTTCTGCTCCTGTGTCATTAATGGAAGTTCTGCAGGCAGAAATGTAGGAGTCGCAAGGGCTTTTCCTGGCCTAGAGACACGGACGAGGGGGCAGTACAGAACTTCACCTGCTAACATTTGTCCTCTTTGGAAATGCAAAAGGAACAGATACCTGAGCAGGGCAAAAAGAAATTCAGCAGGGCAAAGTGGTCCCTGCTGGCTGATTTAGCAAAGCTTCCCTTGAGCAATCCAAGCATCGCCGGCAGTATTTCTGCCCATTCAAGAGCTGTTTAAAAGTTCAGAACCCTTGGCGTGTGTGTGTGCATGTCTGTCTGTCTGTCTCTAGGGAGGGGGATAACAACCCTACTTATTGGCTCAGTCAACTGCTTCCTTGTGCCCTCCACCCAATTGCCCCCCGAAAGCTATTTTGCAGCAACTCAGGAGTTGATTCCTTCCAGGCAAGTCCGGACAAGTGCTGAAGCGCTCACAGACGATGTCTGAGCAAGCATTCCTGCATTGGGGGTGGGGCACGTAGGTTTCGTTTATTTCTCTCCCTCCCCGTCCGAAGTACTTCTGCATCAGGCCGGCGTGTGCCCCCAAGCCTCTTTGGCTGGAGAAATGCATTTATTTAGTTACTTTCAAGAGAAGAGACACTCAAGCCCAATAGACCACTTCCTCCCTGGTAAGGGGGAGGGGGAGAAAGGCAATCTGCACCTGCTCAGAGGCACTCTCATCCATGCCTGCCTTTCTGCCACGGCGAGGCAGCAAAAGTGGCTTAGGAAAACCCCAGCGCCTGCCTGCTCTACTGTGCATGGGGTTCATTAAACAAAAATGAAAGAACAGCAGCAAGGGGGAAGCTCCCTCTGCACATGTGAGCGTGTACACACACACACACACACACACACACACACTTACTAAAGAGGCAGGAGAACAAGACAGGCAGTGCTTGTGCCCTAAACAATGACAGCGACGCCAACTGGTGGAGGTCCCAAGTTGGGGCACCTCCATCAAAAAGTCCCCTTCTCCCCATCTTCTTCAAATAGCACCAGAAATTGCAGCATTTTAAAGATGGGAACAAGCACTTCTGAAGGTGTAGGTGGGGGGGGGGTGGCACCTGAGGAAGGGTCTCCAGTGATGCTAGGTGATCTCCAAGTAGGGTTGCCAGCTTCCAGGCAGACCTGGAGATCTCCTGGAACTACAATTGATCTGCAGGTGATAAAGATCAGTTCCCCTGGAGAAAACGGCTGCTTTGGAGGGGGGGGGGGGTGCACTATGGCAGTATACCTTGCTGGGGTCTTTTCCCTCCCCAAACCCAACCTTCCCCAGGCTCCACCACTGTAGCTAGAGAAAGGACAGAAGACAGCAACCAAGATGATTAGGGGTTGGGAGAAGTTTTCTTACGTGGAATGTAATGGAAATATTGTTGCCAACCTCTTGGTGGGGCCTGGAAATCTCAATTGATCTCCAGGCAACAGAGATCAGGCCCCCTGACATTACCAGCACAGGCCTCTTTCCACACACCCCCAGGCTGCACCCCCAAATCTCGAGGAGATGGGCAACCCTATCTCCAGGAACCCCACGTAGGCCTTTGGAGGCATTGAAGCCCAGCCTGAGACCCCGGGTTTGGATCCAAGGCACCCGCCTTGGCTTGGGTTTCCATTAAGGGCTGGTTGTTGCTGATCAAAGCAGATTTCCGCCCCCCCCTCAATTCCTGCCCTGCCAGTTCTGGCCCCCCCAGCCCAAGCTTGTGTCTTCCGGCTCTTATCTTGCCGGGAGGTTTGTGTGAAGAGATGTCTGAGGGGCCTGTCAACACACGCCGGCACTTTGCCTGAGGTCTACCAGCCTTCCGGGGAGGACAAGAGGCAGCACTGCAGAGAAGCTTCCGGAAAGGGGGAGGCCAGGCTTGGCGTTGCCCCCCGGTTTGCCCCATAAGTTGCCTACCCCACCAGCTCAAAGGGCAACCTTGCAGGCTTTGATAATATCAAAGATGAGCCACAGGAAGCTCACAGGGGGAGCTGATGTGGGGGGTGGGTTTTTCAAGGGCATAGTGGTTAAGTGGTTGGGTTGTGTGAGCCAGCCTTCTGCTGGTTCGACTCCCGCTACTGCCATGAGCTCAGCAGGTGCCCCTGTGTCAGCCGCTCCTCTCGGCCCAGCTCCCCAGCTGGATTGAGGGGATAAATAATAACGCTGACCTTGTTCACCGCTCTGAGTGGGGCACTGATCTGTCTAGAAGGGGGGTATATAAGCACAATTATTATATTATAATAAATTCCTTTGTTTAGCAGGCCTCTCCAATAAGATCCTATTTGCCTTGACCCGGATAGCCCAGGTGAGCCTGATCTCATCAGATCTCAGAAGCTAAGCAGGGTTGGCCTTGGTTAGCGATTGGATGGGAGACCTCCAACGAAGACCAGGGTTGCAGAGGCAAGCAATGGCAAACCACCTCTGTTAGATTCTTGCCTTGAAAATCCCACTGGGGTTGTCCTAAGTCAACTCTGACTTGAGGGTACCACACACACACACAGAGGATCCTATTTACAGCAACAAGCACTACATAGTATTAAAGCCTATAGTTTCTATCCCTTTACTTATGCATTTCTTTGAGACCACTTCCTTATAGCCCTCCTGTAAATCAAAAACAGATACATAAATGCAACCCTATTCATACTAAGAAATATTCAGCCAGCGAGGTAGCATGGGTCATGCAGCACCACACGCTGAACAATTCTCAAGCAGAAAAAGAAAAAGAAGAAGAGGAAAAGGTAAAAAGACAGATGCGGTCCTCAGGATTCTGAGCAACACATCGCAATGCTAAGCGCTTATTAGATATTTATTAGTTCTTCGCTGTGCTCAAAGCATTAATCGCTGTTTACGCCGAGGCTTTTCAAAAAGAGATGCCAAAAATCATGAGCTGTTCTGCGATAAATGGAAAGAAGTCCCTTCCGAGCTGCTGTGGCATAGTGGTTAAGTGGCTGGGCTGCAAATCGACACTCTGCTGGTTCGACTCCCGCTCCTGCCGTGAGCGCTGCAGGTGGCCTTGGGTCAGCCCCTCCTCTCAGCCCAGTTCCCCAGCTGTATTGTGAGGATAATGATAGCGCTGACCTTGTTCAGCGCTCTGAAGGGGGCACTAATATGTCTAGAAGAGCAGTATTATTATTATACTAGCAACAGAGGCCGTTGTGAGAAGAAATACAATGGGATCTAGCAGTGGGGCCTTGGGGGAGCCACGCTGGCGCAGCCCACCCAAGACCCCACAGCTGTTGCAGGAGGCCCTGCCCTCCAGTGCAGCCTTCCTGCCAGCTCTGCGGCCCCTCAGAGGCCTGGAGGCCTGGCACTGACCTCCCAAGGCCCCGCAGCAGCCTCACTGGGCCGCGCTGACAACTCACCTTTTATCCTGGTGCAGGCACACCCGCAGGCCCCTCTGTGCGTCTGCACGGAGATAAAAAGTGAGTCGTCACCAATACAACTTGGAGTTTATATAGTAGGATTATGAAGTGCAAAACTAGTCATTAGTATTTTCTCTTATCTGCTCAAAAGGAAGCGCAGTGAAGAAAAGTTAGCGATGCTCCAGCCTGGCCTCTGAGAAGCCTCATCTCTGCAAGGGCCCATCTCCTATGGGGCATGGGGGGGGGGTGGACAGGGGCAGTCTTCTGCAAGCTCGGCATCCTTTGACCCCTGAGATTCCTCCTTAAAACCTGGCTCAGCTCTAAGCCTCTCTTAGCATTCTCAGGGGCTTCCTTTTCAGCAAGGGGTAGAGGTTGGAGTGTCAGACAAGGATCTCAGAGACCCAGGTTTGATTCCCGAACCTGCCATGCAAGTTTGCCGGGTGGCCTGGGGCCAGTCACTCTCTCAGCCTAACCTACCTCACAGGGTTGTTGTGAGGAGAGTTATGTAAACCACTTTGGGTCCCCACTGGGGAGAAATTCAGGGTATAACTAAAGTAAAATAAGAATGTTTAAATATCCCTTTAAAAGAAAATTGTTCTTGTGACTGCCAAATACCACAAGCTGTGCCCACCTGGCATTGCAAAGTGTGTGTGGCCTCCTGTCTAAGTCCAAACCAGTACTTGGAACTGCCAGGCCCCGGGTCAGTTTGCTCCATGCCCAGTGGGCACCAACGTCACTGTTGTGGTGAGTAAAAAAATCTACCTTTAATTTCCTGGTCTCCGTCCCCCTTCAGTCCCGCAGCCAGAACCACGATCTTGGCAGGGCAGGCTGAGGGGGGATCAGCTTAAAACGGAAAAGCTGATACACCAGAAGAAGGCAGCCCAGGGTTGCTGAACAGGAACAAGCAAGGTGAGAAAGCAAGGTGAGAAACGAGCGTCACCCAGTCCAGCTGGAACAACCCTCTCGAAAGAGCTTCGGAGGCTGTGGGCTGCAATCTTCCGCACACTTACTTGGGGATAAGCCATAGATGGCAACAAGGCTTGCTTCAGAGGGCAACGCTGTCATGCTTTGCCTTTTGGTCTTGGGGAGAAATGCCCTCCATCTACGAATTCAGCCCAGTATTTTAACAATTGGGACCGTACTCCCTCCATGAACTGGAACCCAACGGCAAGCTCATAGCAAACAGAAAGAAGCATGTTGAAGGAAGGAGCCATTACGTTCCAAGCAAGGAGCACTCAAGTTCTTGATGGTTGTTGTGGGTTTTCCGGGCTGTATTGCCGTGGTCTTGGTCAAGACCACGGCAATACAGCCCAGAAAACCCACAACAACCATCGTTCTCCGGCCGTGAAAGCCTTCGACAATACACTCAAGTTCTTGGTTATGCTAATGGTACTGGCCAAAGCGGGACACACCCTGCTAGTATGTCATAGAATCATAGGGTTGGAAAGGACCACCTGGATCATCTAGTCCAACCCCCTGCACAATACAAGAAATTCACAACTACTTCCCCACAAAGGGACAGAAAGGGAACAGCCAAATTGTTAGAATGTATTCTCTTCCTCATGCACAAGAATGACCCTGGATGGGACGAACTCCCACTAAGGTAGATTAAAAATTCCCAGGGCATAAGAAAGAAATACTCTTGCACCTTGCTCTTAACTTGGGAGCCCCAGCCACAAAAGACTAACCTTAGAGACTCCATCTTGTCCAAATGGCCAGGGACAATGAGGAGAAGATCCAGAGTGGAGAACTAAGATAATGCTGCACTCTAAACTCTTGCAACTTCAAGAAAAGCTAGCCTGTCCCAATTAAACATCTTTTAGAAGAGTAGGGAAAGGGTACTCCATGTTTCCACCTTTTCTTCGTTTCCTTGCTCAGCCTGAATGCTTGGACAGGGCATGTGTATTCTTTTTATTCCTTTATCTTTTTTTTAATGATTCTTTTCATTCCTTTACCAAACTTCCTTGTATTTTGAATGTTCTAAGGCTGATCACTGGAAACTCACCGCACCTCTTTGGACTTGCTATCTGAAGTGTGGGGAGGTGCAAGAGGCGCAAGAGGAGATCTTTCCTTTCCTGGAGCACAGTTGATGGCAGTGGGGATGGCCCAGTTTGTTTTGGGCACCCCTGGAGAGCAAAGGGAAGGGTCGGCATCTCCAGGCAGAGACTTGGGACAACCACTGGGTTTTTCAGACCTCCCGGAGGTCAACCAGGGGGAACATGAGGGACTTGTGAGTCCCTTCTGTTGGTTCATTCCCTTCGGCTAAAGGGAACATTGCAAAGCTGTCAATCATTTCTGCTGCCAGCACAGAAGGCTATTCCTCAGTCGCGCCACAGCTGGTTCTGTCTGTGCCCAGGACTGGATCGGGATACTTTGTGGTCCGGAGGGGGGGGGGGAAATTGCTGCGGCTTTTTACGTTGTATGAGAAAGGAGCAATTAAGAACGTAGGAAGACCCACTGGATCACGCCAAAGGCCCATCCAGTCTGACATCCACTTTTTCACAGTGGCCTGCCAAGCGGGCGCAAAGACAGAAACGTTCCCTTGCTCTTGACTCCCCTCCAGCATCTGGTATTCAAGATATCCTGCCTTTGTTTATGGAGGCTCCATTTGGCCATCATTGCCTAGAGCCAGTCTGGTGTAGTGGTTAAGAGTGCGGAGAACCGCACTCTTAATCTGGAGAACCGGGTTTGATCCCCCACTCCGCCACTTGAAGCCAGCTGGGTGACTTTGGGTCAGTCACAGCTCTCTCAGAGCTCTCTCAGCCCCACCCACCTCGCAGGCTGATTGTTGTGGGGATAATAATAACACACTTTGTACACCGCTCTGAGTGGGCGTTAAGTTGTCCTGAAGGGCAGTATATAAATCGAACGTTATTATGTTATTGTTATTATTATTATAGTCCCCTTCTAAATGCAGAACCGCTGCTGCACCTTGAGATAGCGAGCTCCATTTGTGAATCGTGCATTGCGCTGTGTGAAGAAGCACTTGCTTCCGTCTGTTCTGCACCTGTAGCTCGTTAATTTTAGGGGGTGACATCAAAGTCTAGTTTTATGGGAGAGGGAGAAAAGGGGAATTGTATTCTTGACTCTGAACCAGACAAATTTATCTCAGTTATTTGTGTACAGGGCAGGATATGGGGACTGCAACCTGTGAAAGACACCCTCACTCCTCCAACCTGTATTGTTTCAAGGGTTGGAGAGGGCAGTGGGCCACGGAATTCTGCAGGTGCCTTATACCACCCCAAAGACTCTAGATCAAATCAAGCCTGAATTCTCCCTAGAAGCTAAAACGACAAAACTGAGGCTATTTGGTCACATCATGAGAAGACAAGATTCTCTGGAACAGTCAATAATGCTTGGAAAAGTGGAAGGCAGTTGGAAAAGAGGAAGACCTAAAACGAGATGGCTGGACTCAATCAAAGAAGCCACGTCCTCCAGTTTGCAGGATCTGAGCAAGTCTGTTAAGGAGAGGAGGTTTTGGAGGTCTTTCATTCATACGGTCGCCATAAGTCAGAAGCTGCTTGAAGGCACATAACTCCCACGCTTATACCACGGCTGGGGTTGGGCCAGCCCTACCTGGACTGTAGAGTGAGCCCCCGAGACTTGTCTTATCTGTGAATGTGCCACTTGTTAAAGGCAACGTTATGTCTGATCCCCTCCACGTCGTTTTCCTGACATGCTATCCTGCCTCTGCTTTTGTTTCTTTCCTGTGCTAAATTCCAGTAAAAAGAGTGAAGAAAACGAGTTTGCAAGCACCCAGCTTGGCACATGACCTGCGAACGCTCAGAAGCTTGGGTTGAAGCAGTGCTGCCATCCCACAGGGCGAGTGGAACAAAACTCAGCTATTTTTAGCTTGCTGTGCCTAACTCTCCAAAATAGATTTCCTTCCTAATACCAATTCCTATCATTTAAACGAGTAACTGTAGCTGCATCACCCACTCCGTGCCTCCCAACCTGCAAGAGCAACTCCATATGCCCAGCATGCTGGTCTGCTCTCAGAGGATCCCTCCATCCAAACGGACTCGCTAGGTCCGGCTGGAGGCCTTCTTCTGAGAAAGCCACAAGTAGAGGGCTCCCATGCCCCTTACTGGAGGGTTTCATGCCACATTTGCAGCTTCTTGATGGCCACTGGAGAGCAGCATAGTGATTAAGTGTTCGGGATGTGAATCGGCACTCCATTGGTTCGACTCCCACGAATGCCATGAGCTCAGCAGGTGGGGTGGCTTTGGGTTACACGCTCCTCTCAGCCAACTCCTCAGCTGTACTGAGGGGATAACAATATCACCGACTTTGTTCACCGCTGAGTGGGGCGCTAATCTGTCCAGAACCGCACAGTTATATAAGCACAGTTATTGTGAGAGCTTCTATAGTACAGTGGTTAAGTGGTCGGACTGAGAATCAGCACTCTGCTGGTTCGAATTCCACTCCTGCCGTGAGCTCAGCAGGGGGCCCTGGATGAGCCCTTCCTCTCAGCCCCAGCTGTACTGAGGGGATAATAATAATACTGACTTGAAACAGGTGAGCACTAATGAGACCAAAAGAATGATATATATATATAAGTGTAGCTGTTATTATTACAGGATGCAGGACGCTGTAGTCTTTTGGCCTGACACAGCATAGCACTTCTTGTATTCAGCCATCGTGGAGTGGCATCAATGATCTCTGCCTGGATTTCTCTCCTCTCCTGTCCAAGGAGAGGCTCTTTACTCACTGGGTGCAGGGCACCTGCTCCCCCTTCCTGAAAGCAGGCCCTGGAGCGTCCAGAGCTTGTATTTGGAGGACCAGGGGCTGACATGCAGCCATTGGCCTTGTGTGGCTCCTCCGTAAGACCCTCCCACCATGAAGCATTCCCTCCAGGGGCCACAGACCTCCGTGCAGATGAGCAGAGAGGGACTCGCGCTTCGCTGTCTTCAGCTGTGTCTCCTTCAGGTTTTATCTTTTATTTTCCTGGCCGTGCCATGATAAAGAGCTCCTCCAACAGGATCGGTGCCTTCTTAATGAGGGCTGCTGAGGAACACACTGCGCGGCAACACTGTTGTCACCTCCGTTGGTTAATTGTGTGTTTGGTCAGACGTGGAGCAACGGCAGGAGCTTGAGCAGAGGAGGGAGGGGTCCTGCAAACACTCTTTGCTCTAAGAAGGTTTTTAAAAAATAGACCCTCGAGGGAGACGAATGGGGGCAGTGCTCCTGTTCGAAAAGCAGGATCCCTGTGGCTGATGGTGAGCGTCACCTGGTGAACATCTACCTTGCATGGCTGGTAAACACCCAGAGAAGAGTCCCACGGGGAAGTGAAGAGGAACTCCTGCAGGATGCCACCCATGTGCCAAGCCAGAGCTCAGAAGGGGCACACAGAGGCCTGCCCAGGTGAGGAGGCACAACCCGGCAAAAGGATGGACAAACTAGGGGAGGGAAACTGAGGGACGAAGCAAGCGAAGGAAAGGCGGGGAGGGGCGGCAGAGGAGAAAAAGGCCCTTTCATGCCTACCGGGAGCCGTTCAGGCGCATCGGCTGCGCAAGGGACACAAACATCATTTGTGGCTGACCCCTAGCTGGCCTTTGGCTCCAGGGCACCTCCCCGCTTTGGCAGGCCAAGGGAACCTGCCTGCTACAGAGGTCCTTTTTGCCCCCGGAACGTTGCACACAGACCCATTCATTTGATACCTGGCCTGACTGCAACGACCCCCAGGAATCGCCAGCAAGGCCACCATCCTGCGGCGGCCTCCACACACTGTCCGGCCCGGCCCGGCCCGGCCTCAGCAACCCGCTCTCTTGGCTCCCCTGCTGCTTTCGTGTAACCTCACACCCCAGCAGGAATCTGCGGCTTCCCGCTTTGGCAAGGGGGGACGATTCTGGTGGCTGGCATCTCCTCCCGCACACCATGTGCAAATATTTAAGGCAATATAGCATGCAGGAGACAGAAAAGAGCTTCTTTTGATGGAAACCCAGGCTGGGCTCAGCTCCTGGGATCAAATTCCACTCCCAGTCCCTAGCAGAGGAACCTAGGAAGGTGATCGGGTCAGTACTGGAAGGGGCCAAAACAGCAGGGGCAGAGGAGAAAATCATGCCAGCAGCCAGGTTGAATCACACTGACACAGAAGTGCCAACTTTTAAATCTTTTTTTTTATTATTATTGGGCTCTGTTCTCAGACTGCTGTCTGTTCTCAGAGTCTCTCTACACGTTACTAAGTACCTAGGGTGAACCTCATTTCACATGTCCCCCCTCCAACTTTCCATGCAGTCACTCGCACAGTCACACTTCAATTTGCTCCCTGTTAGTACATTCACTCCTTTCATATCAGGTCCTCCTCAACAGTTAAAAGAATCACAGTTTCCCCCACATCCATTCATTGAAATGCAGATCTTGACACTTTCTCACACCTTAAAGAAATGCAGACTGGCAAATCAAAGGAGCCTACAGTACTTGTTCTCACAGCAAAAGCAGAGCGGAACTGGCACTTTGCCTTCCGAAATCGCTTGCAGATGTAGCCACACAAAGGGAGCTCCCCTGAAATTGGCATTCACATGCATTGAGCAAGAACAGCCTGCACTGAATTGAGGACTACACATATATTTGAGTGTCTCAAGGTACTTAAATAGTAAAGAGTACAGTAGTACCTTTAAGACTAACCAACTTTATTGTAGCATAAGCTTTCGAGAACCACAGCTCTTTTTGTCAGATGCATTGTCAGCTTTCGAGAACCACAGTATCTGACAAAGAGCTGTGGTTCTCGAAAGCTTATGCTACAATAAAGTTGGTTAGTCTTAAAGGTGCTACTGGACTCTTTACTATTTTGCTACTACAGACTAACACGGCTGACTCCTCTGGATCTATGACCAATGTACTTATTAACATGTAGAGAGATTCTCAGTCTCCTGTTTCCGGGGCTCAGTTGTGCAGGGGAAGCCTGCCTTCAACCCCAGAAGGGAGTCCTGTCCTTTGATTTTAAATGTATGGGGGTTGCCAACTCGGAGTTGGGAAATTCCTTGAGATTTGTGGCCAGCGCCTGGGAAGGATAAAGGTTGCGTCAGAGAGGGAATTTAGTGGAGATGTAATGGCCTTTCTCCAAGGGAACCAATCCTCGTAGTCTGGAGATAGATTGTAACTCTAGGAGATCTCCAGGCCCCATCTGGAGGTTGGCAACCCTAGCAATGAGGCTCAGCTGGCTCCCAGGGGCAGCAGAGTGGACTGACATCCCCTCCTGGGCCTGTGGTATCACCTGGCCAGCAGCAGCAGAGACCCAGGAGGAGACGAGTGACAAGATACTTCAAACCAGCCCTAGCGCTGGCAGGTTTCAAGAAAGATGCTCTGCGCATGCTCAGAAGTAGTTCTCTTTGGAATAGATAATGGGTGTGTTTAAAGGAAGAGCAAGAGAACAAGGGAGCCCCGCAAGCAACTGTTTTCTAGGGGTTCTTTCTTAGAGGCTGGGCTCCTCTTTGTACTGGTGCTTAAGGGATCTTCAGAAAGGATCCAGAATTCCACAGATGGTTTGCGGGAAAGAGATTTGCCAAGAGGATTTGGGCCCTAAAGCTGTCGGCTGGTGGCTCTAAATCTTGTACAAAATCTCCTGGAAAAAAATGTATTATGACAATATTTTTTTGCTAACGTGGCTGCCAGACTTCAGGCGTAGGTTGCGTGGCCTCCGAGAGCCCCTTTGGAAGCGAAGGGGGCCATTGGGGAAATGCCAGATCCCACCCCCAAATAGCTGCATTCCAGGGGGGGGTGTCTGAAGAGAGTCTGCGTGTGTTTCTGTCTCTCACACATCCGCTCTATAGGTTTGGGAATCAATCAAGAGAAAACTTTCCAATGCCGTTTATCTAAAGCACGCATAGGCTGAGCAGCGGTGTATGAAAAAGGACCCCTCCCTCCCTCCTTCAGATCGGCTTCAACTCTCTGAAAAAACTGCAAGAAGGGATGGGCGGGTGTGAGGCTCTTGTGGGCCTTCCTTTACATGCCCAGGGTAATGCCTATTGCCACTTTGGGTCAGGAAGGAATTTTCCTCCGGGTCAGGCTGGCCAGGAATCCTGTAAGTTTTTTGCTTTCCCCTGGGCATACAGCAGGGGTCACTGAGGAAGGTGAGGGGGGAGAGAGATCTGTGAATTTCCAGCAGGGGGCTGGACTAGATGATCCTTGGGATCCCTTCCAGCTCTATGTCTCTATGAGTGGAGTACCTTCCCTAAAGGAAAAGCTAAAGTGCTTGGAGGCTTTTTAGTTATCTGCAATCCTCTTGATACATGCTTAATTTGGAGTAAGTCCCTTTGAACTCAAGATGACCTGAGGTGACTTTACTGCGGGAAACCCACAGTGTAAGAAATGCCTTCTGTGGGGACAACCTGTTGACAGCTTGAGTTGACAGCTGCCCCTAACCGTCGGAACTCCTTCACCCAGGAAATATGTTTAACTCCCTCATCACAGGCCTTCCGGCACCAGCTAAAGCATTTCACTTTGGAAGGCCTTTTTGGAAGTTCTTGCTGTGGTTTTAAACTCTATTAAATAGCTTTGACTGTTTTAAGGGCATTTCGACTGGTATTGTTAATTGGATATCATTTGTGAACTACCATAGGCAGTGGAAAGGGGAAGGAAGGTGGCACTGTCTAGCCCGATCTTGTCAGATATCGGAAACTAAGCAGGGTCAGTACTTGGGTGGGAGACCTCCAGGGAAGGCTCTACCGAGGACAGCAGTGGCCAGACATCCCTGCTTCTCACTTGCTTTGGAAGACCCCTTTCCGGGGCTGCCCTAAGTTGGGTTCAACTTAAGGCACTTTTCACACATACACACATAGCCAGTGGAAAAGTGGCATTTCAACGGTCCAGATAAACAGATAAAATCACGTGCTCTGTATTTCTGAGCCATCCGGCACAAGCTGGTGCTTCACGGACACACGTACAGTCAACTGCCTTATACCGAATCGGCCCTTTGGTCCCTCAGGGCAAGGTCTTTCATATCTCTTTCCACTCGCTCGTTTAAACTGGAGATAGCAGGGATTGTGCCTGGGGCCTTTTGCGTGCCAAGCAGACGTTCCACTACCATGCCAACAGGAATTTGGTGTAGTGGTTAAGAGCGCAGGACTCTAATCTGGAGAGCCGGGTTTGATTCCCCACTCCTCCACTGGAAGCCAGCTGGGTGACCTTGCATCAGTCACAGCTCTCTCAGAGCTCTCTCAGCCCCACCCACCTTGCAGGGTGTTTTGTTGTGGGACTAATAATGACATACTTTGTAAACCGCTCTGAGTAGGTGTTAAGTCATCCTGAAGGGTGGTATATAAATTGAATGTTGTTGTTGTTGTTGTTGTTGTTGTTGTTGTTGTTGTTGTTGTTGTTGTTGTTGTTGTTTGGCCCAAACTACCCCTTCTTCCTTCCTCTAGTCTAACTGCCCAACATAAAGTTCCTGCCAATTGGCGTCTAGGCAGCAACTAACAGAGAGCATATATCGCACCGGCCCTTTCCTGCCAGGTCCCCAAGGCCAGCCTGAGCCATTCTTCCTCCTGTAGGAGGGAGGAACACGAGCTTCACATACTCGGAAGGTGCAGCCAAGCCTCCACGGAGGCCCTGTGGAGGAGGGAGGCATGGACCCGGCAGAGAGCGCAAAGAGCGTTCACGGTGTGGGCCAGCACCATGGGCTGAGATCAGCTCTGGCAACCAACACAACAGGAGCAGAACCAGGCAGGCGCTCCTGCCTGCCTATCAAGTTTCCCCAGTGAGGCAAAGAGCTGCTTTCTGGGGCAATCTCAGGTCAGGAAAATGGCACCGGGGGTGGGGTGGGGGCTGCATGCCAGGGAAGGTGTTCCAGTCAAGCAACTTGCAGCGCCCATTTGGTTGACAGGAACGGGGCAGTCATGGCAGAGGGAGGGAGGGAGGATGCGCAAGAATAACACCGCTTGTAGCTGGGCCCTGGGGGGTTGTGGCACTGCCGCTCTGCTCCGCTTGCTCTTTTGAGGTCCCAATCCACCCTAGTCAACAGTGGGACATGCATCTGGTCAACAACAGATACCCCTGCAGTGTGCCCTACAGCGCCCCCCGCCAAGGCCTCGTCCACTCCCATCCTCAGATCCCACGTTCTGCTTGTGAGCTCCAACAAAAGAAGAGACGCCCCCCCTCCCCCAAGAGGACAGGGCTGGGCCCATCACCCTTTTACTGGGTCCACTCCCAGCGGCTCAGCTCCAGCCTTGCAATGGGCTTATTAAAAAAATGCTGAGGGCTTGGAGCGAGCTCTGCTTGGACCTCCGTTTTCGCAAAGTGAATTCCTGGGGAGAGATTTGCAGAGGAGCTCAGGGCTGGCAAGGCGCTCAGGCTCCACCAGGTTTTGCTGAGCTTAACTTTTTTCATTCAGTGGTTAAAAGTTGTTGTTCTTTTAAATCCTCCATTCCACAGACTTGGACTTGTCGCCGATACCCTTTTAGCTTTCCCTGAAGAACAGTATTATTGCAAGAAAGAAAGAGAAAATAGGGCTATAGCAAGGACGGAAAACTCTTGCCTTCCCCCCCCCCCCGTCCCCTGTCCCTCCTGTCACCTCCTCCCCACCAGCTCAGGTCTACCTGGCCCCCTTAACTCCCCCTTCCTGGCTTAGCGGAGCTCTTTCTCTTTCAACGAGTCATGAATGCAAACAAGGGCCGATTCCAGATGGCCAGAAATTGCGGTTTTTCTGCGGAAATAATCGCTTACCGGCCACGCGTTCACTTTTGTCTCCATCCGCTTTGTCTCGCAGCGTGCCGTGCCAACTGAGGTACCCGGGACTGGTTGTTTCCTCCCCGTCACAGTTGACGTTGGGGGCCTTCATTGGTTCGCATTTCAGTTTTTTAAAAACTTTTTTTACGTGTTTTGCGGAAATGCGCAAACGTGCAGGTATGCGAATATGCAGCGTCGACTTTTGTGCGCTTTTGTGCATTTGTGCAAACGTGCGACTGCGCAAATGGCGCCCAGATTTTTTTAAAAAAATAAGGGAATATTGTTGCCGGCCAGCCGGCAAAGGAAGGAGGGAAAGGGGAGGGCCTCTCCGCGGCGACGAAGCGTCCAGAAGTGTGCAAACCCACAATACCGCGTTCACACCGTCCGCTTATAGAGCGCAACTGAGCGCCATGGACCGCAGGTAAGCTGGGATGGGAAATTGCGGGTTTTTACGAGTGAGGTCGCTGAAAAAGCGAAAGCACTCGCTCTATTTGTGCCCATCTGGAATCGGCCCAGGACCTGCCTGGCACAGCCCCTGCTTGTGTACCAAGGTCCACTTGGCAAGTTCCACCAGGCCCATTCTTCTTTCACCATCTGGCCGCGTTTGCTTTTTCTATAATCACCAGTCCTTCACTGTTTGAAGAGCCAAAAAAGAAGTTTTTTTTTTTTAAGGACAAAGACGTACCAGAAAAACATCATCACTATCAACTCTTCCAAACACATCTCAGTAATGACAAGGGGTGACATGGCAGGCTGCAGGCTGTGATAGAGTTAATGCAAAGGCATCAATGTGCATTAGAGAAAAAACATCATCTTGTACACACCCAGATGGAAATTTCACATCTAGAGAGCACAGAGAGAGAGAGAAGCCCAAAGAATGCCCGTGTTAGCCATTCACACCAACAGAAACCGAACAAGGCATCTCAGACTCCAGTGCTCAATTCCTAAAGACTCTTGCTGTGTCAAAAGCAACAGTGGCCCCTCCTTCCCTGAGTCCTGTGGTGGGACGAAGCGCAGGATGGAATGCCAAAAGTCATCCTAAATTGTCTCACCATTGCAAAGATGACAGCCTATCGGTGAAATAGTAAAGAGTCCGGTAGCGCCTTTAAGACTAACCAACTTTATTGTAGCATAAGCTTTCGAGAACCACAGCTCTCTTCAGCAGATGCAACTTTATTGTAGCATACGCTTTCAAGAACCACAGCTCTCTTGCATCTGATGAAGAGAGCTGTGGTTCTCCGAAGCTTATGCTAAAATAAAGTTGATTAGTCTTAAAGGTGCTACTGGACTCTTTACTATTTTGCTACTAGACTAACATGGCTAACTCCTCTGAGTCTATTGGTGGCAGATCCAAAAATCTCCCTCTACCTTTTGGAGCATAAACATTTATTCAGAATTAAGCATATCTCCAATTTTAATCCAGGTATTGAGAAGTTTGGGGAATATTGGATTTATAGAAAGCCAACCCTGAGAAAAAAACAGTGCCCCTGTCATCAAGGAAATGAGATCCAAGCAGACAGAGGCATTCTGCAAGCCTGACCAGCCACGGGCAGCAGCAGCCCTGCCAAAGCACAGCTAGTGCTGGAACTCCAGGCCCAGCCACCTCTGCTCCCTTTCATGACTGCCTCTGTGGCCAAGACCCTCATTTGGGAACAAAATTCATATTTTGCATCACAGCAAACCAGCTAATACAAAAGCTGGCAGGAGGGGGGGATCGCAAATGCGAGAGGCTGGAGGGAAATCATCCGTAAGAAAAAACAGTTCAAAGTGGGAGTTTTGGCAGGCTGGCTTATGAAACTCGGAGCAGAGCAAAAGCCTGCTGGTCCCAGCCAGAAGTTAATACTGTAGCTATTATTATGAGACGCCCGACTTCCAAACCGCAGGCTCGGCTCATCCTCCTTGTTCCAAAGTATGCAGGGGAATGCCACTCTACAGTCCCTTGGCTGGCCATGAAAGGCAGGAAGCCGCACCTGGCCCAGGTAGCCAGTGACCTGCAAACAGCCCCAGCTCCTGGCTTTCGGTACAGTTTATTCTCTCTGCTTCATTAACTTGAGCATGAAGTGGTCCAAATGGGGGGGAGATGGAAACGCAAGGCAGTTCTGGCAGCCCCGTGGTGACAGCGGCAGAGGGAGTGGAGGAGGGGACGCAGGTGTCAAGAGAAATATGGCCGTAGTTTGGAGCTATAGATCAGGGGATAAAAATGGTCCGGCTCTGGTCCTAGATGGTGCTTACTTCACAAGAGCCAGGAGGCAAAAAGTGATGTGGTGGGAAGTAGGTGGAAGCAAGGACGTGCCCAACAGAGCAGCCGCGATGGATTTTCACCCCAGATTCTCTAGCAGGAAGCAGAACACAAAGATGTTTCACTCTTGTATAGGCACAAAGGCAGAGCTGCAGATAGACAAGGGGCAATTTGTTTGTTTGTTTGTTTGTTTGTTTGTCCTGAGAAGCTTCAGTGCCCCATTTCCACACACCAAAGGGGCAACCTTGGGCAGGTCATTTTTTTTACAGGCCTGTTGGCAACACGATTCTTCCTGCCTCCAAGTTAAGGCAGCTGCAAAAAATGCTTTCTACAACCTCACTCTAGCCTGGAAGATGACTTTTTATTTCGACACAGCCGTCCTGGCCACCTGTATCCGTGCTATGGTAACATCAAGGCTTGACTATTGTAATGCTCTATACTTCAGTCTCCCATCTAAGTTAACTAGGAGGCTCCAATTGGTGCAAAGTGCTGCAGCTTGATTGTTATCAGGAGCGAGCAGGAGCTTGAACATCAATCCCATCCTGCAGTCACTCCATTGGCTACCTATCAGCTACCGTGCTCAGTTCAAGGTATTAGTTATTACATCCAAAGCTCTTCATGGCCTTGGTCCAGCATACCTATGGGACCGCCTCCCTCCCTATGTCCCTCCACGGCAGCTTTGCTCATCCGAACAGGGTCTCTTGCAGGTGCCAGCCTGCACATGGGCAAAATCAACCGCAGCCCGTACATGGGCCTTCTCTGTGGTGGCCCCTATCCTGTGTAATGCCCTGCCTGAGGAGGTCAGGAGAGCCTCCATGCTCCTGGCTTTCCACAAACAATGCAAAACCAAATCATTCAAAAAGGCTTTTTCCTCAGATAGGAGGGCAGTATTGCAGGGAGGGGGTCTTGGATGTTTCACTAATGAGTTAGGGACCATAGACATCACTATTATATTGCCTTACATATTATTTGCTGCTTTAAATATGTACTCCTGTATGCTACCTGTGCTCCATGTTGTCTAATGTCAGCCCTAGAATTGCTTATGTTCTGTTTCAGCAATTCTTCAACCCGGTATCGGATCCCTGCTAATGCTATGTCTTTGTAGACTTGTATTCACTTACCCTATGACATTGTTTAAGGAAATGTCCTTGACACTGTATGGAGATGCCTGCCCTTGTCCTTGCCACTAATTGTACTAATCTCACACTATGTAATCCACCTTGAGTCTCAGTGAGAAAGGCGGTCTATAAATGACATAAATAAAATCCTCTCCGACCAAGGAAGGGCTTTGGGTAGTGGGAGATTCAGTCACTAGGAATATAGAGAGCGGAGCCTCTAAAGAGCATTTTGAGCACGTAGTGACTTGTGGCCTGGGGCGAAGTGTGTGGACATCACGTGGTGTCTAGATAGGCTTATAGCTAGTGTGGGAATAGTCGTGGTGCATGTTGGCGCCAATGACCCTGGGAAATGTAGTTGTGTGGTCCTGGAGGAACAATTGAAGTTACTAGGCAGAAAGCAAAAGGCCAGGACCTCAAAAGACGCATTCTCAGAATCGTTAAGATCCAGAGGAGTTGGCCGTGTTAGTCTGTAGTAGCAAAATAGAAAAGAGTCCAGTAGCACCTTTAAGACTAAGCAACTTTACTGCAGCATAAGCTTTCGAGAACCACAGCTCTCTGCATCTGACGAAGAGAACTCTGATTCTCGAAAGCTTATGCTACAGTAAAGTTGCTTAGTCTTAAAGGTGCTACTGGACTCTTTTTTATTCAGAATTGTTACTGGTTCCATGCACTGGGCCAGCGAGACAGATGAAGGGTCTCAATGAATGGATGGGAAAGCAGTGGCAGAAAGAAGGATTTGGATTTGTGTTATTATTATTCTCACGACAATCACCCTGTGAGGTGGGTGGGGCTGAGAGAGCTCTGAGAGAGCTGTGACTGACCCAAGGGTCCCCCAGCTGGCTTCAAGTGGAGGAGGGGGGAATCCAACCCGGCTCTCCAGATTAGAGTCCTGCTGCTCTTAACCACTACACCAAACTGGCTTTCCAAACAAGGCTGTTGGCACGTAATATCAAAAAGGTGGCAGAGCAGCTTTTAAACTAACTTCTGGGGTAAAGTTTTAGGTGAGTAGCTGTATTGGTCTGCAGTAAAAGAGCAGGATTTGAGCCCAGTGGCATCTTAGAGACCACGATTTTCAGGGTGTAAGCTTTTGAGAGTCAAAGTTCCCTTTTCAGATATGAATCTGGTAACTGAATAAGAGATCTTTGACTCTTGAAAGCTTACGGATCTTGTTGGTCTCTAGGAGGCCGCTGGTCTCAAATCCTGCCGTTCTGGAGAAAGACAGGAGCTGGGGAGCCTCCGGCTGGTGTTGTTAGCTCTTGGGGAACTAATGGTGGGCGCGGGCAAAACTTGAGAGTGACAGGGGCAAGCTACAAGTGACGCCTGACACAGGTTAGACACTTGTCAGCTTCCCTCAAGTTCTGATGGGAAATGTAGGCGTCCTGGTCTTACAGCTTGGCTCTCCATTACAGCTACAAGACCAGGACGCCTACATTTCCCATCAAAACTTGAGGGAAGCTGACAAGTGTCCAACCTGTGTCAGGCGTCACTTGTAGCTTGGCTCTGAGTGTACGGCAGTGAAGGAGGGCCACATGAGAAACTTAAGAGAGGCGAAGATCCTTAGAGAAGGAAATGAGGTACAGGGGCCTACATGCTAATGCTAGGAGCCTCCAAGATGGGAGAACTGGAGTGCTCGATTCTGAACCGTGACTTGTTTATACCTTGGGTTCCTGCATGGTAGAAAGGCAGCTTATAAATGTTTCAAATAATTAATTAAATGACTTTTGGAAACCTGGTGGAACAGGGGAAATCAGTGGGACAGTCCTATTCCTGGGTATAAACTCTATAGGCAGGATAGGGAGGAACACATTGCGGGGAATTGCCCTATGCGACAAAGAGAGCGGAGTCAAACAAGCTAGAAAACATTAGGGGAGGAAACTTCCCCATGGAATCACTATGGGTGGAGATCGCAGGCCCCCAGGTTTCCTTGTCACCCCTGGATCATGCCAGGAGGCAATCCTTGGGCGGTGAATAAAGCAGAACGTTCAGCTGTCCTGACACTGACTGGGCAAACGTGTGGACACGTGAAGCCACCTGGATACTGAGGCAGGCGCTTGGCCCATCGAAGTCAGCATTGTCTGCTCAGACCGGCAGTGGCTCTCCAGGGTCCAGGCGGAGACCTTTCACATCCCCTGCTAGCTCATCCTTTAAACTGGAGATGCTGGAGATTGGACCTCTGCATGCCACGCAGATGTTCTACCACTAGGCTTTCCGGTTGACCGCCATCTCTCAGGAGTTTGCCCTGGGAGGCTGCGAACCCCCTGGCAAGCGCCCGCCACTGGCAGGCAACCCCAAAAAGCGTGCACCAGGCGCGCTCCCAGCGCAATGATGTCACTTGCCAAAGTGATGTCATGGTGTGGGCCACGGGTGTGCTCCTGCACTTTGCTGGGGTCAGTTTTGGCCCCCAACGGGCTTAACTTCCTGGAAGCGATGTCAACATGCATGTGCTGGGAGCTCGTGTGCACAAACAAAAGACTCCTGGGAAGCACAAGATTAAGTGCCAGTTCCCCCCTCCTGCCGGGAGGGTATAGGGACCTGACAACTTTATCGACCACTGAGCCCCTCCCTGTGGAGCCCCTCAAGTCATGCCATAGACACAAGCTTCCTAGACATGATAAATGATTGTGGATTGGTGCAGTTGGCCATGGAGCTGACCAGAGGCGTGGCCATTCTGGATTTCATTCCGAGCGGGGACGGAGACCTGGTGCGAGATGTGGGTGCTGTTGCACCAGCTGGGAACAGTGACCACACAATGCCATTAAGCTCAGCATTTGCCCAGAGAAAGAAATGCTCCCCTACCAAATCAATTTCAATACAGGGTCTTTGCAAAAATGAGGGGACTCGTTGAAGGAAATTCAAAGGGAGGATTAAGAACTGGAACTTTTCACAGCCTGGAGAGACACGTGGCCTCAAAACAGGCTCTGCTTCTCTGCAATCAAGACTGGCTTCCAAAGAAACCGGAGTGGGTGTGTGGGAGGGGGCATTACCATCCTAAACCTCAATGCCATTGTTTGGGCTGGTCTCGGTCCTCATGGGTGATCTTAGCTTGTGCTTTTAAACACACACCACTGTCTCTTTTTCCCCTGTGAACTCTGGAATTTGGAAAGCAGAGCGGGGGACATGTTGTTAAAGGCCTGTTTGTTTGGGAGCCCTGCCCACCCCTTGATGGGGCTGCCCAATACACCACCCTTGATACATTGCCCAGGGGGACTAGGACTGTTTGCTTTAAATACAGTGAGCGCCAGATTTCTCCCCCCTCCCCACCACCATCTTGCCAGTTCCCAAACCAAAAGAACAGGGCTGGAATATTTTGGGTCACTGGAAAAAAGGAGTCAACCATAAACGGGCCAAGAATTAGTTCTGAAGTGTTTCTGGAATAAATCCGGATCTGTTCTGTTTGCACATAGAAAGCAGCTCTGGGTTTGAAGCGGACACTTATTCCTGATCTCTGGCTCAAACAGCCGGTCATCCAGCTGTTGCTGTTCCTCGAAAAAAAAAAGGAAAACAGGCCAAGTTTTCCTGGGTCAGAAGCGGAGCAGATGCAGGGGCTTGGACCGTTGACTTGTGCAGTCCGAGGTTCAGCTCCGGAACTTGCTGAGAATGTTGGACACCAGGTTTTGAAGAGGCCTTTGGCGACTGTTGCATTTCCCCCCCCCCCAGGCCGGCTGGGAGTTTGCTGACAAACACCTGCATGATTAACCCTGCCAAGTATGCAATGATTCGCTTGATCAGTACCATTTATGCGAAGTCACCAAGGGGGGACCAAGCCAGCCAGTCATGGCAAAAGATTCTGCAGCCCTCAGACCACTTAATCAGGTGAATCCATTTGTGTGGGTTGCAGAGGCTTAGGTGAGATGGTTCTGGACACATGCAAAGCAGACACCGCTCTGCTCCACTCCCCAGTCCCTCCACATCTTTTGAGCTGGAGGCTGATGTTACGTAGGGTCTATTGTTACAGGAGGCCAGGGCAGAGGGGTTCATTCGGGGTCAAGCCCCTCCAAGCAGGGAACTAGAGGCGCCGAGGACTCAATCCTAGGGCATTGCTCTTATCTTGGGAGACGTGTCAGCACAGGTCAGGACCAAAAATCGCCAGACCTGCTAGGGAATACGTTAAAATGTGACCTGCTCTGCAGACAGGGCTGTAGGCTTCAAACCTAGACAGTGCCAAGTCTGAGGTGCCCCCTGCTGGTAAACGAATGCATCAACAACATTTTGACTTGTCACTTGGGGCAGTGTTGGAAAACAAAGCGAGTACGGAAGTCTTTCAATCTCTTGCTTTCCCACTGGAGATGGGAGCTCTTGAAACCCACCCAATGAGATGCTCAACATGAGCAGGAGTTCTTTTTCTCCAAGAAGCATCTGGAATTTAGAAGTATACTGCCCCTGAAAATATCATCATCATCATCATCATCATCATCATCATCATCATCATCATCATCATCATCATCATCATCATCATCATCATCATCATCATATGTAAAAGTAGTCTCCTGTGCAAGCACCAAGTCATTACTGACCGATGGGGGCGGGGGGGCGTCGCATCACAACTTTTTCTTGGCAGACTTATTGTTACAGGGTGGTTTGCTATTGCCTTCCCCAGTCATCTACACTTTACCCCCAGGAAACTGGGTACTCATTTTACCGACCTCGGAAGGATGGAAGGCTGAGTCAACCTTGAGTTGGCTACTTGAACCAGGCTTTCGCTGGGATCGAACTCAGGTCGTGAGCAGAGCTTGGGCTGCAGTACTGCCGCTTACCATTCTGTGCCACGGTGCAGCTATTATTATTATTATTATTATTCAAATTATTCAAATTATCCAAACCACAATAAACAATAAGCAGAGGTCCCATGTTATTATTTATTGGCCTTGCTAAGCTGATACAAGTTTCCACCGGAGACCTAAGTATCAACTAGATATCGGCGTAATATGTACGCTGTTCCAAGTAGCGCCGTCTTTTGCAGTTCTCTAGGTGTTATGTCAGAAGATTATTATCATTATTATTATTGTTATTATTAATATATTAATTCATTTATTTAATTTATTTGTATTCTGGCTCATTGCTCTTGAGAGATCTATCCTTGAGTTTGTCTAATCCTTGTTTAAAGAAGTCATCTAAGGCAGTGGTCAACATCATATCTTGTGGCGGAGAGTCCCATAAGTTAGTTAGCCAAGGTATGAGAAGGAAATACTTCAGCGTGTCTTGACAACACTGCCTGTTTTTGGGGACCTTGCATTTTATGAGCAAAGCAGGGATAAAAATCTTCTCCATTTCCACTTTTTCTAGACAGTTATAATTGTCTATTATGCTCCCACCCCATACTGTGTATTTATGTGCCATCAAGTCGCCTCTGACCTATGATGATCCTATGAATGAAAGACCTCCAAAATGTCCTGTTGTTAACAAACTTGCTGAGCTCCTGCAAACTGGAGGACGTGGCTTCTTTTATTGAGTCAAGCCATCTCATTTTGGGTCTTCCTCTTTTCCTACTGCCTTCCACTTTTCCTAGCATTATTGACTTTCCCAGAGAATCTTGTCTTCTCATGATGTGACCAAAGTACGATAGCCTCAGTTCTGTCATTTTAGCTTCTAGGGAGAATTCAGGCTCGATTTGATCTAGAACCCACTTATTTGTCTTTTTAGCTGCCCATGGTATCCGCAAAACTCTCCTCCAGCCCCACATTTCAAATGAATCAATTTTCTTCCAGTCAGTTTTCTTCACTGTTCAACTTTCACATCCATACAGACTAGTCATCATTTTTTTCTCAACTAAAAAGTTCTAAGCTCCTTAGTCTTTTGTGTTTTGTGATTTGTGTTCTTGGAGCCAATTTTTATCTTACTAATTGGTGCTCATTTGAATGCCTGTGTGAGCAGTCCATCCATACAATCGACATAACAGGGATGCTCTTAAGGGAGCGTAGGAAGGAGGACAAAAGAACAAAGTCAGACACTTGAGATTATTCTTCCACAAATGGTTTATTAGAACCCTTTGTCTCTGGCAGAGATTGTATGCAGACACTGCACTTGGATATGAAAACAAATTGCCAGAAGCAAGGAGAGACAACTGAGCCTCCACAACCAAGACACAGAAACGGGGCTCAGCAGAAATGCCAACCAAAGAACTCTCCTGCCAAATGTTGCCTTCTGGACTAACAGCCGCTCCAGATCATTTTCATTCACAACCAAACCATTCCCCTGGTCTGCAGTAAATGTTATACTTCCAGAGCTCAGCGGAGGAGCTGCTCAGAAATAAACCCCCTCTTCCAGTCCTCCAGGCTTTGCTCCTGCACTGGTGCCTCCACACCAAGTTGGCACCAGATGAACTCACCAGAGACCAACCTGCTCCATTTCAATGTAACAGAGACCCAAAAGCAGATACTGCTCTTTGTGGTGCTAGCTTTAAACAAAACAGAGTGCAGGACTCAAAAAAAAAAAAGGAAATAAGGAAACCAAGATCTCACCGAGTCCTGGTGGTGGTCAATTTGGCAGGAATGATGTACTGTTACAAACTGACCCAGAGGGAGTACAATGGCAACTGCCTCTCTTCCTTCCCCCAGGGTGAAACAGATGCCTTTCAGCACATCAGATACAGAAGGCAAAATCTGACAGAAAGGGAGGAAGGGTCAAGAACCTAAAAGTGGGAGTCAGTTGGTTGCAACTGCCCAAGAGATAAAGTGCATGAAGCTGGGGTGTGAGACACCCCATTGAACGGAAGGCCAGGATGTGCTGGGGAAGGGGAAAATGACTTACAGATCCGACAGTCTACAGGCCAAGAAGACAGCTAACTTGCCCTCCAAGTAGGGCAGGCCAAAAAAGAGGGCAAGGTGTCTTTTAGCAGTGTGCGAACTGTCCGCTCCGGTTTATGGTGTTGGCTCGGTGGGCTGGAGGGGCTGTCCTGCGCTGGCCAGGGTGACGCTGTTCAGGTAGCTGGAATCAAAGCAGGTGCTGCGGGCCGCATCCTTGGTCTGAGAGCAGCATTTCTTAGTGTCCTTCCATGAGGCTTTCGGAGCGTTGCAGAGGGTGGTGATAAACTGAGATTTCTGAGGACAGAAAGGGGACATCAGTGGGCAAAGGCAGAGGCAAGGAAGGACCGTTTATTTCCCGAGGAGATAACCGTGTTAGTCTGTAGTTGCAAAATAGTAGCAAAAGGTCCAGTAGCACCTTTAAGACTAACCAACTTTATTGTGGCATAAGCTTCTGAGAACCATAAATCTCTTCGTCAGATGCATCGACAGTTTTCGAGAACCACAGCTCTCTTTGTCAGATGCATTGACAGCTTTTGAGAACCACAGCTCTCTTTGTCAGATGCATCAACAGCTTTCAAGAACCACAGCTCTCTTCATCAGATGCATCTGACAAAGAGAGCTGTGGTTCTCGAAAGCTGTCGATGCATCTGACAAAGAGAGCTATGGTTCTCGGAAGCTTATACCACAATAAAGTTGGTTAGTCTTAAAGGTGCTATTGGACTCTTTACTATTTTGCATGTATTTCCCGTTTCCCCTTAGTGGTGGAACCTTCATGGCTGCTTTTGCAAAACTGGACTTCCTTAGTAGACAGAGATCCCTGGAGGTCCCGTGTGTGCATTCTGCCTAGGGCAGCACTTCCTCTAACACAAGCAGCTTTCCTCTGACAAAAAGACTTCTTGCATCAAGGGATGGTTCCTTGCACTGGGGAAAGTGGCATTTGCAGAACAGGTGTGCAGGATCCAGGCCAAAGGCAGGATCCGTGCAGGGCCCTGAGTTCTGCGACCTGAGACCCCTGTAGGCCAACAAGCACCTCCACGCCACAGGTCTCATCCTCACCCGTGACCTGAGCCCGTGGCCTCCACGGCTGATTTCTGACAGGCACGTGACTGTTTTCTCAACCCGTGACTCACCTCTTGCTGAGCACACTGCGTCCTCTCATCCCCCTGCAGCTTGCAACAGGGCTCTGTGATGTTCTGGATTAGAGCAGGGACGTGTTTCCTGGAGAATGACAAAGAAGCACGTCTGAGAGGTAAAGCAGACCCACCGAAAACACCCCAGAAACAGGCCGAAGTGAGGGTAAACACTTCGAAGTTGCTCAGCTGTCTTGAATGCCGAATGGTCTTTCCTGCCACATGCTTTGGCACCGATGCACTGGGTGTGGCACCGAAGGCCTCCTGAAGACTGACAACACCCAGAAGGGGGAGAAGAAGGAAGCCTCCCAAACTCAGGGCAGAAAAGGTCCAGCTAGGAATTCCAGCTTCTAGGTGGTGGCTGGAGATCTCCCACGATTGCAACTGATCTTCAGATGACAGAGATCAGTTCCCCTGGAGAAAATGGCTGCTTAGATGGTGGATTCTGCAGCATTATATCCATGGAGACCCTCTTCAGGCTCCACCCCTCAAATCTCCAGGAATTTCCCAGCCCTGAGCTGGCAACCCTTAAAAGCGCACTTGGAGCTGCAGCCACAAGGGGGGGAGAGCGAGCTCACAAACCAGCAGGCTCGCTCTATTTTAAATCTCTCTTGCTGTGAAAAGTGGCCACGCTAAGACAGTCACAGCAGCAGGCACTTTCCCAGGCCAGGCTGCACTTCGCCCTGCTATGCAGCCTCTCAAATGATTTCTTTTGTGATAGCACCGGGGGGTCCTATAGCAGCTCACTAACAAACCTTCTGGGTGGATCGGAAGCCATGTGAAGAGCTACAGGCTCCTTCGTGAGCACATTTTTCCTTCTTCATTTGCATCCTACCTAGTTTATTTATTTGATCAAATGTATACCCTGCCCTCCCTGTGAACAGGCTCAGGGTGGCTACCAATAAAAGAAAACATTATACATTAAAATCATACAAAAGGTAGCCCCCTGTGCAAGCACCAAGTCATTACTGACCCATGGGGGGACGTCGCATCACGATGTTTTCTTGGCAGACTTTTTTTACGGGGTGGTTTGCCATTGCCTTCCCTAGTCATGTACCCTTTACCCCTAGGAAACTGGATAGTCATTTTACCGACCTCAGAAGGATGGAAGGCTGAGGGCCAAACTACAAGTGACAAATGACACAGGTTGGACACTTGTCAGCTTCCCTCAAGTTTTGATGGGAAATGTAGGCAGCTTGGTGGAATGTTGGACAAGTGACAGTTGAAAAGTCCATTGGACAGCAGTTGGAGAGCCAAGCTGCGAGACCAGGACGCCTACATTTCCCATCAAAACTTGAGGGAAGCTGACAAGTGTCCAACCTGTGTCAGGCGTCACTTGTAGCTTGGCCCTCAGTCAACCCTGAGCCGCCTACTTGAACCCAGCTTCTGCCAGGATTGAATTCAGGTCGTGAGCAGAGCTTGGGCTGCTGTACTGCAGCTTACCACTCTGTGCCCACTTAAAATCATAAACAAATACCTAAAAACAATATTTAAAAGTTCAATACAATACAAAGTACAAGACGGGCGCCATGAACAGTACAGGCTACATTAATTATCTAAAAAGCATGGATACAGCTGTGGTGCCAGCTGGAATAGTACTGCCACTTAGAATGGAGCTGGGGCTGGTGGCTCGGGACAGGGCATCTGCTGGCATACCGGTTCAATCCCACATGGCATCTCCAGGTAAAATGACCAGGTAGCGGTGATGTGAAAGGCCTCTCTATCTAAGAGCTTGACAAGCAGCTGCCAGTCAGGGTAGACAAGTCTGACCTTGATAGATCAAGGGGGGGTCTGACTCAGTATGGCAGTTTCATGAGCTTGTTCAGTATCTGCACAGCATATTTTCACAGGTCCAACAAACTTGATGTATCTCAGAGCGGAACCACAAGTGACGCCTGACACAGGTTGGACACTAGTCAGCTTCCCTCAAGTTTTGATGGGAAATGCAGGCGTCCTGGTCTCGCAGCTTGGCTCTCCGGCTGCTGTCCAATGGACTTTTCAACTGTCACTCGTCCAACATTCCGCCAAGCTGCCTACATTTCCCGCCAAAACTTGAGGGAAGCTGGCAAGTGTCCAACCTGTGTCAGGCGTCACTTGGGGTCCCGCTCTCAGACACCCTCCCAACAGCTCGCCCCCTGGAAATTCTTGTCCCCACACTGGAGAAGTGGTGGATGTGGGACGGAGGTTTCCCTGAGGCCACCAGGCAGTGTCCTTTGACCTGAGGACTTCACAGCAAATTCTGGCTCCAGACTGTTTGTCACAATATTGTGTCTGCCTGCCCCAGGCCTTTGGGCCAGACTAGACAAGAGAGGAAGTGGAAAAAAACCAGACTTACTGCTTGGAAAGAAGTGCAACTTGCCCGCACAGCAGGTCCAGGAGCGAAGGGGTGACCTCAGCCAGGCTGACCACCTGAATTTCCCTGTCGTAGGCCGGGAAGGGAGCCTGGTTGGCGAAGCAATCTGAGCGGCTCTCGCCCTCCTCCTCTTTGCAGCAGAGGTGGGGCTTGGTTTTCAGAGCGTGCTCCTGCTTGCAGAACTGAGTCAGGACTTTTTCCCACTGGAGAGAAAAGCGAAATGCATGCTCAGGGGTGGGGGTGGGGGTGGGGGTGGGGGGAGAGATCCCCCCCCCCCGGGAAGGAAGGGAGCGCTCTTGGTATTTGGTTCACGAAGAGTAGTCAAGCAGCAGTAAAGCTCCCCCCTCCCTCCCTCAGTCCGGAAGTAGAGCTGCAGCATCAAAAAAGTCAACTGGCTGAATCTGAAGCAGGGCTCACAGCTAGAACCTAAGTTCAGTCTCGGAATGAAAACAAGAGTGCCTCTGAGCATGTTTTCCCCCTTTGCCAGCACCAATAACCAGCACCAAACCTCACATCCTATACACACTCTCTCACACACACGCACCCCTATATTTATTTATTTATTTTATCACATTTCTAGACCACCCTCCCCATCAGACGGGCTCAGGGCGGTTTAACAACAGTTATATCTTGGACTGGAGGTCCAAACCCTCAACTAGCTGGTGGAACTGATGGTGGCTGTGCCACAGGGGACCAATTCATAATGAATAGGAAATACAGACTTATTAAAAGTATTGAAAATGCTAACACTAAAGAGGAGGCTTTTATACACCCCTTTAAAAATCCAAGCCCAAGAGACGGCAGGCAGCTGAGCGGGATGGAGGGACTGGGAGTGTTTCGCTGGCCCAGTGACTGCAAATGGGTGGCCAGCGCTTTGACCCCCAACAGTGTGACTGCAGGTGGTCCCAGGACATGTGGGGGGGGGGCACAGCCTTTTTGAGTGGACAGAGGGAGAGGAGAGTTTCTATCTAGAGACAAATTGAGGCTATGGAGAGTCCTTACCAGTATCTGCTTGCCTCTGTCCTCCAGCTACGCCTGGAGGCACTGCCATTCCAGGGAGGTGCAGAGAACAATATTCCTTCTCCTCTACCTTAGAACCATACAGGCACGGATTCTGGGTCACCACCTTTTCACTGGCACAACTTCCAGCTCTGACCAAGTAAGGCACAGCTTTCCTCATCGTTGTATCTCCAAACTGGATAGCTACACCCGTTGGATTTCAGGCTGCTACATCATTGTTCAAGATACAATAAGGCTACTATCAGGGATAAGGTGAATCCAGGGAGCTTGGCTGCTTGTCTCTAATTGCACGCTTGATATTACCCCCAAATAAGGACACTTTCTCAGTTGTGAGGGAGGCACTAAGATACTTTGGTTGAGAGCAAAGGCCTACAATAGCGACGGATCACAAAGTGTGGAATGCTAGGTGATTCTGGGATCTAGGAATTCTGGGAAGCAGCGCCAACTCCTGGGAGATTTGCAAGGGACAGCCACGACTTCCAGGATTTCTCCCAGTTCACTCACCCCGCTGTGGGCACAGCTAACATCCTCCTTCCGGCAACACTTCTTGAACTCAGTTTCCAAGCGGTTTATTGCTCGGGCCTGGCGCACAAACCAGCCAAAGCCTGACTTCGGGAGGGTGCTGGCAAGGTAGACGGGCCGGAATTTGCGCAGTTTGCAAATGTTCTTGATGTTGGCATCGTTAGGTTTTCCCGGAGGGAAGGAGATCGCGGGAAGCTTGCGAGTGCTGACCAGGTCTTCAGATTTGCACCGGGAGGGGTCACCGTGGGCGCAGGTACTCGGCTGGGCTTCATCACCGGCATAGTTGTAATTTGGGAAAGGGGCTCTGTTGGCAAAGCAACGGTCCTTGCTGGCCCCCTCCAGTTTGCAGCAGTGGTACGGTCTGGTCTTCACTGAGAACTCAGTTGTGCAGAACTGCTCCAAGACGTGCGACCACTGAGGCGGGATTGGGAGAGAGGAAGGGTCAACGAGGTGTCCTATCAGGGGTGTCTATCTGAGCCTAGATCCTGCTCTCCACACCCGGGAAGCAGCAATAGACCAAACAGTGCGGGGCTCAGAGCCTGGTGCAAAAAGCTTTTCCCTTCCTGCGCAGCATGGCTCCCACATATCTGGGATGAGGAGGGAGAAGTCTTCCAGTCCAGACTTGAGAGACACGACACATCTGGGAAGGCAACGTCTCACCGGCCCCTCACGGCCAGCTCTGTCAGGAGGAGTCACGGCATTGGCCCACCCGCTTCACTGCAGCCTTTTTGGCCGGGTTGGGAGAAGTGAGGCTGCCTCCGATATAAAGTTATTACCCGTCATTTGTGTGAGCCTCACAACCGTCGCAGTATCTGAGCATGCCCCGATCACAACTGGAGGGTACACAACCCTCGTGTCCATCTGGGCAAAAGGCCAAGGATTTCTCCACTAGAACCCCCCAGCGCATCCGCCCTGAAACCCCACAGGGCATCTTGGGGCTAAGAATGTCCCTCGGATAGGTCTGGCACATCACCCTCCATTTAAGAATTGTAGCAGCGGCAAAGCCCGGCTCAGCTTGACAAGGGGAGACGCTCTCTCGTCCCATTACGTAAGGATACATAAGGAAGGTGATCTCTTATTCTGATATTCAATCCTACACATACTTTGGATAAATTATTCACTAAAAGCCTCTATAGCAGGATTCACCACCACTAAATACAACACTCTTAGTTACCAGCAGGGCTTTTTTTTAGCAGGAACGTGGTGGAACGGAGTTCCGGCACCTCTTGAAAACGGTCACATGGCCAGTGGCCCCGCCCCCTGATCTCCAGACAGAGGGGAGTTGAGATTGCCCTCCGCGCCACTCAGTGGGCAATCAGGGGCAGGGCCACAGGCCATGTGACCATTTTCACCGAGGGCGATTTAAACTTTTAAAAACTCCCCCCTTGTTCCAGCTGACCCAAAGTGACGTCATTGTGCGGGCCTGAGTTCCACCACCTCTTTTCCCAAAAAGAAAGACCTGGTTACCAGCAACCTGGTAGCAATAGCAATAATACAATCCTAGTAGCCCTATGACTGAAATGCACTGAACAGGCACATGCGTGCATGCATACATCCACACTCCACAGTCAAGTTGCCAGCCTCCAGATGGGTCCTGGAGATCTCCTGGAATTACAACTTATCTCCACACTACAGAGGTCAGTTCCCCTGGAGAAAATGGTTGCTTTGGAGACTGGGTATTGGGCATTACTCCTTGCTGAAGTCCCTCCTCTCTCCAAACCCCACCCCTAGATCTCCAGGAATTTCTCAACCTGGAGTTGGCAACCCTGTTTTCTCAGAATTACAGCCGCTCACAGGAGCCATAGATCAGTTCTCCGGAAGAAAATGGCTGCTTTAAAGGGTGGACTTTATCACCCCCTGAAGTCCCTCCTCCCCAAATCCTGCCCTTGCCAGGCTTTCCCAGCCCAGCAACTCCAGTGCTTACCCACGAGGGCAACTCACCGAGGTCTGGCTGCAGCTCAGCTTCCTGTCCTCGGGCAGTTGACAGCACTGGCTCAGGCCTGCCTCCAGGCTGTTGAGGGCTTCTCCCTGGCGGCTGAGGTGGCTGAAGCCAGTGCTGGGCAGGTTCCAGGGCCCGTAGGATGCCTTACGCCTCCCTTCTGTGCAGATGCTGTCGATGTTGCTGAGGCTGGGGCGGCCCGGTGGGAACTCAGCCAGGTTGCTGGGGAAGCGTGGGCGACCACCACAACCCTGGCCCCGAATGCAGCCAGCACCGGAGGGCCTTCGGCCTCTGGGGGTGAGGGCAGAGGAACTTGTCTGGGGCTCCCCGTGGATCAGCAACGGCAGATCGAGCACTGGAAAAGGACACCCAGAAAGAAAAGTCAAAACTCTGAATAAAATGAATCCATTTAGAAATATTTTTCTTGAAAGTCTATGTTCTGAGGGTTAAGTGGTCGGGGTGAGAATCAACACTCTGCTGGTTCGAATTCCACTCCTGCTGTGAGCTCAGCGGGTGGCCTTGGGTCACACACTCCTCTCAGCCCCAGCTGTATTGTAGGGATAATAATGACACTGGCTTTGTTCACCACTCTGTGGTGTGGCACTAATTTATTTAGAAGAGTAGTATATCAGCACAGTTATTATTTTCTAGGATTTTACTGATATATTTTCAAAATTTATACCCTGCCTTTCTGCCCTAACCAGGGTCACCAAGGTGGACAGGGTTGCATAGGGCAAACCAGGGACTGGGGGGGGGGGCTCAACCACAGTGTTCGGGGCTGATTTTTAGGCACTTCTGTGTCATGATGTCATTTTCCAATGGCGTGGGTGGACATGTGTGCTTTGTGCGCATGCCTCAGGGCGGCCTTTCCCGTCTCCCTGTGCCTTTCCTCCTGCCAACCAGTAAGTGGTGGCAGGAGGTTGTGGCTGGCAGGAGCGAGGGATTCCCGGCCATAATGGAACCTGGCAGCCCTGACAGTGGCTAACAGATTAAAAGCATACACAATAAAAATAGTCTAAAAAACCATTAAAATTAAAAAAAAATCATTAAAACCAGAGCTAAAACACACATACAAAAACATTAAAACAACAATAAAAACAAAGGGCAGGAAGAAAAGATTACATAGGGAATACCAGGGGGGGAATCACCCCCTGGTGGAATATGGCAACAAGAAGGGGACAGATGAGTCTCCCTGCAGAGACAATTCCAGAGTTCTGGTGCCATGACCAAGAAGGCCCTCTCCTGGGTTGCCACTTGACTAATCTGAAATCAAGGGCACCCATATCCCAAATCAGGGCACCCAAAGTAGGGGCCCTGAAGATCATTGCAGCATTTGGTAGGTTTGTAAGGGAGTAGGGAGTCCTTCGGATAGGCTGGTCCCAAGCCATCTCAAGGCTTTAAAGGCTAATAGCAGCACCTTGAATTGGGCCCGGAAACAAATTGGGAGCCAGGGAAGGTGGCCAAGACTGGGGTGATACGGTCCTTACGATCCATTCCAGTCCACATCTGGGCTGCAGCATTCCACATCTGGAGTCTTTCGGCTTCCTCTGCAGCTGCCCCAGAATCTCTTTGGCCTCAGCCGTCAGGCCCTGCGTGAGGTCCCCAGAAGCTTTTTTTCCTCCGGGGACCCTCCTCTCCTCATCTGCCAAAGACTTTTCCCCTCAGGCCCCCTTGTTCTCCCACACCGAGCCACCCTCAACTTTCCAGCTTTCTCCCTTCAGCCAGTCAGAAAGAAGATGGCTTCCTAGGCCCCACTTTCAGCTGCATTCTCAGCTGTCCACATGGCCGGCTGCAGTCCCTCCACCTCCTGCTGCCTGCGTTTGCAGCCTTAAGCCCTGAGCAGTCAACAACCTTGATGAACATGACATGACATCACAGCAGCTGATGAAGTCAATAGCCAATGGGAAATTTTCTACATCAATGGTCCTCTTGGATTGGGAGTTGGAGAGTGAACTTTTCACCAGCCAGTTCCCAGACCCTAGCCCTCACCTTCATGTTGGTCCAGAGGATTCCAATCAGGGTCAACTTCCTCCTGGAGCAAAGACTGAAACGGGAATTCTTTTAGGTCAATTTCTTTTTGGAGTAAGTCGTCTGCGGAGGCAGGTGGTGGCAGCTCTGCTCTGTCATCTGAGGAGAGAAAGGACAAAATCCATTTTAAAAAAGGAAACAATGAACCAGGAGAATACCCTCTGAAACGTTTCTTTGTGTAACTGGGGCTGTCTTGCAAGAACTACTCTATAACACAATATAATTCCTGCCTCCGTTTGGAGGAATCACAGGCAGTAAGTAGGACTTGGGTGAAAAAGAAGAAGAGAAAGGAACTTGCTAAGAATTTGTCCCTCGCAGATGGGCAGAAAGTTTAAAAATATAATCAGGAGGTTTGGCAGTTTAGAACAGTAACAATGCTTTGCACAAACCCAGCATGTAAAATTAAGAATTCAAAATTAAGTATGCAAGCCTGTCTTTTAGCACCGAACATTCTCTTTTCCTGAGACCCTTGCCCATAACTAACCCTGTGGCCCTTCTACAAGCTCAGTTTGATTCAGGATACCGCCCAGATACCGTCCAGATTGGATGCTCAAGGCAGGGCCTTGCGGGCGTGCTCTTTCTCTGTCTTAACGGGGCTAGAGGATTGTGCTCTGTGTTAATTAGAGGGAGGAAAGGTGCCAGTTGGATTCCTACCCTCCGGTACCAAGACCTTTCAAGGTGCCCCTGGCTTTGCAGCAGGATTTGAGTCCAGTGACAAGAGTTTCAGGGTATAAGCTTTCGAGAGTCAAAGCTCCCTTCGTCCGACACCCTGGCTTTTCAGCATTCCAATTGCTTGTGAAGACATTATTTCCTCAGCGATCCTCATAATAACCCTGCAAGGTGGACTTTGTTTTGCTATCCCTGAATTAGAAGAGGACAAGGCAGAGAAACTGATGGCCTGCACAAGCCCACATACTTAGGCACTGCCCCACCTCAGCTGGCCTTATCTAGCTTTTAGAGTCCAGACCCACCCCCTTATTCTCGAGTCCCCATAAAGTCCTCCGTCTGCTCTCTATCCCTTTGTTAGCCCCTAGAGAACCAGCTCTGCCTCCTCCTGTTTTTAATAATAGTAATAATGATAGTGATAGTGATAGTAATAATAGACTACAACAGTAGTCCCCATTGTCATTGGGGCACTGGGAACTATTTTGAAAAACTTTGCAACTCTTATGGAAAAACTGCAGCTTTCTGACATAACCAGGGCTTTTTTTTCTGGGAAAAGAGGTGGTGGAACCGAGTTCCGGAATTGCTTGAAAATGGTCACATGGCTGGTGGCCCCACCCCCTGATCTCCAGACAGAGGGGAGTTGAGATTGCCCTCCGCGCCAAGAGGTGCAGAGGGCAATCTCAACTCCCCTCTGCCTGGAGATCAGGGGGCGGGGCCACCAGCCATGTGACCATTTTCAAGAGGTTCTGGAACTCCGTTCCACCGCGTTCCAGCTGAAAAAAAGCCCTGGATATAACACCTACAGAACTGCAAAAGATGGCATTACTTGGAATAGCGTACATATTGCATCGATACCTGGCTGATACTTAGGTCTCTGGTGGAAACTTGTATCAGCTCACCAAGCTCAGTCAACGATAACATGTGACCTCCATTTATTATTGATTGTGTTGCATATAATTCGAATAATAATCGTTATTAATTATTGACACAGCACCGTCAGCATATATTTTACAAGGGAGAAGTTCCCTGTCCCCAAGGAGCTTACAATCAAGAGATGGAGGGACAGAGGAGGCAAGAAACGGAAGTTCCAGAGGCCTACAACTCATTTTGACTTCATCAGTGTATGTATAATAATAATATGTTTCCTATTTCTTCCCCTGACACACAGCTACTTGTCTGCACATGGCACCTCTTGTCCGGAAGCTGACAGTCAGCGCCCAGAAAGGACTCAAGCCAAAGGCGTTGCGCCCTGTGCTGGGAAAAGACTCATCCCTCTATCATTCCCCCAGGCGCCAAGCAACCCAAAGGAACAGGAAGTGATCAAGTGGTTCCTAATCTGTGGCTCATCTCTCTTCTGCCTACGCCTGAAGGTGTGATGCCATACAACCTTAGCCTGCACAATTCTGTCTGGACTGGGAGGCGATGCGCCAAGAAGCAGGAGAATGCCCTCCAGCTTGCACAGAGGTCTTTTCTCCTTGACACACTGCACAGGGGAAGACTGGCTTGTTAACTTAGAGCCAAGCTACAAGTGACGCCTTACACGGGTTGGACACTTGTCAGCTTCCCTCAAGTTCTGATGGGAAATGTAGGCGTCCTGGTCTTGCAGCTGTAATGGACAGCCAAGCTGTAAAACCAGGACGCCTACAGTTCCCATCAAAACTTGAGGGAAGCTGACAAGTGTCCAACCTGTGTCAGGTGTCACTTGCAGCTTGGCTCTCAGGGGGAAAGTTCCCGAGGGGCTGCTGCTCGGAAGGCGCAGGAGCGAGCTGGCAGTGTGTGCTGCAGGGGCTGAACCTGGGACTTGGCCGTGAGGGCTGGGGAGAGGTGTGGTGGGGAAAGGCTGTGGCCCCGTGGCAGAGGGCCATCTTTGCAGGCTGTCAGTCCTGGGTTCAATTCCTGGCATCTCCAGGTAGAGGAGATACGAAAGGTGCTGGAGAGCCATTGCCAGGTAGAGGAGACCAGACTGACCAGGGATGAGGCCGCTTCAGGTGCTCGTTCATGCAGCCAGTGCAGAGCAACCAACACCACAGGGGCTTCTTGGCTCAACTTGCTCTGAGGCTGTTATGAACACCCCCATACATCGTCTGGTTTAGCTTAACCCCTTGGACCCTCCTACCCCTACAGCCATGAAAGCTTGTAACCCTCTCCTGCCTCCTTGCCCACCATAGCAACTCAGACTGTAAGCTCTGTGGGGCAGGGTCCTCCTCTCCCTTTGCTCTCTGTCAGGCTATACGGCACCAGGTACATCGAGAGCTCAGTGGGAACAGTCCCAAGGGTCCCCTATTTAGAACCCGCCTCATCTTGGATGAAGTGACAGCTGAGAAATTCAGCCAGAGTTTCTTTCCAGACAGTTGCGCGTTCCTGGGGGGCAGGGGGAGTAAAGCTGCAGCTACTGTAAACCGCTCTGAGTGGGCATTCAGTTGTCCTGAAGGGCGGTATATAAATAAAATGTTATTGTTATTATTATTACTGAATTTCTGCCTCTCATACAACTGGCAATGCCCTGCCCTGCCCAGTGGAGGAGGGCAGCATTCTCCACTCGCCCACAGAGGGAAGAGGATGTGGCCGGGCATGAGCTGACTGGTCCTCCGATGAAAGCGGCGAAGTGCTGATTAGAGAGCTCTCCTAAACCATCTTCAACTAAGCCGTGAGAAGGAAACAGGACTGGTTCCTCTGGCTCTGGAATTTGCTAACTCTTGTTTACCAGGGAGGGTTCCCTTTGTAATCGGGAGAGGCAGGCAAGGAAACGCAAATCAGGAGCCTTGAAAACACAAAGGATGAACTGAGAGCTTGGCCATGGCTGCATCTCGACTTGGAACCTGTGAGCATCGTCACCTGGGGGCCCTAGCCTGTTGAGGGGACTGAAGGTGCTGGAGCTGGAGAACCCATTGCTGAGGACCTGTCTCAAAACTGCATCTTTGGGGGGAGGGAAATGGTTCCCTGTGTCCCAAAAGTCAGACTATCTGCCTGATTGTCGTTGGCAAGAAGAAAAATCGCCACTAGATGGCCAGTTAAGAAAGCTCTCCAATAGCTGGCTCTTTTACATCCCCCTCAAATGAATGGTGAATAGCTGTGGAATGGACAGATGGGCCAGGGAAGGGCTCTTGCAAACTTAACAGCAAAGATAATGGCTCGATCTGATGGATCTTTTCAGGGAAGAAAGAAGGATTAACGACAAAGTCTTTCTTCAGGGGTGACGGCCAACCCTCTTCTGCCCAAGAAAATCTGGAAAGCCCCCATTTTAAGACCCGGACTAAATATAAGGGGGATAGCCGTGGCTGCTGGCAGTCCACACACCTGAAACATCTTATGAAAGAACATGCTTGAGGCCTCTCTGTCCCCCAGAGCGTTTGTCCACCTTGCACCAAGAGCAGTCCAGTGAAGCGACTCCAGACTGGGATTCAAATAGGGTTGCCAGGCTCCAGGTAGTGGCTGGAGATCTCCTGGAATTACACCTGGTCTCCAGGCCACAGAGATCAGTTCACCTGGAGAAAATGGCTACTTTTGTGGGTGGGCTTTATGGAATTATGCCATGCCAAGGTCCTTTCCCTCCCCAAACCCCACTTTCTTCATATTTCTCCAGGTTTCACCCCCCAAATCTCCAGGAATTTCCTAACTTGGAGCTGGCAACCCTAGATTCAAAGCAGGGACAAGAATAGCCCAAGGCCCCTCCTTGTCACCTGCTTTAAGCTCTTTGCTGCTTTAAGTTCTGTGCAAACATTACCGAGAATCCACTCCCACTGCAGCTGAGAGGAAGGTAAACAAAACAGTCTGTCCTGCGCAGCATGGCTTGCTGAGGGAGCAGCCCACCCAGGCCGCCACATGTGCCTTCGTGCCCGGTGACCCCTTTCAGCAAAAAGTCCCAGTTTTGCTTCAATAACACAGCAGTAAAACCACACAGATCCAGACCGTTCGCACAAGCACTCTGGTGGAGACTAAACCCGGCTGGGCCTCTTTGTTTTCACCTTCCTTCCGTGATTGCCTTTGATTAAGCGAGGGGCTAGCGACAAAGCTGTCACTGAAAAGGCTGCTGGTTCCTTCTTCCCAGAAGGACAAGGGACACCCACCCACCCACACACACACACACACACACAACTACCCAGGGGATAATCAGCAGCAGACGCTGGATGGAGTTAGGAGCTCTGCAGCTGCAAGTATTTCAGCACAGCCCCTTGTGCTGTTGAGAGGTTGTTTGGAGTCCTGGCAGCTTGGCACCCTTGCCACGGGTTACCCCGCCCCCTCTAGCTCACAACTCAAGCCAATAGATGAATGTCCAAAGGAGCTTTTAAGAGGACCACGGCTGTAAGATTGTGGCACCTGCCCATGAGTTTGCCTTCCAGTTCTTGATTTTGAAAGACGTGTCTCACTGATTTCATTAGGCTTCCTTCTTGTGGAACTAAAGGGAACCTCTGCAGTCAACCTCTGAATAACAATGCTAGGAGGTAACTTTAGAGGAAGGTCTCAGCCTCTACGTCCTGTTGTTGGCCCCCACAGCAATTGGCTGGACATTGTGTGGGACAGGACTAGACGGACTGTGAGTCTGATCCAGTTGGGTTCTTCTTGGGTCCTTAAAAGCCTGTCTGAAGAGGTGAGCAAAGCTCCCACTCGCCTGGCTTTCCTTAAACTGTGCAAAACCAAATTATTCAGGAGGACGTCCATATACAGGTAATTGTGCTGTGCTCCAAGGAAAGGGCTGAAAGAAAGGGACTGGGACTGTAGACTATACTACTGCACACTGTCTGTTACAGTCATTTATTATATCATGTCAAATTGCTTATGTTTTGTTTCAACATCGTTTCAGCTCTGTATCCCATTTCTGTTTGTTTCCAAATGCCGCAGCTGCTGATTGTATTGAATTACACTATGTAATTAGCCTTACACATCAGTGAAAAAGGCAGACTATAAATAATGTAAATAAAAATAAAACAAATGTCCAAAAACTATTTTACTAATTTTAAAGATCTTCCAAAATGGGTTCCTATTTCTGTGTGCTTTTTTAAAAAAAGATTTGGGGAACACGCCCCCCCCCCCCCCGGGTGTTTTCTGGTTAACCAGAAACACTGTAAAGAGTCCAGTAGCACCTTTAAGACTAACCAACTTTATTGTAGCATAAGCTTTCAAGAACCACAGCTCTCTTAGTCAGATGCATGGACAAAGAGAGCTGTGGTTCTGGAAAGCTTATTCTACAATAGTTGGTTAGTCTTAAAGGTACTATTGGACTCTTTATTATTTTGCGACTACTGACTAACACAGCTAACTCCTCTAGAATCAGAAACACTGTGCTTCTGTGGACAGAGAAATAGGCCACGTGATCTAGAGGAGAAGTAGTAGTGGTTTTCCTGTGGGACTCCTGTGAAGTCAAGGGAAAATTGTGTGCCCGCTCAGTCCCAGCCTTCATCATCTGTAAAATGGGAGTATTTGTGACCAGCCACAAAGTGCTTCTGACCACCCGGGAATGCGTCTTTTGGCAGCAGTGTCTCCCCTCTTAAGCTCAAACAGATGTGTGAGAGACAGCGTCCTCACTCTCTGTCTCTCTCTCTCATACATCCACAGCAGGGAAGACACAGGACAGACAAAAACTATAAGATTGGTTAAGAGCCTTTCTGGCCCTAAAAACAATTGCATATTTTCCCACTTAAAGCAACGCTCGGCACACAGATAGGAACAACTCTGACAAATGGGCCAGCAGGACTAAATTTAGCAATCCTCAGAATTTTTTGCCTGCAGAATGCAAGTTCTAAAAATGATCGGCAATTTATAGTAGTGGTAGTTAAACATGTAAATAGTTTTGAGTTCCAAGAGACAACAGGGGACAGATTTGTGGCTTTGAAATCTTATTCTACCTGTGGCCATTAAGGTAACAGAACCTCCATGAGAGACATATATGTATTATGCTGACCAAAGACAGGAACATCCAGCCACAAAAATAGACGCAGGAAATTATCTGAATTCTGTCCTAGCCTATGAAGAGCTCTGAGTAACTCCAGAAGTGTGTAGAGTTCTACGCCCAGGGATTAACCAGAGCACTCTCTGATTCTAAAGGGCAGAGGCTGTAAATGAGAGGGACAGTCCAGGTACCCAAAACCGCTTGACTCTTATGGGGAGGCAGCCGAGCCCTGAGTGTGTTAGGAGTGAGTTGCCCTAAGATTCCTACAATGGTGAGGGGTGTGTGTGTTGGCAAAACGTAAACTGCAGGTCACTCCATCCCCAGGGCTTTCTCTTCCCATAGTGCCTCCCTCCATCCCCTCCAACTACGGCCACCAAACTGGACGCAACCCCCAGCAGAAGAGGTGGTTTCAGGGAGAGAGGCTGCCCACAGGGCACCGAGTCAGACGGGCAGCAGCTTTCATGGTCTCAGGCAGAGAAATGCCTTTCCCTGTTCTTGGTGCCAGGGAGGTTCCTTTCACTGTGCAGGGCTTGGATTGAACCCGGGGCTTTCGGCTTGCCAAGCTGCGGCCCTTTCTTATGTGTCCAGAGTAATGCCAACCACCAGAGGGGTCAGGAAGGAATTTCCCCCCAGGCCAGATGGGCCAGGGGTCCTGGAGGTTTTCTGCCTTCCTCTGGGCATTAAGCAGGGGGCACTGGGGGCATGGAAGGGGGAGCTGTGAAATTCCTGCACTGCACAGGAGTTGGACTAGATGGCCCTTGGGTTCCTTTGGGCTCTACGATTCTGTGCTCTGCGGCATGCTGAGCCAGGGCCCCGTACAGAGCGTTTGCTGCCCGTCCTCCGGCCTGCTCTTTCCGCAGTTTAAACTGTCCCACGCTCACCACCACACTTTACAGGGATTTGGCACAGGCCCACATTCACCGCGGCACGGCCCATGCGCCGATCCTGACCTGTCGTTCGCCTGGATCAGGAGCACAGCTTGTGATCTGGCAGCAGATTCTGCAGCTCAGTTCTGAGCAGGAGCAGGGACCAGCCATCCTGCCTGGGAGCCTCCCCCTTCCCCTTCCCTGGACTCACCTGTGGGAGCCAAGGTGGCCGATCGCGCCAGAACCAGCCAAGAGGCCAGAAGCACCGGGAGCATCTTCATCCCCATCTGAGCTGGCTAGAAGCACCTCTCGCCTTCAGTTGCTGCCCAGTCGGTTCCTCTCCCTCTTTCTCCCTGGTGTCTCTCCGTGGCTGTGTGCTGCCTCCACCCCTTTGACAGCCTTTTATAACCAGCTCGACACTCTGGTAGCTGTAGTCTTGCAACAAAACTGAGTCACCGCCTTGACGTTGGAGGCACGCCCTGCTCACCAGAGGCCCCCTACCACCAAAACCGCAAGAAAAAGCGCCAGTCATTTTCCTATGTGCTGCTTCCCCCTCCCAAGGAGACACTCATCGCCTGCCTCCCGAAACAGACATCGGAGGGGCTGGTTTGCCAGGCGATCAGAACAAAACAAACAAACAAAGTCACTGCTGGTTACGAAATGGTAGACGGGCTCTTTTGTGATGCTGCAGATGCAGAGAGGGAAAGTAAGAACTACATTCATAAAGGCACGGCTGGCTGGCCTTTAGGATTAATTTTTGTTCTACAGTCTATCTTACAAATACTTTTAGTAAATATTTTAAAATAAATGTTGGAACAAAGGTTGGTCTTTTTATCAGTTTGTGAACTGCCCCAAAAGTCCAGGGGCGGCAACAGCACCAGCCCTTCATTTACTGGGCAAACTCCTGGAGGGATGCCCCCCTGGAGCCCCCTGGGAGGTGGGGGGAGTGCAGCCGAGGCCGGACCCCTCCCCTGTTGTGCTGGCAGAGCACCACTGACTTGGGTTGGGGCCCCCGAGGGCAACAGGTGTCGGGGCATGTTCCCTCCTTGACGTTACAGCAACCCAGGCCTGACCCCAGGGTCCTCTGCAGCATTTATTTATTTATTATTTATTTGTTTGTTTAATGTATATAACTTATGACCAGTACAGCAAGGACGGGAGGGCTGCTTGGCTCTCTCTGGGCCAGTTTACCATCCCAAACGACGAGTCCTCCTGACTAGTGGGCTAGAGGTGAAGCAGAAATTTTAGAATAGTTCCTCTTCCCACACTGGTGTCTGTGAATGCAAGAATTGTTCACGTATTTGATATATCAAAATAGGGTTGCCAACCTCCAGATGGGGACTGGAGTTCTCCCAGGATTAGACCTGATCTCCAGGCAACAGAGATCAGAGAGTCCCTCCTGGAGGAAAAGGCAGCTTTGGAGGGTGAACTCTACGGTGTCGCATCCCTGCGGTACTCTCTCCCCTCTCTAAACACCCAGGCTCCCCCCCCCCCCCACTCCAACTCCAGGAATTTCTCAACTTGGAGTTGACAATCCTATATTAAAATACGCCTCCGTTTAGGAAACGGAACTATTTTGACATGCAGCAATTTCCACTCCTCTTAATGTTCCTGTGAAGGAAAATCTTCATCCGCTGAATTTTATTTATATTATTTATTTATTAGACTTATGGTCCGCTCTCCCCGCAATGCAGGCTTAGAGCGGATTTCTGTCCGGCAGATGACTGGAATATGCACAGAAGCCACCCCGAAAGGGGGCAACGCTCTCCCTGCTTGCCTTGAATTTTGCATCTCAGCACTCTGCAAGTCAGAACTCTGTGATGGGGGGGGGATGCTGCTGACTGGATGCCCCCCCCCCCCAATTTAGATTTGGATGCAGCTCAGTTCTGGGAGGCAGTCGGCTGGCTTGGAGAGGAATGCCCTGGGCACGTCGTTGATGCCTTCAGCGCTGCTAACGCTGAGGTTTGTTCATGTATTTGATCTATCAGATCTATCTAGGTAACCCTAGATGACATACACCCAAGGGTTCTTAGGGAATCCAAAAGTGAAATTGTTGATCTATTAAACACTATATGTAACGTCACTAAAAGAAGCCTCTGTGCTGGATGACTGGAAAATAGCAACCGGCACACCAATATTTAAAAAAGGTTTCCAGAAAGCATCCAGGAAATTACAGGCCACTTAGTCTAATGTTTGTCATAGGCAAATTAGTAGAAACTGTTATTAAAGATAGAGAGTTGGGATCCCATGAAGGAGTTCTGTGTGTGCTCGTCTCTTCCACGGAGCCTGCTTCCTCCTCTGCGAAAACTCCCATTTGCTCAAAGACCCATTGAAAACCGTTAATCTTGCGTAAATGGAAATTTTAGTGGGAAAGGAAGCACATTCTGCAGCAGATACTATCTAGTACTTACAGAACTCATTTATCGGATCCATCCAGAATTATTCAGCACACAGAAGAAGAAAGCCTGCTGAGGGGAAACCAGTGTGCCGTCCGCAAAGGGAAAGTCCTGCATCGCCAACCTTTAGGAGTTCTTTGAGCAGGTTAACACACATGTGCATAAGGGTGATCTGGTAGATGTTACAAGGTATCTTACCAAAAACACCTGAGTAAGCTTAGCAGTCATGGGATGAGAGGACGAGTCCTGTTATGGATTAAACATTGGTTAAATGGCAAGAAGCAGAGAGTAGGAATAAATGGATAGTTCTTACAGTGGAGGAAAGGATCCCACAAGATCGCTATCGAGGCTGGTGCTATTTAATTTGCTCATAAATGATCTGGAACTGGGGGTGAGCAGCATAGTGGCCAAGTTTGCAGATGAAAGCAAACGAAAATAAATACGAAAATGAAACAGCCCATCTTGTCACGGGCTTGTACAGAGCTTCAGGGCAGCCTCATTTGGAATGCTGGGTACAGTTCCGGTCACATACGGTTGCCAACCTCCAGGTGGTGGCTGGAGATCTCCCAGAATTACAACTGATTTCCAGGCCACAGAGATCAGTTCCCCTGGAGAAACCCAAACCCCACCTTCTCCAGGCTCCATCCCCCAAATCTCCAGGAATTTCCGCACCCCAAAGCTGGCGGCAACACCATGGTCACTGTATCTCAATAAGGGCATTGCAGAACTGGAAAAGGTACAGAAGGGGGAGACCAAGATGATTAGAGGTTTGGAGCACCTCTCCTAGGTGGAAAGGCTGAAGAGTTTAGGACTTTTTAGTTTAGGAAAGAGACGACCAAGGGGGAGATATAACAAGAGATTTATAAAATTATGCATGAGGTGGGGAAAGTGGGCAGAGAGAACTTTTTCTCCCTCTCCCATAATACTAGAACTCAGGGCAGTCAATGAAGTTGTTAAGCAATATGTTCAGCACAGACAAGAGGAAATACTTCTGCAACCTGTTTGAAGTGAGGGTCCATGGAGGATCCACACAGGACTTAATATTACGATAGACAGGGCTTTTTTTCTGGGAAAAGAGGTGGTGGAACTCAGTGGGTTGCCCTTGGAGAAAATGGTCACATGGCTGGTGGCCCCGCCCCCTGATCTCCAGACAGAGGGGAGTTGAGATTGCCCTCCGCGCCTCTTGGCGCGGAGGGCAATCTCAACTCCCCTCTGTCTGGAGATCAGGGGGCGGGGCCACCAGCCATGTGACCATTTTCAAGAGGTGCCGGAACTCCGTTCCACCACGTTCCCGCTGAAAAAAAGCCCTGACGATAGATCACCATTACACACCCAGCATCCTTCCTCATGGTGAAGGCTAAAGATGCCAGTAACAGTAAGCCCCAAGCAACATTTCCCCCTTTTTTCTTTCCAGTTGTTTATTAGAACACTGGCTCTTTAGCACAAAAACAAAATGAAAAATAAAAAATTGAAAATGAATTAACCAATGCAGGTAAAAATCCTGCTGTGTTGCTTTCATGGGAGGGGGAAGAAGGGGCCGCGTGTCGCTTTTAGCTCCTCAACAGCTGATCTCTAATATTTTTAATTTTTCTGAATGAGCTCTGTGGTTGCTGGGTGGGATAATGGTGGCAGCGCAACTGGGAAATGCCAAGAGATGAGCCTTTATCAGCCATGTTACTTGTTGCGCTTTGCCAATCCACTCTGTACACAATGCAAGCGCATTGGACGTCAGAAAAAACTGCCACAAACCAGGTCTTTACAAGGACAACATGAGACACAACCTAGTGAGAGGCAAGAGTCTGGCAACGACATCATTCGGAGCAAGCAAACGATGTCAAAATAGGTCAAGTGCATTTTACTGCATCCCGGCTCGGGCACCAATGCGTTTTTTAAAATTTGCCAAATTTGCATGCTGCGGACTTTTGAAGCAGTAATCCTCTTTGCATCAAACTCTATCCAACATGCCCGGTGTGCGGACAACGAGGTGTCGACATTGCTTCAGTGAGGGCCAGGCTCAGCAGAAGTGTGTGGTCTGGGGAGTCAGTCAGCGCTAATCCCAGTGTCCCAGACAGATTAGGTTTGTGATCTGTTCCCAGAAGAACTGGGGCAGCTTTTCATAAAGGAGAAACAATCCCTTTGAGGGGATCAAAGGATACACTGAAGAGGCAGGCTTTTATTAAGGAGATAAGGCTTGTGTCGGCTTGCTGAGGTAGCAGCTGCTTACAGGTAGACCGAAGCCAAATGCAATCTCCCTCCCTGCAACAAAAAAAAAACCCCAATGGAACTTTTTTTCCCCTGCCCCGAGGATTTAGAGAATTAGGAGTGGTGAAGTGATGACACACAAGTTTTGTGCTCTGGCAAGGGTGCCAGCTAAGCAATAAAACAGTCTAGCACACCTTATCTTACGTCTTCTAAGTGCAAATTTATATGGGTTAATATCAGTTTTATTGCCAGGGCTTCCCCTATAAATCATCTGGTTCGTTGCAATTTGGTGAGAGGGTAGAGAATTCTCTGTTGGAGATCTCTCCCAAACTATGCTTCCCCCCAAACCTCTGGGAGAATGACTGATACGTGAAGGCCTCTCCTTTAAATATGCCCTTAGAAACAGGCCTTCTGTGTTTCTGCAACTTCCATATCAGCACAGAAAGTGGAGAATCCAACATTCTTGGAATTGCAGCATTCAATTACCCCCCAAGTTTCTAGCCCTGAAGAAAGGCTTGAAACTGTGGGCCTGGTCTGCTGAAATCTCACAAGCCAGAAGAGGGAGCTATGGGAGACGTTGAAGAGTCCGTGCCCGGTCTGACTCAGATAGTTCCAGGACTAAGCAATCGAATTAAATGCAACTTTTACAAATGCGCATCACTTAGGAAGCTGAGCAAGGTTTGAGCCAAGCTGCAACTTAAAGACCAAAAAGATTTCCCTCCCGTTTTGTTGAAAGGAGCTTCATTCTCGAAAGGTTATACCCAAGAAATCATGTCAGTCTTTGATGTGCTACTGAACTCAAATCTTGTTCTTTTACTGCAGACCAACGTGGCTGCCCACCTGAAACGATCTTAACTTTAGAAGCGGACAACAGTTTACATTTTTTTACGGTGTTTATAATATCCTACCTTTCTCCCTATGGGGACACAAAGCAGCTTACATCATTCCCCTCCACAACAACCCTATGAGGTAGGCTAGGCTGAGAATATGTGACCACTGATCTTCCATGTCAGAATGTGGATTCAAACTTGAGTCTCCCAGATGCTAGTCTTACACTCTAACCACTACACAACACCACACACATAGCATTTGGCTTTTCTTGGATCAAAATTTTAATTTATTTTTCGAGCAAAGCATACTGCTTAACATATTCTTATTTGGCAGTCTCCAGAGGGGTTGCTGTATTCGTCTGGTGGTGGTAGCCAACTTGAGGCTGCGGTTTTCAAGGCAAGACACAAACAGAGGTGGTTTGCCATTGCCTGCCTCTGCAGCCCTGGTCTTTGCTGGAGGTCTCCCATCCCATTGCTAACTAATCATAGAATCACAGAGTTGGAAGGGGCAATACAGAGACCATCTAGTTCAACCCCCTGCCCAGTGCAGGATCAGCCTAAAGCATCTCTGACAAGTACTCATCCAGCCTCTTCTTGAAAACTGCCAGTGAGGGGGAGCTCACCACCTCCCTAGGGAGCTGATTCCACTACTCTGACCATGAAAAAGTTTTTCCTAATATCCAGCCAGTACCTTTGTGCATGTAATTTAAGCCCATTGTTTCGGGTCCTACCCTCTGCTGCCAACTGGAACAGCCCCCTGCCCTCCTCCAAATGACAGCCTTTCAAATATTTAAAGAAAGCAATCATGTCCCCCCTCAACCTCCTCTTCTCCAAACTAAAGGCCCTCAGCCTTTCCTCGTAGGGCTCAGTCTCCAGACCCCTGATCATCCTCGTCGCTCTCCTCTGCACCCTCTCGATTTTGTCCACATCCTTTTTGAAGTGAGGCCTCCAGAACTGCACACAATACTCCAGGTGTGGCCTGACCAAGGCAGTACAGAGAGGGGCTATGACCTCCTGCGATTTCGATGCTATGACCCCTTTGATACAACCCAGGATTGAATTAGCCTTTTTTGCCACCGCATCACACTGACTGCTCATATTCAGTTTACAGTCCACTCTTACCCCAAGATCCCTTTCACATAGACTACTTCCCAGAAGTGTATCCCCCAACCAGTATTTGTGCTTCCCATTTTTGTGGCCCAGATGTAATACTGTGCACTTGTCTTTGTTGAATTGCATCCTATTCACAGCTGCCCACTTCTCCAGAGTATTCAGGTCTTGTTGAATTTTAATTCTATCTTCTTGGGTGTTTGCTACCCCTCCCAATTTGGTATCATCAGCAAATTTAATGAGCATCCCTTCCACTCCTTCATCCAGATCATTGATAAAAATATTGAAAAGTACTGGGCCCAAAACCGAGCCCTGCGGCACCCCACTGGACACCTCCCTCCAATCTGATGAAATGCCGTCGACCACCACTCATTGAGTGCGGTCCTCCAACCAGTTCCCTATCCACTGAACTGTCCTATAGTCCACTCCACAGTCTTCCAGTTTGCCCATCAGAATGTCATGGGGGACCTTATCAAAAGCTTTACTGAAATCCAGATAAATCACGTCAACAGAGTTCCCCCGAGCTAAGCAGGGTCAACTAAGGCTGACCCTGTTTAGCTTAGCTTCCAAGATCCAATGAGATTGGGCTGGCCTCTGGGCCAGGGCTGTGTTTATCAACTGTAACTGAAATCACGAGAGGCTCATAGAACCATAGAATTGGAAGGGACCTCCAGGATCATCTAGTCCAACCCCCTGTGAAATGCAGGAAAGTCACAACTACCTCCCAACTACCACACCCCCAGTGACCCCCCCTGCTCCATGCCCAGAAGATGCCAAAACACTGTCAGGATTCCTAGCTGAACTGGCCTGGATAAGGTAGCTGAATTGCTACCTAACCCCAAGGTGGTGATTGGCATTACCCTGGGCATGTAAGAAGGGGCCACAAGAACTAAGCACTGATGCAACCCTTCCTGCCCTCCCTCTCATGATCTTCCTAGGTTCACAGAATCAGCATTGCTTAAAGACTATCAAATGTTTTGTGGCAGAAACCTTTGGGAACCCAGATTGCACCATAGCAGAAGTACTGGGGTGGGGGGGAGAGTAAAGGTATGCCACATTCTGCCACAGAGCACAGCCATAACTCTTGCACCTGCTAACAGCATCTGGTTTATTGCCAGTGTCAAATTCCTCACACACACACACACACACACACACACACACACACACACACACACACACGGCTTTGCTCACAAAGGCAGACTGCAGGGGGCTTCGTGTGCCATTGTTCAGCAATAAAGCATTCCTGAAACCTCTACGCTCTCCCCAACCCCACTTCCAGAGTTGCTCAACACACATACCCTGGGGCACACCACACACCTGTTCAGTGGGTGGGAGACTTCCCGCACATCCTGGATGTGAGGATCTGGGTCATAGGGCATCAGGGAGAGGGAAGCAGAGCTTGGATGCCACTACAATTATTCGTCATCAAATGTATTAGTTGCAACACAAAGGGAGCACTGTCAGGTGTTTCGTCTGAGGTGCCAGAAATACTTTGTAGTTATGATCATGAGCGTTAACTGCCGTTAATCAAATTATTTGACCTTAAGGGCTAGAAACTTGATTTAAAATAAATAAATAAATGAGATCAGTTCTCTCGGTGTCTGTAGTCACAGCTGGCTTCCACACAGAGTTTTGTGCTGTGCATCCAGATTAGAGCTGGGTTTTTGGCAGCATCTGCATGATGTTCCCCTCTCATTGTTCATTGTCCATGTTTTCTCCTATTCCAAAACTTGGTTTGGTACAATCTTTTTGGGAAGATCACAGTCAAACCTTGTAGATAGGAAGGTGCTTGGTTTTAAGATTCCATGCACAGTGACACCACTTTTCCATAGCCTCTCTACTCCGTGAATATTTTCCGTCTTTAAAAACATTGGCGATTGACACATCATAGTAGAGTTATAACAATCTCCTCTAGCTTTTCTGAATTCCCTTTTTTGGGAGGGAAAATACATTTCCAGCTCTTTTCATTGCTGAAACATGCCTTTCTCCTTATATCTCAGCAACAAAAGGAGCCAGAGAATTTCATTTTTCAAAAATGAAAGCTGGGGATTCGGAGGACCAAGTAGATCACTGGTACTGCAGAGGGTGGGAATGGTGGGTGCAGGGCGGGGCTGAGACAAGGAAAGTATGAAGGCAACAGTCAGGCCGATACTCTGCTGCCACTAGGGTTGCCAGCTCCAAGTTGGGAAATTCCTGGAGATCTAGAGGGTGAAACCTGGAGAAACCTGGAGAAAGTGGGGTTTGGGGAGGGAAAGGACCTTGGCATGGCATAATTCCATAGAGTCCACCCCCCCAAAGTAGCCATTTTCTCCAGGTGAACTGATCTCTGTGGCCTGGAGGCCAGTTGTAATTCCCGGAGATCTCCAGCCACTACCTGGAGGCTGGCAACCCTAGATGCCACTATGAAGGCCTGTGAAAGCTACATGGAGAATCGGGGTCATGTGGAAGCAGCCACGGTAGCCAAAATGTGGACAATTCAGGGGCCTTTGGTGGAGTGAACATTTTTATGTTTGGCAACATTTCACCACCTTTTTGGATTTTGAAAAATATCCATTTCATAAATGCTTTTCAAGGCATAAATGCCTTTCAAATGCTGAACAGAGACGTCCATCTCATTCAGTATTGTCACTCAGGCAGGCAGTGACTCTAAGAATTCAGTTCCTCAGGGCTTTTTACCTCGAAAACCCGACAATACACATACTTGAAAATATGGGTGGGCGGGAATCAAATGGAAACAATAAAATTCAGATTTTTCTCAAGTGAAGTGAAGTAAGGAGAACTTGCTTGGGAATTTCACCTGTTCCCACATAAATTTCACACTTGCATATCAGGCTGTCTCCTGTGGTATGATGGGACTTTCTGGTCACTGTCAGTCGACAATACGCTGAGCGAGATGGAACCAAAGCCTGGTTTGCCATGGCTGTTCTAGTTATGTCTACAAAAAGAAGGAAATCACGAACTGATCATGCGGCCAGATCTCTACCTCCGGCCCCATAAAATTCAAGACGCTGCTGATTCAGGGACAAAGAATGGTTAAACGGACTCATACTTTCCTCCCATTGAGAAATAAGCTGATGTTTATTTTTGGGAAAGAACCTGCCGAATGTTTATTCCCATAAAAACTGTGTACAAGTCTGCGTAAAAGATTAGCAAGGGAGCTTTACCCCTCCCCGCCACAACACCAACCCTCCTCATAACAACTCATCATCTTAGTGGCTGAGTTGCCACACTGGACCACAGATATGGTGGACAGGTCACAAGTTGTTTGCTGGGGACAGGAAGAGGAAGATTAAGTCAGGAGTTCCCAGAATAAATGTCTCATGCTGTAGGCCTCCATTTTCTTCCTGTTATCTGTGGAATCCCCTCCCTTCATGTCCAAAAGGCAGCCTCTTGACCTAAAAAAATCTTTGTGTGGGGTACTATCTGTGGTTACTCCTGCATGAACACAATGATGGTGGCACACGCCCTAAAGAACGAGCATCTTTAATATGCTGCACATATTCTGGGTCTACTAGGGCCAACAGTTTGCCTCAGCTTAATGGTGAGCAAGCAGGAAGAAGAGGCAAAGAGCCACCAGTGCTAGGAAATGGAGTATAGTGAACAAATGCTAGATCACAGCACATCTAAATCCGTCTTCAGGGGCAACTCTAGCTGTATCCAAGTCTGGGAAATCACACGCGGTGGCCCAGGCCCTCTCTCCTCACTTGTGCTGTCAGCCATTTTGTTTTTTTCTCAGCTTCCATCTTTCCAATGAGGGAACAAGAAGCAACAGGCCTGCTTGGTGCCAATCCAAAACGTTTCATTTTTGGTAGTGGAAATTCCCAAATAATGTACGTTGGAGAAAAATTAAACTGTAGAAGACTGAGGTTTTACTTCTTAGTCTGTTTTAGTTACAAAGGATTATGGGTGAGCCTAGACTGGCTCTTCTGGCCCTGCCACTACGCTTCACTGATTAAACCCAAGGTGACCTTATTTTTACACATTTCTACCCTACTCCCAGTGGTAAAACACAAGAGCAGGCAATTTTCTGTCCTTGAATGGAGTCTAAGTTTTGCCATTTGAGGTGGTCACCATTTTGCCTCATGGTTTTGACAGTATAACTCTTGTCTTGTGCACATGAAAGGGAACATGATAGAGAAAATCTGTAAACACTTGGGGGGTATGTGGGCCCGAGGTAGCAGAATGGGACACTATGAAAAAACAGCAAAATGGCACCTTGTCAATAGAGAATTTCTATCATGAGCACCTGCGCCTTTCTTCCTTCCAGATGGATGTGCAAAAAGTGCTATGTGCCAGCCACATAAAATAAGTACACAAAATTACCTCAGTCCCCAGCAGGCCACTGACACAATCCTCACCCTTCTGGAAGTATCTCTCACTGTGTGAGGTGAGCAGTGCCCAAGACCATGAGAAGTAAGAGGAGCACCATGCGCCATTTTGACTAGAGAGGAGGACTTCTGAATTGGGGTAATATGAGCCTCTATGAAGTACAAAAAAAAGACATTTTTCCTGCCAGGGTCATGGTTTTCTTTATAACTTAAATCTATTTGAGGGGAACAAAAGTTAATTTCAATAGCCCACTGTTGTTTTCTGAGGTAATCCCCTTCTCTTCTCTTCCCTTCCCTTCCCTTTTAATTTTGTTGCTTCCTCTCTTCCATTTTTGTTTTGTCGTTCTTTTGCCCTTAAATACATATAAGGACCAGATCCTTCCGGACTCTGTTCATTTAATGCTTTGGATGAGATCAAAACAACATCGAATGCCTTAACAAAAATAATGAAAAGGTAGTCCAGCCATTTTGAAAATGGCTAGCTGTTTGGTGCTTCCCCATATATAAAAACAAAAACAAAATGTCCTTTGTCCTCTAACTGACATTGCTCTGTCTACCCAAGAGAAATGTCACAAGCTAGAGCACACAACGCCCTGGCTGGATTGTCACGGCCAGTTGAACCTGTGGTGGCCGCAGTGTGAGGTGTCCGTTGGTGAATCAGCGTCACAAGAAAACGGCTTCTCTGAGTAAATGCCTCTGTTTCTCCTTTGTACAGCTAACGCCCCCCTTTCAGGCTTTTCACAACCCCTGTGGTTGAGCTGGGACTGATTATGAAGCATTTTCCAGATTACAAGACACGTCAGGAGGGGCAAACATACTAGGAAACCAAAGTGAACTCTTGTGCTACGTGCCTCAGTTTCCCTCCATTTTTGAAGGAGATACTAGAGCGTTGACCACTTCCTCCCTGAGGCAACCCAAGTGAAAGAGAAAAAGACAAAGAAAAAAGGTGATCTCACAAATGAATAAGAGTCGTAGGAGAGGCCAGTCTATGTAAGCAAGATGCCAAAGTTCTCCCAAAGTGCCATGGCCCAGTCAAAAAGCCGCTCGAGCAGGGCTCCCTTCCAGCTAGGAAAAGCCATCCAAGGCAGGATTAGAGGCCAGCGCCTCCACCGCACCCAAACATGGCCTGGCAAGCGCCTCTCGGTTTGGAGCCAGTGCCAGATTCCCAGCAGGGCATCAAGCCAAGCAGTTTGGAAGGCACGGACTTCTGAGGCGATTCCTACTGGCACGAAGAGGACAAGGTGTTGATTCACTGACCAAACCTGGGCATGTTTATTTGGGAGGAAGTCTCACCACGTTCCACAGAATGTACTCTTGTGAAACGTGCACAGGATTTCAGCCGGTCCTGGGACTAGGGTTGTTGGTAGACTTTTTACACTAGGATCCCAAATAGGGTTGCCAGCTCCAGGTTGTGAAATTCCTGGAGATTTGGGGGGTGGAGCCTGGAGAAGACAGAGTCTGGGGAGGGGAGAGTTCTTAGTAGGGTATAATGCCATTGAGATCACCCCCCCCCCCCAAAAAAACAGCCATTTTCTCCAGGGGAAATGATCTCTGTTGCCTGGAGATCAGTTGTAATTTCTAGGAGATCTCCAGCCACCACCTGGAGGCTGGCAACCAGTTTCCCAAAGTGTATTGTGAGCCCTGAAAGGTGGAGAAGGGAGAGAAAGAGATGAGAGAGGCAGTACTAGGAAGTTGGGTGGCAAATTTGGGTTTGCCACTGCATCATATGCAAAATGGCCATGAAATACAGGCAGTTGCTCAATAATGCTATTAATCTCTAAATATTAAAAATCAAATAGTAATTGGTCCATTGTTAACAGATGTGAGATTCTTTTGAGGAAAAGGAAAGCAGTGTGAAGTTTCTTTACAGGCGGGTCCTAAAAAGGATACCAAGCTTAGAAGTGGGATCTATTTCAAGACACTGGAGAACTTGAGTTTTCACTCACCTGTTACAAAGGATAGCTACTTTGTGCCCTCTCTTCCTACATTTTTTGATGTTACAGTAGCCACCAGACCGCAAAAAATTAAACCAGTATGCCTGCAGCTTGCAGCCACACTGGACTCCACTGCCCCAGGCCCTGGTCATCATCGCCCACAGCTTTACTATGCGGCTAGGTTGCCACTTCCAGGTTGAGAGATCAGGGCAGATTGGCCTGGATTAAAAGGCCTGGCGCCAGCCAACCCATGTGGCCCTACAGGGCAGCAGTTTATCAGGGACTTCCTTGAGCCAGCCTGGGGCTACTCCTCCTGGAAACACATTCGGCACTGGGGACACACGAAGCTGCTCAGAGGGACTTGGGTGGGTCAGTCTCCCCCCCCTTTTGTATTTCAATGTGTTTGAGAATTTCCCTGATGCAGCAACACCCAGCCAAGCTGGGGCATGTCTATAAAATCAAGAACAGTCTGACCCTAAAATCTGCAAGCCACATAAACTAGGATTTAACCCCATGTTGGCTCTCCTCCTTCAGTTCGACAGGAACTCCTCTGGAACATCTTTGACCGCCTCTTGCTCTGCATTCCTCCACCGGCTTCCGTTTAGCCTGCAATGGCTGCCCCCAGACAGAGTTCAAAGCAAAGGGGCTCTTTTGTGTTTTTAGTTAAAAATGCACTAGAAAATTCTCACGGTCCTATCATATGCACGCACGATCATCAGTTCAAACTAACCATCGCCGTCCTGGAGCCTGACCATTGGGAATCTGTGTACTGCCTGGCCGTCATGAGTACGCTTTCTCTGATGAAAGGAAGCTGATGACTTACCGGCAAGCTGGGCTGGCACCGGGTGCAGGACGCAGTGGAGGTGGGATTCCTTGGAGTAGGAGGAGCATCCATCTGGCGCTGGTCCAGCCGCGTGGTCAGCTCCATTCCACCCGAGCATCCGCAGGCAGACATCTCGTTTGGGGGTGGCGGGTTGGTGATGAAGGACCAGCGGTCCAAGACTAACCAAAGGGGGCGCGGAGCAGTGGTTCAGCTCCGCACTGCGGGGGGGCCCTTGCCCAATGCAGGTGGTCATGGAGTATCTGGACAGGCGCCTGGCCAGACCTGGCCAAGTCCTGGTGCACGGAAACGGTGGGCTACTCACAAGGCACCAGTTCACAGCTGTCCTGAGGTCCAGCCTGAGCGTGGCAGGCCTCCCCGCCCCCCCCCCCCCCGGCCAAGTACAGCTCCCACTCATTCCACATTGGGGCAGCAACCACAGCGGCCGAGGCGGGGTAGTCCGCTGACCGGATTAAAGCCATCGGCAGGTGGGCTTCCAGAGCATACGTGGGTTATGTCAGAAGAGAATATACTAACGTTGTGTGATCTAGTTACAGGCACGGCATCCCCTGGGGAGAGAAGGCAGGACCAGTGACACCATGATAAGAATGACAACTGGTACAGCTAAGGCAGGGGGATGCGAATGGGCCCCCTGGGGGTCCCAGCAGAGATCTCCAGGGCCATTTATGCTGGTTGCCTTTGGGGGCCAGGGAAGAATTTTTCCCACAAGGGGCCAGATTAGCCAAGGCTTCTTGGGGTTTTTCCGCCTTCCTCTGGGCATCAAAGTTGGGGACCCTGGGGGCGGGGGGGCACCATCTTTCTTGGTTGCAGCAGTTGGAGTGTTGGCAGGAGTCAGGCCTTCGGCCTTCTTCCTGTGGCAGTTTTTGAGGCATTGGGCTGGATCCCAACAGGGTGAGTGGGCCTTTGGGACTGCTCACCCCGACGGATCTGGAAACAAGGGGCGCCAGGCAGGGCCGGCGACAGAACAATGTGTGCCAAGGTGCCAGCAGGAGGCTGGTGGGTGATGCATCAGTTGGCAGCCAGGCCTCCGATGCCAACAGGAATCCATGCCCAGATGCCAGGCCAATGCTCCATCCAGCTGTAATCAATAAAGTTGTGGCCATTTCTAACCCAAACAAGTGTCTGGCATGGTTCATTAGCCGTAACACAGTCTGACAAACTGGGACCACTGGAGCATATGCTGCTGACCATCGCTCCCCAAAAAACCTCCAACACACTACATGCACAGAATCTGGTACCCGACACATGGGATCCTGTGAATCTTTATCTTCATTTTTTTAAAACCAGAGGAGTTCGCTGTGTTAGTCTGAAGTTGCAAAATAGTAAAGAGTCCAGTAGCACTTTTAAGACTAACCAACTTTATTGTAGCATAAGCTTTCGAGAACCACAGCTCTCTTTATCAGATGCATCTGTAGCATAAGCTTTTGAGAACCACAGTTCTCTTCATCACATGCCTCTGCATCTGACGAAGAGAGCTGTGGTTCTTGAAAGCTTATGCTACAATAAAGTTGGTTAGTTTTAAAGGTGCTACTGGACTCTTTACTATTTTTTTAAAAAAGTATCTATTCCCTTAAGGGTGCCAAACTAGCCATGGGCAACTGGGGAGGCAGGGAAGTGAAGGAGGATTTGGGGGATAGGATTAGAGGCATGTGCAAACCCTTTGGTCCTTGAATTGCATGGCGGAAAAGCAGAGCAAAAATGAAAACAGGGGTGGGGGAGTCAAAATGTACTCCACGTAAGCTTTCCTTGGCACAAACTGAATTACCTCTGTGTAGCGTTGTCTGAAGGCCCATTCTTACTTGCTGATTCTGACATGCCAGGCCTTGACACACCACTTCCAAGCGGATACCGCAAGACTGTTGTTTCTGCTGCAACTGACTGATACAGAAATTCTTGCAGTATCTGTTCCAAGTGGCTGTCGCTCTCCATGCCTATCCAGTTAAGATCCTTCTCCTCCAGAAAGCAGGAAAACATCTTCGAAATAAACTGCAGCTGGAGGAAAAGATTCACAAAAACAAAGTTGGTCGGAGCAGCTTCTGGGGAAAAGAAGCAACAATGACTCAGTAAATAAATGTTATTAAAAGGCAGGAAGGCTGACAAGCCAAATATCATATTTCTCTAAATATGTATATATTTGACAAAAGGCAAGCCTGCTGATATCCAGGAATCTTTTTGCCTAGCAGTTATTGAAAGAATTTCAATTATTATTATTGAAAGAATTCATACGTCCTGAAAAGCCACCATAGTTTCAAGTCTTCTTTAAAAACAAACACTGGCTGTTTCCACACTACTCACCTTCAACCGGAACGCCGCAGAACATTGCAAACAAAACCCGGAAGATTTCGCGTGATGTTGCACAAAACTTGTGCGAGAAAATGCTATCTTCCGCGGTTTTTTCACAACGTTCCACGGCGTGCCAATCGAAGGTGAGTAGGGTGGAAACGGCCACTCTCTGGGCATGGAAACGGAGTGTCATGAACGATGTATGGCTTTTAGATAGTTTTAGATGAGTAGCTGGATCTGCAGTGGAACGGCAGGATTTGAATCCAGTGGCACCTTAGAGATCCACAAGGTTTTCAGAGTAAACTTTGGAAAGTCAGAGCTCCAGAAAGAAATTCAACAGGGAAAGCTTTCCCAATGCTGCAGCTTTGTGTTGTGGAAAAAGTTCCTCTATTACCGCCTATCAGACAGCTAGTCAAGGCTCAGGATTCCTCTGCTTGTGTTTGTGATGTGAGGTGGAGAGGAGAAACTTAAGTCAGTTACCCAAGATTCTTTCTATGGGCTCCTTTCCATGCTGGCTAGTTCGTTATCCACAAAGCTGGCAAGTGCCCATAAAAAATTCGAATGTCTACAGATGCCTCCAGTACACACTGCCTCGAGTTTTAGCTCTGCCTGGCTGTGCAAAAGTTTAATGCTCTCAGGAAGAGGGTGGCGTTCTTGCAGCCATATGCCAATTTAGCACCCTTGTCAGGATTTTCCCACTTCTGATCTCTCTACTGCCTCTAAGCTCTGTTTCGTCTCCATCTTTTTTGGCTTCTTGCTCCCCCTTTTCCCCACGGGGGCCTCCGACTTTAAGGGCCAAGCTACAAGTGAGGAATGGCCCTTGAACAGCAAGTGAACAGACTCACGTGTATTCCTCCCTGTCCACTTGCGCTCCACTTGATCGCTGGCAAGAATTGCAAGGAGGGTTGCCTGCTCCGGCTTGGGAATATCCTGGATGTTTCAGGAGCGGAGCCTGCAGAGGGCACAGTTTAAGGGGAAGAGGGAGCTCAGTGGGAGGCAGTGCCATGGAGCCCACTTTCCCAAGCTGCCATTTCCTCCCGGGGGAACTGAGCTCTGGAGATCACTAGAAGTTCTGGGAGAACTGCAACTGCAATGCCTGGAACAGATTTCCCTTCTCACCAAAGTGTTTGCTGCAGTAAACGTGCTACCCTTTCAAACTCTCTGTGATTTTTGCTGCCACAGATTGCAACTTTCAGGGCACCTCCACATCGCGTTGCCAGGTCCCTCTTATCTCCCGTCGGGAGGTAGGGACAGCTGGCACTTACCTTGTGCCGTTCATGAGGGTCCTCTTTGCACATGTACCCTGGAATCAACGAGATGACGTCACTTCCAGTAGCGATGTCATCGCGCCAGCCACGCAAGCGCTCCTGCGCTCCGCACGGGGGCCATTCTGCCCATTTGTGGCCCAAATCAGCCCCAAACGAAGCACAGGAATGCTCCCGTGGCTGGCGCGATGATGTCACTACAGGAAGTGATGTCACCGCTTCTGTTCCCAGGGTACCCTGCCGGTGGCAGGCAGCCTCAGGGAGCTTGCCGTCTCCTGCCGACCACCGGCGGGTTGGTGGACAAGGTGGCAAACTCCTGGGAGTTTGCCCGCCACGGGCGGGCACCTGGAAACCCTACCCACATGACATTTTTGGGCTCCAGTTAGGGCTGAGGCCTGGAGTTCTCTCAGGATTCCACAGAAGGTACCTGTAGGGTCATCTAGTCCAACCCCCTGCACAATGCAGGAAGTTCACAACTACACGCCCCCTTCCCCACCCCCCCCCCCCAATGACCCCCCCACTCCATGCCCAGGAGATGGCAAAACAACACCAGGATCCTTGGCCAAACTGGCCTGGGGGAAATTGCTACCTGCCCCCAAGGTGGCAACCGGCCTTACCCTGGCCATGTAAGAAGGGGCCACGAGAACCCCTGGAGGACACGGCAGCTTCACGGATCCCTCTCCCAAATCACCCTTCCACGGTCACCCCATCCACATCTCCGGAAATTTCCCACAAGAGAGCTGGCAACCCTAACTCCAATTCATACCTTATACTGCTGTCCACCTGT